>NC_088842.1:1564449-2798899 GCF_904066995.2 Poecilia reticulata
TCTGGGAGAGCATGTGGTGGACAAAGAAGTGTAAGGCTGGCTGCTCCAGGTAGGCTTCAAATTGTTGTGATAGTAAGCACTTGTTTTTCATTTTTTATTATGATGTGCTTAGATGTGTCTCTGTTCCAGAACAACTGAGTTATATATTTGCATGACCGTCTGCAGTCATCAAGAAGTGCAGAAGGTTGTTAATCAGCCACAGATTAAATCCAGGTGAGGCAGAAAGAAACACTTAAAACATGTAAGGCAGATGAAACGCTGAACTAAACCTGCTAACAACTGATTCAGCCTGTTGTTTCTTGGATTGGTAACTGGTTAAACTGAACTGGTCTATTGTTACTGGTGTGGGATCTTTATCAGCACGTGGACATTTTATAATGAATTTAATCAACTTATTTGGAAATATTTGTAGTTGATTGAAGATTAAACCAGCTATTTGATGGAAGTTTATTCTGTATAAATTATAAATAATTTTTCCAACTACAGTATGTTATTACGCAATAGTCAGCCACACCCCCACCTCCTCTCAGACTCCTACTGACTGACTACTGACCAGCTCTCCGTCTAACGAGTCTGAGAAGCCTCTAACTCCTGAGTATTACCACAGATGAGTATATAGAGGGTATTCTGTTTAAGCTGGAAGCGAGAAAGATGCGTCTAGACTCTAACCACCTTCAGATGCTGAGATTATGACCTTTTACAGTAAATGGATCAGACATCCAAATAGCCCGTGGTAGCCTGACTCCAGAAACCACCCCAGTTAACGGCAGCTCTTTCTCTATTAATAACGTGCACTTGTTTCAGTCTAGATAACTTTAGAGACTCGGCACGAGTCCCAAGGTCATTATTTATCATAACTAAAGAAACGTCTGAAGCCCCCCAAGTCACTAGGATCATGAACATTGATTTTATATCAACCAAAAGAATTATTATTCCTATGACTTAATTAATTTAACTGTCCACAGCATCAAATAGACTTTAATATTTTATTAGCAAGCTTTAGCAGGGGAAAATGACATACAGCTACTTCAATCAAAAACCAAAAGATTGAAATATAAAAGAATTTTAGAAAACACACTTCCCTCTAGTCCCTATACTGTGTCACTGGACCTTAAGAGAGGCTTTGGGATGCAGTTCCACTCTTTCCCAGATGCTGAGTTGATCTTGGCAGCAGAAAACTTTAAATTTCATGGTCAGGGACCCATCTTGCCATAGCAGAGTTCTTTTTCAGAATAAATCCAAAGTTGAACTGGTGAATGTTCTTCATGAGTTCAGTTCTTTATCCATAGGTGATCTTTGTCTATCCCCCATGTCTACTGCAGCATCGTTGAGATGTTTCTTGGGTTGAGAGTAGGGCAGGTGTCGAATCAGAACCCGGGTTGTGGGCAAACGGATCTTGTTCCTTTCTAGAGCAGTGCGAAGTCTTTACCTTCCCGTGGTTTCAGAGTATAGCCCCAATCTTGGTCCTGCATCTTCTTATGGTCTTGACTCGAACGCTGCCGGAACGAAGAACCCCGTTCTTCTCTCGCCTGTGCTTTTTATACTCTCGGTATTTCAGTCGTGTGCGCATCTGCGACTTACACAATTATCTACTTCTGCATCTTGGTTGTGCATACACTAGCTGCTTGCACAATCTCCTGCTGCACCATTTTCTTTGACGTCAACCGCCTTGGTTAACCGTTATCTTCTTCCCTACTCAGTTCTTGAGTTTCCTCTTTTACTCTTGCTGCAGCTTCTATCTGCACTTAACATCTGGTTCTTTTGCTTGTTTCATAATCCCACTTCCTGATTCTTCCGTACTCACAGTTATTACTCTCGCACAGTAATAACTGTGAGACACAGTATTAAGACATCTCGTCTAACTTGAATAAGACTATTCATTTATGATTTTTTACATTTACTCCTTAAATCAAGTTCGCATAACTCATCACGTTGATTAGTGGTACATTATTAAAATAAGGATTTCACAAGTTTTAATCACATCAAATCACAATACTGAATTATTTGTTTCTTCTGGATTTCTATTACAAGAAAGATTATATAAGTTTCAGTCAACATTAAATCATAATTCAAGATTACTTGTTGCCTCCGGGCTTTTGTTATCTGTTTTCTATGTGTCCTGGAAAGATCTCAACCAGTTCCAACCAGGTTTCACGACAAGTATAAATCACCTTTTGCTCTATTTATCTGTCTCTGGTGTGTTAAATAAACCCTGATCCTCCCTGAGTTTTATCTTTAGTTTTATCTTTCTGATAAACAACCTTTATTTTAAATATTGATTTCCTCATTTTAACATGAGTGCAGCATCATAAATCCTACACTTGACTGCAGCTTCATAGGTAAATGTAGTTGAATACGTAAACATTAAGATAAATATTAATGAAAGATTAAGATAAAAATGTATTTAACAGTGAGTACATGGGGAAGTATATGGTTTGTATTTGTTCTCAGACCTGTAACCAGTACACTGTTTAATCTTTCAATGTCTTTCAGAACTTTTCAAATGTTTATCATATTTCTAACCGGCCCCTTCCTCACTTTTATTTTTGTGTTTTTCAGCAGTTGCTCTGCAGTTTGACCAATAGCTGACTCTTGAGGACTGCAGTAAAACTGTCAAGAAGTGGCTTCATTACACACCAGAATCAGTGGAAGACATCACAAGGAATCAAAGTGACGCCAACCAGAGTGAAACTGGGGTTACCACAACTTGTACCGTTTCCCTGGTTCATACAGTACAAAGCTTAACCTCATGGACCATTTTCTTACACCCTTGTCCCTCAGTGGGGTCAGGAGGGGTGCAGGTGCCCATCTCCAGCTAGCATGCCGGGCAAGAGGCGGGTACACGCTGGACAGGTCGCCGGTCTGTTGCAGGGCAACACAGAGACACACAGGACACACAACCATGCACACACTCACACCTAGGGGCAATTTGGAGAGGCCAATTAACCTGACAGTCATGTTTTTGGACTGTGGGAGGAAACCGGAGTACCCGGAGAAAACCCACGCATGCACAGGGAGAACATGCAAACTCCATTGAACCCAGAACCTTCTTGCTGTAAGGCAACAGCTCTACCAACTGTGCCACTGTGCAGCCCTCCTTAGCTTTCATTCAATATGAAATTAACCCAAATCTGCATGTATATCCACATTCAGATGAAGGTTGAATCAATGTTGATTCCTAACTGATTCAATGTAAAATCAACACAAATATGCATGTAAATTGACGTACAAATGATGGTTGAATCAACATTGATTCAATGTAAAATCAACAGAAATATGTGTGCAGAACCACATTCAGATGGTTGAATCAATGTTGATTCCTAACTGATTCAATGCAATATCAACACATGCATATTTGTGTTATTGCATTGAATCAGTAAATTGATATACAAATGATGGTTGAATCAACATTGATTTAATGTCAGTTATGGTTGAAACCCTAACGTTGATTCAACATTCAAATCACTGACCACTTTCAATGTTGTTTTAATGTCAGCGTTCAACGTTGATTCAATGTTGTTTCAATCATTCTGTGCTACACAGAATGATTGAAACATTCGATATTTTTAAACATTTTATTTTTAATCCCAAGGCTCTTCAACATTTATGTCGGCTTTCAGGGATTAATCTTTGCTTTGAGATCTGGTCGTGCCACATAGAGATCTATTTCGATCTTCCTTTGACGAGTTTCAACCTCTGAAGCAACACATAAGTCAGGACAAGTTCTGCGTAATTTACATGTTTTGATGGTTTTGCAGATAAACTTTTTAAAAAAGGCAACATACCATAATAGACCAATAAAAGTCTTTCTAATTAGTTATTCCCGAGATCTTAATGGTTGTTTTACGGAATCGGATAGTATTTTTGCAAAAATTTGTAGTTCTTTAAACGTATCGCATTGTTTACTTCCTGGTTCGGTAAAGGGGTCCTAAAAAACACGCCCACACAAACGTCAGTCTTTTCCAGCTGCCACCACCAGTTGATTTAGCCACCAGTTGATCGATAACACCAGGCGCTCCAGGTTAGGTACACCGAGAGAGAACCCATGTCTCCCGGCAAATTGTTTTAAAAACTCCCGATAGTTTTCCCCTATGAGCAGAGGTGAAACACAGATATTAAGTCAGGTAAGAGGCAGCTGCAGTCAGGCTGTAAACGTTTTTGGATCATTAAAGTATTTAATTTATTCCTGAGCAAATGGGTTTGACTGATTAAAGCTAAGCCTTGCTGCATTTCATTTGTTTGCGTCTCTCTTTTTTGCTTGCTGGATTTAATTTGCTTTTTGTTTGCGTCTCTCTTTTTTGTTTGGTGCACTTCATTTGTGGTTGTATTCTTTGTTTGCGTCTCTTTCTTTGTTTGGTGTATTTTATTATTTTATTTGCTTTTTGTTGCGTCTATTTTTATGTTTTCTGCATTTCATTTGTGCGCGTGTCTTTTTTTTTTTGTTTGCATGTTTTCTCTGTTGCTGCGCATTTGCACCTGTCGGCCACCGTAATATACCAAAATCTGACATCTGCAGGTATCCGTTTTATGCACAACACAACCAGACAGTAACTGTATGCGCGCTCAGGTTGGTGGCACAACCATAACGACAAACAACTCAACCTTGCTAATAGGAAGTTCCTACAGAACAGGAGGCGGTTCTGCGTTCACACATTCAAACTCCTTGCCGAGACTGAACCTACCGGCTGAATCAATGCGATAAGGACGCCTTCTGTTTGCCCAGTCGCTCCGGCTGTGAGCTCCGACCGGACCGAACCGACCGACCGATCCAAGTACACCTCGCTGCAGCATGCAGAAAGGGGCGGGGACGGACCACTGTCAGCCTCTTACCTTATATGGAAATGGGACCATTGCAATCCGGAAGTGAAGGGGGCGCTAGTGGCGCTATTTCCTGTACCAGCCGCGTTAATAATAATAATAATAATAATAATAATAATAATATTGATAATAATAATAATAATAATAATAGAAATAAAAATGTAACGTGGTATGTCCCTTTAAAAAAATAATTAAAACTATTGTTTTTTAATGTTAAAATCACATTAGTAATAAACAACTTAAAACAAGCAACAATAATGAATTATTATGTATATGTATTTATCTATTGTCACCCAATCTAGCTGAAACAAAAGGCTTAAAAAATATTTAGGAACACATTTATCCATCCATTAATTATCATACACGCACGCATGACCCTGGGCAGATCACCAGTCCATCCTAGATTAAGAAAACAGATACCAAATACTTCAAGAACGCTGTAGTTCAATTAATAGATTGTGATGTAGTGAAACGTACTCTTATAATAAATAAATTTAAATCTAAAATATAACTAGTGCCAAAAACTATTATGCTTGGTTGCAGGTGAGCTCAACTATTGTCATTGTTTACCATAAAGTCTCATTGGAAACCTTTCCTGTAAGGACTCCAGCTTAACCAGTAATCTGATAAAAGACACTGGACTGGTGTCCCACTATTCAATTTAGAAATTCTATATCAACTCTACCAGTTGTATTTGATTCACAAACTGCGCTCAAATATTCAATTGTTGCAAAACCCAGAGAGACTTTTGTAAAACTAAATGTAGCTTCAAACTGGAAACACTCAGAGAAAGTAGGTTTTAGAACGTTTATTTGACAAGAGAATGATCCACTGTGGATTAATCATTGTTTCTGTATGAAAAGCTTCTTTGAAGTCACCAGATAAATAAGTCAGGCTTATGTGTACATTCTAACGCTCTTCAATTCAGCCAATCAGCTCATCATGCGCCTCCGTCTCAGCCTATCGGCGCCGGTCTCCTCATCTTCTTGAATTACCCTTCATAAAGTCCGGCTTGATGTGAACAACTGCTCCTCACCCGAGTTTCCATCACCTTCACCCGGTCTCCACCGTCGCTCAGCATACCTTTAATCTTTGTATTATGGTATGTTTCTAACTGAACATGTTTCTGTATTTGGTTGCTTTATTTAAATAAAAACTGTTGATTCTGATTGCTAAAACATAAACGACTGAGGTTTGCAAAGACAATTTTTATTTCTTCCAGTCATTGTTAAAGTATATGAAACGTTACACATGAAATACTGAAAGGTATTATCTTTGCTTGTATTTCAAAATTTTAAAATAAGGTTATCCAATTGTTAAACAATGCTGTTACAATATATTTACAACTACTTTATTGGTTCTACTTTCTCTTTAATATATTAGAGCCACAATGTTACTTTTCCTGGAAACAACAGTTCTACCAAAAAACTAAATAATATAAATCAACTGAACTACAACAAAAGGAACACTAAAAAATTTACATAATGTTTAAAGAACACATTGTGAAAAACTAAAGGATGACAGAACAAATCCAAATGTCAGCAGAACAGATTTACAAAGATGTCACCAAAAAAGAACAATGTGTGACAACTGAAATGTGTGAAAGACTGTGGAAAACAACTATTATTCTCCTCGCATTCAGTACTGACATCCAGGGCAGTGTCCAGGTCTGCCATCACAGTAGTAACGAGGGTAATCTCCTCGTCTTCCATTTCCAGTGAAGCCCACAGTCTTTATATTGCCGGTTACAGGAAGAACACGTAACAACTGCAAAAGGAATCCGGTTTTCTGCCTTGAATGACTTTGAAAATTTACCCGTTGATCTCACCTGTAAATGAATGATAAATTTCATGTAGTTTAAATCTAATTTAACATGTTTTATGTGGAAAAAAGTCAAAGGTTCTTACCATCCAGCCAAGCAAAGTGAGTCCTCTTCCTGAACACTGGGTCAGACACAATGGCTTTAAAGCGCTTGCAGGTTAATGCCAAGGTGAGGTAAGCTGCATCTCCCTGTGCTAGTATCACCTCTTGGAGAACAGCTTCCAGTACATCCAAAGGCATCTGAAAATTACAGAAAAACAGGTGCATTGCAAGACTATCACCAGAATAATGGCTATGACGCATATGATTATGAATGTATCTTTACCTGCAAAATTGGTGGCATCATTTGTACCTGCATGGTGAGAAGCATATTCATATTGCATGTTCTCCCTGTGCATGCATGGGTTTTCTCCGGGTTCTCCGGTTTCCTCCCACAGTCCAAAAACATGACTGTTAAGATTAATTGGCCTCTCTAAATTGCCCCTGTGTGTGTGTGTGTGTGTGCATGGTTGTTTGTCCTGTGTGTCTCTGTGTTGCCCTGCAACAGACTGGCGACCTGTCCAGGGTGACCCCTGACCCCGCCTCTCGCCCGGAACGCCAGCTGGATATTGACACCAGCAACTCCCGACCCCACTACACAAGGGTGTAAGAAAATGGATGGATGGATGGATATATACATACACAAACTATTTTGTCATATGTTATACTCTTATTTGAGTAGATTTTGTTGATATGCAACCTAATGCGAGTTACTTCACAGAATGAAGAGCATATTTTAACCCATAAAAAACACGACACACAGGTTTCTTCTAACCTTTATTTGTTGACTTATATTAATATTTTTAATTTCCATTTTTAAAATAACTATCAGTGCACATACCTTCATTTTAATTCATGTCTGCAGAAATAAATGGGTAATATTACACTGCACATTATGATCAGTAAAACCGTACTTAATAGTAGATATATCACCTAATACTGTTACTCTTACTAGTGTTTTTTGCAGTTATTTACTACTATAAATATATGAAGTAGAGGGAACTACACCCACCTATGATGGCAGCTTTTAGTTTATAAAAAGTGTTAGACTTTCCAGAAATGTTGGCGTGCAAAAACATATTTCAAAAAGGATTAACCTTTTTCTAGTCTTTTTTATGAAAAAAAAAACCAACTACAAAACTGTTAAGAAGGTAAATAAATAAATGATAGTGTAAGTGTAGCTTTACATACCGTTATGTTGAACCGTAGCAGTTCTTGTTATGTGATTCTGTACCTTGAACGACTCATCGGCTTTGTATGAGCAAAGAGGACAGAAATATCCGTCATTCGTGCAATACGGAATAATCTTCTCTCCGTTACGAATGTTACAAATAGAAACGTGGATCTGTTAAATAAAATAAAAAAAACAAAGTTTGAGCATAAAATACACTTATCAATTATACATTTTATTTACTTTTCTATTTTTATCTAATGGTGCCCTGCAGGGAAATAATTAGCTATGCTACATGCTAAATTTAACCTTACCTTCTATGAATTACGCATTTCAATAGTCTACAGCTGTTTATTATATGCTCAACGTCATCTAGAAAAGCGTATTGATTTACTATGTGATAAAAATTTTAAAGAAGGTAAAAATACCTTTTGCTGACTTTGCGCCTTTTCCATTTTGGATCGTGTGCCGAACACATGAACCCTCTCAAACTTCTTTCAATCGGCATCTCAAACCCGCTTCTTTAAGGTATTTATACTAGAAATTAGGAAAATAGCGCCCCCTTCACTTCCGGAGTGCAATGGTCCCATTTCCATATAAGGTATGAGGCTGACAGTGGTCCGTCCCCGCCCCATTCTGCATGCTGCAGCGAGGACCTTCTCACCATTTTTGAGTCAAGGTACACTGTTTTAATTGAAAAAATCCCGAGGCACACCACCAACTAAAAATGGAAATAAAGATACTCTGTGGCCGCCTATATATAGTCATTCTTATCAAAGTCTGAATAGGAATCAAATAAACACTAAAATGTATTTTTATCACATTTTACATTTCTTATTTCAAATTGCACTTAACATGTCCACTTCAAAAATACACCTGAACAGCCACAACACTGTGGTGTTAAATTTAAAGAAGTTGTAGAAAACGTCAAACTGTTTTACAAACTAATCCACAAGCATTCTTATAGCCGGAATACAGAAAATAATTCTTATTCTGAAAGAAGCAATAATATTTGGGAAACAATTCACTTCATATTCACTGTTACAATATGAAGAGTTGCATGTACAAAATGTCAATATCTGTATATTTTACCCAGCTAGTAATGAAACCTGTGCATGTTTGGATGAAAACAGCTGATTTACTGGCAGAAATTGAAGAAAGACAAAGCTCTTCCTCAACAGCTCCCAGTCTGTCTCTGGTTTTAGTTTTTATAGTAACCAGACTAGAGAAGCTCACTTCACACAGACATGTTGTGGGAAATGGACTCATGTTCTTTCTAACTACTGCTGAGCTTCACTGTCTTTTCCATCACTGTCATCACAGTCTTGCTAGATACGATGCTCTCACCGCTATCTGTAACATTCATGCATCACTAATTCTCTTGTTTTAATGTAAAATGCTCCGTACCTACTGCCATCTAGTGGTAAGAACATTACATGATTACGCCGCTGCTACTACTACAGCAGATACTCGAAGATGTCATTATTTGCAGACAATTCATTTTCAAAAAATCTTTTAAAACCAATTACCGTATTTTTCGGACTATAGAGCGCACCATACTAGCACCCTCAATTAAAAAAAATAAAATAAAAACTGGAAGCTGCTCTCGGTTTTTTATTAGGACCCAGCAGAGGGCTGCGTCCTAATAAATCTGCTGGACGCAGCCCTCCGTCTCCAAAGCCGAACCATGGTTTCGTTCACACCGAGCTTAAGTGCAGCGGCTCTATTTCCCTCCTGTAGTGCCAGATCGACAGCCCTCGACTTAAAAGCTGCATGATATGAGTTTGAAAACATTTCTCTGTCGTGCCTGCTGCTAGCATGTGCTTGTTCTAAATGAAAATTAGCCGTTCTTCTTTGATTTACAATTTTGACTTCTAATGATTCACTTCCTGCTAGAGAGCCCCCTGGTGGTTGCATGGTTCAAAGTTAAGGAAAAAAGTAGCAGCTGTTAGTCCGAAAAATACGGTACCGTAGTGAAATTGAATAATTTCCACGGCACACCTGACGATCACTCACGGCACACTAGTGTGCCGCGGAACAGTGGTTGAAAAACACTGCTTTAAAACATCTATTTAATAATTATATTAAACACTGTACATGGTTACTACATTACACAAACATAATTACCACAGTTAATTTAAGTCATTGACAGAGAAAATGTATTTACAAAAGGCATATCAATTTTATTTCAACAGTATGTACTCAGGGTTTACAACTTAAGAAGACGTCAATGTTGGGTCCTTGGCGGGTGCCAGTCTGCAGTGAACTGGTGTCAGTCTGCAGTGAACTGGTGCCAGTCTGCAGTGAACTGGTGCCAGTCTGCAGTGAACTGGTGTCAGTCTGCAGTGAACTGGTGCCAGTCTGCAGTGAACTGGTGCCAGTCTGCAGTGAACTGGTGCCAGTCTGCAGTGAACTGGTGTCAGTCTGCAGTGAACTGGTGGATGACAGAGACGATGCTATACTGTAGTGAGCAGTTTGAAGCAGAAGTCCCACCATGTGATCCACTGGGTTTTCCCACCTGAGCACAAACTTCATGTACTTTGTTTCCACAACAGAATCAAGTGTAACCTGTTAAAAGGGATATAAAGTTGTTATTCCTGTTATCAATTTTCTACTGCCAAGTCTACAACTGCAGGAAGACAAAGTATATGAAACTTAACCTTCTAATCATAACATCTGATAAATATTCATTGGAGAAATGTGAAGTTAATGAGCTAATATATATAATAATATATAAACTGTATTTCGTAACATTAAATCATGCCTGGCTGCAACTGTATCGATGGCAGCTCTCCTTCTATTCAGTGTTTGTAGCTCTTGGCGCAGCTCCGTTCCTGCTAGTAGCTTCACCATCAGTTCAGCGTTACACCGACTGATGACGTTGCTGAGATTTACTATGTCTGGTGTCTGATTTTCTAATATTTTATGTTTTATTGAGGATTTTTGTAAATATGTTTTGGCAGTTCTGTGATCATCTCAAAGCAGCAACTTATTTTAAAAAGTGTTTTATTTCCGTTTGAAAGCTGCCCGCTTCCATGGAAGGACAACAGAAAATACCTTCACTTTGTATCCCTCTGAAAAATGAACCCATTTAAATCAAGAAATCCCTCCATGGGTGATACCACGATAGAGAGCGTTCATTTTATAGCGTTAACACGGTGCTGTAAGTGGTCCGGTATGAAACGGGTTGATAGAACAACACAGCACTTTTAAATTTCAATAATCAGAATGCAGAAATTGTTTCTGTTGTTTTAAAAGGTTTATGTCAGTCTGCCTTTTCCCCATCGATACGCTCTGCACCTTAGGGGGTTAAAAAAGAAAAAAAATTAGGCGCACATTGCGCAAAACTCTGAAACAGGAGAAGCGGGACATAAAATGGAGCGACGAACTAGATGTGAATTATGGCATAAAAACAGAGAATCTGACGCTGAACAGTGAAAAATCAACACATGATGTGAAACACATGATGATTAGGCGGCGCAGCAGGTGATGAGTGAAGATTACTGATGGTGAGCGTCAATAAACGATCAAATAAATTTAGCAACAGGAAAGAAACTAAAGTGGACATAGCAATAAACCAAGAGAGGATAATACTAATCAAAGGAAACTAAATGGAAATGAATGAAGAACAAAATGCAAGAATAAACTAAGAAACTAAAATAAATACAGAGGAATAAACTGGTATGGCAAGACCTTTTGAGCAATAATTAATACAGAGACTGTATGGCAAGAATAAACAGACACTATTTCCAGATAAAAGGTAAAATAAGTGATAGAATAGGATAGGAAGAATAAGTTGAAGTGCCACGGGTTTGTTGAGACCATATTGAGAATAAATATATCTTACAGACCATAACAGTAATGAATTTTTCACTTATTTATGTTAATTAGATTTTATATATTTATTTCGTCAATATTATTTTTCATGTCAGTGTTAATGTCATGAGGCTGATGACTCCATGACACTTTCAATTTGACTCATTAAGATCTATATATCTATAAGGTCTATATATAATCCATGTTTCTGTCTTATATTTGTATGGCATTAAAAGGACCTGGTACTTTAGTTTTTCCACTGAAAGCTCTGGTTTGCACAATAAATGCTGTGTGGGTGAAGTTTTATGGATGATACTCTGATGTCCCATTCTCCTGAAGGCAGCACAGAGCTGCACCACCAGAAACTGACAAACACTGAAGAGAAGAAGAGCTATGATTAATGTAGTTACAGTTCTATCCATGTTTTAATGTTGCAAATAGATCAAAGTTTAAACTGGCATGTTGAACATCTTTTATCTGGTCATTTTGTGGAATATTTAATAACTAGAAAATGGAAAAGAATAAGAATATTATTTCCACTCTGATTGGCTGCCGTTACCAAGTTTAACTTGAATATTCATTAAATTTTTCATAGACACCTGTGAAAATAATTTCTATTCCCATGGCTTTTTTGTTTTCTGAGAAATTATTTTTGATGATAAATACAGAAACAAGCATAAAAATCAAAACATCTACAATAGTGATAGTAATATTAATAATAAAATAATAGTCATTGCAAAGTAGCCTACAAATTCTTTGGTGGGGGGCAGTGAGGGACCTGGATAAAGGCTGGGGGGGCGCTGGGCCAAAAACACTGATCGTTGGTAATGTATGTTCTAAATTACTTGCTAAAGGACTCTTATTTAATGTTGAGGGATTTTTGCCTGTAAGGTAAACCTTTAGGGCACAGACATTACATTTTTGTTTTGAGTTGAAATGTACTGAAGTCTTATTTAAGTTTGAGTCTTTAGCTTGTTAATTGTATTGTTAGAAGTAATTGTTTGCACTATTCAAATACACTTTTTATTAAACTGTGGCAATAGCAAAGGTATAGTTAATGTATATCATAACTATAAGTTTCAGGCTCAGGATTTTTTTTTTTTACTTTAAGCCCTGAATATATACACTGCTCAAAAAAATAAAGGGAACACTCAAATAACACATCCTAGATCTGAATGAATGAAATATTCTCATTGAATACTTTGTTCTGTACAAAGTTGAATGTGCTGACAACAAAATCACACAAAAATCATCAATGGAAATCGCTCTCCACGGCGTCTCCAGACTGTCACATCTGACACATGTGCTCAGTGTGAACCTGCTTTCAACTGTGAAGAGCACAAGGCGCCAGTGGCGAATTTGCCAATCCTGGTGTTCTCTGGGAAATGCCAAGCGTCCTGCACGGTGTTGGGCTGAGAGCACAACCCCCATCTGTGGACGTCGGGCCCTCATACCATCCTCATGGAGTCGGCTTCTAACCGTTTGTGCAGACACATGCACATTTGTGGCCTGCTGGAGGTCATTTTGCAGGGCTCTGGCAGTACTCCTCCTGTTCCTTCTTGCACAAAGGCGGAGGTAGCGGTCCTGCTGCTGGGTTGTTGCCCTCCTACGGCCTCCTCCACGTCTCCTGGTGTACTGGCCCGTCTCCTGGTAGCACCTCCAGCCTCTGGACACTACGCTGACAGACACAGCAAACCTTCTTGACACAGCTCGCATTGATGTGCCATCCTGGATGAGCTGCACTACCTGAGCCACTTGTGTGGGTTGTAGAGTCCGTCTCATGTTACCACGAGTGTGAAAGCACCACCAACATTCAAAACTGACCAAAACATCAGCCAGACAGCATAGGTACTGAGAAGTGGTCTGTGGTCCCCACCTGCAGAACCACTCCTTTATTGAGTGTGTCTTGCTAATTGCCAATAATTTCCATCTGTTGTCTATTCCATTTGCACAACAGCAGGGGAAATTGATTGTCAATCAGTGTTGCTTCCTAAGTGGACAGTTTGATTTCACAGAAGTTTGATTTACTTGGAGTTATATTGTGTTGTTTAAGTGTTCCCTTTATTTTTTTTTGAGCAGTGTATATATGCAGTGCAGTTCTAGGCACAGCCAAGATACTGCGCAGAACCCTCAAGCTCCCAGGCTCTGGTAGAGGACCCGAGCTCAGAGGATGAAAAAAAAAAAAGAGAGAGAGAGAGAGAGAGAGAGAGAGAGAGAGAGAGAGAGAGAGAGAGAGAGAGACCACCCGCGGAGGATGAGAAGGGAATTTCTCCACATTCATCACATTTCTCCAATGAAACGTTAATATCCATCTATCTATCACAGCGTCTTCCTCCTCATGTCTTGATCGTAGCATGAGTTTAATTTCTCAGGACGTGATGGAGTAGCGGGTGTTTTGCATAACTGTCAAGTTTTGGACTTGTGGCTACAGGTAATGTCGCTACTTAGCGGGTGGTGAAACTAGCGCAAGTGATGAGGGTTTAATACGATCAAAAGCATTTTACATGACGGGTGGCAACCGCAGTTTATACTATAAAAATCTGACTAAGATTAGAGCCTAAATACGTTCTATTTCCAAAACAGAAAGGCTACGTAATGTTAGCCAGCTAACAAATTACTATTGCTATCCTAGCATGTCAACTAACAGCTAGAAAAAACCAACACACGTACCTTCGTAGTCAAACTGAGTTTAGATGATGTTGATGAAGAAAAATTGTTTTCAAATAGTGATATATCTTTAAATCGTATGTGTGGCAGTTGCTTTAGAGTCCAGAAACAGCGTTAACTACACACACCGGAACTAAAGATACACTGGATCGAGTCAAAACGGATGTTGTCTGACGTCATGTGAAGGCAGCCCACCTCATTAACATAACGACGCAGCAGAAATACAGCAAACGGAAAAACAGCGAGCAGAAAAGGGAGAAGCCAAAAAAATCAAAGCAAAATATCTATTTTTCTTGACGGAAACTCATGTGAAAGGGGAACTGAAAAAAAATATATTTATGCTTTTATTTCTTATAAAAATGTATATTTATTCTTTTATTTATATATTACAACTTATATTTTTATATTTATTATTTCATTTATTATTATGTTGGATATGTATTATTTTATTGATATGTTTATTCTTTTATTTATATATGTCGGATATATATTTATTTTATTTATATATTTATTCTTTTATTTATTATTATGTCAGTTTTGGTCCTCCATAGTAATGAACATTATTACATCTAAAATAGGTTCTGTTAGGCTCCTTGGAGTTGCGAAATGGAAAGTTTATGAGAAATATTTAAACACGTGTAAGTAAAAATAGATTACAAGACGTCACGAGCCTCTTATTGTGAAGTCCTACAGGAAGCAGCATGTACAGTCCAGGGCTGAAAACTGGCTGAACTGTCTGACTCCATTTTAATTGACTGTTTCTGTGAGAGACGTTGAACCTACAGCATGGCATCTGACGAGCTTGCTAAGAAGTTACAGTCGCGACTGGCTGCTGCGGAAGAGGCCGAGCAGAGGCCCGAGACCGAACAGAGTCCGGTTCCGGTCCAATCCCAGGAACCCGACCATGGTTGTGGAGATACGCCGTCCGAGCTGGCGACGAAACTGAACCGCAGGCTGGACATTAACGACGGAAATGCTCCTTCTCGGGCGACTCGTGTTTTTAACCCTTACACTGAGTTTAAAGAGTTCTCCCGCAAGCAAATTAAAGACATGGAGGCGATGTTTAAACGGTAAGAATGAATGATTAGTCCTCTTCCATTTTTGATGCCAGCTAGACGCTCCGTTGTGTTTTCGGGAGCTGACTGGATTGCAGCCTATTGAAGATGCAGTACTGATTGATCGTGATTCATCCCGTCGCTTCTGCCTGTTCAGAGTGACGCACTGCAGGCCGCTCCATCTCCTCCCGCTTCTCGCTCCCCGCTAGGGTCGCTAAACATTCCTGTTTAATTGGAAAGTAGGAATTTTCGTATGGATCGCCCCCCTTAATTTAACATAAACATATGTGATACTCAAAATCCAATCGGGGCAAGCACATTTATTGAAGGTTGTGGTAAATGAAGGCGTATTAATCTATATTACGGTTATGTTGTTGATACTCTGGTTTGATTTGTTGGTTTGTTTACTTGTTTGGGATTTATGCGGGAAGGTGCAATATGTGTTTTATATAAAACAATATGGATAGTTTTGCTGTTGTTGTGGGGTCAGGGCTCAATAAGTGTGTGTTGTTTGTTATGTGCTTCACAAAGCATCCTTCCTCAGTCACACAGCTCCTCCAGACTAGCAGCAGCAGTTAGCAAACACCTGGAGTGAACTGGGCCTCTGCTGAGCTTATCACAAAACTATTGCTCTCCTAATAACAGCTGTAATGGACAGCTAGAGAAGCGTTGTTGCACAGGTATGAGAGAGAGAGCCCAGTTTCAAGGTGTCAGATGGTGCATATGCAAAGGCAAATTTATTATCTTTGATATTAACAGCTGAAGGTAACAAAGTTACTTGATTGCTAGAAAATGGTATTATGTGCGTGGTGGATAGATAATACCTTCTTCCCCCTTTAAAATAACGCATATTTCACTTCTCCTGATCATCCTGTTTCATAAAGCAGTTTGCTAAAGTGACACCTATTGAGAACTTGCTTCCTTCTTTTCTGATATGACTCACTGATAATTCAACTGAGGTCGTATCTAATTGTAATTTTAGTTATTTATTCACTCAGCTTAGCGGAAGGGCTGTTCTATTTCTGCCTTTTGACTTCCTTTTAAATGTTGTAATTCTTATTAGTCATTTCTGCCACTCCGTATGAACGTCATCAAAAAGCTTTTCATTTTGTGTTGCTGTCCTTTGTTTTTCTGGTCTGGTCAGACCATGATCGAGGAGCTGGACAGGGAATACACACTGCTGTGTGCACAGAGAAGCAACCACTGTCTGCTTTACAATTATTTTATGTAGGGAGATTGGTTAATCATATAACTGTAAATATTCAGAATATCATGCTTTTATGGTCAGAATAAAGATGCTTTCCTATCTAAATATAAGAATACTGACAGCATGTTGCTGTTGTCCCGGTTCCTATGAGGCCATCTGTTGTGTATTTGGAAATAAGAGACATTGAGAACGTGTGAGAACTTGTTCAGAAATGCAGTTGCCTTTCCGAGAATGTTCACCGAACCATAAATGGCTGATCAGTGAAAAGTTTAGGTCACATAGTGAAGAAATCCAGTTCTGAAACTTCAAGTTGACATTGACTTGTTAAAACTTAAAACAAAAAAGTTGATTAAAAACGGTGTTCTTGCGACATTTCTATTTCTTCTGTTTTGAACAATATGTAGAAAGAACAAGAACATTTCTGAAGAAATCTAAAAGGGGTTTGCCAAGTGTGCCTTTTGTAGGTGCCTTCCATGCATTGCTATTGTTGGCCCCAATTAGAATTTTCATTTGCACAAAATAAAAGAAGGCTTACAGAGATTTTTAAAACTAGGACCTGTATTTTGTTTTCCCTCAAATACAGGAGTTAGAGCAGGTAGTTTGACACTTTTTGTTTCTCTAACTGATTCAGAAATTGAGAAATAATCACAGCATGGGAGGGAACCAAAGCCCAGTCCTAATACGGTGGACCCTTTTACTTTGTGTTGGCTTTAGAGGCATGGTGTGAATTAGGTTCTGGTTAATGATGGGAGAGGGTTAGGATAGACTGGTATTGGTTAGACTTTAGGAAATGTCTGTTAGACATAAATGCAGTAATTGACACGAAAAAGTCCTAATATGTGCAGAAATGCAAACCTGTGTGTGTGTGTGTGTGTGTGTGTGTGTGTGTGTGTGTGTGTGTGTGTGTGTGTGTGTGTGTGTGTGTGTGTGTGTGTGTGTGTGTGTGTGTGTGTGTGTGTGTGTGTGTGTGTGTGTGTGACTTAGGAAATCCAGATGTCATGAAGATTGACCAGTCATTGTTTAAAGAGATGGTAATAATTATGTATGCAAACTTCTGATTTTGAAGACATTAATAAATAAAGTGCTAACATTATTTCTCTCATTATTGTGGCATTTGGCAATGATTTAGTAAATAATTTAACAAAAAAAATAATTTAGTTGTAACTGATCTAAAACAGATCTGAACTTCAGACAGTGGAAAAATAATGAGTCTTTGTATTTGGTGTATGTAAACTTCTGGTTTCCACTATTAGCTGAGGCACATTTAAAGCCACAGTAGCTGTTGGTCGTGAGGCTGGATCTGGGCCTTGGATGTTGGTGTGGCGTTCGTCCTGAGCTCCTGTTGCTGCGCAGTCTGGGCGAGTCATTCAGACTTTAGCTTTAAGACTTAAACTGAAATGATTTGACTCAAGCCGGGTTCGCTGTGGGTTTACCTTGCCCTGACCTCAGCTGCCTTTCTGCTGTTTTCAGGTTTGACACTGGAAGAGATGGCTTCATTGACCTGATGGAGCTGAAGATACTGATGGAGAAGTTGGGAGCTCCACAGACTCATTTGGGCCTGAAGAACATGATCAAGGAAGTGGATGAAGATTTTGACGGCAAACTGAGCTTCAGAGAGGTGAAGATAAAATGAGCGTGTCCTGTGCTTGTGCACTGAATATTGAAATAGTCATTGAATTCTTGCAGCAGTGCTAATGTGTATAAACGTCAGAACTATAGTAGGCTAAATGTTTGAGCTGAGGCAGTACAACATCCTGAAAAAAGCAGAAGTGGTGACTGTGGATTACTTGGTAGTTCCACTGGTGGAGCTAACTGTGGGCCAGTATGAGACTGTCTCAGTAAAACCTATGAATACCATTATGAACCCTAAAAACTAGGGGAAATGTAGAATGCTATCTAATTTAAAGAGAAAAAAGTGAGAATTATTCCTACGTCTGCCGCGATATTGCAGCAGCGTGATTGATACAGACTCACAAGACAGTCACTGCTGTACCGTTGATGACATGACAGAATGAGCCACTGCAGACACATTTTATTCATGCTCTTCCAGCAATAGATCTCCTGGCTCAAAGAAATCTATAATCTATCAATTTAGTCTTTTTCTTCAGTTGTTTAAATTCCATCAGGTATATTCCAAGTACACAGAGTTTAACCTCTTTCATCTTAAACAATTCAGAGAGACTCCTGATGGCACCTTCCAAAATCTCTGGGTTTTAAGATGCTTCCACAGGCAACGGAGAAGAGTTCCTTTTTCAAAGAAACATTTTGTGCAAGTATCTGGAATATCACGGGACACATAATGAAGCCTAACACGTGTTGCATACTGTGGGTTCTCATAAGCCATTTATATTACAGAAGTTTAAATCCTGTGTTTATGGTTTGTTTTTGTGCCATATCTGATTCTGCATCTAAAATGAAACAAAGACTTCCTTCTTGTTAAGTCCTCTGTGACTTTGGCTGTTATGTTTTCATGGGCGTTATCCGTTCATGCTGGCCTGAGCCTGAAGCATTGTGGTCCAGGTACAGGCTGACGTGTCAGTATGGTGCCTGCATCATGTCTACACAAACACAAACACGCTGTTGAACGAGTTGGGTTGTTTCCTTGTTTGCAGTTCCTGCTGATCTTCCGTAGAGCTGCAGCTGGAGAGCTGCAGGAGGAGAGCGGCTTGATGGCTCTGGCCAGGCTGTCTGAGATCAACGTCTCCACTGAAGGGGTCATGGGGGCCAAAGACTTCTTTGAGGCCAAGGTATGCTAATAGCTTGTTCTATTCCATGGAGTTAATCAGACCACTGTGTCATTAAGAACTGTTTTCTCAGACATAGCAACTATGCTTAGCAGCTAAGTATAGTTAGTTGCTAAGTAACTATACTATTCTCCACTGAAGGGAGAAATGTCTTTGTGTGTGTGCGAATGAGTGAGAAAAGGCTCTGTGTTGGATTGAATTATTGTACAGAGAAGGTAATCCTGTGAGACTGGGAAGCGTTTCCTTTACTGGTGTGTCAATCGATGAGCTGCCAATCATAATTGGCCGATTTCCATGAAAAGGTCTGTAGTCATGTTCTTCTGAAACTATAATTATCCTCTACCCTGTAGTGATAAGCTCTTTGTTTAGCAGAGATATTATAGTTCATGCAGTAAATATTTGCAGCACTTCACTTTTTCTACATTATGCTGTAGTCTTTTCCAAATTGTATTTAATTGATCGCTTTCCTCAAAATTCTACTTATTATGACAACGTGGAAAACAAGTTCTTGAGATTTTTATAGATTTATTAACCAAGAAATTAAAAGTAATTCACGTGATATTAAGCTGTTTCCACTGATCATCCTGGAGCTGTTTCTACAGCTTGAATGGAGTCCAGCTGTGGTGAATTCAGCTGATTAGACAGGCGTCTGCCTTTACAGATCAATTCAAAGCCCCTCTGTTGACCTGCACCGTCTGCTGTGGGGCCTGATATTGACAGGTGTGTGTGCCTGACAGTGTTTTGTCCTTGTGTGTTTTCAGGTTCAGGCTCTGTCCCAGAGCAGCAAGTTTGAAGCTGAGATTCGAGAAGAAAAAGAAGAACGCAAGAAACAGGAGGTGGAGAAGAAGGAGCGACAAGCTGCCTTCAAGCAGCTGCAGTCGGCCTTCTGCTCATGACCGCTGCAGCTTCACCTCAAGCATATGTGTTGAAATTTATAACAAGCTTACCACTCCACTCGCACTGTAAGAAGCAACATAACTCGGAACAATAAGGCTTAAAAACCGAAAGGAAAGATGAATAAACGCATTTCATGCTAATGTATTTGAAACTAAATTTCCTGTGAAATCACAGGCCACTTTTCCATAGTTTCTATAGTTACTGAACGAAACTCTAACATGCAGAACCATAGCTTCGGACGCGTACGATGATTCCTGATGTCTTTTAAGTTTCTATAGACCTCAGTGGCTAAAACTGCATTTCTGTGAATTTGTTTGGAACTCTGAATTATTTTTATTCATCCTTTCTACACTGTGTGCTGCTTGTGAAATATGTTTAACATTCCAGTTTTTTCAGGGTTTGTGTCACCTGATGATGTTTACCCTAAACACGTTCCTAATTTTTGTGTGAATTTCCCTACCTTAACATTTCCTACAAAAAAAAAGTGTTAAAAGTTAACGAAGCACTAAAATCACATTGTGAGTGTGTTTTTTAACAAACCGCTCCTACATTTGTTGGAGAATTAACAAAATGCGTTTGGCAATGATTTATGTATAAAATCTCCTTACTGTCGTATTTCATCATGAGGGATTTTCTTTGCATTTATTAGAACTGATTTCACCTGTCAGAGAACATCCCAGGTGTTGATGATGCTACACTGCTTTTACTAAAAGTGATGTTTAATTCCACAGGTGTTTGAAACTTTTACCTCCTTTATCTCAGTTTGCTTGAAATGACTAAATCCTAGCACAAAGTTTATCACTCAGGCTCTGTGCTGAACAATAAGACTGTATCCCACATAGTGGTTTCCCTCAACACACATCTAATGCATTTTGTGCACCTACAGCAATGTGAACAGTAGACTTCATTTTCAGACTTTATTTCAGTCATGCTGAGGAGCTATCCCAGGGTTACTCTGTGCCCCTGCTTGTGCTTAGACAAGTACAGAATGACAAGGTCTGTTAGTTTTAGGCTTGATGTGAATCAACCTGTGTATCCTTATAATTTGAAAACACATATTTCTATGTTTTGGGCATGTTTGAAAGAGGCTGTGACTGTAGGCATGAATATTTGGAGTCGTTAACACCTGATGACATAAAAGATTAAAGACGTAAATAAGTTCTGAGAAGCAGCACAGGTTTCATTTTTAAAAGCACAATCAGCATTTGTTGCACAATTTAGAAATGTTTGGTGGAACTATAAGTAATTGTTGGGGTTGGAGAAGGCTTCTGACTCACCCAGTCTAGATTTGGTTGGAGGTCCGGCTCATTGGTGTGCCGCTGCAATGAAAGCCAGATTTCTGCATGATTTGTTTTCAGACAATAGGAGGGGATCTTTGACCTTTTCTCACAGTAGATGCTTCAGTTTATCTGATGTCAGATTATAGATGACTGCTGAATTCTATTTCGTCTTGTGCTTAGTGACCTTCCTGAAGTGGGTTGCAGCTGTCGTTACCTGTGTATTTGTTGCCATGACGTCACAATCTGCTGAAAATAAATTCCATTTCAATTCCACAGACAAGAGCTGCAAGGTTGTAGTATTAACTGTAGTGTGTCCATAGCAACGTGTAACAATTCCAAACTGATACTGTTTAATGTAATGTTTCCAGTATTCATTGTGTAAATTGATGTTTCTCTTTTTTCTTTCTTTTCTTTTTTAAGGTTAAAATCATCTTCTATGTTTGATTTATCAGAGTTATATGATGCCAAATAATAAAGTGGTAAGTGAAATATATTTTTAGGCAATTGTAAAGAATATGTTCTACCCTGTGTGGAATGAAACATTTTAACTTTAATAAAGGAAACTTTAAATCGTTATTTCAGAATTGCATTTATATGATCCATCATAGTTAATCATAACTAGAACTCACTGAAATCAAATTTTCTAAACACACATGCACGCACATGCATACAGGCTTGATGTGAATCAACCTGTGTATCCTTTCAATTTGAGAAAACAAATTGAAAGATATATTCTGAATCCTTTCCATACAGTTTACAGTTCTTAAGACAGGAATACCTTCATGTTGCAATGTTTCAAATAAATCATCTTTTTCATCTAAATGCAGTAAGCTGAAAGCTTATGCATGTTACAAACATTTTGTAATTGTAATATTGCATTTCACACAAGTAGAAAATTTTCAAAATCTCTTTCTTGCACTGTCTGCAGTTTAGCCTCCCTGATCTATCAATCAAATTTTGTTTGCATAGCACATTTCAGCAGCAAGGCATTTCAAAGTGCTTTACAACATTAAAAACAGAAACAGAGTCATGTCACATTGAACAAACGGTAAAAAATAATTAATAAATATATAAAAAATAAAGATAAAAACATTAAAACCCGTACCCCTTTTCAACCTGGGGGATGACAACCGCACCCCTTTACACTTCCAAGAAGGGGGGAGGGGGGGAAACATGTAAACAGTAAATAAAAAAAATAAAGAAAAAAACATTAAAGACATTAAAACCCACACTCTAATCCTAATTTAGCCATAAGCAACTCTAAACAGGTGGGTTTTAAGTTGAGATTTAAAGGCACCCAGTGTTTCAGCTGTTTTACAGTTTTCTGGAAGTTTGTTCCAAATTTGTGACGCATAGAAGCTGAATGCTGCTTCTCCTCGTTTGGTTCTGGTTCTGGGGATACAGAGCAGACCAGAACCAGAAGATCTGAGGGGTCTAGATCAGGGGTCCCCAAACTTTTTCCTGTGAGGGCCACATAACTTTTTCCTTCTCTGATGGTGGCCAGAGTCAGTTTGTAACAGAAAAAGTGTGACGATTGCAGGAGTGCCTAAATGTAAAAATGTATTGTTTACCAGAAAGCACAATAAAATAACATTCTCTGGGTTCTTCACAGAACAAAAGTCAGGAAATAATAACACTATTAATGAAATAAATAATAACCAAATAACCCTCTCTGGGTTCTTCACAGAAAAAACCCAGGAAGGATTATAGTCCGTATTTTATTACTATGAGTCGCACCGGACTATAAACCACAACACCAAAGTTTTTTTTTCTTTTTTAAAACTAGTAAACATACACATAGAAGCCACAGATATCTCTGCCGCTCCAGGTTTTCCACAAGGATGCAGCAGCAGCAGAGGGGGGCGGACAGCCAACATTTGAGTCATAACAGGTCAATTGAATATCACATTTATTACGGTTGAAGAAAAAGTTGCCAAGTTTAGATTTAACTGAACTGATTATGGTAGTTTCCAAACGATAACTGTAACAGTAAAAGTGCTGATCCTTCGTGTTGCTACTATGTGCTAAATGAAAATGGGCTCCTTCTTCTTTTTCTTCTTTAGATTTAAACAACAGTTTGCATCCATTATTGTTGCACTACTGCCATCTACTGGATCCTAATATCCATCCATCCATCCATCCATCCATCCATCCATCCATCCATCCATCCATCCATCCATCCATCCATCCATTTTCTGCCGCTTATCCGGGGTCGGGTCGTGGGGGCAGCAGCTTCAGAAGGGAGGCCCAGACTTCCCTCTCCCCAGCCACTTCTTCCAGCTCCTCCGGGGGAATCCCAAGGCGCTCCCAGGCCAGCTGAGAGACGTAATCCCTCCAGCGTGTCCTGGGTCTTCCCCGAGGCCTCCTCCCGGTGGGACGTGCCCGGAACACCTCACCAGGGAGGCGTCCAGGAGGCATCCTTACCAGATGCCCGAGCCTCAACTGGCTCCTCTCGACGTGGAGGAGCAGCGGCTGTACTCTGAGTCCCTCCCAGAAGACAGAGCTTCTCAACCTATCTCTAACGTAGAGCCCAGCCACCCTACGGAGGAAACCCATTTCGGCCGCTTGTATCCGTGATCTCATTCTTTCGGTCATGACCCAAAGCTCATGACCATAGATGAGGGTGGGAACGTAGATCGACTGGTAAATCGAGAGCTTCGCTTTTTGACTCAGCTCTCTCTTCACCATGACAGACCGTTACAGCGCCCATTTCACGGCAGATGCTGCCCCAATTCGCCTGTCGGTCTCCCGCTCCCTTCTTCCCTCATTCGTGAACAAGATCCCCAGATACTTAAACTCCTCCACTTGAGGCAGGATGACCCCCCTGACCCGGAGAAGGCACTCTACCCTTTTCCGGCTCAAGACCATGGCCTCGAATTTGGAGGCACTGAGCCTTATCCCAGACACTTCACACTCGGCTGCGAACCGCTCCAGCGAGAGCTGCAGATCACGATCTGATGAAGCCAACAGGACCACATCATCTGCAAAAAGCAGAGCTGCGTACCTAAGGCCACCAAAACGGATCCCCTCAACACCTCGGCTGCGCCTAGAAATTCTGTCCCTGAAAGTAATGAACAGAATCGGTGACAAAGGGCAGCCTTGGCGGAGTTCTATTCTCACAGGAAACGAGCCCAACTTACTGCCAGCAATACGGACCAGACTCTGACACCGGTCATACAGGGACCTGACAGCCCATATCAAAGGGCCCGGTACCCCATACTCCCAGAGAACCCCTAGGGACACGGTCGAACGCCTTCTCCAAGTCCACACAATACATGTAGACTGGTTGGGCAAACTCCCATGCACCCTCCAGGACCCTGCTGAGGGTGTAGAGCTGGTCCAGTGTTCCACGACCAAGACGAAAACCACACTGCTCTTCCTGAATCTGAGGTTCGACTGTCCGACAGACCCTCCTCTCCAGGATCCCTGAATAGACCTTACCAGGGAGGTTTAAGAGTGTGACCCCTCTGTAATTGGAGCACACCCTCCGTTCCCCCTTTTTGAACAAGGGGACCACCACCCCAGTCTGCCAATCCAGGGGAACTGCCCCCGATGTCCATGCGATATTGCAGAGTAGCGTGAGCCAACACAACCCTACAATATCCAGAGCCTTAAGGAACTCTGGGCGGATCTCATCCACCCCCGGGGCCCTGCCACCGAGGAGCTTTTTGACCTCTTCGGCAACCTCGTCCCCAGAGATTGGAGAGCCCAACCCAGAATCCCCAGGCTCAGCTTCCTCAACAGTA
The DNA here is from genome assembly GCF_904066995.2 of Poecilia reticulata. Classification (NCBI taxonomy): domain Eukaryota; kingdom Metazoa; phylum Chordata; class Actinopteri; order Cyprinodontiformes; family Poeciliidae; genus Poecilia; species Poecilia reticulata. Next base: position 1,589,711 of record NC_088842.1, read on the forward strand.
GGCATGTTGGTGGGATTGAGGAGGTCTTTGAAGTATTCCGTCCACCGGCCCAAAACGTCCCGAGTTGAGGTCAGCAGCACACCATCCCCACTATAAACAGTGTTGGTGCTGCACTGCTTCCCTCTCCTGAGATGTTCTCAACATGTAGTGCGTTATTTGAAACATGATTAACCCCCACTTAGTAATAAAATGTTCTGACCCAGAGCTCAAGGATGGGGGGAGGGAAGAAGGGATGAGAGAGGGTAAAGAGGGGAAGCCTGGGAGGAGCAAGTGGGTGTGGTGAGTTTTGGGAGGGAGTAGGGGGAGAGGAGAAGGTGATGAGGGATGCAACAAACTGCACAGATTGCACACATGGAGGCCTTAGTCCAGGGGTGGGCAATCTTGGTCCTCGAGGGCCGGTGTCCTGCAACTCTTAGATGTCTCCCTGGTAGAACACAACTGGATCCAATAGCTGAATCATCTCCTCAGTGCCGGCAGGTTCTCCAGAGTCCTGCTAACGACCTCATTATTTGACTCAGGTGTGTTGAAGTAGAGACACATCTAAAAGTTGCAGGAGACCAGCCCTTGAGGCCTGGAGTTGCCCACCCCTGCCTTAGCCCCTGACACAGCTGTTGCAGGTTTGATTCCTGGCCTTGGCAACCTTTGCTTCAGGAGGGGAGGAGAGTGGAAAGGGGGAGGAGATTGAGGGGTAGATGGGCCCAAGTGAGGGGTGGGTGGTGGGGGGAAAGGGGTGTGTGTAGAGGGGTGTGAAAAACAGCTTACATTGATTGAACATTTAGATCACGAGTTCTTCCCCAAACCTTGTCCTCAAGGCAAACTGACCTGCGTGTTTTCATTTCAGCAAAACCCCGTTAATCAGACATCAATTAAAATCATGTGTGCCGAATCAGGGAAATGCCTAAAACTTGCAGGGTTTGGAGGACCAGTGCTGAAACACACTGGATGCACTTTGACTTTGCTTGAAATAATTAAGTTTGATACATTTGTATCCCTCGTCTGACACAATGACTCAAGCTAACCAGGGACAGGTTCTCTACTAAGCCAGCGTAGCTCTGTGGGTAGAGCAGTTGTCTTGTGATCAGAAGGTTGACGGTTCAATTCCAGCTCCCACATGTCAATGTGACCCCTGGGCACTTAACCCTAACTGATCTGTGCATTAAGTGAATGTGACTCTAGTGTAAAGTGCTTTCAGTGGTCAAAATGACTGGAAAAGTGCTATGTAAGTTTATTTACCATTTTTGAAGTGAACTAAATGATTTGAGTAAGACTGACTTAAATCTGTTATCTTAAACATACTTAATAAATTTGTTAAAAAGTAAATTAACAAATTGAGTTGGATGATTATAATATATTGAACTGGTTAAACTTAATAACTTAAGTTGGATAAATTTAATAAATTCAGTTGGATGCACTTATTTGAATTGCTTGTTACCTACAGAAGCAATACAATTAAGTTGGTTCAACTACTTTCTTTTTAGAGTGTGTTTTATAGTTGATCCACCGTCATTTGTCGACTTCAACCAAAAATCAACCATTAATCAGACCTCGTAATTTCAGTCATTAGATTTCAACCACAAAACAACATTGATTCAATGACACAGTTTCAACGGTTTGATTGAATGGTTGTTTGATGGTTGATCCACCATCATTTGTCAACTTCAACCAAAAATCAACGATTCTAACTATTGAATCATTGCAGAATAAACACATAATAAACTGCCAAAACACAGTTTTGACATCAAACATCTCTAGCCAGTTAGTACACAACTGGATTGACACGTTTGGCCAGTCCTTATCTGAGCACTGACCTCCTTGGACAATGAGCAGCTGGCTCCACCAGAGGTCTCCAGCACAGTTTGTCTCCTGTTTTAACTGGACACTTGTACATTCTTTTGAAACTGACTCCATTTTAATGTATCCTAACATTAAAATACACAAGCACACACACACAGAGAAAGTGAATAAAACCTTAAAAAAACGATAACAACCTGAAATTAAACTCCTCTTGGCTCCCTGGTTCCCTCTTCTGCCTCCTGGGGGTTGCTGTAGTTATTGGGTCTAGTGAATTCTGATCCTTGTCAGTGGTCTCTGGATTTGAATCCTTCTTTTATTTAATATCTGTTAACATCTGTTGTGTTGTCTGTTAAATAAACTGAATAAACCTATTAATTTTAAAGCTTAAAAAGCTTCACTAGTCAAACACCAGCAGAAAACAGCACTGTTAAAAAATGAAATTATTCTCACTTTTAATAGTCATTCAACAAGAATGGCAGTCATTCTTGTTGAATGAACATAGCCATTCAGCAAGAATGACTATGTTGACTAGTCATTCTGAGTCAAAGCAGAATGAAGACACAGAGGCCAAAGGAATCAGCATTTGTAATTTCTGGGTTTGTTTAAAAAAAGTTTATTTCTCATTATAGTCAGTGTATATAAAGTCACTAAAGCATGAGGTTCAATGACGTTTACACGCGTCTAAATTATCTCTTTTAAAACAATATAGAAAAAAAATTATCTGGTTATAATCAAATAATGTAAATACAACATTTATTAAAAAGGAATTTACTGTAAAACTGCAATATGTAACTTTCATAACATATGTTTTTCCATATTTGTTAAAACTGTCATTTGAAAAGTTCTAGCTCCTGCACCTCCCCACTGAGCTACTATTGCCACTTGACTTAATGCACCTCTCCTGATCAAGAACAACAATCAGATCCAGGAGGCGTGTCTTAGCGCTGTCAATCAACCTTGTGTACACTGCAAAATGTGCCAATAGTGGAGAAACAACTTTGCATTACAGAAAAACTGTTTATCTGCCGTCATCAGTAGCCATGCTAACTAGTATGAGCATTCACAGCAGGCTCTGCTGTAAGGAAGAAGCTGAAGCTTAGCAGAGAGCGAGGAAGTGGTAAGCAGCGGAGCATGTAGAATGATTGACAGCACTAAGACCCTCCTCCAGGTTCTGATTGGTTGTTTCTAGTTAGAACTAGGAGAAAGCAGAGGAGCTTTTTTCACAGATTATTTGTCTCATATCATACTGTCATAATATGCAGAGTTTCAACAAATATGAAAAAAAACATATATATCTATATAAAAGTTATATACTACAACTTTAGCATACTATGCAACTTTAGCATACTATGGAGATTTTTCAAGGCTAAATCTCCAAAAACATTTGAAAAATTCAGTGTAGTACAAAATTGTTTTCTTTGTATAATTTTAGACAATAACCTGCTAAAATCAATGATATACAAATAAATCATTAACTGTTTGTCTATTAGTAATTATGGAGGTCACTCATATGTTAGAAACCTCACTTTAGACATGGGTGTGGTGATGTTATGCTTAAAGCTGGTTTGTGTTGGTGACATTTGAAGTGAACACCTTGCCTGATTTTGAGACTTGATAGTTCACACTAATGCTCAAGAACATCAAAACTTGACAAAATGATCAGAAACATTTAGGTCATTTATGCAGTAAGTATGCAAGTAACTATGTGAACAATGGGAGTTAGATGACTTGAAATCTCTACAGATCCAAACCTGCAAGTAGAAATCACAACAAAAAAACGTTTTTTTTTTCAAATATGATTTAACTGTACTTAATGCTAATTAAGAAATCTTCTGCAGAGACCCATATGCTTAGCTTAGTTTTAGATAGAATTTTTGTGAACACACATTATACATGAAAATACTTTACAGTCTACTAAAATCTGATGATGCAAGAAATGTATTTAATATACAGCTCAAAATATATTTATCTGTGATGATTCTAAACTTCAAAGTTTTCTTAATCTGCAGTTGTTCAGAGAAACAGGAAAGAAACTAATAAATGGATGGTTGCTTAGAAAAAAAAGCAATCTTTCTCAGTTTTTCTGACTTTGACCTGTCAGATGATTTGACCTGAAGAATTGCAGAAATGAATAAATATCTTTACATCTTCGCACAATTTTGCATCTTGCTACCTTAGCGACTTTGCCCCCGAACTTCTTCAAATTAAAAGAAATTGGTGTCAAACATTTGTTCAATGTTGGTGCAGCTAAATAACTTGTTTGTGCCACTATCATTTTAAAGATATAACTAAATGTTTCCAGAGGTCATTGCAGGTCAACCAGCCTCCGCCATATTTACAAAAGCAAGTAAATTTGGTGTCAGTTAACCGTGCTAAAATATTTTAGCTGCACTAACCATTTTTTTTGTTTTTTTTATTTTGTGAATGTGAACTGGCTGGTTAACCTATGATGACCTCTGGAATTTTTTTTCTGTGTTTAAATAAAATACAATAGAGTAGAATATACTTTATTGATCCCCAAGGGAAATCTCTTATTAGTTGACAAGCTACCCCATCCAAGATGTTAATGTAGTTAATGTATACTATACCGTGTGTATATATATATATATATATATATATATATATATATATATATATATGTGTGTGTGTGTGTGTGTGTGTGTGTGTGTGTGTGTGTGTGTGTGTGTGTGTGTAATAAATATAATAATATAGAGTAAAATGTACAATTGCATAGTGACCATCCAAGTAGATAAATGTTGAGCTGCTGATTGTTCAATCTTGGATGAAGAGCATCTTTAATCATCAAGGTCTTATGCATTTATACGGTTTTTTGTTGTTGTTGTTGTTGTTGGGTTGGGCACAGTTTACTTCAATCCCATGAAGAAAACACAAGTCAACAATGTTAATAAATACCATGGAGCATAATATATATGTATAATGACGCCCCCTTCACATATCTGCCTGCCTCCTCATGCATCCATGCCTAGAACTGGCACTGGTGGCACAAACAAGAAAAATGTGCTGCACAAACCAGCTCAAGCATTGTGCACTAATATCATTTACTTTGAGGTCAGAGAGGGGGTCAACTTCACACCAGCTTGACTCAGATCCTGCAGTGTCCTCTGCCTGTGTGACATGTCAGCCATCACATGTAGTTATAATAATCTTCTTTTTTTATTAGAAAAACAATTCCTGTTATCCTGCTTCCTCTTCACGATGAATTCTTATTATGCATGCTATGTTGGAGATGTGTCTCACTTTTCTTAATGCATCTGGAAGAGGGATTATAAATCTGTGAAAGCTACAAAGATTTATTTCTACAAATATTCTATTTATCTTTAAAGTATTTAAAACTCAATAGAACAATGTCTCATTTTGAACATATTTGAACCAGGAACAGCTGTCATTAACACTGGTGAACATATCCAAAAGCAGTTCAATGATTTTGTTAAAAGTTGTATCTTACTCAAGTCAGATCAGATGATGAAAATGTGACACTTGTGGCATTAACATGTCCAATCTAAATTAAGACATTATATTTATCTGCGGCTTCAGAAAATATTTTATTCTTCCACTGCATCTTCTTTATCTGCATCTTAGCACAGTTTGGACAAACTTTGACCTAAGTAAATCAGGTAAGGAGAAGAAGGCAGAGGCTGCACAGACTTCAAACTGAAATGCACAGGTGGAACTAGTGATGGGAACAAACAGGATCACCTATTTCTGACATTATTTTACATGTCAGAAAATAAAGTTAGCTGGAATCTCCTGATCAAAATATCCATGTGCAAAGGACTCCTCCTGCTGTCCAAGTCGGAGCTCCTGTTTATCATGTTTACTCCATCCTGTCAGTGTCATCACCGTTGATTTGTACCACACAATCTTTGTTCAAAGGCTCCTTGGAGTGGGTGGTGTCAAAGTGCTCTTTGCTCACTAAGTACCTGCCCCGAGCATCCAGCCCCAAGGCAGGTAGAAATCGCCGGTCAAATTGAATTTCTTGGCGTAAGTAAGAGGTTCTCTTCTGGCAGGAGTCACCAGTTCCCTCTTGCAATGCTGTTAGGAAAATGACCAGCTCAAAGTGTTTGGATGTGCCTTCACAAAGAGCAGGATGGAGAGGGCTCTGGCGGTCCAGTCGGTGGTAGAAAGTAAGGGGGAAAATAAAGAAAGGGCATGGCTGTTGGCCTAAATGGTCCAAGTGGAAGTCCAGCGAGGTCTGGTATAGAGCCTGGCCTTCCTGTTCCTCATAGAGCACTGCACTCACCTTCACGTCCACCAGAGGTCGCTGAATAAGATTAGTGACTCGTATCATGAGGCACGTCTGGCCCTGGTGTTGGCCCACTACTGCCTGCGGACTGAACTCGATGGCTCCTGCTCTCTTCTGAGGACGAGCAATCTTGGCTACAAATGCACCTGAAAATGATACGTCAGGATAGGGTCAGGATACATGAAACAACTGCAAAGCCATGCAATGTTCGGTTACGTATACTAAATGATTTGTCTTTGAATTAAATAAAATGTGACTGTGCAGTTTGGAGATCTGGCACTCGGCCACACAGTATTGTCTTTTGGAAGATTAAAGAACTGTTGCTTTAATCTAATTAGGAACCCAAACATGTTGGAATGCAGCCCATCCATCAACTTCATGAGGCTTACAGCTACAAGAGCTATTACATTTTTCCACATTTTCGTTGCCACCTTGATTACATATGTTCAAATGTTAATCTGTAGCAGTCCATGTCTTTTAAGAGGGCAAATTAATTGATTACCCTTGTTTTTTTTTTTGATTGCTCAAAAAGTGATGAGGAAATATGCATCTAAACTGAAACTCCTCTATATCTGCATTCCTTTGTCAGAATAACTAGAAGAGTCGAAGACAAAACAAAACCAATAATTAAACTTTTTTTTTTAATTTTACCTCAGTAACACAAGCCTAGTTTCAGAGCTTGCAGTTGGCAAGATTTGGCCAACTATGTTATATTATGAACATCTCCACTGGTTTTCAGTGCAGTCAAATAGACCTTATGCTGTTTGTCACATCAGTACAGGTGAATAGGTGGTTTATACCTAAAGGACATGAACTATATCGGCATTACAATTTGCAATGGCATGTTATTGAGAGAAAAAAGGAATATATCTAATAACATCCTAAAACACATCACAATAATATGCAACACCTATTTTTGTTAACTCCACCATAGGCTTTCACTGTAGGATTGGATGAGCAGCTAACCATGTGATGTGAACAGATTATGATTTATGGTTTATGAATTGTGCTAGACTTTGCGAATCTACTCAATTCTCATCTCCCTTCAGAGCTCCCTTTGGGATTTCTCTTTCTTTTTTCTTCCAGTGACCTTTATTTCTCAGAATAAATTTAACTCTGCACTGTTTTAGAGTTGTAGTCTGTTTATAGTTGTAGTTTTGCAATGGCAGTGGAGAAAGTGAACAAAGCCATTCAATCCGTGTTGGCCATGCTTCCAAATATTGAACAATTAATGCCGGAGCAATATTAGGATAAAGATTAACACAATTTAATCTTTGCCAGCGAATCTTTGGTGGCTGGTAAAGATGTCATTGGGCTCAGCACTTCTCTCTTTGCTATGGGGGATAGTTGTTTATTTAAGCTGGGGATATAGAAATATAATAATAGAATTCCACATGTATGCCTATCTGAGAATATATGGTGACTCTGATGAATAAGGGATTTTAAAAGAATTTATTGTGTCTAGATAGTGTTAAATGGAGATTAGCGACACAGGGTCCACTTCACCCATCTTAGGACTACAGCAGGGTTAAAGAGCAGCAGGAAAGGTACACAGTAAAATCCCAAGTGTCAAATCAGCATGTCAGAGGATGTGAACTCTATGAGAGTCAATTCAACAACAGTGAGAGTAAAATGCCTCCTTATGTTGACTCCGAAGAGCTCCGCCTCCTTTCACCTCCTGCCACACTGATCAGAATTTTCTCAGCGCCATTTTCAACGTCTTGACCTTGCCTGAGAAATCAGTTTCCTCAATTTAATTTTTTTTTCTAATTTTCTAGTCATAGCAGCATATTAAAGAAACATGGTTCTTCAGACAGAAATTATTTTTTTGTCAAAAATATGTATTACACATGACAGATGTGAAATGCCATGGGGTGTCGAAGTCAATTCGACATCTCTGTGGCACTGAGTGTTAGCATTCTTATAGTTGTAAGTTTTTTATCTTTATTCTCATATCCTGTGTTGTTGCTGTTCTGGGACGGTGATCTTACTTCAACCATTCTCATGCTCAGCCTGATTGCTCCTTCCTGCTGAGGCTGAAAAAGTCCTAGCAAGGTTTCTGCATCTCAAGCTGAAAGGTTTATGCTGTGTTTTTTGGGGGTTTTTTTGCAAAAACTATCATCTGTTCCCGTTCTCCCCTTTTTCTGTTTCTTATCATATATGAAATGGATTTTGTTTGAAAACTATTTTTCTTCCTTTTATTGCCATGTATTTTTGTGCCTGGGTCCAGACTGTAGGTTAACTGCATAGACAGGGAAAGCTTGGAACATTTAACTTTCAACAGAAATTTTGTAATCTAACTTTTTTCCTTTTTTCCCTTCATTATTTTCATACTTGGAGTGGAACAAACATCCAGACCGTGCTCATGCCATCAAATCCACTATTTATCTACACAGTTGTCAAGCAAGCACCATGTTTACCCAAGAACATAAACACCATTTTATGGTTTAATAATTTTTGATTTTGATACTATCTTGATATTCTTCTGTATCACTTAATATATTTTCATATTGAAAGTTTCATCCTGCAGCTTTAATGTGACTATTTTATATTAAATTCATTGTTAGAATCAAGTGTTAATATCTAGATTTTTTGACAGTTGACAGTGCATGACAGAGTTGACACAGAACTGAAGGTGGTGACAAACTAGTGAGTAAAAAGAAAAACTTGATACATGTGAAGTAATGCAATTTATGTAAAATATATTAAAATGAATTAATTGCACATTTAAGTGAGATTTGTCAACAATTTCACTGAGAATCACAAAAACTCTGATGGAGTTGACAAAATACCAAAATACCTCAATTTATATGATATTCTGAAGGTCATATAGCTCATCAGGTCCATGAAATCTTTATAATATACCAAAAATTAAGCTTTTATTTCACAAAATTTCATCAAAGCTTTGTAAATTGTCAGTTATGGTGTTGACACATCATGGTTGTGACAAACAACTTGGGAATAAAAAGAAGAAAAGACTAAAAAATAACAAGCTAACCAGAGCTAACTAGCCCTCTTAGCAAAGAAAGTGGTCATGGGGTCCTTAGAAGTTCTGGTGCCCCCCAAAAATGCCTGATTTTTTTTTTTTTACATTCTTTTTATGTCTGACCATAGACATAATATAATTAATATAGTATAATATTATGTATAATATTATGTCTATGTGTCTGACAGTGTTGACAAAAACTAGGGACAAATTTCAATGGAGTTGGAAAATATATAAAAATGATTTTTAATTCAATTTATTGATACTTTTATTATTATTATTTATATGACTACTTATACTTAACTGTCATAATATATAATTTTAGTATTTCTTTAATTGTTTTAAACTATTATAATGTATTGAGTTCTGCTCCTGGACAAGGGATTTTAAAGACACCATCCACCGACTACAATGTTTAAAATAAAAAATATTCAGCAAATACCTGGAAAATATACATTGTTGTGCTCACATGACCCAGGTTAGTTTAGTCAGATATTTGAAAAATATATATTTTGTGTATATTTTATTCAGATTTTGTGCTTTATCCATAGGACCTGTTTTGTCCTTATTCTCAAGAATCACTGATATGAGAATTATTTAAATATTTTAATTATATTAATTAATATATTTAATTATATTATTGATTATATTAATTTAAATAAATATAAATATTGAAAGGGCTGCACAGTGGTGCAGTTGGTAGAGCTGTTGCCTTGCAGCAAGAAGGTTCTGAGTTCGATTCTAGGCCCCGGTCTTTCTGCATGGAGTTTGCATGTTCTCCCTGTGCATGGTGGGTTTTCTCCGGGTACTCCGGTTTCCTCCCACAGTCCAAAAACATGACTGTTAGGTTAATTGGCCTCTCCAAATTGCCCCTAGGTGTGAATGTGTGTGTCCTGTGTGTCTCTGTGTGTCTCTGTGTTGCCCTGCGACAGACTGGTGACCTGTCCAGGGTGACCCCACCTCTCGCCCGGAACGCTAGCTGGAGTTGGGCACCTGCACCCCTCCCGACCCCACTGAGGGACAAGGGTGTAAGAAAATGGATGGATAAATATTGAATAGGTTTATAGTAAAACGGTATATAATTTTTTTGACACTGACTTCATAGAGATTAATGCTGAGTATAGCCTTAAATTTAATTAACAGTGGTATATTGGTCTTACACTATTGGATATTAATTAGAATAACACTCAAAAACTAAAAGTGTCCTTTTCAAATAACTCTCCAGGTGTTATTTGTCTCCATAGAGTAAAAATATATTAACAATTGTGAGTGTTAGTCAGGTTTTATTCTATAAGTCATTAAAAGAGTAAAATTGGAGTAACACTGACATCAGTGTAACTTTAACATTGCGCACATCTTCACTGGCTCAGAGTGAAAATTGACTTTAAGTGTTGAATTAACGCTGCTCATTCTCCTGTGCTGGGTCTTTCTGTGTGGAGTCTGCAGGTTCTCCCTCTGCATGCATGGGTTCACTCTGGGTAGTCCGGCTTCCTCACCGTCCAGAAGCATAACTGCCAGGTTTACTGCTACCTCTAAATAACAGCTATATATATATGCTTGTCTGAGTGGTATAGTTGTTTGGATGCACGATGAACACTTCTACAAGGATCTCTACTGCAAAACAGAGTAAAAGATTTTCACTCCAAGAGTTGACACTATCCATCCACGCGTTCGTTGTCTACACCTTCTTATCCTTCCAGGGTTGCAATCATGTTTATTTTTACTTGTTCTTTTCTGTTCATTCACATTTTGTTATTTGAGAAATAAACATTTGTCTCTTACATATTATTTCCTTAAGTCCATGCCTCATTATTTACTGCGACTCATTAAGGACCATGTAACCAACTACTGAAGCACGCTGTCTCACTCCGACTGTCATCAAAACTAAATCGGTTGCTCAAAAAATAATTAAATACATGTCTGATTAAAAATATACTCTTTAAATGAAGGATTATATTCAATACCTGCTTCCCGACTGATTCTAATATTTTGTGAAACGAAACATTGTCTGTTCTGTAAGAATTTAAACACTGCAAGTATCAGATGGTATTTATAAAAAAAGAGAAAATATTTTTGTAAATACTTTTTGTAAAGCATAGTTAATGAATTCACATGATGTTCTTGAACCTTTAAAGATCCAATTTAAGGTTGATTTTCTTACATTCATCTCATTTTGTTGAATTTGTTGCGTAGAATTCTGTAGTTCTTTGTCAGTATTAAATTATGCCTAATTCCTGAGCACAGCCTCACTGCAGATATGTTTACTACGTCTAGCATAGAGTGTTCTTCATGCTTTGGTCAGAATTTGTACCTGTGATGAAGGCCTCCAGCATAAGCCCCAGGAGCATCTGCACAGCCAGCAGTGCTATAGCACTGGGACAGTCTCCACTGGGGAACATGGTGCCATAGCCAATGGTCAGCTGGGTCTCAAGAGAGAAGGAGAAGGCAGCAGTGAAACTTGTAATATGTTTCACGCAAACCACGTGATCCTGTGGGGGGTCATCATGATTTTTCACAGCAAGGTCTCCATTGAGATGGGCCAGCAAGTACCACAAGCAGGCAAACAACAGCCAGTGGGCAATGAAGGATGCACAGAAGGCGAGGAGTACCCATCTCCAGCGCAGACTCACCAATAGTCCCCACAAATCCTGCAGCGCCAGCAGCCAGACTCTGCCCCAGCTCCTGCGCCACGAGTCTGAGGGGCAGGCAGGGGCATTAAGCGTACAGTGTCCATCTTTGGTGACTAGACGTTGACGAGGGGGAGAAGACAACAAGGGGTAGGAGGACGCTTTGCCAGCCAGAACGCTACTGTTGGTTTTGGTTGTCATGGTTGCAGGCAGATCTCAAACAGGGCAAATGAAATTGACCCTGAAAAAAACAAACATTTAAATTAATGTTGGTAACATAATTTTTAAACTTTGATATTTATGTTCTTTCAGAGCAACTCGTGACTGATCAGCAGTAACACTCTGAAGCTGCTCCTTTCTTTATTGTTCTGACATTCAGCCTCAGGCTCTGCTCCAGTTATTGATAAATATGGTTGTAAACATAGTTTGTGGATACGGTGTGAATTGAAAGTGCAAAAAATAATAAAACTACTAAACATAGACATTTTTACATTTTTATTGAATATTCAAATTCGAGATGTTTTGTTCTGAAGCTGCTTTTTGACAGGTCTGGCCTTGGAATCGGTTGTGGACATGTTGATTTTAGGGTCCTTGTTTTCATGAAATGGGCCAAAACAGATTCTCTAAATTAGGTTGAATGTACAGAACAGTCATGTTTAATTTAAGCAGCTGTATGGGATGTATGTGCCGGCAGTCCTGACAGTCTGACAGCTAGACTTCTGCATTCTGCAGAGTTTCTATTTCTATGTCAATATTGTTGCCAGGAGATTAGAGCGGCTCTCAGCTGGGAATCAGTCTGAGCAACACAGAGACATGCAGAGTAGGAATGTGTCTTGCAGGGAGCTTTCCCTGCATGGCTGTATGACTCTTCACAAATAACAAATCCATCCATTCCATGAATAAAACCACTCAATGTCTTTGACAGGTTTTATTATTGTGCTTTTTCTACCCTTCAAAGTTAAAACTTGTGTTGCCATGCTTCAGCATTTAGGTTGGGTCTGGAGTGATTTGGTTAGAAAATTTACTCTTCCCAGAAAAAACAATAGTTGAATAACACTCAGCAAGATTGTCACATGTCTCACTTTCAAGTCCACTGAAACCGAGACAGTTCTGATGGAACCAGCTATGAGGGGATGAGGATATTAGCATAGTATCAGCATAGTTCTGTTTTACATACGGGATGTCAGGATATGACTCTAGACTACCATCAGACTGAGCTGTGAAAGAACTTGTTGATCAGACTTACATGTTTCAGATCATTAATTATATTTTCAAATATATGAGAACACACTTTTCAAATGATGATGTGATTTTTTAAATGTCTAAAGCTAAGAAAACCAGCCTGGCCCAACCTAATAAAGGATGATGCCTCCAGTCCAAACACGTGGGATGTCAGTGAGTGTCACTGCCATCCCACATGGCAACTGGGGAAGAACTTTGTACCCCTCCACTTTTCAGAACTGCTTTCAATTCAGCCACATTTGATAGGTTTTCAAGAATGAATAATTATTAAGGTCATATTAAACTCTGGAGAATAATTGCGCAAAGAAAAATTCTTCACAAAATCAAGAATATTATGGACAACCCTGATCATCATATGCTTCAGTTTAGGATGGCAGATTATTCTCCTGACAAGGTTTTCTGGTAAAGAGCAGAATTCAAGGTTCCGTCAATAAAACAGATCATCGTGTGGGATAAAAGACTTCATGGACACGCTTGTAGATGGAGGATCTCTGCAGCGTTTCCTGGACTGAAATTATGATGTTGTTTTAAGGAAAAGCTGATTTTTTTATGGTGGATGTACTAGTACCCACAACGGGACCCAACACATCCCGCTGTAATCTAATCAGTCAACAGAATATTTTTCTAAATGTTATGAATATCATTAGGAACTTTTTGGTAAAGAACTCAAAGGTGACATGGACCTTTGAGTTCTTTTTGATAAGCAGTGGTTCTGTTCTGATTACCTTTCTTATTGTTCAACCATGAACTCTGACCTTAACTGAGGCAGAGATCTGCAGAGCTTGAGACGTTCTGAATTATACTGTGTATCCCACAAAACACAACTTTATTTTTTACATACAAATGTAATCACACATAAATGATTAAAACGTAAACTGATTCACCATGGATTCCTGAAGGCTCCTTCATGTTTTTTTAAATGATTGCACCATGGATTTAGCACTATGACAACAAAAGAACAGCATCACTTTGATATAACAAAACTAACTAATCTACAGCTTTTAGTAAAAAATGTCTGCCAGCAGAAACATACTCAGTGTTTCATGTGACTGTATCACTACAGAGTTTTTGCAGTTGAAGTTATTTCTGATTGCGTGAAGCAGCACATCAGAGACATGGTGCTCATTACTTTGGGCTCGTGCAGAGGTTTATGTAATGTGTGATCAGCTGCCACCGTTTTCTACATTTTTAACTTTATCGCTTCACAGCATGTCTGAACTGCAACATCAGACGTCTAACAATCTAAACTCATTTAAAGATGAATACTTGGACTTGTTTTCTGTCTGTTGGTCGATTACCAACTCTTAGTTCACTCTGATTCCAACAAATAGTTTTAGCTAAAAAAAAAAAAACTAAGCTGAAAACATCTTTCTTTACAGCCTTTGATAACAACGATTAAACGCACACAAACTTTCTCTGTGTTGCTCCAGAAAAAACTCTTCAGCTGTAACCAATCCCCATGTCTGATTTGATCACCGATTGTTGCACCTTTCCCTCCGGGTATCAGAACCTCACCTCAGGACAGCATCATGCTGGGACTCGTACTCACCTAGAGCTGCACTCAGGGCCAACCTGGAGCCCTTTGACCTGTTCCCCTTAGACTGGCTCTGTTAAGCAGACACAGGACTGCAGCTCATTCAGAGAGCGCCACCGATTCCTTGGAAAAATGGGGGTTCAAAATCCCAAAAGGAGTCCAACAGAAAAAGTGCGGGGGGAGGAAAATTTCTCTCTGCTGAGGTTGTCTCTGAGTGTGACTGAGCGTGCTGCTCTTTACTCCACTGTGAGGTGCAGCATCGAGCTCCAGGCCCAGGAGGATTCAACTGGTCACATTACTCTGCAAGGAGCCTATTAGTGTTCCCGGAAGATAGCAGATAGAGAGGGATTTGAGTGGGGGTGTTTGCTGGGGGTGGGGTGACCAACACCTTGTCACAGTTCATTCAGTCCAATAAATATTGTTGTGACAAACTGGAATTTTTAACCATTTGTACATACATGCACAAGCTGGATTGATTTCTGATGTTATCTAAAGTATTAAGGAAAATATGAGCACAGATGTTAAGACTGTTAGAACTGAGAACAGGATTTATTTATTTGGGTATATCGTTCAGGAGATCTTTTCTTGTCTTCTTCTTGTCTCGTCTTGTGATCTCTTAGATATGACCAGAATTTAAAATCACTTCATTGTGCTGAAGGCTTTAATTATCATTAGCAACTGACAACATTACTACACGATTGTGTAATAGCCAGATAAGTTGCATATTAACCAAGAAATCATTGAGGCCTTCCTTCTTGATACCAAGCAGCAGATAGATGTCAAAATGTCAACACTGCTCTTTGACCCCTGAACAACTTTACTCAGACGATTGTTTGTCTCTTCAACAAACCAAAGTTAAGCGTCGGTTTGTTGAAGATCTACTTTAATTAATTATGGTCAACTTTAACATTTTTGTAGTCTTTTCTATTGATCAAATTACAACAAACTTTGTTCGTTTGTCCTCCATTAGTCGAATCTTATAAAAGTTAATACTTCAGTATTAGTTTGTTACTATTTGATTTCTTGTAAAGTTATCAGGTCTTAAAGTTTGGGTGATAACACGTGTAGTTTGTGACCAACTGTAGTCTAATGCATGTGTTTATTTTCCTCATGAAACTTAGGCACAAACACAAATATCCACATCTAGTTAGATTAACTGAACTTAGATTAACTGAGCTGAAGACTTCTTGCTGTCATAATAAAGTAACTAAGATTATGTTATTAAGAAATATAAAATTTTGCTTTGTAAAGAATGAAAACCATATCTTGTAACTGGTATCTTTATTTTCACTATGAAATCATAATTACATTTTTGTTGTGACACAAACTCAGGATGGACATACATTAAAAGTAATTAAGAAAGAATATCATCCCTTCAGGAAGACCTTAAAAATATAAATGATAAAACTGGGAAATACACTGTATTTAAGTTTATTTGTTTTGTATTTATTGTAGACAATAAAAAACTGGTCTACAAGATGAAGAAAGTATTCATCTTTATTCACTACAGCCTCCTCTATAGATACTAAGAATGGACTTCAAGCAGCCCAGCCTCGCTTCAATATTCCACTCGATTCAAATTTCACTTCACAGCTCAGTCTGGGCTTTCTCCCATTGTCTTGGATTCCTCTGTTAGACTTTCAGCCGGACCAATCAGGGAACAGAAGGAGAATTTGTGAATGGTGACATTGATTTTCTGCTCTGTTTTAGAATTGCAGTCTACCTGAAGCTTTAGAAACGGCAGCAGTGAAACTGAATGAGGACATTCGGTCCGTGTTTTTGGGTCACACCTCCTAATATGAAATTAACATAACAGCCCGTCTCTCTCGGATCCACACTTTTCACTTTGTAGTGGAGAGCAGTTGTTTACAGCCCAGGCGATATCCTGAAAGCTTCATAGTGTCAAACTGGCACATTACACACACCACGGGCAAATGTTAGCGATTGGGTAAAATTTGAAAGTTCAACAGAGTCCACACCACCAGGAAGCAGTCGTTTCTCAGCAGCTGAGAGCCCAGACCCTCTGGACGAAGCAAAGTGTAGAACAAGGAGCTGGTTTACCAGGAGAGACTCCAGCAAACCATGAGTTTTTTCTAGTCTGAAAATGAAACAATGACTGTATCCACTGACTGACAAGACGTGTTAGATATGATAGTTTTAAGATTTGCTTGCAACAACTATGTTGTGTATAGATAACAATAATACAAAACAGAAAAATTACGCAATTCAATTGAGGTAAAAAGAAATACTTTATTAACCCAGAAGGGAAATAAAATGTCGCTGCAGGTCAGGACATCTGGGGAGGATGTTCACTATGCCAGGAGGGAGGTAAAAAAATAAATAAATAAAATAAAATAAGTGGGAAGAGAGACACTTGAGGAGCATTTATTAATTTTTTTTCTACACTTTCGAGGCTTTTGGTTTGTGGGCCTGAGATGAACAAAATAGAGTTGACATTTTAGGACAAACTAATAATTGATCCAGATGGACGTTCTAACTGATCAGGATTGGGATTTTAAAAAACTGAGTGTTGATGGTCAACGAACATTCAAAGTTGAGGAAACTAAAACACTGAGTGAATATACCAGGAAGCACAAATACATTTTTTTTAAAACAGAGTGCACACCTGATTGTGTTTTATGATTTATCTTCTTTTTTGTGGTTAAGATTTGTTTAGTGGTATATTTTAGTTCATTGAAATTGCACAAGAGAAGTTGTACTTATTTTTGTGAGATGTTAATAATTAATGAGGTAATTATATAAAAACAATGTTCTGTTTTGACAAGTTGTGTGTTCTACGTCATGGTGGTCTTATTTACTCTCTCACAGAGAATCCTACTGCCAGTCTCCTCTCTAAATCTACAAATCATTCAGTTTAAATCTAAAGAAATCTGTAATGATTCTGATCAGTAAGTTCCTGGGCCTGAAGTCATTTGCACAAGCTGGATTTAGTTATTGTAGATATCACATAAAGGAGCAGCAGAATAGCTACAGAGTGGAAAGCATATGCAGTTTATGTAGTTTTCATAGGCAGTTACCAAAATAACACTGATAGACTCTTTTGGTAAGTAATGGATGGAAACTTACTGCCAAGTGTTCACTGTGGTAACATGTCCTGATGACACCATCTGTTGTTGACAAGCACTGCTAATGCACCTGCTTTTCTTTTCCTGCTGCTCTTTAAACATCTGTTTGCTCATACAGTCGGGGAGCCTGGCAGACAGGCGTTATAGTCTGGGATGTGATCCTGCAGCCGAGTCTCAGTAAAGGTACATTACCACAGACTGGTGTGGTCTGCTGGGGACAGACAGAGACCGAAAAGGCTGATCTGGATGGCCAGCTCTGTCCCACGATGACCTCTGGACCCAGGAGAGGTGTTGTGTGGAAGGAGAATGGTAGCTGAGCTGTTTTAGCTGTTGGACTTCATCACCCGCCTCATGCAGGGAGCTCTGACAGCACTGAACAGCTCCTTCAACGGCAGACTGCTCCATCCACGAAGTGGGGATGATGCAGAAGATCCTTTCTTTCCCACATCCTGTCTGTGGGTGAGAGAGAGAGTACACTGCACTGTTTTTTATTTTGTCATTTCTCATTTCTGTTACTCTTGGTTTTATCTCTAGTGGCCTTTATTTTGCAGTAGGCAAACAGGAAGGTGGATTATGAGAAACGGGGAGGATGTGCATCGATGGTCATCAGGCTGGGACTCAAACCCATGATGGACGTGTGGAGGACCAAGGCCTCTCTCTGTTCACTGGTCACACCGCCAAGCCCCACCTCTGTTACTCTTGTTTTGTCCACTTTTTGTCATGACAACTTCAATTTCAAACTTGTGGAAGTAATAAAGGATTATTTTAAACTCGTTGGCCAGTGATCTCATGTTTTATGGTTTGAATTTCCTCCTTTCCTCTTTCCTTTTTCTTCTGCATCCATAAACATGATACCTCCTTTTAAACTGATCTGAGATTTGTGGCTTCAGTTGAGGTATTATTTCAACTTGTGCAACATTATTCAGCTCCTCCCACTTGTACACCACTATGTTCCTATGGTTACACATCATAGCATATGACCAAAACTAAAAATATCAATAAAAATCCTTCTAGCTGCACAGCATCCAAAGCTAGAGAGTATTATCATCTCCCCCAAAAAGTAATTTCTCTGTCAGACATAGAGAAATTAAAACTTAAAATAATAATAATAAATGCAGATAACAGTGCTACTCCAACATGCTGATGCCTTGAGTGGTGCAAAATGCAGGGAAGAAACAAGCAGAGCTAAACCTAAAATGAAACTTTAATAGCAATTAAAAAATAAGGGCGAAAAGCAAAGTTCAGAACAACCTCAGACAAAAAAACTAAGTGAGCAACTGCAAGTAAAACGTAAGGATATGACAAAGAAGGAAGAAATATAGTATTTAAGGGAGCGAGAAACTGGGAAAACATTGGAGGAAATGGTTAACATAGCAAACAGGAAAAGTAAGTTATGATTAAAAAAACAAAACACTATACAGAATAGAAAAAACTAACAAAGATCACTTGCTGGAACTGCAAAGAAAAATCATTTCAATTACATTCTATTAGATATTAACTTGTGTTTCAAAGTCTGTGAGACAACATGGAGCAAAGTAATCAGACAAAACCAACTTTTTACTACTGTAAAATAGACTCTTATTTTTTCCCATCTTGTTAAATTCATCTGTGTTCATCAAACATGATTTAAACCCTGCTAGGAGTTAAAACTGGGCCTTTTTTCATTTCTCCCTCTTACCACTCTGGATCTGCACGGGTGACATTGTTAGGAAGTGACGTGTTGTCAGTATTTTACTGTTACTTTGCCTTCATTCTCTCTCATTAGTCTGAAGAGTGAGACCTACTACTGGGAAACCCTTCACCCCTCCGCCCTCTTATCCCATCACCTTTGTTCTTGTGTATTTTCTCCATGGGGTGAATGAGAGCTTTGGAGGAACTTAGAGCACATGGGAAAAGATTAACACCTAATCAGCATGCAATTAATCACAGTTTTATTAAATATATGTCGACCAAAGTAACTTGAATTTTAACGTATAGTACCCAAACTTCTGAACTGCCATTTTGGTAGGCAAGTACAATGTTATGTAACCATAATCACCCTGGCTTCTAGACAGACAAAAAGAAAGTAAACTGCTATTTGGTTAAAAATGAAATGGTTGATGTTTCCAAGCCAGACGTACCGATGTTCAGCATCTCTGTTTGAAGTCTTTTGTACTTCCTGATTGTTTTGGGCTATATTGACAACTGGATATAGCTGAACCATTTACACGGTTGCAACATATTTTCATCAGTCATGAAATAAAATTAGCAAGTCAAATTAAAAAATAAAATGAAAAATACTCCCCAATATTCAAACTAACTCAGCTGAATCTAAAGTAGTTCTGCCTACCAACACTGCACTTAGCAAATGGCCCATCAAGATTTTTTTAAGTGGATAGAGCATGCTTTTAAATCCTTCCTTTTCACATGTAAATCATGCGCTTAAGGTCCCTACAAAGTAGAACTTCAATGCTTTGGTCTGACTTCCTGGTTATTACAACAGATGTCTTCTCAAGGCACATAACAGAAAAATCACTAATTTCAATTCAGTCATTCATGCATTCCAACTTATCCTCACTATTAAACAGTACAGTATACTCAATTAATTAATCAAAGTAGCTTAAAAAGTTTCCAGCTGGGAAATCCAGTATATTGGACAGAGATAGAAAGTAACAAAGTACAAGTATCTTGTTAATGTACTTAAGCAGCTTATGTATCTGTACTTTCCTGAGTGTTTGTTTTCCAGATGTTTTACTTTTAATGCATGTATTCAAAACAAAAAGTATCTTTGATTTTGACTTCTTGCATTTCCTAAACCAAGAAAAGTTTCAAAAAGATGACTGGACAGACACAGAAAAGCAAAACATTCCACATCCATGGCCTTATTTATAAAACCTCTTCAAAATCAGCTCCAGGACTTAATCATTGTGCAGGTTCTGTGTTATGTGATAACCAAAAAACCAGAAGCTGCTGGCATTCAATAATCCACCATCAAATCTGAAAAAAAAAAAGAAAAGAAAGAAAATAAACAAACTTTACACATAATCATGTATGTATAGGTGGTATTAAGAGCTAATTTTGCATGTTTTGTAAGTCAGTTTACACCATTGGTAAAGCTATAAATATAAGAAATGAATTTGACGACTGTATCGTTATAGTTATTAACCTCTTAACTATCATGATGACAGGGATAGTTAAGAGTGTCATCATTAACCTCATGATAGTTAAGAGATGATGACACCTCTTAACTATCATGGACCCTTTGACTTAGATTACAAGCACTGTAAGTGTGATTGTTATGGGATTAATGTAATGTTTGAAATGCAAATACAGTTGTTTATTAGTGGCTCCTTCATGCCCTCTTGTGGTGAAAGATTTTTGAGAGTTTTATTTGGACTCATCATGGCTGAAGTTCAGAGGTCTTGATGGAGTCTTGGCCCCTCTTAGGGTCAGATCTACTAAAGGTTTGTGTGTATAAAAACAGATAACAACCTGATATCATGTGCAAGTTTGATTTACAAACAACAAACAGGATTGTGTAGCAAAATAAGAATTGCTGGTGCCTTAATGTTAGTGGTTCTACCTTCATAAATATGCTGTAAATAAGCTGATCATCAAAAATACTGGGAATATAGTAACTTACCTCCAACAATGTGATTCACTGAACCTGAACTAGATGGTTAGATCTGCTTTTGCATTTTTATTTCATACTTTTGAAAAGCAGGTGTATATTTTATCTGCTGCATGTTCTACATGGAGGTTGGAGGTGGAGAGAGTTAAATACAGATCTTTAGTTTGTTTTGATTAAAGGTTACATTTTTCACAGCTGTTTTGTACCACGTTGTATACAAATTTAAATTAATTGTATTCTTATTAGAATTTTTATTATTACTACAATTCCTACATAATTACATACATACAAAATTATTACATAATGACTTTCTATTTCATTTTTCTTTTTACAGCTAATAATTAGCTTTGCCAAAAAATGCATCCCCTGCTCACTCAGACAAACAGGAATTTGTCTGAGTCATAGCTACTGGTATGACTTTCATATCAATAGGACAATAGACAGGACATGCAGATATTGGATCAGAAATTAAAATGCATCCCCTCCTATATTAATAGACTAGACAGATAAGGGTGATATCAAATTTTCTACATAATGGGCCTCTGTTTTCTCATGTGTTAAGCTATTAAGGTGTTAAAAGAAAAAGCGGGGAATTGCAAACCAGTAGCGGAGAACATTTTCATCAGACATTGACTGTAAAACGTTTGACTCATATGTCTCAATAAAGGTGTCAAAACCGTATTTATTTCAAATCATCTACGAAATAAAACCCACTGTTTTAGGGCTAACATAGTTAAGAAACATGATAATGTTACAAATCCCTTTAAAAGTTTCCTCTTCGTTCATATTTCAGTCAGTTTTCTCATCAAAATGCCAGAGCTTAGAGCGATGCGCGTTCCCGCGACAGGGCATGACATTCTCATCAGTCATGCCTTTCTCTTCATAACGCCGGCCCCAATACTCACCAATGTAAAACTAGATAGTATTCACAGATGTTCAGTAGAGTGAAACAAAACTGATTTCACTACTATACATTTTTAAAACTAACTTTTATTTTTTTTGTAACAGACAAAGCTTCCTTGATAAACATTGCCGTAGAGCTGTTGCCTTGCAGCAAGAAGGTCCTGGGTTCGATTCCCGGCCACGGTCTTTCTGCATGGAGTCTCCATGTTCTCCCTGTGCATGGTGGGTTTTCTCCAGGTACTCCGGTTTCCTCCCACAGTCCAAAAACATGACTGTCAGGTTAATTGACCTCTCCAAAATGTCCCCTAGGTGTGTGTGTGTGCGCATGGTTGTTTGTCCTGTCCGTCTCTGTGTTGCCCTGTGACAGACTGGCGACCTGTCCAGGTTCCGTCCAGGTTCCTGTCCAGGTTCTGTTAACGTTCCGCCTCTCACCCGGAATGTTAGCTGGAGATGGGCACCAGCAACCCTCCCGACCCCACTGAGGGACAAGGGTGTAAAGAAAATGGATGGATGGATGGATGGATGGATGGATGGATGGATGGATGGATGGATGGATGGACGGATGGATGGATGGATGGATGGATGGATGGATGGATGGATGGATGGATGGATGGATGGATGGATGGATGGATGGATGGATGGATGGATGGATGGATGGATGGATGGATGGATGGATGGATGGAATCCTGCTGGCAAATTGAAAATATATGCTCTTGACTTATGGCAGTAAAAGTCTCCCATATTTGTGTTTGCATCAAAGATACTAGTTTGAACATGTTCAAACTAGTATCTTCCTGTGCATTCACAAATGCACAGGAAGATTCACACATACTCCATGCTCCATATATTAGCTCCATATATTTTAGCTCCAAATATATGGAGCTAAAATATATGGTTTTAGCTCCATATATTTGTTATTATAAAAAAAACTGACATCAGAATTGATTTTATGATGTTTTTGAAGTTCGTTTTCTCTTGCCTGGCATTCTGACAAGGAGATAAGCCTCTTAATGTTTAAGATTTATAAATTAATTATCAATTACTCTGATTAAATTACATATTTGGTCAAATGACTTGATCGAGGATTGGGAGAATTACTTTAAACGTACTTGTAACTTGCAAAACAACGACTTGGTCCAAACGTTGGTCATTCTATACATAGACACTTGTGTGACAGTTTGGTCCAGCAGAAATGGACATTTGAAGGACACTGCCATGACTATTCAGCCATCTCAGTGTAGATTGTGCTGACCTACAATGCGTTTGAAATGGTGTCCTTAAAGCACTGTGGACACCTGAGCGCCAGGATGACAGCACCTTACCGCACAACAATCTGAACACAGAAAGAACGTTCCGCCAGGACGCGGCTATACGCGGACGATCCGGCCCTATCGTGAGCAGCAGCAGCAGCAGCAGCAGCAGCAGCAGCAGCAGCCGTGGAGCAGAGAAACCTAGACGGGTTCCTGCAGACGTCTCACACGGGGTGGAAGGCACCGAGTTCTGAGGACAACTTCATTGTGTTTTTTCGGCAGCATGGTTGGGTGAAGAGATCCGGAGAGCAGGTCCAAGTCCGACCGCAGAATAAGAGGTGTGCCTCTATGCATGCAGCGCGGTAACGCGAAGAAGCCTATTGTCGACGATCCCGTGTCAGATGTGAGCCATGAAGCATCTTCCAGTTAATACTACGGGCTTGTTCTCTGCCGCAGCTGTGTGGGACACATAACGCTAAATGGTGTGTTGGGCCGACCACAGCTGAAGAGTAGCGGGAAACGGGGCTCCCGATTCAGCTGCTTAGGAACAATCAGAGTCCGCCTGGAGCGACGCGGATGTCCTGGCTTTCTCTGAAACGCTCACATCAGGCTACAGGAGACAAACAGGTATCAGTGCACGAAACGTGACGCTTCTTTACCCTGTTGTACATTAGTGATGGAAGCTGCTGCTGCCTTTTTTAGCATTGATATTGCAGTAGATAGAGATAAATACCTTTTATTGTCGGCTTTGAAAGACCGAGATGAAATGGTAAAAAGCATTTCCCCCTGCTTCGCCCTTA
Source organism: Poecilia reticulata (assembly GCF_904066995.2). Taxonomy (NCBI): domain Eukaryota; kingdom Metazoa; phylum Chordata; class Actinopteri; order Cyprinodontiformes; family Poeciliidae; genus Poecilia; species Poecilia reticulata. The sequence continues at coordinate 1,613,807 of NC_088842.1, forward strand.
TGGTAATCATCTTCATCACTTCGGCCTAGTGGAGGACACCTCAGTCAGAGCTGAGTTTGCAGCTCAGGAAATGAATAAGATCTTGTGGAATCCAATCCTATTCAGTGCCAGTAATCACAACAAAGTCTTTATTAGTTAATTTATTAGTTCATTTATTTAATGCCAATGAAGACTCAGTGGCTCGTACATGTGCCTGTTCAGTCACGTTATACATCGCAGATCAGATCTGTGTCCACACAGACTTCAGTGAAAAACACATAAAGATTAGTTTGCATGGAGATGAGTGGTAAAGGAGAATGCATGTGTGAGGCTGGAAGTGATTTGATCACGGATGACCAAGTTTTACTTCCATTGTGAGATCAATCTGCAAAAGCCATTAGGACATGCAGGCAGTGAAGGAAGCCATTCTAAGACCTGATTCTGTTCATCTACTCCAAGGAAGACAAAAAAAGCTCTGAAAATATGTGCTACATAGCCTGTACTTGTGTGTGTTTGTGAGAGTAAAGGGGAGCTGTCTGCTCTCACCTTTCAGCAGGCTGGCAGGCAGCCAGGCACACAGCATACAGCTGTCCTTTCACTTACTGTAGCGGCCTGTGCTCCCTCACATCTTTACCCAACACCTCTGCTTCATCGCAGCCTGCTTGTCTTCTCACACCTCCTTTTCTTCAGACTGTTCTGCACAGGCTCATTGCTGCTGTCATCAGTCCTGACAGGTATTGAAAGATGACTGTGGAATTTATGGTCATTAGTTAAAATATTTTGTTCCACGGGAGTGTAAAAAAATAGACAATAAGAACCCATCAAAATGAAGTTGAGGTCCATTTAGACATATTGCTGTATGTCATGCCTGTATTGAGTCTCAGTAGAAGTATACCTGCCATATTGGACTTTTCTGCAGATTTTGGATTGCAGAACAAAAGCAGTTTGGAAAAATAATTTTTTCATGTTGTAGATTTTCTTCAAATAAAATGTTTTCATCCAGTCATTTTTAATGAAAGCTAATTTTAGGGTGTGACTCCTGGTACGGACCGAACAACCCAACCACGATCCATCCACTTTTTGAGGTGGTCTCGGTTCGCTTCCAGACAAATTCTGATTCTATCTGCTTCTGGTGTGAATACAGACCGACCTCAGTCCGGACCAACTATAGGAAATGTACGTCTGTGTGGACTTCACAAACCAGTGCTGCTGGTCATTATGAGCCCTTCAGTGTTGCTAACTGTTGTGCTGAACTGAAATCATACCTGATCCACTGTTTTCTGCTTAGTGATGCTGCTGCTGCATGCATGATGTGGGTCGGAGGTCGCAGAGCGTCTTGTGTCATTGAGCTTGCAACCAAATTTACAGACACCAACATTAGAAATCTCCCATTGCGAAACACGCAATGTATGAGCTGCTCCTGCCATTCAAATTAGCATTGCAGTTGTAATTACAGCACAAAAGAAATGCAACAACTGGACTTCCAAAGTTTGTTTCGTCTGTTCTAACCTGCAGCTGACATTTAGATATTTTTCAGTACAGAAGATTTGAGAAGGAAACGGCAAAACATTGTCAGCCAATACTTATTCCAATGTCACATGGATCAAACTGTTGAAACTAAATTAAGGGTTTATAACATGATACATATCTACACACTGGTAATGTGTTATGCTTGTTAGTATTATAATTTAATAATTAACTCTGTGGTAGCAGAGAACACAAGGAGCCTAAAACAAACTCTGTTCATCAGTAGTTTGGGCTTTCACACCTAAGAGCTGCAGAATGTTAAATATTCTTGGAAAAGTCCAGGTCTTCATCTGTCCATGTTTAAATCTGACATCAACAAGGAGTCAGATACAGAAATGTTAGTGTTGTAAGGTCAATAAAGTGACAAACACTTGAGAGAAAAAGAGTACAGATTGACTGAAGTGATTTTACTTGTAATAGCTCCAGAAGTCTTAGTTTGTCTGCAGGATGTGTTTGCATTAGACGTCTTCTTCAGCTTCAAGACAAAATGTAGACAGACGTTCCTGAGAACATAAAAAATGACAGAGTGCTGGAAAGGTCTCTTTATGAAACTGTAGACGGTGACAGCCACTTGTGTAACAGTAGCTGATATGTCCAAGTTGGTCATTTTGAAACATCCACACAATGACGGGCTGTTGGTTCTTGGTTATGGAGTTGGTGACCCTGGTACAGTAACACAGTTTGAGTAACAGTATTTAATTTCACTTTGAAATATCAGCAGCCTTGTAACATGTACTAAACCGTTTCAGAATCTTTCAAATTCATTTGAATGTGAAGGTTAGAATTCTTATTCTGTCGCAAATTGAAAGTCTTTGTTAGCTAAATTAGCAGTGAGCCAGCAGGTTGATCAAAAAGACAGATATACACAACCGAAAAGAACTTATCATAAAATGGTGAATAGGAGGGTGGAGGCAGGCAGCATAAAGAAAAAAAAAAGTCGACTGTCAACTTAAAAATAAGTAAAATGTACGCAACACAATGGACACACAGACTGTTAGTAACGGGAGGATCTGACAAAGACCCTGAGTGACAAATATTTATGGAGGAGAGTTGATTCCTCTATGAGGAGAAGGTAGCTGGTTAGAAACTGGGTGCAGCTTTGATGGAAGTCAGCTGATCTTAAGAAATGGGAGAAACATTTGTTAGAATATACAGGGAACATAGAAGACTCTATAGTTGCATGTTTAATTGTTATCAAAAATTTCTTCCAATAACATTTTAAATTATTAATTGAAATATTATTTATTAGTCATAATAATTATAATAACATGACTTTTATTAGTCCTAATAGTCATGTTAAATTTTCTGTCAACTTTTAGCATTTTTAACACAAATCCATGGTGGGACTGTAACGCCTCTCACCAGGCTCAGCTTGTTTGTCTGGGGGAAACTTGCTAACATGCTATGTAAAAATAGTTCAACCTGTACATCTGTTCACACAAATAGCTCCATGTTTAATTCCTGACAGGAAGACATGGTTGTTTTGAAGGATTCTGATTGGATCTCCTGGATCATGATCAATTAACCTCAGGTACTTGCTGCTAAATGTGGAGAAACAACTTACTGAAACAACTTACCGTTACAGGAAAACCATTTATCCACTGTCATTGGTGACCATGCTAACTGGCCTGAAGTTTTATGACAGGACCTGCTGACTGGGAGAAGCTGTCTTCCAAGTCACCAGTTGAGCTTGAGACTCATTATTTTGCCATTCAGGTGTTCACTTCAGGATCCTCTCTGCAGTTGGAAAACAGAAACAGAAAATGGCTAGGTGTTTGTTAGAATGATGCACTGAGTGAACATTATATAAACTCAGCATTCATATGAGTGTTTATTTCACCCTTGTTGACTTGCACACATGCATCCAGCATCACAGTAGATACAAGACTGATGGTTCTGCAGCATCAACAAATCCTGAAAATTTACAAGCTTCTTAAAAATACAATTAAATACATCTGGCATTGACTTGTTCAACTAACCACTGCTTACCTCTAATTTGCCTTGAGAAGACTGTCTGAGTCACTGGGTTCAGGTTGAAGACTGGTTCAGCAGAGTTACCTTCAGACGTGGTACAGACTGGAACTTTAACTAGGCCGTGTTGTCATATCTGATTGAAAATTCTGAAGTTCTTGAACAGGCGTTTGCTGTCTACTGGAGTGATCAGACAAAAACCATGAGATGAAGAGCTGTTTTTCCAGGGAATGTTTTGCCTTCTTTCTTCCATTCTTTGTTTTGTTTAACTCCTCTGTCGCAGCATCACTCCTCCTATCTACTAACAAGTATTACCAAAGGCCTGAAACGGAAGCTAAACGGTTCTTCTCAGTTTTAACTTGAATGGATCAACATTTCACACTCAAATGAATGAGTCAACCAAAATGGAAAAAGCTATTTCTGCCATTAACAATAACTCTAAGCATATGCATTCTAAAGTAGACCTGGAGTCATATCTGAAGCATCTACATATATTTATATTAAATGACTGCAACTTATTCAAATAATACTAAGGCTCTACAGAAAATTTGCATTAAATGGAAAAAAAATAGCATTAAATGCTCCACATAGCAAAAATGTCTGAAATGCATTTAAATAAACAGCGTGGTTCACAGAAATAACAGGGAAACATTTCTTTATCAGTTGGTTGAAGTTAGCTAACTTCAGTTAAAACTGAAAGCTGCTCACAGGGTTGAGCCAAGAAAACTTGCTGAGCCTGGAGGTCGGTGTGCGTACACCAGCAGCCCACCGTGTTTTTCTATTAAAAGATGTTAAATTGACAGGAAATGTAAAAATATTACTGCGTTATATATGTTATGGGAATACATTGTCAGTGAAATGCTATTCAAACCCACAACTATAGAGTCTTAAAAACAACAAATAAAAAAATTAATTAAAATAAATATAAATTAATTGCACTTCCGTTTAATCCAAATTAAGTCAGCAGCTCCAGAGGCACCCAAGGCCTTCAGGGGCCCCATAAATGCTAATATTTTAACACAGATATATAAATGTCACATTTGTTTATTGAGAACATCAATGCTGATAAATTTGAGTTAATGGATTCAGCACATATACATTTAAAATATATATATTAACATTTGAATTTAAGATTTTAAGTTCTTTGAACTTGTGAAAGTTCAAAGTTAATTAGTGTTACCATAGCTACAATCTGATGCTATGAGTTTAAATCTTTGAGTTTGAGCTCTGTTTGTTCACAAATACATATCAGTAAATTACAATTATAAATGACTGCTTTTAAAATTGGCCTATTAAACTACCCCACCCTCCCAGATTTCACTAAATCTGCATTGAAATGCTGTAAGTGGTGCTGAAAGGGGCAAAAGGGGCCCCTAAGTCAAATTCTTCTCAAGGCCTCATACAGCATTGGAGCGGCCCTGCACGATGAGCTAAATCACTGCACTGCTTGTCTCTGCTGGATACAGAGGGACAAATGGGGAGATTTAATTTATGTGGCTTTAGCAGCTCTTCCATTTCGTGTCTGTTGAGTTTTTAATAAGCGCCGCAGACACTGTTTTGGGAGCCTGAGCTTTATGGGATGAGTTTTTCAGATCTGGTTCCTTATAGCTTCTTGCGAACACTTGTTTTAAAAAAAACCTAGGGGTTGCGGTCCCTAAATATCCAAGCCACATTTTTCCAATAACAAGTAGAAGCAAAAGTCCTGAACTTTATTGTTGTTGTTCTGAACTTTTATGAGTCAACCAGCTGACTCATAAAAGTCAGCAACAAGTGGTCTGGAGTATTGCTCTGCTCTACATACTGGTAGTGGAAACAAGTCTCTGCCAGGCTCTCAGGCACCTTATTACAGGCAGCAGACCTTCAGGAATGAAATGATGGAAAAATTAAGCCGTTTTGAAACATTAATATTATATCAGAAACTTGGCTGTGGCTTCTACAGAAGTACAGGATTAAAAATGGTTGTCTAAGAGTGCATGTTACATTATCTTTAACTGTTAGACGTGTTTTTTGTTGTTCACCATGATTACTGAAGCATGAGAATGTGTGTATGTGGACATCTTAATTACAATTTGAAGCAAAGAAAAAAGTCTTCTTTAGATGAAATATTGATGGATTTGTGAAAATCTTGACTGCAGCAAAGGAACACACTCCTCCTAAAGGAGATTTAATTTGTAATATCCTTTTGTCTGATGGATTCCCTTGCTCTGTGGTTTGACCTTGATGAGGTTGAACTGTGAATTGTGACTGCATGGCTGCACATTACATGCATGAGAATGTGCAGAGAAGCCGCTACAGTGGGGTATGCTCCTTTACAGTGCACAGTGACATCCATACAGTGGAAGAGAGGTTTATGAGAACATCCTTCTACCCACTCTCCCCCCTCCTTCCCCAGGGCATTCTTTGCATCTTTGTGCCAAATGCCATCACCCTGGAGGCTCCTCCCTCCTTCTTGCTCTCGATGTGTTTAAGAGAAAGAGTGTGGGAGAGACGGGGGGCAGGGGGAGGTTTCTATGGATTCAAGGCTCTTTCCTTGCCTGTTTGTGCTGGAATGGTCCATTATAGTGGAAGGGGGAGATGGGAGTGGGGGGAGTTGCTATTGTTCTCTACAAAAGCTTCAGTCCTGCTGAATGCTGCTTGTGTAAGCCCAGATGCCCGGAGCACTATTGGCCGTCTTTGTGATTTTATTTTGAGGGTAGTCCTTTTTTTTTTTTTGATCGCCTGTCGGTGAGAGTTTAGCTGTTTCTCCACACACTCCTCTGAACAGACAGAATAGTGATCCTTTATAGCTGATGAGTAGGATATCGTGTTTGTAGAATTCCCATTTTAATAAGCCATTGGATTATGGTGCAGAATTCTGTGGGCAAGTGAGCAGCTTGTGGGAGTGGCTCACATGGTGCTTTGTATGCCGACTGATGATGTTCTTTCTTCTTGCTATTACAATACAAATGACTCCACTCTTTTGCAGGCTCTCCACTCAGGTCTGCTGTATTACTGATCCTTTTTAACGAGCTGCAGTGAGTAACCATGCTTACAGCAGAGGCACAAAGATCCCAGTGAAACGAGAACTCAGGGCTGGAGAAACATGATGAGCGAAGGGCTTCAGGTCAAGAGAAGATCTAAATTATACTCACCAGCTACTTTACAAAATATACTTGTTCAACTTCCTGTCAACACAAATAGCAAATTAACCAATCACAGAGCAGCATCGCTATGTACAGAAATGTAAGGTGGGGGTGACTTGTTGAATTTCCAGATGAGCATCAGGATATGGAACAAAGGGCTTTTCAGTTTAACATAAATTATAGTAATCATTTGTAAAATAGTTTTACCTTTATTAGTTTATAGTACTGCCGCTACATGATTTTGCTGGTAATTGTACTGAAGGTTGGAAATAGACAGAACAGGCCTAAGATTCAGGTGTTTTTTTAAGCCGTTATGATTTCATTTCCCAGCTCTTTAGTGCTTTTCATCCTGTTGTCCAAAGCATCCTACATCACTGTTACCGAGGCGTTATGGTAGTGTTCTTTTTTCTGTTTTAGTCACTGTAGCGAAGTCATCATCACCATCAACTGTATTTATAAGCTGACAAAAATGTGCAAACATTTTTGTGTTAACATGTTTGTGTAAACATGTTAGCACAAAATAATACCAAACCATTATGGTTTAGAAATAATACTGTGTGAGGCCAACTGGCATCTTTTCCATCAGTGGTAACATCTGGTTGCTGACCACGTGACTCGTCTGATGTGAAAAATGTGTTTCCATTGTAGTTTTGTTGAATACATTAATTTTAATATGACTGAAAAACCACTTCATCCTAGTGCAAAAAATTTTGTTTTTTTTAAATTGGTATTTCCATTAAGCAAATTTATTTATGTGGCTCCAGTTTGAGCATTTATAAGGTCAATGGAAACGTACCGGTTGTGGCAGCTGTGTGACGTTCCGCCTGGCGAACTTTCAGCCTCCTGTCCTTAATTTCATGGGTGTGTTTATTTATGTGGAAAACAGTTCCACTCAACTTTCATGAGCCACTCTTCTGACTCTGCAAGGGAGAAAGGATTGCTGGCGAGCACAGATAGTCAGAACAGAGGTTCTTCAGTCAGAGAGCAGGTTTTAAGGAGCAGTTATTCGAGGCAGTGAGGAAGTTTGTACTGAAATATTAAACCTCCCTCTACTTGGTTCTGGTCCGAGAACGTCTCACAGATGCCTTCTGTTCTTTTTTTTTGATAATGTGAAAACTAAAGTAATTTTCCAGCCAGAAGATTATTACTTTCTTCTCCAAACTTCTGAACTTGTAATAGTCGTTCCTCTCTGCCATGGTTGCTGTGTTTACTTTGCTGTAGTAAACCTCACACAGAGCAAGACGCCATAACATGACATGTACTGCAGCAGGACGGGCAGCTCGGCTCGGTGTCCTCTGGATCGTGAGAGGTCTGTGTGAAAATGCACATCCAAAAACCATGTGACCGTGCGTTGGCAGTCCGACTTTGGTCCGACATGCTGCACCCTTCAGTGAAGAGTGGCTGACTCCGAGATAGAGGGAACTACAGCATTCCAGTTGTGATAAAATGAAGGTGTGGATTACTGTTTCAAAGGATGGCCTTGACAGAATAGGTTTTTATTTTTGCTAATTTCTTTTAATGATAAAAACTTATTTAACTGTGGCCCTTATTTGACCGCCAAGATTGAAATCAATGTCCATCTTAAAAAGCCAGATTTGTAACTGTGGTCTTAGCGCACATTGCCGGGGGGTCAAAATCAACTGGACACATTCCAAAAACAAGTATGCCAGTCTTTCTCTTTTATTAAAATACAGATAATTTAGGGCCAGGCAAGCTTTAAGATTCTTGAAACACAATCAGATCTTTGAAGAATCAAGAATCAACTCGGCTTAAAGGCATGCAGATTTGGTAATCATCGGCGAAGCAATGAAAGGAGATTTTATAAAAGTTGATCCAAGAGAAAGAAGAAGCAAAGAAAAAAGCAAAGGCTTTATTATGCTTCCATCAACAGGTTAGGATAGGTCTGTGAGTTATACTAAAACATGTTCATTACGTTTTTATTTTGCACAAAATCATTCTTAGCTAATGAGATTTTAGTCTGTTAGTTCTTATTTTGAGCTCCTTTCAGAATGAGCTGTTTTAGGGGTTCTTGTCACTTTAAATCCAAATAAACTGCTGCTGACCTCGTTCACAACTCAACATTTACATTTGCAAATGGCTGCAAACAGATGCAACTATACAATTGCACATACTGTTTACCTCATTTTGGTAGAGAGAAGGAACAAAGTCTTTCAGAAAATCCCTCTTGATACTAGTGCAGGTTACTGAAGCAGTGGTCTGTAAGCGCTCTGGAGCACCCGGAGGGAACCCACCATGCACAGGGAGAACATGCAAACTCCATCCAGAAAGACCCCAGGCTGGGATTCCAACCCAGGACCTTTTTGCTGTAAGGCAGCAGTGCTAATAACTTTGCCACTGTGAGAAATATATTTTTAAAAAGCATTTATTCTCACAATCAAAATATTAATACTGCAGTTATAAATTGGATGATTACAACATGTCATTTGAAGAAGCTTGAATTTATTTATTAGTAGTCACAGTCATTATTCATTAATTTCAGTAATTTAGCAAAGAAACATTCATGGAAAAACATAAAACCAAACTAATTTGGGGGAGACCACTGCGTTCTAAAAAAGCAGAAAATAAAAATGTAGCGTAACTCTGATGTAGATGTATGCATATGCGCACGCACGCACGCACGCACGCACGCACGCACGCACACACACACACACACACACACACACACACACACACACACAAAACAAACAGTGATGATCTACTGGCTCATCATCATGTATTAATATTGAGATCTGAGTGTTTGACCCCCACAGTTCAAATGAAACACTCTGAATGGATGCATCAGACTGGAAGCAGTTTGTTCACATCTCACTGCCCTCATTAACATTTAACTCCTCTACTCCATTTAACCCCAATCCCTCTGCAAAAATCAGAAATGTTGCTCATTATTTAGCTCCTTTACAAATCTCTAATTTTTCACCAAAAGACACATTAAGTGTTTCAACTTTGTACAAATTGAATGACTTGATTTACCATGTCATAAAATTGTTTACTTCCACCAAATAGATGTGAAATGGACAAGATAAGCATAGTAAACAGAGAAAATATTTTTATCTCATTGCACATGTGCCAGTAAAATTCTATAAATGTCATTTAACATTATGTTACTTTAATGTGTGAGTATTGGATCACACCATAGACACCTATAAAATCTGAGCTCTGCTTTAAAGTAGCTTGGCCATTGCCTTTTTACGCAGTTCCGCTTGATTCTCTTTTGTGTGTGTGTGTGTGAGTGTGTGCGTGCGTGCGTGTGTGTGCGTGTGCGTGCGTGTGTGTGCGTGTGTGTGTGTGTGTCTGTATGTCTGAGAGAGAAATAGAAAGAGCGAGAGAGTGAGAGTATCTTCTTACATCATGCAATCAGAAAGGTAGCTTTGTACAAAAAAAAGATTTTCTTGCTCTCACTTGTGCTTTCAAATTCTTCATGGCTAAACACAAACAAACACCAGAAAGTTGTATTTATAAATCAATAACATTTTTCTTTACAGCTGCCAGATTAATATTCTGACAAAAAGATCAGGAAGTTCATAACTGCTCTTTACAATGAGTGTTATAAGAGAAGCACTGTTAGCACAGAAGGTGTTAGCATGTCAGTAGCTGTATTGTTGATGCTCCAGCCTTTTCCTAACCCTCCGAATGTTTTTAGGTAACCTGAGAAAAGTTCAGTGTTCTTTTCTCTCCCCTTCCCTTCCTGTTCTGTGTCATTGACCTGCAGAGCAAGTGATTTAGCAGGCCTGCGCTTTCCTTCTTTCCTAAAGAGTTTATTGTCTACTTGTCCAGCACCATCTCTGTGTTCTGTTTCTTTCTGAATGTTTTAACTAGGTTAGCTGGGGAGTTCTCATAGACAGGAGACGGTTCAGGACACTGTTTCCTTATCCATGTGCCGCAGCAGTGAAATGCTCTAATTATTGTTGTTCATATTGCTATGTGGTTTTTTTTGTTCCAAAATCTTTTAGGTCGCCATGTTTGAATTTTTAGAAATCTAATCCTTGTTTGAGGTAAACGTCAACTCTGAGCCTGAAATAATTTCGGGCATATTTATAGTTTGTTTTCATGGATAAATTACCATCTTAAAATGTGAAAGATTTAACTTCTTGCACTTATTAAAATTTAGATAAATTTGTGCCTTGTAGAGATGCAACAGTTGATAAAATCAGCCTTTCACTCTTCGTTTGGTCCAGTGGGAATTTTGCGGTGTGAGTCTGCTGAGGGGGGGAATTTGGCTGCTGTGGTGAACATGAATAGAGTTTGTCAGTTGCAGTTCCAGGGCCACACAGCTACACCCCTCCCCCCTTTAACTGCCTACTGATCCTGTGAACCGTCAACATGAGCTCATCCATTGTAATCGTGAACAAACACACACCAAACTTAATATGTGTGTGATGTCTTTCCCATTAAGAAACTGGACATTTTTACTGTTTATTTCTGGGATGAGAAAGACAGTACAGTGTATGTATTCTAGCACAATTTGCAAAAACCATGTTTTACTTGCTGTATTGGGTTAAGACAAGCAAGTATATAGCCCAAAGAGCAACTAGACACAACACAAACACACACTGTATATCTTTCTATATACATACACACTGATAGAGTGCCAAAAATATAATTACACAAGTTTGAGTAGATCTAATAAATTACTCTAATCCCTGTCTACATAAAATAAATCCTGCCTCACAGTCTTCACTTGATCAACAAATTAAGACTTGAAGCTCAAACATTGAGTTATTAGCGACATTGTGTTAGATCTAGTCATAATGCACATTTATACATGTGAATATAAATAAATAAAGCATGTTGCATACACAACTGAACATTCCAACTGTTTAGTTATCTACCTGTAGTGTCTGAGATCACTAAGCAAACCATGCTGCTGGAGCTGGCAGTCCCATGGGGAGATTGCTTGGAAGAAGCCGTTAAGGAAAAGGTCTCCAGGTACGCAGGGCTGGTAGTGACAGTAAATGGGCAGGTTGGAGAGTGAGGTGCTTCCCAGTTGAGGTTGGTTGCAGAGGTTTGGTGGCTCACTCTTTGGTCAGAGCGTTGAGTAGTGTTAGCATCAAGGGGGAACGCAGAAGGAGAGCACCACTGAAGCAGCAGAGAGGGCCTCAAGATATATATATATATATATATATATATATATATATATATATATATATATATATATATATATATATATATATATATACATACATACATACATACATACATACATACATACATACATACATACATACATACATACATACATACATACTAGTTGGTTCAACTTCCTGTGTCAAACGTTTGTCATTGTTGTCTTTTTTCTGTTTCAGGATGGCAGTATGATGGGATAGATTTGAATATGGGTCAATGGGCAGGCATGCAAGTTTCTCTCCTCGGCCTGACTCTCCAGCTCTTATTATTGATATCCAAGCCATCAGCCGGCTACAACCAGAACTCCCATGAAACTCAGGATGTGCCCAGTTTCAGCTTCACCCATTCCGTCTACCATGCAACAGTTTATGAAAACTCAGCAGCACGCACCTATGCCAACAGTAAAATTAAAATGGGCATTCAACTTTCCAAAAGGTCCTGGGAAATTCGCTACAGAATTACCTCAGGAGATGACGAAGGGCTTTTTAAGGCAGAAGACTACGTTCTGGGGGACTTCTCTTTTTTGCGCATAAGGACCAAAGGGGGCAATGCAGCCATCTTAAACCGGGAGATTCAAGATAATTATGTATTGACAGTGAAAGCCTACGTCAAGGGAGAGTCTCTTCTTGAGGCCTGGACTAAAGTCAGCATTCAAGTGTTGGATATGAATGACCTCCGGCCCCTGTTTTCACCCACCACATACTCTGTGACCATAGCAGAAAGCACTCCTCTCAGGACTAGCATAGCGCAAGTTACTGCCACTGATGCAGATATTGGCTCCAATGGAGAATTTTACTTTTTTTTCAAGGACAAAATGGAACTGTTTGCAGTGCACCCAACCAGTGGAGTGGTTTACCTTAGTGGAAAGCTTAATGTTGATGAACAGGACCGGTACGACTTAGAAATTATGGCGGTTGACCGTGGTATGAAGCTGTATGGAAATAATGGAGTTAGCAGCACAGCCAAACTTTTTGTCCACATAGAGCGTGTGAATGAGCGCGCTCCAGTTATGACTGTAGTCACCCACGCTTCCGCTAGGCTGGAGAAGAATAGTCTGTATGCCCTTGTTAGTGTTGAAGACTTTGATGAAGGCTTAAACGGGGAAATTGATTCTGTTATTATTATGGATGGTGACCCTTCAGGACAGTTTTACATAGAAAGACGTGAAGAAGAGGAATTTGCAATTAAATCCACCGAAATAATAAACTGGGAAACTTTCCCATATGGTTGTAACTTAACCCTGCAGGCTAAAGACAGAGGGACTCCTCCCCAGCTCTCTGCTCCACAGGTTCTCCACATAATGTTTTCAAACCAGCAGGCAACAGAAGCTAATTTTGAGCAAGAGTTCTATGTTGTTAGTCTCAATGAAGTTTCACCACCTGGCACAATTGTGGGTTTTTTTAAGATCAAACCGGAACCTGATGATGCAGAGTACATTCTGACACCCTCTGCAGATTCAACTTTTTTTAAAATCAATACCTTAACAGGTGTAATTTCCACTTCTCACTGGTTGACCCATGTATCCAAGGATATCTTTAGTCTTGAGGTGTTGGAGGTAGACAGCAATCTCAGAGCTAAAGTACAGGTAGCCATTGAAGATGCCAATGATAACACGCCTGAATTTTTCCAGTCCTTCTATGAGGTTTTTGTAAACGAAAGTGTTCCAGCTGGAACCAACATATTAACAGTCTCTGCAGTCGATGAAGATAAAGGTGAAAATGGATACATTACATACAGTATTCACTGCCTTCAGCAACTACCCTTCAAGATTAACCAATTTTCTGGTGTCATAAGCAGTAACACAGATCTAGATTTTGAAGCCTCGCCAGAGGTATTTGTATTTGTTGTTAGAGCTTCTGACTGGGGTTCACCCTACAGGCGAGAGAGTGAAGTCAATGTCACAATCCACTTACAGAATATAAATGACAATAAGCCATTGTTTGAGAAGGTCGCATGCAAGGGGGTGATTTCTGTAGATTTCCCAGTAGATGAAGTAATTACCACAATGTCTGCAATTGACATAGATGAGTTAGAGTTAGTAAAATATAAGATCATTTCAGGAAATGAGCTGGGGCTCTTTGACCTCAACCCTGATTCAGGAGTTCTTGCACTGCGTAATTCCCTTTCAGCACTGAGCCCTAAGCATAGCATCTTCAGTTTAAAAATAACTTCTACAGATGGTGAAAACTTTTCAGATCCCATGTTTGTCAACATTTCAGTTGTACATGGAAAATCTCTTTACAAGCATTTTACATGTAAAGAAACCAGTGTAGCACAAAGGTTAGCTGAAAAGTTACTTAAAAAATCCAAAGCTAGCACCAAATCTAAAACCGAGGAAGGTTTTATTGACCTGTTCTCTGTGAATCGACAAACACCCCAGTTCGACAAAGCTTTTCCCACAGACATCGCTGTGCAGGAAGACTTAAAGGTTGGCTCCAGTGTTTTCCAGGTGAATGCGTATGATGGTGATACAGGTTTCAATGGTCAGATTCTGTACTCTATTTCAGATGGAAACACTGACAGTTGTTTTAACATTGGCTTGCAGACTGGTCTAATAAGCGTTTTTCTGCCTATGGACAGAGAAAAGAGAGATCACTACATCCTCAACCTAACCATTTGTGACCTTGGTCTGCCACAGAAAGCGACTTGGCGTTTGCTTACTGTTCACATTGTGGATGCAAACGATAATGCCCCTCAGTTTTTACAAGAAGGATATAGAATAGTAATTCCTGAAAACACTGCAATAGGCACAATTATTATCCAGGTCGAGGCCACTGACAAAGATCTTGGACTCAATGGTGAGATAGTTTACTCTGTCTTGACCAGCACCACACAGTTTGGCATTAACTCCACTAACGGGATAGTTTATGTCACTGGCCAACTAGACCGAGAGTTGGCTCCAATCTATAACTTAAAGATTAAAGCTCGAGACAGTGCAGCTAAAGGGAGACACAAGTTTTCAGTCACCATTTTGAAAGTTATTTTAGAGGACGTGAATGACTGTCCTCCACTATTCATCCCCAGTGTTTACAAAGCCAGAGCTCTTGAGGATCTTCCTGTAGGAACTGTTATAGCCTGGATCGAAACCCAGGACCCAGATGTGGGATTAGGAGGCCAGGTGCGGTACTCTCTGGTCAATGACCACAACGGATGGTTTGAATTAGATCGGAACAGTGGAGCCATTCGACTGACGAAGGAACTGGACTATGAGGTCCAGCAGTTCTACAACCTCACAGTGAAAGCCAAAGACAAGGGAAAACCTGTGTCTCTTCTGTCTGTCACCTTTGTGGAATTGGAAGTAATCGATGTGAATGAAAACCTCTACGCTCCTTACTTTTCACACTTTGCCTTGACTGGAAGAATTGTAGAGAATGCCCCAATCGGAACTACTTTACTCCAACTTAGTGCTCAAGATGATGACGTTGGTAGAGATGGAGAGATCCACTATTCCATTCGGGATGGGAGTGGGCTTGGAAGATTTGCCATCGATGAGGAAACGGGTGAGTTTTCTTTTATGGTCAATGAGTTATCCAGCTTGTTAGCAGAAAAAAATCTGAGCAATTTTTCAGTTAAATTAGACACAGTATCTTGTATTCCTAAAGTTTGCACGGTTAAACTTAGGTGTTTTTTTATCCTCTCAGCATGAGGTTTGAATGATAATCTTGCAACAAGCAAAATTCCATGATATTTAAATTGTGTGACCAATGTGATCTTCTCTCCGAAAATAAATATGACAGGGTCAGTTGTATTTTATGGTCTTTCAGTAAAATAAATGCCAACTGTTTAAAAACATTTTTCTTGAGGAAGGCATGTTTAAGCCAAGTGGCTATTTGTAACAAGAGTAACTCAGTAAGTTGGGAAGAAACTTGAATTTTGTCCCTACCCTGTACGTAAGTGACAGTGTCATCTGCGTACAATTGGTAATCAACACCAGGGGCGGAGCTATAGGGGAAGCTGGGGGGGCGGCTGCCCCCCCCCGAACCGGGCCGGATGGGGGCCCGGGTCTGGAGGTGCCAGGGATGGAGGAATGGTTTCAAGTCGCTTAAATGTCTGATTATAGACGGAAAAAGTGCGCCCTCACCTGTTGAGAAAGGTGAGGGCGCACCTTTCTCAACAGGTGGTGAGGTGAGGGGTCCGGTGATTCGTTAGGGGCCCGGTAATTGGCCCCGCCCCCCGGCCCGACGCTGACTTGTTCCGCTAGTGATCAACACTGTTGCAGACTGAGGGAAGTTTAGGAATGTATAAGATGAATAACAGCGATCCAGTGTCTGGCTGTAGAAAGTTGGTTATTTAGTTTGACTTAACTAAGCCTGACTGTTAGTCTGATCAGGAGTAGGTTAGCTGCACAAGATAAATAGCTTTTATGATTTTTCTTAATTCAGAAAAATCCCTGCTTAAGGGCTTTGTGTTTTGTGAAACAGCCCTTTGTGATAGACACATTTACAAACATTTAGGTTGTTGATCTGAAGAATAGAGCCAATGTGGATAACAATGGCTCTATGCTTAGTGTTATTATCCATTTTCAAGAATAATCGGTGCCACGGCCTTTAAAGTTCCGGCTCAAGTCTTTAGATGTTGCTTCAGTATTTCCATATAATATTGTGTCTAGATTCTAAACGGACTGTTCTCCAGAGAGACATGTTATGTTTGTTTTGGCAGTTAATTGTGCAGGATATTGTTGCATTCCACTCTTTATATGGAGTGCAAAATGAATTCAAAGTTCTTTATGTGCTACATTTTCCTATTCATCTGTTTAATCTTTATTTTCTAAGCACATTTAATATTTGAAGTTGGGTGGATTTTCTTTGATTGCACAAACTGTCTTCTTTCTCAGGAGTGATCTACACCACAGACACATTGGATCGGGAAACCAAGGACTCTTATTGGCTGACGGTTTATGCCAGTGACCGTGGCGTTGTTCCCCAGTTCAGCACAACTGAGGTGTTCATTGAAGTGGAGGATGTCAATGACAACGCCCCACTAACCTCCGAGCCTTTGCTTCGGTGCTCAGTACCAGAGAATTCTGCCCGGGACGTTTCTGTAATTCAAATCCACGCTCAGGATCCTGATGTCTCCCCGCCTTCTATTGCTGATTGGCTAAGCTATCGGATTGTTAGTGGAAACCCACAGAACTTCTTTACTATCAACACTCGTACTGGTGAGTCATTTTCTGTTTCTCGGTCATGTAAGTTGATTTTGTGAGAGTGGCTGGCTTGAGCTGAAAAGGGCTTTGAGTGGTAGGTATGACTTGAAAAGTGACATCTAGGTTTAATCTATTTACCATTTGTTAAAGTGTTTCATTGGTGAATTAAACATAATTGATGCAAAGACAAAGTCTCTACTTGTCTGGCAGCACAAGAGTATGCTTGTTGGTCTTGTCTAGTTGTTTACTGCGGAAGGGTGTTGCCATGGAATTGGGTTTTAGGCCAAAGTCATGTGAAAGAAGAATTAAAATAGTTCCTGTGCCAAGATTTATCAGTTCTTGGCACAGGAACTTGTAAATCAGTTAGAGTGAATATTAGTTATTGTTTGTCATCTCAGCAGTCAGCCTCAGTCATTCATTCATCTGTACAAGTGAATCAGCTTGGCTGTAACAAGCACAAAGGAAACTTGAATGGGATACAGTAAAGTTTTCTGACAGTTGAAACACATCTTTGGTTTTTTTCAGCCTGGTTCTTTTCCTCAGATTAACATTTGATTTTAAATACATTAATGATTGCATTTCTGTGCTTACATTAAGTAGTTATCAGGTTATTCAGTGCCTGTGTTCTGCTCTATTTAAGCTCCCTCCAGACACAGACACTCCAGTTCTGTGTGTAGATGTTCAGCATTAATTCCTTACTATTTTTTAATCTTCCAGTTATGACCTTGTTTCTGTCCTACTCATTTGCTTGTTCTGCTGCTGGATTCTACATTTATCTCTTCTTTCCACAAACCACAGAAAAGGATTCTCACCTTTGACCCCATCTCACTTCATGCCTCATCACCTCACTATTTGCGTCTGTGTGTCTGACCCTCACCTTCCTTCTTACCATATCTCCACCCATCAGAGAATATTTATCATTGGATGTATTGTGCATATAAATCATCCTGGAAGTTTTCTGTGAAGACTCTATAGTTCATACAGTCGGACATTGAGCATCATCCAAGAATTACTCCTGGACATTTGTGTGACCAGTCTGTGACTAAGCCAGTTCCGGTTTTTAATAAATCTATTAAAACGTGGTCTGTGCTTGGCTGAGTTATTGGGTTCTCTATACCAGATGTTACACTTATTAAATCTTGAAAATTAATCATAAAGGACTCCACCACCCTGCACACAGACTGTTCCAGCGGCTCCCCTTGCTTGTTGCCGTCGAGCTTACCTCACCACTGTAAAGCAGCCCAAACCAGGGCTCAGTTGAAAGGGTTTGAACCTCCTGAGCCTGATCAGCCTGTCCCAAGCAGGTCAACCAGGGCTCCATGAAAACTGGTGGAGGAGAAAATGTCAGCCTAGCATCCGAACGTTGAACCCCGCTTCATCTGATGGCCCGGTCAGACTGAGTAACCTGCAGCTAACCAAACCTCCCTGCCATGCTCATTAACAGCAGCTTCTCCTCTTAAACAACTTGCACTTAAAATTGGGCTGAATTGATTTAGAAATCTGGACAAAACAAACTTCTGGGATTTTTTTTTTTTTTACTGTCTTGATCAAAACAACCGATAAAAACCTTTGATAAATCTGTTGATCACAGTAATCAATCTTAAACACCATGAAGAACTCTTAAAGGTGACAATCTTAATAATCAAATTTTCATAACTTCCAGTA
This sequence comes from Poecilia reticulata, assembly GCF_904066995.2. Classification (NCBI taxonomy): domain Eukaryota; kingdom Metazoa; phylum Chordata; class Actinopteri; order Cyprinodontiformes; family Poeciliidae; genus Poecilia; species Poecilia reticulata. The sequence goes on from NC_088842.1 coordinate 1,632,359, forward strand.
AGACTTCCATTGCTTTAATTTGAAGAGCTTAGCAGGTATAGCACACAGTAAAAAATCCAGCAAAATAGAAAAAGTACATAAGTTGCAAAAGTCATTGAATCATGTTCTCTAAAACTGTAGCTGAGTGAACTTTTTGAATGAAATAAGTCTGCATGAGATAGAGAGAGAGGTTCATACCACATAGAAATCCATTTTTTGACCCATTTGTTCTTTGTGGAAAACATGGTAAAAATCCAAATTTCCCTGATGGGCAAATGTAGCCCCAAAAATCAAATGAAGAAATTCCTCCACTTTTTCTGGACAAAACTTGTGAAAATTCTTGGATCTAACAAAAGAAAAAACCCAGCGTAAAGCAGCAGTCTTGAGAATAAACCCAAATTCTTAAACTTTGACCTTTGGCGCGTGGATTGGCCTCATCAGGGTTACAGTTGTTGGGTCTGGTTGAGGCTCAGTTGTTCTCTCAAACCCAGATTGTCTTCATGATCTCTTCTCCTGACGTGGACACAAAGACTGACCCTGAGGCACAACCCTGAATATTAGCAAGTGATCTGCTTTCTACTTTTTTGGGCGATGCCTTTGTGCCTTTTTGCACAAACTGTTAAAACAACACATTTTTAGAAAATTCCTCTTTTTATCCTGTTGAAACTCTTGTGAGTCCCTCTGCAGCCCACTGAACTCTGTCTGAAACAACTTCCCCTTTTCTCACGCCATATCTGAGTCACCTTCTGTTCCTTATCTTACAGATCATTACATTTTATACATTTGCAATCAAAACATAATTTAAATAACAAAGACTACCTTTCTACATCACATTACTCCCCAATTACTAATGTCATTTATTTATTTATTTATTTATTTATTTATTTATTTATTTATTTATTTATTTATTTATTTATTAAGTTTCCTGATCTGGGACCTGAGTCCAAATTCCGAACTATAAGCATTCAAATGCGAAAATGCGAGCTGATATGACAATAAAACCCTTGAATCTTTGAATTTAACAATTGCTGCTGTTTTCTCCCTCAGGACTGATCACTACAACCTCTCGGAAACTGGATCGTGAACAACAACAGGAGCACACTCTAGAGGTGAGGAAATCTTTCCTAATTCGTATCAAAATTTCATCTGGCACCTTGTCTTTTGTTCTTGAAGCCAGAGGTGATCGCTGAGACGTGGAATTAATCATTTTGACATCCCATTCATTTGTTATTTCAGTTAAGTACTATCAGAACTCTGGTACTCTATATGTTGCTCATATACAGCAGATTGATAAAATACTAAGACCTATTATTTTATTGGCCATTTTTGCCACACTATCAATCTTTACTTTGAAATCAGGAAATTATGGGAAGAGTAGAAAAATACTTATGTCCATATGCTGGCTTGAAATGAAGAGTTTCATGGTCTTAAGCAGCCCAAATGTCAGTGAGTTAAAAATTTGTGAGAATTCAAAGATTGCAGTTTACTAAGAGATGCTATCATCAGCGAGACCTATAAAGCCTGTGATGAAAACGGTAAAATACTGCTGCTCTTGCTTCTCTATGGACTCTAATTTTTAGTGGATCTGGTTTACGGATAATTAATTTGAGTAACTCTTTCTGCTCCTATAGGTGCTGATTTCAGACAGCAGTCCAAGTCCCAAGAGCAGTACACTGTGGGTTATGGTTTCAGTCCTAGATGAAAATGACAACCGACCAACTTTTCATGATAAGGTCTACCAAGTCAGACTTCCAGAGAGAGAACGAAGAAAGAAGGCTGAGCCCATCTACCGGGTGTTTGCCTATGACCAGGACGACGGGCCCAACAGTGACCTCTCATACAGCCTTGTGGACGGCAATGACGATGGAAAATTTTTCATAGACCCCAAAACAGCTGTGGTGTCATCTCGCAAGGCCTTCGCTGCAGGAAGCTATGACATCTTGACTGTATGAGTTCATTTTTACCTCTTGTTTCATTCAGTTATTCTAACTCAGTTGCTTGGATGGGTTCTATATTTTATTCTTACTTATTTTTGGCAAAAGACAAATGAGTATTCTACTTTCAGACATGCTGCCTTGACTTTCTGTAATTTAGCGAATTGATATAAAAATGGCTCATATTTATAACTGGAAAGACATTTTAAAACATAGCTGCAAAGACTTTACCATTTTGTTACTCTGGAAATTATTGGGCTTAATATTCCAAAAAATCAGCAGTTATAGATTTGAGTAAATCAAAAAATAAATTATTGCATACATTGTGACCAATATGGTACAGAAAAATTTATTTATTAACATCATTGAATTAGTATAATCACTAAAAGCTGATTCTAAACTTTTTATGAATTATTAGATTTAACAGTCATTAATTGTAGCCAGTTTGTGCTTCTCCAGATTAAAGCATCAGACAATGGCCGTCCCCAGAAGTCTTCAACAGCTCGTCTGCATATTGAGTGGATTCAACGACCGCCTCCATCATCTCCACCATTGCTCTTTGACGAGTTGTTCTATAACTTTACCATCACGGAGAATGACCATGTGGCTGAGATTGTGGGTGTGGTGTCTCTGCAACAGAACCCAGTTCCAGTTTGGTTTGATATCACAGGTAAAGTTCCCCTGTAGGTGAACTGACATAACCATATGTGCCAGTCTGGCTTATAAAAATGATACTTTTTTCAAGTGCCAGGCAAAAATTTCTGGCTAAATTAAAGTTATCAACCTTTAGAAGACTGAACATCAAACCTAAAATATGTGTTTTTATTGTATCTTCTACTTTAAATAAACCTTTATGTTATGTTTTAGTTTAGTTCATTGTTAAAACTTTATAACGGAAAGTTATAAAGATCTATTTGTTTATAGAGACAATACAGACATAACGTGGTCGCAAATAATTTTTTAAAATCTATTGATGATTATCACTGTGACAAGATTTTAGATTTGTCTTCTGTTTAAGCAAACCTAAAGTAAAGAGTAACAAAATGTCATAACTAATGAAATGTATTTTCATAAATTGTTGTAAACTAAACACTGATTTCCCTCTAGAATTTCAATTGTATAGTTTAATAATAACCTTTGCTGGACTAGCAAGACATCCTTGTAGAAATCCTATTTTCAGTGCTGTTTAAAAGTGTTATTTTTTTTAGTAATACAAATAAAGTTCTCACAACAGCCTTGAAAAATGGAGGTCACTGATGTCAGCACACAGAGTTCCAAATAGAACTGTTCCCAATTAAATTGCAAAGCTTTACGCCACTTGTCTGTCACTAATCGTCAAGGGTTTGTTGGACACCAGTGCCTACATGCTTAAGACTATCCCGACTCTTCGTGTGTTGTTCAACAGTGGAATGACCTAATAAGTGCTAGCAGAATAGGGAGATCCCAGCATGTCTCTAAGAAACTTCTGAAGACTCAGTTCCTCAGTAAGAATCTCCTAACCCAGCACCTACTCTGTAGTTTTCGCTCCTTTGCTACTGTATCTCTTTCTGAACTTTCCTCTATGTCTGCACTCTGTTTCTATACTCGCACCTCAGACACAACCTGATCAGTGGTTTTCCTTCTCAGTAGATTATTTGCTTTGATATTAATTGAATTGTTATATCCCCATTGGTTTGTCACTTCAGATAAAAGCATCTGCCAAATTCAGCTCCATAAACACAACTTAAATTTGAAATGGTCCACAGGGACCGCTCCGTCCCAGCCTCCGGAGCCTAAGAGCATTGTACCAGCTTACAGGCTTTGTGGTGATGCCACCATGCTTTGAGTCTGTTTAGCTGTTGATACTACTGGTTCACAACTGAAGAATCCACAGCTTCACATCACTGGGTGTTATGCATATTTGCTATGAAATAACTAATGCTGTCTCTGTCCTCTTTTTCCTGTTTTCTTCAAAAATGTATTTTCTTCCTGTCTTACCCTTTCTCTTTTTTTCTGTCTTTGATACTTCATGCCTGGAAGGTGCCAGGCCTTTTCGTGAGATGTTCTATATCTTGCAGAGTGCTTGTTTCAAGAACTGTTCCTCAGAAGGTATTTTATATACACTTTTCGTTTTGGCACACTATCAGAAGAAATCCCTTCATTTTGTCGCCTTTTTAAAAACAAACATTTTTACTTGGTCATACCCACAGTCTACCCTTCTTTTTATTTCCCGCCACAGCTTTTTTTATGTGCAAAATTAACAACACAGCTCTGGCTGAGTGGTTTAATTTGTTTTGGTTCTGTATTTTCAATAGAAGTTTTTCCATTACTCTCTTTTTATCTGCTTCCATGGCTACAAGCCTCTGTTACCTCATTACCCTCCAGTGCTGACCCTTCATTAGCAACAGCAATACATTTTTCATAGAATGCAAGTGTTCAGGTTATAGTATTCACGTGTATCTTCACAAGCACATTCAAATGGTACATTACTTACTGATCTGGTTATCAAACTAATGACAGTTTGTCAAAATGAGGATGTTCCTCTCCACTCCAGATTGAATGTGGAAACCACCTCCTAGAAATTAATGCTAGTCATTACTTAGGTGAGCTTCTTAATTCAATCATATGTATACCTCAACATACTGTGTTGGTTTAAAGAAAATTCAATTTGAAATTACATCTAAATTAGGAGTGAAGTGGAAAATCCATGCACTTTTTCCACTTAATCCAGGATCCAGTTGTAGGTTCAAGAACTTCCTCCTCCCCAGCCACATGGACCAGCTGCTCCAGAGGAATCCCACTGTGTTTCCAGACCAGCTGAAAATTATAGTCTCTCCGGGGTCTCCTGGGTTTTCCTCTGGGTCTCCTTCTGGTGGAATGTTTCCTGAACACCTCACCAGGAGAGTGTCCAGGAGGCTTCTTAACCAGATGCCAAAGACACCTGGAAAGTTGAGACTCCCTGCAAAAGAAACTGATTGCATCCACAATCTCTTTTGGTCACTACCCAGAGATCTTAACGGTAAATGAGGGTAGGAATGTAGACTGACCAATAAATCAAGGCCTTCGCCATTTGGCTCTGCTCTCTCTCTACCATGACACACTGTCATTGGTGAACACAACCCCTGAAATCCTTAAACTCCTCCACTTGGGGCAGAGCCTTGACCCTGAGAGGCCCTTTACTTTTTCCAGCTCAAAATCATGGTTTTGAATTTGGAGGTGTTGATTTTTATCCTGACTGTGAACAGATCCACTTAACAGTTTGGTTGTGGGTGGAAATTCTGCCCATAAAGGTTATGAACAAAATTGGTAACAAAGGGCAACCTTGGCGGAAATAAACTCTTACGGGAAACATGTCTGGCTTGCTTCTGGTACCAAGCTTTGACACCAGACATACAAGGACCCAACAGCGCATATCAAAGAGCCTGAAGAACCCCACAAAACTCCCCAAAGGACATAGTCAAACACCTTTTAGGTTGCACTTTGTCTGATGCCTCACCTAGAACCTGTTTGTCATGGACGACACTACCAGGGGCAGAAACCCCCTGACAACTGGTAGATCATGTTGACACTCAACCACTCCACCACCATAAGTTGGCAGCCCATGGAGAAGTGAAGAGGAAGATAGTTGGCTAAACATCTAATTGCTAAAGCTACTCATGATTCATGGGAAGCATCAGTATGTATTCATCTGTGTCACTAAAGAAATGGTCAGTCTGACGTCTTTAAAGGTCTTTCTGTCTGAAGGGTAATATCTAGCTCCATGCCTAAGCTTCATTAAAAAAAAGAGGGAGGAGTACATCAGAAAAGTATAATTATTCTCAGATTTGCAATACTAATACAATCGGAGAGTGATTGATAAAATTTCCACGAAGGCTTAATAATAGAACAATTACATATGCATAATGATTAATTAACTAACAAGACATAAATATAAATGTAACGACTTAAAGTGAATTCTCAAAAGGATCTCTAAAGGATAATGACTGTTCTGGTTTTCTTCAGCTGATAAAATGTATGTCCAGTTAAACAGTCTTATCTATAAAAAGTAACTCATGGTTAATGACTGTAATTTAGATTGATTGAATACCCAATGGGCTGCACAGTGGCGCAGTTGGTAGCACTGTTGCCTTGCAGCAAGAAGATCCTGCATGTTCTCCCTGTGCATGCATGTGCTTGGTTGTTTGTCCTGTCTGTCTCTGAGTTGCCCTGCTGGCGACCTGTCCAGGGTGACCCCACCTCTCGCGCGAAATGCTCGCTGGAGATAGGCACCAGTAACCCTCACAATCCCACTAGGGACAAAGGGGGTTTGAAAATGGATGAATGGATAAATACCTGATTTAAGGCTGGGAATGTTTGGAAAAGTAATGATGAATTCATCAGAGCCCATGGAGAATACTGACATAGTATTTGTTTAGTTATGTATAATTGTTTGACCAGGCATCAAGGTTATTGTTGATGGGAGGCACCGGCTGTTTTCCTGGTGTTGAATGGTTTTCACTCTCTTTTTAATGTAATCTCATAAAATGACTCGTACACACTCAAAGCTGATTTACCCTACATTTAAAATCTTCCTGACAATTTTCTTATATAGTTGGAACCTGTCTGAAGGTAAACCAGAGAAACCTTCTCATTTCAGGTCAGTTAGAATTACACAAATAATGTTTGTTTGCCAAACGCCACAATAATGAGCGAGAGAGACCATTATTAACGTCTTCAAATTCAGAAGCTTGACTATTATCTCATTAACTTCTCCTTTATTATTGGCAAATATTTCTCAAAAGATATTAAAACCATCCATAAGAAAAAATGCTGCTTTATGGATCAACCAGATTTGGGCCTGACACATTTTATGCACGATGCTGTGGTGAATTTTGCTGAACACCAGGCTACATTTATTCATTGAATTATGACATGTTTATTTTCAGAAAATCTTTGTATGACTCACACTGCATACCTTCTTCTTCCAACTCTTGTTTGGGAGCAGGTGGGAACAGTGACAGTGTGTTCGACGTGGAGCGGACAGCAGCTACCATCATCATCGCAAAGCCTCTGGATGCTGAGCAGCGTTCCTTCTACAACCTGACAGTGCAGGCCACAGATGGCACCAGCACTGCATATGTACAGGTGACCTCTCAATATGACCTTCTGTTTTTCTTGTTGTAACATTTAGTATTTATTGAATCTATTTTCCAGGCTCTTCATGAAATATCTCTGCTGTGTATTAGTGAAATGCTCAATTAAACTTCATCCTCCATCTTTCAAGTACTCACTTTATGCTCATTAAGCCTTAAAACACATTAACACTGCTGGTGGACCTGCTGCACCAAGCACAGCTTAAAGTAGCATAATGAAAACCAAGCACAGATTGGCATTCAGGACACAGAGAGGGAAATCCTTGTTTGGTGATTTCTATTAAAAGGTTTTTACTTTTCTCTATTAAAATACTCTGCCATATACCTAACTTGACTATTTGGTCTGGTATAAGGGTATTCACTAGTTTTATCATAGATATAGGTAGATTGAATAGTGCCCACAATTCTATTGTTATTCTTGTGATCTTTCTTGTCATCTTCATAGTTTGTATTTACATTTTTTATTAAGACTTTGCATTGAATTCCTAATCTTGCGCAGACATTATACATTTTATCTCCTATATGTTAGTAAGTATAGTGTGTGACATGAATAGAAATGGGCTCGATAAAATGTTTGGAATTTTTTTGTGCTAAATGTGGATGTGTCACGATGCGTGTGAAAGAGGACCAAACTGCAGATGATGGCACATTTAATGTCACGATGATAAGAAATTTACAAGGAACAGAACATAGGAGAACAAGAAGTGGACAACAGTGGAATCTGGTGGTCACTGACTGACAGTAAGGAGCTCACATACTAGAAAGTTTGATTTGTGGACAGAGAACTGGTGGCTGGTAGAGATCAGAGAGGTAGACGAAATGAAAAAAAGAAATCAATACAAGGAAATAACATACGGCAAAAGTCTAAACAGGAGGTATGACAGGACGGCTGTGAAAATGAGTCCATTAAAAACTAAAACAGCACATTTCAGTTAATACTGCCTTTCATCTTTTATTTTTAACTCATTCCTTTTCCTCTTACCAATGTCACTATGTTCCAGGTTTACATTACTGTTCTAGACAGTAATGATAATGATCCCGTCTTCTCACAACAAATCTACGAGGTCATTATTTCGGAGGATACACCACCCAACACCGAAGTGGTCCAGATACTGGCATCAGACCGTGACGAGCATCACCAGCTCACCTATTCTCTCCACAGCTCCATAGACTCTAGAAGTATGCGTCTGTTCCACATCCACCCAACGCTGGGAACAGTTTACACTGTCCAGAGGCTGGACCACGAGGCCTGTGCCCAGCACATTTTGACTGTCATTGTACGTATACTTTGCTTAAGAATAAGCCCATCCTTTGATCCTAGCTCTTTTAATGAAGGTTTTGCCATTTAAGGACCATGTTAGAGCTTAAATATTTTCTGAACTGACCACATTGATAAACATTTGACCCAACATCCTTGAAGGGATGTTTCATTATAATATTACTTCTTTAGTTTCTTTATTATTACTTTGACCATTAAACATAGCTGAATCACAGCAAATTCTAAAGAAAACAATGGGCTAGTTAGAAAAAAATATCTTTTGAAACACTGGGTTACAAAAAATATTTTTTGGAAGTTGTCAATTATTTTTCAACTGATTTATGACTATTTTGCATGGCTGAATCCAAAGATGACATAAATTGTTTGTAATCAGGTCAGGTTTTTATTCTAATTTGATTTAGAGAAATCTGACTTTCTGACTAAATTTTGTGTCATTATCAGTTTATTTCTGTTAATATTTCTCATCCAAGAAAGGTTTTCAGGAGAAAAAATGTTTTCTAACAGAGTGTATTAATTAAATGTTACAAACTTGGATTTCTGTAAATTGAATAATAAACACTGATAAGGGTAAGTACATGTCACTTGAACATTACGTCTCCATCTCTTTTCTGTCCTGATGGAATCTCTCCTTCTGTTCATCACTCATTGATCCAGATTGTCAGGAAACTGATCCAGATGTGAGATCAAGTCATGCATTTTGATGCTCATGTTGCTCCATAGCAAACGTTAGATGGAGATAGGCACCAGCACCTCAATAAGGGACAAGGGTGTATAGAAAATGGATGGATGTTGCTCCACAGTTCAGAAAGTTGACCTGATGGAGTAAAACCAAAGTGATTTTTGGATTCAGTACTTCAAAATGACCATAACAGAAAAATCAGTTTCTGTTTGGTTCTGTTCAATAGGTTGCTTAGCATCCATCCATCCATCCATCCATCCATCCATCCATCCATCCATCCATCCATCCATCCATCCATCCATTTTCTTCCACTTATCCGGGGTCGGGTCGTGGGGGCAGCAGCTTCAGAAGGGAGGCCCAGACTTCCCTCTCCCCAGCCACTTCTTCCAGCTCCTCCGGGGGAATCCCAAGGCGTTCCCAGGCCAGCCGAGAGACATAATCCCTCCAGCGTGTCCTGGGTCTTCCCCGAGGCCTCCTCCCGGTGGGACGTGCCCGGGCGCGTCCAGGAGGCATCCTGACCAGATGCCCGAGCCTCAACTGGCTCCTCTCTACATGGAGGAGCAGCGGCTCTACTCTGAGTCCCTCCCGGATGACCGAGCTTCTCACCCTATCTCTAAGGGAGAGCCCAGCCACCCTGCGGAGGAAACCCATTTCGGCCACTTGTATCCGTGATCTCGTTCTTTCGGTCATGACCCAAAGCTCATGACCATAGATGAGGGTGAGAACGTAGATCAACCGGTAAATCGAGAGCTTCCCTTTTTGGCTCAGCTCTCTCTTCACCACGACGGACCGGCACAGTGCTGTCAATCCCGCCTGTCGATCCTTCTTCCCTCATTCGTGAACAAGATCCCCAGATACTTAAACTCCTCCACTTGAGGCAGGACGACCCCCCTGACCCGGAGAAGGCACTCTACCCTTTTCCGGCTCAAGACCATGACCTCGGATTTGGAGGCACTGAGTCTCACCTCTGCCGCTTCACACTTGGCTGCGAACCGCTCCAGTGAGAGCTGCAGATCACGTTCCGATGAAGCCAACAGGACCACATCATCCACAAAAAGCAGAGATGTGATTCTAAGGCCTCCAAAACGGATCCCCTCAACACCTCGGCTGCGCCTAGAAATTCTGTCCATGAAAGTAATGAACAGAATCGGTGACAAAAGGGCAGCCTTGGCGGAGTCCAACTCTCACCGGAAACGAGCCCGACTTACTGCCGGCAATGCGGACCAGACTCTGACACCGGTCATACAGGGACCTGACAGCCCGTATCAAAGGGCCCAATACCCCATACTCCCGGAGTACCCCCCACAGGACCTCCCAAGGGACACGGTCGAACGCCTTCTCCTAGTCCACAAAACACATGTAAACTGAATGGGCGAACTCCCATGCACCCTCCAGGACCCTGCTGAGGGTGTAGAGCTGGTCCAGTGTTCCACGACTAGGACGAAAACCACACTGCTCTTCCTGAATCCGAGGTTCGACTATCCGATGGACCCTCCTCTCCAGGACCCCTGAATAGACCTTACCAGGGAGGTTTAAGAGTGTGACCCCCCTGTAATTGGAGCACACCCTCCGGTCCCCCTTTGTAAACAGGGGGACCACCACCCCAGTCTGCCAATCCAGGGGAACTGCCCACGATGTCCATGCGATATTGCAGAGTCGCGTGAGCCGACACAACCCTACAACATCCAGAGCCTTAAGGACTCCGGGCGGATCTCATCCACCCCCGGGGCCCTGCCACCGAGGAGCTTTTTGACCACCTCGGCGACCTCGTCCCCAGAGATTGGAGAGCCCAACCCAGAGTCCCCATGCTCAGCTTCCTCAACAGAAGGCATGTTGGTGGGATTGAGGAGGTCTTCGAAGTATTCCGCCCACTGGCCCACAACGTCCCAAGTTGAGGTCAGCAGCGCACCATCCCCACTATAAACAGTGTTGGTGCTGCACTGCTTCTGCCTCCTGAGATGCCGGATGGTGGACCAGAATCGCCTCGAAGCCGTACGGAAGTCTGTCTCCATGGCCTTTCCAAACTCCTCCCACGCCCGAGTTTTTGCCTCAGCAACAACCCGAGCCGCATGCTGTTTCGCCCGCCGGTACCCATCAGCTGATTCTGGAGTCCCACAGGCCAAAAAGACCTGATAGGACTCCTTCTTCAGCTTGACAGCATCCCTCACTGAAGGTGTCCACCAACGGGTTCGAGGGTTGCCGCCGCGACAGGCACCAACAACCTTGCGGCCGCAGCTCCGATAGGCCGCCTCTGCAATGGAGGTATGGAACATGGTCCACTCAGACTCAATGTCCCCCACCTCCCCTGGAACGTGTTCAAAGTTCTGCCGGAGATGAGAGTTGAAGCTCCGTCTCACAGGGGACTCTGCCAGACGTTCCCAGCAGACCCTCACTACACGTTTGGGCCTGCCAGGTCTGATCGGCTTCCTCCCCCAACACCGGAGCCAACTCGCCACCAGGTAGTGGTCAGCGGACAGCTCCGCACCTCTCTTCACCCGAGTGTCCAAGACATACGGCCGCAAATCCGATGAGACGATGACAAAGTCAATCATCGAACTGCGGCCTAGGGCGTCCTGGTGCCAACTGCACATATGGGACGCCCTTATGCCTGAACATGGTGTTCGTGATGGACAATCCGTGACGAGCACAGAAGTCCAACAACAGAACACCACTTGAGTTCAGATCGGGGGGGCCGTTCCTCCCAACCACGCCTCTCCAGGTCTCACTGTCATTGCCCACGTGAGCATTGAAGTCCCCCAGTAGAACAAGGGAGTCCCCAGGAGGGGCACTCTCCAGTACCCCCTCTAAGGACTCCAAGAAGGGTGGGTAATCTGAACTGCTGTTTGGCTTGTAAGCACAAACAACAGTCAGAACCCGTCCCCCCACCCGTAGGCGGAGGGAGGCTACCCTCTCATTCACCTGGGGTGAACCCCAATGTACAGGCGCCCAGATAGGGGGCAACAAGTATGCCCACTCCAGCCCGGCGCCTCTCACCGTGGGCAACTCCAGAGTGGAAGTACGTCCAGCCCCTCTCAAGAAGACTGGTTCCAGAACCAGAGCCATGTGTCGAGGTGAGGCCAACTCTTTCTAGCCGGAACCTCTCAGCCTCGCACACTAGCTCCGGTTCCTTCCCCACCAGAGAGATGACGTTCCACGTCCCAAGAGCCAGCTTCTGTAGCCGAGGATCAGACTGCCAGGGTCCCCTCCCTCGGCTGCCGCCCATAGCACAATGCACCCGACTCCTTTGGCCCCTCCGACAGGTGGTGAGCCCATCAGAAGGGGGACCCACGTCTCCTCTTCGGGCTGAGCCCGGCCACCAGGCGCTCGCCATTGTGTCTCACCTCCAGGCCTGGCTGGGGGGCCCCGGTGACCTGCGTCAGGGCGAGGGAAAACCAAGTCCAAAGTTTGTGTTCATCATAAGGGGTCTTTGGGCTGCGCTTTGTCTGGTTCCTCACCTAGGACCTGTCTGCCTTGGGTGACATTACCAGGGGCATAAAGCCCCAGACAGCATAGCTCCTAGGATCATTGGGACACTCAAACCCCTCCACCACGATAAGGTGGCAGCCCAAGGAGAGAGGTTGCTTAGCAGTGTTTTGTAATTTTTTTGTGTGTGTTAATTAAAAATTAAACGTTTGGATAAAATATTACACAAAATTTAAGATGCCTGCTGTTACAGAACAAATACATAAAATTAGACAAGTACAAGACTTCTCATAAAAACATTAAATGCCAAAGAATTTATTAGCACTCAAAACATTCATATTTGCCAAGTTAAGGTAAAATTTGAGCCTACAGATTATAATAAATTAACATTTGTTTGGGGAGCTGAAAGAGACAGCTTTGGCTCCAAAGAGCCAAAATTCCCATCGCTAATTTTCACCATCTAAGATTTTTGTCTGTCAAAACACCCAGAAAGCCTGAAAATAATGAATTAAACATAACATATTGGATTCTTTTCAATGTATAGAGAGGAATCTATACATAGTTTTTTAGACAGTTCTTTTAAGTCTAAATTTAATAAATTTACATGTAGCTGTAAGCACTGTTGCTTTGTAGCAAGAAGATCTTTTGTTCAAATCCTTACTTAGGCTTTCTGTGGGTTCTCCTGCTTCTTTCCACAATCTGAATTCATAACTGTTGGGTTCACTGACTACTAATCTCGTTTCTTTTTCTTTGTTCTGAACATACTCTTTATTTAACTTCCAAATGGCTGACTTTGCTACATTATGTCACACTCTACATGCTGGACATGTAAGTTTGTTCTACATGCATTTTTTTTACAAAACTGAGATTGCCCTGTGCTGCCAGTTTGTCTCTCATAATTCTTCCACTGTAGCTCCTGAAATGGTTCTGCTATTTTCATAAGACAGCCCCACAGCTCTGCTCAACTGAATACATAATGCCAGCGTCATATTTTTCACTCTCTGCAACCTCTGTCATGGTTGTCCATTTCACTCTCAGGTTCATATAGTTTATCTGAGTCTTTGTCAGACAAAACTTGTGGACAAACCTTGACTCAGAGAGCATGGGGTCTTGCTGTGACATGGTAGCCTCTTCCAGCACAAACTGGTTTACTGAGAGGACACCTTTCTAATTGCACCTGGTGGAACTTACTTTTATTTAGGTGTATCAGAGTAAAGGGTGCTGAGTACAAACCTACTCTATAATTTTTTTTCTGTCCATTTGAAAATTATGTACTAATTATGGAAAATTATGTACATATTGGTCCATTACATACAATTATAGAAAAACACATTGACGTTTTGTGATCACTGGCATCAAAACTAACTGTTAAAAGTTAACTGATGTAAGCTATTGTGGTTGCTATAATATACAGATAGCTAACAATGACCACATACTTCTTCTAGGTATTTATTCTCTTTTACTTTTGTCTCTCCAGGTCAAGGACCAAGAGTTCCCATACAGAAAAAATCTTGCTCGTGTTCTGATAGAGGTGGAAGATACAAATGATCATGCACCCTTTTTTACCAGTGCACTCTACGAAGGCTTAGTTTATGAATCAGCTGCAGTGGGATCAGCTGTAGTGCAGGTTACCGCTCTGGACAAAGACAAAGGCAAGAATGCTGAATTACACTACTCCATTGAAGCAGGTAAGCTACTGTGGTTCCTGAAAACCACATAAATGTAAATTTTAAAAACATTGCAAATATACTATTTGGGTGTTTTTTCTTCACAGGAAACACTGGCAATGCATTCAACATTGAGCCAGTTCTTGGTATACTTCGTGTTGCACGTCACTTGGACTTATCAAGCATCGGACACTATGTTCTGAGTGTCAGAGTCACTGACAACGGCACCCCTGCCCTGTCTGCTACCACGATAGTGCGGATTACCATCACTCTCTCAGACAATGCTGGTCCAAGGTTCCTTCAACCTGAATATCAGACTGAGATCAGAGAAAATGCCATTATTGGGACCTCTGTCACCACAATCAGTGCTGTCAGCCAGTCGACCCTCACTTTTGATATCAAGCAAGGAAACATAGAACAAGTTTTTCAGATTAATCAATATAGTGGAGTCATTACAACTCAAAAACCTCTGGATTATGAAAATATAGCTTCTTATAGTCTTGTAGTGCAAGCTACCAACATGGCTGGGATGGCCTCCAATGCTAGCTTGTTAATTCAGATATTGGATGAGAATGACAATCCACCTGTGTTCCAACAGCATCACTACCGCGGCAGCATTTGTGAGCTAGCACCAGTCAACAGTGTGGTCTTGAATTCAGAAAACCTCCCTCTAGTGATCAAAGCTTCTGATGCTGACTCCAACCAAAATGCTCTGTTGGTCTATCAGATTGTTGAGGAGACTGCAAAGACGTTCTTCACAGTGGACTCAGTAACTGGCTCCATTAGAACCATTGCTAATCTTGATCATGAGACATTTTCAGCTTTCCACTTCCATGTTAATGTGAGGGACAATGGTAAGCCACAACTTATAGCAGATAGTCCAACTGAGGTGACTGTACAAGTGATGGACTCAAATGATTCACCTCCAGTCTTCAAACAGAATACTTATGAAACTGTTCTTCTACTTCCCACCTACACTGGAGTCGAGGTCCTGCAGGTATCAGCTACAGACCCCGATACTGATATTCCTACAGATCTTACATATTCTTTGGCTGAAGGAGTGTTGGAGAATTTTTCCATCAAATCCTCCAGTGGGATTATTGTTGTCAAAAACAGCAACTTCTCCAAAGAGCTTTTTCGCCTAAGTGTCAGAGTTTCAGATGGAAAATTTTCCACCACTGCTTTGGTAACAATAATTGTCAAAGAGGCTCTGGACTCGGGTCTAAGTTTTTCCCAGAAGGTTTACGTCTCATCTATTAAAGAGAATGTGTCAAATATCTCTATAGTGGCTGTGGTCAGTGCTGTAGGAAATCGCCTCAACGAGCCATTGCTGCACACTCTCCTGAATGCTGCCACAAGGTTTACCATTCGTCCAACATCTGGTGTTATCCAGACCACAGGAATACCCTTTGATCGAGAAGAACGGGACTTCTATGAACTGATTGTGGAAGCAAGACGTGAGCATGATCATCAGCATGTTGCCAGAGTTCTTGTTAAAGTTCATATAGAAGACATAAATGATAACCCCCCCATGTTTGTTGGACTTCCATATTATGCAGCTGTTCAAGTAGAAGCTGAGTCAGGTTTATCCATTTTCAGAGTCTCCGCAGTGGATGGTGACAAAGGTATTAATGGAGAGGTGACATACTTTCTCAAGGATGATTATGGCCACTTTATGATGGACCAACAGACAGGCACCATTAGCCTGAAAAGGACTTTTGAGTCAGATTTGTCCAATGTGGAGTACCAAATAGAGATACATGCCAAAGATTGTGGTGACCCTCCCCTGTCATCTACCATTACTTTTCCCATCACTGTTGTTAACAAAGCTATGCCTGTCTTTGACAAATCCTTCTACTCTGTTTCTGTGAATGAAGATTTGGATGTTCACACACCGATTCTCGGTGTCAATGCAACCAGTCCTGATGGACAAAACATAATCTATACTATTGTTGATGGAGATGCGTCTTTTCAGTTTGGTATTGGATTTGATACCGGAGTTATAAGTGTAATTAATTCATTGGACTATGAAGAAACTCCATATTATCGCCTGACCATCAGAGCTACAAACTACCTGACTGGCTCCCATGCAGAAGTTGATGTAGATGTTCTGGTCCAAGATATAAATGATAACCCGCCTGTCTTTAAAGAGATGTCCTACAGGATTGTTTTGTCTGAGACTGTCATGATCGGAACTCCAGCCCTTCAAGTTATTGCCACAGACATGGACTCTGAGAAGAACAATGTTGTTGGCTATCAGATATTCTCAAAAGAGCATAACAGCACAGATTATTTTCACATTGATAGTAGCAGTGGGTTAATTCTTACAGCAAGAATCCTAGACCATGAACTAGTCCCAGAGTATGACTTCATTGTCAGGGCCACTGATAATGGTTTTCCATCACTAAGCACTGAAGTGTCAGTGACTGTTCTTCTAAAAGACATGAATGACAATCCTCCAGTTTTCAACCAGCTTCTCTACGAGGCATATGTGAGTGAGTTAGCACCAAAGGGACACTTTATAACCTGCGTTCAGGCCTCAGATGCTGATAGTTCAGATTTTGACAAGTTGGTGTATAGCATTTTGTCAGGAAATGAAAGAATGGATTTTGTGATGGAAAGAAACACGGGAATCATCATGTTGTCCAGCCACCTTAAGCAAAGAATGGAGCCTACTTACAACCTCAACGTTTCAGTGTCTGATGGAGTTTTCACCAGCACAGCTCAGGTTCACGTTAAAGTGTTTGGGGCCAACCTGCATGATCCAGTGTTTGAACAGAAGATGTTTGAGGCAGAGCTAAGAGAAAATTCTGCTGTGGGAACCAATGTAATTCAGGTAGGTGCTTTTGAGATTCACTAAGCTTGTAATCTATATACATGTTTGACTGTCTGTATATTTGATTTTTCTCATCTATGTTTTCATAATATGTATGCCTTTTAAATATTCTCTGTTTTCTAAAGTCATTCTTTAAATTCTAGGTGAGGGCAACGGATGCGGACCCTGGAGTTTATGGCGACATAACTTATTCTTTTGTTAACGATGTGGGTAACGACCTGTTTAGCATTGATGCTAATGGTCAGATAAGCACAATAGAAAAACTTGACCGTGAGGACCCTTCCAACATGGACATTGTTCTTACAGTGGCAGCTCAGGATTCAGGGGGTCGTGTTTCCTATTGCACAATCCATCTTACTATCTTAGATGAAAATGATAATGCACCCCGCTTTAGTGCTACAGAGTACAGAGCTACGCTCAAATTTGATGTAGCCAAGGGCTTCTTCGTCACACAGATTCAGGCTCTTGATCCTGACTATGGCACTAATGCCAAAGTAACATTTTCACTGTACAGTGAGGCACGGATCCCTGTAGCAGACATTTTGGACATAGACCCAGACAGTGGTTGGATGGTTACCAAAGGCAGCTTCAGCCACTTGAGAAACTCAGTATTATCATTTTTTGTGAAGGCTGTAGATGGAGGAAATCCAGTTCGGCACTCTTTGGTCCCTGTATACATTCATGTTCTGTCTCCGGAGGCGTTCATTCCTGACTTCATGCAGCACCATTACTCATTTAGCATACTAGAGAATACACCAGTAGGTTCTGTCATTGGAAGGGTTCACCTCAAGATTTCTCATGGATATAACCCACATTCAGTTAGCTTTACCATTGTTAATGGAGAAAGTAGTGAAACTAATCTAGATGGAGTATTTTTAATAGAGAAAAATACAGGAGTGATTAAACTTGATAAGCCCTTGGATCATGAGGTGATGAAAGGATTTAGTTTTAAAATAACTGCCACTGGACACCAGAGTAAGTTGAATGCTGTGACGTCTGTTGATGTCGAGGTCAAAGTTTTAGATCTAAATGACAATAAACCAGCCTTTGAGACCAACTCTTATGTGACGACAGTTATGGAAGGAATGACAATTGGAACCAGAGTCATTCAGGTCAAAGCTCATGACCCAGACTCAGGAGCCAATGGCCAAGTAACATACAGGCTTGGGACATTAATCCAGGCGGAGGAAAACTCCGACGCATTGGTGCGGACGTTTAGCATCGACAGTAATACTGGCTGGATTGTCTTATGCAAAGAGCTCGACCACGAGTCCAATCCGTCCTACATATTCACAGTTGTAGCATCAGACCTGGGAGAGACCCTGTCTTTTTCCAGTACCAGCACAGTGACAGTAGCAGTGACAGACATAAATGACAACCCCCCCATTTTCATGGAGAGCCATTACTTCAGTTCAGTCCAGGAGAGTGGCCCCCCAGGCGAGGTGGTGGCTGTTCTGAACACGAAGGACAACGACAGCTCTGCTGTTAACCGGCATGTCAGCTATGTCATAACTGGTGAGTAGTGAAGCAGGCATAAACAACAAAACACTCCATGATTCCATACTGTTATTCTATCATGCAAGTGTACACACTTTACATTCTAAATTTTGATGTTTCTGATACATATGTAGGCCTTTTGGGGTGTACCTATTTTTTTTTTATAACTGTGTGATCTGCACAGTTTGCTGAGGTCCTACAGCAGCAGTTATGGTTATATTAGTTGTATATCGTATAGACATGGTTATATATTATACCTCTGTTAGCAGAGGTATAATATATGTCTTATTAGGTGTATATGTATTAGGGCTGTATAAATAAATAAATAAATTGATTTGGCGATATATATCGATATTTCCGCCCTCAGAAAGTATCGATTTTTCATCCGCGAGTATCGATCCGTTAAACCATAGGGGTCCATAGCCTTATAGCTATTTTTAACATCTAGTTTGTTACGGCATAGCAGCAAGACTCCGCCTCCCTCAGTCTAACTTTCAACTTGAGCTTTAAGTGCACATTATAAACTACACACCAGTTTTTAAATTGTGTTAATAGGTCAAGTATAACTGGAGTTATGCTAAAATTAGTAAACCATATGTCAAAAGCGCCGCCATTCCCCGGCTTTTCCGGTTATGTGAGAGGGAATGAGCTTCCAAACGTACAAAACGAAACGAAATATTAGATTCCTGTGTTTTTGGAAATGTAAAATATTCAATAAATAACGATGGGCTGTATTTTGATGAGGGGCTGCACAGTGGCGCAGTTGGTAGAGCTGTTGCCTTGCAGCAAGAAGGTTCTGAGTTCGATTCTAGGCCCCGGTCTTTCTGCATGGAGTCTCCATGTTCTCCCTGTGCATGGTGGGTTTTCTCCGGGTACCTCGGTTTCCTCCCACAGTCCAAAAACATGACTGTCAGGTTAATTGGTCTGTCTAAATTGCCCCTAGGTGTGAGTGTGTGTGTGTGCATGGTTGTTTGTCCTGTTTGTCTCTGTGTTGCCCTGCGACAGACTCACAACCTGTCCAGGGTGACCCCGCCTCTCGCCCGGAACGCTAGCTGGACATGGGCACCTGACCCCACCAAGGGACAAGGGTGTCAAGAAAATGGATCGCGAAATTAATGCAAATTTCGACTGGTAGCATTCACTTCGTAATTAGTTTTTAGCTTAGCGGTTTCTGTTCTGTACATAAAGGATTATCTGAAGAATGAACATGGGTTGATAACATCCGAAGCGGGCGCGCAGCGGCGCTGTGTTTTGAGCAGGAAGACGAAGAGGAAAAACCCCCAGGAATCCGCGGCGCAGTGAGGATTTCCATGGTAACAATGGCTGATCGATCATTCTTATTAGCAACAGACAAAGAGTATCAGAGACTGAGAGAACGATGAGATCCTGGCAGTCTGAGAGGCAGCTACTCAGAGATGCAAGCAGGGGAATAGCGGCGCTGCGTAGCTGCAGGGAGTCGATCACTATACGGGGTGAGGCGGAGCCACTACTTTAGCAGCTAGTAGTAAACAGCTTACAGCCACGGCTAACTCCGGGAACCAAGGTAGAAAAGCCTTTTCCCCCATAGTCCAAAAGACTGCATTTTTACTCCAAAATGCAGCCACAGTGTCCAAAAGAAAAAACATAAGTGCAATCATTTGCATATTGAGAGTCTACAGAGGCTGATAATCTCCCCACTCTGCTCCTGGATTACCATTAAACTTTTGAGTTTTATGTCAAATCCACAAGAATTAAATAACAGAAACTAATTCTCTCACTGCATCTTTGATTCATTTTGTCCAGCTGCAGACTGTTAGACTGTCCAATCAGAGTCAGGTATTGTGTAGTTGGTGCTTTTAATCAGTTCTTAGTTAACTAAATTCAAGTCTATGGAACACAAAATGTCACTAAAATCACTCTGTCCTTCTAAAATCTTTCAGAAAATCGTAAAAATGCACTGAATCGTAGCGAATTGTATCGCTCAACAAATATTGTGATACATATCACATCGTGACCAGAATATTGTATATCGTATCGTGAAATTATTGTATCGCTACACCCCTAATATGTATTAAAAACCACACACAGGCACACATATGTGTGTGCCTGTGTGTGTATATATATATATATATATATGATTGTATATATATTAGAGATGTGCCGATCAGGTTTTTTCCTGCCGATACCGATTACCCATGAGGGGCAATCACCGATACCGATCACATAATTATTATTATTATCATTTTTTTATCATAAACACTACCGGTTACATTATGTGGAAACAGGAATCATGAATTCACCTTAATTTAGACAAAAACTTGTTTTTAATAACTTTTTCCAAGAAGAAAACTAAACAAAACAGGCATTGTGCAAATTGTACTGCTATCGGTAATACTATCTTTAACAGACTGATAACATATGGAGGCTCTGAAGAGGCTAAATAATGCAAAGAGCCAAAATAAAACCTCTCAACTTTGCCAAAAATTTCAAGTATAAAACTTAACATTCAAAGGCAAATACAGGATCTATTAAACAATCCTGAGTTACTGAATGAAAACGTCCTGATAGCATGGCGGCTAGCTCATTACTGCTAGTTCTGAGTGGCTGTTTCTGACTGAGCGGAGTAATTATGCAGAACAGGGAGGAGATCGATTATTTATTATTATTTTAGAAATTATCTGTCTCATGTTAGGACAGCGAAAGTTTTAATGCGAATGTAAAATGTATTTTTTTTAGGTTAGATGCTGCAGCTTTAAGCAGAGGTTCGGTGTGAGAGTCACTACCAGGAGGAGCAGAAGCGGCTCCGTCTGTGAAATATTACCATCTGTAGCACGTAGCAGCGGTTCAAGAGCGAGAGCAGAACCAGTGTCTGCGCAGAGTGAAGGAAAGAGGAGACCAGCTGCACAGGCAGGCTGCGAAATGAGATGCAGGTGATCGGTATCGGCAACAAGAGCCAATGATCGCCGATCACCGATCATGCACTTTTTCACGAAAATCGGCCGATTATGATCGGTGACCGATCGATCGGCCCACCTCTAGTATATATATATATATATATAAAATCCATTATCGTGGTTTTGTGAAAACTCTGGAGGGTTGAGGGGGAAACCTCTTGTGCACAGAATATTTATATTTGTTTTATCTTCAGTATCCCTTTGGCTCCATGATGGTTTTCTGGTCTCTGGTGGCTTTTAACATTCAGTTTATCTTAAGTCATGTGGCACAATATTTCAGTTCAGTCGTGGTGTTTTTCTGGCTGCATCAATCTGTCCCATGCAGATATATTTTGCCTACACAACGTCAGTGCTGTAAATCAGTGCTGTGCTGAGTCAGATGTTATGCTTTACAGGCTGGAAATTAGCTTCCCTTATTTGAGGAAATTTTTTTTTTACTATTGATTGGGATTGATAAACAGTGTGACTTTGTGTTTCCCAGGTGGGAATTACCGAGGTGTATTTGCACTCGGCCTGGTTCAGGGTGAATGGAAGATGTATGTGAAAGGACCACTGGACAGAGAGGAACGCAACCTCTACATCATCAATGTCACCGCTAGTGATGGACTCTTTGTTTCCCACACAATTGTGGAGGTGACAGTGATGGACAGCAATGACAACAACCCCATTTGTGACCAGGTAGGAAGACGCCCTCAAATGCTGGTGGGATTTGGAAAAATATTGATACGCAAAAATTGTTAGGTTATTTTATTCTTTTAAAAATGTGTGCTTTTATGCAGGTGGTATATACAGCCAGCATCCCAGAGGACCTCCCACTCAGCAGTGTTTTGCTGAGGGTTGGAGCTACAGATGCTGATGCAGGCAGCAACGCTCGGCTCAAGTACTCCCTGCATGGTCCTGGATCCCAGGACTTCATTGTGGATCCAGACACTGGTATGTGTGGGAACTCAGTTTCATATTTTAGAGGCAATTCAGAAATACTGTATGTTTCAGCCCAAGGACATTTAGTGTTTTGTAGACAAAATGTGAAGTTTTAAACTATATCTTTTTACAAATAGGAATCCAATGGTGTGTAATATAACATCTGTGTTTATGGTGTTGGTCAGAAATCTAGCAGCAGAAGTCTGGATGAACTGCAGCTGTTTGGCCAGTAAAGATACTGTTACAACAATCCAACCCACTGAAAATAAAACCACGCTCCAGTTGTTGTGTGTGGGGTTTGGCTCCAACACTCTTTTATCTTCCAGTGTTGAAATTGTTGACATTTTGTTGTAGTTTGTGTTTTCACTAAAGCTGTTGGAAATGTATCTTTGTTTGACACTCTGTCGTGTCCCTGTTGGGTCCCTGGTCTCCAAGTGTGCCTTTCTTTGCTTCTCACCTGTCCAGGTGAAATCAAGTCATCAGTGATTCTTGACCATGAGACCAATCCCAACTACAGATTAACTGCCAGGGCGACTGATGGTGGAGGGCGGTGGTGTCGTGCCGAAGTGCAGCTGGCGGTGACAGATGTGAATGACAACCCGCCGCTTTTTACACAGTCGCAGTATTATGTCAGTGTGTATGAAGACACTCCAGTAAAGGCTCTGCTCACTCGCATCCACGCCGTAGACCCAGATGAAGGTGATGACAGACCGACTGCTACTGCTCAGTTAGCAGTTATTGCTGATGATGTCGTTGTTACTAATCTTACAGCATGGCCAAATATTTACAAGGACATACTTACTGTTGTACTAATGATGCAGGTTCAGCTTTTTGTTGTAAAGGTTAATATTAGTTTTACATTATTTTACAAAGTGATTAGATGCATAATTATATATTAAAAATAAGCCTCTAAGGTCACCTTTCAACAAACAACTTTAAAGACAGAGCAATAATGAAGTGGTTTAGATCAAAGCATATTCATAAACATAAAGTAAAAATTTGAAATAACAGCAGACAATGCATCATACCATCATACTTTACAGTTGTCTGATTACAGCAGACAACTGTATCACAGTTTTTATGTGATAAATGAAGAAGCTAAAAATGTCTAATGGTCAATGAGTTCACTGGTTAAGCTAGTTTACTTGGAGTTGGGATGAAGCATCGCACTAAAGAGAGAAGAGAAGATTCCCAGTGATAAGGCAACAATGTTTATGGAATGAGTGGTAGTATTTATTGCTCTTCAGACCAACCCATTGCTATAGAGGAAAATATAAGTTTTCATCACCTTTTGTGGCTGCTGGAGCCAAGGAAGACCCTCCCCTCTTAACACTATCTAGCTGCCACAGACATGCTAGTGCAAGTGACAAGTTTTCTAATGTGAACATTGATGGTTAACTTCACTACAGACAGCTAAAATTGATAGGCTTGCCCCATGTTACTGCTTTGCCTCATGACACATTGGGTAATATTGTTATTTGTTACGATAGTACTGCATGCCCAGCAGTTTGGTGGATCTGATTCTGTAGCATACATAACCAGAGAAGTCAAAGAGATACTAAACAGTGGACACAACATTTTACATGATAATACAAAAATAGAAAATTCAATGGTTCAGCTCTGGCAGATTTACACACACTCTTCAGCTTGTTGTGCTCAGTGTGTAACTGAATGGAGCAGCATCACAGAAACTATGAACACCCTGAAGAAGACAGCTAGTCATTTCAAGAGCTTAGAACTTATTTTTCAGGCTAAGATTTTAATCCCATATGGTGTTATGTACTACTTATGCTTTTTACATTTCTTTTGCATGTTGTTTTAAAATAAAATGTCATTTATCAGTTATGAGGGAAAAGTAGCAGATCCCTCCTCTGAGGCAGCCATGTTTGATCGCTACTATGAAGAAATGACACAAAGTTTTTATGTGATAAATGAAGAAGCTAAAAATGTCCAAATACTCACTACATAAATATTTTGCTTCATAACAAGAAGGTTCATAAACTTCAAGTACATAGCTGATGGTTGTTTGTTTCTAAAAAGCAGGTCCGGGTCGCATGGTGGTCTACTCCTTGGCT
The DNA here is from genome assembly GCF_904066995.2 of Poecilia reticulata. Classification (NCBI taxonomy): domain Eukaryota; kingdom Metazoa; phylum Chordata; class Actinopteri; order Cyprinodontiformes; family Poeciliidae; genus Poecilia; species Poecilia reticulata. The sequence goes on from NC_088842.1 coordinate 1,656,693, forward strand.
GACTCTGCTGGAGGTTTTTTCTCCATCAATGAGTCCACTGGCATAGTAGTCCTGGAGCACATTCTTGACCGGGAAGTCCAGCCGACTCATCAGATAGCCGTGCGTGCTTCTGATCAGGGTTCGCCGCGGACGCTCTTCTCGCTGGTCAACATCACAATTACTGTTCTGGACATCAATGACAACCCGCCTGTTTTTGAGTGCCGCGATCTGCTGGCAACCATTCCAGAGGATGTGGGAGTCGGTACTGAGGTTCTGAGAGTGCATGCCACTAGCAAAGACATTGGGACAAACGCTGAGATCTCCTATAGCATCAGATCAGGCAACGAACACAGGAGGTTCTACATTCATCCCCTGACCGGTAAGTGAGGGAGTTGTTTGTTTGAATTATGTAACCAATGACTTTTAAAAATATAGGTATATATATATATATTTATTTTTTTTTAAAGATTTTTTTCAGCATTAGTGGCCTTTATTTAACAGTAATCAGACAGGAAAGAGGCAGAGAGAGAAGGGGAGAAGTTGAACTCAACATAAAAAAATTGTAACATGACAATCAATGCACAGAGGAGATATAGCCATTACATTGTTTGCTGTGATTCAAAGTTTTAGGCAGGTGGAAATATCCATTCATTATCATACACAATGCAAAGGGTGCTGGTGCCTACGTCCACTCTGGACAGGTCACCAGTCCATCACAGGGCAACACAGAGACAAATAGGGCAAACAGTCACACACACCTAAGGAGAATTTAGAGAGACCAATTAACCTGACAGTCGTGTTTTTACGCTGTGAGAGGAAACCGGAGAGAACCCACCATGCACAGGGACAACATGAAAAACTTCATGCAGAAAGACCCCAGGCTGGGAATCGAACCCTGGACCTTCTTGCTACTAAGCAACAGTGCTACCAACTCCACCACCGTGCAGCCTCATTTGGAAATATTCAGTTGAAATTTGGTTTTCATGCAACATTTATTGCATACATTTACACAAGTTTGGAAATGTTTTGTTTTTGAAAATAAATACAAAAGCCAAAGTAACAACTTCTCTCAAATTCAATCTGGTTCCTATAATGTAAAATAAATTAAAAGTCCTAAAAAAAATTTCAATCATACCTACTAGAAACTATCCAGTAAAGTGGTTGAAGGAAAGTTGAAATTGCAAATTTAGAACATTTTATATCTGCAATCAAATTTGTATAATATTTTAACAATCAAGTATTAAAATATCTAAGAAGGGCTCTTCTTTAATATGTGATATCAAACCAAGTGACCTTTTAAGAGGTGCTGTGATTGAAACACTCACATGAATGCTTGATTAATTATGATTAATCACTAGGCCTAACTTTTTAAGCTTGAAATATAAATATGCAGGCAGTTGTGGTCGTAGTTGTGGCCCTGAGAAAGTCCCTCCTTATGCTGTTCAGATGCAAACAGTTATCTGATTTGTAGAAGAAAGCAGGTGATGTCATCTCCCAGTACTCAGCCTCTGCTCTGAATGTATGTGTCCTCTCTTATTGTTCCACAGGCGCCATTTTAGTGGCCCTCCCTTTGGACTATGATACCTGCAAGGACTACTTTCTAACCGTGGAGGCTCGTGATGGTGGCACTCCTCCTTTGAGTGCCATTACTACATTGAACATCAACCTAACAGATGTAAACGACAATGCTCCAGTGTTCAGCCAGGCCCTTTACACTGCTGTGGTGCCAGAAGATTCCACAATTGGACATTTTGTAGTGCAGGTACGTTTATGGTTATGTTAGGTAGTTCCTGCTACGAGTCTCATGTTTCCAGGGTTCTGGAAACAGAAACTTTGCAGGTCCAGTAGGTGGTTCTAAATGGTTACCCTGATGTAGCTTCAAATGAAAGTATATTATGTCATCAGTCTCAATTTTTTTTTATTGTTGTCTTAAGATCAAATGAAAATTTCTTGCCTAAACCTCATGAAAACAATTAGAGAACAAATTAAAAAATGTCTTTATTCTTTTAACACTGATTGAAAAGTAGAACAGAGGGTGTGATGTAAATGGTTGACAAAGTAACAGTGATGAACTCTTTTGGCAAATATAAAGGATGGAAAGTTACTGTTTGGGCTTCAGATATTGTTCAGTAACATGTCCTGGATGACACATGATCAATCGCGTAAGTGATGTGCAAATATTATTGCAAAGAGTCAATTAGTCATGAAGTTGACGGACGCAGAGTTCTCACACTTTCACACATTTTTCTGTTTAGGATTTTTATTTTTTCTACTACCCAGATCCAACTTTTTATTTCATTATATTTAATTAAAAATATATTAGCAATAGGCTATTTTATTATTTTTCTTATTTACATTAGTGGCAGAAGGACAACCTTACAATCTGAGACACACTGTATTATTTAGTTGTGATGTGTTTGTATACTTTTTGCTGGCAGCTGGTAGCAGAAGATGCTGACAGCGGTCTGAATGGAGCCGTCCTCTACTCTATCTTCAGTGGAGACCAGGACAACGAGTTCTTCATTGATCCGACAAATGGGGTCATAAAGGTCAACAAGCCGCTGGACCGTGAGACAGTAAGGACACAGATCAGTCCAGGAGAGATATCCTCATTTTAATTTACTTTGGCCCTTGTCAGTGTGACACACGTCAGCCTGTTACAGCGCATTATGTAACAATAGACACAAAATGTAATAAAATCATTGAATGAATTTTGTAATAGTTTCTGAAAGTGTTGGTCAAGATACTTGGAAATAGTAATTACTTCCTCAAAAAGGTAATACATATACTTTTTTTATTTTCAAAACTAATTAGTTCAATAATTACTTAGTTACTTTTCTAAAAACAATGCACAACCTCAATCCACTATAAAGCAATGTACCTGTCTGCCTAATTCTATATTTCCTGCATATTCCACTAAACATCTTAATCAAATTGTCTCTTTTTAAAACTTCTGCTTCACTCTTTTACATTCATGTACATCACATCATCAAAAAATGTTATGAATGCAACAATCTGTAATCTGGAGAATTTTGTTGAATATTTAAACCTATTCTCTGCACATTCCACTAAATGTTCAAGAAAATCAAGTTTCTTTTCAGTTAAACTGCGTTTCTTCTTATTTCACTACATAAAATACAATAGTTTTCACATTTTCACTTCTTCATTCAAATATATGTAAAGTACAGCAATAAGATAAAATAATTTAGATTGGTCTCTTCTTACAAATTAGCAGCATTTGCATCTTTTAACAGTTGCTGAAGTGCAGAAGGAGAGCTGTTAGAGGTTTACGCAGGCGTTTGCTCAGCTGTGGTTTTTGTCTTAGAATTCTGCCATGCAGAGGCATGACCTCTGACCTGAGGCGAGTGAGGCCTGCGACTCATTGAGTTTGGTTGTGGGGTCTTCTGTGACCTCTTGGATGAGTTTTTGTTGGACCTTTGGAGTAATTTTGGTCGACTGGCCACTCCCTGGAAAGTTCACCAGTGTTCCATGTTTTTACTGTCGGTCACTGGAGTTCCACTACTTTAGAAATGGCTTTAGCTTCTTTCTCATTACTTCCTGAATTTGTTCCCAGTAATCCCCAACTGCAGCTGCGCTACAAAACACGTGAATGCTCAAATGTGGATCTTGGCTCCTAAAATGCAGGTGGTGATTTATAAACTTTATTTCATGTCACTGTGGCAACAAAAAATGATGCTTTCAGCTCTCCATCATATCGCTTTCTGCCTTAGTGAAATTGAGGCTCCCCCCCAAACCCTTTTTTCCTTCGTTAATCATGAAATAAAACTGACTTTCTGGCTCATTTAAACAAACACTGACATTCATGAAGTGCTTTGCATCGACCATTTATGGTTGAAATTTATGGCAGGACCTGAAGCGGGACCTTGTGCGCAAACTGTGAGGTTCAACTGTGATGTATAAGGGAAAACTGCATGATTACATGATCATGATTTTATAAATATGACATGTTTTGTCATATACCATTTTTGCCTTTTGTGCGTACGTATAGTTTTATAATGGGGGCGTTAAATAGTTTTGTGTAAAATATCGTTTATCGTCTTCATTCTACATTGCATCTCTATCGCTGTAGTGAAAGTCTTTCACGCTCTCTGTTCTTTTAGGTCCCCAGCTACTCATTGGCTGTCAGAGCGCTTGATACTGGAACCCCACCGATGTCATCCACCGCCGTGGTCAGCATAGAGATCTCTGACATCAACGACAACCCACCCAGCTTCTTCCCAGCAAACCTTACTGCTGTCATACAGGTAGACGTGATGGCAGACTGTTACACTGCTAAAAACAGTTCTTGTACATACATAATAAATTATTGATACATCTACACTTATGTAATGGTGTGAATGTAAAACCACAATGCAGAAAATATATGGAGCTAAATTAGTCTCAAAGAGCCTACAATAAGATCCACTAGTAAGCCACAAGATTTGTAAGTGTACAATATGCACAAATGTTTATAACACAAATGTTTATAACAAATGCGTACTTCAACATTCACATATCACCTTCCTAAAATAATGGGCAAAGTAATTTTTTGCCAAAAGTTTTTTTTTTTTTTTTTTTTACCTAAATCATATTTTGGCAAAAAATAGTAGGTGGTCTTTTTTTTTGTCAAAATCACTTTTGTGAAAAAATGACTTAGGCCATAAATCATTTTTTGGAAGGTGACGACATGTGTAAGCAGTTTCTCAAATGTACACATTTCAAACTGCCCAAGTAATACATTATGCAAACAAATAGACGAACGGATTGGTCAACTTTGAGACTTTCTTATCACATTGGATTCACAAATGAGATGATTTCTTCAAGGCTGATGAACAGCTGGGATAAAAGAGTATTACCAACTTTATTGGAAATACAGAATTTTTGAGTTGGCTCAGTAGCCCTAAGCCACTATATTAAAGATATGCATTAAACACTAAAGTTACTGGATTCTAAAAATATGAACCTTACATACTGCTGAAATACACTAATGGAAAAAGGAAGGTTCTTCTTTTTCTGGAAAACTAACGCTGTCAGCAGCGCCATCTTGTGGCAGCAGTTTAACCTCCATCATGGGACAGAGATGCTCACAACACGCTCCATCTTCTGCAGTGAGTGTGATATACATGTAGAAAGAAAAGAAGTGAAACATATTCATGTTGGAGTTGTGCTTAGAACTGTGTGGTTGGTAGCTGTGGTTGCAGCTACCAACCACACAACTACAGTCACAGAGGACCAACAGACCAATTAGAAAGACTGCAGAAAATTGCTTGAAATGTTAACATATCCTTCATTATTCCTTCTCTGTGTGTGTGTGTTTGTGTGAAAATTTACGTACTTTCTGGAGACCAAGGCACGTTATGGGGACCCAAACCTGGTCAAAATGCAGTGGCCCCGTTTTTAGGGTTAGAGGTGTGAACTAAGTTTTAGGGTTCGACGTATACTGGTGATGGTTAGGGTTCAAATGTTTGGGTTAGGCATTAATGAATAGAAGTCAATACAAAGTCTTAACGTGGGTAAAGATATGAACTTCTGTATGTGTGTTAGCTTTATTCAATATTGCCTTAGCTAAATGAGTTTTAAATGTCTTTTTTTCTCTCTCCTGTGACCACATTTCCAATCTTTCTAACCTCTGCTCCAGGAAAACAAGCCCATTGGCACCAGAATCCTGCAGCTGTCCGTCATCGATCAGGACGCCCCTCATAACGGCCCGCCGTTTTCCTTCAGCATCCTGTCTGGAAACAATGGCAGGGAGTTTGAGCTGGAGACAGGTGGCACACTGGTGGCAAATCAAGTCCTCAGAAGGGACATCGCCAAGGATTATGTTCTTCAGATCCAGGTAGAGGTGCAGTACTGTTTCTGGGTCACATCAGGAAGGGAACAAAGGTTAATGTTATCAAAGAGAGCAACAAAAAAGGCCAAATTACAATAATATTTTCAGTGGAAGGAAAACATTAAGAAGATACCAAGACTATTTTTGCGGCAGGACAGTAAAGGTTTATAGATTTACTGATTATAAGAACTGTGATGGAGATGCAATGTGAAGGGCAGAATAATGAAATAGAGTGTTCACCCTGCTCCAAAAGTATGACTTTAGGTCAAAAGTCAAATTTAACAATTAAATCTTGGTTCATGTAATAAAATATATGATGTCAGAACATCAGCAGTCATCATTTTGTAATGTGGGTAGGCCACCAGACCCAAGCATGTCATCCTGAAAGAAGGAAGCGTTTTATTTTGTCACTTATTATCACCTGGTACTGTATAACAAAGGAGAGACAAATGTTGTTTTTCTTCTAAAAATCAACTCTAGCAATATTTAAAACATTCTCTATCTATAAAGACTCCTTTATTGTCACGATCTATCTATCTAGAATTCATTCTTTTTTGCCATTCCTCCCTCTCCTCCAGGTGTCAGACTCTGGGAAGCCGACTTTGTCCTCCTTCTCCAATCTCACTGTTCGAGTGATTGAAGAGAGCCTTCATCGGCCGGTGGCCTTCCCACTGGAGATTCATATCATCACTATGGAGGACGAGTTTCCCGGTGGTGTAATTGGGCAGCTCCATGCCACCGATGCCGACCCTTATGATGCGCTGACCTTCGGACATGCCGCCCCCTCCCAGCGCAGCCTATTCAAGATCAGCCCCCATGATGGGAAGATCATTGCCCTCAGTGGGTTGGATGCTGGCGAATACTTTCTCAATGCCAGTGTTAGCGATGGCCGCTTTAACGTGCCAGTTCCTGTGCATGTCTACGTGGAGCAAGCAACACTGGAGATGCTGCGCGACGCCGTGACTGTGCGCTTCGAAAGCGTAGCGCCACAAGATTTTGTGTCGTCGTACCTGAAGAGCGTGTTGAAGGTGATGCAGCAGGCGGCCACGTCCCAACAGCACGACACACTGCACCTGCTCAGCCTGCAGCCCGTTGGAGGCACACAGCAGCTAGACCTGCTCGTGTCCGTGGCAACAGCAGGAGGGGGCTACTACAAGGCAGCCTACCTCACCCAGAAACTCAGCACGTCTCGCCGAAAACTGGAGGACGTGCTCAGAGTGTCAGCCATCCTGGATAAGAACTGCTCTGGGTTGGAGTGTCGCGGAGCGCAGTGTGAACAGAGCATCACTCTGGATTCACACAACTTGGCTACGTACAGCACACCTCGAGTCAGCTTCGTTTCACCTCGCTTCCACCGGACCTCACGCTGTACATGCCATGGTGAGACATCAGACTTCCTCATGTGTTAGCAAGTGTTTTTTTGTGCATCAGGTGAAATTTTTAAGCCATTACCCACTTTATTAATGAAATTTCACTCAGTTTTGTCCTGAAGTATTCTGAAATATTCTGAAATAGAAATATTCTGAAGAAATAATTAGCAATAACTGAAATATTTTCAAAACCTTTTAGTTGATATGCGTTACTCTTTTTAATGCTTGTATGAGTTACCTCTTGCTGTCAGTCTAGAGATGTAAAAGTCATCTTTCTCTGTTGTGTGCAGATGCCAGTTGTGCCGTTCTGTTAGAGCAGTGTGAGGAACAGCTGTGTCCTCCAGACATGCAGTGTGTTTCAGTGGAGGCCACCAGAGGGCGCTATGCATGTCAGTGTCCACGAGGCAAACTGGGAGAGTGTGCAGGTATGATGTTATGATGTCAGGGGATTACATTTAAACAAAATAAACTCATTTGAATCCACAGAATGACGGTCAGCATTGTGTTGCTTGCAGGTCATTCATCTCTGAGCTTCTCAGGCAACAGCTACATCAAATACAGACTGTCCAACCAGCTGCAGACGGAGCTGAAGCTCACCCTGAGGATCAGGACGCTGCAGAGCCGAGGAATCATCATGTATATGCACAATGAGCGGTGCATTATTCTCAAGGTATCCATACATGCACACGCACACTCACTGAAGTTAATGAAACTAATTTTGATTTAAACGAACACAAAGTCCCATCTCCCATTTTGCCAAAAACATTGTAGACTTCAGAAAAAATATTCAATGGACAAGAAAAAGATCTGTTTAGAAGGTGATAGAAACAGAAATACAGCATCATGGCTACAGTCAAACATGATGTTGGCAATAACTGTCATGGAAAAACAAATTTGCCAGTGTGCTTCAATAGGTAGCTGCTGTAAGAGGAGTGCAAAGACCCTTCTCTTGACAGTGGAGTTGAAACTTCCAGCAGCAGCAGCCGTCAACATTCAAATGATCCTCTGCAGGGAGAGGAGGGACTAAGAGACGAACAGACAGCCAGAAAGAAGGATGGACATATACATTTACTGACTGCACTGTGCAGTATTTAGTTGTGATTGACTATGTGTGTATGCGTGTGTGTGTTGTCACAGTTAGAGGAAGGGAAGCTGTGGTTCCAGTTGTCCTGTGAGCCTCTCCCAAGCCGAGGCGCTGAGGGTCCTGACATGTTAGGACCTGCTGGACGTCGCATCAATGACGGCAACTGGCACACTGTGGCACTGGAACTGAATCGCAATTTCAGTAGCCTGGCACTAGACGACAGCTACATTGAGCAGCGGTATCCCCCTTCATTAATACAAACATTACCTCCAGATCGGACGTTCTACTTTGGAGCTCTGGTCAGTACCTCTGTTAGAGTTTTACAATGGAATGTTCCAGGCTCCCTTCCTTGTTTTATACTTATTTTTGGTACATTCTGTTACTATTATTCATCACTTGTTATTCACTAAAAATGGCATGTGATACAGTTGGGAGAAAAATTTCATATTTTTGAATCTAGACAAAGAAATTTGTCTCCATAACATATGTTTAATTTGGATTGTTTTGATGTTCATTTATGACCTAATTTTAATGTGCGAAGAGAAAATCACTTGGACAAAATCCAAGAAATTGAAAGAGCGTCTTTTGAAATATGAGAAAAGAGGGATTATAATGACGTCTTAAGCTGGAGGTGGAACCAAAACACCTCAGTATGCTATCAAGCTGGGAATACTAAAGATTTCTTGTAACTCAGGACAGTAAATTTTAAATGGAAGGATCAGTGACCATTGTTGAGAATGAAGGGTTAACATCCTACCTTCAAGATGCTTCCTTGAGAGCTCCCTCTGCTACACCACAAGCAGCCTTGTTTTTCTATTAGGGTGCTTCCAACACCATTTAACCTTTAAAGAAGTGACAGTTCACACATTGGTCACCTGATGGTGGAGGCAGCGATACATGTGACCTCAAACACACCATTACACTACAACGACTTGCTTTTGGGGCCTCCAATTTGAAAGAAAACTTTTGGTTGAGAGAGAGGTGGAATGTCTTCATAAAAGAAGGGAAATATCTGGTAACACTTTGTCATTCGGTAAATAATGACTCTTTTAATGTAAAGTTGTTTTAAAAGTTGCATTAAAAGTCTATTAAGATTGTCAACTTTGCATTATTTGGTAAATAATGACACTTTAATGCAAAGATGGAACTTTTAATTGACTTTTAATGTAACTTTCAAACCAACTTTTCATTAAAAGTGTCATTATTTACCGAATGACAATTCATGACAACAGTCACAAACATTCTCAAAGACTCTTCCATATTCCTTTCATGTGTTATATCATATTTAAGACACTGTCACATCAGTCTTATGCATACCTCTTCAAATATCCTGCCTTTCACTGAGGATGGTCCTGTAACACCTACATGTGTACAGATGGTCCTATGTTAGATATTTCATGTATGTGTTCATAGGATTTAAAACACTTACAAGAACCGTAGACCGAGCTCAGATAGATACAAAAAAATTATGTCATTTGATTTAGTATTCTTCACAGCTGCATAGCTCAGTCAGTGGTCTAAAACTGCAGTCCCTTAGGGTCAGAGTTCAGCAACACTACAGCGCTCAGAATATGAGTTAATATTGGAGCATCATTATTATAAAAATAGCATGAAAATATGGTTTTCATGTTCTTTTGTAAATAGCATGAAAATTATATATTACTACTTTAACATATTTAACAGTATTTGTGGAACTGTCTAAGTTACTTGTAGACTGAATAAAGTAAGGTCTTAGTCTGTCTGACAGTCACGTTAAACAGATCCCGATGGCTGCATTAATTAATGCAACATTATTCAATACTAACAGTATTGTAATAGATGAATAGAGTACAAGGTACTAAGTCTTGCTTCCTAATGAAAGCACAGCCAGTAACGGGGGGAATCTACTATTTGATCACTTTAATGGAGTAAAGAAAGTTACTGTCTCAGTAGATTAGTATAATGTCATTCTACAGAAGTTGTGTTTATGTTAACAAATTGCACCATGTTTCTTCTTTTTTCAATGTAGATAGAAATTTGTATCATAAATGCAGATTTCCGTTTCTTTCAGTTTACATTTTAAATTCTAACCTTCTAATTTCCAGGTGCAGCCCCCAAACTCGCGTAACCTTGTGGTCTCCCAAAAAGACCCCAGAGTGTTCGAGGGATTCCAAGGATGTCTTGACTCGGTCATGCTGAATAATAAAGAGCTGCCTCTGCAGAACAAACGCTCGCAGTATGCAGAGGTAGTGGAACTAACGGAGCTGAAGCTTGGCTGCATTCTCTACCCTGATGCCTGCCATCATCAACCCTGTCGCAATGGCGCTACCTGCACCAGTCTGCCCTCTGGTGGTGAGTAACAGTAAATACAAGAAACAGCAGCGCTAACGCAGCGCCGTGTGCAGTGATTTCTCAACTAATCAAATCAGAAGCACAATAAAATCCAGAGGCGGGTAGAGTAACCAAAAATAATACTCAAGTAAAAATAGCATGACTTCAACATATTTTTACTCAAGTAAAGGTAAATGAGTATTTGGTAAAAAGTCTACTCAAGTATTGAGTAACTGATCAAAATATCAATAATTTAATATTTAAAAACTACGTCATCAGAAGGACCGAAATATAAAGTTTAGTGGAATTTTTGGTATTTTAAGGACGGAAAAAAAATCTGGGAAAAGAAGATTTTTCCAAATCAGTTTCTTTCAATAAAAATCTCATAAAATTGTAAGGTTTGTGTCTGGTAAATTTTTATTTAAAACATGTTTGTTTTTTATTAAGTGGGTAGAGAATCCAGACATTTTATATAAGTAAGAGTAGAGATACTTCATAATAAAGTTACTCAAGTAAAAGTAAAAAATACAGCGTCGTAAAAATACACCTCAGTTACTCAAGTGAATGTAATTGAGTAAATGTAACAAGTTACTACCCAACTCTGATTAAAAAAAAGGAGTCGCTGAATATGGTGACTTAAAATGATCAACTTCCTACCTAAAAAGAAACGTATACTTTATATTTTAGAGTATTTTGCATACTCTTTGACAAAAGGCAGAGTGAAGTCTGTGATCATAATAGACTATTTAGCTTGTTGGTCTTTATCACTGTTTCATACTTACCTACCCTTTGCTTTAGAAATACTGTATATGGTACAGCATAAGAATAAATTCACAAGATCAGGTCAAACGTTATAGTAAATTACATTTGAACTCTGCAACAGATGACCTTCAGCTTTATTGTGGGAAAAAAGACATAAATAATATGTTTGAGTTTATTTGAGCTGCACTATGACATGTACTATATGAATAAGTGCTTCCTTATTTTTGTCAGATGACTAATATATTAACCTTCTTAACTCTCAGAACTCATGTAAAAAGACCCTGTTAAAAAGATGATTCCTCCCAGGGTTCAACATTAATGGGTTATTAGGCCTCCTTTTATCACTGAGCTTAACAAAAGCCAGTCAAGATCTGAAGAGGAGCTTATGTCTGAGCTATCTATGCATGGAAGCACTTTAATAACCAGGAATGAGTCAGGATGAGACCTGCTTCAGTGTTTCCATTTTTACAGAGTAACAGTAAAGAGAAGTTATTGTGGGTTTTTAAATTGAAATAATAACAAATATCGACTCAAGGCACTTTACCAAAAATAATGCTATTCAGTCACATGCATTCGAGTTGATCCTAGTTATCAAACAGTGCATTAAGTTTATATAATTATTCTAATTATTTTAAAACATTTTCCATCCAGCAGATAGAACTAAGTCACTGACTGGCAGCATTCACTCTTCCTGGACCAGCAAGTAGCAACAGTCAATGGTTGCTTGTATTCAGCAATCCCTTATACATTTTTTAAAATCTTTTTAATCATGTAAATTGATGTTCTATCGAAGGAAGTAGAGTAGTCCCGTCATGAAGATGCATGTACATTTATGAAAAAGGATGCTTGAACTGTTTCTTGATGAGACGATAATGTATTCTGATTATTGAGATCAGTCATTTTTAGGACCTACAATAATAGTAATCTTCTAATGTGAGATGGAGGGACAGACAAGGAAAATGTTATACAGGACACTGGACGTTGTTGCAAGACAGAATATGCTGTGTCTTATCAAAACAATGTCACATAGTCCAAGCATTGTCCTCATGGAAGATTCTATCACGCATCTGCAGTTACCCACTAGTCCATCTACTCCTCTGTCAACTTCTCCTGATGAACGAGGATCGACCAGCTGGGTGACTCATCCTGAATTGATCACTGATTTCCAAATCCTGGATACCAGGCATCATTTACAATCCAGTGTGCAGCTTTCACACTGAAAGTTAGCGGGAGGACAAATTTTGAACATTGTGGCGCTCAAAAACATTTAGATGTGTAAAACTGTGCGCACACATGTGACTGTGCTGCTTCCTTCATACATTTCAGTTTGTGTGGAAAATAATAAAGAGCTGGATGTGGTAGCTTCTGTTTCATGAGTGTGATCTGTTAATTTAGCTGAGCTGTGTTCAGCTCCTTTGCTCTGTCCAGACTTCCATCTATCTGACCCTCCCTACGCTTGAAGCCTGTGGTCTTCTTCATCCTTGACCACACAGCTCAAGGAGTTACTACTCCTTGTAGTTTACTCTCCAGCTTCTTCCTACACCTCCTTGCTGTCACTAATTTTGACTTTGAGCTGCTTCTGTATTCTCCTTAATAACTCCTTGTCTTGCTCCCTAAATATTTTTTTTTCTTGTTTAGCCATTCCTTTAGCTCACTGGTGATCCAGGGCAGTATGTCACTGTCCGGTTGGTGTTGTCCACACAGACGGTTATGTAGTCAGTTACACACTCAGTTATTACGCTGACGTCCTCTCCTTGTGGCTGATGAATATATAATACATAATACATAATCTAAATACATATGGATGTTTACTTATAGAATTTGTACTCAGAAATTATTTTAATGGCATTCTATGGTGATGTGATAATTTATTCTGCATTCATTTTTAATGTTAGTATTATCTACTCTATGTTAAATTGCAGTTTTTGGTGGTTTATATGTTTTTACAATTTTTGATCCAGGCATTTTTTCTGGATTTTTCTTCTTTTGTGAATGTCTGTGTAATCTGAGTTATTGCATGAATCTAAGTGAGTGACAGCACACACACATCTGGTGTACTTAATATAATGCATCATCACTCTTTATTCTTCTCCCCATTGTGTCGTCCAGGGTTTACATGTAGTTGTAATCCCCAGTACACTGGAGGTAACTGTGAGATGGAGATAACGGTGTGTGTCCCCAACCCCTGTCAGAACAGCGGTGTGTGTAAACCCATCGGTAACGCGTTCCTCTGCAGCTGCAGGAGAGGCTTCAGGGGCCTCATGTGAGTTCCAACTCAAACACCCAAATTATGACATGAAGAGCATTTATACTGCACTGCTCTATGAATCATCACAACAAACACTTTGTAATCCTTAGTTTTTCTTCAGATCAGGAAGTTTTGCTTCATGCAGTCAGAAAAGTTCTGTTTAATTGATTTCCTGATTCTGAAAATGATCAAATAGTTATCAAATATCAGCTAATTCCTGATTTATTACTTTTTCACATTGGAGCAGGATGACTTGGATATCTTCTTTCACACAAAATCAACACATCAAAACTACTTTTTGTATCAATCGATCGATCGATCTTTAATGTTCATTCACTTTGCTCTAATTAGTAAAGTGATGTTTATTTCACTCATCTTGTAGGTGTGAGGAAGACGTGAATGAATGTGACCGAAACAACCCTGAGGGTGAATGTGAGAACGGAGGCACCTGCATCAACACTCCCGGCTCTTTCTACTGTAACTGCACGCCTGGCTTTGTGGGCCAGCGCTGCACTCTGCGACCCGTTGTTGTCCCAGACATGCAGGCCGGTCATGCTGTGGTTGGCAAGGAGGAGCTGATCGGCATTACCGGAGTGCTTTTCGTCATTATTGTCCTCATCGTCCTCTTTATTGCTTTCCGCAAAAAGGTTTTTAATAAGAACTACTCAAGGAACAATCTGTCTCTGGTCCAGGACCCAGCCACTGCAGCACTTCTCAACAAGGCCAACTGTGTTCCATTAAAGACTTTACACTGCGGTCCCGGAGACCACCAGAACCTGTATTCAGAGTCAGGAATACAACCCACCTTGATGGGAGGGGTTGGCATAATTGGACCGCCACAGGTGCCGGTGAGACCCATGGCATACACACCTTGTTTCCAAGGAGACCCACTCTCGAAGCTAGAGAAGCTGTCAGAGAAACACACCCTGGATCACACAGAGATGAGCACCTTTCACCCAGAATCACCCAGAATCCTCCCTGGAACCATAAGGAGAGGGGTGGTGGTGTGCAGCGTGGCCCCCAACCTGCCCCCCATCTCACCTTGCCGCTCGGAATGTGACTCCATACGCAAAAGCCCACTGGCCAGCGATGATGGTGAGTTTAGATTACAGTGGAGCTTAGGAAGTAAAGTACTGTGTGCAGCTGAGTGAAAATAATTCCTAAAATAATAGCTAAAGTCATTTTTTGCCCCCCCACCCTGTCTTTCCAAAAGATGTTTTAGGCAAAACGGGGAGGATTTCCATACATCACTGTGTGTCAGGTCATCACCACGTCCTCAGATATAGTGATGTATTACTAAGTTCAGTCTCAGGCTGAGAGTTTTTCTGACGTCAAAAAGTTTTAGACTTCTTCCTTGACACAACAATTTGGTACGATGTAACTGTAGCACTGGGGAAGTAGCATCTTAAGCATTTATACTGGAAAAAATATCATTTCTCCTGCAAGAACTTTATAAAGTGCTGAATGTTTTATATTTTACCTAACTAGATTTGAACTTTTCTTATTCAGTTTTCATAGAAGGCTGACACCTTATATTTGTTATTACCACCAACACAACATGCAATTTCTTTATTGGAATTTTAAGGTTAATGGAATTTATATTTGATCTATTCCTGCAGTTAAAGTGGTCAACATAGCAGAGGGCGAGACGTGTTTCTCAGGCAGCAACTCAGAGGCCCAGTCCCTGAGCTCATTCCAGTCTGACTCCTGTGAGGATAACGGTAAGACTCATCCTGCACTTCCACAAACTTGTGTTTTTCATAACAGTCATGTGTGGCTTGTTTTTTTTTGTTTTCAAAACTTCATTTGCTTGTTCTTTATTTGGCTAAAGCAACTCAACCCTATATTTGAGAATTTCCCACATCAGAGTCAACGTTTGCATCAGCTTTCATTGAGGTTAGCTTCCAGCTTCTACTGTTTACTGAGAAGTCAAAGACATGACTTCCTGTCTGAGTTTGGACACTAAAATCCTGTCCAAACTCAGACAGAATTTTAGTGAGTTGTTAACTTCTACAGGACACGATTTTAAAAGAATAAGTTTGAGCAATTCTAATGTATCTCCAAAAGGAATACTGAAAGCAAATCACATTTAATGAAGATGAGCCATAAAAGCAGCACACAAGCTATATATATATATATATATATATATATATATATATATATATATATATATATATATATATATATATATATATATATATATATATATGTCTGGTGGACATTATTTAAACACACATAGTTCTGAAGTTTTATGTAGGTAGTTTGGATCTGTGGTGCTGAGTTTTATTGGATTCCTCATTAATTCATTGAACTTAACAGTATTCCAAGTTTTCACAAATATTTTCTGAGTAGAAGTACTGTTTCAGTTAGTTTTCTAATTGAAAAAAAAAAATCTCAAAATGAAATAATACAGACCTTACATCCACTGCAACATGTTTATAGTCTCTGGCTAGATAAGCTTAACATGCAAAATGTTTCCAACAGTTATTGTCATTTACAGCAAATAAATATACTCCTCAGTGTCAGCCCCTACAGACACGTAATAATCATTTAGTACAAACATGGCAGCATGGTGGAGGTTTAAGAGACAAAGTTTCCATTAGCTGAGGATGAAGAGGTTTTAATGTCCTCCTGTTAGAATTGACATGACAGAAAAATAAACTCCAGTGTTCCTCCTGGTAAAGTTTAGACATTAAACTTTACCAATCAAATGGTTTTGTCTGGAAACAAAACCGCTTGATTAGATTTAGAAAAGTGGCAGTCACGCCTTCATGACCTTCATGACAGGCAGGTTCAGCTTGTGTGCTGCTTTTATGGCTCATCTTCATTAAATGTGATTTGCTTTCAGTATTTTATCTCATTCAGCTGAATGTCTCTGGACACTGTGAGACTAAAATCTGCTGTTGCATCATGGCTTTCAGCTCTTCGCCATTTCCACACCCAGGTGGCATCATATGTACTTAGCTGTATAAAGAAAGTAAAATCTGGCACTTCTGAAACATCTGGCCTTTTTCAGGTTGTGAAATGACTTCAACCTAACCTGGCTGGTCAAACACAGACATCACAGAATGTCACATTTAAAAGATGAAGCCAAAGAAGAAAAATCTTTGGCTTTAAAGAATTGTGAAGCCATGCAAAGTCTGAGGAATCCTGGCGTTTAAAGGGAATTACTTTATGTTTACTATGACTGTATCCTTTCATGGCCATGTTATTATCATTCCACATCTGTTTATTTCTCTATGTAGTTCAGTGTTTTGGATTAATTATTTGGAAAAACGTTATTTCCCCCCTTATTTAATTAATTCCTTTATTAGGGCATTTGCCTCTTACTTCATATGAGTGATTCTGAATCCTGATCAAACCCAAATAACTTTAAGCAACATCCTGTTGGTGATTTGTCCCATTCTGTACAGTTGACTGCAGGTAGAATACACCTCAAACACACTGTACATCATCTGCTACACCTGCTTGCACCAGGTATCTGTGTTGATGATGTAAAATTGTACATTTCCTCTAAAAGAAGATAGAAGGAAACATAACTGCTCACAGTCGTCAGAGTGAGGATCGGCTCTCATCAACAATATGCTGAGCTTTGTTTCTCTATGAATGTCGACTATTTTAAAAATGTATCTGCTCCTTGTTTCCCTCTTCAAGCTTCCATTGTGACTGTCATTCGACTGGTCAACGATGCAGTTGACACAATCGAAAGTGAAGGTACCACTTCTCATCTTTCTTGTGTCTCTTCACTTGCTGTTCCAGTCCTTGGATCCTTCAGATGTCTGCTGTTAGCAGTCAGTCAACCAGAGCCAATCTCCTCTAACTCGCCCCGTTCCCTCCAGTCCATGGAGGCTAGTGTCCTGCAGCTTATAGATGTGTCAGGTGTTTCAGGTTCTACCAATGACCTGATTATTGGATTTGGTTATTATTGAAGCAGAGACACATGTAAAAGTTGCAGCACACCAGCCATGGAGGACTGGAGTCTAACATCCAAGTGCAGCTGTTCTCTACTGTGGGATGTGACATCTGGTCTGCATATTATTATTATTACAGCACCATAATGTCACACTGGGAAAGAGCAGAATAATCCAATATATAAATTAGCTAGATTTATTCAATGTAAACAGAATATTGTTTTTCTCTTAATGACCAGTAGCATAAATGCTCCTTCCCCTAACTATCACATTAGCCTGATTAAATGTGTAAAGTTTTTATTTTTAGAATTTATGCTTTCTTTTTACCTAATCAGTTTTACAAACTTCTAATTAGTTGTGTGTGACTTTGTTTCTCCATGGTGCAAACATGACATGCTATACAGAGCCAAAAACCTCACCTCAGTTTGGTGAAAGCAGAGTTCTTTTAAAGAGTGGAGCATCCTGCACTTGTTCCCGTTTGCTCTGGTAGGACACACGTTCTGTCTACTAACAGTCCCAAACAACTGAGGAAATGGCATCTAATGGTTGCCTTGGTGACCGGCTTCCACAACATGTCTCTGCTAAACAACTGAGCTCCAGATGTTTCCCCATGCAATACATTCTCTCAAATTCAATTCTTGAAAATGTTTGAGTTGGAGATTCTTCTTCTACCATGAAGTAACAGATTTTGAGGATGTCTGATATACAATATGCTTACCAGCTGTGCCTATAAGCCTAGCTGGCACTTTAAGTTAATATACATTAGTTTTACAAGAGGTCAAACAGCAATGACTCAGGATCCTTAGGAATTCATATTTATGTGGTCATGATTTAAAGCTAAACATTGCTGTGTTTTCTTCTTCCATCTGACAGTGTCAGTTATGGATCGTGGTGAAACCTACAATAGAGGTGACTTGTTGGTTGAGTCTGTCTGTTGTCCCTGTCTGTCTGGTGGTGTACAGCAGTGAGTAGACAAAATAATAATTACCAAGTAAAAATGGTTTCTGTTCTACAGTACACCCACAAATCTGACTGTTATTAGACTGTTAGCTATAATTCTGGTTTGAGCTCTGAGGCTGAAGAGATTTGCTTTTGAAGTATAATACCGATAATTTGGACTTTGATCAGACTCTCATGATGGCTGTAGCTACTCTTATGTCAGTGTCTGTCCTCAATCTTTTGTTCTCTGCTAGAGACTCCTCTGTTTTGAACATATTTGATTTAACTAAAGAAATCACACTTAAAGTGATAGTAATTATGTTATTCTAAAATATTATAAATATTTATTGTCGTTTTCAAATAGAGCAATCACTTTGTTTTAGTAACTTATTTATTTTCCCTCCTTTTCATTGGAAGTGGAATTATTTTGTCTACGTCCTGCAGCCTTCTGTTCTTTGCATCGCTGTCGCAGACTGGTCTGTCTGCAGCCACGGCTCTGGATGCTTCATGGTTTGTGTACTGGTCAGACTGGGACCAGTTGCTTCTCCGGTTGTCTGATAAATCCATTCGCTGCTTCAGCCATGTCATGATTTTTTTTACACAGTATATGGAAACAATCTTATTTGATTTCTCACTGTTTTTGCTCTCTTCTTCTTTGATGTCTTTGAAGTTGTATGGAACATGAGGGGGGCAATAACAATAACTAGCACTGCTTCAGGCAAAATGATGCGTGATGCCCCTCATCAAGCCCTGCTTCCATAAGTATATTAGAGAAATTGTAGTATATTATATACATCATTGTTCTAAATACAGCTCCATGTCAGATTTAACAAAATACAGAAAAAAGAAAGAGTTTTAATAAACAAGTTGCACAATTCAAAGTCAATTCAACTTCACTTTATTTCACACATGGATATCAAACAAAGAAAATATAAAGGCAATAAAAGCAAAAAATAAATTAAAACCTTTTGGGTTTTAATTGATCAGATCTTTTAGAAGAAGATCTGTTTTTACCTAATGAGATGAAACTGACGGCCAGCTAACAGAATCTTACCTGTTAGCTGTTTTACCTCACTGAGCCGTGCTGAGGTCAAGAGGACAGGACTGCTTGTTACGTCTCTGCAGTCTGATGTGGAGGGGCTTCGAGTGGCCTGGGTTTATAACATTCAGATATTAAATATTTAAGAAGTGTGTCTGAAAACAGACAAATAGACATGTCCATCCATCTAACACACATATCTCTGCAGGGTCACTAGAGCTGCTGGTGCCTCGCTTCAGCAGTCAGCAGGTGACCTGTATAATTAGTTAATGTAGCTAATTACTGATAACTGCTTCGTTTGGTCATTATTTTAGTTTATCAGATACTCAAGGTGTGTCTCCAAAAATAAAACTTTTGTTTCTGACTGCATTTGCAATCTGTATTCGGTGTTTTTCTTCTTATTGTTGCTTTTGGAGTCATTCCTCTTTTCTACATTTTCTTTTCAGTGTTGGTACAGGACACATTTTGTTGTGGATAATGACAGTAAGCAACTTCAGCATAAGGTCTTTTTCTTTAGTTCTGAGGTGGACTGCAAATTTCTCTCCGGACCACTGAGACAGAACCAGTGTCTCAGTGTTCTTCCTTAATGGTATGTTGCCTGACATTCTGACATTTCATTTAATTTCCCTTTGGGATCAATAAAGTATTTTTGAATTGAATTGAATTCCCACGGTGCTCACACTTGCACATAATTGTTTGAACTGTGGCACATTGAGGCATCTGGAAGTTGGATCCATGTCTGATTCAGACTTGTAGAAATCCACATTCTCTTCCTGATATTGTTTAATTTCCCACAAGGATGCAGAGCATGTGAGATATTAACTTTAAATCCATTCATTCAATCCTCGGCGCGGCCGTTGCAGGTTCGATGCCCGACCTGATGACCTTATTTTAATCAAATGAAAATGTTGTCAAACTTTGTTGATGTGGATCAATGTGGATCTGAGATATTAATATTCTCAAACATCTGCTCTTTAAGTTAAAGGCACAGCATTTCACCATTTTAGGAGGTTGATTTTTTTTTTTTTTTTTTTTTACTTTTGTTAGTCTTAAATGTTTTATCCACAGTTTTCACTCAAGGCCAAAGTTTATTTTTAAACATTTATGAGGAGGCTGCACAAGCTACTGAACAGGTTGTTGCTAGGTAACCAAAGAATGAGGGAATGAGTTGACGCCACCCACCTGGCATCAACTAGGTGCAAGGTGAACTGACATGACCTGAGAGGTTTAAGCAGCTAAAACCTTTCCTCTCATTACATCTCCCTGAATGCTGTGCGCTTCTGGATCGGAATCTAGTGAATATTCTGTATATTGAATATTGAATATTCTATCAGATGTATGATTTATTAATGTTGATCATATTTCTATTGTGATATTGTTATTGATTTTTTGTTCAGCTTTAACAGCTACATTAAATTGCTAAGGAAAAGAAAACATCCATCCACCCTCATCCCTACTTGGATTGAGAGGGGTGCTGGTATCTCCAGCTGTCAACAGACAAGATGCAGGGTCAGCCTGGACAGGTCACCAGTCCATCGCAGGGCAACACAGAGACAGACAGGACAAACAACCATGCACACATGGAGAATTTAGAGAGACCAATCAACCTGACAGTCATGTTTTTAAAAGAAGCTGGAGTACCTGGAGAGAACCCACCATGCACAGGGAGAACATGCAAACTCCTTGCAGAAAGACCCCGGGCTGGGATTTGAACCCAGGACCTCCTTGCTGCAAGGCAACAATGCTACCAACTGCACCACTGTGCAGCCTGAAAAACCCCCAATAAAACACAAAAAGCAAGTAGCACATGTACATACAATGTTCTGATTAGCTACTGTCTCATCCACTGAATTATGTTAGAAGCTTAGAGCTTCGTTCGGTTTCACAGAGGTCCAAACGATTGTTTGCAGGCTTCATATCCAGAAGGACTTCATACATATATCAGGAGTAAACTATTATTTTAGAATTGTTTTGGTATAAATCCAGCAAATAATATTTTATGCTAAATTTGTTTAAGAGAGGTGTCAGAGGTATTATTAAGGAAAAAACAACATAGTATATTAGACAAAACAGAGTTCACACGGGATCAGAAATGTGATATAATTGGTCAATTCTAAAACATGTGGAAATGTTCTAGATGATGAGTTCATCACTTCATAAGTGACAGTCATATTAATCCTGTAAATTCATCTGAAATATTTAATGTGGTGTATTATTATGCTCTATGAATGGTTTTAAAGTGAAATAGCTGGTAAATTCTTAGAGGTTAGACTTAAATTAGCCCAGCATCCCAAACTATATCCAACTGTCCAAGTTCTCTGTTCCAAATAGATTGGACTGTCAGAGGATTTAGGTTGAGTTCACCTGTTTCAATATGACAGACAGACAGTCTACAGACTACTGGCTAAATCCATTCTGGCATGGGATGGTGAGGAAGAGGACAGTCTGAGGGAACTCCATGTGTTTTAAGGCTTATTTTAGCTGAAAGTACTCAAAGTAAGATGATGATGTGAGGGAGAACCCTGGCTTTAAGTCCTGAAGTGAACAAAGACATTGATGATGTCACCAAATGAGTTGATCCCCAGTGATGACCAGGAGGGTTGAAAAGCATGGGTGATCACCACATAAGACGTTTGGTACCGTCAAACCACCATGCAGTTTTGGTCAATGTAGTGCTTTCAGATGAATCCTGGGTCGTCTCTCAAACCACATAAATGTGGACAGCATAGAGTGTAAGTCCTTAAAGTAATTTAGACTGCGAGGGAAAGGTAGCAAAAAGAAAAGAAAGCTGATTTGTGGAAAAATGTTCATTTTAACTGAGAAGTCACGTGATCTCTTGGTTCTGACTTGTTTTGTAGTTCCGAGATAACAACATGAACGAACACTGTTGTGCTTCACATTTGTAGGCCTAAAAATGTGCCTTTCTATTTCTTTCTCTCAGTATTTGGTAACATGGAACCACTCAGTCACTTTGGTATACAATCAAAGAATATCAGTAAGTGTGTTTTCAGGTGGGAGAAGAACTGCAGTTTATCTGTCTCTCTACTCTATCTTGTAAATGCTGGAATAATTCTGTGACATACCAAGTCATGGGTTTATTGTTAATTCAAAGCTTAAATTTAAAGTTCTTTTGTCATTTTTTGTGGTAAACTTGTATGTCTGGTTCGTGGCAGAAAAATGACTCTAACAAAACCCAACAAGCTTTTGCATTCTTTGTGTTTGATTCATTTATCTATTTCCTTTCCCAGAGCTGTTTGGACAAAGCATGGCTTCTGTGGTTGTCGTTCTGCACGCCGAGCTGTGAAGACATTTGTTCCGTTTGTCACTTTTCACATAAAAATCTTTTCTTCTGCGGCTGTTCCTGTCACATAGGCCATCAGCATGTTTTCTGTGATTTGCTGCGACAGTCCTGATGTTTTCTATGAGCATGTTACTGACTATCTGCTCTGTGTAAAGATGAGTTTGCCGAATCTGTCACTATAGCTGCTAATCACATCTCCTCTTCCTGACCAGCTTACCACTGGGACACGTCTGACTGGATGCCCAGCACCAGGATGTCCGACACTGAGGAAGTGCAGAACTTCAGGTCACCGTCCGACAGTGACACAGCTGGCTTGGACTCTTCTCTGGGAGGCCCCACTCAAGAGCTGGAGTCTGATTACTACCTGGGAGGTTATGATGTTGATAGTGATTACCCACTTCCACATGAGGAAGAGTTCCTGAGCCAAGAGCAGCTCCCACCTCTGCTGCCGGGCGGGGAGGACTGCCCTGAACCCTGCATACCACTGCTGTCCAATGTGCCCGTTTCCAAAGAGACCATCCAGAACACAAGCAGCATAAGACATCTGGACTGCAGGCCTCACTTCCACCCCAGCCAGTATCTGCCCTCTCACCAGCTACCTACTGGGAATGTACACCACAGGGACACCACTACACCAGTGGATCAGGCATCTCCAGTTAACGGGGACGTTGCTGTCTCGTTAAATATGCACCTATCAGTTGGTACAGAGTCAACGTGTCATTTGTCGACAACCTGTGTGCTGGACTCTGAACATGGCAGTCCCTGTGACGGCCTGAACGAGGTTCGCCGAGGGGTGACCATTATCACTGACTCACAACAGCAGACTGAAGTGTGATTATGTGACTGACAGTTTGTAGGAAGCCCCAAAAGAACAGTGCAGTGCTACTGAGATAAAAGGTCTTACAGGAAGTCATGCTTCAGTAACACAGAACAGGAATGACTTTAAAAACACATGGCACAATTACTGTCCTTCTGTCCAGTTGGACTCAGAAATGGACGTCTGTGTTGGGGAACAGAGATGTTTGTGTTCTGATTCTAACACATCTGTCAATGACTGTATTTTTGTTTTTATCTCTTTCTTGAGAAGTGACTTTTTTGTTAGTGATTAGGCAATCTTAAACATGCCACTAAAACTACTGACCTGATTGGGGTTTGTTTCCTCTGCAGCTTGTTGGAAAGCACAGCAGCAAAGTGTGATTTCAGGAAGAAAACGGCTTGTTGCAGTCATGAGACTTGTTTAAGTCTCATGACTGCATATTGACTTTTTTATATCAACAGTGGAGGCAAATTGTTATGTTGCAGGTTAGTGTGAAGAAAAAAATTGGTCTGCTGGCAACTGTTCCAGACAAAAGAAAAATGATTAAAGTCTTTATTAGAGAGAAGACAAAGTGACTGCAGAGTGGGCACCCTGTTAAACTAGAACATCTCTGTGAGTATTTAACATGATTAGCACTTCTAAACAGGCTCCATGATAAATAGAACCCAATTTGCTCTGAGATTTTCAGCATGCTGCAAATTTGACATGTTTTCTGACTGGTTGATCTCCCAAAATAATACATGAAAACATTTTTTTACTAAAAACATTTAGCTTGTTGCTCCTCTGCAGAGCGGCGATGATGGTCAGCCAACACCTCTTCTCAGCTGGTGTCTCTTTAACTTTTCTGAATGTGTACAAGTGTTCATGTCTTGAGTTTGATCAGACTGCTGCTCCTGCATCAGCCTGACTGATCCTCTGCTTCATGTTGCAGAAATCTACCCAACCAACACAAGATGCATCAGAAACTACTGAGGAAAACTCCTGATTCAGGGCTTAAACTCTCAGTATCAAATCTCCAGCAAGCAGTGAGTGGTTAACTGAGCTGCTAGAATCAGACATGAAAGTTGATGTTGGATCAGATCGCTTCTGTTGAGAAGTTTTTACAATCATCTGAGAATTTACTTGTACATGATAACAGAAGAGGAATCATAAAATTTAGAGAGGCTTCAATGTACAGATGCACTATGAAACATTTACAAGAAAAAGCATAATGGACAAAGATATAGGAATCAACATATTTTTGTGTACAGTATGAGTAATGATGGAGTAAAGATACGGGTTGGAATAAAACCTCATTCAGGACGGATACCAAACGTTTGTTGAACCTCACTTCCCAGTGACCACTATGTTATAGTTTTCTTATGGAATGTATTTGCTCTTATAGTTTTCTTTATCAGAGAACAAAACTCATACCTCAAGTCAAGTCACTTTGGCCCTGAAACTGCAATGCACTCCAACATTCCACTGCCAACATGTTTCCCATTGCACATAACAGGTGTTTTTGTATCCCTTGTGAAACGTAGCAAGGACAATGTCCTAATAACTTTTCCATTTGTATTCCATCAGTATGTAGAACATTTTGAGGGGAGTAACAGAGCCAAACATGGCATAAAAGTTGGACAGGTTCGTGTGATATCCACTAAAGCTCTTACAGAATCCTTAGAACCTGGAATTAGTCCTTCATCATGTGGCTCCCTAATGGCTGAGGACACAGAGGATCCATCAGGTTGAAAAAAAATATGCTTGTGTTTTATGTTTTTGGAAAGATGTTTGTACAGTGTAAATAGCTGACTGTTCAAATGGAGATTTTGTAGATATAACATTGCAGTTCTGAGCTGCCTTTGGTCTTTCGTGTTTTGTTGGACTTTTATGCGAATGTGTCGAACCTGGAATATCAGCTATTTCTCCTCTGCCGTTTACGCTATGCTAAGTACTTTTTGCAAGGTTTTTTAATTCAAGATGAATGTCATTTTAAGATGATTAATTAACTGTGAACAGTGTTACATTCGGAGAACCAATCTGTAACTATAAATACATTTAGTTCTGTTACAACATGATTACAGATGTAAGGAGTCGTTTTGTACATGCCTTTGTAAGTTGAATGCTTATGTTGAATGGTTCATTTCTTTCCTTCTTTCTGAGGACAAACAGTGTGAAAACTGCCTCTAACTGGCATACGTTTAAATAAACCAATAACTGCAATGCCTTTTCCGGGTCTGGTAAAAAACACAAACCGAAGAGGCCAATGTGATAGCATCACATTCACAGTCAGCAACGATCATTATTGGATCTCGTGATGTGTTTTAGCAGGAGCCTATCACAGCTATCCCAGCTGCCAACAGGCAACATGTTGGGCTGAGTGATGGACCATCCCAGTCTACCACCTGTGATGATTGACATTACTAATTTTTAAAAATCGAGCAACATTAATATAGTTTAAAAAAAATAATAAAAAATAAGCCACTTTAAAATCTTGATTACAAATGTCAGAAACAAATAGAGAAAATGTCTGAATTTTGAGGAGAAACATTTCAGCATTTAATCCTACAAAACATCCTGGTCAGAACCGATTTAAACCAGGTGTGTAGAAAGCAGAGGTTTCTATTCGAAGGGCAGTTATTATGTAACCAGCTTCAGTCATTGATTTTTCTCAGAACTTTGTCTCATGGTTCATGCAATGTTTATTACAATAACTTCTGGCCAATAAAAAAAAAAAAAATCTGAGAAAACGTCAGAGCTCATTGGTTTGGACTTCACAGGTGTAATTTTCCAGTTTTCTGAAGGTTACAGTTCCAGTTCATGCGGAGTCAGTTTTCCTACACATATCTTCACATTGAACTCACCATTATAACTAAAGATTTTCCAGTCCTGATTAGAAGAACAAAAAACCAGAACCTAGACTCAAAGGAATTCCAGTGTTTGGTTGTGTATGAATGATTAGAAATGTTTCTAATAATGTTTTAGACGAGTCATTTCAGCCATTTTTTGCAAAAAGTCTTTATTTAAACAAGAAGGTTGTAGAAACTCCATACATTCACAGATATTTGGAAACATCAGAATGCATCTCAGAGGCAGAACTGAGTTTACCCATTAACAAATATATAAAACATGTCTGCTTTGAATAGGCCATATTACTACAAACTATTAGAACTGCCGAACCATTTTAGAAAAACAAAAGAGGCAAAAAAAAACCTTTGGCATTTACAAAGTCAGGATGAGTCTGATCATCACTGCTGTGTACCTAAATACTACTAAAACACCAGGAATACTCTGAGGAAACTTTCACTTCACTTTTCCTTTTTCACATTTTATGAACAAGCAGCTTATTTTTTCCCCAGAGGTGCCGATTCCCCCTCCCCGCCCCCCTTTAAGAATTTTGCTTGATTTGTCAGCAGTTTTCATGGTAGATCTGCATCCTGATGGGCGGCAGGTATTGCTTTAATAGTGCAGACACATGATTGTAGCAGGACTGCCATGGACCACCGGATGCATACAGTAAAGGTTGAACAGCAAGACATGTGGCCGACGTTTTAACATAACACGACCAAAGTAAAAGAATTTACAAATGTACAAAATCCAAACCAGAAGAAGGGTGATTTAGGAGGAACATGATGAAAGAAACCTCTGGACTCAAAGTGGAAATTTCTAGTTTAATGGAAACAAACTGGATTATCAGCTAATCTGGAAATGTAAGCTGCAGAGTGGCAGCATGGCTCCACTGGGGAGAAACCAACAACATCTGATATGTTGATGTACAAAACTTCTATTAAGACGAATACTGATGATTTTAGAAAGGAACATCGGCACCCATCATCGATAATCAATTCTAGGTTCAAACAGCCGATACTGTGAAGCACCAGTCAGTTCAAACCAGCAGATGTTTGAACTGCTGGTTTCAAACATATGCAACATTTGTTTGAATATTTCAAACAAATGTTCTGATTCTGACCCAGTCAGAATGTTCTGACCTGTGAAGCAGCTCGTTCTGGGATTAGAACCAACATGGCTTGGCGAGAAGCAAAGTGACGATAGGATCACCAAAGCTGTAGTGTTTAGAGTCCAGATGCTGCGATGGAAATACTGCCAGAGGAAAAAAACAGTCAAACTTATTTTTTAAAAAGTTCTTAAAACTTTTCATTGTGCATGTAGATGAGAAGCGTGGCATTTGTTTTCCGGGTCTGTGTGGTAGTGTGGACAGGAGCTGATAGCTCCACACCGCAGACAGAACATTAAAGATGACAGACATTCAAAGCAAGCACCACTGAAAGGCCTCTTCTTTAAGTGCATCAGCCGTTTCAAGTTAGAGCAGAGCTGGTGGAACCGGACCTCCACATTTCTGAGCAGCAGACAACACTGAAGAGAGAGAGCGAGCAGAAACATCCCGACCCGACGGCAGAGCACCGCGTCAGTACGGTCAGCTTCTAATAAATATGTACAACATAGAATGCTGAGGGATCGACTCAGACATGGCTCAGAGTTATCAGCAAACCTGAACACATCTCTGTCAGACGGCCTCACTGGGTTTCCTCATTGAACAGAGGGTCTAGAAGCGTTGTGTTTTTTTTTTTTCCTTTTTGTTTTTTTTTTAAATAAGGTATTCATTGGTTTGTCAGTGTGCTGAACTGTAGAGGGGCCTCAGACCACTTTGTAGGTCAGATAGTCCTGGAGTGGAGTAGGGATGGCTAAAGCCTCCACCTGCTGGGTGGTCAGCACCCTCCGGAGGGCCATCCTGCACATGTGCTGCAGACTGGCGATGCTGCGGGGAGCCTCCCAGAAGTGGACGCTTCCATCACGAGTCCTGAAAACAATTTAGACAGTTGAGCCTGGAAACGAAAGTAAAAAGGCCGAAGAGTTAACAGCAGAGAGTCTGTATTCTGTTCTTACCCAGCAGCAAGGACACTTCCTTCAGCAGAAAAGGCACAGCAGAGGCCATTCGATAAGGAGGCTATTGCTTGAGGAGCCCTCTCCTCAATACTCCAGAAACGAACAAACCTGGGCAGAGAACAAAGAGCCTGCAGTCAGAGCTGCACTGGGACACTTTGGATAAAACACTGCAGATCAGGTAACTCAAACTGCATGGAGAAGAAAAACTTTGAGCATTAAAAACAACCCATCAGGCAGGCAGGATGGCAGACTCAGCTAAAAATAGCTAGAAAATAAATATCAAGTATGTGATGAGAGGCTCTGAAAATAGATTTAATAAAAACTGGAAATATTCTATGATTTTTTTTCCAATAAACCCTCAACAAAGGCCCAGGAGTAGCAGACCTTTGACATTTTGGCAGAGCAATGGTTCCATAAACTTTGACATTGGTTTTTACAGGGATGTTGGTTGTGTTCCTTTTTTTCCTTCTTCCTTGTTGGAATTGTGATTTTTTTTTAGATATATAATGTAAAAAGCATAATAAATATATTAAACATCTAAAAGTAGCTAGAAAAGATGCAGAATTTTCTACACCCTGAGAAGCATCAACAAACATTTTTACCATTCCTACAGCTGCTCTCTAGAGTTCTTTAAATATCAAATGAATGACTCTTCTGCACTCGCCACCATTCCTCCTTGTGCTCCTTGTTTTGACCTCAACATGGTTAGAGGCAACAGCTCAGCCATGTGACTGAATCAGTCTGTGTGTTCTGGTCTCCTCTCAGTGATTCTTCTCTTCATTCTGTTCTCACCTGTCATCAGTAATGCTGGCGATGTGGCGGCCATCGGGGCAGAAACTCACAGAGCGGACCCAGCGGTCATTTGCCCCTCCAGCAAAAATGGGTGATGGAGGGGGGAAGAGATGACTGTGGAGGAAGACAGTGGGACTTAACTGTCGAGATTTGCATGCACATAAATGAGTTTGTGGTTATGAGCATAATGGTTCATAACGACAACATGCCAACTGCTCCTCTCTACTGACCAATGTACATAAGCCGTCTCCAGTGGTCCGAACACTGGTGTAAGGTCATTTTAATTATATCACACATCAACAGCAACAAGGCAGTTCAAAGTGCTTTACATGGATTAGAATGAAATACAAACAAAACAAAACAAAAGAAAGACAAAAAGGTGAAAGTATAAAACTACGTATTGGTTCCCCATGTTTAATAAGAATAAGTAGTCCATATTTTATAAACTAACAGAGGTTTCTCTGGTTCTGATAAAACTAAATGTTGGTTCTCCATGTCTGAGTCTTGTTCTGGGTTGTTAAGTAGATCTTAAGTTTGTTCTTGATTTGTAAACTAACAGGTGTTTCTTCAGGTCTTGTTCCAATATTAAAAGTATAAAACTAAATGTTGGTCTAAACCAGTGTTTCTCAACCTTTTTTGGCCCAGTGCCCCCCCAGCCTTTATCCAGGTCCCTCACCGCCCCCCACCAAAGAATTTGCAAGCTACTTTGCACTGACTATTATTTTATTATTAATATTACTATCACTATAGTAGATGTTTGGATTTTTATGCTTGTTTCTGTATTTATCATCAAAAATAATTTCCCAGAGAAAAAAAAAAAGCCATGGGAATAGAAATTATTTTCACAGGCGTCTATGAAAAATTTTATGAACATTCAAGTTAAAATTTGTAGGCCTAACAGCAGCCAATCAGAGTGGAAAAAATATTCTTATTTTGTGCCATTTTCTAGTTGTTAAATCATGTACAAAATGACCAGATAAAAGATGAACAACATGCCAGTTTAAACTTTGATCTATTTGTAAAACGACTGACAGCTCTGTGCTGCCTTCAGGAGAATGGGACATCAGAGTATCATCTATAAAACTTCACCCACATGGCATTTATTGTGCAAACCAGAGCTTTCAGTGGAAAAACAAAAGTTCCAGGTCATTTTAATGCCGTACAAATATGAGACAGAAACATGGATTATATCTTTATATAGACTATTGATTTATAGATTAATAGTTTTACTGGACAGAAATTACAAATGTGGTTCTTAATAAAATCCTAATGAGTCAAATTGAAAGTGTCATGGAGTCATCAGCCTCATGACATTAACACTGACATGAAAAATAATATTGAAGAAATAAATATATCAAATCTAATTAAAAACATAAATAAGTGATCAGTTCTTTACTGTTATGGTCTGTAAGACATTTATTCTCAGTACTAGATGTGGTCTCAACAAACCCATGGCATTTCAACAATATTATTTTACCTTTTATCTGGAAATAGTGTCTGTTTATTCTTGCCATACAGTCTCTGTATTAATTATTGCTCGAAAGGTCTTGCCATACCAGCTTATTCCTCTGTATTTACTTTAGTTTCTTAGTTTATTCTTGCATTTTGTTCTTCGTTCATTTCCATTTAGTTTCATTTGATTAGTATTATCCTCTCTTGGTTTATTGCTATGTCCACTTAGTTTATTTCCTGTTGCTAGATTTATTTTATAGTTTATTGATGCTCACCATCAGTAATCTTCACTCATCACCTGCTGCGCCGCCTAATCGTCATGTGTTTCACATCATGTGTTAATTTTTCACAGTTCAACGTCGGATTCTCTGTTTTCATGCCATAATTCACATCTAGTTCGTCGCTCCGTTTTTTGTCCGCTTCTCCTGTTTTGCGCAATGTGCACGTCTTTTTTTTTTAAAGCCCCTAAGGTGCAGGGCGGTCGGGAAGCGTATCCATGGGGAAAAGGCAGACTGACATAAACCTTTTAAAACAACGGAAACCATTTCTGCAATCTGATTATTGAAATGTTAAAGTGCTGTGTTGTTCTCTCACACCCGTTTCATACCGGACCACTTACAGCTCCGGTGTTAACGCTATAAAATGAACGCTCTCTATCGTGGTATCACCCATGGAGGGATTTCTTTATTTCTTTATTTAAATGGGTTCATTTTTCAGAGGGATACACAGTGAGGGTATCGTGATTTTAGCTACCAGTAGCAGGAGAACGGAGCTGCGCCAAGAAGCTAACAGAAGCTAACAAACACTGAATAGAAGAAGAGCTGCCATCGATACAGTTGCAGCCAAGCATGGTTTAATGTTACACAATACAGTTTTACCAAGTTGCTCAAAGTCTAAACTGGTATTGTTGTACATATAAGGTTTAAAGTTTACCTTCGACCAAACGCCCCCCAAAGGCATCCCAGCTCCCCCCTTTTGTAAAAATGTCCGCTAGCGCCCCCTGCCGTCCTCTGAACGCCCCCTGGGGGGCGGTACCGCCCACGTTGAGAACCGCTAGTCTAGAGCAATAAGTACTCCATAATTTCTAAAAGTAGTCAACTAAACAGACAGACGGGGGAAAGAAATGACACACCAGGAAAAATATGCACAGGATTCAACATTCAGATATAAACCACAGACATGCAGTCAGCAAACGGCGGTGTGTGTTCCTACCCCAGCTCCAGGAGGATGGTGCCCTTGTGGTGGTCCCACACAATGACCCGGGTGTCATAAGAGGCCGTGGCCAGCAGCGCGCCATCAGGTGAAAACTCACAGGATACCACATCGTTATGATGCCCCTCCAGTTTCCGGATCAACGTGTACTTATCCATGTTCCATATGAACACCTGCGAGTTAAAGCAGGGAGTTGTTATAGCTTAGAAAATGAGCCGGAGAGTCACTGGAGGCGACACGGTACATTTCTCATGGGTCACTTCTCAACAACTACCAATTAAAATCAAGCAACATGAATTACAGCAGGAAACAACGAGGTATGCTCAGTGCCACTGTAATACACTGCAGAACTTTACATTCAGTAGTAATTACACTATATACTAAACATTCTAGTTAATCTAGAAATGGCAGTATGGTATTACTTTAGTTAATAAACTTTAAAAATACTTTGGAAAAAAAAAACAAGTGGAAAAAAGAAAAACAAACAGTAACTTAAGGGAACAAAATGACTCCACTTGTTTCTCCTTTCAGAGTTTTAGCTCAGAGCTTACAAAAGGCTCGCGCCTCCAACAGGAGCCTACGAAGAGAGAGATACTGCAAGAGAAGAGCATATTTTATGGCCAAAGGTCTGATACCTCTGGCAAAGTACACATTACATTCACTTCCACACACATCCAACAGAATCGAGCAGTGGCTGGGTCCTGAACTCTGTTAGGACTTTGTATGGTTGCAGCTTATTGGTAAACTAGGCTGAAAAAATGCTGCAAATGCTGATTGATTTCTATTAAAATGACTTGAAACTGAATGCATGAAGACACTTTGGAGACGGTTCCTCTCTCTCTTGTTCCTCTTTTCTTGTTTTATGCTGAATCAGTGAAAATGTGTTTAACTGCAAATATTCAAAACATTTTTTTTTGTTGTTCATCTGGTGCTGCCAACGGCAACAGATCTACAGCGTTTTCTGTAAAGTCAGAACTGGTCTTGGCCTTCTGCAGTGAAAGTGCTGTGGAAATGCAGTGAGACTGAAACTAGCCGAATCAGGATAACAGCAGCTGCAGTAAGAGGTGCTGGAAGGTGTTGGCTAACGCTTCCTGAGAGGCGTGGCGGCTGGGCGGGAACTCGGATGCGCTCCATTACTTTGCCAGCGGCAGCAGAACACTGTAGCATGCGCTACGAAACAAACATTTCAACTGACAGATAGAATTAAGAGGAACTATTGTGAGCAGATGGAATATGGAGCTAGTCAGAGATAAGGGGCGGAGGGGTCGAGCAGCAGGAATACAGGCCTACTTTACCACCAGCTGAATGAAATTGACATCTTTTAAAGTGAAATGTCCAAAAAATAAATAGAGGAGGTAGACAGACACAGAGCAGCACCTACGTACAGATTGACCTTGGGGTCAGGTGCCAGGTGGCCCTGGCCAGGCCTTTGTGAACTGTGCGTCCATGGTTTACACCGGCTGCTCAAATGTCAGCGCGGCGCTCCTTTCAAAACCAATCACACACTGAGCTCTGCCACCACCTGTGACAGGAAGAGCAAGACACACACTGTAGGGACACAGAGCCTAACAGAACTGCTACCAGCCCTACCTTACCTGCTCTAACACTGGAAACAAGTTCAGTCAAGGTGGCTACTCTGCTGACTGCACATCCACAAACAGAGCTTACTTCAAAATGTCATTACTGATTATTTTTAAATGTAATGCAGGTTCTTTATGAGCAAATATATTTAATTTTCATTTTTTTACATTACAAGATTTTTTTTATTACAACTTCCTCAATGTTGTCATTAAAAAACCTGATCCTAACAATCTGTCTGCTCTGTTGCTTCATAAATAAGCACAAGCTCTGTCAGGTTACAAGAAGCTACATAACCAATGACACTGAGCAGATTTTTCTTGGATGTAAATGAAGGGGCAGGAAAGCTGGAAACTTTAGCAATTACAATGCTGATTGAAGGTAATCACAAGCAGCTGCACAAAGATTCATGCTAAAACCTCGACAGAGGAAGAAAGATGAGGACATACCGCTTTGCCCGCGCCAACCGAGCACAGGATGGACGAGTCGGGAGAGAAGGAGCAGCAGTGCACCCAGTTCTGATGTCCGCGCAGGACCTTCACCATGTTACCTGGCAGACATGACGGCAAAAGGTTCAGTTCAGCACAGAGCAGCCAGCTCACTCATACAGGAAACAGTCAATTCAGTTCATTTACAGGCAGAGAGTTTAGACTTCAGGCAGTAAAATGATGATGTCATCATTATGATCTTTCATGCTTTAGGGGAAGACCATTTGGATTTGGTCCAGTTTGTAGCCCAGACTTCCACTGATTCAAATGGTTCATGTTTAGCTAGAGTCAGCAGGTCAGCTTTTCAAAAACTCCACAAAACTAGTCTACAGAAAATCTGGCAGACCAGGGTTTGGTTTAACAAACACCACAGCAGTCTGCGCTCCAACAGTTAACCTGATGAAGGTTCCTGATCCTCACAGGTAGCCGCACCACTCACCATCGTCTTTAAGGTCCCACACACGCAGGGTCTTATCTCTGGACGCAGACACCAGCATAAGGCTGCCGTCGGGAGCAAAGGTCAAGTCTCTCACCACATCAGTGTGATCCATCAGATTCAGCAACAACTTTCCTGCAAACAGGAAAACATGAAAAGCCAGACAGTTAGAGCCGACCGGTGCAGGACGTGTTCATACAGAAATATGTATAAATATATTTCTGTGTCAACACATACACAAATATGTGTTCATACTGAACACATATTTATAGCTGGATCATACAGATCCAGCTATATTCTGCATGAGAGGAAACAAGCAACAATGACTACAGAAAGAGAAAGATACTCATCCTCTAAAGCTACTTAAAAAAATATCCAACTTTTTGTTCACTAATATTTTGAGGAAAATAATTATATTAGCTGAAGATTTTTTTTATTATTTATTTATTTTACAAAGTCATTATAGTTGCTGGTGTTTTGGGCAAACAATGTTGAAGGGTTCCATTTTGCTTCCTTAAGCAATCTTGGATATGTCTGTGGGCTACTAATCATTACATTGTTACATATTTTTGTACAAAATCAGAGATTTCACTGGTCAGGTGTGTTTATCTTGAGCTCCTTTCAGAATGAGCAAGTTTTAGGATGTGTTCACACCAGCCCTGTTTAGTCTGCTTTGATCGAACTCTAGTTTGTTTGTGTAGGAAGTCCTGTTGGTTTGAGGTGTGAATGTGTAATCAAACTCTGGCCTACAAACCCATGTCTCAGTTCCATTACAGTGAACTTTGGTGCAGTTCGAATTCATATGTGAATTCAAGAGAACCAAAGACCGAACTGAGTCTGTCAGCTGTGGAAACACCCTGGTCACTTTAGATCCAAACATGAACCCAACACAATATGTACACTAATTCATGTGAAAATGGCTGCAAACTAATAGTAACACCATCCATCTCTGACCCTGAGTCAAACCCAGAAGCAGACGTGGAGCCTCCTGCTCAAACACAGCAGCGGTTTCTGTACGATGAGTCAACAACAAAAACTCTGGTCTTTTCTTTTAGCCATTGTTCAGCCCATGCAGTGGTAAAACCAGCTCAACCAACTCCGCTGGGGTAGCTGAGTTACAGGGTGGTGCCCACAGATTGTGAGTTAATAATCTGGAGATTTTTGAAAAACCTTTGTTTGTGAGATACCAAAAAACATTAAGATACTGCCAGAAAATGGCTGGGTGGTGTTTTGAAGTACTTGGGCTGTTTCGAGGAGCATTAGGGACCGAAATGGAAAAACAAAAACATGTAAAAAGTGAATTTCACATACTAGGTCCGTTTTAAGCAAACAGCCAAAGACAGAGACCATGGAGGTCAGGTCTTACATTTTGCTTCCACCTTGATGGTCTATTCTGACAATTACTTGCTGAAGCAGTGATTCTTGAGAATAGGGACAAAATGGGTTTTAATTTTCCCTTCTTTTTTTAATTATTTCTCAACCTTATGTGTGCAAATATGACAAATAATGTTTTGGTAAAGATGCTAAGGTGCAGGCTCCCAGTTGCAACATTTTTAATCGACCTGACCCAGAACTTTGTCATCACCATCTGACAAAAATATAAAATCATTTTTAAAATACCCTATTAGTGATATTTTTACTCATTTTACAGACAAATGGTTCTCAAGAAACAAAATAAGTATTATTTAAAACAAAAAACAACAAAAGGTCCATCTGACGGAGTTGACACAGAACTGAAGGTGGTGACAAACTAGTGAGTAAAATGAAAAACTTCATACATGTGAAGTAATGCAATTTATGTAAAATACAATAAAATGAATAAATTGCACATTTAAGTGAGATTTGACAACAATTTAACTGAAATGGTCACAAAAACTCTGATGGAGTTGACATCTGACGGAGTTGACGAAATGCCAAACTACCTCAATTTATATGATGTTATTCTGAAGGCCATATTGTAGCTCATCAGGTCCATGAAATCTTTACATTACACCAATATTAAGCTTTTATTTCACAAAATTTCATCAAAGTTGTGTAAATTGTCAGTTATGGCGTTGATACATCATGGTTGTGGCAAACAACTTAGGAATAAAAAGAAGAAAAAAACTAAAGAATAACATAAGCTAACCAGAGCTAACTAGCCCTCTTAGCAAAGGAAGAGAAAGGAAGTGGTCACGGGGTCCTCAGTAGTTCTGGTGCCCCCAATAATGCCGGATTTTTTTACATTCTTTTTTATGTCTGACGATGTTGACAAAAACTAGGGACAAATTTCAATGGAGTTGGAAAATTATATAAAAATGATTAATTCAATTTATTGATACTTTTATAATTATTTATATGAATACTTGTACTTAATTGTCATAAATATATAATTTTAGTATTTCTTTAATTGTTTTAAACTATTATAATGTATTGAGTTCTGCTCCTGGACAAGGGCTTTTACAGGCATCATCCACTGACTACAATGTTTAAAATAAAAAAATATTCTGCAAACACCAGGAAAATATACATTGTTGTGCTCACATGACCCAGGTTAGATTAGTCAGATATTTGAAAAAATTATATTTTGTGTATATTTTTTTCAAATTGTATGCTAACTGCAAATATTCAAAACATTGAATATTTGCCCAAAACATAGGACCTGTTTTGTCCCTATTCTCAAGAATCACTGTGAAGACAGAAAAACATAGAAACCCCAGTCTGCACTCACCAGAGTAAACGTCCCAGATCTTGATGCGGCCATTATTGAGACCTGTTGCCAGCAGCAACTGGTCCTGACCAAACTTGAACCGGTGCCACTCAATGTTGACACAGCGGCTCTGTTTTTCTGGCACGGAGGAGCCAAAGGCCAGGCCCCACACTACGTCCCCACAATCTATCGTGTGTTCACGGGGTTCATCAGCCAGTGGGATGGTAACGCCTCCATCGCTGTTTTGACGGGACAAATGGCGTGGACTAGTTGGGTTGGTACCTTCTTCGCCGGCACTCAGTGAACTAAACCAAATTTAAAAAGAAAGAAATTGTTAGAAGACGGTATAGGCATAAAGACATCCATTTTAAGACCAAATGCTTTTTGATTTTATGAGTCTGAGCAGGTTTACTGTGAAGTGCAGCTACAGTGTGAGCTCACAGTAACAAGGTTCAGTTGTGGGATCAACATTGACCTATTCATATTGACCATAGTCCATCCCTTATACTTGAAAAGTGAGCTTGTTGTTCAAAAAGCAATAACAAGCTCTTATATATTAGTCTAGTGAAGCTCAGGGATGTTGGGTGAAGAAGCCCAGCAGCAATTATGAGCAGAAAGCCATTTAGAACTAATATAAATTTCTGCGCTGTGTCTGCTTTGAACATGTTCACAGCAAGGTTGGTGTGCTTAGTTCAGGTGCTTGAGAGCTTGGTTCTTTACATGAACTTCTAATGTCAGCGGGATCCTACAAAACGGGCAGAAAATTTAACTATTTCTATCAGGCATGTTAGAGCAGGGAGGACAACAACAGCTTGCCAGATATTTGGAGTAACTACAATACTTACAAGCTCTTCAAGCATTTATTCCAAGGGATGAGCCTGACAATGCGATGTCCCTGAGACCAAGCAAAGTAGGAACCATTTGGTGCAAAGGCTACAGTCCAGGCCTCACGCCCAGACTTCTGGTCGAAGGGAGCAACAGGGACCAGGAGTTCACCAACGAACTTAGCCTTGTCTGGAAGAAAGAAAACAGGTTTCATTATTGAATATGGTGACAGACATGGCAGTCTATAAACAAACAACCTGAAAGTAGCACTCGGCTAAAATGGGCAGGGAACACACACACACACACACACACACACACACACAAAACAGGCTGCCACACCCCTCATACCTGCCAATCAGGTGAACACTGAGGACATAGAATGGCCTGTAGATACACAACAACCAGGGGAAGATTTCGAGTGAACTGAAGTCAATTACATAAACTAAACTGTTGATAAGAGGCTGAGGCTGATAGTGACTGATCCAGCAAGCTATGGCCAGCACAGTTTACATATCTGTGTATAGACTCACTAAAATGTACTTTCCTAATGTCAACGTTTACTGGCGTGACATTATAGAAAGACGACAACAACAAAAAACCGCTTTGATTAGCTAAATATACACAGAACCCATTTCGGGTAAAGATCTACTCTTAGTGGTGGACAAATGTTAACATTGTGAGGGATTCCCTATCAGAACAGAGCATCTTATCCCTGTGTGTTGGGCCAGCCTGCTGTGTGAGCGCAGTGTTTGCACAGCTACGTGTTCACCACTAAATGCATCATGGAGGCCGCCGCTGGGTGTGAGCAGTGTGGGGCCACCACGATCCTCATTTAAGATCGATTAAAAAAAACAAAAAAACGTCCCTTTCCGCGATGGTTTCAATGTTTTGTTTCATTCACATTAAGGAAGTATAGACAAATACATATAAATCGATAACATCACAAACTACACAGATTTAATCTCAAATTTATTTAGTGTTTTGCAAAGAGATTACAGCATGACTAAGTGCTTTACATCAGAGCAAATTGCGTAAAACACTGAAACTCGGACATTTTACAACGGTCATGTTAGACTAGCATTGTGAGAACAGGCCAAGGCCATTAATTACTGTGGCAGTGGCTCGATACACAAACTCGGCACGCCTTTACTGAACAATGTAAACATAACCTTTGGAAATCATACGGGGGTTAGCAGAGGTTTGAAAACCCCAAAGCTCACTAGATATTTAGCTTACATTCCAATACAAACTGACACCAGCTGTAGTGTCTGTCCACGTCGCACAACACAAGCAATGAGCAATGCGAACATTATTTAAGAAGCTACAACTTCACTAAACATTTAATCATATGTCGACATGTTCATTAAGTCTTTTACAGAATATATTGATCAAATAAACTAAAACTGAAACTGACAGTTCCGCATTTTCATAAACGCTTCAGCTTAACATTGTGCCGAGTTAAATAGAGCCCAAAACTACTTACCTAGATCATTTTCATTTACACAATCTGGGAAGCTGGCCATCTAAATAAGGGCACCGACCGAAGGGAAAAAAGCTGAACAAGAAGCACAAAAAGAAACGGTGTAAAGAAAAAAATATAAAACTAAAACTGATACAAATGATGAACAACGTCTTTCTCCACTGTCACCAAAGTTAACTGAATCCTTCCGCCAATGGAACGCGTTGGGCGGAAGAATATAGTCCTCGGTTAAAAAAAACAGTTCCCGTTAAGGCTGACGAAGAAATGTACTTTGACAGAAAATAAGACGTGGACGTCTTCACTCACACCAAGATTAATGATGTCCAACGATTAAAGAACGTAGCTGCTGTTTCATACTATAATGCCTAAATTGGAAATGGCACTTTATTTATTCGAAGGACTGGCTATAAATGTCCAGGGAGGGAGGATTTTTTACGTCACCGCGGTTGCCATAGTGGCACTAATAGCACCTCCCCTTTTTTCTACAACTTTATTTCACAGTTACAAAATGTAGCGAGAATCCTATGGAAGCCCATTTCCGCCACTCTGTAAAAAAAAAAAAAAAAAAAATCTCATTATAATGAGATACTATCTCAAAATAATGAGATAGTATCTCATTATAATCTATCTCAAAATAATGAGATAGTATCTCAAAATAATGAGATAGTATCTCATTATAATGAGATGATTTGAGTTGGCCCTATCATTTGAGATATAGTTTGAGATATGATAGAAAGAAATGGATATTGATAATCTCATTGAGCAATACTTCAGAAGGGGTTTTACGAATCTTGAAATCTTGCAAGTTTTGGAAGAATCCCATAATGTTAAATTAAGTCTCAAAACACTGGAGAGAAGACTGCAAAAGAAGCGCCTGTGGCGTAGAAAAAACAAGACAAATGTTGCAGAAGTGGCCTCTTTTAATGAGGAACAACTACAAGGATCTGGGAGACAACACGGCTACAGGTGGATGCACCAGAAATGTTGGATGGCTGGCATTGTCACAGACAGGGAAACAGTACGTCTTTTGATGCGCTTATTGGATCCCAACGGGGTTGACCTGCGTGCACAAAATCGCTTGAGATGACTCTTATATGTCAATCGGGCACCAAACTATGTCTGGCACATTGATGGGTACGACAAATTAAAGCCTTATGGGATATGTATTAATGGATGCATAGATGGCTTTTTGAGGAAAATGATCTCTCTAGAAGCATATAAGACCAATAGTGACCCTCACATTATTGCTGGCTATTTCATTGACGCTGTGATGGAGTATAATCAGGGGTGAAAGTAGTTTTAAATTCTTGGGGGTACTATGACAAAAATACATACATACATGCATATATATATTACTTCTTTGTGTGCTTTGGAGTTTCTGTGCAGATTAATTTTCTTGCGAAGCGATAAAAGCTGGGTAGCTCTTGAATTGTTACAAAATAAAGCTGTATTTCTTCAGCCCACTGGCTGCAATGTTGACACCTTGAGATGCCATGAGACCTAAATTCTGAACATCATGGCATGGAGTGCATCCCAGTTTTCCATGTCTGGCATGTAACCATTCATTTAGCTTTTTAACTGATTCTCTTGATCCTGTGTCCAGACAGAGATAATCAGTAGCCCAGCATTATGACCCGTTTGTGCTGAAGATCCTGCAGCTTCCACTTCTCTTCCTAACATGGCGCCTCCTCACCCTGACTCTCATACTGACAGG
Organism: Poecilia reticulata; assembly: GCF_904066995.2. Classification (NCBI taxonomy): domain Eukaryota; kingdom Metazoa; phylum Chordata; class Actinopteri; order Cyprinodontiformes; family Poeciliidae; genus Poecilia; species Poecilia reticulata. Next base: position 1,697,833 of record NC_088842.1, read on the forward strand.
AGGAACCACAGAGCTCTTTTAGGTTAAAAGCTCATCTTCTGAAGTTGGGATATTTTTCCTCCAACAGGTTCCAGAGGAATCACCTCAAACCAGATGATGGACTGGATTTTATTTCACTGTCATTTGTGAATGTTAGAGCCTCATTTTCAACAGTGGAGCTATAAAGGCTGAAAAACGTTTTCATTTTGGAGAAAATCTCATCAACATCAATATTTCCACTAAATAAGAGGCAAAAATAAATAAATTTGTTTGATAAAGGACAAGCCTCTCAGACTCTGAGCCCGACCGCACCAAACTATTTTTTTATATTAGACAATTAATTTAATTTCACATAATTATCGCGGAAGAAGCCATTTGTTTGTTAAATACTTAAGGAAAAATATACACCGTGTTTGATGTTTGTTGTTAATGACGTATAGTCACAAAGAACAAGGTAATTAGTCCAAGTTTATTGAATGTTCAGAAACTACAACGGCTATGATGCGCCAATACAAACGTTAAACAACCTGAACAGGTGATTAACTCTAAACCACTCGCACCTTTTTACTCTCCATCTCTCTGTCATTTAAGCACAGCCGTTGCCATGGCAACCTCCAGTGCTCCACAAGCCGACCCGAGATTACGTTAAAACTACAGGTCCTTCTCAAAAGATTAGCATATTGCGATAAAGTTCATTATTTTCGATAATATAATGATAAAAATTAAACTGTCATATATATATTTTAGATTCATTGCACACCAACTGAAATATTTCAGGTCTTTTATTGTTTCAATACTGATGATTTTGGCATACAGCTCATGAAAATCTCAAAAAATTTGCATATCATGAAAAGGTTCTCTTAACGAGCAGTTATATATATATATATATATATATATATATATATATATATATATATATATATATATATATATATATATACACTGTTCAAAAAAATAAAGGGAAAACTTCAGTATTCACTTAAATGTTAAAGTGTTCCCTTTATTATTTTGAGCAGTGTATATATATGAAACTTAAATAAACTTATATATATAAGAAACTTAGTGGCATGTTATGATCCAGACCTATGAGACCTAAAAATTTACATAAATCCTTAGCTTTCATTCAAAATAAAATCAACCCAAATCTACATATAGATCCACATTCAGATGATGGCTGAATCAATGTTGATTCCTAACTGATTCAATGTAGAATCAACACAAATATGCATGCAGATCCACAGTCAAATGAGTGTTGAATCAACATTGATTCAATGTAAAATCTACACAAATATGCGTGCAGAACCACATTCAGATGAAGGTTGAATAAACGTTGATTTCTAACTGATTCAATGTTATATCAACACAAATATGCATGTAAATTGACATACAGATAATGGTTGAATCAACATTGATATAATGTCAGTTATGGTTGAAACCCTAACGTTGATTCAACATACAAGTCACCGACCACTTTCAATGTTGTTTCAATGTCAGCGTTCGTTAATTCAATGTTTCTGGCTGACATTGATTCAATGTTGTTTCAATCATTCTGTGCTATCTAGGATATAATCAACTTGAGAAATTTGCTTAAATCAAATATATGTCCATCTATTCTTGTTCTACCCCTGCTACATAGAATAAAATAGAAATACCTGTATTCTAGTCTCTAGTGCAAAGTGACAGGCAAAATGGAAACAAGAAGTTCCGAACAAAGGTATTACTTTTACCTTAGTGCAAAGGTAAAACTTTTATCTTTGTTTGGGTAAAAGGTAAAAGTTAACTATAAATTTGCCTTGTATTTTAAAGACAAATTTACAAGGCAAAAAAAAACATGGTTCCAGTATTAAAATGGCATACTCATAGTCAAAGAAATGTGCAACACAGTATAAAAGAAAATGTGCAAAATGTATATTTCTGTTTTTAAAAAACAAGAGACTTATTTACAGGAAAAGGAAAACTTCTCAAGTTTGGTAGGACCCGCAATGGGTTGAAGGAGGATCCTAGGACAGGGATCGCCTTTCTGATGAGCTTATAACTGCTTCCTCTAGATGCAGATGCATCTCCTCCAACATACAGATGAGTCAAAAAAGGTTTCAGTACTCCAAAAACCTCAAGGTTCTCTTCAGGTAGATCCTAACGTGACCTTTTCATTGTAATGACTTCAATCTAAGTGAACACACAGGTACTTTTAAGAGTCTACTATTTTAATGTCAGTTCCCTGGATGTTCAGCAGTCAGTGAGGTGAGTCTGCACCTCCAGAAATCCACCACCAGCTCCTTGGTATTCCCCATGTTGAGCCAGAACCAGTCCATGAAATCCTGACTCCAAATTATTAGAATATTCTGTTCGTTATGGTGCAACTTAAATATATACTCTGAAACCATCTCACCCACAGATTTTCTCTCTAGCTGAGATACAGCTGGTGATTTATTTAGGTATCAACTAGAACTGAATAAATGATTTTGCCAGTAAGCTGCATCAAACAGACACAATTGTTGTCCAGTTCAGTTATAAATTGCCCAAAATGTAAAGGACATTTAAAAGTCTGGTGGTTCTTGAATGCAGTGAGTCAGGTTGGATGGGGATCTACAGAGTTTTTAAGCAAATCAGCCTGTCTATTCAGGGCGGTAAGAGCGCCCTCAATTCAGACTGAGTGAGTCAACAACACAAACATTCCTCAATGAGTTATTCATGAACACCCAGACAAGCCACATTCCAATACTTTCACAAGAACAAACATGTTTTCCTTCTCACATGCTCTCTTTTTTTACACATATATATTCACTCATATAGGCTACAGAGAGGAAAACAGCATATGAATAAAAAATCAAGGGGGATTACAATGAGTCTCAGCAGGGACTAGCTAGAGACTAGCTAGGAGGTTAAGAAGGCAAGGAGGCTGTAGGAGAAACCTGGACTGTAGGTTTGGTTTAATCTGTCAGCAGAGAAGAACTCTCCTATGGATAGGTGTTATGGTTTCATATAGGGTTCAGATAAAATCACTGTTCATTATAGCAGACATGTTATGTTTGTTTTCTTTCTGGATAGCCATACTCTTCTCCTCATTTAAGCCCAATTATTATCAATACTGTAACAGAGGAATTTTTAATTCAACATGCAGCAAAGGAACCGAGGATAACAGCTGAATTCAAAACAGCTGAGTCAAAGTCTGTAACCTATGGGCTCCCGCTCCAGGTTACAGACCTTGTTAAGTAATGAGGGAGTTATGCAACTCCCCTAATTTTACTTTTTTTAATATTATTGATGCTATACATTTAATCCAAATTCTGAACGCAGTATTTTTAGAACTGTCACTTTAACTTAAATATTTGCTCTGGAACTTTTATCTATGCTGCTGTTTTCCTGCAGGATCAATATTTTTTTTATCCATTTATCAAAAAAGAAAGAGCAGGTACCTGTAACACAGCAGGTCTACAGTGAAGAGCCCTATGAGGCATCAAAATGATCAGATAATAGAGAGGGCATAGCATTTATTGTTGAACATTTATTAATAATAAGTGATAAGACTAGAACATTTCTGAAAAAATTTAAACGGGGCCTGCCAAAGTGTGCTCGTTGGTTGGAACGAACCATTAATGTAGTTCTAACCTTCAGCCATCATTGTAGTTCTAAAGCGCAGCTCTGCCCTCAGCCAACTGTCGTGTGTGTGAGACAGAAAGGTGGAGAAAGAATTCTATCTTTGTAAGACACCCAATCAGTTTCTCTGAAATAAGCAGTTTTTCTGAAAAAAGCAGTCCAAACAACTCCTTCCCATTCAGGAACCGTGAGACGTATTTGAAAACCGTTTGAAGGGTGCGAGGCTATTTCTCGTCTTTGATAGTACTGGGATTCATATCTGTACCTCATTCACAGTAATAGCAGCAATGAGAGAGAGATGGTGTCATTATGACCAACTTTCATACCAATAGACTCTATTGGCTCTATGGCTCTACTGAATAGAGCCATATTTGTGGGCGTGAAGGCAAGTTAAAAACTGTTTTGGGGTCTCACTCTAGTGGAGGAATATTGCACAAGGCAGTGCTGAGAGATTTTTATTTTATGGAAAAGGCTAATATTAGTGTACTGCCTAAGAAAGTGCATTAAGTTGAGAGGAATATTGAGGTTTTTATTTTGAAATTTTCAGTAAACTTCATTTTAAAGGGGCACAATAATCCCATGTGTAATAGTGGTTGGGTTAAACCAGTCATATAATGCCCAAAACAGCAATTATCTGTTGTGAAACAATATGAAGGCTTTTATTAAATATTGTACAATAACCGAAAAGAGAGAAGTAACTTCTATCATGAATATAGATTAGCCAAAAACCATACACATTACAATTAAATACTGCTACTTCCGGTGGGCATTTCCCCAGTAAGCCTTTCAGGAATAAGGATAGAATGTTAAGTTCCAATGGTATCAATGACATCAGCAGTGATGTCATCACCCTATGATACCACAAAGGAATCGCTCTCTTGAATGTAGCTCACAGTTTTCTCAGACCTGTTCCACAGTTCTATCGCCACAGATCACTCTTCAGAGCACGTTCGAAATTAATCGAAACGAGCGGGATATTGATTCCAGATATTACAGGCCTTTCAGAGAAGCAAGAATTTACCAGAATATAGACATGAAGCAACAACAGATTGCTTGTGAACATGAAGCTTTTCCAGCTGAGCTTTCATGGGTCGACCTGTCATTGACACATTTTCTAACACACACTAATATATTTGGTAATCAAAGAGATGACTAAAGACAGAGTTTCTAACTTTTGATGTGATTATTTAATTGTTTTGGGGCATTTCTGAATAAAGAGCACAATGTTTTTGTTCCCTTTTCACAGTGACGTCAGACAATGGCCGCCATAACTCGAAGAGGTGTATCTTTAGTTCCGGTGTGATTTTCCCTCTGGAAACCTGACTGAAAAATTCACGGATACTCATTATCTTAAGGATATAATAAAAGGTAAAGTTAATAACAACAGCATTTAAGTGTTAGATAGCCGTTATTACTCACTGTCAATCCACCATTCTCTAACTGTGTATATAATAAACAGCCTCCGATCGGAGAGTAAACCAGCTAGCAGCAGCTTTAGCCACAGTTGGGAAAATATATACACCGCTGTCTGTACGGTGGCCGTCAGGTGCAAATGCGCAGCAACAGAGAAAACATGCAAACAAAAAAAAAGACACACGCACACATGAAATGCAGCAAACATAAAAATAGACGCAAACAAAAAACAAATAAAATGCAGCAAACAAAAAAGAGACACCAACAAAAAAGAATACAACCACAAATGAAATGCAGCAAACAAAAAAGAGAGACGCAAACAAATGAAATGCAGCAAGGCTTAGCTTTAATCAGTCAAACCCATTTGCTCAGGAATAAATTAAATACTTTAATGATCCAAAAAGATTTACAGCTATTACCTGACTTAATATCTGTGTTAAACCTCGACTCATGTTTTCTCTGTTGCTGCGCATTTACACCTGTCGGCCACGGTATGTCTGTCAGTGAGAGACCGCAGGTGCAAATCGTGACTCTCCGCACCTACTAATGGCACTTCCGTTGGCAGGTGTCACAATGCGCCACAAGTGCCACTGTTTTCGGGGCTGGCGGTCAGTGTTGTCATTGCCTTCGGCTGACTTCGGCTGACCTCGGCACCTCATACTGGCACTTCCGCTGACACCTGCCATTATGCGCCACAAGCATAGACATAATATAAGGATAGACGCCTCGCGGACCGCTCTCGCCTATTGTCGCTGACGAGATTTAGGGCGGCCATCTTGGAGCGGTACACCACTCCACTCAGCGTTGTGTTTAGCAGCACAATGACGTATCAGCGCATTTAATCGATCATAACACGCTTTTTTGTTACTGGAAACCATATTGAAACATCTATCAAAGCTACATTTATAAACAATTGTATTATTTAAGTATGTTTTTAATACATAGTTCAGCATATTTAAATATGCTTAGTGGCTATAACAATAAAATAGGGATGGAATATTCTGATATTGATGTATGATGAGCATATTACGAAGCACACAGCCGTTCATAATTTATTTAATAAATTATTTAGTAATATCAATACATATTTATATAATATAGTGACGTGCGGTCAGGGGAGGCAGGTGAGGCAGGTGAGGCAGAGTCTCACCTGTCATCATGGAAAAATAATATATAATTAAAATCATTTATATTGCTATTTTCATGTACTATAAAGTATTTTTTATTTTTTACTATTTTTTACTTAGCTTAACCAATTCGGATTAGTTTTTCTTCAAAATCGCTGGATTTTCGCATTTTCCCATTCAAATGCTCAGAAGCGAAGCCGGTGAGGCAGCAGCGAGCTGAGCCTCCCCTGGGATTACGCAACCTCTAGCTAACTGCACTATCTGCCATTATATGACAGCATGTTCGTCCTGTCCGTACGCCGGCAATAAAATGGCTAAGAAACATTTGATGTATGGACTGATTTTCCATAATTTCGCTTATGTATATAATATACAGTGTTTTTTGTCACTAACTGTGTGTGTATCGTGTTTTGTGTGCGGAGGAGCGATAAGAAACGGCAGAGAACAGATTCGAGGTGAGGCAGGCAGTTCTCTTGCCTCATGGCAGGGGGCGCTCATGATCCCAGATATTGTGACTGCACAACTGCAGAGTAAGAGACAGCGAGCTAGCCATGGAGCTAGCCACACAGTAAATAAGTAAAGTACAGCGATATATTTGTTTTCTTCTCTCTTCCGACGTCAACATGAAAGACTACATTTCTACACTTAAATAGTTTTCTAAAGTGAATTTTCAATTGAAGCAGGAGACAATAACTAAAGGAAGACCAACACCGGAGCTGAAAGTTTTACTTCGAGACAGTTTGATGATTCTCAAACGGAGTAGAAAAGACATGTCGAGGATAAACTTGGCTTTGGATGAACGGATACTTTTGTGCAGAATTAGGGGTGCATGGATTTAATTGATACGTAAAGGTAAGACAGCAATATGATGTTTTTGTTTAGTTTTTTAATTAAATGTGCGTTTTGTGGGCTACAGTTCATGTTTAAATAATTCAGTAAAGAAGAAGGCGTAGCTAATCTATCACAGCAATTATTTATTAATAAAACATTAAGCCTAAAACGTCCTACAACAACAAATTAAATGTTCTGTTCTGTGTGCAAAATTCTTGAATGTTTTTTGGTGTTAAATCCTAAAACATGAAGTGGCATTGTTGTCAGTTGCCATGGCAACAAGTCTGCGTAGCTTGGCGAATACAGATCACTTTGCTGTGGATCATAGCACTAAATTAATACCTAAAAAATTATATTTTGTGTATATTTTATTCAAATTTTGTGTCCATATATATATATATGCCAGGGGGGGGGGGATTTAAATAAAAAACAAAGAGAAAGAGTGTCAAGAAAGTCATTTGGAGAGAGATAAAGAATATTAAATTTGCGTAACAAATGTACAGTTTTTATGGCTTTTAGGTTATCAGAAGACTCAATGAGATTAATGTACATATTCAATTCTTTAATAAAGATAGAGAATAAAGGTTTGCTATGGCTACATTTGCATTTATGTATAAAAAATTTAGCAAGAAGTATAATAAGGTTGATAACAAAAAAGGAGTCCCAGTTCTTCTTGTCAAAAGCAGTAAATCCAAGAATAACAGTTTCAAAACTGAGAAGAGTTTGTGGGGAAATAGAAACAATAAGGATCATAATATCGTCCCAAAGTTTTTTGGTGTAGTCACAGCTCCAAAACAAATGATTCATTTCTTCAGTTTGAGTAGTACAAAAAGAGCACAATGTGTCAATATTTTTCTTGAATTTACACATATATTGTTTAGTTGGGTAACATCTGTGGACAAGTTTATAAGATACTTCTTTGACCTTGTTAGTAACAAAGAATTTATGAAGTAGAGACCAAACCTTCTTCCAAATAAGACCAGGAGTGTGCCTGTTCCAAAAGACAGCAGTACAAGGTTGAGAGATGATCAACTGTTGGAAAAGGGCATGAATTTCTTTGTTTTTGGAATTGAATGCCAGACAAATTTGAGCAACAAAAGTATCCATTAAATTGCATGAGGTGGAGATTGGTTTTTGAATATCCTGTAGAGCATTCTTAAGACATTTGGCCAACACTAAAGCAAGTATTATATAATCGTTATTTAACAGACAGATAGGGCGCCAGTTATCTAAAAGAAGAATGTCTTTTTTTGGCTTAGGAATTAGGGTGGTAAGGCCTTGAGTGAGAGTAGCAGGGAGGGATCCCCTCTCAAAGCTTTCCAAATATACCTGTAGAAGAAAGGGGGCCAGCTGTTTGGAAAATAATTTATAAAATTCTGAACTCAAGCCATCTACTCCTGGAGATTTGTTCGTCTTGAGGTGTTTAATAGCATCTAAAATATCAGGTAGAGAGAATGCTTGATCACAAAAAAGTTTATTACTTTCATCTTTTTTTTTTAGATTTGGAAGAGCATCAAAGAACTGTGCAGCATATTCACTATTATATGTGGAGCTGTATAATAATCTATAAAAATCTGCACAGAAGGAGGCAATTTCGCGGGGATCATTGCAGACGTTTTCATTAATTTTGAGTTTGTGTGTGGTATTAGTTATAGCGGCTCTTTTCTAAACTGAAGAAGTATGCAGAGTTCTTCTTCCAACCATCTTTGTCTGGATCTAATGAAGGCCCCTTCTGCTCTCATTTGATACATTTCATCTAAGCTGTTCTGTAATTGTGAAAAATAATGTCTCTCCTGATCTGACATTTGATCCACTGATCTCAGGGAAAGCGTCATTAAGTTTGAAATGATAAGATCTTCAGTTTGTTTTTGTTTCCTAGATATTTCCTTACCACATTTTCTTAGATATTTCCCTATTTCAAATTTCATTAGTTCCCAGTTTAACCCAAAAACATTCTCTGTATTTGCTTTGGACCAGTATCTATCTATCAGAGAAATAAGGCTGCGGATGATATAATCATGCTTTAAAGTTATTCAGTTTCCAAAATGTGAATCTCTCTGCACTGTCTGACTGAAAATGTAGCTTTATGTGTATGGCACAGTGATCTGTAAGGGGAGTAGGCAAAATACTACTATTACACATTTCTGATAAATGGTCAGGCATTAGCCATAAGTCGATGCGGGATTGGGATGATCGTTGTTTATTATGCCATGTATACGTTCTTTGCGAGGCGAAGTTCTTTCTCCTTATATCCACCAGACTAAGCCTTTCTATAAAAGCATTTAAATAGCTATTGGCATAATTAGAGCAGTGCGGTGGCCATCTATCAAGTGCGTTATCAGGAGTAACATTGAAGTCCCCTCCTATTAATATGTTAGCACCAGGATATACATTTAACCAGTGAATTGACCGATTCTCAATATGGGAGAGAAACCTAATATTGTTATTTTTTTCATTATATCCATAAATGTTAAGGATGATACATTTTGAAGAGGAAAAAGTGCAATCAATTATAATAATTAAGAAGTGCCCTTCAGGGTCTGATTCGGTTTTTAATATTGAAAAGTTGGAGTTCGAATTATTTTGAAGAATACAAACACCTCCTGTACGTTCTGAACCATGAGACATCCAAACATTATTACCCCACTGAGACTTCCATAAATTCAAGTCATTAGAAGTAGAGTGACTTTCTTGGAAAAAAAACAAAGTCAGTTTTCATCTTTTTAGCAAACAAAAATAAGGCTTTGCGTTTGACATTATTACGTAACCCCCTGGCATTAAGGGAAACAAAAGATAAAGACATGAGTGCAAAGTGGAAGAAATAGAGCTGAACAAATAAATAAAAAAGCGTTCCCTAACTTACTGAGCAAAACGTTGTGCCGTCAGAGCAATATAAGGAGAAATGACTTTAAGCATAATACCAGGGCACAAAGTGCTTCAACATCAGAAAAACTGTAAAAAACATGCGCCCTGGAAAGTACTGCAACTTAGAAGAGGAATAGATGGAAATCATATATATACAGTGGGGAGAACAAGTATTTGATACACTGTTGATTTTTCAGGTTTTCCCACTTGCAAAGCATGTAGACTGTAATTTTTATCATAGATACTCTTCAACTGTGAGGGATGGAATCTAAAACAAAAATCCAGAAAAATACAATGTATGATTTTTAAATAATTTTCATTTTATTGTGTGAAATAAGTATTTGATCATCTATCAACCAGTAAGAATTTTGGCTCTCACAGACATGTTAGTTCTTCTTTAAGAAGCCCTCCTGTTCTCCACCTGTATTAACTGCACCTGTTTACCTGTATAAAAGACTCCTGTCCACACACTCAATCAATCAGACTCCAGCATCTCCACAATGCCCAAGACCAGAGAGCTGTGTAAGGACATCAGGGATAAAATTGTAAACCTGCCCAAGGCTGGGATGGGCTACAGGACAATAGGCAAGCAGCTTGGTGAGAAGGCAACAGTTGGTGCAATTATTAGAAAATGGAAGGAATACAAAATAACGCAAAATCTCCCTCGGTCTGGGGTGCCATGCAAGATCTCACCTCGTGGAGCATCATTGATCTTGAGAAAGGTGAGAAATGAGCCCAGAACTACATGGCAGGACCTGGTCAATGACCTGAATGGAGCTGGGACCACAGTCTCAAAGAAAACAATCAGTAACTCTCTACGCCAGGGGTGTCAAACTCCAGTCCTCGAGGGCCGGTGTCCTGCAACTTTTAGAAGTGCCTCTGCTGCACCACACCTGAATAGAATAATTAGGTCATTAGCAAGGCTCTGGAGAACTGAGGAGGTAATTAAGCCATTTGATTCAGGTGTTTTATACCTGTGGCACATCTAAAAACTGCAGGACAGCGGCCCTTCAGGACTGGAGTTTGACACCCCTGCTCTACGCCGTCGAGGATTAAAATCCTGCAGTGCTCGCAAGGTGCCCTTCCTCAAGTCAACGCATGTCAAAGCCCATCTGATGTTTGCAAATGACCATCTGAATGATCCAGAGGAGGAATGGGAGAAGGTCATGTGGTCTGATGAGACAAAAATAGAACTTTTTGGTTTAAACTCCACTCGTCATGTTTGGAGGAATAAGAATGATGAGTACAACCCCAAGAACACCATCCCAACCGTGAAGCATGGCGGTGGAAACATCATTCTTTGGGGATGCTTTTCTGCAAAGGGGACGGGACGACTGCACCATATTGTGGGAAGGATGGATGGGGCCATGTATTGTGAGATTTTAGCCAACAACCTCCTTCCCTCAGTAAGAGCACTGAAGATGGGTCGTGGCTGGGTCTTCCAGCATGATAATGACCCAAAACACACAGCCAGGGCAACTAAAGAGTGGCTCCATAGGAAACATCTTAAGGTCCTGGAGTGGCCTAGCCAGTCTCCAGACCTGAATCCAATAGAAAATCTTTGGAGGGAGCTTAAAGTCCGTGTGGCCCAGCGACAGCCCCAAAACCTGAAGGCTCTGGAGGAGATCTGTATGGAGGAGTGGGCCAAAATCCCTACTGCAGTGTGTGCAAACATGGTCAAGAACTACAGGAAACGTCTGATCTCTGTAATTGCAAACAAAGGTTTCTGTACCAAATATTAAGTTTCTTTTTTCTGCTGTATCAAATACTTATTTCACACAATAAAATGGAAATTAATTATTTAAAAATAATACATTGTATTTTTATGGATTTTTGTTTTAGATTCCATCACTCACAGTTGAAGAGTATCTATGATAAAAATTACAGTCATCTACAAGCTTTGCAAGTTCTCCCCACTGTAGCAAGAATATTGTTGAACAAATCGAAGTGTTATTACTGCAGATTTACTTGTCTAAAATCACATAACTCCTGCAGGCTTGAACAGGTGTGCTTCCATTTCACTTAAAGAAGAGTTATGAGCCTTATATCTCGACACTGGTGGCTTGGGGAGGGGAGATTTCTTTACCCTCAATGAAAGCGCGGCCTCCCACAAAGTAGGCTTTTTTTCCATTCTTTCTAGCATCAGCTACCAATGGCCACAGAAGTTGTCATTTCTCACGATCGGATTTGCAGAGATCTTCGGTGAAGCGGAGCTTGTTGTCGTGCAGAAATCTTGATGTTTTTGCTGCTTTCCAGACAGCATCACGCAGTCGGCGGGACAGGAACCTGATGATGATCGGTCAAGGAGCGTTGCGATCCTTCGTCTTGGGACCCAGGCTGTGGGCGACATCTATGAAGGACACCAGCGTGTTCTTTTCCTCGGGAATTCTAGCCTGACATATTTTAATAGCAGCCAGGCGAGCATCCTCATCATCTCTCTCGCTGTGTCCACAGAGCTTCAGGTTCCAGCGCCTGGAATGAGCTTCCATTTCAGCGACTCGGTTCATGAGATGAGTGGTGCGGGAGTCAGAGTCGGAGACGTTCTTTCTGATTAGATCGATATTTTCTTTCAACTCTTTAACTTCAGCCATGCTGGTGTCAATCTTTTTCTCCAATGTCTCGATCCGGTTCCCCAACTTCAATTCCAGACCATCAGCTCTCTCGTTAATAAGCTTGGAAAGTGATTCAGTGATGTTGTCACCGTATAACCTTTCAGATTTTCTATCTTTTTTGGAAGCAGGCGAGTCCCGAGGGGTGAGCAGTAGAGGAGGGAAACTTTCTTCTTCAAAATTGCTCCAGCGTTCAGTATAATCGTGACATCCTTCCATTAATGCATTTATGTTCTCTGAAGCTAGCTCGTTCTCTAAGCTAATGGAGTTAGCAGCATGTGCTCCCTTACGTTTAGACTTAGCAGACATTCTACTTTTGTAAGAGAGACGAGTACTCACTTAAACACCTCCTGAATTATAGAATTCCACAGTATTCGAGACAAAAGGGCAGACCACAACAGCTGTTTTAGTTCAAAATAACAGCTCGACACACGAAGCTGCTTAGAAGAGATGCATACGCAGCGCGCACACATTTTTAAGTTTCACTGAGTTAACGCGGCTTTTTGCCCCCCAGCGTTGTATGCATGCGCAAAATTTCCGTAGGTCCAATGACTAATTTCCGTAGTCATAAGTCAGCGCCTCACCAGTGATTCTTGAGAATAGGGACAAAATGGGTTTTAATTTGTCCATAATTTTTTTCTGTTATTTCTCAACCTGATGTATGCAAATATGACAAATAATGTTTTGGAAATGTAAAGATGCTAAGGTGCAGGCTCCCAGTTGCAATTTTTTTTTTTTTAAATTACATTTTTAATCGACCTGACCTAGAACGCTGTCGTCACAATCTGACAAAAATAAATAAAAAATAATTTTTAATGACCCTATTAGTGATATTTTTGCTCATTTCACAGACAAATGCGTCTCAAAAAACAAAATAAATATTATTTAAACAAAAAACAACAAAAAGTCCATCTAACAAACTTGACACTGCATGACAGAGTTGACACAGAATTGAAGGTGGTGACAAACTAGTGAGTAAAATGAAAAACTTCATACATGTGAAGTAATGCAATTTATGTAAAATACATTAAAATAAATTAATTGCACATTTAAGTGAGATTTGACAACAATTTCACTGAAAGAGTCACAAAAACTCTGATGGACAAAAAGAGTTGACAAAAAGCCAAACTATCTCAATTTATATGATGTTATTCTGAAGGAGGCCATATTGTAGTTCATCAGGTCCATGAAATCTTTACATTTTACCAAAATTAAGCTTTTATTTCACAAAATTTCATAAAAGTTTTGTAAATTGTCAGTTATGGTGTTGACACATCATGGTTGTGACAAAAAACTTAGGAATAAAAAGAAGAAAACACTAAAGAATAACATAAGCTAACCAGAGCTAACTAGCCCTCTTAGCAAAGGGACAGAAAGGAAGTGGTCATGGGGTCCTTAGAGGTTCTGGTGCCCCCAATAATTCCGGATTTTTTTACATTCTTTTCATTTCTAACGGTGTTGACAAGACTAGGGACAAATTTCAATGGAGTTGGAAAATATATAAAAATGATTTTTAATTCAGTTTATTGATACTTTTATAATTATTTATATGAATACTTGTACTTAATTGTCATAATATATATGTATTTTTTATTTCTTTAATTGTTTTAAACTATTATAATGTATTGAGTTCTGCTCCTGGACAAGGGCTTTTACAGGCATCATCCACTGACTACAATGTTTAAAATAAAAAAATATTCTGCAAACACCAGGAAAATATACATTGTTGTGCTCACACGACCCAGGTTAGATTAGTCAGATATTTGAAAAAATTATATTTTGTGTATATTTTATTCAAATGTTGTGCTTTATCCATAGGACCTGTTTTGTCCCTATTCTCAAGAATCACTGATATATATATATATATATATATATATATATATATATATATATATATATATATATATATATATATATATATAAACAGGTCCTTCTAAAAAAATTAGCATATTGTGATAAAGTTAATTATTTTCCATAATGTAATGATAAAAAATTATACTGTCATATATTTTAGATTCATTGCACACCAACTGAAATATTTCAGGTCTTTTATTGTTTTAATACTGATGATTTTTGCATACAGCTCATGAAAACCCAAAATCCCTGTCTCAAAAAATTAGCATATCATGAAAAGGTTCTCTTAACGAGCCGTTAACCTCATCATCTGAATCAACAAAGTAACTCTAAACACCTGCAAAAGATTCATGAGGCTTTTAAAAACTCCCAGCCTGGTTCATTACTCAAAACTGCAATCATGGGTAAGACTGCTGACCTGACTGCTGTCCAGAAGGCCATCATTGACACCCTCAAGCAAGAGGATAAGACACAGAAAGACATTTCTGAACGAATAGGCTGTTCCCAGAGTGCTGTATCAAGGTACCTCTGTGCGAAGGAAAAAGTGTGTCAGAAAACGCTGCACAACGAGAAGAGGTGACCGGACCCTGAGGAAGATTGTGGAGAAGGACCGATTCCAGACCTTGGGGGACCTGAGGAAGCTGTGGACTGAGTCTGGAGTAGAAACATCCAGAGCCACCGTGCACAGGCGTGTGCAGGAAATGGGCTACAGGTGCTGTATTCCCGAGGTCAAAGGTCAAGCCACTGTTGAACCAGAAACAGCAGCAGAAGCGTCTGACCTGGGCTACAGAGAAGCAGCACTGGACTGTTGCTCAGTGGTCCAAAGTTCATTTTTCGGATGAAAGCAAATTTTGGATGTCATTCGGAAATCAAGGTGCCAGAGTCTGGAGGAAGACTGGAGAGAAGGAAAGGCCAAAAGGCCAGAAGTCCAGTGTCAAGTACCCACAGTCAGTGATGGTCTGGGGAGCCATGTCAGCTGCTGGTGTTGGTCCACTGTGTTTTATCAAGGGCAGGTCAATGCAGCAGCAATGAGGAGGTTTTGGAGCACCTCATGCTTCCATCTGCTGAAAAGCTTTTATGGAGATGAAGATTTAATTTTTTAGCACGACCTGGCACCTGCTCACAGTGCCAAAACCACTGGTATTACTGACCATGGTATTACTGTGCTCAACTGGCCTGCCAACTCTCCTGACCTGAACCCCATAGAGAATCTGTGGGATATTGTGAAGAGAAAGTTGAGAGACCAAGACCCAACACTCTGGATGAGCTTAAGGCCATCGAAGCATCCTGGGCTCCATAAAACCTCAGCAGAGCCACAGGCTGATGGCCTCCATGCCGCATTGAAGGCTGCGAAAGGATTCCTGACCAAGTATTGAATGCATAACTGAACATAATTATTTGAAAGTTGACTTTTTTGGTATTAAAACACTTTTCTTTTATTGGTCGGATGAAATATGCAAATTTTTTGAGACAGGGATTTTGGGTTTTCATGAGCTGTATGCCAAAATCATCAGTATTGAAACAATAAAAGACCTGAAATATTTCAGTTGGTGTGCAATGAATCTAAAATATATGACAGTTTAATTTTTATCATTACATTATGGAAAATAATGAACTTTATCACAATATGCTAATTTTTTTAGAAGGACCTGTATAACATTCAGTCCGTTACGATATTAGGTTTGCAGGGTTGATATTTATTTTGCAATCATCAATAAACCTCTCATGAACACAGCGGTGGTTGATTAGTTCATTTTAAACTCCTGCTCTGCTCGTTATTTTGATAATGGAACCGAAACGCACAGAATTGCGCAACATCTTGTTGAAACAATAATTACTGAGATTGTTCATTGGGTCATTAATTTGAACATCTTTTGTTGATTTTTTTTTTGTTGTTCTTTAATAAAGTTACGAACGTTTTAAGCGAGCCAGAGGAGGACGTGCTGGTCTCAGCGTCCTGGCAACATCCAGTTTGTCACCTAATCCCGAGATCGACTGAAAACCTTCCGCGATCGTCGTGTTGCACCGCTGCTCTAGCAAAGCATGAACAGTTCAGAAACTATGAAATTAGAAAAAAGGTATTCATTAACTGATTAAGTCGTGTTTTAGATTGTTCTTGAAAAACTAATCAGTCACGGCTGATTACGAACTCACGGCTGCACAGTGAACCTATTCATGTTTTACAGCAGACAGCCGCTCCTCTCTCTTGCAGGTACCCCTAAAAGATTTAGCGGGGGTACGCAGTACCCTGCCGTACCCCCTTACTTTCACCCCTGGTCCTCGAACGCACAAGGGTTAAAGAAAAAACGAAGAGCCGTTCGTCTGGGCCTAATCGGGGAAGAACTCTACATTCCAGTCTCTTGACACGCATTCTACTGAAGCCCCAACAGATGGCGCAGGTTGACCTCCTCCAGTCGGTCTCGCTTGCATGAGAGGCGGACAGGGAGCTGGCAGTTCTTACATTCTGTGGTTTGTGTTCCAAACGAACCAAGCTGCGCCCATAAGCAAGGCACCAGCCCTGTTTGGAGAACGGTGAGTATTTCTTGCTATTGTTGTTTATGTGCTAGAAGTGAGGTGACCCAGATCATGTGAAAGAAGCCGTGTTGAGGCCGCGCTAGAGTGAAACATTTTCACACTATCCCGGTGTTTTGTTCCAAGTGTCGCCTTGTGAAAAATGAGGGCAAACTACTAATGCTGTGACCTGAGCCAATTATGCTAGTTAGCTAGCTAGACTGCTTAAAGTAAAGTAAAACAAACCTAAAACCCCTGCATGGATTTACGCCAGTAGTGTTTCTCGTGCCGAGTGGAATAACAGTCCTATTTGTTGTTAGAAAACCGAGACAAGCAAACCAAACAGCAGCTTAGCTTGCTAATGTAGCTCCACCTATTTTAGCCCTGTCATGCTTTTGTCCCCTCTACTTCAGGTTTTATCCTGAGCTTCTGAACATATTTAGTCACATAGGAGGGTGGATGAAACATCCCCCAGTCGGCCCGACATTGAAACATGACTATAATGTTCCAGCTGCTGTCTGTCAGTGTCAACACTTCACACTGAGATGACTGGAAAAGGCCTGGTCAGAAACATCTTTGAGCGAGAAATGCTATTTGTCACTCATTGGAATTGGTTATTCCAGATCAATATAGGATTTCTCCAGTTTCTTTAACTTGTTCACCATTGTTTTTAAGGGTCTGCTGCATGAGAACTTTCTTCGTCATTAAGCGGAGAACTCTGAGGTCGATCCATCAGACCTATAAGTGCCTTAAATAGCGACTTAAAGTGGAAAATCTGGAAAATCACAATGAGAACATCTCAACAAGTCAATTATCAACTTGGTGTTGCTCAAGATTTTTGGGCTTGAGGAAAATCCTATCTTCTGGTTCAGTAGAATCAGCTGCTGTGGATCTTGGTTCAAACAGCTGATCATTTCAGCCTGTTAATGAGCAACCAAAAATGGAATTAGAAATACTCTTTTTGCTTTTTTTTTCTGATAATCCTTGAGTGTTTATTACCCAATAACAAGACAAAATGCAAACAATTCATTACTATAACAACCATGGAGATAGAGCTGGAAGCTTCTACTGTCTGAATTATTTTCTAAAAGCTGACTGAAGATTTTCATCAAGCTCTCCTGTTCATAACTTCAGTTTACAAGTAACTGGGTCTCCCAAGAATATACACTTCTATTACACACTGATGTACTTTAATGAAAACAGTCATCTCAGCAGAGTCAAACTCACTCTACAATTAGACAGACAAGCAGATGTAGCAACCTGACTCAGACATTAAGTCCCAACTGGGGTACAGCATTAGAAACATGGGGAACAACAAGCACAGAGAAAATGTTGGGAACCACAGCTGAAGCTGAAAATCTCTGTCTGTTATCCCACAGTAACTTCACATATTTACAGCTGTAGAAAATGAATGTTTCCAGTAGAGCTTCCTACCCACTTATGTGCTTCCTTTAACACCAGGAACACCTGAGAGATAAAAAAAAAAGGCTCAACTTCAGTAACACCGGTCAACACTCTGTTAGAAAACATTTTGTTTCCCCTTAAAGCCTTTTTTGGATGAGAAATATTAACAGAAATGAAATGATAATGTCACAAAAAATGTCATCAATTTAGTCAGAAGATCAAATTTCCCTAAATCAAATTAGAATAAAATCCTGACCTGATTGCAAAAAATGGATGTCGATTTTGGATTCAGTGGTGCAAAATAGTCACAATTCACTTGAAAAAACATAAACAACTTCCAAAAATATTTTTTTGTAACCCGATGTAATTGACTGCAACTGTTGCCTCTCAAACAATTGCTGATGTCTGCTTCTTGTTGGTCTTATACACATAGCTAAATACTAAACAGTGTTGATCACAAGTTAATCAAATTATTCAACTGGCTGAACATAACCTTCTGTAGATGCAGTAAGGTTGTCATTAGTTTGTCCAACATGTTTTGAGTCATTATCATGTGGTCAGTGATTTTCATTTCACTCGTAAGTTTTAAATAGGAATGATTTCAGTTTTATAGTGCACACAGCCTAACACGTTGCTGGTGTCATAATTGAAGCTCATCAAAGACTCCATTGTTTTCTTTTAACATTTAAAATACTATATAAAGTAATATATCCATAAGGATACAATGGTACATGCATTGGAACAGCCCTCTTAATTCAATTTATTATCAGTTCAGTTCAAAAATATTTAACTTATTCCAAAGCGAAATTAAATGTTATTGTAACTCCTACCATCCAAGTGACTTCAAAGAGTTGTAGTGAATGGTGATCCTGTGGGCCGGAAGGATCTCTGGTAGCAACTGAAGAGGCGTCTAATTGAAGACTCCTGCTGTGTAACAGTCTCATAGCCATCATGAAATGCTAACACCTCAATATCCAGACAATAGAGACCATATTTCTCTGTAACATGTCCTGGATGACACCGTCAGCCATTGGCAAACGCTGCTGATCCACCTTATTTCTGTTTGCTGTTCCCATATAAATCTGTCTGGCCGTACGGGCCCAGAAATGTTGAATCTGATCCTTGTCCATCACAATGAATGAATGAGATGATTTGAATTCTCTCTGCTCTTGTGTCTGCATCCGTAAAGTCTCCATTTCCACTCCTCTGGGATTTGGAATTGTAGTTCAAAATATTATATGAGATTTTCAGATGGTAATCTGCTGCGCCCAGTTGTAAAAGATACTTTGTTGCCACAGTTACACGTCATGACAACAGTCTGAATGCCTCAACCAAAAATAATGAACAGTCTTCGAAAAGAACAAATCTGCTAAGATAGCAGAGCTTCTCCGACACGCCAATACAGTGAGTGGTGCTATTGTAGAATGATTTGAGTCTACACTTGGATGTACTGAGCAAACAGCCTTTTTTATAACCTGTGCACATACTGAACTTTTATGGCTGGAATCAAAGTGCAGAATCCTGCTATCCGCCACACAACCTTGAAAAGCTCCACCAAAGCATAGCAGGAAAGACTCTATCACCATTATTAACTTCTGTTGTTTGGGAACATAAATGTTTCTCATTAAGCTGAGGTGATGCTGCAGTGAGAAAGGTGAAGCAAACCTTTATGGCAACACATTAGTTCAAGAGCTTGTGGCGTTATTGGCTTGTCGGCTGAAAGAGGAACAGCTTATCCTGTTCTCTCTCATCCTCATTTCATAGTTTTTGCCTGTTAAAGCTATTGAGTACTCTCACTTTTTATAGTTAGTCTTACATTGTCTACCCTCATAATTGGATTACTTCAGATCTAAGGACTGTGGGAGTTTTACTTTTTTACTTTAGTTTGTTGTCCTATTTTTCTACTTCCATGCTGAACAAGGTGCCAAGGAGTCTCTAGCTGACATGGAGGATATTGACAAAATTCTACAGACTACGTCTGACTTGAGGATTTTACAACTGGAGGTGGTCATCGAGATCAACACACACATTAAATTTAACTACTCACCTGGAAGGCCATCAAGCAAAATTTAAGCATCACATATCTATAACGCGGCCGTTGCACTTTCGATTCCCGACCTAGTGACCTTTGCCGCATGTCTTCCCTCTCTCTTTTTACCTACTTTCCTGTCTTAGCACTTTCAAATAAATTCCAATAGAACCCAAAAAAATTTTATAAAAGAAAATGTGAACATTTGTATTAAAGGAAAAACCATATTTCTACATTTTTGTTTCTCTTGTTTGAAACCTGCCAAACTGTGACATTAAATCCCAGCTGTGTAGCGAATTATGGATTTATTTTTAGTACCATTACATCCCTGATTTCTACACATATTTATAAACAATAAAGTATGCTTAATGAGTGAATGAATTCATTTGTTGTCAGTGTTTTATAGATGTTTCTAACGGTTTTCTCCTGTCTCCCTTTCCAGGGGATTTTTTTTTCTTTTGGAAACGAGACTTCTGACTCATGACTCAACCTGTGTAGGGAGATTTAGATAGTTACCATGTTTAATTTGATAAAGAAAGACAAAGAGAAGGAAGGGAGCAGGAAAGAGAAGAAAGAGAAGAAGGAGAGAATGTCTGCAGCAGAGCTGCGCAGCCTGGAGGAGATGAGCATGAGGCGGGGTTTTTTCAATCTTAAGAGGGAGGCTAAGCGGGAGTCCAAGAACAAAGTGGAGATCTCCAACCCCATTCCTATCAAAGTGGCCAGCACCAATGAGCTGTCCCTCACTGACATTGAGTCAGATGAGTTCAGCAACCGAAGCAGCATGGCCTTGGACGATCAGATCAGTGTGGCCAGCTCCACTGATGACTTGAAAGGAGAGGGAGGAGGTCAGGACGGACATCGCAGCTCTGTACGGGACCGCGTGGCTCACTTTGGTTCTCTTGCCAAGCAGAACTCCTCACAGATGGGGCAGATGATGAAACGTTTCTCCTTCTCCCAGAGGAGCAAGGAAGAGAGCCCGTCAGAGGGCTCCACACCTTCTGGACAGAACTCTGCTGCTCCATCACCGCAGGTCGAAAGTAAAGTGTTCAACATGCTTCGCAAGCACAGCCAAAAAGTTCAACCAGAGGCGGCAGACACCAAAAAAGTTTTCATCCCTGAACTAGTTGATAAGATTTTTCCCGCACCTTTGCAGCTGCCTACTGTGGTTGCACCAATTGCCCCAGAAACACGGGAGCTGGAGCTGCAGAGGCGCAACACTGGTGACTTTGGGTTCTCTTTACGCCGAACCACTATGTTAGATCGCAGCCCTGATGGAGGGGTCTACAGGCGCGTGGTCCACTTCGCCGAGCCTGGTGCTGGCACTAAGGACTTGGCGCTTGGACTTGTGCCTGGCGACAGGCTGGTGGAGATAAACGGCCGGAATGTGGAGAACAAGAGCCGTGACGAGATAGTTGAGATGATCCGTCAGTCAGGAGACACAGTGAGGTTGAAGGTCCAGCCCATCCTGGAGCTGAGCGAGCTGAGCCGCTGCTGGCTGAGGCACATCGAGGGGCTGCGCAGAGAGGCCCGACACGTAAGCAGCTTTCTTTTACTACATCTAGAGAGAAACATGACAAAATTACAACATGATATTATATTGTGAAGCATTAGACAATGTTGTTGAGACATCGTGCATCACCTGTTCCATTCAATGCACTGTAGTTCTATTCTCCTTCTCAGAACTTCTGTTGAGGGAAGGAATAGATTTAGCTTTCAATGAATAGCAAAGTGGTATTAAATTATTAATATAATTAATTTTCCTGTTTAAAAATACAGGTACTATTGAAGCATGTAAGTTACCTTGCTTTAAAAAAAAAAAAAACGTTTGGGTTGTTCATTGAATGCATCAATTTCAACAGGCACCATCATACAGTTCAAAGTATTTAACTGTTCTACTTTGAACATAAAAGACTTTTGGAAGACATTTAGTCCATTTCAGCAGAAGGAAACTAAAAGAGCTCTCCTTCTGTAACTACTAACCTGGGAGCTAATGCTAATTCAGAGGAAGACATTTAGCTGTTTTAGCTAGTTTGTCAGCTTGACTAGTTAGTAACAGATAAATTTACCGGAGAATCGTTGTAAGTCCACAGGGAAAGAGATACTGAGATTTGAACCTATGAGAGTGTGACTGGAAGAATGACTTCAGCTCAGATATTGGACCAGGAGTTAGCAAGCATTTAACTGAAACTATTGTTGCCTTCAGTCCAGCTGTTTCATTAAACTGATGCGTGGCTTGAGGTATAAAGATTATTTTGTATTATAGTGAATTTTTAGGACATTTTATATTGGAAAATACATTTTCTGTTGAGATTGGTTAATAAAGAAAATCATTTTAAAAAATCATTAAAAGGACAGTTAAAATTTCCTTTCAAAACTTAAAGAATATAATATAGTGTGGTTTGCCACCTGAAGAGAAAAAAGAATTAATAGAAAAGTATTCCAAACACTATTAATGCAAAAAACTGTATAGACTAACATTTATTTGTGATCTTTACATGTTATAAAATTTTGCTAAATTTTAGTAAGTTTTGACCACAGCTCTGAGAGCCACAACAGGGGGTTTAAAGAGCTGCGAACCCATTGGAGCATTCTTTAGCGGTGCACAGATAAATCAGCCAGCTGATAAATAGGCCCCAGTTTCCTTAACTTTGGGAGATCGGCCAATGCTTACATGTGAAATCTATCTTATCCACCGATATTATCTACCTCGGAACGGTCTAAAAATCAACCACTGAACTCTTCTCTGCTGTGAGAGAGGCTGCACACTTTGAGCTTCATTAAGTAGTTCTATGTATGAATGAACGGTTAATTAATGTTAAAAGTGTGAATTCCTAGCTTCCTGGGCTGTTTGTATAAGTGTATGTGTGTTGAACAGTACGGAGCCCCGTAGGGAACATGGGGAATTTTTTTTTCTCTCGTGAGATTTTGCGTTCTCTCACAATAATGTACTGGTCAGTTCATGTGGCATTGAGAATACTGAAAATCTTTCTGCTACAATGTTTTTTCCAAGTATGTTAATATCTCATTAGTAACATATCTGAAGTTTTGTATCTTTTTTTAATGATACAAATGCACCACAAACCTATGTTCAAAATTCAAAAGCAAAACAGGTTAAACACGGGCTTTCCATCTCTTTCCATTCCAACTGAGACGTAAACAGAAACTTTCCTTAAGAAGGAAAGAAAGAAAACCTACATTAATGACTACATGACTGTTTTTGAGTTATTTTCACCGGCAGTTCATCTGACAGTTTTGACTGTGTCTTTTTTGTATTGGTAGTCTGGTTAACAAAGGTCCATTTTCATGTACAGTCCCATCTCAGCCTTCCAACAAACATGAACATGCAGTAATAGATTAATTTTCAATAATTTTTTTGCATCAAAAAGTTAAGAATGTATAAACACGTTTTCTCTTAGGGTCTTTAAATGTGTACATATGTGCAATTATAAATGGACATTTGTGACTGTACACGAAATAGACCATGATGTATTTGCTAATTTATTGCAAGGGAATGCAATACTTTAGCAAGGTAAAGCCAAAGAAACATTTTTCCCCATTTCTCTTAGAACAGTGTCTACTGGTACATCTGAAGAATAAGATTACAATTAGAATATAATTTCTTTTGTCACTCATTTCAGGAAGAGAAACTTATTCATTGATGACACACACATTGCAATATTTAAGGGCTTGTTTTCTTGTAATTTTGATAATTATGGCTTATAGATAATAACCCTGAATTCAGTTTCACATAAAATGAGCACATTACATCTGTTTGCTGTGTAAATAAACAGTCCTTTCGTTCATTTTATGCTTATATTTTAACTCATGTTCCAATACTCTTTCGGTCACCATGTCTGTTGACTTGTCTCATTCCTGGTCTGGTTAATCTCACAATCATGTTAATAATCTTGCAATAACACAGCATTACTACATTACAGTTTTCTCCTTGTTTAGAACAAAAGCATATCTGTAACACAAAAGCTTCCTTCTAACTTAACTCAGTGCTGTCATTTTGTTTTTTCAAATTAAACAAAAATCAAAACAATTTTTGTTTTACACATCTCCAAGAGTAACTTTTCTTTTCTCTCTTTTAAATTTATTTTCAAATCTCTGTATCTGATGGGGTTTCTGATGACACGGCCCTTCCTGGCAGTGATGACCTCAGATACAGTTGGGTTAGGTTCTGGTGGGGTCTCAGATGATGAAGTGGTTTCAGCAATTGTTGTGTTCCAGTGGATTCTCCAAAGCATCGGAGGCAGTTACCACAGGGGTGTGGCGAAGATGTTTGACATTTGTGATCTCTTGTGAGCCATCTTCTGTGTTTACCAGTTCAAAGGCATCATCGGGGTTGTTTCTCAATATCACATGGCGAATGTCTTTGAATGTGGTACTCAGCTTTCCATTATCCATACTAGCAATACAAACTACATCACCAGCCTTAAAGTTCTGCTCTTTTCTCGATTGGTCTGGTCAGCATACTCCTTCATTCTGGTTTTGTATTCATTGTGATGGTCTTGTTTTATTCTTTCCAAGTGGAAGTCCATATTCCTTCTGCATGTTCTGACACTTTGTGCAGATGAAACATGAGTATGGCTCCTGACACTCTGTGTGGTGTTGGAAGGTAAGTCCCCAGTATTTTTGGAAGTTCCTCCTGCCATTTCTTTCCCGTGCCCTTGGATGTTCTGAAGTATCTGTGAAACCTCAATTTTCCCGTTGCTCTTTGGATAATACGGGGATACTCTGATGTCCAATGCTTGCTTCACATTGCTCTTGGTACCACTATCCTGTGTCCTCTCAGCACTGGTCCATCATATGTTTTAAACTCTCCAGCACATCTGTTATAAGGCTGTGGCTCTGATGGAAGTAGGCTTGGCCATTTTCCTGTCACCCCCAATTGTCTTTAGCTGTTTTTTTGTGTTGTCCTCTGTCATTTACTGTTTCATGTCCTCAAGGTTCATGGCTTGTACTTCATGCATCGCCACTGCCAGCACTCTGTCCACTTATTTCTACATACTCATTGTTCTCTGTCTCTGGTAAAGAAAGTTGTGAAAGTAAATCTGCTACATTGGACTTTACAACTATGTGTTCTATCTTATAATCATAAGGTTGTAGCCTCAAATCAAGTCTCTGTATTCATGGTGGTGACAGTGTAACCTTCTCTGGGTTGAACATGTATTTGAGGAGTTTATGGTTAGTTTGCAGAGTAAGCATGCCCTCCCACAAATACGGTCTAAAATATTCCACAGTCCATGCACATCCTAAAGCCTCATGTTCTGACAATATTGATGTTATTTTGGGGTCAATGAACGGCTTGCATATGTTACTGGATTCTTCTGTCCATCTGATTGGGTCTGTAGCAAAACTGCTACAGACAACAGTTGATGCATCCAGTTTAAGGTAGGCCAGGCATGGCTCCCTCACCAATGCTTGTTTGATTACTTGAAATGATCATTGTGTTTCACTCGTCCACAAACGAGGAAAGGGCAAACATGGCTATCAATGGTTCTGATAAGTTTGCATAGTTTTGTACAAATTTCAGGTCTGGGCCCCTTGTAGATATCTTTGACCTTTCTCTGGTCTGGTTTAATTCCTGTGTCTGTGATTACATGTCCGAGTGTCTCAATCTGTTGCAATCCAAAGATGTGCTTGTCTCTGTTAAGGGTTAAACCTCTGTTATGAAATCTCTGAAAGACTTTGAAGTGGCAGCACCCTCTTTGTGTGATGAATGTCGTCAGGGATCTCAATTCTGTGGATAAATCGCTCTGCCAAAATCCCTTCTATGCCTCTTATAGCAAAACACATCTGCTCCATGTACTGCGGGTAAGATGCTACACTGTTAATTATGGCTTATAGATGTTTTTCTCTGATCACTGCTCTATTAACTTCCCTAAGGCCTCCATATGGCCTCACTTCTTTTGCGTCTTTGTTAGATGTTAAAAACCTATTCTGATCTTTCATTCACTTCTTCTATTATACTTGGTTCAAGCATCTTGGCTAGCTCCTGATTTACAGCTTCTAACATGGGATAAGCCATCCTCCTTAAACCCTATGCTACAGGCTGGAGTTTTTCATCGACTGTAACCTTGTGGTTGTGACCTTTAATCTCTCCAAGACCTTTGATAACTAGTGAGTACTCTTTAACGAGCTAGTCAAACCTGGCCGTTTGCCCTACTGAGTTCACTTTTTTTCTTGTATTAAGTATATTATATGAAAAGCTTGTTTTTCTGCCTAGCAGTGCTTCTACATTTCCTTCTATCACACGTTATCTTTAACTACTTTTTCTTTGCACCTCATTTCAGCCTCAAAGTAGTCTACTCGTTTAAGTGGAGTAGTTTGTGTCTCATACTGTCACAACATAGTGACAGTTTTAACAAATATGTAAAAAAAAACAGACATTAAAAACAAAAAGTTATGTACTGTAGCTTTACCAGTTGGTCCATGAGCAGATTACCTGAGTTAACGCTTATAGTCGTTTATTTACAAAGACATTGTCCCAAAATGTCCCTTCCTCCTCTAAGTGTAGCCCCTTGGATCAGCTAACGATGGAAGCACAAAGCAACAAGATCATCTGTCCAGCAGCAGAGTCAGTATGCTGTAAATAGCAATGCTGGGGTCAGGCTGGATAGGTCATTAATGAATTGATTTAAAGTGATCTATATCATTTGGTCAGGAACATCGTAGTACCTAAAACTGACTTGTCTAAACATGATCCATAGAGAACATCTGTTTCATCTGGGAAGCAGTTATTCCTTCTACATTCAACATATCTTGCTCAATAAATCAAAATGTAATAAGAATGATATAACAGCAAGAACTAAAATAGCAACAGCATAAATCCTTCCAGCTGCACAGCATCCAATCATAAAATGATGCAACCAAAAAAATTATAAACAGATGTTTACAAAAAAAAAACCCGAATCAGAACTGATGTAGCAGAGCTACTGAAATATGCTGCCACCATGAGCAGCACTAACTCTGGAATGGAAAGCTAAAGCTTAGTAGAGCCATGATTGCCTTCTCACCTGTATGGATATTTCTCCCATGTTCATCCTCCCTGGTCAGATGGGATGGAGCTGATCAAATTATGGACATCACACTGAGAACAAGGAAAACCCTTAATGTAGATTAACGTACATGCTTTTGAATATTTTTCAGGAGGATGGTGTTTATTTCTTGTCATTATTTAAAGAAGAAGATTGATTATTTAAAATTATTCTCACTGATGCTAAAGCACTCTAGCCCCCTGTTCTGTCCAGGATGACTATGCAATCCATATTGTGCTCTTGGTGCATTGATACACCGAGCAAGTATTTGTTCTCAGTTTGTTCTGTGTAAATATTCCACTCTGACTGAGGACAAGACTCGCTTTGTGTCATATGAGGCTCAGCTCTAATGATTTCCACACAGCACACTGAGGACTACTTTGTTGTTTGTTGTGATCAAATGACAGCAGTGCCACAACCATTTTTTACATTCTTTAACAACGTGATAAAATTTCTATATCTTTTTGTTACCAGAAATTCTGTTTCTGTTCAGTGTGTGAGGAATTATAAGTTCTCTCCAGAATGACTAGACTGATTCAAACAGGATACAAGCTCAGAGTCCTGGAACACAAAACATTTGGATAAAGGAGGTTTTACTTAGTTTTTTTGTCCTGCATATGTAAAAAACGATAGATTATTTTTTATAACAAATGGCATTAGAATACAGATTTTAAATAAAGAGAAGCTAACAGTAATGATTCAGTTTTGAAAAGGTGTATAAACACACCCTATATAAGAAAATATTTTTTTTTCCTGTGGAAGAAAAAAATAATTAATATTGACCTGACAGCTCCTTAGTAAAACCTTTGCAGGGACATCAGAGTATTATTTCTCTGTAAAGAAATAAATTGGAACTGTTTTCAACACACCAACCTTTTGCCTGATCACTGTAAACTTCCAGCAGGATGGTGTCTGTCCACACAGACATTAATATAGCCCACAGACAGGATCCTGCTATTCTTCTCAACTGTGACGTGTTTGCACAGGATATTCCTAACAAAGCATTAAACCTGACTGAACAATAAGACAATCAGAGGCTTATTATTAGCTCGAGCTGGGCTACACTAAAGGTTTTTCCTGGCCACAGGGTTTATTAAAGATATTAAGTTGATTAAATCAATTTGTTTTACCTTTCTTTTTGTCATGGATTTAAGTTGAACTGAATCAGTTCTTGTGTGCTTATATGTTTAGGTGTCTTAATTGAGGTGTAGATTACTAAGAATTCAACATATTACCACAAATCTGTGTTTTTTTATATAACATTAGACATTTTGTTTTAAGCTACTTTAACTGAAAATAATTTCTTTCTTGAGTTCTTAAGGCTTGGCATTAAGTCTCCCAGTGTTGTGGACTTGTACAAACAAAACAAACTTTTTTTTTGAACACTTGATTTATGAAGATTTTCAAGTAAATTTGTATCATAACAGCATGACAAATTCAAACAAAAACTTCCCAATATTACACAAGCAAATAAATTATAAAATGATATTAAATAATTAATGATTGCATAAATTAAAGGCCAGGGCAGAGTTCACATCTGTGTTATATGCAGTCCATCTTATCTGGTTGCCACTTAAGTAAGGTGGTTGAGTAAAGGGAGCATTGTTGCTCATTCACATGTTCCAACACTGGATTCCATATCTTAGAAAACTCATATCGCAGTCTTTCCACATGTAGGCTACATACAAGTTCAGTTAGCCAGGTTTCAAACTTCCTGAGGAAGAGAGGTTCTTTTGAAACTGGAAAGGAATGATCCATAGTAGATACAGTACTGTTGCGGATGGTAAAATAAGAGGGTAACGGAGGAGAAGCAATCATTAATTCTGCTTTAGTTTCAGCAGAAGTATGTTTTATTATATTAATCCTATAATAATGCATGTAAAGCACATTTCCCTACCCTTTTGACTGTTAAACATGCCATAGTCCTGAGTTGTACCATAGTACCACTGCCACACACTATCAGCCTATCCTGATGTTCATGTACATACAGGATGTGTGGGTCCCTATATATTTTATTTAGCTATTGATTGAAATTTGTTTTGAAGCAGTTTTTAAGTAAAAGTCAAATCCCACAAGTTACATTTGTCAAGAATGAAAACTACTGTCTTCCTTTGCTGCTTGGAGTTTAACATGCTGTCACTCCCTCTGTTACACACAAGATGAGCCTGATCAGGGTCTTGAGGAGGAGGGCCTTTTGCTTCTTAAGTATGTGAAACTTATAGCAGGAATAAAGTTAGAAGAGATATTAAAAGTAAGAGGCCACGTTTACTTGACTTAACAGGTTTAACGGAAGCTGCTGGAGAGCAGTCCCCTCCTTTTGCATTGCTTTCTGGTATTTGTGGAATCTGCTCTGGAACAAATAGGCCACTTCCTGACCCCGTCCATCTGACATTTTCTTCTTAGGGAAGTGTAATGAAGTTCTGTGGATGCAGGAAATGGAGGAGGGGAAACGGCTTAATGTGTGGGAATGTGGTTTACTAAAAGGATAATTTTGTTTTCTATGCAGTACACGTCTGTCTCCAGAACTAATGTCTATCTTTAAGATTCACTGGACTTTTTCGGCCTTTTATCAATATAAGGGACTTTTATATTGATTAAAACTGGATTAGAACCAACGTTAGCCTCGAAGTTATAACTTCATTAGTCAAAACTCACAAAAAGATTACATGTTTGTAAGTTGTAAACAGCAGAATCTGTTGACTTTATGAAATTGCTATGGGTCTAGGTGGCTGGACTTGGGAAGGGGATTCAAGGACTTATTGTCATACTATCATACTAGCTTTGTTGTTTGTACGAAATTCGGACTTAGGTCCCAGTTTAAAGACGCGTGTGTGTGTGTGTGTGTGTGTGTGTGTGTGTGTGTGTGTGTGTGTGTGTGTGTGTGTGTGTGTGTGTGTGTGTGTGTGTGTGTGTGTGTGTGTGTGTGTGTGTGTGTGTGTGTGTATATATATACACACACACATTCAGGTTTTTTGGTCATATGAATAATCTCTTATCCCCATTTTGCAGTTTCTGGGGTGTCCTATTGAGAAGACATGTTTTGGCAGACCCTGAATGTGTTGGAATGGTAAAATATCCCTTTTGCCCTGGGAAAGCTCTGGGATGCCCAACATAAAACTGGAGAGATGTCCGAGTTTCCCCTCCTTCATCTGTTACTCCTGTAAGCCAATGTCAGGGATGGATAGATGGATGAATGAGAACCCACCAAGTTTTAGTTCTGACAAGTGCAGACTTCTCTGTCAAATTGAAATTGTAAAAGCTGAAGAATAATTTTTCCTCTTTAAAAGTTTAGGTTAAATAGTCTCCTGCTTTTACAATCCTAACTTGATGGGTTACTTTAGTACCAAAAGTGACGATGTGGTAACATTTTCCTTTCTCTGCACAGAAACCTCCACCACAGTGTAAATAGACGTTTTTCTGCATCACAAACTACAGTGCTCTTCATGGCTGTCAGCCTGTCCTCTTATTCTTCTTGTAGACTAGCGGTTCTCAACGTGGGCGGTACCGCCCCCTGGGTTCAGAGGACGGCAGGGGGCGCTGGCGGAAATTTTTACAAAAGGGGGGCGCTGGGATTCCTTTGGGGGGCGTTTGGTCGAAGGTAAACTTTACACCTTTTGCACAACAATACCAGTTTAGACTTTGAGCAACTTGGTAAAACTGTATTGTGTAACATTAAATCATGCTTGGCTGCAACTGTATCGATAGCAGCTATTCTTCGTCTATTCAGTATTTGTAGCTTCTTGGTGCAGCTCCGCTCCTGCTACTGGTAGCTTCACCGCATCAGTTCAGTGTTACACTGGCTGATGATGTTGCTGAGATTCACTTTGTCTGGTATTTTTGTACATATGTTTTGGCAGTTCTGTGATCATGTCAAAGCAGCAACTTATATTAAAACGTATTTTATTTCCGTTTGAAAGCTGCACGCTTGCATGGAAGGACAACAGAAAGTCGCTCTTATAAATATGTAATTACTAAAATGACGATACCCTGACTTTGTATCCCTCTGAAAAATGAACCCATTTACATAAAGAAATCCCTCCATGGGTGATACCACTGATAGAGAGCGTTCATTTTATAGCGTTAACACCGGTGCTGTAAGTGGTCCGGTATGAAACGGGTGTGATAGAACAACGGTACCACAGCACTTTTAAATTTAAATAATCAGAATACCGAAATTGTTTCCGTTGTTTTAAAAGGTTTATGTCAGTCTGGCTTTTCTCCGTCGATGCGCTTGCCGACCGCCCTGCACCTTAGGGGGCAAAAAAAAAAAAAAAAAAAAAACGACGCCCACATTCTATCCATGTTTTAATGTTGCACAGTTCAGTCATTTTGCAAATAGATCAAAGTTTAAACTGGCATTTTTGTACATCTTTTATCTGGTCATTTTGTGGAATATTTAACAACTAGAAAATGGCATTATTTTATGTTATTCCTACCGATTTTAAGTTGAATGTTCATTAAATTTTTCTTAGACACCTGTGAAAATAATTCCTATTCCCATGGCTTTTTTGTTCTCTGGGATATTATTTTTGATGATAAATAAAGAAACAAGTATAAAAATCCAAACATCTACAATAGTGATAGTAATATTAATAATAAAATAATAGTCAGTGCAAAGTAGCCTACAAATTCTTTGGTGGGGGGCGGTGAGGGACCTGGATAAAGGCTAGGGGGGCGCTGGCCCAAAAAAGGTTGAGAAACCCTGTTGTGGACCATAGAACTGTTGGTCTTCCTGGGTTTAACAATGTCTCTTTCCTAGAAAAGGAAATTATTTTATGGATAAACTATGTGCTCTCTTTCATCCCATTGACTTGAAGTTTAACATCCTAACTAATGTCTCAGACCCCCAAGCAATGCCTCACGGAGTTTGACACATTGCTTTTTTAATTTGAATTTGGTGTAAAGTTCACTTATAAAAACATTTCTTATTGTAGATCTATTCATTTCATATTAGGGAATAGTCCTGTGACACTTTCGGGACATAAGTACAGCAGAAATACTCTTAGACATTGCTGATATCTTTCCTCCTTGGTGATAAGTTGACACACGTCCATGCACACTGTCAAAAATCCCAACCTAGTTGGTCCCTATTGTCAGGTCTCTTTGATTAGCTGCATTTAGAGGAGAGTCTCTGAGGCTGACCATTCTAAGTGGTGTGAAGCTTACGCTGTTACATTAAGAGGATTTTTGGCATCTGATACTTCTAATTTGTGATACAAGAGGGTTAACCCAACCTCAATAGGCTCTTAATCCTAATTCCTTCTTAAATGGTTTTCGCTACCTTCATAGCCTCTTAAGGTGCTTTTCCACTGTCAGGTCACACTCTAACCGGTCAAAGTGCTGTTCAGTTCTACCGCAGGTAGCGAGCTTCTCCATTATACGCTCTGTTCCTCACTATTGTGGGCAGAACGTGAGCGCACAGCAACTGTGGTCAACTCTCTGCTGATGTTTGCTTTAATAATAATAAATAAAATTCACATCGCAACCTAATATAGTTTCAGTGTTTCACACTTTTGTCGCAAAAATGCAGCTCCATCACAAAGCTGACTACAGCTTCACCGTTACTCTCTTCCTTATTGGTGTCCGTTCATCAAAGCGACAAGCTGCTAGCAGCGCTGCAAATTCACGGTCATTCTGCTGCAAAACTTAACACGTGTTCTGTACTGAGCAGCTCTCTGATAGCAGACAGCATGTCTGCGGTCCACAGCTAAACTATATTGTTTGAAGTTTTCAGTGACGTAAATCATGGCAATAAATCAATGCGGTCAGCTGTCAATCAAATTTCTTCAGAGCCTTACACTGCTCAGTTCTGCTAGTACTGCCTCTGAAGTAGTTATGAAAATCTGAGCACAGCCAGGCAGAGCTGGATGTGCTAATGAGTCTGGCCGGGTTAGAGACGGTCTAGTGGAATAGCACCTTTATATACCAAGGCACAGTCTCAAATCTTCCCATTATCCTGTGTTATACAGCGATTAGGGAACCTTCTCCTGTTGGAGAGCAAGAACAAATGGTGGTTACTAGTCTTTTAACTGGATGTTTGTGGCTATTTGGTTGGCTGGATGTCTACTACTCCACCAAACTGAAAATGGGTCAGTTAATATTGACTACTGAAAGTGCTGTTACACTACAGTGCATATTGACCCAACCAACCAACACATTGATGCAGCCATGTGCAAATCAGTTCGCAAATTTGGGTGAAGTTCCTTAGGATCAATATTTGCTGATCCCAAGTTTGAAGATTTTGGATCTCTTTGAGTCACAACTTCCTCGGAAGGAAGGGCGTTACACTTGTCTGATAAACGGAGTGATGAGGCATTTGTAGCTTCTCATGTTTTAGTAAGGCAGATTACTACTGGTAAGTCATTAGGACACATACACGAGGTTGATAGACTGTTCTAAGAGACACCTCATGTCTGTGATCGGTAGTTTTTGACCAGTAGTGGTGCATTAATTCAGATGGCAATAACACCTCATGGAGGAGGTGGAAGAGCTCGATCTTTTCACAGATTATCTGTCTCATAACATACTGTCATGGTTTAACAAATATGTAAAAAACATTTTTTTTTTAAGTTACAAACTGACTTTACGGTCAGGTTGAAATCACTGAAAAGCTCTTAATTTTTTCTCCTATAAATTATGCATTCACCATCTGCTGCTTTGTGTTGGTTTTTTTCCCCATAGGAGTAGAAATAGTTTAATATCTAGAATCTCTTTGTTGTTTATACACATGCTCTTTCCAGGTACATTGAAATTATTGTGCAGAACTTACAGTCGAGTCACCAAACCACCAAAAAGAAATAAAAACTAGCACTGAATCCAGACTTGTTGTGAAGTCTGCATTCAGACTTCACAACATAATTTGAGAATCCACAAAAGCAAAGTTGTGTGGATTCTCAACATGTACTTTATGTTACAACTTTCTCAGTAAAAAAATGTTGCATATTTTCAGACATGAACCCACTTCTAATAGGATTAGCATTGAACTGCCTGAGGTAAAGGCTGCTTTGCTCTTCATTCTGCTCCTTTGAACTCCACCCACTCTACTTCCTGTTGCAGTATTGAGTGGCTGGAGTTTTTGGGCCCAGCTGCATTAATTAGTCACTATCTCTGTTGGGTTGTGACTTCCCTTAATTATCACGGCAATGACTATGAAACTGATCAAAACTTAAGGTGATTGCAAGTACTTAAAGCCACAGAAGCCTCATTGGCTGTCCTTCTGCTGCCATCTTGTGGCAGAAGTGGCCATAAATGGAGAAGGCTGCCTTGAAGTTGCAGTTATGTAATAGTTTTATATGAGATGTTTTTACATATTTGTTAATACTGTCACAATGTCAGAACAGTATAGTATGAGACAGATAATCTGCTCCTCTGCCTTCAGTGCTCCCAATGCTAACTGTAGAAATGCACCGCTAAGTCAGAAACAACCAATCAAAGCCAGGATGAGGGTCCTTAGTACTGTCAGTAATTCTTATGTACATGCTGCTCATACCCTCCCCCTTTCTGTCTGCTTTGCTACAGCTTCTCCCTATTAGTAGAGCCTGCTATGAATGCTCAGGCATGGCCACCGATAACGACAGATAAAAAGTTTGAAGTTTTTAGTAAGCTGTTTCTCTGCCATTAGCAGATTGAACAGCGCAGACATGAGTTTGATAGACAGCATTCATACCTTCCTCCTGGCTCTGATTGGTTGCTTTTGACTGGGAGCAGTGCCTGGCTGTACACTGCAATAATAGCAGGAGCAGCTTGAATTTTTTTTCATTTCAGAGTAACTGTCTCATATTATACTGTCACAACATAGTGACAATTTTATCATGTATGTAAAAAAACATATTTTTATAAAAGTTACATACTGCAGCTTTAAGGTGTTTCTTCTTGGAACGTGGTAGATATGGAGATTATACCACCCCAACATCTGTACTGGAAGTTCTCCTTTAGAAGCCTTTAAACCCTGTCAGCTAGCTTGTGTTGTTGATGTTGTCCACTGTACATAGCACTTACTGCAGTCTAATGGACACACACACAGAGGGGCATGTGTGGGTGTTGTTGGACTGTGGTGGTCTTTGGTCTGGAGAGCAGTGGGGCTTCTATATTTATCCCACTCAACAATCTCCATATAATAACAGATGTCTTCACATCCCTTGTCTGACCATTGACTTAAATAGCTGACCTATCAGAAACCTTCGCCTTGGTTCTCTCTCTGGTCTGCCTCTTGCCTATCACTTGGTCCTTTTGGAGTTAAGTTAGTTTGCTGCTCTGTATGACTCTATTGAGAGCTCTCTGACACCATTGCTTCACCTACAGGTAGAACATTTAACTCTGTCTTTATTAGTCTAACAGTACTGGAGCTGTGATGCATATCAGTAAGGAGTACAGTTTTTTAAATTGTGTTTTCCAAGGAGCCAGCTTGAGGAATTTTTGCCTGAAATGACTATTTCCTGATTGCTTCGTTGGTGGTGTCAGTGGGTATCTGTGGGCCAGAGGTTGGAAGGGGTTATCATCTTCTGGAAATTCATCCATGGCCACCTTCACATGTTGAAATGTCACTTTTCTGGTTTCTCCACTAATCCAGCGCTCTAAAAGCTTACGTAAAGTAACAGAGTTCTTTTTGTTAAATGCATTGAGTAAGTGAGCTGGTTAATATGTGAAGGTTGGTGTTTCTTACTTCTGTTTATTATTTGGGCCAAAACCATTTTTCAGATTGGTGGTTGGTATTTTCTTGTTATAGAGACAAAGTAATGTGGTTGTTAGTGGGCCAAAGCTAAACATTACTAACAGTACTTGTAGACTGACAGAACC
Source organism: Poecilia reticulata (assembly GCF_904066995.2). Classification (NCBI taxonomy): domain Eukaryota; kingdom Metazoa; phylum Chordata; class Actinopteri; order Cyprinodontiformes; family Poeciliidae; genus Poecilia; species Poecilia reticulata. The sequence goes on from NC_088842.1 coordinate 1,733,891, forward strand.
AATGAAAGCTTCTGGTTTATGAAATGATCTTCCTGTTGTATTTATAATGTGTTTTAAGAAAATAGCAGACTCTAAGATGGAACAGTAATTAATTAATAAAGGAAAATGGAGTAAGAGTCCTAGATGTTGCTTAAGTAGTGCTTTTATTTGTCGTTTAATTTATGTCTCTCTGCTATCTGTTGTATTTTCAAACCATGCAGCAGTGTTGTATTTGATTCATTTCATTCATGCTCAGAGTCCACTGTGTCCATGCTGTCCCAGAGTTCTGCATTAGATCATTCCAAATGGAAACTATTTAGAGCCTTTATCAGAGCTAGCTAGCTTAATTATCATGGCAATGACTATGAAACTGATCAAAACTTGGGTGATTGCAAGTACTTAAAGCCACAGAAGCCTCATTGGCTGTAAATTTCCCCACTGGTTGCTCTTCTATCTAAATAGAAGACCTATCTATTTAGATAGAAGAGCAACCAGTGGGGAAATCTAACCAGCAGATTCATTCCATTCATCACACTTCAGGTGACAATTTGGTTCCAACCAGGCATTAAAAGGTAAGGTAATCACAGGCTTTGTTGAGTAACGTTCTGTTCAACATAGGAAGAACACACCCTGCGATTCTGTAGCTAGTAGAACTACTAGATGGAGAAAACAATTTGACACAAAGTAATTCACAATCAATTTTTTCTCTTTGCAAACTCTTGAAGTTTGCTTCAGTTAAATATAAACCTAAATTAATATGATATTTTTAGAAAACACCTCGCCTCTCACCCATTGACCACTGGAGATGGGCAGCAGCCTTCTTTCAGACCCTGTAGGGATAAAAGCGTGTTAATTAGTGGATGGATGAATTTTCAGAAAACAAGCCCTTAAAGCAGTGGTCCCCAACCCCCGGACCGTGGACCAATTGGCACCGGGTCGCGCAAGAAATAGTGAAATATTTCCGTTTTATGTATTATTTGAGTCTTGAGGATCTTTTATTTTGAAAATTCTTTAACCGGATTCTCTCGGTTACTTGCGCGCCAACACTGAGCCAACAAGCAGCAAAAATGAGGAGGAAACAGATCAGATGTCTTTGGAAAGTTTCTTTGCAAAGGAGAAAAGGCCCAGAGAAGAGACAGGAGAATGGATTTATCCCGGACCGGTAGGTGAGTCCCACATTACAAGCAGCTCTGCGTAACATGTATTAAATATGTTAACTATGAAAAAACATATTCACCTCCAAATCATAGTGCAGCAAATAGAGCGGCTGCTCCCGTCGTCTTTTATCCACCGCCTTTTCTTTTTGTTACGTCTTTTACCTCTTAAAATGACTCCGCATCCTGATATTGCTTCTACGTCATCATCAGTGTTTGGTTATTCTAAATTCCCATATGCTATGTTGGGAGTTTTGTGGATTTTCTTCTGGAATCGCGATATTCGTGACTGGAATCGGTTCGTGTTGCTCCTGCCTTGGAGACACGAACCGATCGAACCTGTTGTACTTTTATCAGCTCTGTGGTCACAGAGGTTTGGAGAATCGGCCGACAATTCTTAAATCTTGCCGTCTAAACCAGACTTAAGACTCACAAGCTCTTCTTATCTCCTCTCGACCACTGCCCAAACGCTCTGACTCTGGTCCCTATGGTAACGTTTACATATCCCTTCAAAATAATATACAGATGCGCCACAAAAACGAACATTTTACTTTCGTGAAAATTTTAACTCACGATAATGACTAACGGGAGCCCTGAGCTTGTTTCTCTGCAAGCTTGTTTCATCTGGGAGTGATGGGAGACAATAACACCCGAAGTGTTGCTTATATCCACAGCCTGCTTGGTCTCTACGTGGTAAAGCAGCTTGAAGCTTCATTGCCTCATTAGCAGCCGGTCGCCGCATGTTACGCAGAGCTGCTTGTAATGTGGGACTCACCTATCGGTCCGGGATAAATCCATTCTCCTGTCTCTTCTCTGGGCCTTTTCCCCTTTGCAAAGAAACTTTCCAAAGACACCTGATCTGTTTCTTACTCATTTTGCTGCTTGTGGGCTCAATGTTGGCGTGCAAGTAACCGAGAGAATCCGGTTAAAGGTTTTTCAAAATAAAAGATCCTCCAGACTCTACATAAAATGGAAATATTGAATTTCTTGCGCGGCCCGGTACCAATTGGTCCATGGACCGGTACCGGTCCACGGACTGGGGGTTGGGGACCACTGATATAATCAATCCTCCTCCCACGTGCTGCACAGCTGAGTGTTCTTATCAGAAAGGGGAGGCTGTATGCTTACAGCCTCCCAAAATAAGACACACTTGTTAAGCACATTCCTGATTATATTGTCACAGACTATAGAGCTTCACCTGCTAACTGAGGCTTTCAGTTTGAAATGTTTTGAAATGTAGCTTCAAAACATTTCAAAATGTTTCAATCTACTTTGCTTAAATTCAATCTACTTTTTCTTAAAATTGCACAATCTGACCTCAGGGGAAACTGTAGACTAGAGATCAACTGATACAAGTATTAAGGCCAGTGCTGATTATTTTGACATCAGTCTAATCAATCTCTGCTGAGTGTTTTTGGGGCTGATTCTTGAAGTTGATATTGCCTTCCTCTCACCCTACCCCCTCCGTTTACATGATAATAATAACCCAATGATAATAAATGTTACACAAGTATCAATTTCAAACTGGAGGTGAGGAAATGGAAAGAGGAAATATTAGAGAAGAAAATAAATCAATGTATGATTGTTAAAAAACAAAGTGTCAGTAAACAAAAATATTAATACAGAATATAGAAAAAATAATTTAATGAAAAGTTGTAATAGATAAAAATATTACATTAAATACTGAAAAGGAAAAGGAAAGAATAGTGATATTACTTTAATATTGTTGAAACTTATAACCAAATATTACTTTGTCACTGAATAACCAAAGATGTTTGGAAAGTTGTACCATTCAATATTTGCAACATTAATTACTTTATGACATTTAATGACATTTACAGAGTTAAATGTAAAAAAGGGTTCAGGAGATCATGCCAAAGATTTTCCATTCTACACCTAAGAGTTTTTGAGTCATCTGTTCTGACATATGATTTAACTCTATACTGTATATTCTTTCCATTCATCCTGTTCTAGCTCCTCCTTCTCCTGTTCCATCTTGTCAGTCCCAACTAATGACAGCAAAACAACATGGCATTTTCAACTCGCTTCTCCTTCTGGGAGCAAAAGGAAAGTCTTGCATAGAAATGTCATTAAACACACACTTTAAATGCATGCTAAAATAGCATTTTACCCAGGTAGTTAACATAATTGCTCATAGCTCTCGACTATTTTTTTTTAAGTTTTGGCTTTTCTAAACTAATCTGCTGTGATTTTGCACCATGCTGAATTATGTCACTAATAATTTTCTGACTGCATCACTTGTATGTGTTGTATATTTAAGGGAGAACACTGTATGTGAAGACAGAAAATAAATGGTTGTGGTGGCATCTTTGCATGTTTTGAGGTTGGCCCAGTTTGTCACCATGAGCTTCATATAAGAAGAAGGTTTTGATCTGGTTTCATTCTTTACATTAACACTTTCTAGATCAAAGAAGAGAACAAGGCGGGAGGCAAAAGTGTAAGTAAATACTGCACAGTGCTTTTTAAAAGTTTCACATGGAAATGCAATTTTCCTAACTTTTGTCTAAGTTCATTTAGTCTCAGTCAAAGTTTTTATTGAAGCTTTTGATGTTAGTCACTCAGATCAGACTGAGCAGATCATTAAGTTAGACCTCTTACATTATGAACTTTTTTCTTTTGGTCATGTTTGTTTACTCCCCTCCTGCAACACGTTCATTCACATACAGTGCAGCGTCTTCACTTAGACTTTGTTGATAAATGAAATCTTGAAGCTTAATAATTATAGCCATCATTGTGGTAAATGTATTTATGAAGCACATTTAAAAACTGCTTAAGTTAAATAATAAAAGTAACCCAATGATAAATGATGTTGACTGAGTTAATCTTAAAAGTAAACAGCAGTGTCAGGCCAGCTAGAATTTAAATTTCTAGAATTTACTTGATTTCTTTTGAAAACACCATTCCTGCTCTGCTGCCTTCTTGCTCCGTTCAACTCCCTGTGCAGGTTGTTTTTTTTAAAACTTTATTTCAATCAGTTAGCATTGGCAAAGCTCTGTTGGTGAAGAAACGGCCCCGTGACATGGCGAGTGACACATAAATTGTGCAAGAAATGGATAATGAAATTTGTTACCAAGACTTCTAGTAGTTAATTTTTATCCAATTTATTAATTCGTTCTTGCAGCCCTATCTATAACCAAGTGATAATTTGTTTGTTGGCTTAAAGAAGTTCCTTCCCAACATTTACACTTTTGCTTTCTGTATTTCCTCTCTGTAATTAGTTGGAAGTTGACAGGCTGGCAAGCCGGGCCCAATCAGTCCCTGGTCTAGATCCTGGCAGAGCGATATTCAGGGCAAAAAGTCCTTCAGCAGCTTCCTGGGATGAATCTGCTGGTCCTGCCCGAGGTTCCGCCCCACCAATCATCACAGTGCCTGTTAAAGTCACTGAGCTCTTCAAAAGCCCTGAAACACCACTGAAGATGACATTTAAATTAAACAGATCTAAGCCTTCACAAGTCCAAACGATAGAGGCAGCTAGCTCTGGGCATGGAAACGATGAAAACAATGGCGAAAGTATTCCGAATGGTCTGAACAATGGTAATGTTGATCCTTTGGACACCAATACCAGCCAAATGGACCTTACAGATGAACAGAGGACAGCACACAAAACAGAAGGAAATGTGGTTCCTCTTGTTATTAAAAATGTTGTGTCCATACAGGGTGATGAGGCAAAGATGCTAACTCAAAATTTAGGAAAAACTAAAGAGGAAGCCAAATTTACAGCTGAAGCAGTCAAAACAGTTCAAGCACCAAGAACAGCTCCACTGACAAAGACAGTGCCAGCATTCTTCTTTAAACATGACATTATCAAAACAGAAAATAAAGCGAGTATTCCACAAGCACTGACACATTTTATGATCGGTGACAAAAGAAAAGGGCTTTGCTCACAAACCAGGAAGGAACAAGTAGAGAAAGGGAAACCACCTGAAGAGAAGAAGAAAAGTGAGCTAATGGAAACAAATCGGGAGTGTACAGAGGGTACAACCACCCAGGTGTTACAGGATACCGATTATTTCACATATTTAAAGACTTCATCAGCTCCTATTGGCTTACCTCAGACTGCTTCCAAAGTTACTTCTAGACATTCTTCTCTCCTTTCAGTTGAGGGATTTGTCGCACCTCCCAAGTCAGCTCCCCTGACTTCCTGTACAGATGTCACGTCTGCCACCTCTTCAGCCACTCCTTGTAGCCCACCTGCCTGTAAATCCTCGGGCTTGCCTCCACTGCATTCTGTCCTTAGTGCAAATCCCTCTCAACAAGCTTCAGGAAGTCAGGAAGAGTTCCAGTGGTCCCGTGCAACATATCTGACCTACGTATGTATGAGATCCTGGTGTTAGAAATGCATGGTCCAGTTAGTACAAGTAGAGACTGCCGATGTGCTTAATGTCTGTATGATTTACATTGGCAGATCAGAAGTGACGGATGTGTGAGCTTGTTTGTTGTGAATTAACTCAAGTGATGTGTTTTTGTTTGAGCATAATGAAAGGTTAAAGGAAGGAAGGTTTTCACAGCTTCAGTGTTTGAACAGAGCACTGTTCATAAAGCCTTCTATTTAATTTTAATCTTATTTTGAAGAGGAAGCACATTGAATCTGAGCTCTAGTTTTGAGTTATATGCATATACTTATGGTACGAAGTGTTGGTTGTGTGTTGACAAGCTCTGTGAATATTTCCCAGCTGACAGAAGGACATAACAGACATTGCATTTCAATCAGTTGCATGTAGGCCTGTCACGATAACAAATTTTGCTGAGCGATTGTCTAAAAAATTATTGCGATAAACGATATTGTTTCAAGACCTTTTGACACTGATTTAATGGAAGTGACGTATTAATGCATGCTATTTCCTGCCATAGATACACACTTTATTTTCAAAAGAACACATAACACTGGAACTGATAAACTAAATAAACAAAACCAAAAACAAAAATAAAATGGATTCTCAGTCTCCATTAACAAAAAACATTCTTGAACTAAACAACATAAAGCCAAAGTGGAAATAAATACTGCATTCAACCAAATGAGTGCAGATTATGAAGTCTGTATACCATATTGCCCTTCAGTAATCACTAGATTTAAATAGAGAAGATGGGCACATCCCACTACCTAATGCAGTAGTTCATACTACACGATTTTTTGCCCCTATTTTCCCCTTAAGATAATCTTAGCTCGTTAGCCGATCTAAGCAGACATTGGAGGCATGTGGAAACATTAATATTTATTTAACATTTTCTGCAAAGAATATAGAAATGACAAGGAGAGGAGTTGGAGTCAAATTACTACCGCAGTTGATAAACCCGGTAAGTTTTCAGCTGTTCTTTGTTAAAGTGACATAAATAGGTTATAATGATTTTCATTCAGTCAGAACTTGACTCTGACTCTAGCCACATGCATCACAGGTAGATTCTAGCAAAGCATTGATTAATGTCTGGTTTTTAAATTAATTAACTGGACTTGTAGCCATTATTTTGGGCTACAAATCCAAAATAATGGCAGTGTGGCTGGACACCACACAGCACGATTGAACCGTTATACCTAGGATTTCTGTCAGCTAATGTGTCTCTCAGGTTTTGAAATTATGGGCCGACAATTGGCCAACAACTCGTGTCGTGTGCGCTGGACATTGCACCAAGGAAATGAGGAAGGGAGGGTCAGTGGAGAACACCAAAGTTGAGCCTTTTTTCATTCCGTGTCATCAAGAGAAAGGAAAAAAGGCAGGAAGAGACGATAAAGCCGATAATTAAAATGAGTTTGATAGGTTTAATTTATCTTGTGATTAATTGATTTATCGTTTATTGCGACGGGCTAGTTGCATGGACTGGTTTGGTTCACTGTTTGACTAACTGTGTACCATTTTTGCTAAAGTGTTTGTGAGTACATTAGTGTGAACTATTGATTTGGTATTTACACATGGCATAAAACAGGGAGCCAGCAGGTTTGCTTTACTTCCATTTACAATAAGGCCAGGTGAGAGCTATAGTAGTGCAGATAAGAACTATAGCTAACCGGTTTTGCCTTCATTCCTGAACTTGGGTTAACTTTTCACTTCTTAGACATATCAGCTTTAATGTCATTCTAAGTTGCTTTGGTAGTTCCTTCCTTTTTTGCTTTCTCACAGCGCATTGTGAATAATGCTATCGAAAAGCATGAGCTTTTTTGTCTAACTATGTTCTGAAACAACTTGAATGATTGTTGGTCAGTGTATTCCTAGTTTTATGAATATGTATCCTTCATGGTAATGTTAATATTCACCCAGTTGGACAGAGTCTGACAGCAGGAGATGCTCAAACACAACACTAATGATGTTACCCAAAATGCCAAGGGAGTGAAGAAATATGTATGTATCACATCTGATGTTGTCATCTCAGTATTTGCCAATATCACCATTGCAAGATTGTGTAACATTGTGCAGGCCAAGAGGTGATCCAACAAGCAGGTGTAAACAGTTTATTAGAGGTCGTGTCCTCATTAAACCCTTGCTTTATTAAGTCAGAGAACTCCAAAGACCAACTCTGACAGGTCATCGGTAGAGCAGAGATTTAAATTAGCTAATAGCAGCTAATCTACCTCAGCAATGGTAGCTAAGCTATCATCAATAATCTGCCATCACGGAGATCACTTATTAATAATCGCAAAATAAACATCAAGCTTAAAAACAGAATAATATAATGAACTCAATATTCTGTTCCTTGTGTGTAAAACGTTTGTGTTTTTTGGTGTTGAATCCTGATGCATAGAATGGCATTGTTGTCAATTGCTATGGCAACTAGTTTGTTGAGTGAGAAAACACAAGAATGAGTTGTTCTGAGCTATTCTTCAACACCTTTTCTGTGTCATATTTTTCATTGCTGTGGTGCACTGCGCTGAATTTAACACAGGTATTTAATAATACCTACATCTCCAGGTTTCAGTCAGTTAACGGAATTATAATGCGCGGCTATGGATGCCATGCAAAAGAATAGTCTTTTAGCCCTCCAGCATTGTGCGCATGCCCGAAATTTCTGGATGGAAACAATAACATGCGAAGGGTCTATTGTGTGTGTGCGCGCGCGCGTGCAAACGTACGTGTATGTGTGTGTGTTTAGCATGTTGCCCATATATAACTGTGCTTTGACTTCTTAATGCTGCCAACATCTTCAGGAATCAGGGGAAGAGGATCAGTTTTCTCCTTTCCAGACGTCTCATGTTGCAGTTAAGAAACCTCCAGTGTGGCCTGGACCATGCCTGTCATAAATGCTCCAGCTCATCACATGAATCTCAGTCCTGTGAACTCACTGTAATGCATGTTTTAGATGTTTCTCTACTTGAACACACCAGATTTTAATAGTGAAAGATGTCCTCAGCAAATCCTCCCTTTAGTCAGCCACTGATTGAAATAAGGAGTGTTGAAGCAGGGAAACATGGGAAACGAGCAGGGACCAGGTTTAAAGAGAATTGCTCTCCACTGTGGCATGTACAGGTCCTTCTCAAAAAATTAGCATATTGTGATAAAGTAAATTATTTTCCATAATGTAATGATAAAAAATTAAACTGTCATATATTTTAGATTCATTGCGCACCAAATGAAATATTTCTGGTCTTTTATTGTTTTAATACTGATGATTTTTGCATACAGCTCATGAAAACCCAAAATCCCTGTCTCAAAAAATTAGCATATCATGAAAAGGTTCTCTGAACGAGCACTTAACCTCATCATCTGAATCAACAAAGTAACTCTAAACACCTACAAAAGATTCCTGAGGCCTTTAAAAACTCCCAGCCTGGTTCATTACTCAAAACCGCAATCATGGGTAAGACTGCTGACCTGACTGCTGTCCAGAAGGTCATCATTGACACCCTCAGTAAGGGTAAGACACAGAAAGAAATTTCTGAACGAATAGGCTGTTCGCAGAGTGCTGTATCAAGGTACTTCTGTGCGAAGGAAAAAGTGTGTCAGAAAACGATGCACAATGAGAAGAGGTGACCGGACCCTGAGGAAGATGGTGGAGAAGGACCGATTCCAGACCTTGGGGGACCTGAGGAAGCTGTGGACTGAGTCTGGAGTAGAAACATCCAGAGCCACCGTGCACAGGCGTGTGCAGGAAATGGGCTACAGGTGCTGTATTCCCCAGGTCAAAGGTCAAGCCACTGTTGAACCAGAAACAGTAGCAGAAGCGTCTGACCTGGGCTACAGAGAAGCAGCACTGGTCTGTTGCTCAGTGGTCCAAAGTACTTTTTTAGGATGAAAGCAAATTTTGCATGTCATTCGGAAATCAAGGTGCCAGAGTCTGGAGGAAGACTGGAGAGAAGGAAAGGCCAAAAGGCCAGAAGTCCAGTGTCAAGTACCCACAGTCAGTGATGGTCTGGGGAGCCATGTCAGCTGCTGGTGTTGGTCCACTGTGTTTTATCAAGGGCAGGTCAATGCAGCAGCAATGAGGAGGTTTTGGAGCACCTCATGCTTCCATCTGCTGAAAAACTTTATGGAGATGAAGATTTCATTTTTCAGCACGACCTGGCACCTGCTCACAGTGCCAAAACCACTGGTATTACTGACCATGGTATTACTGTGCTCAACTGGCCTGCCAACTCACCTGACCTGAACCCCATAGAGAATCTGTGGGATATTGTGAAGAGAAAGTTGAGAGACCAAGACCCAAAACTCTGGATGAGCTTAAGGCCATCGAAGCATCTTGGGCTCCATAAAACCTCAGCAGAGCCACAGGCTGATTGCCTCCATGCCGCATTGAAGGATGCAAAAGGATTCCTGACCAAGTATTGAATGCATAACTGAACATAATTATTTGAAAGTTGACTTTTTTGGTATTAAAACACATTTCTTTTATTGGTCGGATGAAGTATGCTAATATTTTGAGACAGGGATTTTGGGTTTTCATGAGCTGTATGCAAAAATCATCAGTATTAAAACAATAAAAGACTTGAAATATTTCAGTTTGTGTGCAATGAATCTAAAATATATGACAGTTTAATTTTTATCATTACATTATGGAAAATAATTAACTTTATCACAATATGCACATTTTTTGAGATTTGAGATTGTCCCTTTGCCTGCAAAGTGCATGTTTCCAACAAGATCCAACCTATTTAATGGAACATCACTAGCCATGGTGTAACGTTTGTGGATTCACATTCATAAATACGTCATGTTTCATTAACTTATTGTTGAGTGGTTTTTTCTATTTTGTGGCCTGGTGTGATATTTTTACAGGTGTTCTTCTTGCTTATGCTCACTGGTAAAGGTGATGTAAAATTTGTGAACTGGGGTTCCAACGCAGCCCCCCTCCCACATAGCCCTACAGCTGGTGTGTGTTTGATCTGAAGTCTCACTCACTAGCTAACATTCCCTCCCTGACACAAGGTTCTCTCTGTAACCTCAAAGCATGCACTGGGATCAAAATGGATACTGCTAGTGACTTGAGACCTCTTCCGTGTGATGATGAGCAGCTTTTGTCCCTTCTCTGTTAAACCTGAAATTGTTGTCTTTTCAGGTGAAGACAGAGGAGCAGATTACAGCAGAGCAGGCCTGGTACGGATCAGAGAAGGTCTGGCTTGTTCACAAAAAGGGTTTCTCTCTCGGTGAGTAAGGGTTTTTAACTTCTATTAACAGAAGTAACAAGTTATTAATCATTCTGCTAGCAAAACAACCTCTTCTGTCGTGTTACAGGTTCTTTGATTGGCCTCATTTTTTTAACCTCAGGTTTAAAATTATTGCCCAAAAAATCCTTTTTGATGAGGCTCATTCGTCAGATTCAAAATACTTTCTGAAAATAACCTTTTAAAAGGCTTTAAGCATAGTTTGCATTGAGCCCACATTTCTGTAATAAAATAGCGTTTTTATAGGTGTGATGTAATATTCTACTATAAAAAGTTATGCTTTCATTAACAGTAGGCAGAATATCCTCATAATTAATGGAAATAAAGGTGTGAAAGTGGATTTCATCTATATAGTGTCACACTTAGTGCATTCAGTTATTGGAATAAATAAAGTTTTCACAAGTATTTTCATTTTGAACATGACTGCATGTTTCCTGCACTTTATTCTTGCAGCCACTGTGCTGAAGACAGAGTGTGGCTCACTCCCCGAGGGAAAGGTGAAGATCAAGCTGGAGCATGATGGAACAATACTGGATGTGGATGAGGATGACATAGAAAAGGTGAATATCATATGGATACAAGAGTACTGATGGTCACCAATAAAAATCTGACTTAAACAGCTTCTATTCAATGTGTCTGAGGACAACAGTTCTTCATCGCAGGTGTCTGCAATCTTTACAATTCAAATTTCAGTTGAATAAACTAATAGTAAATGTTACCCGACCTTTTAAAAAATATAACTTCTAATTTTTAATAAGTATTTTAGAACAATTGCTATCTTAAAAAAACACTACAATCAGTTTGTGATGAGCAGGTTTATCTCAATGAGACCGTACTCGGATACTCGGGTGAGTGATCCTGTTCACTACCCAGCAGGATCAGTCCATTGTGCTTCAGTGGAAGTCTGGCAGTGGTAAAACCTTCATCAGAACCTAGCAAAGAGCCTGCCTTCAGCAGGAAAGGGGACTCCATTTTCCGACTTTGCTCAGAATTCCTCTTGGTTATTCATTTTTCAGATTTTCAGTTGATGTTCTAAATGATATTTGACTGTCATCTGAACCCATATATTGTGTTCTGGTCACTCTGAACCTCAGACAAGCTGCTAAGATGCTAAGCTACCAGGACTCTCCCTGCTCAGATAAAGCCTGCTGTACCTGGGTGGCCTAAACAAAGTTACAGAGCCTTAGATTATATCTGTATATAGTTTACTTTTTAAAACTCTTTCTCACAGAAACAGCAGTCCTTGAGGTTTTAGGTACCATGACTGTCGGCTTTGTCATGGTGTTTGTGTCCGTGTGCAGGCCAACCCACCAACATATGACCGCTCAGAGGACCTGGCTTCACTCGTTTACCTAAATGAGTCCAGCATGATGCACTGCTTGAGGCAGCGCTACGGAGGAAACCTCATCCACTCCTTCGCTGGACCCAACATGGTCGTTATCAACCCTCTCAGTACACCTTCTATGTATTCTGAGAAGGTGAGTGGAGACTACAGGTGCTACAGCTAGTTACAGAGCAACAGAACAGGACAGTTTACAATGTGACACGTTTATCTGTATTAGCATTGGCTTCAGTTTACTTTAAATTTTTTTCTGGTTATTCCTGCCCTTCCTGCCAACAGGTCATGCACATGTTCAAAGGCTGTCGGCGGGAGGACACTGCCCCTCACGTCTATGCCGTGGCCCAGTCAGCCTACCGCAACCTTCTCACTACCCAGCAGGATCAGTCCATTGTGCTTCTGGGGAAGTCTGGCAGTGGTAAAACCACCAACTGCCAGCATCTGGTCCAGTACCTGGTCTCTATAGCTGGAAGCACGGGCAAGATCTTCTCTGGTAACCCATCCACAAGAAGAAACAACACACATTAGCCAAACTTAGAAATTAGGTTATGCTTTCTCGTCATATCTGTGATGTGACTGCGGTCGCTCACAGACTGGAAGTAGTGAGCCACCTCCGGTCAGATTAAGTTATTACAGAAATCAAAAGTGCGGCAGGCTCAGCAGGAGGCAGTGTGAGGTACAGAGACGCTGTAATAAAAATAAAACCTCCAACATCTGCAGCAGAGGACAGGCGAAGAGAGTTGACCTGTGCTGGCTGCAAGTTGTAAATAATTTTATTGACCTAATTTTAAATAGTTTAAACAGTTAGAATAACATACTCTTGCCTTTTTTCTTCTGGTGATACGCACAGTACAATGCGTGCTAACGCAGCGCGACGTCGACTCAATCCCTCTGTACTGTAAAAGAATATAACATAAATATTATACAGTTATCAGAAGTATAAAAATCAAACTCAAGATGTCGAAATAGGAACTCTAGTCACTGAACACCATGGACAGAACATTTATAGTTTGCAACACACACGGAACTTGAACCAGTTACTTTAAATTATTGGATTATTTGAATTAAACCAGAATAAAGATGAATAACTTTCATGTTCATAGATCTACTTATTGCCATTCAGTGATTTGGAGGTGATAGATGTCTACCTCCAAATCTTAACCATCTGACCCTTCCTCCCCAAAAACACTGGAGTCATTGTTGCTTCCTGAACTTTGTGGTTTAATAAATATAGTTCCAACTCTTCATTTGAACCAGCTCCGTCCTCTGCATCACTCCATCTAGCTTCTTCCTCCAAAACTGCAGATAAGTCCCTCAAATCTTTGGAATTACTGACTCAGCCTTAGTTGTTTTGATTTACCCTCATTAGATCATAAGATGGCGCCCCCGTTTGATCCAGTTACTACAGACAAAATTGTGAACTCTGCAGTGCCATAGAATTTACAGTACTCTGCGTGAAATATTTATTATTAAAAGCTTTGTGTACACAGAATGAAAGCACAGTAGATCATCTTGCTAATGATGTCTTGGTTCTGTTGTGTCACCGACTCTTTTAACCTAAACCTACCAGAGGTGTCAATGATCTGGGGATTAATTGTACCTAATTATTGTAATTCTACAGAGAATGACCCCTAACAGTGATTAGAGTGATAGTAGTCCAGAGTAGAGCACAGATTTTCTGACTGTAGGTTTTTCCTCTCCAGCCAGAGACTGAAGGTAGTTCCTGGCCTAACAGAAACTAGTTATCCATTCTCTCACTCAAAGTGATGCTGTATCATTCAAAATACCTTCTTTAGTTCAGCAGGTAGACAAAGTGTTTATATTGTTAGAGCAGAACTGAAGCTTCTCTTTAAATTACTGCCACAGTTGCTAACACTTCTACAGAATGAGGGATGGGAATTAATCCTCTCCATCTCCAATTGAAACAGCTGAGAAGTGGCAGGCGGTCTACACAATCCTAGAGGCCTTTGGCAACTGCTCCACAACCATGAACATGAACGCCAGCCGCTTCTCTCATGTTGTGTCCCTGGACTTTGATCAGGCTGGACAGGTGGCTTCTGCCTCCATCCAGGTAACAGCTGTCAGATGGTTTTAATGCCCTCTGATCACAATATTTAATTTAATACTAAAGTTGTCTCCTCTTATTTAGACCATGCTGCTGGACAAACTGAGGGTGAGCAGAAGACCTGAAGCAGAGTCCACCTTCAATGTGTTTTACTATGTGATGGCTGGAGCTGACGGCGCTCTGAGGTGATGATGCTGACTTACTGTTAGCCTGTTCTTTGATCAGTTTTGTTTGGTAACACGATAGTTACTCTGGTTAGGAGCACGTTTATCTCGGCTTCTATGAAGCCGAGATTGTGGTGGAATCCTGGGCTGTAGGATTTTATGGACTTGGATACAAACCTGTAAAATGCTGTGATCTTCAGCATAGGGGGCTGGGATAAATTATTTGTTTGCAGGTTTCTGAAAAGAAACATAAGTCATGTCAGAAGTTAAAGTTAACAAGGAATAAAACATGTAGAAATGGAGAAAGTGAAGAGATGATTAAGTAGATGGTGTTTAAATTCAGCCAATAAGACAGTATTGATGTAAAGATGGATGGGCTGTTCTGATCCTTGGGGAACACCGGTGGTACACTTGAGGTAAATGTGGCGGGTACTCCACTCCTGGAAGCACTGGCAGCCGTCTAAAACGTTTTCCACTTCAATCAATCAATCAATCAATCAATCAATCAATCAATCAATCAATCAATCAATCAATCAATCAATCAATCAATCAATCAAATTTTATTTGTATAGCACATTTCAGCAGCAAGGCATTTCAAGGTGCTTTACATAATTAAAGAAAAAGTAAAAACAGCATGTGACATTAAATAAACAGTAAGAAAGAGATTTTGGGAAAAAAAAGAAGATAAAAACATACTTTTGTTACGGAATTTAAGCGCCTGTCATCGCTGGACTCCGGCGTCCATTTACCACGGGTATTATCCAGGCCCCGTCGCCTAACAGGGCAAGGTCTCCAACCTTGCAGCATCAGGCTCCGTCCACCTGTCATGCAAATTTTTGCGCTAGTTCTTTGCCGTCCTACACAGATTATTGTGCACTATTTTTACCTGTTAGTCTAGAATTTACAGGGTTTTTCAGTGCGCGCAATGACCCTCAGTCACTCACCACTTTTACATCATTAAAAAGAGGAATAAAAAAAATTAATAAATAGATAAAAATAAAGATAAAAACATTAAAAACATCGAAGACATCAAAACCAGCACTCTAACCCTAATTTAGCCATAAGCAACTCTAAACAGGTGGGTTTTAAATTGAGATTTAAAGGCACTCAGTGTTTCAGCTGTTTTACAGTTTTCTGGAAGTTTGTTCCAAATTTGTGGTGCATAGAAACTGAATGCTGCTTCTCCTTGTTTGGTTCTGGTTCTGGATGCAGAGCAGAACCAGAACCAGAAGATCTGAGGGGTCTAGACGGTTGGTACAACAATAACAGATCTTTAATGTATTGTGGTGCTAAACCGTTCAGTGATTTATAAACTAACAACAGTATTTTAAAGTCTATTCTCTGAGCTACAGGGAGCCAGAGGAGGGACTTTAAAACTGGTGTTATGTCTCTATCTTCCTGGTTTTAGTGAGAACGTGAGGGGCAGCGTTCTGGATCAGCTGCAGCTGTTTGATTTATTATCTGTCATGGAGATGGAGCGCTGGCTTCCATTATTTTCTTTCTGATAGCTCAATAGCGATACCCAGTGGTTCACTGTGGTTTAACATGGAGAGTGAGCATGATGTTATATCTCTATGGCCAATAGGAGCTCACTGTGTGTCTGACCTTCCTCTTAGAACGGAGTTGCACCTTAACCAGCTGAATGAAAGCAGTGCTTTTGGGATTCACTCACACTCCAAGGTAAATGGCTGCTTACCTTTTCATTGCTGATTCCCCCAGCACATGTCCCACCCCACTAAGTAATCTGGGACCTTTGATCCGATTTGGTTTTCAGACTGAAGACAAGCAGCGGGCCTTGCAGCAGTTCACCAAGCTGCAGGCGGCCATGAAGGTGCTGGGCATTTCTGTGGAGGAACAGAGGGCTCTCTGGCTTATTCTAGGAGCCATTTATCACTTAGGGGCCGCAGGAGCCACTAAAGGTAGGAATTCCCGCCTCACCATCTTTAAATACACCACATTTTCATTAGTAGGATGTTGTATTGCTTTTATCTTTGCTACCACAGGGGACATGTTTCAAACACCTCAGAATGATCAACTAACGCTTGCAAAGTGTCTCAGTGGCTTTTTGGGGTTGTTCATGGCTCCTGGTAGTTTCTGTTGGTTGGTTCTCATATGAATAATTGCAGGGTTTCCCCCAGAAAACTTGCTAAGCCCGGTGGTCAGGGCGCCGAGGCGGTCCACCGGTGGTCCACTGCGTTTTTGTATTAAAATATGTTAAGTAGACAGGAAAAGTAAAAATATAACTGGGTAATTATATGCTATGGAAAAACATCGCCAGTGAACTGCTATATAAACCCACAACTAGTCTTAAAAATAACTAATCAAAAAATACAATTAAAATAAATATAAATTATTTCCACTTTTCTAAATCCAAATTAAGTCAGCAGCTGAGTTTTTAACAAGGGGACAGAAACTATTTTGGTTGGTCGAGTTTCTGGACGAGTTTTTTAGATCTCCGGTGGCCGCGCGCATTAACTGTCTGACTATATGTGGACAAAACATTTGATATGGTTTGGTGCTTAGTGTAACCGGAAAAATAATACTAGTAAAAATAATAATAAAATAATATAAAATCGGCATTTTATATGCCGATTTTATATTATCGGCACGACGGTGAGGTTAAACCGTCGTGCAGGTTTAACCTCACCGGGTTAAACCTGCACGACGACTGATTAGCATTGGGTCGTTAACCACTAACGCACCGGCTAACCGCGAACACATATATAAACTTTTGGGAAGACGGGGCCAAACGCAGGGCAGCGTGTTGAGATGTAAACGCTGCATAATGTTTTGTTCGCAAATCTCACCGCTCCTCAAAGCACCACTGAAAGCGCCATTACAAGTTATTCCTGCGGTTCACGTAGAGCTGCGCAACCAGAGCTAACGCGGTGGGTTTAAACTCTTACCTTAATCAATAACTCCTCATAACTGATCATCACAGGGGGTTGATGTAAATATCCATACAGTTCAGCCTGTGTCCATTTCGAGTGAAAGGAGGCGCGTGCGATCCGCGCTGAGGTAAACTTAATTCAGCTCCGGCAGCGCGCTGACTTTAAATGCATAAACTATAAACACATCTTCTATAACCATATATTTTAGGAATAAATCTGCTCCGGTAGTGAAACGCTGAGTAACAGAAACGTTCGCAATCTGGCTTTAAAAAAAGGCGATTTTTTATTTTTTTTTCCTACAAAAAAAGAGAAAAATCAAGAAAGGCTTAGCCTGGCGGTGGCGCTAATAAAGCATAGCGGGCCGCCAGGCCTATAACACACTGGGGGAAACCCTGAATTGCATCCATGAACTGTTTTGTCTAACCTCCTCTCTTTACTTGCATGTTTGCATGCTGCGTCCTATCAAAAGCAGACGAAGATGAAGGTAATGGAATGAGACTTTTCCTCTTACAACAGTTGGTTTTAGAATCTGTAGGGCTTTCTCTGCCCTGATTCCCTCCTCATTTGGTCCAAACCTTCATTTGTTTGCATTTTCATCTTCTTCCTCCTAATCTGCTTTTCCTTCTATCTAGTGTTTTGTGTGTTTCTGCCATGTCACACAGGACGAAAAATGGGATTTTCGTCAGCTATTGACACATTGTTCTGCCGTGCGCATGGAGATTGCGGGCTTTCGGCAAGAGGTTTTAGTCAGAGTCGAACACTGCCAAAAATGGTCAAAAAAGCTGTGTGTTCGTGTTCCCCTATCCCCCCCCCTCCCCTTGTGCCTAGCAGAGGTTTTCGTATTTAAATGAAGTTGCTGAGTGCCATGCAAATGCAAATCAACTGTTGAGCACCGCCTTTTGACTCTTATTCATTTTGTAGCTAATCCTTTTTAATTTCTGTTCACGATAAAGAAGTATGTTTGGAGAAAACAATCTATCTTATCCATTAAAATATATATTACATGTGTGTTAGGAGCACTGAAAAACGTAGTTTTGGTTGAATTGATGATATAAAAGAAGAATATGCATGACTACATACAATAGACTTTTGTGAAACGTGATCTTACTTTGACATTCCTCCTATCTGAAGATTTATCTTGTGATGGGAGGAATTGCACAACTTAATCAAAAATAATAATAAAAACCATGTTCCAGAGTGGTAGATTGTACATAAAGTATTTTTGTGAATAATATTCAAACTAATGTTCACTGATTGCTTTAAAGACCCAGAGTCATGCTATATTGGAGTGGTAGTGGTCATTCCACATCACAATACAGGACTTAAGAAACTACAGATTTTTCAGTATTCAGTTGCTTAACTCTCAAGTTTAAATTGAAGAACAAAATGGTTGAACGTTTGTGATACCTTCTGATAGAGTATAAACATTTGTATTCTTTTTTTAAAGTTTGTTAGCATTAAATATAACTCACGGATTATGAATCATATTCTATATAAACTAAAAAGGAGACAGCTCAAAGTAGAATTGAGTAAATAAACATATAATTAATTGCTAAAAACATTTTAGCAATTAATTATGATAAAAATTAAATATACTGTCACATAGCTTTTGAAAAAATAACTTTTAGAATGTTTTTTTTTTGTCAACTTTCATTTAACACTCCAGTCCAGTTGGTGGCAGTAATGCTAACTGCTACACCCAACATGAACGAAAAAACCCGTGCGTTGTGTGAAATGGTGGAAAAAGTCCTATTTCACGGAGTTACCTTTTCAGTATCGTTTTGATATTAAGCAATGTTCCGGCGGAAAACAACAGATGACACCGCGGCGGTCCAACAAGACCGAACTCACGGTAAGAAAGCTTTTATAAATAACACGTGGAGCGAGGCCAGTTGCTTTGTTTGTTTCTTACAGAAAGCGGTCTGTCGTTTTCTTAATGCCGAAACAAGTGTAGGGTGAGATTTTGTATTGTAATCTCTATTACATGTGATGTTCTGAACTCTTAAAAATACTCGCATCATCTTTGATTTTTTCAGACCTGAAAAATGGCCAAGCAGAACCAGCCAGACCTCAGACCACGGTGCCGAGGAGCTCTTACGGAGTCCACCAGGACGAAGAGAACTTCAGTAAGTTATGATTTCACATTTAGTTAATAGTGAGCACTCGCATATTTGTAAGGAAAACTGATCTTCCCGTTATTTTATTCATTTTGTTGTAACGCAGTACAGCAAGGCAGAGTGTGGAACACACTAAAAATCTACAAAATGGCGGACGGATCTCAGGATGAAGTCATGAAGCCGGTATGTATAATCACTGCGTGATTCCCGACTGGTTGGTTGAGAATAATTTTAACTTATTTACTTACATATTTTTGAGAAAGCGATATATTTGCTACAATGTTTTTTTAATTTTACATTTATTTCCACAGACTCCACAGAATGAGAGTCACATTTGTGTCAATCAGACTCTTCAGGAACGTTCTGATGTCCATGAGGACAGAGATGCAACTGTGTGAGTATCTACTATTTTAGAATGTTGATATTTTATGCTTCAACATTGTTTATGTACATAATGTAATTATGCTATGTATTGACAATGCACAAAAATGTTTTCCAGCTGCATCCAGGACCTACTGCCAGTCATCCAGATGTAGCTAAAGAAAGAAGCAGGTAAGATTTATTACTAGAGATGTCACAATTGCATCAAATGCATCAGTTTTGCATGCATGTTTGTATATATGTGTGTATGAATGCAATCAGCAGTGAAAAGAAAAATAACATAACATTTTCTTAAGAAGCTGTAACATTTTGGGACAAGATGGTGTGCAATAATTTTAATGTAGCCTCAATGGTTAATGACAAATCACTTAAGTACTTTTATCAATGTTTTGTTAAATATCATGTTTATTCACATGATATTCAGGAGTTGATACTTTACCACATAGCCATAGTTTTCAATGACAAATGGATTACACCTCCCCGTATTTGGTGTTTCTAAACCAAGACACTTAAAATGTCAGTATAGTTTCAACAATATGTTTTCATAAAGATTCTTTATGACTTAATGTCTGTTCTGTGTCAACAACTGCTGGAGGCGAGGGAGAGCGCCCTGGCAGCAGAGATTTCCTTGTCACCATTGACCTCATGTCTGATGAAGAGGATGGCGTCTTCGAGGGTGAATCAGGCTGGATTGTGAGAACACCAAGTTTTCGCAGCCAGGAGCTCGACAACCTCTGCTCCAAACTACAAGAGAGACTTGAAGCTAACCCTAAATACAGCATGTTGCGTCATAAGCGTTTGTATGTTGGATCATGCTCAGAAAGAAAGCCACCACCACACGGCCCAGAAGTAGACAAGCATTTTGTGCTGTAATCTTTTTTATTATTATTATTTTTATTTTTTTTTTAAATTGAAGTTTTTTATTTATTTATAGATGTTATTTTATGTGTGGTTTCTTTATCTGTAGATGTGTGTTATTTGCATGTATGTACATATTTCTTTTTCAACAAAAATTAAAAATATAAACTTATGCCTTGTGCTTGGTGTATTTTTATTTCTGGGTTATTTTTTATAATTTAGTAGGGAGGGGCTTAACCAGACCTGTAATTATAAAGGTATAGTGTGTCCAATAGGGAGATATCTACCAACCAATCACATGTAAGTAATGAATTGTGATGTCATTGTTTTTTCATCGAATGACTGACAATTCACGTGGGTCTCCTGTTGCTATTCACATGCTAAGTAGAGTCGTTAAGCTGTTAACACCTCCCCGCCCCTCCTCCCCCTCTTGTAGGATTCCACATTCGACTGCGCCCGGCGAAACTGCGCTGCCCCGCCAACTGTCGTTTGCTGTCGATGTCTGTCGCTGACTAGCTGCATTTGCGTCAGAATACAGGGTCAAAAATCCCACTTTTCGTCCAGTGGTCAGCCTTCTTAGGTGGCAGAAGATCACGACTTTTCCACCCTTCTGATGTCTGCGTATTGCAGGTCTTAAGCCTGTGTCTAAAGAAGTGGTATAAAATGGACAACTTGTTGCTTTTCAGTCGTGTTTTAACTTTTAAACTTTGTACTTTGAGGATCTGCCTCAGAGGAGCAGAATGAGGTTCATCATCATGCTGTAGCCTCCACCAGAATCAACCAGTCAGGTTTTTGCAGTATTTCCCCCACCTCCAACACTAGCAGAAATGTGTACATTTTCTAATATAAGTAGAAAATATAAGTTTTAAGTAATATAAGTTTTAAGTGACCATCCTGAGGTGGTCATATAAAACAGTCTTTGGTGCATTTTTATCAGGATACTGGAGAAATCTGGATGAAGACATTGAACATATGTAGCTAAAATCCCTGGGAAACTGCTGCCTGGGATCCATGTGTTACTTTGGTTTTCATCTGTTTGTAGATATGTGTGGAGGTGATCACCCACTGTCAGCAGGTAATCCTTTAGTAGGCAACCTGCAACAGAACAGGATAGGACAGAACAACAGCCAGTCTAGGTTGTACTCATGGAAGCTCAGCTGATGGTTGAATTTTTAAAGATCTTCGGCTTTCCATGATTTCATTTCTGCATGTTCCAGAAGTCTCTAAAGTAATCCTGTCCTCTTCAGGTTAACACATTCCTGACGCTGTGTTTGTTGCTCACCCTGTAATCCATCTGTATGCTGCCATCTGCTAAGTTACCAGATTCAACACAAGTCTAACAGTAGCAGGAAGTCTATTAGTCCAGTCTTATGTTTCCTTTTCATTATCTTTGCTGTTACATTCTATGTTCACCAGATTTGTCTTTATTGTTGCAGATTTTAAGGCTTTAGAAATGCTTGTGTTTTTTCAGGAGGACGTAGGCAGTTTGCCCACCATGAATGGGCTCAGAAGGCAGCCTACCTGCTGGGCTGCACCCTGGATGAGTTGTCCTCTCTGATCTTTAAGAACCAGACCCGGGGAATGCAGCCACTGTTCAGAGGGGGCCCGGATGATGCTTGTACAGGTGACAACTTAGGTAAAAACCATCAGCTTTAAAGCCTGGAGCTGTCTTTGATGCTGACTTCTTGGTGTATCATTTTTTAAATCGTTTACACTAGGGGTGCACCGATTGCAATTTTCCGGCCAATCGCTGATAACCAATCTTTAAAAAGTCTGACTTGCCATTTCTGATTTTGGCCGATACCATTTTTTTTTGTCTGAAATTGAGATTTCAATTTTCAGAAAGTCACTGAGTTGGCAACAGTGGGGTAAATATTGTTAACTGCAAACATGCAGATATGATCTGGTGGGCTGGTGTGTCAATCAAACCTTTCTCATGGCAGAGCAAAAGAGGACAGTGGTTGATTTTTAGCTCTTTGGTGAGGTAGGTAAGATGCGGGGATGATATCAACTTCACATGTGAGTATCGGCCAATCTCCCAAAATTCAGAAAATGGGCTCCGATAAATCTGTGCACTCCTAGTTTGCAGTTTGTCTGTCTGCCTATAAATAAAGCATGTTAGATGGGAGCAAAAATGGCTGCCATGAATGTGTCTGATTCAGCTGAGTGGCATTGCTGGTAGTTTGGTTCTGGTTCTGGCTCTAAGCAGCTGTATCGTGACCCCTTTGTCTCATAGGATCTAAATTCACAGCTCTGGAATGTTTGGAGTCCATGGCATCAGGACTGTACTCGGAGGTCTTCACAGTGGTCATCTCTCTTATAAACAGGTGAAATATTATCATTATCACTGCAGCTAATGGCTAACAGCCTCTGATTGACGCCATCTTTTCTACAAACCTAGTTCTTTCATATTTTCTGTTTTTATTTATTGTTAAGGTTTCTTTTTGGGGTTGATTTTTGTTGTTGCCGTGTTTTGACATCAACTCATGCTCTTGCAGTTTTCTGTTACCGTCTTGAGTCTGTTCAAGACTGTAATTTAATTGCTTTAATTTGTTCTTTTTCCAAATGCAGTCTTTCCTCTGAGTCCCCCCCCTCAAGTGTTTCTTATTTTTGTTGTTTGTACTGTAAAATATGTAAATATGACAAACAGAAAATAATCACATGGTTTTGGGAAAGCGGAGATGAAAGTCTTCTGAGCAGTGGCTCCCAACCCTGGTTCTCAGGGGCCTTTGGCTCTTCATGTTTTAGACACACATCTCAATCTCCTCTGCAGCTATCAAGTGCTGCTGAAGCCTGTTAATCACTCATTTGGGGCAATAGTGGCAATGACTGTAGGAGTTTGCCCTGCAGGTGGATTGCCGGTTCTGCTGGGTTGGGCTTAGTTTGATTTGTCAAAATTATAAAAACAGGTTTGTACTGTTGTAGTTGGTAAACATGGACTTAATCTTTTTCTGATGGATCAGTTTGCTCTTTGAATTCTTAATTTTCTGGCTGTTTTTGTTTCAGGTTAATATTTAAAAGCATCAGCAGAGATTTTCTGATATTTCTAAGGTTGTAATTTAAATTTTGAAATGGTTTATAGCTCTGACTTAATGACATAAGCTTGTCATAAACACTTAAAAACTTCATGACTCAAAACTCATATGCGTTGAGACATGGAATGTGACTTAATTTTTTGGTGTTTAGACTTGAAGCATATTTGTGACCTGTAAAATGATGACTTCTGGACAGTAGTTGAGTTATCTCTGTGTTCACCTCTCTATTCCCCGGCCTATCGACTTAGCAACAGCTTTTAGCTTTTTGCCAAAAGTGTCCTCTAGTTGTGCAGGTCTTTTTTTGTTTTCAGCCAGTTGTAACTTCACTATACTTTAAGCACTGATGTTAGCTTGTATCTTTCTGGCTACACTCTTAGAAGCTAAGCTAACATTCTTCTTTGTCACTCAGTAATTTACTGCTTGCTTTCAATTTTTGATGTATCCTTCTCCCTGTTTTCTTTTTGTCATCCCTTTTCATGCTGTCAATCAACTTTTGTAGTACTTTGGATCAGAGAGCCACTGTTTGGTGAACAAACAAATGTATTAATTTAATTTTAGGAACATTTAAAAGCAGTTGAAGAATGGAATGACTTCATTAAATACTAGAATCCACTTAGGGAGCTAAGCTCAAAGATAACTTTTATTTATTCATTTTTATTTAGAGCAAGTGAAATACTTTGCATACATTTTAAATATATAGTTTAAGACGGGAATAAATACAGTTAATTACTAGCATGACTTCTAGGTTTGTTTTTTTCTGAAGAAATGTTCCATTGTTCTCTCTTGGTAACCCCTCATCATGATCAAATCTTTGTTCTCAGGGCTCTGAAGTCCAGCCAGCACTCCCTCTGCTCCATTCTGATTGTGGACACGCCGGGTTTCCAGAACCCTCGCCTGGCTCAGCAGCAAAGAGGAGCTACGTTTGAGGAGCTCTGCCATAACTACACCCAGGAGAGGCTGCAGACTCTGTTTCATGAACGGACCTTTGTCCAGGAATTGGAAAGATATAAGGAGGTGCACCTGTACAGCAGAGCATGGCATTACACACACTGTCACAAACACACACAGACACTCACTGATAAAATGACTTCAGCGCTATGTCCGTCCCTCAGAAGAAATTATCTAATTTGGACAAAACTTGTCCCACATCCAGACCAGAGATTGCTATGGAAACGACAGGATTAGTCAGTAGCCGGCACACCTGTGCATTACCAGTGATGTGATGGTGTCACGCTGGAAGTTCCTGTAGAATCTGACAGTCAGTCAGAACAGTTAATGAAGGTTTCCATCAGAGGGTCCCAGTAGACATTTCAGGTTTCTGACAGTAGGACCAAACCAGTGATCCTAGTGGTCACCAGAGGTCGCATTGTGGCTTTGTGTAAAGTCAGGCGGTTGATGATGCAGCTGATGTTTTTTCCAACATGGTACAGGTTGACACCTGGTGTGTGTGGATCCCTTCATGTACCAATTGATTGATTCATCTGTTGACCCAACATGCTGGGGTAGGGGCGGAGCTTCAGGGGGGGCTGGGAGGGCAGTGCAGGACTTCAAGGATCCAACCCTCTGTCACGTCTGACGAGAGCTGGAGAAGGCAGGGCCAGTGATTGACAGCGATTCAGGCCCGCCAGCACAGTCAGGGAGCTGGGTTAGTTACAGGTAGCTTTTCTAACCATCATTATTCACAATGTGTGAGTTAGTTGTAGACTGACTGTAAATTGTAGCAGCCCAGCCGCATAGACGCTCTCTGTGGTGCAGAAGCTTGTAAGCTCCCCTGTTGTAGGCATGTCTATGTTGTAAAATTATATTATCATGAGCTTTATTATTTGGACATAAAGGGCCTGGTCATTAGCCCAGTCCCCGGGCCAACGCTGACTTGTTCTGCTAGTGTGCTGGGGTTATTACTTAGTATGACCACCAAAGCAACAGTTGGTTATTATGAGCATGATTTTTGCTGTACCCCATATGTATATAGGATGGCATGTAATCCTTTTCCAATAATCAATATTTTCTGGAAGTATGTACATTCCAAGGCCTTCTGTACAATACATTGTGTGCATTACTTAGAGTTCTGGATTTAAACTTGTCTACACCATATCTAATTAAACTATCAACTTAATGCTGAACATTTTTTCAGTGAATGCACAGTTGGTTCATTTCTCTTTCTCTGTCTCTTACTGTCTGAGCTGTGTAGCCTCACTTCCTGTGTGACTGTGATGTAGATCACTAACCTCAGCTGTTATCCTCCCTGCTTCTAGGAAAACATAGAGCTTGTTTTAGATGACGTAGAGTCCAGTTCCTCCCTGTCTATAGCTGCTATTGATCAAGCTCCACAAGCTCTGGTAAGTACTTCTCACGAGTGTATGTTGCTGTTATATGAAGGCATTATGGGAATTTGTGGGTTGTAGCGCTTTTTCTACCACTCAGGTTTCTAGTTCTTGAGAGGGCTGAGGCTCGACCCAGTTCTGGTTTGTTCTTCCAGCAGCTCAGAGCAAAGGCAGAGCTACAAAACATCTCATTCATTCATTCATGGTGGTTTGATCCTACCTGTTTTATTCTGTTTTAGTGATTGTGAGCACTTCACAGTCCTGATCAGCTGACTTATGCTGGACTTGGACGTCTTTCAGAGCAGAATAATAATAAAAAGATGCTTTAGGGGCAGATGTGTTCAGCGCTGTCAAGAGGCCCTGTTGACTGATTCAGTCCAATAATCTTCTTGCTGTACGTTTCCTATAACTTGATGCAGATATAAATACAAATATTTGACAGGAATAATTCAGTAGTGTTTTTATGTACTGTGGAGAGGATACGAACAGTTAGTGTCTTAGTTGTAACAAAAGCTGTGATGTACAAAAGTCTGTAAAAGAGCATCAGCAAAAAGTGGTGACATCTCTGAGACTGGACTTGTTTCAGATTGTAGAAGTCTGCTTAGATCTGGACCTGGTTCTGAACAGCCACTAGCTGGACTGGACAGTCACAATGTCCTTCTCTTTCTTCACACACTATTAGTGAGAGGAAAACATGCGTTCCTCTCTTTGCTCTGCCCTCAGGGTTCTACTAGCTGAGATGAAAGAAGTCCTCGTTGAGTTTCCCTCTGTGCTCCCTGCAGGTTCGTACTCTGGCTCGAATGGAAGAGGCTCGAGGCCTTTTGTGGCTGATGGAGGAGGAGGGGGTTAAACCTGGAGGATCAGAGGAGATCATGCTAGAGAGACTCTTTAGCTACTACAGTTCTGGTCTGGGAGAAAACAAAGGTAATCTTCTCTGCACTGCCTCCTCATCTAGGATTCCACAGATCATAAAAACTGACCGGTGTCATTCTTACAGAAGCCAGTCTGTTACTGCGAGGCGAGAAGTCCCACTTCTTCCTTCTGGGCCACAGCCATGGAACGGACTGGGTGGAGTACAACGTTCAGGGCTGGCTGGGCCATGCTAAGAGCAACCCTGCAGCCCAGAGTGCTGCCACTCTGCTCCAGGACTCTCAGAAGTATGGCCTTCCTCAGCAAACACTCCCACAATGTCATATTATTTAAAAACGATCTGTGCTGAGTAAAGATAGTTGGTTATCAGAATTACAATAATTCTGCTGAGCACTTTTGTAGGTGGATGGATTTCACTTTCCATTCATGAGTAAAAGCAGTATTTTACACTCCAGTAATGATCTAATGTATGTAACGGTAGCTTGTAAAAGTGCTGACTGGAAAACTACGACTAAAGGTTATATATACTTTTCTCACTGATTAATCAGCCATCCTGAGCTGGCTAGAGTATCCCACACACCCACCCTGTTATGTATGAGCTTGTAGCTCCAAGTGGAGTCTAATATTAGATTACACATGTTCATCATCTAGAACAACATTAGGAACATTTTAACCTAGGTTTACCTCTACAATATCCTCATAAGCTGAAACAGGTTAATATTAGCAGAACAGATCAAGTAGAAAGTCAGGGCTACAACCTCCTAGCGATGCACGTGATTGCAAATGACGGCTGTGTTTTTGTGACCAAAGGAAGAACATCAGCAGTCTTTTCCTGGGCCGGGCCAGCGGGGCCACAGTGTTGTCAGGCTCCATCGCCGGCCTGGAGGGCAGCTCTCAGCTAGCTCTGCGCCGCGCCACCAGCATGAGGAAAACCTTCACCACAGGGGTCGCTGCTGTCAAGAAGAAGAGTCACTGCATCCAGGTCAAACTCCAAGTGGTGAGTTAATGAAATGGCACAAGACACAGAGCGGTTATTAGGCAGAAAATCTTTACCTCCATATGTGTTTGGCTCACATGGAAGCAACCAACAAGCTTAAATAATAAACTACTCCACTTAAACAAACAGGAATAGTAAAGCCCAGAATTATTCAGACCCAAATTCAATTCAATTCAACTTATTTATATTTTCACATTTTTATATATTCACTAATTCACCTGACACTCCACATTCCTTTTATTCTGTCATTGTTGAAAAGGATGTAAATAATAATAAACATGTTTTTCTTATTAAAATGTAAATGAAAACAGATTAATTACTTTATCAAACCTCCTTTTACAGTCAGTTAAGGCGGCGCCTGTCGGGCTGTGAGGCCTCAGCCAACTATCTCCCAATGGATGGTTGTACTGGAACTGCAATTTCGTTGTCTTTTTGACAATGACAATAAAATTCTTCTGAAATTCTTCTGATTATCTAAAAAGAGATTCCTGCCTCATTTCTTAGCAGAAACGATATTCTTGGCTGAATAAAATCTGTTTGAATCTGAATCTGTTAGGAGGGTTGACTTTAACCCTCATGCTGTGTGCAGACTTTCCAATTGCTCCTGTGTTGTAAGCAACACGTTAGTCACTCTTAACATAGCGAAGCTGTATCTGACTAATGGAGAAGAAGCTCTAGCAGGCCACAGCAAAGGAAAACATGCTACACTGTTAAATGTCAACAGCATTCAGTTCAGTAGTGAACCATCACCATCTACACAGACTGCAACATGGGCTTAGTGCATTATCTTGTTTGCAAACTAAACCAACAGATCCATCTTTGTGTCTTCAGGATGCCTTGATTGACATGGTGCGTCGTTCCAAGGTCCACTTTGTTCATTGTCTGCTGCCCAAAGCGGAGTCAGTGGGGGGCTGTGACCTCCGTGTTCCCCATGGAGAGAGCTCTGACTCGGGGCTGATGACTTTAGACGTGGGCCTCCTGAGAGCTCAGCTCCGCGGCTCCAAGCTGCTAGATGCCCTGCGCATCTACAGGCAAGGTGAGGTATTCTGACACCTTCAAGATGGCATCTACCACAGAGTTCAGACTGGAGCAAACAGGAGCTGTGCTGGCAGCTGAAGGAGGAGCAGCTTATCCTGCTCTCTCCCTGATAACTTTGCCTGTGAATTATTTTTCACAATTTTTATGGTTATATTTACATTATCGACATCATAACTGGATTACTTCAAACCTAAGGACCAGGAGATTTTCTCACTTTTATTTTTACCTTACTTTTCTTCACCTCCAAGTTGAACTAGGGCAAAATGCCCCCGTCCGACCCCAAGGACATTAGCAGTATTCTACAACGACTTCAGTTTTTAGAAACAAAGATTCAACTGCTGGAGGTGAACTTTGAGATCAACGCTACCTGTGGATGTGAAACAACTCTTCCTCAAATCAGCGGAGAGGTCGTACACCCCGCACCAAGCAGCTCACCCTGGATCGCTCAGGGCGCCAAGCCGAAACAAAAGTCTCACACTGCAGATCCCATGAGACGACTAACGGGGAGAACCCCTCACCTGGACGAATCAGCGTGGCCGGCTCTAAGCCGAAACCCACCTTCAACCTCAACACCTGCTCGGCCAAAGAAAGCAAACAAGCAGCTGGAACCAAAATGACTCCACCAACCCCACTCCCAAGGACAAAGCAACCAGCCCGAGCCTCAAAACATCCTGACTCCGTGGGAATCCCAGTGAAAAACAGATTATCTGCACTTCAGCCTGAGCCTCTGAGTGAAAACCCACCTTCAAACATCAGCAATGAGGCTAAACCAACGCATCCACTGCACAAAGCTCTGAAGGACAAAGTGACCACCAGGAAAATGAAAGGTATGCCAAGAGTGCTTATTGTTGGAGATGAGGCAGTAAATGGAATCAGTCATGTTTGCAATCCCAAGAAAACGAGAGTGGTTTCTTTTCTTGGTGACACTGTATCTGATTTGATTCGCAAAGTGCTCTCCCTAACCACTGATCAGCCAAACATGGAGACTTTAGTTGTGCATGTTGGAGCCAACGATCTGGCAAAGCAAAAATCGGAGATTCTGAAAAAGGACTTTAATATTCTTCTGGACACTATGAGAAAATTTAAAAACGAAGTTATTTCTCAGTGGTCCAATTCATCACCTCAATGGGGAAACGAAAAACACTCCAGGCTGGACATGATAAACAAATGGCTGATTAAAACCTGCTCTGCCAGCTCAGTGACCTTCATCGATAACCTCTGGATCTACTGGCAGCGCTTTCACCTCTTTGGAAGAGGAGGACGCAATCTTAACAAACACGGAATAAGGCTGCTCACTGCAAACATTTTTCATTTTATCAACAAGAACAACAATGTGACCATCGCTTCAGAAGAACAGGCTCAAGGATGTCTGACTAGGATGGAGCCCTCCGCTTATCAGGAGCAAAGTGTCCCAAATCAAAGTGATACTGGTTCCCATCCTCCTTCCCCCCAGGCTTTCTTTGGAGATGCCATAAACAAAAACATTAACAATGCTCGAGCTTTATTCGCTACTGTTGACAGGCTCACAAACCCTCCGATGACGTTGCCACCTGAACTCCAATCTAATGCCGCCTGCAACAAGTTTTCAAGTTTTTTTTAGAGAAAATTCAAAAGATCAGAGGATTAATCTGCACATCCACTCCAAAGACGGTACCAATGCTGTGCCCAAACAAAACAAATGCAGGAAAAATGACCCAATTTCATCTACTAAATTATAAAACCCTAGAAGCTCCTGTTCCTGCTGTCTGGATGTCCTACCCACACATTTCTTTAAGAAAGTCCTGCCTGTTGTTGCTAATGATCTGATCCAAATAGTAACTCATCGCTCTCTTCAGGTGTTTTTTTCCCCCAGGCTTTGAAAACAGCAGTTATCAAACCACTGACCACTGACTGAAAAAATAACAATCTAGACAAATCACTACTGCAGAATTACAGGCCGACCTCTGACCTCCCATTCATCAGCAAAATTATTGAAAAAGCTGTTTTTAAACAATTAAATAACTTCCTAACGATAATGAATCGCTTTGACTCCTTCCAGTCTGGTTTTCATGCTCACCACAGCACGGAGACGGCCCTTGTAAAAGTGTTCAATGACATCCATATAAACACAGACTGTGGGAGAACCACAGTGCTGGTTCTGGTTCTGTTGGACCTCAGTGCAGCTTTCGACACTGTTGACCATGACATTTTACTGAATCGACTGGAGACTTGGGTCGGACTCTCCGGTCCAGTGCTCCACTGGTTTGAATCTTACATAAAGAACAGAGATTTCAATCGGAAACTTCTCATCAGAGAGGTCAAAGGTCACATGTGGGGTACCCCAAGGTTCAATCCTAGGACCCCTTCTTTTCAATATTTATATGCTCCCAGTGGCTCAGGTTATAACAGGAAATAAGATGAGCTACCACAATTATGCGGATGATACACAGCTCTACATCACGATGTCACCAGGTGACTCTGAACCCATCCAATCACTGAATAGATGCTTAGAACAGATCAATGTGTGGATGTGCCAAAACTTTCTCCAGCTGAACAGAAACAAAACTGAAATTATTATCTTTGGACCTAAAGAGGAGCGAACCAGAATCAATGCACAGCTTCAGTTATTACAACTAAAAACCAGCGATCAGAACGAAACCTGGGAGTAGTGATGGACTCTGACCTGAACCTTCAGAGCCACATTAAGACAGTCACAAAGTCGGCCTTCTATCACCTGAAGAACATCTCCAGGATTAGAGGACTAATGTCTCAGCGCAATCTAGAGAAACTCATTAATGCGTTTATCTTTAGCCGCATTGATTCCTGCAACAGCGTCTTCACAGGTCTGACTAATAAATCAATCAAACAGTTGCAGCTGATCCAGAAGCTGCTGCTGCTGTTCTCACTAAAACCAGGAAGATAGAGCACATAACACCAGTTTTAAAGTCCCTACACTGGCTCCCTGTAGCTCAAAGAATAGACTTTAAAATACTGTTGTTAGTTTATAAATCACTGAACGGTTTAGCACCACAATACATTAAAGATCTGTTATTGCTGTGCCAACCCCTCGGACCCCTCAGATCTTCTGGTTCTGGTTCTGCTCTGCATCCAGAACCAGATGAGGAGAAGCAGTATTCAGTTTCTATGCACCACAGATTTGGAACAAACTTCCAGAAAACTGTAAAACAGCTGAAACACTGAGTGCCTTTAAATCTCAACTTAAAACCCACCTGTTTAGAGTTGCTTATGGCTAAATTAGGGTTAGAGTGCCAGTTTTGACGTCTTTGATGTTTTTATGTTTTTACCTTTTTAATCTTTTTTAAAAAATCTCTTTAATGTTTTTATCTTTACTTTTTAATTTTTATTTCTCTTTCTCACTGTTTCCGTTTTAATGATGTAAAGCCCCCCAGAAAACGTCCCAGTTAACTAAAGTTCTACGGGGTTTAGAGTCCCAGTTGACGGCGTTTCAACTAAAAACCTAGAGGTTGGAGTCCTTGTCAAACGGTGTTTTTGACTAAAGTCCCAGAGGGTTAGAGTCCCAGTTAAATGACGTTTAACTGAAGTCCTAAAGGGGTTTTAATGTTTTTGTCTTTTTTAAAATCTTTTTCTCTTTCTCACTGTTTATTCAATGTCACATGCTGTTTTTATTTTAATTATGTAAAGGACTTTGAAATGCCTTGCTGCTGAAATGTGCTATGCAAATAAAATTTGATTGATTGATTGATTGATTGATTGATTGATTGATTGATTGAGCTACTTGGTTTATTTGGTGGTTGAAATTACAGCAAGTATAATGAAGTTATTGATCCAACCCTGGTAGAAGATTGTTTATCTGGAGAATGATGGATTTCAAACTGTCCTGATCAGAATTAGCTTTATTTGGATTTTGATCCGATGGCAGCATCTCCCTGTCTATAACTAACAGTTAATAAAAACAATATGCCATGCCCATGCTCAAAGAATCAGTAGCTTTTAAATGCAGTGTCCTCATGTTTGGTTTCTTTTGTCAGGTAATAAAGTCATGATTGACAGAACTATAGGTGTGCCGATCGATCAGCCATCGATCATAATCGTCCGATTTCCGTGAAAAAGTGTATGATCGGTGATCGCCAATCACGGTCTCTTGTTGCCGATCGCATAAACCGATCACCTGCATCTCATTTCGCAGCCTGCCTGTGCAGCTGGTCTCCTCTTTCCTTCACACTGCGCAAACGCGCAGCAACAAATCCCAAGCGATGTGGAACTATAACGCACTGAGTGAATGGGGAAGTTTGCGTGTTGCGGCGGAAAATTGAAGCGCGTCAAAATGCATCAACACGACGAATCTAATATGGCATAAAAATAATGCCATACTTGACGGAGTTTGGCTACATCGAGGCTCACTGCAGTAAAAGAAAAAAGACATATGGAGGATCAGATAGCAGGCAAAGCAGCGCACAGCTACACTCACCCGGATTAGCATGACGGTCAGAAAACTAAACAAATAACCCGGAAAATTATTTAAGTCTTTGAGCTGCGATGTAAGACGCTGGTTCTGCTTTTGCTTTTGAACTGCTGCTGCGCTACAGGTAGTAATATTTCACAGACGGGGCGTCGCTTCTGCTCCACCTGGTAGTGACTCTCACACCAAACCTCTGTTTAAAGCTGCAGCATCTAACTTAAAAAAAATAATAATAATTTGTTAATGTTCTGTATATAACTCCTAATGCACAATTCTCCCTTTAGGGCATTAATCCCAGAGTGTGCGTCTTTCTGTACTTGTCCAGTGGGTTCTTCTCCTTTGGAGGTGACTGTCACTTTAAGAGATTCTGGTGTTTCCTAGTCTGGGAGGATTTGCCAGCTGCAGACCAGACCAGACTAGAAGCAGCAGACTGATTTGGCTCACATCCAGACCTGTCTCTGCCTGTTTCCATGGCAACTAAAGGCACCCAAAAGAGCACCAGACTGTGGGTCCTGTCCTCGCCAAAGCCACAGCTCCTGCAGCAGCAGTAATGATGAGCTGCCCTGTGAGTTGCTGTGGTGTGGAGGTGCAGAGGAAGGGAGGAGTTGTCTGA
Organism: Poecilia reticulata; assembly: GCF_904066995.2. NCBI lineage: Eukaryota > Metazoa > Chordata > Actinopteri > Cyprinodontiformes > Poeciliidae > Poecilia > Poecilia reticulata. The sequence continues at coordinate 1,767,743 of NC_088842.1, forward strand.
CTGCAGCTGAATCAGGGACCTGAGCTGCACAAAGGCTGCTTCAGCAGCTTGAGATTGGGTCCAAACTCTGCTCACTTCATGAAATGTTGAGCAACAATTGGAAGAAGACGACGCAGATGGCAGCATGGCTAGCAACTGTTACATCATGCTACCAAAATAATTTCAAAAACCAGAACTTCCAGTTATGCTGATTTCAGTTTTCTATGAGAATGACCGTTTGCTCTCTCCCTGTTGCCAGGTTACCCAGACCACATGGTGTTCTCAGAGTTCCGCAGACGCTTTGATGTTCTAGCGCCACATCTGACCAAAAAACATGGCCGCAACGACATAGTCCCAGATGAGAAGAGAGTGAGTCTGTTTCTATGCAGTTCTATTGTGAAAAGCTAGTTAGTGACTGCTGAGGGGTAAAGAGAGAATAACGAGTTAGTTCAGTTTGTCCTCTGCTTCCCCTTTGACTGGCAGTTCATCATGTTTTCCTTCCTGAAATGTTTCTGATTTCTGCTAAAACTGCTTGTGGCAGCTTATAGAGGTAAAAAGTGCTGTCATTCATATTCTCCTTGCTGTCTACTGTCTGATCTCCTGTACATGCAGGTTACTCATCTGTAGTCATGGGTTACCCTGCCACACTACTCATTATGTAATTAAAATAATTACATAATGTTAATACAATTAACATTATGTTGTTATGCTCAGCAGGCTCAGATCCTGCTGAGCATTCAGACATTTAGTGTTATATGAGGCAGAGCAGCTTAGTAGCATTTCCCCAACAATTAAGTTTTTTATGTTATATATATAGTTTCCTGTTGAAAATTACAAGAAGCTCATTTTCAACAATGTTAGTGAAGAGAGTTTGGATCTCTTTCTTTGCTATGGAAACACTATTTTTACTCTGCCGGCCACAACTTGGCTTCATTGGCACCAGGGATCAGCTGATTGAGCTGAAGCCAGGAGGCACAGTGACCAGACACAGAGAAATCCCTGAAGAGATCTGGAGAAGGACACATCCAGGTTCCAGAGGAGGAAACAAGCAGTGGAGGAGAGAAATAAGTAAGAAACTATGGAGAAGAGGAGCTATAAGCTGTTTCTCCCCTCGGTTACCATGGGCAACGTTAGATCACTGGTCAACAAAATGGAGGGGTTAACAGCGCTGGCCAAGCATCAGAGAGTACTGGAAGGGTAGCTGAATGTGTTTTATGAAGACATGGCTCCACACAGACACTCCTGATGTCAGTGTCTCCATTGAGGACTTCCAGACTGTTCGAGCCGACCGGGATCGCACTGAAAGTGGAAAGTCAGAGTCCTTCATCCCCATGTGAGTCTCACCTTCATACCTCCTTCCCTCCTCTTCTACTCGGTGACCTTCCCCCACCCCTCAGCCGGCCACCTCGACAGTAAACATCACTTCTGAAGATGTTAAAAGTCAGCTGGTCGGACTTTGCTCTCTGAAGGTCCTGATAGCGTGAGCCTGGATAGTTGTGCTATCCAGCTCTGTGGAGTTCTTCAACATGAGCCTGTGCCTATTACTATGATGTGGAAAACAGCCTGCAATGTTCCAGTCCTAAAAACGCAGCAAATCTCAGGTTCTATTTCTCCATCTGACTGACTGACCGTCCTGCTGGTGTTTAGGCGGTGCAAGAGCTGCTGGAGTCCCTGGAGCTGGAGAAGAGCAGCTACCACCTGGGGCTAAGCAAGGTGAGTGAGTCAGGATCGGGCTCATCCTGTCAACTTGAAATGGAGCTGAAAAACTCTCTGCCGTTGTCCTCCAGGTGTTTTTCCGAGCTGGGACTTTGTCCATGCTGGAAGAGCAGCGGGACGTCCAGACCAGGAGGAACATCTCTCTCTTCCAGGCTGCATGCAGAGGCTACCTGGCCAGACAGGCATTCAAGAAGAGGAAGGTAGGACGGCTGTGTGCTCGCTTATATCATGGAGAACATTCTTCATGTTCTGCCTGTTTGTGGATGTTTGATGGCATTGATATGCAAGTGACCTGATCAGTCCTATCATATTATTCTGAAGATATTCTGAAGGCAGGGTGTACTTTCTGTTTATTTTCTGTCGTCCAATCAGGTGGTCAGTGAGAGAGCAGCTGATTCTCCTCCTTCTCTTAGCTGCACACCATTATTAATCCATCAAAACAGAGACTGGACAGTCCTGCAGTACAAATGTTACAACACGCCACTTATGCAAATCAGCAGAAAAAAATTGCTTCTATTCAGCTTTAGTTGGTCAGTAAAAACTAAAAATAAGAAGTAAAAAATTCCTAAACCCACAGGATTGCTCAGGCCCTACTACACATCACCATCACCTCAGCAATACAGGAGCTCATTGCACTGAAAAGAAAACATCAGCAGACATTTATTTTATGCCACTCTGTTAGTGTTGAATGAATATTTTCTTTCCGAAATCATATCTCACCTCATGCGTGACAGTAAAACTGGTAACTTGTGTGTGTGTGTGTGTGTGTGTGTGTGTGTGTGCGTGTGTGTGTGTGTGTGCGTGTGTGTGTGTGTACGCGTGCGTGTGTGTGGCGTTTGGTTCTGCTGAACAGATCCAGGATCTTGCCATTCGGTGCATCCAGAAGAACATCAAGAAGAACCGCGGTGTGAAGGGCTGGCCATGGTGGAAGCTCTTCACAACTGTTAGACCTCTGATAGAGGTGCAGCTCACTGAGGAGCAGATCCGTGGAAAGGATGTGAGTTTCTTTGGTTTAGCTTATTCACTCATACCTGCTGTGCCGTCCCTAGAACTGCAGTAAAAACTGAATCCATCGGTACATTAGAATACTACAAAAGGAATGGCTCCTCCTGTTTTCTTTAAAACATGTTATTCTGACCGTTTTACTGCAGGTATCCAAACATGTTGATCATTTTTCTATAGATCAGAATTATGTCTACATATAATGCTGAAACACAGGTCAGCATTTAGGTGTAAGCTAACACCCATCCAGAACATTAATTAGTTCTCCCCTGAAGCTGTGCGTGTGTGTGTGTGTGTGTGTGTGTGTGTGTGTGTGTGTGTGTGTGTGTGTGTGTGTGTGTGTGTGTGTGCGTGCGTGCGTGCGTGCGTGCGTGCGTGCGTGCGTGCGTGCGTGCGTGCGTGCGTGCGTGCGTGCGTGCGTGCGTGCGTGCGTGTTTCTTTCAGGAGGAGATTCAACAGCTGAAGCAGAAGCTGGAGAAGATGGAGAGGGAGAGGAATGAGCTGAGGCTGAACAGTGACCGACTGGAGAGCAGGGTAAACGCACAACTAAAGGCTTTCAGTTACTGAGCTGCTTTTTTATTGGGTGTATATAAACTTCTGGTATATATTGCATGCTAGCAAACCCACCATGTGGGAACATATGTGTGAGCCTTGGTGTGTGTGTCCTCAGATGACAGAACTGTCCACAGAGCTAGCTGATGAGCGGAACACGGCTGAGTCGGCCTCCCAGCTGCTGGAGGCAGAGACCTCCGAGAGGCTCCGCTTGGAGAAGGACATGAAGGACCTACAGGTACAACCATCAGCTGCTTCGCTCACGGACGTTTTTTTGTTGTCATGGTAACAACTGATCTGCTCTTTTCAATAAGACAAAGTTTGACAGCATGAAGAAACAGTCGGAGTCCATGGAGATGGAGGTGATGGAGGCTCGGCTCATCAGGTCTTCTGAACTCAATGGAGAGATGGATGATGACGACACAGGTCAGACACAATAAATGTAGAGGCATGTTGCCCTGGTCCAACACATGATTCCTCCATTTGGAATAAGCTTCCACATTGTGGCCTTATACTAATTTACATGTATGTATGGGTGGGGACAGGGCAGACCAGCAGCTGAGCTTTGTCACCATGTTGTGACAGTATGTTATGAGACAGATAATCTCTGACAAGATCAATCACCTCTCTGAGCTGCTATTGCCATCTGAAGAATTTTACTGCTGCTAGCCAAAGGAGGGTCTTAACTAGCGGTTCTCAACGTGGGCAGTACCGCCCCCTGGGGGGCGTTCAGAGGACTGCAGGGGGGCGGAAAGTTTTACAAAAGGGGGGTGCTGGGATTCCTTTGGGGGGCGTTTGGTCAAAGGTAAACTTTACACCTTACAATCACAACAATGTCAGTTTAGACTCTGAGCAACTTGGTAAAACTGTATTTTGTAACATTAAATCATGCCTGGCTGCAACTGTATCGATGGCAGCTCTTCTTCTATTCAGTGTTTGTAGCTTCTTGGTGCAGCTCCTCTCCAGCTACTGGTAGCTTCACCGCATCAGTTCAGTGTTACACCGGCTGATGACGTTGCTGTGATTCACTTTGTCTGGTATTTTTGTACATATGTTTTGGCAGTTCTGTGATCATGTCAAAGCAGCAACTTATATTAAAAATGTTTTATTTCCATTTGAAAGCTGCACGCTTCCATGGAAGGACAACAGAAAGTCGCTCTTATAAACATGTAATTACTAAAATCACGATACCCTGACTTTGTATCCCTCTGAAAAATGAACCCATTTACATAAAGAAATCCCTCCATGGGTGATACCACTGATAGAGAGCGTTCATTTTATAGCATTGACACCGGTGCTGTAAGTGGTCCGGTATGAAACAGGTGTGATAGAACAACGGTACCACAGCACTTTTAAATTTAAATAATCAGAATACCGAAATTGTTTGTAAAAGGTTTATGTCAGTCTGCCTTTTCCCCATCGATACGTTTCCTAACCGCCCTGCACCTTAGGGGGTTGAAAAAAAAAAAACGACACGCACATTGCGCAAAACTCTGAAAAAGGAGAAGCGGGACATAAAACGGAGCGACAAACTAGATGTTAATTATGGCATAAAAACAGAATCTGACACTGAACAGTGAAAAATGAACACATGATGTGAAACCAGTGGTGGAGAAAGTACTCAAAAAATTTACTTAAGTAAAAGTACAAATACACAGTCAAAAATGTACTTAAGTAAAAGTCAAAGTACCACATTAACATTTTACTTAAGTAAAAGTAAAAAAGTACTGGCTTTTAAAAATACTTAAGTATTAAAAGTAAAAGTACTTGCTGAATGCATTGCCTAATCACTAATATCATTAAGTGTACCAATCGTATTTAATTTTAATACATCAGTAATGTGCCATTTTAATGAACAATGCCACAGATAAAGCATGTTTTTATTGAGTTTACTCTGTAACATACTTAGATACTTATATATATATATATATATATCCTGCCATATATATAACTTAGATATGTGATTCTATGCATCATAATTTCAGGGATGGAAACATCTCCTGTCCTAACATAACATGAACTTCACTTTTTTTGCCACACATTTATTTTGAAAGAAATCCAACTGGCAGAGGAGGACCTGGAACCAAGGAGCCACATAGCAGAGTTGTAGTCTAGACCACCGAACCCAAGACCAAATCAAAACCAGCACCCCGTGCTACATGACAATAAAATTAAGTGCACCTATCAAAATTGCTTCTCAAATTGATCTGAAAGATTCACTTTCCCATAAAAACACCTAGATATTAAATACTTAGAGCTGAAATAAATTATCCAGTGACAATTAAAACTCTTCTTCATTCTGTTTTGCTTTCATCTCTGTGCCACAATACACAGAGGTCTCCTGCCATCCCTAAAAAAAATAACACCCTGGGTGGTTGCCCATATTGCCAATGTCAGAAATAATAATTGTCTGCATCATTAAACATAGCAATTAACAACGCTCAACTATGAACACTGTCCAAGGCCCAATAAGCAACAAGTAACCAAGCAGGAGGAGCATGTGACTGTTCTCATCCTCCCTCCTGCTGCAACGTCTGCCACCATGACAGGTGACGAAAACAAAGAGCAATGAGCATGCTCTGTGTTCTTACGTTCTTGTTTTATTTATTCGCCAATTAAATATAAAGATATTTTAATGAAATAAAATAGCTACTGCAGTGTACACAGAGCATTACAAGAACAAAGAACGGCTCTCAGTGAGGCTTCAGCACTATAGGACTTAGTCAAGATCCGTCCAGAAGAATCGGATCGTTCCTGAATGTCATATTTCTATATTGCACTTTGGTATGCAACACCTCAGCCAACACCTCCACACAATAATTTAGCGCATGAGTGACAACTTTTTTTCATCGCAGATGCAACATGTGTTTCAGTAAATACAGCTAGCTTTGCTAGCATCACGTCCACGGAGCTTACCTTTCTTTAAGCTTTCCTTCCAAGTGACGTTAAAAATTGGACGAAGTCCCACCGTCTGTGAAAGCGAAGCGCTGCTGATTTTACATGTCGCTATATCTTATGACTTGTGCAGCGCTATTATATTACTGACTCTCAGAGGAAACCACTGCGCATGTGTTAGAGCTCCGCGTGCGAGTAAAGGTGGAGCTGATGGGTGACAACAGACACTAAGTCACGTTATTGCTTGGATTTTACGGCGCCACCTTAAATCCCTGAACTTCACATTTTAACGGAAAAAAAGCTCAACGCGACTTGGATGTAACGAGTAACGCGACACTTTTGTAGAAATCTAGTGAAGTAGAAAGTACAGATACTTACTGTAAAATGTAGTGAAGTAAAAGTAGAAAGTACCCATTATTAAATCTACTTAAGTAAAGTACAGATACACGAAAATTGTACTTAAGTACAGTAACGAAGTCCTTGTACTTCGTTACTTCCCACCACTGTGTGAAACACATGATAATTAGGCGGCGCAGCAGGTGATGAGTGAAGATTACTGATGGTGAGCGTCAATAAACAATAAAATAAATCTAACAACAGGAAAGAAACTAAAGTGGACATAGCAATAAACCAAGAGAGGATAATACTAATCAAAGGAAACTAAATGGAAATGAATGAAGAACAAAATGCAAGAATAAACTGAGAAACTAAAGTAAAACTAAAGTAAAACTGAGAAACTAAAGAATAAACTGGTATGGCAAGACCTTTCGAGCAATAATTAATACAGAGACTGTATGGCAAGAATAAATAGACACTATTTCCAGATAGAAGGTAAAATAATATTGTTGAAATGCCATGGGTTTGTTGAGACCACATCTAATACTGAGAATAAATATATCTTGCAGACCATAACAGTAAAGAACTGATCACTTATTTATGTTTTTAATTATATTTGATATATTTATTTCTTCAATAGTATTTTTCATGTCAGTGTTAATGTCATGAGGCTGATGACTCCATGACACTTTCAATTTGACTCATTAGGATTTTATTAAGAACCAGATTTGTTCTTTGTAATTTCTATCCAGTAAAACTATTAATCTATAAATCAATAGACAAGTCTATATAAAGATATAATCCATGTTTCTGTCTCATATTTGTATGGCATTAAAAGGACCTGGAACTTTTGTTTGTCCAATGACAGCTGTGGTTTGCACAATAAATGCCATGTGGGTGAAGTTTTATAGATGATACTCTGATGTCCCATTCTCCTGAAGGCAGCACAGAGCTGTCAATCGTTTTACAAATAGATCAAGGTTTAAACTGGCATGTTGTTCATCTTTTATCTGGTCATTTTGTGGAATATTTAACAAATAGAAAATGGCACAGAACAAGAATATTTTTTCCACTCTGATTGGCTGCTGTTATTCCTTCCGATTTTAAGTTGAATGTTCATTAAATTTTTCATAGACGCCTGTGAAAATAATTTCTATTCCCATGGCTTTTTTGTTCTCTGGGAAATTATTTTTGATGATAAATACAGAAACAAGCATAAAAATCAAAACATCTACAATAGTGATAGTAATATTAACGATAAAATAATGGTCAGTGCAAAGTAGCCTACAAATTCTTTGTTGGGGGGCGGTGAGGGACCTGGATAACGGCTAGGGGGGCGCTGGCCCAAAAAAGGTTGAGAAACGCTGTTCTTAACGCTGATAATCATTCTCATGTACTCGCTGCTAAATGTGCTAAGAGCGGAGAAAGAACTTTTTTTCCACAGATTCTGTCTCATATTGTATCAGTATATTTTCTGTAAAAGTTACACACTGCAGCTTTACACACCTAGTTTAATCATAGACTTTACATTTTAGTCTCTTAGTAGGTAAGCAAACAAATATTGTGTTTGATACAGAACATGGTGCAGCATATGAAACAGTCTGTGATTGTGTTTCTGAAACAGGAGGAGAGTGGAGGTTAAAGTATGAGCGAGCCATCAGGGAGATCGAGTTCACCAAGAAAAGACTTCAGCAGGAGTTTGATGACAAGCTGGAGGTTGAACATCAGAACAAGCGTCAGCTGGAGAGAAGGGTGAGTGGACACAGCTGCTCCAATACACACCAAGTTGCTGATGGGTCGACATTAGAGTCTAAATATGGAAGATCCTATGCTCTATATTGCTGTTAGTTGGGCTGTGACTTACCAGACTGTGTCTGATAAACTTTCCTTACATTCCTTACATGGTCTGGAGGTACAAAAACCAGGTAGTGGAAGTGGACTTTGGTTGAATATCTCTTTCCTTCATGCTTTCCTCTTTGGTTTGGTGCTTTCTTCTCCTGTGTATGTTTCTCTGTGGTGACATCACAATGTAATTGCAGAATGAAGGCTGACAGCTGGCAGATTTGCTTTATTTTTTAAACTTGATTACATTGTTCTTATTCAAGGAATTATTTTCATTGTTTAGTAAGTCTTCTAGTTTCCTAAATTGTACGAAGAGGTAGTACAGGATGTTGTACAGAATATCAGGACCAATCAGTAGTGGTTCCTGAGTCTGCAAGCCTTTCAGCCATTTAGGGTTAAGCGTAAATACAGTTGCTAAAATCAGTGGAAATCAATACAAAATGATGATATTGGTGCAATAAAAACATGCGTGTGTGTTTTGCAGATCAGTGACCTGCAGGCTGATAATGAAGAGTCTCAGCGAAACATTCAGCAGTTAAAGAAAAAGAATCAGCGGCTGGTAGCTGAGCTGCAGGACACCAAGCTTCACCTGGAGGGCCAGCAGAGCCGCAACCACGACCTGGAGAAGAAGCAGAGGAAGTCCGTCCTCACACACAAACTTTGACACTACACTCTTCATAAACATGCATTAGAAGTTTGCTAGCCAGTGAGCCAGGAGACTGCTCCACATTATTAGTAGCATCTTCCTGTTCCTAATGGTAGAGCTCTGGCTTCCTTGTTGACTTGTTGTCACTGAGCTTTCCACAGAGATCATATGTAAAATGTGTTTGACCCCACAGCTCCTCTAAGTTTAGCCCAGTTGCTGTCAGCTATAGTGTCTGTGTTCTGTTCCCGTCACCAAGAGGCTGCTTGTGTGTAGGTTTGATGGTGAACTGAGTGCAGCGCAGGACGAGGTGCAGAGGGAGAGGAGCCTGAGGGAGAAGCTGGCCCGGGAGAAGGACATGCAGAGTGGGGAGGCCTTCAGCCTCAGACAGCAGTTGGAGGTGTGTGTCCCTGTGCTTTCAGAGGGATGTTAAGCTATTGTTAATATATTTAGGATGAACTTTTGCCAAAGACCAAAGCTTTATGTTAACACAATGTTTGATCAGGTTTAGGGGTTTTCCCTGGTCTTTTTTTTTCACCACTAAATATCTACTTGCGACAGAAACAAGCAGATATTGCTTGTTTCTATCACAATCCTAATATCTATCCTAATCTGTCCAGACTTCAGCAGAAAGCTTGACTTTACAATCAAAGTTTTTCTTTAACTGAACTGTTTCACTAGAGTTGTGCATCATATCAATCACCATTGCAGCATCAGTATGTCAAATATCAGTCACAAAGTACTGATTGGATGCAGTATTTGTTAGGATGTCATATTTTTTGTCATTTATTCCCTTCTTAGTTAAGAGGATTAAGAACTAGGAATTAATGCCTCACCAGGAGTTTTTCTTTAGCAGCTGAGGAGCTTGCGCGATTGGTGGGGACATTCAATAATGGTAAATGAGGGTTAATCATAATTGATATTGCTAAGGGTGTTTCAATTAAACATCAGTTTAACAGCTTACACCTCTCATCACACGGTGGGATTGTATGAGATAAAAACCTGTACAGGTTCCAGCAGAGACCTGAAGGCGACAGTATAAATAGTACAAACAGGACACCGGACACCGGACCAGGTGTAACTTCTTTGGAGAGAAAAATTACTGAGAGAAAACAAAAAGTTACCAGTTGCAGGGTACCATAGAGCTAGAATTTTAACATTTGTTTATTGAGAATATCAATGCTGTTAAATTTGTTAAATAATCTTCAGAGTTAGATTGTTGTGATACCATAGCAACAATCGAATACTGCTGTTAGTGGTGCTGCTATTCTTAGCTGGAACAGGGACCCCTAGGCCGGCCCTTCATGACGAGAGCAGCAGTACTGCGCATCTCTGCTGGAAGTGAGGGACAAACAGGAAGCTTTATTACCGGTAAATGTGGCGCTAGCAAGGTCCAAGCTTTTCCGTTTTGTTGAGTTGATAAAAAGCGCCTGTAGAAGTTTCAAACTGTATGTTGTTACTTCTACAAAAGGCAGGCTTACACTTACGTGTGTTTTTGTAACTGGTCTGACTTCCTCCTTCGCTTTGCTCAAGCTTCCCGTGTTACATTTACAATTCACTTCCTCTTTCTCACTCAATGTGCGGTGTGGTCTGACTGCTGCATGTGTTTGGTAGGACAAGGACCTTGAACTGCGTACAGTGAATTTGAAGCTGGAGCAGGTTGAAGCAGAGCTGCAGGATCTTAACTCCCAGGAATCCAAGGATGAAGCATCTCTTGCTAAGGTTTTTGGCAACAGACTAAGTCAAATTGCTCAGTCTTTGTTCAGGTGATTCCCCTGCAATCATTTGTGACCATCCATGTGATTTAGCTGAAGAAGCAGCTTCGGGACATGGAAGCCAAGATCAAGGACCAGGAAGAGGAGCTGGATGAGCAAGCTGGCACCATCCAGATGCTGGAGCAGGTACAGATGTTGCCAGTTGTAGTCAGACAGCATATGTCACACTCGCTAACTCAGTCATTATGCAGATGAAACATAATCTGATGACATATAGAAGCTTTTTGACTCTTGCAAACAAACTGGGTTTTATTCCTCTGTATTGGGATGTAATGATGGGAGTCTGGGAGTAAACCTGCTGGGGTCCTTCCTCTAGGAGTGGTCAGGCTGACCCTGATGTGTTTGTGTATGATGATTGATCTGTGTTTCAGGCCAAGCTGCGACTGGAGATGGAGATGGAACGTTTGCGTCAGACACATTTTAAGGAGATCGAAAGCAAAGATGATGAGGTGGAGGAGATCAGGCAGTCCTGCAGTAAGAAGGTCAGGAGAATTAATGTTTCACCTTAAAAGCACCACCTCATGTATGACAGTAGGGGCACTGTTCTCAGTTCTCTCAGAGGCTTCAGTACAATGAAGGAGAGAAACTGTAGGAGCACATACTGCAGTCCAGTAGAAACTGTCATTTTATAGAATTTCTTATTATTCTGAAACATTTTACATCACTCCGGTTTTAGTGCTTCTGGTGTTTAATTTTCTTCCTGACATTTTTTGTGTTTGAGAGACAGAAACCACCCCATGATGTCATACAATGTCATTGTCACGCATATAGACACAAGAATGTATGTTATGTTTAGGTGTATTTTATTACAGTGTTTGCATGTGTGTTTGTGTAGTTGAAGCAAATAGAGGTCCAGCTTGAAGAAGAATATGATGAAAAGCAGAAGGTGCTGAAGGAGAAGAGAGAGCTGGAGGCGAAGCTTCTGTCAGCACAGAGCAAGGTAAGGACACCTGATGGTGATGAGTGTCTGATCAGCTTTAAACAAACAATTCAAACACCGAACACAATCAAAGTTTGTCCAGGTTCTTCTAGGTTTCACTTTCTACAGAAAATTTCTTTCTAGATGCACCTTTATTATAAGGTCGCATCATAAATACGGGCATGGTTGTGAATTATTCTAACTTATACTTACCTAAATTTATACAAATGAACAGACGATAAACGGTTGGGAGTCGCTCCATATAAAAAAATAAGAAAAGCAACGAGGAAGAGCAACCTGATCGTTCCTTTCTGCCCAGGTGACAAACTGTGACATAGAGACTGAGAAACGCCTGAAGAAGGACCTGAAGAGGACCAAGACCCTGCTGGCTGATGCCCAGATCATGTTGGACCACATAAGGAACAACGCACCCAGCAAGAGGGAGATCGCCCAGCTGAAAAACCAGGTTCTGACTCCCACCTTTAAAAAAAACAAAAAAAAACAATTACAAAGACTGCTAACTTTAAGATGCATCTTTAGCCAGCACCTCCTTTTAAAAAGGAATTGTCTGGTCCAAAGCACATGATCTGTATAACTAAAGCTTTGGATAAACATTGCCTGAAAAAATGCTAAAACTCAGTTCAATGGCTAACCTGAATTTTGAAGTTGTATTTAACATCAAACACTAAGTTTTGTCTCTGTTACAGCTGGAGGAGTCTGAGTTCACCTGTGCAGCTGCGGTCAAAGCTCGGAAATCCATGGAGGTGGAGATAGAAGACCTGCATGTTCAGATGGAGGAGATCTCTAAAGCCAAGCAGATGGTTAGTACAACTCTCTGCAATGCTCCTCGTCACTACAGCTTTTATTCTTCTAAAGAAAAAGCTTATTTTCTACACTCTTCCTTTAATATTGTATTTCTTTTTTGAACCCAGTGTCAGTATTAACATTGCCATTCCAAGTTTCTTTTCTTCATTCTTTCATTCATAAATTTATTTTATTCATTTCATTCATTGAAGATCGGGTCCAGGATGGAATCCCTCTCCATAGCAACACTCCCTCTGCTTCTCTCTTGGTAGAGCAGCTCTACCAGTTCAGTTTGTTTCAGTTCACTTTATTGATGTAGTGCCAACTCAGAACAGCTGTCTCAATGCACTTTACAAATAGCCAAATAAACAGAGCAGGCACACAAAATTCAGCAGTGCTAAGCTAGAAGACTTTCCATGTGTTATAAAATAAAAATGACCCAGCACTGTTTAGGTGAAAATCACTGACAGGTTTATCACAATACCAGACACTGATAAAACTGTGTCAGACAGAGTCAACACATTAGAGTCACACCAAGCGCAGAAGATCATAAACACTGGAGAGTAGGACAAGTCTAGCAGAGTGGTCATCATGTGGTCATTGTGTCCTCCAGAAGCCTCAGCCTGTGGAGACATCCTATAACTACTAAGACGGCTTAAACACACAAAACACTCAAACGTGTCATTACTCAGCCTGGAATTATTTAGAAAAATCCTTCGAGATCTCAAACAATATCTGCTTTTCAGTTGTAAACATTTGACATTATTATCTTGTTATTTAACATTAACATCTAATTTAGTTTTCAAAGAGCTAAAATATTACACTATATAAATTTTTTACATACACATTAGCAAAATAATGGAAGTACAAGAGTATTTTCTTTCCCCATCTTTCCCCGCTGTTTTAAGAATTCATTTAAAACTCATGCTGGTCTAACAGTTTCCACATTGATCAGTTTACTTCTTTTTGTCTTAATCAGCTGGAAGAACAGCAGAGCCGTCTTCAGAGAGAGACGAACGACCTGCAGTCCCGGATGGAGGAGGATCAGGAGGACCTCAACGAACTGATGAAGAAACACAAGGCTGCTGTGGCCCAGGTCAGGAGACCATGTCAGGAGAAATAGTCAGATAGTGACTTCCAGGCAGACCGCTGGAAAGAACTTAAAAATAATCAGGAATATCAAATTATAGTGTGTTTCTCCAGTGCTAATGGAAAAAAAATAACTTTTAATTGGCTCCTCTAGATGTTTAACCAGGTTTGCTTGTTTGATACAGTTCATGTTGAAGCACATTTCAGTGCCAACTACAGTTTAAAAAGTCTGATTTGGTTTTAGCATTATATTTTGTAATTAACAGGATTGTTCAGTTTTATTGAAACAAAAAGCATCAAATATTTGATGTAAACTCACTTCATTTGCTGACTATTGTCATCTGTCCTCTGTGTTGTGGTTCAGTTGGCTCAGAACTTGGCTCAGATGAATGACTTGCAGTCTCAGCTGGAGGAGGCCCTCAAGGAGAAACATGAGGTTCAGGAAAAGGTTAGTTTTGGGATGGGTAAGCATCTGACTGAAACCTCTTCACAGAGGATTTCCATAAGCTGCGTCTGAACTGTGCATGTAGTTACTGGATGATGACTTAAATTTGCTGTGATACACCCAACTTGTATTATTGTTGAGCAGCCAAAGCCATCCACACAGTGACATTGGGGGAGACCAATGTTACTTTGATGATGGGGGTTAGAGTAGTCTCTATACAGAGAAAACAATAACACCTCAGAGTATAAACTTTTAGTTTTGTTGCAAGTATCCAGAATCTAAGGTGTGCTCACCAATCACATACTGAAAATTACTAATGCATGAAAATATTAGCTATTTGTTTTTATTTATGGTCATTAAAGTGTTAATTATACAATGTACTTTAATTAGAATAGGGACAATATACACTATATATTAACCATAAGAGGAGAAATGCACTGAATCAGGTTATAGCCCGAAGTTCTAATTTGCACTATCATAGAAATAAACATGTTCTTCACTCAGGTGGCTGCAGTGTGTCTAAGCTAAAAAATGAAGCTGTTGCTCATGTATGAGTTGTGGGTTAAAACACCAGCTTCACTCATTTTTAAAGACAGTCTGTGCAGCACTAAAGACTTCATATTATTTAAGTTAATAATGCACTCTGGTCTAATAGCACTGATATGGGTCTGCTCTGAATCAGATGCAGGTCCTCCAGAGCCAGTTGGAGTTCCAGGAGCAATCCATGGTTGAGAAATCCGTAGCCAATCGTCAGGAGGCCAAGATCCGAGAACTGGAAACCAAGATGGAATTTGAGAAGTCGCAGGTCAAACGACTGGAGGTGAGGAGCCAAAGTGGGACATGAGATGGAAAAAGTAGTCATCAGTATGTACATGTACACAGCTAACGACAGAGGTCTGTTTATGTAGTGAAGTGGTTTTACTGACCTCCTGATCTTTTTTTTTTTATCATCAGATGAATTATTGTGGACAATAATTCAGAGTTATTGCCCACAATAATTCTGAATTACTGTTAAGTACTACAATTGTTTTTGGTTTGGAAAAAAGGCAGGTGTGGAATGAGCAGAGCAACATGGAATGTGATTGACAGCGCTAAGACCCGCCTCCTGGTTCTGATTGGTTGCTTCCAGTTAGCACTGGGAGAAGGCAGAGGAGCTGAACTTTTTTCTGCACATTGTCTCATAACATGCTGTCATGACATAGTGACAGTTTCAACAAACGTATATAAAAACCTCTTTTTATAAAAGTTACATACTGCGGCTTTAATGATAAATGCAATAGCATCTCAGCAGAGAAGAAGAATGGAAGAATGGACTAGAATCCTTCATGAAAGAGTCAATAGCGCTCTCTTTCCTAAAACTTTACACAGTGACTTTAAAAGAAAAACCAGGAGGCCAAAAGGATGAACAGATTACCCCTTAACTGTGTCTAAAACCTGAAAATTATCTTCAGGAACAATGAGTTCATTTATTACCCTATTTTGAGTTCTGTACAACTTCCAGACATGTGGAAAACTAGGTTGGTGTATATTATATTTTGCAACTTTTTGTCTTTCTGTACAGAATCTTGTAGCTCGTCTGAAGGAGAATGTGGAGAAGCTGACAGAAGAGCGAGACCAGCGCATCAGCAGCGAGAATCGTGAGAAGGAGCAGAATAAGCGACTGCAGAGGCAGATCCGAGACATTAAAGAGGAAATGGGGGAACTGGCCAAAAAAGAAGCAGAGGCAAGCCACAAGAAACACGAGCTGGTAAGGAAGAACAGCTTCCAGTCATCAGCGTTACTCCTGTCCTACAGACTGGACTCTTGAGGTTGGAGCCCTCCTTAGCACCAGCTAACATGACCAGGTGTCCCTCTCCCTTGTTAACAGGAGATGGACATTGAGAGCCTAGAGGCTTCAAACCAGAGCCTGCAGGCGGACCTTAAGCTGGCCTTCAAAAGGATAGGTGACCTGCAGGCAGCCATTGAGGACGAGATGGAGAGTGATGACAACGAAGACCTTATAAACAGGTACAGAACCCATCACCAAAGTGATAACACCTGTGTTGTGCCAGCTCTATATCAGTGACCTAGGTTAACATGAACGGATTGATCCTCATAGTTTACCACTCATATGTTTTAAACTAAGCTCACAAATTTAACTAGTTCTCTTCCATTTCTTATATCTAAAACAGCAGACCAAATTTTGAGATGGGAATCATTTCATGAACAGAAAACTGAGAATCTAACTGTAAATCACCACCAGCTCAGCTCAGACAGGGTTTGACACAAGGTTTCATTTATTTTTTCTTCAACCTATTATTTTGCTGTCAGAAGTCCACAATAATTCTGAATATCTAATTGCTGGTTTGGACAAAAGGCAGTGTGGAATGAGCAACACCACATGGAGGATGATTGACAGCACTAAGACCATTCTCCTGGCTCTGATTGGTTGTTTGTAGTTGGCATTGGGAGAAGGCAGAGGAGCTCATTTTTCTACATATCATCTGTCTGATAACATACTGTCATGACCTAGTGACAGTTTCAATGAATATGTAAAAATATATATTTTTATAAAAGTTAAATCATGCAGCTTTAATCATTAATTGATTACTAAATTGGTTGAAACTTATTTCAGTAATGAATTCATCATGATTAATCCAATTAATCATTTTGCCCTTAATAATAGAAAAATAATACTTCTTCTTAACCCACAAGCTGAGAGAATCTTCATTCTGTAATATTCCTTCAGTTGTTTATCTGTAGGATGGTCAGAGCTCAGAGCAGGAAGCTGCAGCTTTTCTCTGTGTGTTTGCTCTGTCGCTCGTCTATTAACTTCAAAAAATGGCTCAAAACCCCCAAATCAGTTTGACCTGAAAGGCTGAAGGGTTGGGTTGAGCCTTTAGTTGATATCGTGATGTAGAAAGTGAAGCCAAAGGCAGCGCAGCTTAAAACAAAGACAGGTCTTAATTATTAACATGTCAAAGATAAATGTGCTGTCTATTAATGTTCACACACACAGTGTGTGCAGTGTGCAGCCTGGTTGAAAATCCTGCAGCTCTGCCTCAGGGAAATATCCAAATTTTGCTTCTGAAAACTTAGATTAAACTTTTGCCTTCTCTTTACCCCCCCCCCCCCCCCAAAAAAAAGTGTGTTTAATTACTTTAATTACTTTAATATGAGCTCCATTACTCAGTTTAGCTCCAAGTGAATAACATTGTCCAGGGTTTACCAGCAAATACTGTTTCTGGATGCAGCCATGGTACCTGTCAGGGAGGAGGTAAAGGGAGGAGCATCCCAGCGTCAGACACTCACCCAATTTTTTTATTTACTCTCATTTCTGGAATTTGCTTCACATGACTCTCATTTTATGTCCTTCTGTTGTCTTTTATTTCTTTTATTCCTTGTCTTTTCTTCCTTGCATCATAACCATCATCATCACTGTGACCAGTTTGCAGGATATGGTGGCAAAGTACCAGAAAAGAAGGAACCGAATGTGAGGATCATGGTTTTGTGTTGTTTCTTTCTTTGCTGGAAGTGATGATGCATATATCACATGACAGGTCAAAGCTTAGCTTTTATTTTCTCCATCATTTAGTTTATAAAACTTCTCAGTTTTTCTCATGGAATCAACAATGAGGTTTACTGTGTCATAAATGCATCATGAACACATTCAACCCACTTGTGCGTTTTCATTGCATGCCTTCACATCCAGCTGAATTAGCATCACTGCTATTAACTGCACCATGAAACAATTTCTGCTTTTAACAGCAATAAACATCTGTCTTCATTTTGTTTTTTCACTGATGCTTCAGTTAGTGTGCAGCACACCAAGGTGCCCCAACACCATGAATCACCTGTTGTCTGTTTGCTCTGCTTCTAGCTAAATACGTCTCATTTCTGCTTGACTGAAGGACGCTTTCTGTTGTTGGAAGAGTTTCTTCAGTGTGAGCAGCTCTGCTTTCGGCCATGCACCTCACCTGGTTGTTGCCGATGTGTAATCAGTCATCCCTGGTTATATGTGTGCATTTTACCACCTGGTTACCATCTGAATGACTGCATTTCATTTTGTGGATCATTCAGATTGTACCATAGAAAAGACATATAACTTATTTTGGTTTTTCATGTTTAAGTGAGGAAAAAACAAAGTATTAGACTGTAGGTTGTAGTCTGCCTGAACAGACAGCAGTTAGTGTCTGTTCTGCTCCCACAGATTTCACCCTAGATCTCAGCTAATAGTTAAGTGCACTGCACTTAACAATGCTCACCTTTTCCCACCTTTCTGCATTGATCCTAAGTTTGTTTCTGAGCTGTAAATCATTGGACATAAAAAATGACTACCAGTAATTAATTCTAGAATAGGATTCTCAGCAGTTACTCTAACTTTAGAGCAGAACACATTCATGAGACTCTGTGTTATTAATTACATATTAAGGAAACACAATCAGAATGAACTGGTAGGTGTTCCCAAAGGTTCAGGAAACATCGGAATCTTCATCATACAAAACAATACATGTATTATATCTGGTTGTGTCTCACATATTTATATCTGAGCCATTTAAATGACAGTTGGTAGAATAATATCAACCTAGGTTCAGGTGAGGCATGATGGGAATTTTGAAGCACATTGATGAGGTTCCTGACAGTGAATTGGTTAGCTCTCATGCTAGCATCTGGCGCTAGCATGACACAATGCATCCAGATAAGTCAGCAGTTGTTTATACCCCGAACAGATATAGATGGAAAATCATCTTCATTCAACCTTTCAACAGTGTGTTTGTTTCATAGGAAACAAGCGAATGTAAATTGTATGCATGACTGAATTGAAATTCAGTATTTTTTAAACTGTCCCGAGACAACATTTGTTGTGAATTGGCGCCATAGCTTAGAAGCAGAGTGGATTTCATTTTGTTGATTTGTATATATGTTGTACATTTTTACTGTATTTTATTCTTTGACAATTTGCAACTACCTGCATGTCTAAATGGATCTCCTCAAACAACCACAGGAATTATTGAATTGAAAATTGCAGTATGAAGCCTCTTGACCTTTACAAATCGACCTTTCTTAGTTTATGTTATGAGGCTTTTGGACAAAAATATGTGATGATATCTTTGGTGTTGTTGCTGTTGCTTTTATAAAGGTAAGACCTGAAATTATTTAGCTACCCTGTAGATTTAGATAAAAAATTATTTTTCTTTAACCAACAATTCTCTGACAGAAACTGAGACGGGTACTTATAAACAAAAGAATGATCAGTTTAGAAGCAAAATAATACATCTGTTTTTATTTACGTTTTATTCAAAAAACTGTGTTGAAAATTCTTCATGCTTTTCTGAGTAACTCATAGAGAAATCTTTTTTGGCATCATGAACCCTCGTAAGTATGACTAAGTGATGCAAAGAGTTCCTGAGCCTCCTGATCCACAGCCTCTCCTGTAGCTCCATGCAGCTCTGTCTGTCTGCTTCTAGATGTTCTCTGCCTGTCCGCCTTTTGTCCAGATATAATGCTAAAGCCCTCGTCTGCCTCCGCACTAACCCCTAAACCCGTTCTTCATCAACTGTGACGACAGAAGACGTTTTCCTGGGCTCGCTCCCGTTGAACTTTAACATTGTTCTTCCTTTCTGAATGTCAGAAAACCTATCTGTACTTGACTAACATATCCATGGCTGCCTCTAACTTCTCTTCCTTTCCCTAACTGGTGAGCAGTCAGGGCCACTCAGACACAGACTCTGAAGTGGAGGACCGTGTGGATGGAGTGAAGTCCTGGTTGTCCAAAAATGATGGCACTGTCAAGAACCAGTCAGATGAGGACAGGTCAGTGAAAATGTGTTGGTTATCTCTGCAGCAGATGTTTGTCTTATACACACATCAGTAGAAGCAACATAAACTGATTCATCGGATTAGCTGACCATAGGTATTTTTTAATTACATTCACATCTGTTTGCTTGTAGAATAAAAAAATAATACATTTATATATTTTACAATTTATGTATATAAAACTTAAATGAGGCAACGTTTTCCCTGAAATGGCATCTCCATGGTCGAATCCTTGTGATTTAAGTCTTGATTTGAATTATTTAAAATACAACGACTACTTAACTTTTGGTAAAGCATGGTTACACCTGCAATATGTAACACTCCTAGCATTGTTCCTATAATGGAAAAGAGACACATTTTTCAGCTAGCAGCAGAGCCAAGAAGAATCCAAAAATGTATTGAGAGCCATTGTGGAGGGACGTAACATGAATTTATGTGATTTATGTTATGACATTTCACATTTATCTGTTGTAATTATTTGGGGAAAATAACCACTTATAGCAAAGATCCCACAATATACATGGCTGGACAGCATGGTGGGCCCTGCTTCACTTCCTGCTGAAGCCTGGAAGTGAAGCAGAAATGAGCCAAACATGAGGTGGGCTCCAGAAGCAAATGGTAGACAGTCTCTGTTGTTGCTCATTTAGTTTATGAACTTTGCAAACGTGGTGCAAAGTTCACTCAGTGATTGGTTGAAGCTAAACTTGAGGACTTAAAGGTTGAATTTCTCTATAATCCATTTGATGTGAATATGACACCATCCAGTCACAGACATAGGTTCCCTCAACTGCTGCCTGGTGGAAATGATCAGGACATCCCACAGGAGTTATCTCACTGATTTTGTCCGTTAGAAACATATTAACTAAATTTATTTTGACTTTACAACTACTCATATTTGTCATCAATATTTGAGTTGAAAAATGTTGTCTGATTTTAAAAAAAAAGAAAGATTATAGATGGGGTTTTGCCTCAATTTTTCTTATCTTCACAGAGAAACATAGTTCTCTAAAGCAATAGAGCTAAATGGTAAGAGAGGAATACTGGGGTCATAGTTTACGGCCTTCATATAAAACTGAAAGGTCTCTGAATCCTTCATTTCCTCCCTGTTTATGTTTATGTAATATGTTTTAAAACATATTACTAAAACATATTAAAAGTAATATGTTTTAATCCATTCTCTTCTACATTTGCTTGATTCAACTTTGTATTTCATCTTTGTCGTCAGCTTTCCTGTGTTGTCCTTCATTCACCTTTTTCACACTGTGTTGTTCTAGATGTGCTGTAAAAACTGACTTAAAGGAAGAAAAAGAGTGGAAAGAGGCTAAGGAGAAACATAAAGAGCAGAGAGAGCCACAGACAATCAGGCCGGTGCCTGTTGTGGCCTCTCTGAGTTATAGAAAAAAACCTGACCTGGATTTCATCATAGACAAAAGTGACTCCCTCCTCCGGTTTACCAGGAAGAAAGCAGAGTCAGATGACGTCCCAAGCAGATGCAAAACTGAGCTGCTAAACCAGAAATGTCATGTTGACCCTTATTTAGCCTCTTCCAGGAGACCTCCTCTTTCACTGGATGACTTGAGTGACAGTCAGTCAGTCATCTCTCAGGCTCGTTCAGAGGCTAACAGTAGCATCAGGAAAGGTACGGACAGCCGTTGGGGTCAGTTTAATCTTTCATTCACTAAGCAAGGATCATCCTCCACCCCTCCTGAGATAAACCTGAGGAATAAGGTTCATCCTGGCAGCAGCTTGGGGCCGTCAGGTCTATACACACACCATCAAAGCATCTCTGGTACAGTTGGGGCCAGCAGCAGCTGCTGCCCTCCCAGTAGGAGATCAAGGAGTCAAAGTCCTGGAAGTGTTGGCCAACTTGATTCCCAGGTATTCCTAGTTGGTAGCAGTTACCTCGCTAACGGTGGCATTGACCTAGATGACAGTAGAAATGTGGCCTTACCTGAGAGGTCCATGTTCAGTCCTCTGTCTTCCATTGGTCGCAGTTTATCAATACCTCCACCCAGAGACAGGCCCACTTCTACTGATCTGCCAATTGATACCCTGGACATTCGGCCGGTCAGCCATCAGAACTACCTTGACCCTGACTTGGAGAAAGCCATCAATGAAGTGCTGAGTTATAAACCGATAAAATTCAAGCGCAAGAGCTTGGAAGACTCTGAAGATGATGAAAGATCCAGGAGTAATGAAGATGAGAGCCAAAAGATGGAGAATGGAGAGAGGATGTATCCCACCAGAGGTGTTAGATGTTCTGAATCTGCTGTGGATTGCAGGAGATCAACCTGCAGTACTAGCAGCCGTCACCATGGCAGCAAGACCAAAAGAAAGAGCAAGAAAAAGAGAAGTCACAGCTTTGACTCTGACAGTCCTGGAGACGATCCTGTTGAAAGAAACAACTCTAAAAGATGGCTCAAAAAGTCCCATAAAATGTCCAAGAAAAAAGAGAAACGTCCATCATCTTCAGCACCTTCTGAATCAGATTCTGAGTCAAACTTTACATCAACCTCTGATGCATCTACCATATCCTACCGGAGTTACAGTAGTGTGAAAACAGCCGTGGGTAAATGGGTTCCCAGTCCAGATGAGGAGGAGACTCTGCCACCGAACAAGAAGCAACCAATCAGTAAGAAGAACGAAGAACAAAGGAAGAAGAAGTTGAACCGCCTGATGATGAAGTACTTGTACCGGACAGAGAGTGACTGAGGTAGACAGTAGGTTCCTGGCCTGAAGGATGCTGTGAAGCATGGTGTGACCTAACCAATCACAGAATGACTAACATTATCAGACATTTACTCAGTCTGGATGAGAATGCTGGTTTGTTTCAGTTAACCCCGGGTGGCTGTTGAGTAGCTCATATCTGTCCTAAAGGGAGAAGCACCAGAAACTGGTTAATATTCCAAACAGTTTACTGCATGTTGAACATTTTAAATCAGTTTCTTCAGAGCACTTTGTGCTTATCTCTCTCGATCAGTTTTCACTCTAGATTAGCGGTTCTCAACGTGGGCAGTACCGCCCCCCGGGGTGCGTTCAGAGGACGGCACGGGGCGCTGCTGGAAATTTTTATAAAAGGGGGCGCTGGGATTCCTTTGGGGGGCGTTTGGTCGAAGGTAAACTTTACACCTTACAATCACAACAATACCAGTTTAGACTTTGAGCAACTTGGTAAAACTGTATTGTGTAACATTAAATCATGCTTGGCTGCAACTGTATCGATGGCAGCTCTTCTTCTATTCAGTGTTTGTAGCTTCTTGGTGCAGCTCCTCTCCAGCTACTGGTAGCTTCACCGCATCAGTTCAGCGTTACACTGGCTGATGATGTTGCTGTGATTCACTTTGTCTGGTATTTTTGTACATATGTTTTGGCAGTTCTGTGATCATGTCAAAGCAGCAACTTGTATTAAAAATGTTTTATTTCTGTTTGAAAGCTGCACGCTTCCATGGAAGGACAACAGAAAATTGCTCTCATAAACATGTAATTACTAAAATGACGATACCCTGACTTTGTATCTCTCTGAAAAATGAACCCATTTACATAAAGAAATCCCTCAATGGGTGATACCACTGATAGAGAGTGTTCATTTTATAGCATTGACACCGGTGCTGTAAGTGGTCCGGTATGAAACGGGTGTGATAGAACAACAGTACCACAGCACTTTTAAATTTCAATAATCAGAATACTGAAATTGTTTCCGTTGTTTTAAAAGGTTTATGTCAGTCTGGCTTTTCCCCATCGATACGCTTCCCGACCGCCCTGCACCTTAGGGGGATAAAAAAAAAGACGTTCACATTGCGCAAAACTCTGAAAAAGGAGAAGCAGGACATAAAACGGAGCAATGAACTAGATGTGAATTATGGCATAAAAACAGAGAATCCGACGCTGAACAGTGAAAAATCAACACATGATGTGAAACATAATGATTAGGCGGCACAGCAGGTGATGAGTGAAGATTACTGATGATGAGCGTCAATAAACAATAAAATAAATCTAGCAACAGGAAAGAAACTAAAGTGGACATAGCAATAAACCAAGAGAAGATAATACTAATCAAATGAAACTAAATGGAAATGAATGAAGAACAAAATGGAAGAATAAACTAAGAAACTAAAGTAAATACAAAGGAATAAGCTGGTATGGCAAGACCTTTCGAGCAATAATTAATACAGAGACTGGATGGCAAGAATAAACAGACACTATTTCCAGATAAAAGGTAAAATAATATTGTTGAAGTGTCATGGGTTTGTTGAGACCACATCTAGTACTGAGAATAAATATATCTTACAGACCATAACAGTAAAGAACTGATCACTTATTTATGTTTTTAATTAGATTTGATATATTTATTTCTTCAATATTATTTTTCATGTCAGTGTTAATGTCATGAGGCTGATGACTCCATGACACTTTCAATTTGACTCATTAGGATTTGATTAAGAACCAGATTTGTTCTTTGTAATTTCTGTCCAGTAAAACTATTAATCTATAAATCAATAGTCTATATAAAGATATAATCCATGTTTCTGTCTCATATTTGTATGGCATTAAAATGATCTGGAACTTTTGTTTTTCCACTGAAAGCTCTGGTTTGCACAATAAATGCCATGTGGGTGAAGTTTTATGGATGATACTCTGATGTCCCATTCTCCTGAAGGCAGCACAGAGCTGCACCACCAGAAACTGACAAACACTGAAGAGAAGAAGAGCTATGATTAATGTAGTTACATTCTATCCATGTTTTAATGTTGCAGAGCTCAGTCGTTTTGCAAATAGATCAAAAAAGTCAAAGGCAGCACAGAGCTGTCAGTCGTTTTTTACAAATAGTTCAAGGTTTAAACTGGCATGTTGAACATCTTTTATCTGGTTATTTTGTGGAATATTTAACAACTAGAAAATGGAAAAGAACAAGAATATTTTTCCACTCTGATTGGCTGCTGTTATTCCTACCGATTTTAAGTTGAATGTTCATTAAATTTTTTATAGACGCCTGTGAAAATAATTTCTATTCCCATGGCTTTTTTGTTCTCTGGGAAATTATTTTTGATGATAAATACAGAAACAAGCATAAAAATCCAAACATCTACAATAGTAATAGTAATATAATAAAATAATAGTCGGTGCAAAGTAGCCTACAAATTCTCTGTTGGGGGGCGGTGAGGGACCTGGATAAAGATTAGGGGGGCGCTGGCCCGATAGAGGTTGTTTGCGATCTTTTCCCTGTTGGTGTGTTCGTTAACAGATTGTCTCCTCTCTGTGCTGCTGCAGCTCCCCCATCCGAAGACGGTCCCACTACGACAGGTCTGATGAGGAAGAGGAAGACATGAAAGAGGGCGGTCCTGGGACAACCAGCTCGTCTCGCTCCAGATACAGATACAGCAGTCATTTGAAAGATGAAGATGATGATGATGAGGCGGCGGCGTCGTAGTGTACTCAGTCAGATGTAACACTTTGCTTTGCATGCAGAATTGCCTACAGTGTTGGACAATCATGCACAACAGTAATGCAGTGGTCTGCTCTACCAGGCACCTGGACACCTCCCAAAGAGAGAAGACTGCATCACTCAGATGCTACAAGGATCTTTTTTTTTTTCCTCCTAAAAACTTTAACAGTTTGAAGTTAACTTGAATTTCCAAAGTAAATACCAGATTAAAACACAGCGGCTTTATTGTTGCATTTGCTATTCACACACTGTTTTAACTTTTATATAATTTCCTTCTTCATGGAATCCAGTTAATGTTGCACCATTTTATTTTTTATATTATTGTTTCCCCAGAATTAGTCGACATGCATGCTGTCATGCTGAAAATGCCTTTTTTAAGAAAAAATTTAGGGACCTATTTTTGTTTAGTTTTTTTGCTAATAAGCAATAATACAGCCCAGGTATGAAAGCAAAATGTTAAGTTTTTATTTGTTTTGGAGGGTTTTTAAACAAAGAATTGATGGAGTTTAGTCTGGGTGGGACACCATGAAACACTCATTATCTGCAACAAGAACAAGGCTCACCATGTCTGGTTTTCCTCTGGTGCTTTTTCACATGAACACCCTCACCTCCACACACAGCCATGGAACAGCTTGTCGTTGCCAGGGCAGCTACTTAAACTCTATGGCAACCTGTCACCATGTGGGTGCAGCAGCAGTCTGGCAGTGTGCATGTGCTACCAACCACTTAGCATGATAGTGTTACTCAGACTGTTTAACTTCCTGAATTGTTCAAGTGAAATTCCACTCTTAACACATTTAGAATTTACTCAGTAAAGTGGACTAATTCAGGAATTAGATCATCAACATAAAAGACCCTGTTTTATGTTCCAGTGTATTTAAATGAGCTGAACGGCCCTTTGAGTTTAGTGCACCACTCCCAACTAGTAACATGAAAAGGTTCTTAAAACACAGACAGCCCTGCTACAGCCTCATTCATATGCTGGAAACACTGATCTGCACAAACAGAACCCCTTCCCATCCCGGTAACCACTACTTCATCACATGACCAGTTCCAGGTGGCACTTCCTGATTCTGACATCATTTTGGCTTCACATTTCTGCTGTGTGAGTATGTGTGTGTGAGTGAATGAATTACACATTACCGCATCTGCTTTACTGCTTTCATACTGATGTATTTAAAACTGCCTATAAACTACTTAATTTAAGTAAAAAAAACAACTAAGAAGAAACAAAACTTACTGACGTCATCTTTCTGCTGACTCTGCAACATGACTGAGTCAGAGTTGTATATTGAAATGGTGTAAATGTGTATTAAGGTAACGGCATGTAAATGGTTGAAGGGATTAATGAGACACTGGAAAATATTTAGTGTACAGAGCCGGAGTGTCCCAGCTGGTGGTGGGAGGCTGAGGCAGAGCGGCCTGGTCACTCTCTCTGACCGGGAGGCAGACCCGCTGCTCCCACTCCAAGCATCATGTTTGGATCTTTTATTGGTTCTGGCGTCGACGACCCACACGTCTCCATCATTCCTAACTAACCCACAGTCTGTGGAACCAAAATCATGTTTAAGCCGTTTGGTGGAGTTGCTTTACTGTGTCACATTTTGCTCATTTTAATTTGAGCAACAAGAAAATCTATTCTGAAATCTGAACATGTGTTCAGTTACTTGATGTGTGGTAATGAGTTCCAGTGTGAGAGTCGTTTTGGGTCCGGTCAAAGGCGAGTGCATGTCGTCTGTCAGAGAGCTTTGGGTGGAATTTTACAATATGCGATTTTTGGAAGCTTTCGTAGTATATCTGATATCGACACAAAAGTGAACGTATTTTTACTGACATGCACCTCTTCTTTTTTTTTGGCTAACCCCTTCTTCACTGTATTTATATACAAAACATGTATGATTCATTTTAGCTTTGGAAAACTCGTTTCTTTTCTTCACTGAAAAACTGACCACTTGTTAATTTTATCTTTGCAATATTGTAAATAAATTCTAGTTATTGAAGCGCCTTTGATGTTGGCTTTTTCTGACTCAGCGAGTTATTGCTGTCAGCTTTCTAAAGAGTCTTCCTCATTGATTATTTTCACACATAAAAATAATGAATGGCAACTCAGACAGGAAAATGTCTCCTGGGAGAAAAGGAAAGCTCCAGCAGCTCGTTACCAAGAGGAAGCTCTGAGAACAGCTGGTATGTCTTGCATGTAAAAAGTAAAATGAGAAAATCTTTCTGTTGACACACATGAAATTACTGAGGATCTACATCAACCGTTACTCTTGGAAGAAGTTTTATTCAGATACAATATTATTCTCGTATATCAAGTCAGACTAAAAATGGAAAGGTCTGAATGTCACAAAATTTTAAAGTAATCGGAAGAGAAAAACAACTTCACTTGTGAAATTATTTGACTGAAAGTGTTTTTGCTTTGTAATAAGATCCTCTTCAGGTGGTTAGTAAGGTTTAAACTTTAGATAGTGAAGTCACTAAACAAAGTAAGAAAAGTAAATCAGAAAATTCATGTAGTGTAAATGGCTGGCTGTTAAACACATCTCGTCTTTAGGAGCTCTAAAACTGGTGACATCATGTAAACTGAATGAAAGAGTTGGAGGAAGGCTTCATTAATCCAGACTCGATCCTACATAGCTGATTTCATCTGTGACTGGAAACGCCTGATTTTGAAAGATGAAAGGTCAAAGGAGGGCACTTCTCCCAGGCTGAGCTCACACAGGAGCTTACCAATGACTGGGCTGAACTTGAAGCCATGACCTAAAGGAGAGGAATCAGAAGTAAAAAAAATAAGTAAATTCGATCCATGTCACAACAAAGACAACAACTAAAGACCGAGGCTAACAGGAGAGAGAGATGGCTGAGCCTCCACAGTGTAACTACATGCTCAACATTTTGGGAGATTCTCTGCATGGATCACATAGAGCTTCCCACATTTTGTACAATAAACTTTCAGAAAAGGCCTAAATAAAATAAAAAAATTCTTGATATATTTTACTTTGAACAGAGGGATTTTTCTGTAATTCAAAGAAAATACATTAGTCTGCTGACTAAAAAAATCCCCCCAAAAATATTTGCAGTATGAACCTGCACAACAGCAGGAGGAGCTGTAGTCCAACATACCACAGGATATAAACCAGTGATTCTTGAGAATAGGGACAAAATGGGTTTTAATTTTTCCAAACATTTTTTTTAATTATTTCTCAACCTTTGTATGCAAATATGACAAATAATGTTTTGGAAATGTAAAGATGCTAAGATGAGAGGGGCTCTCCAGAGAGCCCCTCTTTGGATGAGGCTCCCAGTTGCAACATTTTTTTAAAAATTACATTTTTAATCGACCTGACCCAAAACTTTGTCATCACCATCTGACGAAATAAATATAAAATAATTTTTAAAATACCCTATTAGTGATATTTTTACTCATTTTTACAGACAAATGTTTCTCAAGAAACAAAAAAAAATATTATTTGAAACAAAAAAACAAAAAGTCCATCTGACGGAGTTGACACAGAACTGAAGGTGGTGACAAACTAGTGAGTAAAAAGAAAAACTTAGTACATGTGAAGCAATGCAATTTATGTAAAATACATTAAAATGAATTAATTGCGCATTTAAGTGAGATTTATCAACACTCACTGAAAGAGTCACAAAAACCGATGGAGTTGACATCTGACGGAGTTGACGAAATACCAAACTACCTCAATTTATATGATGTTATTCTGAAGGAGGCCATATTGTAGCTCATCAGGTCCATGAAATCTTTTCTAATATACCAAAATTAAGCACAAAATTTCATCAAAGCTTTGTAAATTGTCAGTTATGGTGTTGACACATCATGGTTGTGACGAGCAACTTAGGAATAAAACAGAAGAAAAAAACTAAAGAATAACATAAGCTAACCAGAGCTAACTAGCCCTCTTAGCAATGGAAGAGAAAGGAAGTGGTCACGGGGTCCTCAGAAGTTCTGATGCCCCCAAATAATGCCTGATTTTTTTTACATTCTTTTTATGTCTGACGGTGTTGACAAAAACTAGGGACAAATTTCAATGGAGTTGGAAAATATATAAAAATTATTTTTAATTTAATTTATTGATACTTTTATAATTGTTTATATGAATATTTGTACTTAATTGTCATAATATATAAATTTTGTATTTCTTTAATTGTTTTAAATTATTATAATGTATTGAGTTCTGCTCCAGGACAAGGGATTTTAAAGACACCATCCACCTGTTAGAATTATTATGTTATCATTCTTACATTTGTAATTTTATGTTACTAGTTGTTTTTCTATTTAGAGGTTTAGTGTTCAAATTTGTTAAAACTGTGGAGACAATTAAATCTTTCCTTAATCTCAAGCATGTTTTTACAGATGGTGACTTAGATTTTCCTGGGATACTTCTGAGCTGTAAACCTGTCTACGTGTTAATTTAGTTTCTGTGTCCCCCTTCTTTGTTTCTGAATTTGCATCCTACTGTGAAGATAGGATGTGGGTTTAACCCCCCCATTCCTTTTCACACTGTTCTTGCCAGTGGCGCAACTACACTTTATTCAGGTGGATGCGAAAACATAGATCGGCGCCCCCCCCCCCCCCCCCCCCCCCCCCCCCCCTCCCCCCGACCGAGGGAAGGAACGTCAGGGTGAAGGAGCGACACTCACTCATTTTCTGAAGCGATAAAAGCTGGGTAGCTCTTGAATTGTTACAAAATAAAGCTGTATTTCTTCAGCCCACTGGCTGCAATGTTGACACCTTGAGATGCCATGAGACCTAAATTCTGAACATCATGGCATGGAATGCATCCCAGTTTTCCATGTCTGGCATATAACAGTTCATTTTAGCTTTTAAACTGGTTATATTGATCCTGTGTTATCCCAGAGAAATCCCAGAGGGATACTGATTATAGAATCATGACCTGTTTGTTCTGAAGATTCTGCAGCTTCCACTTCTCTTCCTAACATGGCGCCTCCTCACCCTGACTCTAATACTGACAGGAGGAACCACAGAGCTCTGTTAGGTTAAAAGCACATCTTCTGAAGTTGGGATATTTTTCTTCCAACAGGTTCCAGAGGAATCACCTCAAACCAGATGTTGGACTGGATTTTATTTCACTGTCATTTGTGAATGTTAGCTTCTCATTTTCAACAGTGGAGCTATAAAGGTTGAAAAACATTATTATTTTGGAGAAAATCTCATCAACATCAATATTTCCACTTATAAAGAGGCAAAATAAATTGTTTGATAAAGGAAAAGCCTCTCAGACTCTGAGCCCGACCACACCAAACTATTTTTTTAAATATTAGACAATGAATTTAATTTCACATAATTATTGCGGTAGAAGCCATTTGTTTGTTAAATACTTAATGAAACATATTTACCATGTTTGATGTTTGTTGTGAATGACGTATACTCACAAAGAACAAGGTAATTAGTCCAAGCTCGTTGTTTATTGAATGTTCAGAAACTACAGCAGCTTTAAAGCGCCATGAGAAAGGTAAACAAAGGTAAAACAACCTGAACAGGTGATTAACTCTAAACCACTCGCACCTTTTTACTCTCCGTCTCTCTCTCTCTCTCTCTCTCTCTCTATATATATATATATATATATATATATATATATATATATATATATATATATATATATATATATATATATGTTTTTCAGCCGACGAGTTCTAGGTTAGTTTAGTCAGATATTTGAAAAAAATTATATTTTATGTATATTTTATTCAAATTTTGTGCTTTATCCATAGGACCTGTTTTGTCCCTATTCTTAAGAATCACTGAAACGTTAAAAAGAAACAGGTTATCCTGGCTCAATAATTAAAAAAACAACAACTTAGATTTGTGATCTGGTTATCAACGGTAGTAGAGGTTGTAGTAACTGTCATGGCACCCTGGTTTCCAATAGATGACTCTTTAGTTGGCTTTGATGTTTTTGGAAATATACCTGAGAATCCTGCTCCAATGACAATGTTGCTGTAGTTCGGATGGTAATCCAACACAAAGTGGCGATCAGGTGTTAGCTACAAAACCAAAACAAGCAAAATAGAACAAGTCATATATGAAATATTTTACTGATACATAAAGGCAATCTGAATTATGCACATCTATGTATTTTCCCCTGGAGTTTCAGATTTTCTGCCTCATTTATTAAACCTCTGCAGCTATTTTTAAAGCCCTTTTTTAAAAAATAATCAAAATTCTGCCTCTGGAAGAACAGACAACACTCACTAATACCAAAGGACCAACTCTCAGAAAATGACATTTTTAGTTCACCACAAGAAGGCGTGGATGATATGAGGCTGAGAACAAAATGATCTGATTTTTATCCCACTGCTTCTAGAAGGAGAACTGATTTCAGAAGTTCAGCCTGACCTTCAGAGACTTTATGCCTGAGTAGAAATACTAACACAGAGCAAACCCAAAACAACCCCAGAACATGACACTTCAAGGCAGAAATACTTCTGGGGGTTTCTCCTCCACCCTTACTGTATACATGCAGCTCTCCACCACAGCAGGCTCAGGAACCAGGCCAGGTATGCATCTGGAAACGTATCGCTTAAGGATATCGATGTCAGACGTGTCTGTCTGCAGGTCTCTGTAATCCGGGTCAGTCTTGCTGCCCATGTGGTAGCATATCTGCACACAGAGTGGGAATACATCGGCCAACAATTATTCCACTCCAAACGCTCCTTTGTGATC
Organism: Poecilia reticulata; assembly: GCF_904066995.2. Taxonomy (NCBI): domain Eukaryota; kingdom Metazoa; phylum Chordata; class Actinopteri; order Cyprinodontiformes; family Poeciliidae; genus Poecilia; species Poecilia reticulata. Next base: position 1,799,685 of record NC_088842.1, read on the forward strand.
TGAATATTGCACACACTGATATTGCAACGATGATATTTTGTGCAGTATCACTTTCAATAGTTGAGGAAATGCTGGATGTGTATTACACACTCACCCACCTTCACCAAGTCTGGATATTCATTCGACGGGAGGCCATAGATGTGTTCTTTGCTCTCCAAACTCCCAGTGACCACAAAGCATGGAAAACGCTGCTTCACACCGTAAGTCCCAGGAGTCTTCTCTTTCCAGTAGCACACATTGATCTTAACAGTCTGTTGTGCAAAGACACAGCAACATAGCTCAGTCTGACATGCATGCTTAGGATACCATGACATGCATGTCATGGTATCCTGTCACGGTATCCTAAATGTCCAGCAAAATGGTTGCTAACCATTTTTGCTGGATGATAAATTGTCCCAGAATGCAGGGCCGGCCCAAGGCAAAGCAAACTAAGCAGCTGCTTAGGGCCCCAGGGCCACCAAAGGGTCCACTTTTTGCAGTGGTGCTTAAGTAGAGTTTTCGTTTATCTGTACTTTACTTAAGTAGATTTAATAATGGATATTTTTACTCCACTACATTTTACAGTAAGTATCTGTACTTTCTACTTCACTACATTTCTACAAAACTGTCGCGTTACTCGTTACATCCAAGTCGCGTTGCGTTTTTTGCCCGTTAAAATGTGAAGTTCAGGGTCTTAAGGTGGCGCCGTAAAATCCAATCAATAACGTGACTTAGTGTCTGTTGTCACCCATCGGCTCCACCTTTACTCGCACGCGGAGCTCCAGACATGCGCAGTGGTTTCCTCTGAGCGGGAGGAGATGTCTGTCTATAATATAATAGCGCTGCATAAATTGATATGGCGACATGTAAAATCAGCAGCGCTTCGCTTTCACAGACGGTGGAACTTCGTCCAACTTTTAGCGTCACTTGGAAGGAAATCTTAAAGAAAGGTAAGATCTGTGGATGTGATGCTAGCTAAGCTAACTGTACAGAGACACATGTTGCATCTGATGAAAAGGGTTGTCACTCATTCGCTGAATTACTGTGTGGAGGTTTTGATTGAGGTGTCGCATTTATGGGACAACGCTGTGACCAAAGTCTGCAATATAATGATATGACATTCAGGAACGATCCGATTCTTCTGGACGGATCTTTACTAAGTCCTAAGGACTGAAGCCTCACTGAGAGCCGTTCTTTGTTCTTGTGTACACTGTTGTCACTTATATATATAGACATTTATTTAATTGCTGAATAAGTAAAAGTTGAACGTATGAACACAGAGCATGCTCATTGCTCATTGATTGATTTCGTCTCCTGTCATGGTGGCAAACATCGCAGTGGGAGGGAGGATGAGAACAGTCATGATGCTCCTTCTGCTTGGTTACTTGTTGCGCCGTTGGACAGTGTTCATAGTTGAACGTTATTTACCGTTAATTGCGATGTTTCAGTTGTGGTTTCTGACATGGGCAATATGGGCAACTGCCCAGGGCGTTATTTTTCTAGGAATAGCAGGAGACCTCTGCGGATTGTAGCACAGCGATGAAAGCAAAACAGAATGAAGTGAGTTTTAATTGATACTGGTTAAATATATTTCAGCTCTAAGTATTTAATATCTAGGTGTTTTTATGGGAATGTGGATCTTTCAGATCAATCTGAGAACCAATTTTGATAGGTAAACTTAATGTTATTGTGTCATTTAGCGCAGGGCGCTGGTCTTGGTCTTGGGTTTGGTGGTCTTGACTACAACTCTGCTACATGGCTCCTTGGTTGCATGTCCTCCACCCCGCCCACACCTTCTTTACATCCCCTTTCAGTTGGATTTCTTTCTAAATAAATGTGACTAATGAAGTTCATGCTATGTTAGGACAGGAGACAAAATATTTCCATCCCTGAAATTATGATCCATAGAATCACATATCTAAGTCTAAACTGTTACAGAGAATAAACACAATAAGAACATATTTAATCTGTGGTTGTGTTCATTAAAATGGCACATTTCTGATGTATTAAAATTAAATACGATCGGCACACTTAATGATATTAGCGATTAGGTAATGCATTCAGCAAGTACTTTTACTTTTAATACTTAAGTATTTTTAAAAGCCAGGACTTTTTTACTTTTACTTAAGTAAAATGTTAATGTGGTACTTTGACTTTTACTTAAGTACATTTTTGACTGTGTATTTGTACTTTTACTTAAGTAAATTTTTTGAGTACTTTCTCCACCACTGCCTTTTTGTAATAACTTCTATGACATTGTAATATCAAAAACACACAATTTCACTATAAAGTGATTTGCTTTTACAGTAATATATATTTGATAATGTATGTAGAAATTATTATTTTATTGATAAAAAGAAAAAAAAAGCTCTTTGGTGGCCCCCTTGGGGGCAGCGGTAGGTATTACATGCTTCGCCGGTAACTGCAATGAGCAGAGCAGCCAAACGTCCAAAGCTCCCGTCAGAAGTTAAGTTTGCTAAACAATGTCTCAAAATATGACATCCTTCAGGGAGAGAGAAAAGAAAAAGGAAGAACAGAAAAAAGCCAAGATAAAGGTTTGTTCTAATGTGCCTTGGTAATGTTTAACAGAAAGATTACTGGAGCTGCTAATAGAAAATTAGCTTTATAGCGACCTGGAACGGTCCAGTTCAACAGCCAAGTATTTATGCTAGGGTCTTTGTGTGAAGCTCAGTTTTAACTTTAAATGAGTTGATTCTCATGGTGACTTTGTATATTTCTGAGGTATTTTTGGCTTCAAAACTCCGAGTTTGATAACGTTTGATAACAATAATTGAACCTTCTCAATGTTTGACATTGTCTAGCAAAATGTTTTTATGTCAGGCTACATAGCTGCTACATCGATGATCTGCTCCATGTGTACAGGGTGAAACAGCACCCCCTCCTGGTGGTTGGCAGAGTTAAATATAGTGAACACTGACGACTCGTTGCCAGTTCATGAGAGATGGGCGCGAGGTAGGTTCACCGAGTTTAACGCTCCGGTAAAATGTTATGTTAGCTTGTTGCTAACATGAAATGCTGTTCCTCGTAAGGTGCTGGACTCGCTGTGATGAACCTGATTCCTGATCAGTCCATATTCTGTTTCGCACAGATAAACGACGTTTCATCTCATCCTGTCTCCTGGCCCTTATTCACACAACGCAGAACTGATTTACACTGATCGATCACGATTATCGAGGTTACATATGCTGTAGTTGGGGATGATGTTTTTGCTGCTTGGCATAATAATTTTGTGGCTAAAACAAACATTATTTTTCTAAGTTATGTGAAACTTCTGTTAAAATCATTTGAAGGCTCAGAATCAGTCCAGTACCGGTACCGGTCCAAATTGTCAGGGGAGAAAGACTCACCTGGTATAAATTACATTTTTAGCTATTGGAGTTATGCTTAAGAGAAATTTATTTAATCAAGGAATGTCATGAATATGTGTTTTGGGCTGCACTGATTGCAGTTTTCTGGTCTATCCCCGATTACTGATCTTTAAAATGCCTGACCTGCCCATTTTAATTTTGGCTGATATACATTTTTTTTTTGACTGAAATGTCGCTAAATATAGCAAGAAAGTCACTGTTGGCAACAGTGGGGTGAATATTAACTGTAAACATGCAGACCTGACCTGGTGGGTCGGTCTGTCAGTCAAACCTCTCACTGCAGAGCAGAAGAGGACAGAGACTGATTTATAAACCTTCGCTGATGAAGATAAGATCAGGGGATAAGATGGGCTTCATGTGTAAGTATCAGCCAATCACAATCCCCCAAAATTAAAGAAATTGGCACCCAGAAATAGGCCTGTCGTGATAAACGATAAATCAAATAATCGCACAATAAATAAAACCTATCGACCTCATTTTAATTATCGGCTTTATTGTCTCTTCCTGCCGTTTTTTCTTTCTGTTGATGACACTGAATGAAGAAAGGCTCAGCTCTGGTGCTCTCCACTGACCCTCCCTTCCTCATTTCCTTAGTCTAATGTCCAGCGCACACTACACGAGTTGTCGGCCCATTTTCTAAACCTGAGAGACACATTAGCCGACAGAAATCCTAGGCATAACGGTTCAATCGGGTTCGATCGTGCTGTGTGTTGTCCAACCACCGGAGCACAAAATAATGGCTACAAGTCCAGTTAACTAATTTTAAAACCAGGCATTAATCAATGTTTTACTAAAATCTACCTGTGAGTCAGCGTTAAGTCCTGACTGAATGAAAATCATTATAACCTATTTATGTCTTGGGCCGGCCCTGCCAGAATGTATTGCGACAAACAATAATATTGTTGTTTTGAGACTATTTTCAAGCACTGTGATAGTAATAATGGCATAATAAAGCAAGAACACATTCTCAAAGATCAATAAACTTTAAATTCTAATAAACATTTAAACACTGGAACTGGAGAACATTTGAAATATCCAAAATAAAGAAACAACAGAAACAACAAATAAAATGAATTATAAAGTCTCTGTGAACAAAATTGTCTTTCAACAACAAAAAGAAGGGATAGTTGAGACCAAAGCACCAGACTGACGCCCAGTTTAGGTAAAAAGACAGAGAAAAGAGAAAAACGATGAATCAAGAAAATGAAAATGATTGAGTTTCTTGTCATTTATTATGCGATTAATTGATTTGTGGTTTATTGTGACAGGTGTATTTATTTGTTCAGGAGTGGGGATCATTTTGAAGTCAGTCAAATAGAACCGTCAGCTGGGTTTCCTTAGGTAGCAGAGTTTGTCCTAAACTTCTGTAAACTGCAGAATGGATAAATTTATAACCATTTCTAATGGGGATTCTCATGTTGGGGGCTTTTCTGGGTTCTCTACTGGATAACTGAACTGGGGCTTGTTTCTGTATTTCTCAGGTTCCCTTGACAGTGACTCTGGTGTGGTACCAGTCATTAATGAAAAGGTCCGTTCCAGCCCTGCAACATGTGTTGTGTTTATCCCTGTGGGTGCAGTAGTCACTCATCTTTGAAAATGATGGGATTCATACTGAAACCTGGGGAGTTCAGAGAGACGGATGGATCAGAGGAAGGCTGCTGATCATCTGATCATCAGGTATAAAACTTAAAATCATCTACAGACCTAACAGATTCCTAATTAAACTGTTTGAATTTAAATCATCATTTACAAACTGTTTATCTAAAGTGATGCTTACTGTACAATTAAGGCAGGAAATATGTAGCCAGAAAAAAGGAAAAACTGAATCAACATTCAGCATAGACCCTGTATTCTAACTTTGTGATATTGATATTTAAATACATTGCATTTTGTTTAACAAAGCTAATATAATCAAATTGATCCTGTGACATGTGTCATACAGTACATCCTGTCATCTCAGTACTATTACACATGACACCATGTGTGAATACCTCCAGTGGTAACTGGAAACCAGTGTGAGCCAGGAGCTTGTTGGTCCAGGGTCCAGCAGTGATCACCACATTTCTCGCTTGATAAACTCCTCCAGAGGTCGTCACCTTGACAACAGGACCAGGCTTGATTTCTGAAACCTTCTCATTGTCTCGTATGACCCCACCCAACTTCTGAAACTGATCCTGGAGAAACAAAACCAAACATGTTCCAGGAATGTTTCAAATTAAAGAAACAAATAAAAATTGTTTATATCAGGACATTATTTCTAAGCATCATGTCATCTAGTAGTTCTTGTGCAGACAGGATTCTTTTTTTTAAGAAATAAACGTGTTAACTCATAAATCAGGTTAACACAAATAGCTTTAATATCATATCTGGATATCTTATAGAATTAAGATAGCAAAAAACATGGTTATAGTTTATGCTACATTAAGTTAATGTTTCCAACATGTAGCTATACTTTTAAACAAAGTTAAATGAATATAAATGAGATGCCTGCGTTGCAGTGAAGCTGAGCCGTACCTGAACCGCCTTCAGGGCTCGGTCTGCAAACAGAACGCCGCCGGTTACATCCAGCAGGGCGCCGTGGCCCTCAGACAGAACCATGTTGGGGATATGCTCGTGGAAGTTATCGCGGCTTAGAATCACCGTGGAAACCTTGTTCTTCAACAAGGTGTTCTTGACCAGTGGGTAATCCCCACTGGTTTCTGGTCCCATGACTAACAGTCCAGTTTGTCTGTGAGGAGAGATGAAGGCAGCAGGGTGGACAGACCGAGTTTAAACACACAATTTGTTCTAAAAGTACATACTGTGTATTAATACCAGTGCAGCATACAGATACATTAGGAAAAAAAAATATTTAGTGGAAAAAGTGAAACATTTTGCATGTTCTTCCTGTGCAAGCAAGACCTGGTTCTTCACCCCCAAAACACGACTGTTTGGTTAATTAGTTTCTCTAATTTGTCCTTGAGTGCGTGTGAGTGTGTGTGTGGGTGTGTGCGTGCGTGTGTGTGTGTGTGCATGTGTGTGTGTGTGTGTGGGGGTGTGTGTGTGCGTGCGTGTGTGTGTGTGTGTGCATGTGTGCGTGCGTGTGTGTGTGTGTGTGTGTGCATGTGTGCGTGCGTGTGTGTGCGTGCGTGTGTGTGTGCATGTGTGCGTGTGTGTGGATTGTTCGTCCATTGTTGACCACCACTCCCTGCAGCCCTGCAAAGGTAACCGATATGTACATAGTTTTTGAAATAACTGATGAAAGATATTGAACTTTTTCCACAGTATTACATTGTTTTAGATGTAATACACAGTTTCTTGATTCTCGGTTTGGGCAAGCCTTCATGTTGTGCTTAAACAGTTTTCCACTCTGCATCTCAGCTGATGCCTGACCTGTACAGCGTCACTCCGGCCTCCTTCTCCAGCTGGGCCCACAGCTGGTAGCCCTCCCCCATCATCTGCGTGTAAATATCCTGCTCATAGGCTCTACGTATGATGCGAGTCTGGCCATGGGAGCTCCCTCTGGTGTGAGGCAGAACGAACTGGACAAAAACGGTTCAGATTAAGGAAAGAGAAAACCTTCTGCTTTAGTGAAGTAAGCATGTCCTACTGTATACAAAACCTGCAGCTGTGATCTACTCAAGTACAGAAAATGATTTGCTTAGTGTAAAAAAAAAAGAAAAGATTATGAATCTCTTTGAGGCTTGTTTGTTTAATAATTCATTCGGGTTTATTTATACAGCCCCAACACACACTGTTAAAAAAACCCGTCTCTAATTTATGTTAAAACACTGGTTGCCGGTGTTTATACGGTAAAATTCTGGCAACCACAGTTGCTGAGATTTTACTGTAAATCAGCGATATTCCCTTTTTCTTTTCTTTTTTTTTTTTACAGTGCACAACGATTATCATGTCAAAGCACTTTACAAAAAGAATACAAATCAATCCAATTCACACAGGCAGATTCCAGATTCATGTATTCCTATGTGATCCTGCGTTAAACAAAGACATTGTCCCTTTAACATAAAGAAAACCTGAGCAGACTCTGACTCACAGCGGGCAGCTGTCCACAAAAACACACCAGGTAAGACTGAGCAGTACTGAATATGTTACATAAGAAGAAGAGAGATGATGACAGTAGAAGCTCTGAGCCCATTTCAAAGCTCTGCGCTTTTCATCTCAGCCACCAATAAAATCTCAGCTGTCAGAATTTTTTTATTGATTTGACCGTAGAGAGACGGAAAACAGTTTTTTCACTTCCATTTATTTCATCAGCTCTTAGCAGTGATTAATTCATGTAAATCTTTGTCAATAAAATTTATTCTTTTAGAAATAAAATTGTCGGCATCATCCCAAATGTGATTACTAAGTCTGCAGTAAGTGAGGTAGTCCTGGAGAAAACTGTAAAACTTGATCTGTTTTACTAGCCTTTGGATTTTATTAGCTGAATCAAAACCTTCAACTTGCATGTTGGACCCAATCAAATAATGTAAAGAAGTGGATCCTTTGCTTACTGCCTCCATTTCAAAAATGATTCATCTGTCCTGAGTAAATGGTTTTAAGTAAGCTGCAGCTGAACATTTTACAGATGAAACCTTTTCTTGATCAAGACAGTTTAATAAATTACAGACCTCTATCTAATCTTCCTGTCTTATTGAAAGGCGATACTAATCAAGAGTGTGAAGATCTATGCAGTAATGACTGTCAGAGCTCATCATAACACTGAAGGCACACTGCTAAACGTCACTGATGTTCTCTTTGGCTCAGTTGCTGGACTGGCGCCTGTACTGGACCTGTTGGACTCTAACCCTGACCGAGGCAGCACTGCCTTGCAATCATTTACATTGTTTATTGTCAGTTCAGCTTGTTCGAGCCTTTAGATGTTACATCTTGTAAGGAAGCTTCCTTCTCTCCTGGTCATAATGTCCCTTTAATCCCCACCACTCTGGATTGGGTTTTATCAGGTTCCTCTCCTCTCTCCTCCTCTCCTCGTCTTTTCATACTTGAATCTCCTCTACTCCTTGTCAAATCTACCTGAATTAATTTTTCTTCTACTGCAAATACTTAGTTTTGTTCCAACAGTAACCGGGTTTAATCTCTTTTTTCTTTTACATTCCAACAGCTGTTTGAAGACATACGTGATCATTTTTATGCTATTTGTTTCTGAATATTGTTCTTCTTTAGCTTATCTGCTAGCTCCTCTCTAGAGGCAGTTCTTTATAGCTTTATAGCTTTTTAAAGCTATAATGAACTGCTACCAATAAAAATTGTATACCAATTTGTACATTTCAACAACTGTCTTGACCAGCAAGTAGTTTTAAGGTAACTTCATCTTGTTCAAGTCATGGTATTTAAACCAGATCAGGGTTTGCTTTTGTAATCTTTCTGCTAATTTATTGCATTTCAGCAGGTTTTCTGCAGTTTATGAGCAGAAAAAAGTGTTTTTACAGAAAAGGCTCACATACACTTCACATGGTCACAAGTACAATTTCAAAACAAAAATAAATGATATTTTATATTGAAGTAACTCAAAGACATTCTGAATGTTTGACAGGCTTCAGAATTCTCACATTTTAAAAGTCAGCATCTACATATTTCTATTGATTTATGGAAATGCTTATTTTTCTCTTTAGCTTTTATGATCTTTAAGCAATTAGATTAAACAATATGCCAGGACTACAAAGTACAGGTAAACAGCTGCAGAAGAAAATGTGATTCTAGTATAAAAGTTACAATAGCTAACTCAAGACCCAAGACTTTTGGGTTTTGAATTCAGTTTCTGAACAATTATCTTATGTCAGAGCTGCAAAGTTGCTACAAATGTGTTGTCAGCGCAACAGGCTGTAGGTTTGTGTGCGTGTGCACGCAAGCGTGCGCGTTTGTGTGTGTGTGTGTGTGTGTGTGACACACCTCACCTGCTCCAGCAGCAGAGTCTTCTTGTTGTGTTTAGCCAGCTGGTAGGCTGTGAAGGAGCCCTGGACTCCAGCCCCGATCACCACACAGTCATAGTCCTGCTTACCAGACATGCTGCTGGACTCTTCATGGACGCACTGTAGCCAAACTCAACTCTCAGCCTTTTATAGCTCAGCCTTTTATTTCTCCGCCCACAATCAGGAGAGGCGGACCCAAGCTTATAATTCACTGGAGAACCCAGTGGTCAGGGTTATGTCTGCTGTCTGGAGTTCTTGATCAGATCATCTGAGATCCCTTGTTGCTCTGCTGGAGTTACCAGGTGCAGCTGGAGGTCATTGAGGTTTACGGCTTCTGGCCTGATGATCCTCTGCATGACCGTCTGCACGCTGAGTTTAAATGGACGCTCTGCTGTCTGGTCTTGTAGTCAGTTGGTGATAACTCGGCTGCTTCTCCACCGCATCAATTTCTGCCAAGGCAGTTGGTTGGTTGGTCAGAGCATGATCCTCTGACCTGCTGTGAAGAGGAGCAGAACAATTTGTTCCAACATTTGTAGTGTGTTTTTATTTATTTATTGTTTACTTTTTGTGTTTGTTTTGATTGCATTATTTAATTTACGAACATGTTTTCCTTTTTTTTTGATTGATTACTAATTTGCTTTGGTTGTTGCTTTGCATGCTTTTTTATTTTTTTTTACCTGACATAATTGTCTTCCTCACATTCCCCTGGAGCCAAACAGTATGCCTGAAGCCATGGTTTTAAATAGGATCATGTTTTAAAGAATTGTGAAATATAATATAGTGTGTTTTCTCTCCCGTGCTCTCGCCCCGTTAGCCTTAGCTGGTGTCTCCCTGCTGCCTCTCATATGATCACTGCTCACTGCACTGCTTCATTTGTAGTCCCTCCTTTATAATGAATGGCTCTCTGTGACCAACCCATTGACCACCTGACAGAAACATGTCAGTAGCTGCTCCTGTTTTGTGCTCGTCTTTTTCTTCTCACCCCAAAAGCTAGTGAGTAGCTGACATTTTCAGGGAAATATAAGATTCTAAAGAGTTGTTTGTTTGCATTCTTTTGGCCTTTCAGTATTTCAATTTGCTTGATTGTTTCCTTTTCGCTGCTGCTGAACAAAGCTGGAAAAAAATCTCTTCTGCTGCAAATTCAGACCAAGCTGAAAATCTTTGCAAGAGGAGACAGAAAAGCATTAAATGTAGAAGCAAACAGCTACACGCCAACATCTCTCTAAAGGATTTGAATGCATATGTAATGACTGATTGGTTGTTTTCTGGCCGTTTGTCAGGTTCTGGGACAGAGGGGTCATGGTCGCTACGCTCCAGTTCCATCTGGCCTTTTCCTGCACCTTCGTCATGCAACTTCACACCTGGTCAAAGGGCAGCTGTTAGACTCAGATCACACCAGACAGACAGCTTCAGTCATTGGTCACTTGTTTGCAGTATCTCTTGTAGATCTGCATAAAATAACCTTAGAGAAATGCAGCCATTGCACACTGGAATATTTCTGCCCTGTATACATTATTTAATACCTTTGATGTTTATTATACAAACAAGTTGAACAGAGAGGAATACAAAGGCAACTTGCTGCCTAATGTGTAACTCATCTTGTGCTTGAAATTATTGCAGCTCTGCTCTTTGTTTTGCTCTGCATGTGAAGACATAAAGGTTGTGGCTGTGTGGAGACAAAAGAACCAAAAGGAAGGATTGAGTTAAATGTATCATTTCTAAGCTCATCTGAGCAGGAAAAGCGAAATGTGAACCAGGTTATATGTGTAAAGGATTGAGGTGGTAATTTACTAACATATGAACAGTTCTGAAATGTTTATATGAGGAGGTGATGATTGAAGAAAGTGAAAGAGAGAACACCATGTGAAAGTTAGCCAATCAGAGGAACAATAAATAAGTACAAGGCCACAGTGACACTAAAATGGATTCAGTAGGACAGGAAGTTGGTTCAGTTGACACCTGTTGAAATATTTTAGAGTATGCAGCAGAGAAGATTGTGTACTTTTTAAAGTCGACTGTTAAATTCATTAGGAATGGTTGAGTTCATCAGCTGTTAGGTTGATGTGTAGTAATAACTACAGAGTGACGAAGCTGTTGAGTCAAAGCGATGCCATGCTGTTGTGTGAGAACAAGAAGCTGGAGAAACTTTTGTGCATAGTTACATATTGATTTTTTTTTTATTGACTAAATTTGCTATCAAAATAATGAATAGTAGTTTTTCCCTAATAGTTTTCAGTGCTCCTTCTAAAAAGTCCCAGTTTACACTGCAGGCCTTTCTGTCCCGTCGTCTTATCATTGTCAGTCTAACATTACTTTTTAAAATAAACTGCTAAATATGTTTTAATTAAACCTTAAGTTTGATCAGACCAAAATTTTTATTTTTTTTAAGTAAAATCAGAACTCATGGCTTATTCAAAATTAACTTTTACGGCAGATAGTGGTCAGGGCCAAAAAGGAGAACAATCAAACATTTTCACCACTGCCTTTACACATGGCAGATGCTCAAATAAACTGGAAGTCAGTATTCACTTAATTATTCAACTTAAAATTTTATTTCAAAAGCAAAACAATTATTTTCTTATTGTGTAGATTTTTTTTCTCATACAAACATTAAGTCAGGAGTCTGTAGGTTTCTCTCTTCTCAGTTCTTAAAGTTTTCCACTAGATGGCGCCACACAGCTGCAGCCTCCTGGAGCCAGACCACAGCAGGCGAAGCTGCACAGCTGCTGATCAACCTGTTTGATTCAGTGATGCAGGAAGATTGATTAAAGAAGTCTCATATAAAATATTTCATAAAGTATATCCTACAAGGTATTAATTCTATATTCAATAAAGAGTTGAATGTAAATTGTATGTTTTGTGATATATAGCCTCAAACTGTTCTCCCCTTGTTTTGGTACTGTCCTTAATGCCTTTTGGGAGAATTTATGTGACTTTATCCACAGCAACATAGAAGCACAATTTAAGCTTTTATGGAAGATGTCTTACTTGGTAAAAACATGATTAACAATTGTGAGATTCTCATAAATCCTTTATTGTTACTAGCTAAATGTCCTATTCATCGTTCCAGGTACTCTGAAAAGAAGTCATGTTTTGCTGCATTTTACAATGAAGTAAAGTTTTATATCTGGACTATCAAAGACTCTGAGAAAATATAGCATAAAACAAGTAAAATCTGTACTGCTTTGAATGAACTGTTAGGAACCTAAGCCTCTCAGCTTTTTCTTTTTCTTGAATGCTAAATATCTATTTACCTATATTGTTTTTTCTTGAGTGTGAGGGACGAGACTCAAACGAGGACAAAACATTTTCAAAGTAGAAAAAAGTTTCAATTTAAGTCTTCAAAAAAAAATCATGAACAAAGCATAAAGATTTAGAGCAAGGATAAATCAAAGGATAAGTAACAAATTTGGATCCAAATTAACTGAGGTCAACTGAACTCTAACTGAACACAAAGAACAAAAAGCTGCTTAAATAGGGGTGGAGTGACCTGAATCTACCACATGAGGAAGGCACGACATAGCAAAAGAACAAATGAATACACAATTAACTAAAGCATCCTATGAAACAAATAAAGCAAACTAACTTTAACTTAGAACAAACAATAAGTGAATATTTAAGTGACAAAATTAAATAAAATCAGCTTGAAGTCTCCCCCCCTTCAGTCTTTCAGAAAATGGTTTGATCCAGGTTCCTCCTCCAGCTGGTTTATATCAGCAGCACCTCAAACAAAAAACGTGTAAGTAAACCATTCAGACAGACATTAACTAAAGTGCACCCATTAGAAAATATATGTCTAAATGAAATAAACTTAAACAGACTATAAGCTATACTAATAAAGAAAAAAAATACTAACATGATGTGGTGGCAGGAGCATCCACCACATTGAGGCATAACAAATGTTTCACTCCGTTATACCGTAATTGGAATGTCTGCGAATAAAGCTTTTTAAAAAAAGACAATATCTTAAGTAGTTTTATGAGTCATTGCCCTTTTTCTTTTATATCCAATAAGGTTTTCAGCTGTCATATTTTTCTGTTATATTTTAAATGCCTTGTTTCGTTCTTTAACTACTTTACGACATTCATCATTCCACCAAAGAACTACTTTTTTCTTACCTTTTTTATTTTTGGTATGATAGAATGAGCAGCATTTAAAATATATTCTGTTATCTGACTTGTACATTCTTCAATGTTGCATTTTAATGTTACCATATGACTGGATTTCTCAAAGTTTATTTTACATTTTTGCCAGTTAGCTTTGTTAAAGCACCATCTTGTTAATAGGAAATCATCCATCCATCCATCCATCCATCCATCCATCCATCCATCCATCCATCCATCCATCCATCCATCCATCCATCCATCCATCCATCCATCCATCCATCCATCCATCCATCCATCCATCCATCCATTTTCTTTACACCGTTGTCCCTTTAATAGGAAATCTTACCTGTTTATACTGTCATTAATTATTGTACTCACTGGAAAGTGATTACCTAATGTAGAGTTGACATCCCATACACATGAACTTACAAGATAATCATATATTAATGTAATATCAGGATATGAAGCTGTACCTTTATGCATGGTTTCTCTGTAGCTTTTCCACTATTAAGACAAACTAATGAACTTCCATCCATCATTTCTTCAACTATTCTACCATTACGATTTGATGGATGGATGGACAGATAGATAAATAGATATAGATATTAGATTATACTCCAGGCAGCCCAACCTTATGGTGCTGTATGTTCAAGTGTAAACCTTGTATCGTTTAACAACATAATTCTCGAACAGACTGGAAAATGGAAATTTGTGTAAGCAAACCAGAGGGAGCTCTCCAGTTACAGTAAGGGCTCCTTTTGTTACTAATTCAACCACAAAGCAGTTTTAGTGTGTTCAATAAGCAATATAATGAGCCAGGTGTTAAAGAAAAGTCATGTAAATCTTAAATTAACTACATATTTTATTGTATTGATCAAAAACATTATGGCATGGCATTTCACTAAGACTCTGGTATATTACTGTGCACCACATTAACTTTGGCCTTTGACCTCAGCCCTTCAGCTACAGACCTTCCGAGCCGCCGCTGTACCTCTGTCACCATATGCAGAGGTACATCCGGTACAAAAACCACCAGAAAGACGACACAAGTTGTGTTGAAGTGAACAGACACACTCCACTCTGCATGCAAAATGCAAAAGCCTCTCATTATGAGCTTTTAAAAAACACCACATCCCATAAAGCTTTAAGAACAACAAGGCTTCAATTGGACACAGTCACTTGGAAAAGGCTTTTTCATTGGCTGTAACTAAAAACTAGATAAAAAAAAAGTATACATTCTGACAAGGCATTTCACAAAGAAATATATTTATTCACCATGTTGTCTATATTTGGCAGTCAGAATGATGGATGGACAACAACAAAGTGTAGCACAACCTCTGGCTGCAAATGTCGCATTCCTCGTGTCAAGCTGCTTCTGATCCAGAAATAATGTCACAAGTGTATTTGTGTTAAGAAGAAAAAGAACTAGACTGTTACCCAGTGGTCCAAAGTTCTCTTTTCAAGTGGAACTAAAGCTTGTATTTAATTTGAAAATCAAGATTCCAGAGTTTGAAGGAAGAGTGGATAGTCTCAGAGTTGCTTGATTACGATGACGTTTCAACAGTGAGCAATGGTTCGGGATGTCATGTCATCAACAAGCCAAAAGAGCCCCAACCAAGAACCCAGTACATAAAAATGGACATATCAGAAACCTGACATTTATGTTAGCAACATTAAGTTTTTTACTGATCTGACATTGTTTTTTTTGTTTCATCATCTGTAAACCATAACCATAAAAACAAGAAACAATAATGTTTCATAATTTTCTAATTTTATTAGATGTGTAATTGTTGCCAGCTGTAAAGATCAAATTAGTAAAATGTAGTAGCATTCTTAGCATTAAGTATGTTTACTTGAAAATAATACCAGTTCAGTGGGCGTTTATAATATTTCCTATGCTTAAATACAAATTAAATGGGTTATTTGTATTGTACAGCTGTGGAAATGATTACATTTCTGTTCTGAATTAATAGAAAAGTAGTGATCCAGTTTAAAAATATACAAAATAGTCTGATACCTTTAAAGTGAACAAAAGGAAAACACATAAACCGAAGATCTGTAATTCCTTGCATACGGTACACAGTAAATGTCTGAAGTTCGCGGTGGCCTAAAAAAATAGATGTTGAAATAATAATACCGCCACTTAACTTCTTTAAAAATAACTTCAACAGAACAGCGCCAACAAATTACGTCTTTTCAAAAGAAAAATACTGAAGACACAAGAAGTCTTGTAAACGCAGAGCCACCGCCTGCAACTACATGCGATTAGTATCCTTGAAAACTATCTGTAGCCTCTTATAGCGCATGCGCGGCCGGCAGTTCGCGATTGCGCCAACTGGAAGAGGATGTTGCTAGCAGCCAGTGTAGATGCACAGCCTTTTCACAACAATAACATTCACTAAAATTTGCATCTCCACATCCATGACCTGAAGATTCCGCTTTGAGAACACACCAGGGTTCGCTCTTTGGATTACAACCGTAGCACGTCCACATATTTATAGTTCTGTCTTCTTTTGACAATGGGAGTGGATGGGTTTGCAGCTTTACTGGACTGTTTTTTGGCAGAAGCAGAAACAAGAATCTTTGCTTGCCAGCTAGGCCGCAGATGGATTTTGTCGCCATGAGCAAGAGTCGACTGGCGATAAAATATTGGATGTATTCTCTGTGCGTTTATATTGTCGCAGCTGCTACGGAGCCGACACGATTATAGCACTATTATTTTCCATTTTCGCAGTTTTGTTAAAGGCAACAACATTAGCTAGCAACCCGCTAGCTTCTCAACCTTGACTGGCTGCCGTCTCGTCATAGTAGTTAGCTCCGTTGGCTAGCTAGCGATCACTTGACCACCAAAGCAGTTGGATTTAAACTTTTTGTTGGGGATCTACGTTCACCGTCTGGTACCACACTGGTACCGGTACCACGGATTTCGTTTGCGAGGTCTGCCTCTGGATGAATGTGGGACAAAATGGAGACCCCGACGATTGTGTACGATCTGGATACCTCTGGAGGCTTGATGGAGGTGAGGTTGCTAAGCTAGAAGGCCTCAGTAGAGTTACTTCTATGCATACGCTCGGGTTCCCTCCCTGTAACTCTGTTCTGGTTATCCTAACAATTGAAACTTGGCAATTCTGTTGTCAAGCATCTTGATCTCCCAGTAAATTCAGCTCTCTGGTTTGGAAATGGAGAGCAGAAGTTGAGTGTGGCTGTGGCGCTTCATGAACCGTGTCTGAGGGTTGTCTGTCTCAGCTGCATGCCTTCCACCCATTGTGCAGCAGCCGTGGCTTTCATTAACAACGACTTGGGTTGTTTTTGCAGCAAATCCAAACTCTGTTGGCGCCTCCGAAGTCCGAGGACGTGGAGAAGAGGAGTCGGAAGCTGGTAAGAGACGTTCGGAGGAGCGGCAGGGCCACCAACCACGACACCTGCGACAGCTGCCGGGAGGGGGGAGACCTGCTGTGCTGCGACCACTGCCCGGCTGCGTTTCATTTACAGTGCTGGTAAGACTGAAGGAGCTACAGCCCAATGGAAGGCAGCTGTACCGGAAAGTGCTGTTAGCCTGATCTCTGGTTTTTGTTGGGGATTTAAAATAAACTACGCAATTTTATCTTTGTGACCACATTGCCAGATTTCCGGGGGATTTTTCTTTTTGGGAAGCGATTAAATGTTGATTTCAGTATCACCTTTCAGAGGGTCTCAACGCTTTGTTTCTGGCATAGATTTGATGAATAGAATAAGTTCAGAGTTTCCTCTGATGGATCTTCTTTCGTGTTGCTTACTGCCATGTTTTCCTCTGGTGCAGGGCTGCGTGTCGCAGGCGGCGCTCAAACATAACAAACAGAACTTGTTGAATATAAGTGTTTAATAGACATACAGGGATGATACCAGAACCCTGTAGGTGCTTCTCCAGTCCGGTAGGGGGTGGAATTGCCTCCTTGCTGCTAGCAGTGTGGGCAATGTTGCTAAAAATGGTGTTCACCATTCCTCTGTTTACAATATGGCGACCTCCCTGCTTTTTTTTTTTCTGGTCAAGCGCCATCTTAGTAATCAACGTTAAAGTTCGACATGAAGGGTGAAGTCACAGTAAATAGACTAATACAAGGGAACACATTGTCAGACTCGGGGTCGGCTGGTTCTTATCCGTCCACTGCATGTGTCTCCGTGTCACCCGGTTTTCCGCTCCGGGCGGCTCTGCTGCATGTTGAGAGTTGAGCCTCGATGTCAGAGCTTCTCAGGATTTCGTTTATTGTGATATGGATGGTCCTGTGTAACCTACAGATGATTAAAGTATCTGCAGTTTGCAACTGTAAGCGGGCATTGCTGGGTGCTTCATTATGCGCTTTTTGTATTGTAATTCAGTTTTTTGTCCACTAGGTGGAGACAGAGAAGCTGCCTTTATAGAGTTATAAAAGGCCTTGAAACAGATTAGAGGTATTTTCTTCATTTAGCCGCGACTGAGAATTTATTTTACGGCAATAGATATAGAAATATAAACACAGTTACAAAACTAAACACACACCATAAAACACACACCAATTAAACAACAATTGAAAACAATGTTATGCCAAAACCTTAAGTATTGCTATTGTAATTTTTTTATTAAAAGCTAAGCTATACAATGAAAGAATTTGCTTAATAAAATTAAGAAACATATAAACCTCTTTAAATGACAGTTATTAAATCCTTAAACTTGGCAGACAAACTACTTAATTTGGAAGCATTGTAAATGGCTGACCTTGTGTTGTTTTTTTTACCATAGCAACCCACCGCTTAGTGAAGAAATGCTTCCTCCTGGAGAATGGATGTGTCATCGCTGTAACATGAGAAAAAAGGTGAGTGGTAAGATGTTGTGTTAACTGATTATGAATTCTAGTTTATTTTGCACACATTGGAGACCTTGTATTGCAGATTCACAATGGATTGAATCATATTTATTGCATTATATTTATCCCAATTGCAAAATACAGCTTTGTGTCATTTCTGGGGGTGGAGATTGTAAAGTAAAACAATGTGGGTCAATTTGGGGTTTAATACTACACAAAACCAGTATTTAATGGTCATGGTTCGGTGTGTCTTGAGTTTGGTTCAATTTTAAGAAATAAGTGTCATCTGTAGAACTGATTGGATGGATTTTAGAACAATAAACCTCTTATATAGTTCATCTTATTAAAACATTGCCTAATGTTTTAATAAGACTGCTCATAAGTTTGCAGTTACACCCCTGGAATTAATCATAATCATATCTTATTAGCAAGTTTCAGCAACTGTATTGTTAAATTTTCTTTATTTTCTGCAGCTCTACTTTGTACAATGTACAACGTGTGGCTTGATAACTTGTTCATATGACATGCTTCACATATGAGTAGCCGCCAGTAACGCATAATGCTCTGTCCCTTCTTAAAAAGCTGAGAAGCTGGTTTAGATGATTTGCACTGGTTAAGAACCACTGAAGTCATTGTAATTAGAAAGACAAACATCATACATGGAAAAATGTTGTCTAACTGAACTGGTTCGTGAAAATGCATAAAGTCTCCAACCTGAAAGCAGCTGGAAGTTTTCTCCTGACTGGACCTTTAACTCCCTCTTGGTTTCTTCTTGTTGCTGTCAGAAACGTGAGCAGAAGTCTGAGCAGACTAATGGCTTCCCAGACCGGTCGTCAGCCAAGCGTTCCACTTCTCCTACGGGCGAACTTGAGGTGGGCCCCGGCCCACTGAGGCTCGATGGCCTTCCGCCAGGGGCCGGCGCTGCGGGGCCCGGTCTGCGCGTGGCTCAGGTCCGCCTCCTGGACCGTAGGACCAGCAGCAGGCCCAGCAGCCGTCCTGGGACCCCAACATCCAACACGTCCTCCACCCCGACCCCATCAGAAGAGCAGAACGATGGAGAGGAGGAGGCAGCCGACCCTGAGGACGACATGCAGGCGGTCGAACCCGATGGCGCGGCGCTGTCGGTGCCGGCACCTCGTCTTCTCAAGAGGCCCTTCCAGCTGCTCATTGCAGCAGCCATGGAGAGGAACCCCACACAGTTCCAGCTGCCCAGTGAGCTGACCTGCACCACGGCGCTTCCAGGTCAGTCCATCACAGAGAGGGACTAAGAGGGACGCAGTATTGCCCCGTTACCACCTTGGTCTAGTATTGGTCTGGCCCCAGTCTATGTCTTGTCCCCGACTGGCACTAGGTCGGGTCCCTGTATGGACTCAGTCTGGTCCCTCATCTAGTTTCCTGCTGGCCTCGGTCTGGCACCAGTCCCGGTCTGATCCGGTCTGATCCTAGTATGGCTTTGGTCTGGTCCCGGTTTTGTCCCAATCTGGTCCCATCCCAGTCTTGTATCTGATGAGGTCCAGAGTCAGTGAGCTGGTTGCAGGTTTCCTGCATGGACTGTTTGCTGAATATTTGTGGCTCCTGCATTTCAATGTCCTCTAATAAAACCTGAAGCTCCAAAATTTACCAACCAAACTGTGCTGTGAACAAAGAGCTGAGCTGACAGCAGCTCTGTGGTCTAACTTCCAGCTATGTTAGCTTGCCAGCCTTCTCAGCTGTTTTGTGTCTTTTGGTTGTTCAGGCAGTAGTAAACGAAGAAGAAAAGAGGAGCTGCTGGGTAAACCATTCAGGAGGCCTCAGCACGAACTGGACCCCAACGGCTTGGTCCCTCTGCCCGTCAAAGTCTGCTTTTCATGCAACAGGTCAGGCACCAGCATTCACTAATGGGTTCTGCTGCCTAACCAGGCTGTATCTGCAGTTTGCAGATACAGCCTGTCGACAGATACAGGAGTCCTGATGGACCCGGGTTTCCTCTCCGCAGGAGTTGCAGGTTGGCCCCGCTGATCCAGTGTGATTACTGTCCACTTCTATTCCACATGGACTGCCTGGACCCCCCACTGACGGCTCTGCCTGCTGGCAAGTGGATGTGTCCCAACCACGTTGAGCATCTCGTGGTAGGAGAGAGCGTTCAGAGTTGACTGTTTGAGCTCACTTCAGCCGGTTTGCTGCCATCTTCAGCTCATCTCATGTCGTGTCTTAACCCAGCTCAACCAGAGGAGCCTCAGCCTGTCCAGCCGCTGCCAGCTCTTTGACCAGTTCCAGGACAGGATCTCCCAGCATGCCGTCCGGTTGAACTTCCTCCGTAGAGTCCATCGGCAGAATGCTCCCAATCGCCGGACTTCCTACCAGCTGAACAAGAAAACCATTAAGGTACGCTTACCGCAGAGAGGAAGTCTTTCACCAGCCACATGTTGGATTTTACCTTGGTGTAAATTTATGCTTCTGTTACCATGATAACGATTAGTATGAAAACTACGTTCTGTGAAAGAGTGTAAATATCCAGGGCTCTGCTCTGTTATGGTTCAGATATTATTTAATAGAGAGAAGCTTTTGTGTACAACTTGGAGCTGCTGAGTCCCTTTAGATATGGAGTCCCTCAAAGCTCCATACTTGGACTCCTTCTCTTTTAACTTCCTTTAAAATCTGTTCTTCAAAAACATGATGTGAACTTTCACTTTTTTTCTATTGATTGTCAGATTTGTTTCATTAAAACAAGTCGACAGATACAGGAGTCCATTTCAGAAGCCAGAGCATGGATGTTTCTGATCCATTTACTTTCTAATATGTAAAAAACCGAGGTACTGTTTAAACCCAGTGACTGTTCTGAAGCCCAAACAGATCTGGGTTCTTCCATGGACCCAGTCATGCAGACTGTAGCCAATATGGCTGTTAGACTGGAGAATGATTTTAAACTCACCACACAGATCAGTTCAGTAATTAAGTCCAGTTTTCAAATATTAAGCCATTTCTCTCACTTTGACGCGTTCATTACTTCTTTATTACGATGCATTTTACGTTTCTGTCTGAGCTTCAGTTGCTCCAGAATGCTGCTGCTCCCCTTTTCAACTGGTATGAGAAAATGAGAATGCATCACTCCTGTGATAAAATCACTGCATTGGCTCCCAATCTGTTTTCAGATTAACTTTAAACTTCTTTTATTTGCTTATAAACGTGTTCACATTTATAAGCAATGTGCAGACCCAGGTGCTGTGGGTCTTCTTGTCCCACAGCACCTGTCTGACTTTGCAGTTGCACGTCCCATCATGCTTTCTCAGATCAGCAGGTCAGTTCTTGCTGGTTGTTCTAAAGCCGACCAGGAGGGTGAGAGGTCATGGAACGTTTTCAGCTGCTGCTCCTAAACTTTAGAATGAGTAGCCTTTATAAACCAAACAGGCCGATTCGCCTCAACGTTTTAAAATCTTTTCTTAAATCGTATTTTTTTTCCTTTTGTTTTTGACTAAGCTTGAGGTTCTTTAATGTCTTAATTATTGTTTTATTTTATGTCTGTTTTATTTCTTTTAGTGTACGGCACGACTAAGAGTGTTTTATATATTTTTTTATGTTTGATTACTAAAATTGTATTGATGATCAGTAAAGTGACCTGCTTTAAGACGAGGAACACGGGGAGACCCTGTTGAGGTGACAGGTTGTGTTCAGCTGGTAGGAGGCAGGCCGGTCCTCTGACAGACGCTGTTGTGTTGTTACCCAGGTGCCAGATGCAATCAAGTCTCAGTACCAGAATCCCCCCCCTATGCTGCTTCCTGCTGGGGTGCATCAGGTGGAGTTGGTTTGTAGTGGACTCCCCCACCATCAGCCCGCAAAGCACCTGACCACAGAGCTGGAGCAGGAGGAGGTGGGTACCGCAGCCGCCATCTTTCACTGTCCACTCAGTCCTCCAGGAATCACCTGTGTAAAATAACTGACGGCCTGTTTATTACTGCTGGAATGTGTGGAGTTACACACCACAAGGTCTGCTGTGGAAAGTCGGTAACAGAAGTCAACTACAGAAACTACAGATTTGGTGGACAATAATCAGAGAAGATAGTTAAAGGTTGTCATGAATATAAGACGATTCTATTCCAAAACCCCAAAGAGTCTGCAAAAGATGGATCAGTTCCTGTGACTGACCTCATTGATTTTTTATTTTTGCTATTTCTCCACTATTTATTGAACAACAGTATCAATAAACAGCAATAAATTTGAAAATATGTTTAAATGCTGTTGCGGCATGCAGTTTAGTGATGCAAGTCGTCACATTTCTTTGTGTTTAATGACTGACAGTGGGATCTTTACTGGGACAGTTCCACAGCTGTCACATACTCTGTTAGAATGTTGTCATAAGATTTAGTCTCAGTTTAACTTCAATTTATTCAAAGTCTTAAATGTGGAACATTTTTGCCAAAACAACCATATGGCTGATTTAAAAAAACAAAAACCTAAATAAAACTGCTTATTGAATTGTGACGACTAATGGAAGATAATGTTGATGAATAAACAGACACAGAAGGAAATCAGTCACTGTTTGGTTCACTGAAAACATTTGAACTGTTTGTGCTGCTTCCCCCAGTGGCTGCAGGACATCATCGCTCTGCAGTGCAGCATCATGAGACACCTGTCCATCAGCCAGAAGGTCCGCTCAGCCACGCCCACCGACCTCCCGCCTGAATGCGAGAGGAAGAGAACATGTGTTACATCAGAGGAGATGAAAAGTCAGGCTGCTGAAGGAAGAACTTCCCCTGAGCCGCGCTCTAAGCCCTGCGGTGCGCCTGAGCCCCCCCAGGAAGCCCATATAGCCAGGGACGCCTCAGCAGAGCTGGGGGGCTGTAAGTGCAGCATGGCGCCCTGCCCCAAATGTAGAAAACCCAACGGACCCCTGGCAGAGCTCCACCCTCCCAAATCCAACGGACCCCTAGACTGTAACAGTGCCTCAGACACCTGCAGGCCGCCGGACCTGCAGCACAGATTAAAGACTCACACAACCTCACCGTCGGACTCGGCCGTCCCTTCAGGGCTAATGAACCACATAGGAACAGACACGGTTAAAAAGGATCCAGAGAGCACAACTGAAGCCTGTGCTCAGAACAACTGGTCCTCGGTTTTTCCTCAGAGCAGCCAGCAGAACCACCGGAGCCAGATGGAGCTCCAGGAATTGTGTTTGAGTAGTGATGAGAAGCCTCCCTCCCCCCTCCCAGATGCACCGCTTAAAGGCAGCTACAAGCAGACCTCCAGCAAGCAGGGGCCCGACTCAGCGCCTCCAGGTAGCCCCGGGCCTCAGCTGGCCACAGAACCGAAGGCCTCCACACACTCAGGCGTACTTCACAGCTACATATCGGAGGTGTGAAGCTCCGTTATGAGCCAGCTAGTCACCCAGCTGGCTCATTGAACCTGCTGGTATCCATGACGATTGAAGGAAATAAAGAAATTTGTCATTTGTCGGGCTCTGTTTGTGGAGTCTCACAGAACACACAGTACGCCTCAGTGTGTGGGAGCCTTTACACTCAACATTAGTTTCAATGTTTATGACTCATATTCTCCAAGGTGATCAACTCAATTATTGCAGAACTTTGCAGACTTTAGTTCATCAGTGGCTCATAATTTATTGACATGGCACCAGTGACAGCTGACCATTGTTCTCCTCCCATCACTGACGATGTGTCGTCAGCAGCTGATCAGCTGTTGGTTTCTTATGAAAACAGTTAAACCCAGCGCTTGATCTCATTACTACTTGTGTGTGTTGTTCTGCATGTGTGTGTAACTTCTTGCTGCATCTTTGTAAGATCTTTGAAACCAAACTCTGAGGTTAGGCTGAGGACAAAGTCTTGATTTGTCTTTCAAGATGACGTATTTGCAGATGTGGTCTGAACACTGACCGTTAGTGGAATGTGTCTGCGCTGAACCAATTTGATCGGGATCCCAGTTGAAAGCTGGGAACAGTTTGAGTTGGTCTGGAATAATCTCAGTTAATATTAATCAGTTCTTTGTGCTGATGCAGTAACTGTCTCTATCAGCAGCTGGCTGTGAAGATTCACCTGATGGACTGACCGCTCCATCTGCCACAGCATCAGACACTAGGTGGCTAGCTAACTGACATTAGCTGGTTAACTACCTGACATTAGCTAGTTAACTATCTGACATTAGCTGGTTAGTGAGCTGAAGAGACTGTTGTCATACAAAGTGAGCAGATGAAGCCGACCACTCTGACCAATCAGCTGCTGCGTTCTGTCCTCCAGATGTAAAAGCTGGTCCTGGCCTGATGGACTGCCTGCTGCCCAGTGCCCTGTCCTCCATCAACACCCTTTCCTCCTGCAGAAACAGTGCCAGGGATGTTGGAGGTAAGTTACTCAGGTGACTGTAGCTCATGGTGGTTGCTATGGTGATGTAGGCAGGGCTCTGATTGTTTGTGTGTGTGTGTGTGTCTGTCTGCAGGCATCGAGCTGGACAAGCTGGATGAAGAAACAATCCGGTTCCTGGCTTACCAAAGGATCCAGCAGCTCTTCCCTCCCAAAGCCCTCGGCAGTCCGCCGCTCCTCGCTCCAGGCGTTTCCTCAGACCTCCCTTCACCACACCATGACAGTAAGAGTGACCAGGTCTCCGCTGCTTTCCGTTTTACTGGGCAGAGGTGGGCGGTTAAAGCTCCGCTGCTGTCACTGCAGGTCAGAAGGTGCAGGCTCGGGCTGTTTTCTGTCCCCTGGCAGGACGAGGACAAACGGTCAGCATGTGCTATAGGACGCTCTACATCGGATCTGGTAAGAGCTGCATGCTGCTTCCAGCCCGTCTGCTGCTGGTTTGGCTTCTTCATGTAGGAAGACTTGGATCAGGTGTGACCTGGCCCGGTGGTGAGCGGCTCACTGCCACAGTAGAGTTGTTCCCTCCAGGAAGCTGCCATGTTACATCACCACTATTAATGCAAATTCACTCAGCAGTTTTCATCAGTCATTGCAACTTTTCAGTAAATCTGAACAATCACAGCTATATTGTTTATACACTTCATGTAAAGTTGAATGACCAATATGGAATTCTTATTAATGGTGATGTTTCATGAGTTTCATGAAGAAAATGTTATTTGCATTGTAAATATCAACTGTTTTGTCTCTTTTGTCTTTCAAAAAAGACAAAAAAAGGCAATCTTTTTTAAAATTGTGCAGCAATTTCAACTTTTTGTAAAGATCACGTGATGGCTAAAAATAAATCTTAAGACAATGTGCTACTTTGACCACAACTCTTTGCAGTCGAAGCCTACTGCAGCAGTGATTTTAGGCCACAGTAATCACAAAAAAACGTCGCAGCATTGTGGAGGGTCTGTAGAGTTGATGGTAAATTTGAAATAAGTGAAATGCATCTGAAACTTTTGAAAGCGTGAACTGCAGGCGGCACTGCACAGCGTTGTGACTGCATTGTTTCCCACCAGGTGCTGACATGGATGTGTGCCTTACCAACTACGGTCACTGCAGCTACATATCGGGGAAACACGCCTGCATCTTCTACGACGAGGTACGGCTGCCGCACGCAGCTCCATGTGCTGCTTCCTGTCCTGCAGCTCCTTCATCAATCTGCTCCCTCTTCTGTGTGTGTGTGTGTGTGCGTGTGTGTGTGTGTTCTACAGAACACCAAACACTATGAGCTCCTGAACTACAGCGAACACGGCACCACAGTGGACAACGTCCTGTACTCCTGTGACTTCTCTGAGAAGGTGTTGCCGGCGGCGCCCAGCAGCCTGGTGGCCCGGGTCCAGGGACTCATCCGTAAGCTCAGCACAACTCCACACATTACACAGAAACAACGAAAAACGGGCTTTACACTGTCACTACTTTTAACAGATCAGTCAGGATCAATAAAATATGGCTTTTGGGGGGTGGAGGGGGGGATGACAGAAAACCCTTAAATGTCAAAGTGAAAGCTGATTTCTACCGCATGATAACATGGGGATAAAAACACAGACATGAAGATGGCAGAGGAACCCAGGAGGGCTGCACCAACAGCTAGTGCTTCCAGATCTGGTGGCGCCCTCTGCTTTTCAACGCCAAGTACTGCCTGGGAAGTCCAGATGTTATCAGCAGCACATCGGCAAACCTCTGGAGGAGGAGCTTCCCTTTCAGCTGCAATCATCTCCATCTAACTGGATTGGGGGAACTCTGCTGCCTTACTGCTGTCAGACCTGGGAACTGTCTGTCACCATAGCAACATGGCTTCATGTCCAGATCTGATCTTTGTTCTTCACACAGTCAGCTTGGTTTCATAAAGTTTCAGTAAAGTTGGAGAACCACGTCAATGAAACATGCTAAACTTCATTATTTATTTCTAAACAACGACCTGAAAACATGAGTAAATGCTCATCTGTCCGCATACAGGATCTGCGGTCATGGGGAAAGTGTGTGTTTCCTGACTGGGACCGTAGAGCTGGACTATGAATCAATAATATAGACAGACACAAGATCAATATCAGTATAAAATATATCTGATAGAATATTCACTGAACTCTGATCCAGAACCGTACAGCATTCTGGGAGATGTAGGCTGGATAACAGAGGAAAGATCATATCACCAGACTGACGTATTTCAGATATTTATCATAAACAAAAAACAAATCAATAATTATTGATATTATTATGAAACGCTTATATAGTGATCCATTATCCAGACATGCTTGACTGTTCAGTTCTCTTTGCTTCACCTTTCCTAACAGAGCAGCTTCAGAACTGAAGCAGAGTTCTGCTGCTCTGACCCGGGTCAGCTGAGTGGGCCACAGAACAGCCAGGCTTACAGGAAACGGAACATCGCCACTTTAAGCTTTCACCACGTTTAGCATTAAATATAAAAATTCTATAATATTCCTTGTATTTTTTTGTCAAATCCATTGTTTTTGTTTGGATCTGGATTGATTGTACTGTCTGGACCAGAGTTCAGACAGGCTGGGGTTTGTTTTCATCTTACTTGTTGCCTTAAATTTCCTCTTTAGAAAACACACTTTTTTAGATTAAATTTTGATCTATTTATCCCCAGAACAATTAAATATGTCTTCTGCATATTCAGTAAAATGAATCTTTTTCCTTCCTGTGAAACGGGAACACTGCGACAGACTGGCGACCTGTCCAGGTGACCCCGCCTCTCGCCCGAAACATTAGCTGGAGATGGGCACCAGCACCTCACGACCCCACTGAGGGACAAGGGTGTAAAGAAAATGGATGGATGGATGAAACGGGAACAGAATCAGGATGTTTGAGTTCAGATCCAATTCATTCCTCTTTAGCACTTTGGAACTCAGATGGCAAAAAGTTACAAACTGTATTTCTGATCATTTTGTGTAGTAAACATCTGCTGGATAAGTAGGATATTAGGTAACTGATGATGGTAAAATGGGTGTTTATTACATTTTATTAGAGGTTTTTTGCAGAATAAAAAATCTTTTACAATGACAAGTCAATATTCAACTTTTTATTTTCTTTGGTTGGAATAAAAATGCTTCTAAAATCTGTGTAGTGAAAGAGGTGAAACTGAAAGGGTTCAGATTTTGTGCTCCACTTTTTTTTTTTTCTTTAGAAGAAGAAACCTGTTGACTGGTTTTTGACTTGGAACATGCGTAGTGTTTCTGCTCTGCTGGTCACCATGACGATGTGTTCCTGCAGCCTGTCAGACTTGCTGTGTGTCATGTGATGTGTGCAGGTCGCAGTAAGAAGAGGGAGGAGGACAGGGTTGTGGGTGTGATGCCAGCGGGCGGCGTGATGAGCAGCCAGCCGCAGGGTGGCGCGGCGGCGTGCAGCTGCAAGGTGAGCGGCTCCAGCCTGATCGGCGGCAGCGGCGCCGGCTGGGAGGGCACCGCCCTGCTCCACCACGGCAGCTACATCAAGCTGGGCTGTCTGCAGTTCGTCTTCAGCATCACTGAGTTTGCTGATGAGGAGCCGCCTGTGGCGCCCCCTGCTGGCTGCACCGGCAGCAGTAGCCAGAGCTCTGCTCCTGCCTCCTCTTCCACACCCCAACGCCCCCCACCTAGCACCGCTATGGCAAGCAGCCCCTCCAGCCAGGATGAGGCGGACACAGAGCTGCCCCCGCCCCACCAAGTGCCCATGCTGTGCTACAACTCTGTCCCATAACCCCCTCTCAATCCCCCGCCCTCTTTTATTTGCACCTTCTGTGTCACTATGAGGAGAAAGCTACCCAGCAGGATGGTCAACAGGGAATATTTTATTTTTTTCCATTTCAAATTGTTTATATTTGCATGAACTTGAAGTATTAATGACAATCTCTTCTGTTTGAGAATGACTGACAGTAACCTTGTTTTCACTTCAGACCGTTAGGACTTTGAGCAAAGATTATTTACTTGGCTCATTTCTTTTCCACAGTATATATTAGTTATGTATGATGTAACCTTACTGTGTCGGTCAGAACCATTTAGCAGTGACCTTTTTTTTTTTTTTTTTTTTTCTCCTAGTATTGAATTCCATGCATTGTAATTTTTTTTGCTGCTTTTGCACCACAGGTAGCTATAAATGTATGTAATCATACAGGCTTACACACTATATGTATACATACTGTAAATGTAAAATAATTCAGTGTTTCTCAGCTGGAGGAACTTTGGATTTCATGTAGATTTACCATTTTTTGGTTTTTAACTGTACAGTTCATGCAATTTGTGATACTGTGTAGAGTACCTGCAGTTTGTGATAAAACTTGTTCTAATCGTGTACCTCTGCTGTAGTCCGTCTGTCTATACCATAATGTTTTAGCACTCATTTTAACATCATGTGTTGCTCTGTATATAGGCACTCTTTGTCTGTACCTGCTTGTCTGTTAAAACCTGTAAATACAGAAAGATTTTTTAATAACAAACTTTGTTTGAGTGTGATAGCTTATTGTTTTATAGTTAGTTCACATTTTCCCGGAGATTGGTTATTCATTTCAGAAATGTCAGCAACAACACAGTTGCAAAAAACCCCGCTTTTTAATAACAAACCTCATAAGCAGACAGAAACCATCAAAGGATACGGAAATATCTGCTAAACATCTTAGATTTAAATGACATATCAAGACTATTAAGAGAGGAAATTTTTAAAGCTTATTAACCCTTTTTAAAACCTTTTGACTCGTTATATCCTCACTTATGCCCGGATTCAGAAAATGCTGTGAGCAAAGACGGATCACACAGAGATAACAGCGTCACAATAATCAGCATTTATTCAAGACATGCATACTATCACCAGAAAATCACATCACAAAACATCAGAGCACAAACAACACATGAATCTACCTGAGAGGAAAAAAGACAAAAGATGGAAACGACAAACAAAAAGCAAAGACGTCTTTGGAGAAATTGCAAAGAGCAAAATCTGACTTGTTACTCCTGTATTCTTGTTTTTAATTTATTTAAAAAGCGTATCTTAGCTCATCCAACCAGGAGCTGTCTCTGACCCTCTTAAAATTAGAAACTCCCTACAATTTGTTTTCAAGATCAAACATCAGTTGTCACCTTTATCTAAACCAGTGGTTCTTAACCTTTTTTGAGGTACCGAACCCACCAGTTTCATATGCGCATTCACTGAACCCTTCTGTAGTGATAAATAAAATGATTTTTTCCCCAAAAATTTCAAGACATATGGGTGGCCCAATTAGAGTCTAGTTGGGTCACCCCATGATCACTAAGTCTTCTTAAAAGGTAGAGTCACTGAGCAGTGGCGCAACTACACATTATTCAGGTGGATGCGAAAACATAGATCGCCCCCCCCGACCGAGGGAAGGAACGTCAGGGTGAAGGAGCAACATTCACTCATCATCCTCTCTGCTACTCCTCTCCAGTTCTTCCGGTCTGCCAGGCAATTTCTTTGCTCTTCATGTCATCTTTACTGTAGTTCATATAAATGCACGACAGGTGGCATTGTTCTATAGTATTTTTTGCAACCTGGTAGTAGGAACATTTCTGTGGTATTCTCCTTCAGGTCTGACTTCTACACTGCCATGTGACTTCTTTGGCTGCTGATGTCCAGAACCATGTGGTTCTGAATTAACCGGGTGGTTGAAATTGACAGTGTGGAACACAGACCACCGATTTGACTGTGATTGTTAATCTTAATCAGGAGCTGTCAGGGTATTTAGATAAGCGGAACATTAAAGAATGAGACTGAAGTCAGAACATGCAGTTTGTGATTCTTCTGCTCAAACTGGTTCTGTAGGACACCAGCAAGTACACCTCGCTGCAGCATGCAGAAAGGGGCGGGGACGGACCACTGTCAGCCTCTTACCTTATATGGAAATGGGACCATTGCAATCCGGAAGTGAAGGGGGCGCTAGTGGCGCTATTTCCTGTACCAGCCGCGTTAATAATAATAATAATAATAATAATAATAATAATAATAATAATAATAATAATAATAATAATAGAAATAAAAATGTAACGTGGTATGTCCCTTTAAAAAAATAATTAAAACTATTGTTTTTTAATGTTAAAATCACATTAGTAATAAACAACTTAAAACAAGCAACAATAATGAATTATTATGTATATGTATTTATCTATTGTCACCCAATCTAGCTGAAACAAAAGGCTTAAAAAATATTTAGGAACACATTTATCCATCCATTAATTATCATACACGCACGCATGACCCTGGGCAGATCACCAGTCCATCCTAGATTAAGAAAACAGATACCAAATACTTCAAGAACGCTGTAGTTCAATTAATAGATTGTGATGTAGTGAAACGTACTCTTATAATAAATAAATTTAAATCTAAAATATAACTAGTGCCAAAAACTATTATGCTTGGTTGCAGGTGAGCTCAACTATTGTCATTGTTTACCATAAAGTCTCATTGGAAACCTTTCCTGTAAGGACTCCAGCTTAACCAGTAATCTGATAAAAGACACTGGACTGGTGTCCCACTATTCAATTTAGAAATTCTATATCAACTCTACCAGTTGTATTTGATTCACAAACTGCGCTCAAATATTCAATTGTTGCAAAACCCAGAGACTTTTGTAAAACTTTAAATGTAGCTTCAAACTGGAAACACTCAGAGAAAGTAGGTTTTAGAAAGTTTATTTGACAAGAGAATGATCCACTGTGGATTAATCATTGTTTCTGTATGAAAAGCTTCTTTGAAGTCACCAGATAAATAAATCAGGCTTATGTGTACATTCTAACGCTCTTCAATTCAGCCAATCAGCTCATCATGCGCCTCCGTCTCAGCCTATCGGCGCCGGTCTCCTCATCTTCTTGAATTACCCTTCATTAAGTCCAGCTTGATGTGAACAACTGCTCCTCACCCGAGTTTCCATCACCTTCACCCGGTCTCCACCGTCGCTCAGCATACCTTTAATCTTTGTATTATGGTATGTTTCTAACTGAACATGTTTCTGTATTTGGTTGCTTTATTTAAATAAAAACTGTTGATTCTGATTGCTAAAACATAAACGACTGAGGTTTGCAAAGACAATTTTTATTTCTTCCAGTCATTGTTAAAGTATATGAAACGTTACACATGAAATACTGAAAGGTATTATCTTTGCTTGTATTTCAAAATTTTAAAACAAGGTTATCCAATTGTTAAACAATGCTGTTACAATATATTTACAACTACTTTATTGGTTCTACTTTCTCTTTAATATATTAGAGCCACAATGTTACTTTTCCTGGAAACAACAGTTCTACCAAAAAACTAAATAATATAAATCAACTGAACTACAACAAAAGGAACACTAAAAAATTTACATAATGTTTAAAGAACACATTGTG
Organism: Poecilia reticulata; assembly: GCF_904066995.2. Lineage (NCBI taxonomy): Eukaryota > Metazoa > Chordata > Actinopteri > Cyprinodontiformes > Poeciliidae > Poecilia > Poecilia reticulata. Next base: position 1,831,605 of record NC_088842.1, read on the forward strand.
AAAAACTAAAGGATGACAGAACAAATCCAAATGTCAGCAGAACAGATTTACAAAGATGTCACCAAAAAAGAACAATGTGTGACAACTGAAATGTGTGAAAGACTGTGGAAAACAACTATTATTCTCCTTGCATTCAGTACTGACATCCAGGGCAGTGTCCAGGTCTGCCATCACAGTAGTAACGAGGGTAATCTCCTCGTCTTCCATTTCCAGTGAAGCCCACAGTCTTTATATTGCCGGTTACAGGAAGAACACGTAACAACTGCAAAAGGAATCCGGTTTTCTGCCTTGAATGACTTTGAAAATTTACCCCAGTTGATCTCACCTGTAAATGAATGATAAATTTCATGTAGTTTAAATCTAATTTAACATGTTTTATGTGGAAAAAAGTCAAAGGTTCTTACCATCCAGCCAAGCAAAGTGAGTCCTCTTCCTGAACACTGGGTCAGACACAATGGCTTTAAAGCGCTTGCAGGTTAATGCCAAGGTGAGGTCCAGCTGCTGGCTGGACAGGAGCTTGTGTTCCCTGCATGTTGGTAGCTGCTGGCTGGAGAGGAGTCTGTGCTAATGCACAGCTGGACACCATGTCAAAAGTCATTGTGTGGTTCACTAAATGATTCACAAACCTATCCCTTCTGTCAATGGTTAAAAAACAGTAGGGGCAATGAAAGTGAGATGTGACTCTACAGGGTCGGCCACATCTGAAGATTTGGAATTCTGCAGTGACAAAATAAAAGAAGATAATTAAAACAACATCTATTTAAACAAGAAATGGTTCATTCCCACTAAAAATAGAGCAACGACACAGTGTAATAGCTACAAACATAAAACAAAAATGTTATAACACATCAGTATATATCTATATATATACATATATATATATATATATACATATATATATATATATATATAGGCCCCGACCTTTCTGCATGGAGTTTGCATGTTCTCCCTGTGCATGCATGGGTTTTCTCCGGGTTCTCCAGTTTCCTCCCACAGTCCAAAAACATGACTGTCAGGTTAATTGGTCTCTCTAAATTGTCCCTAGGTGTGTGTGTGTGTGTGCATGGTTGTGTGTCCTGTGTGTCTCTGTGTTGCCCTGCAACAGACTGGCGACCTGTCCAGGGTGACCCCTGACCCCGCCTCTCGCCCGGAACGCCAGCTGGATATTGACACCAGCAACTCCCGACCCCACTACACAAGGGTGTAAGAAAATGGATGGATGGATATATACATACACGAACTATTTTGTCATATGTTATACTCTTATTTGAGTAGATTTTGTTGATATGCAACCTAATGCGAGTTACTTCACAGAATGAAGAGCATATTTTAACCCATAAAAAACACGACACACAGGTTTCTTCTAACCTTTATTTGTTGACTTATATTAATATTTTTAATTTCCATTTTTAAAATAACTATCAGTGCACATACCTTCATTTTAATTCATGTCTGCAGAAATAAATGGGTAATATTACACTGCACATTATGATCAGTAAAACCGTACTTAATAGTAGATATATCACCTAATACTGTTACTCTTACTAGTGTTTTTTGCAGTTATTTACTACTATAAATATATGAAGTAGAGGGAACTACACCCACCTATGATGGCAGCTTTTAGTTTATAAAAAGTGTTAGACTTTCCAGAAATGTTGGCGTGCAAAAACATATTTCAAAAAGGATTAACCTTTTTCTAGTCTTTTTTATGAAAAAAAAAACCAACTACAAAACTGTTAAGAAGGTAAATAAATAAATGATAGTGTAAGTGTAGCTTTACATACCGTTATGTTGAACCGTAGCAGTTCTTGTTATGTGATTCTGTACCTTGAACGACTCATCGGCTTTGTATGAGCAAAGAGGACAGAAATATCCGTCATTCGTGCAATACGGAATAATCTTCTCTCCGTTACGAATGTTACAAATAGAAACGTGGATCTGTTAAATAAAATAAAAAAACAAAGTTTGAGCATAAAATACACTTATCAATTATACATTTTATTTACTTTTCTATTTTTATCTAATGGTGCCCTGCAGGGAAATAATTAGCTATGCTACATGCTAAATTTAACCTTACCTTCTATGAATTACGCAATAGTCTACAGCTGTTTATTATATGCTCAACGTCATCTAGAAAAGCGTATTAATTTACTATGTGATAAAAATTTTAAAGAAGGTAAAAATACCTTTTGCTGACTTTGCGCCTTATCCATTTTGGATCGTGTGCCGAACACATGAACCCTCTCAAACTTCTTTCAATCGGCATCTCAAACCCGCTTCTTTAAGGTATTTATACTAGAAATTAGGAAAATAGCGCCCCCTTCACTTCCGGAGTGCAATGGTCCCATTTCCATATAAGGTATGAGGCTGACAGTGGTCCGTCCCCGCCCCTTTCTGCATGCTGCAGCGAGGACCTTCTCGACACCAGGCATCTGGTGGTGTCACACTAAAAAAGAGCCCAGTTCCTGTATTGGTCACACCTTTGGACACCACCTGGGTAATCCTAATTTGTTGAATTTTGTTCATTTGTGTCTCTTTGTAAAAACGCAGTTTATTTTCGCAATTTACGCCTTGAGTGTTAAGATATAACAATATTAGGTTGTTGACTTTGCACCAGTTTTACAAAAGCAATATGATTCTAACCACTGATAAAAAGTAAAATATCTGTTTGTGAAATATGCACATTACGTTTAGTTTTCTTTCCATGTACAAGATTCCTTAACATGACAGTAAAAGTCCTAACTTGTATTGTTGTTAATACAAGCTGGAATTGTAACATTTATGGCTCTTTGACCATTGATCATACAATATGACTTTAGATTATTGCTATTACAGAAACCATCAATTTGGTTGCATTTAAGGAAAAGTTTAAAATTCTAATTATTTTCCATCAACTTCATTGCTCTTTGCTAATTTGATTGAGGAAACAGCTCACCCATCAAGTTAAGAACAATAAATCCATTTATCTAAGTTTCTATTGACTGTTTTTATTCATAAAAAAAAAAAACATAATGTAGGGTTAACACTACACTGAATGATGATGTGAGGTCCTCTTGGAATGATTCTATATCAATGATTCTACAGTTTTATTTTATATAAAATTCTGCTGTGAATATCTGGAACCAAAGAAGATTATCTGTTGCCAGGAGAAATATCTGAACTGTTGATGGTAAACCGGAGGAATCCAATTCCATATGGATGAAAAGTCATCCAAACAAGGATGAAAAGAATTATGTAAAAATCTTTGAAGAAGCTACTTAACTTCCTTTGGTCAACCATAAACCTCCCTTAACACTATGCTTAAAAAAATAAGCTGATAAGTTACGTTTGTTATCCCATTATTACATTTTAAGTCATCATGGATAACCTGGATCTTCTGAGAATTTTCAGGCTCTTTTCTTAATGTGGGTGGTGCAGTGTGATGATGATGAGGGTTGGAGTCCCGCCCACTCAGATCATGGGTGCTGCCTGGCTGGAATGACACAGAATGTTAAAACGGAAAAGAGCTGAGAGTGCTGTGAGGCTCAGAGGCAGGAACCATGTCTGTTGTGCTCCTGGTTGTTGGCGTCGTTATAGGAGTTGCTTACATTTACCGTCACATTGTGGTGAAGGGCAAGAGATGCACAAGCAAAGCAAAGCTTCATGGGAAAACTGTGATTGTCACTGGTAATTCAACTTTTTATTTTCTACTACTCTTCTCTCCTGCCTTACTTTAGCCTGAGACTGCTGTTTCTCATCTGCAGGCAGCAACACTGGCATAGGGAAGACGACGGCCATAGACCTGGCTCAGAGAGGAGCCCGAGTGATTCTGGCCTGCCGCTGTAAGCAGAGAGGAGAAGCTGCTCTGGAGGAGATCAGAAGGGTGAGGAGTTTATAGTTGTCTGTTTCTTTCTTGCCCAGGAACAGTGGAAGGTTGTGATGAAAATAACAAATAAATAGAGATGTTTATATTTGTAATAAATGGAGACATTTTGTGGAAAATCAACCTGTCACAGACTAGCTGTTAGTCTGGAGCAGGCTGACTGACTGCTCTCCGGTTCTTGCCTGTTGCAGGAGAGTGGAAGTACCCAGGTGGTGTTCATGCAGCTGGATCTGGGAAATCTCAAGTCTATTCGCAGTTTTGCAGAGTCTTTTCTGAAGTCTGAACCTAGACTGGACATTCTGATCAATAATGCAGGTAGGACTGATAGACTACATACCATCTACACTATCATCCATGATATCAAGACTGATTATTCTTAGGATTGATTTTAAGTAAATTCCATTGCTTTAAACTTTTGTTCAAAGAAGGTGTTTCCCATCTGCTATGTTTGCTTGTTTGCTCCACTCTCAATTGTCAAAATGATAAGAATCTAAGATAGCAGATACTTAGACAGTTATTTCACAATCATCTTAGTCTACAGGATTCCATGCTTGACCTGCGAAGTCAAGAAAGCCCTGTCTGTTTCATTCATCTGAATGAGAAAGGTCAGATGAGATAAGTTCTTTTTAACTTGACATCTTTACTGATGAATACTCTCATTGTATTTGGCCCCAGGTGTCTGCCTGCAGGGTCAGACAGAGGATGGATTTGGATTAATGTTTGGTGTCAACCATCTGGGTCATTTCTTGCTGACCAACCTGTTGTTGGACCGACTGAAGGAGTGCACACCCAGCAGGATAATCAATGTGTCGTCCATGGCGCACAACTTTGGGAAAATAGATTTCGACTGCCTGAACAGTCACAAAGCTCTGGGCTTGGGGACATCCTTCATACGCCTTCTCCAGATCTATTGCGACAGCAAACTGTGCAACGTTCTCTTCAACCATGAGCTAGCCAAGAGGCTGCGAGGAACTCAGGTCACCTGCTACGCTCTCCACCCAGGTCAGTAACGGAGCGCGGTTAATGTTTGGACAGAGTGAAGCCCAGTGGATGTCGTTCAGATGAATCAAGAAGTAATCTAGCTACTGCTGTACTGAAGACCACAGAGTTTTAAAGTGAAACTGTTAGGAATACTGGAGCTAACTTTTATCTCTGTTTTGGTCACTGTCAACTAACTGATCCAAACTCCTTTATACATCATAGAGTTTTTTGTCTAAGTTACTAAAATGCATGTTCATAGATATAAAGACAGGATCAGATATGCATGACTCAGTTAATCATGCTATTTGTATTTTGTGTTAGGCTCAAATATGAGTTATTGAGTTTTATTGTCAAACCATTTTTAGCATTATGTTGCAGCGGTCATCTCTGTGGTCTGATCACTCATACATTCATCTTTATGGGAGGATTATGACTCATGTCTCAACAGTGTTAGTTCCATTTGTAGGCACTTTCAGTTCTTTTAAAGTTCTGTTGCACCAGTTCATTTGAGTTCATCTCTAGACTCTGTACCATATTTTTCAGTCAAAATGTTCTAAATGCAAAATGGCATTCTGTGTGCATAAGTTAATTTGAACCAAGCTTTAACAAATCAAATGGCTTCTGAACTGTGCATGTTAGCCAATCAGGTCCAGTCTGCTCCTGTTGGAAGGACTTTCAAAATATACAACTTTATTTATAAAGCACTTTAAAACAAAACTGTTGTGCTGTACACCAAAAGCAGCTAAAAACAACAACATGCTTCTCTCTGATTCAGCGGAGGATCCTCCAGTTTCCATTTGACCTGACAAATATGTTAATCAGCAAAATGTGATGTGAAGCAGAACAAATGTTGCTCGCGTTCAGTTAAAGAGCCAATATGAGCAGTGAAACAGATGAAGAACTCTCTGACACATACACATTTATGCGTTTGCAAGGTACAATACTCACTGAATTAAGTTTAAAAATATGTTAGAACAACTGAGATTTCAGGGAGGGACATACTCACCTGCTGTATTTGTGTAGCAGGTTACCAACCAGGTGTGACAAGCATCATTTATCGGTCCACCTCATCTACTTTGTGTTGTTGCAGGAGCCATCAGCTCAGAGCTTGGTAGGAACACTGGCTTATTCCTACAAATCGTCCTTAAACCCATCACCACCTTCTTCTTCAAGAACACCATCCAGGGAAGCCAGACCACCCTCCACTGTGCTCTGCAGGAGGGCATCGAGCCCCTCAGTGGACGCTACTTCTCCAACTGCACCGTTAGAGATCTGTTTGCTAAAGCCAGGGATGATGCTGCTGCAAAGAAACTGTGGGAGATCAGTGAGCGGCTGTGTGGCCTCGTCTAAGGCAGAAGGAAAAGCCTCCGTTTAAGTCGCGACAAGGACTTGTGTTTTCTGCTAGCTGGTAGTAGGTGTAACTTCATGGCCTTGCTTGATTTAACTGACTGAACACTTTGGCTAAAATTAATCAAGTGATGGAAGGTGAAATGTTGGCAAGTATTACAATGCATGACCAAATGTATAGTAATGGAAGTCTGAAGAGTCTTTCTGAGCCACCTGAAGGCAACAGTTTTCACTAGAGCTCAGATGTGTTTCCGATGTGAACCCCTTGATTAAACTTTCTTCTTCTGTATCTCCGTTAGATGTGTAATGTGTAAGGATAACGTTTACCCATAAGTCTAACCTGTTTGTGTTCACGTTTTAAATGTATTGCATCTGTTTTATTAATGACTAGTGAATTAGTACTGAAGATTTTATTACTAGTGATTGCAAAATGTTTTTAAAGAAGGAAAAAAGAAAAACATTGATGGAAAATAAACAGTTGGGAGATTTCTCTTGAGTGGTTACTGGTTTCGCAGGTTTGGTGGGGTAACAGGATGGGTGGGGTGCCAGGATCCAACTGTCAGCTTCTTACCTGGATGATGTAAGAGAAAATGCTTTAGTAGACATTTCAAATAACATAAAAATACCCTGATTATTTAAGATTCTGTTTTATCGATAATAGAGATTACTTAAATCTTCAATCTGTTTTTAATGAAAATCATATAAAACGGCTTAAACGCTAATCACCGTCTTTACAGAATTGCAGAGTATTATTATCTTATATTTAAATAAAATATAGGACACATATACCACACATATCTACTGCGTGGATTTAGCAAGCAGACAGTGAAGAACCTCTAATTGGGAAAAGTACAGCAGTGATGCTGATGTGGAAATATTTAACCTTAACTGAAGCTGGTCATTCTTCAGACAGTGGATCCACATGGCTGTTTGTGTTGTCTCTCATGGAGGACGACACAAGATTCACACCCAGACTCATCGCTGCAATCACAATTTCTTTTTATTTCTGCTGAAATGAGTTGCTGTTTTCTAGAGGATTTATTTAGCTGCTTTAGTTTCAACTCAATCAGTGAGTGAATTATTTAAGTTGTCTTGTAAATGACTTTTAAAGTATAGCTTTTACAGAAAGGCTAAATGTGTTAATGAGATTATGATCTGACTGTAGCTTCCTGGGTAACATTTTGTTACACAAAAAAAACATTATTTAGGGATCATGTGGGTATGATGCTAGATACCATATTTTCCGGCCTATTAGTCACATTTTGGATTTTTCATAGTTTGGCTGGTCTTGCCGCTTATAGTCAGGCGCAAATTATACTTTTTTTATTCTCTTCGTGATATTTTTTTTTTTGACTAGGTGGAGAATATGCTAGCTTAATGTTCAGGGGGCTCACACAAAATGGAAATGATGCCATTACAGGCAAATGAACAAAATTGTACTTTGTTTTTGTGTGAAACTGTCAGGAAAGACGAGATCAGATAGAAGAGAGGTCGGCTCACACCTTGTGTTCCACTGACAGACCAGTGGAACCTGAAGGTTTGGTTATGACTAAGCTCATATTCCAAGTAGGAATGTGTTTGTAAGCCCAGAAAACAGACAATGTGTTTTCAGGACCAGAAACTTCACTTAAAACCAGTGTTGTGCAATGTTTAGTGTGAGCAGCAATCAGTTTTCTGTGATGGCAGTGGAAGTATAGGAGGGGACTTTTTGCAAAGTATCCATTGTTTTGTAAAGACAGGTTTAAAAGCAAATCTAGAATAAACCCTTCCCCCTCACCATGGTCCCTCCCAGTTTTTTAAATGTTTAGTCATGCCAGGATCAGTCAGTGAAACCTTTGGTCACTAAGTGCAAATGCCTATTTGGTCATCATTTATGTAATTACATTATAGACTAATCACACTGGGCCCTTGTTAAAGAGCTTCATTTAAATTATCATAGCTTTTTGGTGAGGTTTTACCCACAGGAACCAGTCAAGGTCTGTGACGTGAAATATTTGTCAGTACCACCTGCGGAACTGGAATGACTGAATATATAAAAAAAAAAATTCCCTTCTCACCCTCCGCGGATGGTCTGTTTCATCCTCTGAGCTCGGGTCCTCTACCAGAGGCCTGGGAGCTTGAGGGTTCTGCGCAGTATCTTGGCTGTACCTAGAACTGCACATTTCTGGACTGAGATGTCTGATGTTGTTCCTGGGATCTGTTTGAGCCACTGCTCCAGTTTGGGGGTGACTGCCCCGAGGGCCCCGATGACCACAGGCACCACTGTGGTCTTCACCTTCCATGTCTTTTCCAGTTCCTCTCTGAGGCCCTGGTATTTCTCCAGTTACTCCTGCTCCTTTTTCCTGATGTTGTCACTTGGTATTGCTACATCCACCACAACGGCTTTCCTCTGTTCTTTATCCACCACCACAATGTCCGGTTGGTTCTCCATTACCATCTTGTCTGTCTGGATCTGGAAGTCTCACAAGATCTTAGCTCGGTCATTCTCCACCACTTTTGGGGGTGTTCCCCACTTTGATCTCAGGGCTTCCAGTCCATATTCTGCACAGATGTTCCTGTACACTATGCCCGCCACTTGGTTATGTCGTTCCATGTACGCTTTCCCTGCCAGCATCTTGCACCCTATGCATGAGCTGGGGATTCTGTGGAAGAAAAGATCCGTTTTCTAGGTTTACACGACAACGGAAAACGTTACGTATCAGAAACATCGCACTCTGGAACCCGTTTTCAATCTGTGCCGTTGTTAGAGAAAACATTCGGTGGTTTTGTGTAAATGCGCACTACAAACGCAACAAAACTCTTCCGTTTCCCCCCGAAATCGTTGTCGTGTAAACGGGGCCTAAGTTTTTCCTTTCTGAATAGCATTAGCATACCAATCATAATCCGGTATGTCATAAACAAGCATGCAAAAAAGGTTATCCAAAATATACAGTATCTTGAATATACAATATTTATCCAAAATAAATATACAATATATTGTAGAAATGTTTATATACAATATACTAATAGATAGATAGTAGTATCTATTTCAGATAAATACCTGGAAATATCAGAAATAGAAATCTATTTCTGGCAGAAATAGATTTATACCAGGTAGGAAATGTTTGAAATAATTCCCCAGATTATTAAAAGCTTAACTAAATAAATGTTTGCCTACGGAAGAGGATTTGGGAAAGAAAAAAAGGTCATCATTCTGTCTTTAATCTCAGAATTCAGACTTCAATCTAAAAAAAAAAAATCTTGTATCAGTTGGTGTAAGAAAAATGTTACAGGCCCCTTCTCCTCTTCTGTGGTTTAACACCTCACAATATCTTTTCACATTTTTATACGTGATGTATGACTGTCCAATTAGAAATGAAAACCTCTGTCCCCTTCATGAAACCGTTTGTCCATCCATCCATTTTCTTCCACTTATATGGGGTCGAGTCGTGTGGGCAGCAGCTTCAGCAGAGAGACATCGTCCCTCCAGCGTGTCCTATTTATTATAACTTATTAGACTCAACTGACTAAACATAATGAACAACTTTTGAGTTGATACTTTTCATTATTTCTTAGCACTGGATTTATAAGCAAGAAACATTAAAAGAAACAAATATTTAATTTGTATCAACCTTTATGTAATCAGAGCTTTAAACTCAAATCTTACAAAATAAACAGAGACAAAATGTTTTCATAAAAATGTATTTATTACAATAACATACAAGCAGATATTCAGCCAATGTTTGGGGAAACATGAAAAAATATTCCTATAATTTATGTATATAAAAGATGAGGAGACAGTGAAGAAGACGATGTCAGGAGGAGGAAGAGGATCACCGGGAGATTCTGGGAAGCTGCATCCAAACCTGGAGCTGAGGCCTCTCCTCCTAAGAGCCGCCTGTATGAAACAATAAAAAATATATTTTAAAAAAGTTCACACTGCACATAAGAAGCCAATCGAAGGGAAGAATATATTTCACACACACAAATAATATGAATTTACAAACTACAAAAAGATCAGAGGAAGGGAATATTAGTAATTGGTATTGGATGATGTCAGTGTTAAGGAGATACTAACATCTTCAGAAGTATCGAACTCTCCATACAGGAATATTATATTTTGACACACGTATCATACAGTATATATGCAAACACATTAAACTCTTCATGTTACACTTTGAGACGCTACGATCAGATATCAAGCAGCAGAATACGACCAGGTGACTTGCCCAGACCGCGGTTAGCGGGGTAAAAACACACCACCCGGCCGCTGAGCCTGGAGCCGCCTGGCCCCGTTAGCGGAGCTACGCTGCTCCGAAAACTCCGGAGTATATTTCAAACTGCACATAACTAAGTGCGTAAATTAAGCTATAAGGTCTACTTTCCAGCCTAAAAACATCTTAAAACAACTTTTTGTGACAAATTAATAGTGTACTTACTTCTGTTTGTCGCTGCTGGAGGCGCAGTGCAATGGAAGCCATCTTGCTGGTCCAGAGACGAGACGGGTATGGCTGCAGTGGAAAGCCACTCCCCGGTGCTCTGGCCTTTCAAAATAAGAAAAACTGAACTGAAACCTCAGGCTAACCATTTTTCTCGGTGACCAGATGTCCAGTATTATTTGTTTCTCACAGGAGCATTACTTAAACTGACTTGCGGCTGGCAGAAAATACTACAGTACATAGCCTGAAATGAACAAGCTTGTCTCCCTGCAGCCTGCATAATGTGTGTGATACGGTCCCTGTGTCAGCCGGACAGAGAGAACTTCCGGGTCAGACCGCTTGCCAAAAATGAAATAATGAAAACCGAAATTGACAGCTCATTTTCTTTATTTTTGCAATTGCCGTTTTTCTAATTTTGTTTTAAAAACGAAAAAACAAAAAAGAACACATGCTTGTTTGGTTTTTCTAATTTTATTTTGAAACAAAAAAACCAAAGAACGAACCATACACGGATTATTTTCTTTTTTATTTTTGCAATTGCAGTTTTTCTAATTTTGTTTGCAATTTTATTTTGAAACGAAAAAAACAAAGAACGAACCATACACGGATTTCAGGGAATTCAGGGGAGAGGCTGGGGAGGGATGTCTCTCTGCTGGCCTGGGACCGCCTTGGGATTCCCCCGGAGGAGCTGGAAGAAGAGGCTGGGGAGGGAAGTCTGGGCTCACGACCCGACCCCGGATAAGCGGAAGAAAATTGATGGATAAATAGTCTCATAAAGGGCACAGAGGTTTTCATTTCTAATTGGACAGTAATATGCATCTTATAAAAATGTGAAAAGATATTGTGAGGTGTTAAACCACAGAAGAGAAGAAGCCTATATCATTTTTTTAACACCTACTGATGTACAAGATTTGTTTTTTTTAGATTGAAGTCTGAATTCTGAGATTAAAGACAGAATGATGACCTTTTTTCTTTCCCAAATCTTCTTCCATAGGCAAACATTTATTTAGTTAAGCTTTTAATAATCTGGCAAATTATTTCAAACATTTCCTACCTGGTATAAATCTATTTCTGCCAGAAATAGATTTCTATTTCTGGTATCTATTTCCAGGTATTTACCTGAAATAGATACTATCAATCTATTAGTATATTGTATATAAATGTTTTTATATATACAATATATTCTATATTTATTTTGGATAAATATACAATATTTATCCAGGATATTGTATATTTTGGATAACCTTTTTTGCATGCTTGTTCATGACATACCGGATTATAATTGCTTTGCTAATGCTATTCAGAAAGGAAAAACTTAAACTTAAAGGGTTTGAATGACTGGCAGAATGTTCTTTGAGCGTCTTTTTAAACCAGAGCAGATTAAAGGTTGGTAAAAAAAAAAGGACGGACTAGCCCTTTAGATATTTACTGAATGGGAAGCTGCATTTAGCAGCCATTAGCTTCATATACAAAACAAAGTCGGAGTTAAAGGCTGTCTGTGTGAAGGTATGATCAAATTAATTACATGTCGCTTTGGACGAGTGTAGAAAAACAAAGTGTGCGGGACAGAGCATAATGTGTATGTGTGATACGGCCCCTGTGTAAACCGGACAGAGAGAACTTCCGGGTCAGACCGATTGTCAACAATTAAATAATGAAAAGCTAAATTGACAGCTCGTTCTTTTTTTTTCTTTTTGCAATTGCCGTTTTTCTAATTTCGTTTTAAAAACAAAAAAAAACCAAAAAACACATGCTTGTTTGATTTTTCCAATTTTATTTTGAAACGAAAAAACCAAAAAACGAACCATACACGGATTATTTCAGGGTCTGTGTTTTCCTGTTTTGTTTTTGTTAGTCTTTTCTTTTGTTTTTGGTCTGTTTATTTTCTTTGGAGCACCTGTCATTCCGACGGCATCCACCAGATGCCGCCAGGTTCTGAGCCCCTGGGAAGCTGCGGGGGCGAACCCGTAGACACACCTGCAGCTCGTTGAGAGGGCGTGGATGGAGGATATAAGCAGCGGTTGGTAACATTCGTTTCAGAGAGAAGCCCTCTGTGATATGCTCCTTACTAATTCTTTGTTGTCTTTCTCGTCAGATGATCCTGTTGTCTCCTCGTTGTTCCCGTGTGTGCCGTCTGCCCCGGGCTCAGAGAGAATCTGTGATCCCCGCTGCTGTGAGTCACCTTCCTCGTGTGTGCCTCCCCGACGCTACTGGCGTTACCAGTCAGACGCCACCCCTGGTGTCAGGGCCGTGCAGAGACCACTAAAGGGGCAGGTGCTCAACAACAAAAAAAGGGCACATCTAACCGCATTCTAGGACAGAATATTAACAAAGCCTCTCAGCTTTCAGAGTTTAATAAACAATGGTAAATTACAAAAATGTGACATATACAATCAAAGCTAACAAACATCTCCGTATAGAGCATAACACTATGTCTATGTAAGATATTTTATTAGTAATTTCTTTCTGCAGGTCTATTTTGTTATAGGAAAGTATTGCAATATTCAAACCCGCAATTTAGCAAGATATGTAAATCAGAGCTGGACCAGACATATTTTGTCTTTACAGAATTACACTATTAAAAATATAAATCAGGGCACAATGGAACCTTTTAGTGTACAGTAATCTATAAAACAAAGAGCTGCCTGTTTGCTGCAGTGGAGATGAAGATGGTCCATTCAGGAAAGCAGAGCTGCATCAAACTTTAAGGTGGAACTACAGAAAAAAGAAAAAAACAAGAGCAAAAATTGAATTGTTAATGCATGCCACCATGAGAAAAGCCTACTGAGTTTTGCTTAAAAAAAATAATAATTTTTTTTTTAAATCGCACATTTTTGACTCATGAAGTGACTTTTTTGCAAAACAAACTTATTTGTGCTCATCAAATCTTTTCTTGCTATTCTAAGTTTATGTTTGTGACTCAAAATTTTGCTTATGACGTCTTGAGCTGGGCCTAAAATCGCAAGATTTATGTGTGCAAATGTTTGTTTGGTAAAAATTAGTTATTTAATTAAAAAAAGTCTTAAAACTTTTTTTTAAGGAATCATTGCAATTCCAAAAGTTTTGACTACAATTTTATTTTACTTAACTGAGGTTTTTTTTTTTTTTTTTTTCCTCCATTGAATAATTGGGAAACAAATTTAACTTAATACTCTGCAAACCAGACCCTAAACTTAGTCTGGGTTAAGTTTGTTTCCCCTTCATTAATGACACTTTTATTACATTCATCATATCTTTCATGGTAATTCAGGGCGAGTTATTTTTAATTCTAAATGAATATCCTTGTTGGACTATTTAAGTGTTATTCTCCTTCAAGATACATTAACCTAACACCAGAATAAATGCAATGTACATTATGCAGCAAAGGAAATTAGAAGATCGAACATATATCCATTATGGAGATGATCGGTTTTGGACGGGCAATGTGCCCTTATTGCATAAGCGATACTGAAGAATGACTGATATCATTAAAGATACAGGGGAGAAGCTTTTTAGTTATCTTGCTTTGCTAGCAAAGTTGTTAGCTAGCTAATAGCACATCAACAACAGCCTAATGTCTGTATGATAGAAATACTGAATCGATAGATAAGAACAGTTTCTCCTCACCTGCCTGTCTCCTCCCGCTCAGTAGTTCTTCAGAGAAAGGCAGAAGCAGAGGCCTGTCAGTGTCTGTTGTATTTCATTACCTCTCTGCTTAAAGCGCGACTCCGAGCTGAAGCAGAAACGATACGTTTTCTGTCTTCTAACAAGTAGCAAGTCTACTCCACTTTATTCACCAAAAACGTTTTTTTTAATTCACCAAAAACTGTTTGGTAATCTGGAAAGTTCGCTACGTTGAGCTCCAGTTAGCCGCCTTATCTCACTGCACGAGAGGCAACTGCATCTTGCGTCACGGGCAAAAGGTCAAAGGTAACAAGGTGACCGGCTTATTATGTTGTACAAAAAAGCAAAGAATTTTAGCACATGTTTTTATGTGTCAGAAGAGGGCTTAGGAAATAATACAAAAAAAATAAAAAAATTTGACCTAAAGGGCACTTGGTGGGGCAAGGAGCAAAAAGGGCAGGTGCTCAAGCACCCCCAGCCACCCCCTCTGCACGTGCCTGCCTCGTGTGCTCTCCTTCCCCCCCGCCCCCGTCATCGGTCCATCTCCAGTGGATTCCCCTTCGGGACGCCAAGGGATCCGTCGGTCCAAGCCTGAACCCATCTGGAGAGAGAGAACAACTGGACCAAGTCGAACTCCACTCTTGCCGCCGCAAAACAAACCTGTCCGCCCTCCAATGAAGCTCTGTATTCCACCGCTCTGCTCACAAGTACTCGCCTTCAAAACCAAGTAAGAATCAGTTCAATTCATTCCTGGAAACTCTTCACCTTCCTCCACTAATTCTTTGTCTCTCATTGACAGTAAGACGACCCGGTCACCAGCTCCAGTATTCGTTCCCCTACCCCCTTTCCTGGATTCAATAAACTCATCATTGTTCATTATTCTGCCTTCCTTGTGTTCTTGCATGTGGGTTAGAAACCTTAAAGCCAACATGACAGTCATGAACATAAATAAGGCTTCATGAATATTTATGACTGTTGTCATAAAGCGTCATTCGGTAAATTGACACTTTTAATACAAAGTTGACATTCAAAATGTCTTTTGTTATGACAACTTAACATTAACTAAAATCATTACTGATATGAATTTGTTATAAAAGTATTACTGATTGCACTTTAAAAATTGGGTAACTTTGTTAAAGGTAAAGTTTAAATGGTAATGATTTATTGGTTAATGTCAAATTGTCATAGCAAAGGCATTTTGAATGTCAACTTTGTATTAAAAGGGTCATAATTTACCGAAGGCTTATTCATGTTCATGACGGGTGTTATGTTTATGAAAGTGTCATGTCGGTCTTATTCACCCTCTTTCAAATAAAGTGTTACCCACATTTGATCACGTTGCAAGCTCTGGATGGCTGCAGGACTGTTTTGCACGTCAGTCTCTAAAATGTGACGGTATATAAAAAAAACATCAAACTATTCAAACCGTAAATTATGGATGACCAACAAAGTTCAACATCTGTTGAAATGCAGCCTTCAGATGTGGAGACAGAGCCAACTACAGCCGGGGCCTAAGAAGAGGAATCCAGACCGCAAAAGCAGATTTCACAATGAAAATGAAGAAAAAACTGGCTCAGAATAACACACAGCAGGTCAGGTAAGGCTTAGAGCATCTTACAAAATATCGGGGAGATCAAACCCAGGTTGCTTGCCTAAACCTGACCCCTCCTGGTGGAAGAACTGCACCTCTTTGTTGCAACAGTTGAGGTGGGATGGTTACACACTCCCACAAAACACCGCCAGTCTCACGGTTTTAAACCCTTTCTCTTCAGGAGCACCAAATACTGTGGGTAAAAAGTACACCCAAAAAAATCACCTGGACTATATGGAGTACTTTGCGAAGTGGTATATTAGTTGGCCACAAGATGGCAGTAATTTGCCCAACATTCATAAGACCTGAGTCAAATGTGTAGAAAAGAAGAAGACAGAGAGGCCAACACAGACAGACTCAGACACCAGCATGTATTTGTATCTGGTAACAGCAGCTGTTTGGGTCTATGTTCTGGTTTTCTACGGCCTGTTTAAAGGAACGAGATGCTTGAGTCCTGCTTGGCTGAAGGGGAAGACTGTTGTTGTAACAGGTAAACGAATCCATTGTTTGTTTAAACCACATGCAAAAAAACTTCGGAAAAAGAGCAAAACAAGAAACTAAAGTCCAATTCCGGTTCCGTCGGCTTCAGGAGAAATTCCTCTGCAGTTCTGGTCCATTTTATCATGAAAGTCGGATAAAACGGCTCAAGAAATTTCTTACGTTTTCACAATCAATTTAAAGTCATTTCCATATTCTACCTATAGTAAATTGTAAGATATGCTGTGTGATTTCATTCATCCTGGAGGTCATTTGCAGTTTATGCGGTTTATTAATCTGACATTTTGAAAGGAAAAAAAACTTTTCCAATAAAGGAAAATAGAATGTAACAGAGTTTATAGAAAACACGAAGTAGGGATGTGATATATCCCTGCTAATGAAATTTGTTTTAGAAAGGTGATGTTGATTATAGAACACTATTTTTAATCATTGATTCTCGTCAACAATATTCTCACAAAAAGATTCTCTTCACAACCCGGATAATAGTTCATAGTAGCTACAGGAGTATTACTACTCCCCATATGTAGATCAAGGTTGTAATATTAATAGATCAATTTCAGGACTTTTTCCATTTAAAATATGCAATAAATGTGAGTATGCTATGGACAGAAATGATTCTGTAAAAGGATCTTGGGTCTTGCCTTTGGTTAGCTTTCTGATGAAGCATTGCTGTATCAGCTATTGAGTTTGATGTGTTTGTGAATTGGTTTTACTGCCTAGGAAGCAACACTGGCATTGGGAAAAGTACCGCCCTGGAACTGGCAAAGAGAGGAGCTCGAGTGATCCTGGCCTGTCGCAACAAGGAGAAGGCTGAGGCTGCAGCGTTTGACATCCGCTCAGTAAGACCCAATCAGTTCAAAATACAGGGCTTTTACTTCACAGAATGTAATAGTTTATTTCCACTGAGTGGTACAGCACGGGTTGGTGGGGTTGGTACGCTATTTTATGATCCTGAATATTCAGGAGAGCCTTTCCACCGCCAGCTAGACTCTCACTGGGCAGGCAGTGTTGAACCTGATGCCTCACATTGCGTCATACTACTGCAACAACAAACGTGACTTGCTCTTTGTTGCAGGCTGTAAAACGTCTTGTACCCCAATTTATATGGAGTGAAAATAGTCTCAAAATATCTGTGTGTGTAAAAAAATTTGTGCGTGTGTAAAAATATTTGTGCATGTGTAAAAATGGATTTGTAACTCGTGTTACAAATCGAAACATGATTTGTAAGCCATAAAAACAAAATAAACCTTTTCCTACGCCTACAAATGTTGAAAAAGTATGCAGTCGCCAAATACACACACACAAAACTGCAGTTACGTACAGATCTGGTTACAAGTGCACAACTATCCATTTTTACAGACGCACAAATTGTTTTACACATGCACAGATATTTTGAGACTATTTTCATTCCATAAATTTATGGGCTGTTGATGCCAAAAACTCCACCCCAACCATACTTTACCATGGTCTTATGAACTTACATTTGAAGAAGTCCAGGACTGGTCTGGTACGGGCTACTGCTCTTCCACTTGGAACGATTTCCTTAATATTGGGAGATTGGTGATCGGCCGATACTTGCATGTGAAGCCGATCTTATCAGCAACCTTTGCTGATCGATCTCAGTAAAGATCTAAAGATCACCCACTGTCCTCTTCTGCTCTACAGTGAGAGAGGTATGACTGACAGACTTGTCATGTCTGCATGCCTGCAGTTAATAGTCACCACACTGTTTCCATCTCAGCAACTTTCTTGCTATATTTAGAGACATTTCAGACAAAACAAAGTGGTATCGGCCAAATTTGGAATCGACAAGCCAGGCCTTTTTAAAGATTGGCAATCAGCCAGAAAGCAGCAGTCAGTGCATTTATTACTTTGGGGAATCCCAAAGTGAGCTGGAGCATGTCATTATGGAGAAGGATTCTTTTTACCTTTGTGATCTGATCTAACATAAGCAGAAGTTGAGGATAGAGGAGTGTAACCCTGACTCATTATTTTATTTCTCCGTATTTTAGAAAAGTCATGAATATGAAGTGACTCAAATGGAAGCAACCAGTGATTTAAGATGAGCCTCAGCACAGAGCGGAAAACAGATAGCAGAACTAAAACTAGTAAAAATATAAACTCAGAATGCCGTTTTATTTTCCTCCTGCTGCAGCCGTTCTTACCAATGCTTTGTGCTCTAGGAGAGCGGGAACCCCCAGGTAGTGTTCATGCAGCTTGATCTGGCAAGTTTAAAGTCAGTTCGCAGTTTTGCTGAAACCTTTCTTAAGACTGAACCTAGACTGGACATCCTCATCAACAATGCAGGTGATGTTTGAACAACCAGTCGCTTCCCAGTAAGAACTTTTATACTGTGTTTTGCATGAAAACAGAAATAAAAAAAAAGCTCAAAATAACTCGCAATTGGTTCTGTGTTTCAGGTGTTGTAGGTCCTGGCTGCACTGAGGAGGGCTTTGACCTGGCCTTTGGGGTCAACCACCTGGGTCACTTCCTGCTGACCAACCTTCTGCTGGAGCGGCTCAGGCTCTGTGGCCCCAGCCGAGTCATCACCGTGTCTGCTCTCCTGCACCGCATTGGGAGCATCGACTTCCAGCGGCTGGCTCCACAGACAGACGGGGTGCCTCCCCAGTCTGCCTGGTCCAGCCTTCAGGCCTACTGTAACAGCAAACTGTGTAATGTGCTCTTCACCAGGGAGTTGGCCAACCGGCTGGAAGGCACTGATGTTACCTGTTACACCCTGCACCCAGGTCAGTGGCTGCATCTCCTGCTGCTTCTGTAAAGGTTTGCTGGAGTTTCATGATGGCATTTAATTCTTTAAATGTTCAGTAAGGCTGTTTACAGTGAAGTTTGCTGTGGTTTTGGCCACTGACCACTGCAGGAGTAATCTACACAGAACTGTGCCGTAATCTGAGCCAGTGGCTGCAGCTCCTCCTGATGCCCTTAGCCAAGCTGTTCCTCCTGGACCCCAGCGGAGGATGTCAGACCACCCTGTACTGCGCCCTCCAGGAGGGCATCGAGCCGCTCAGTGGTCGGTACTTCTCCAGCTGTGCGCTGCAACAGGTTGGAGCCAACGGGCGAGATGATGGCCTGGCAAAGAAGCTTTGGGAAGTAAGTGAGAGGTTAACAGGCATGGCCTGAAGCACCAGAGACTGCCTTAGAGCCATTCACAACTCTTATAAAGTCCAACTTGTGTCTAAATTTTCATGCACTTCTTTCGTTTGCTTTAATAAAATTGAGGATCCCTTGAATGTTTTCTGTATGTCTATCGCCTGATGTCATGTATGAAGTCTGCAGAGTTTCATTGAGCAGATAAGAGATCATATGATGACAGCATTTTTGAATGCATTGTGGGACATGTGGTTCTTCACCCTCATCTTTTTACCTTTTCTGAATTTGATGATTGGAATCACTGACAGCATCAGGACCCTCATGTAGAAAAGAATGCACAGCTTTCCTGCTAAAAGTTAGTGAGGAACAAATTTTGAAAAGTGTGGTTCTCACGCATGTAGCTCTGCACAAATACCAATTTGTGTGAGATAAAGTGCAGCTGCTGGTCCTGATTGGACCGCCTATCATAAGTACATGTGTTAATTAGTATAAATACCCAGAAGGCTGACACCACATCCAAATAACCATGGATGGTGAACCATTACCTGCTAGTAGAAGCAGGTAACGGTTCCTGCTTCTAGTAGCATCTGACAGTAATTACTACATATTTAAAAAAAATAATCTCTTTCCAGGGCACACAAGGTCACTTCACTAAAAATAAAAAAAATGTAACAAAACATTCCAAATAGAAAACAAAACAGAACATTTAGAGCATAAAATGATGGAATGAGTTGATTAATTCAAGTGGATATACTTGTTTGAACAGCAGAGTGTTCAGCTGGCATCTAAAGACAGTGTTTGAGAGAGAGCTTTGTGTTGAATGGGGAATGTGGAAGTTTATTCCTAATAGAGAAATCATGTGTTGGACCAGACCAACATGCTGCTACATTTATTAGTCAATTCTGCTCATATAAATTGCACCTTTACAGAAAGGAGAAGCTTTCTATTCATAAAGGAGCATTCACAAAGCTGGAATGGCTCGACTGCAGGATGACTGTCTGACCTGCCAGCAGCTCCAGCTGCTGTTAACCCACAGCTCCTTTAAGGCTGGGACAAGTTCTGGACAGAGCTCCAGGGTGACCACTCTGGACAATCTGAAGACTAATAAAGCATCAACACGTCCCAACAGATCAATATGATCTCTCAACACACACTCAATCACTGGCGATGTTCTCTATTAGTGCCAAAGTTGACATTGTTCCACTGTTGCGCACATCTTTGTGGTGGACAAGGTGTGATTCTCTACACACCTTGTCCACTGTCAGAATCATTAAACTTGACCTGTTTGGAGCTGATCTGCTGATCCAACCATGTTTTCTTTTTCAGTCAGAATGAATGTGCCCCTTAATATTTGCAGACATTTTCTGTTACTCGGGGTGTAGACCGACGGGACGAAAACCAAGGAAATTTACTGTTTACATCCGACTGCGATTTTCACAACATTTAGTTTTATTATATTTATTAATTTTGTGTGTGTGTGTGTGTGATCGTTACCTAATTTTATGAGGATGTATGTGGTTCAGTTTCATTGTTTAAGTTTAATTAATAAAAGATTAAAGTCATAAACACTGGGTTTGATGCTCTTTGTATTAAATGACACTGAAGTGAGTTGGGTTTCAGTGTATTTAGGTGAGTTTTGGTGCTTTGTTAGTTTATTACTGTCCACAAAAAAGTGCACATTTTCTCAGCAAGTAATGAGTTAGTGTATATTTATTCCACGTTAATTTTTCTACATGCCGACTTGTGTGTAAAATATGGCACATTTTCTTGTGCGTACGCACACTTTATATCTGACCCAACTAATTAACTTTAGGCCCAAGCCTGAAGTAAAGCCAACATATTATTTTAATAACAAATTTACTGCTTTCAGTTAAGCAATGTAACTTTTCCTTCTTGTAGCTTTTGTTTAGTAGCTCCCAGCTCCATCTTGTTTGTTGCATCCTCAGGGTGAGTCACATGCAAATCGTCTGGAGTGTGTGATTGGTAGAACTGTCAGGTTTGTAGGCCGCCTTGCTCAGACACATTCAACTGCAGGCCAGTCAGTCTCTGTGACCTTCACATCCTTCACATATCAACTGAACTGCACCTATTAGGAAAACTACCTCAACTTTCTGACTATCACAAATATACATAGTGCATAAAATGTATTTTATTTTATTAATTACTTGATTCAGTAATGCTGGGTTTCCACAGACAGATTTGAATAATGAACTGAATTTAATGTACTGTTTGATAACTAGGATCAGTTAGAATGTTTGTGACTGAATGGAAATGTTTGAAAGTGCTTTAAGATGACATTTATTGTGAAATGTTGCTCAACTTCTGACTTTAGCTGATAAATTGAATTACTGAACGTCTTCAGACATTTCTGGTGCTCATCATGTTTATATTATTGTTTACTCAGCAGTTCATTGAAAGAGGATTGGTGTGAGTGTATTAATGCCCATGACGTCCATATGAGGGCAGTAGCGTAACACCACTGCAGCATGCTGCCTCCTCCTGCTGCTCGCTGGCTGCTGTAGCTCACAGAAAGGTTGTAGAGGACCTGAACCCAGCGGACCTATGGATTGTGTTCATTATGGACACTTATTAACACAGGGAGGCACAAAAGCCAGGTCAGTGTTGTGAGTGTGTGCCGGTGTGTGTTAAAGATGCTCATGTAATTACCCAGTAGGACATTTCTCTGCTCAGTAGTGTTGGCAGAGAACACTGCTGCAGTTGATCCGTATCTCTGTCTGCCTTCCACCATCTTTCTGTCCCCTCTGTCCTCCTTGCTGATGCTTCTACTGCAGGCTGCCAGTTCACATGATGAAACTTGCATTTTATGTTTCATGTCAGTCTTCTCTAGCAGTATCTATTGTAGGCGTTACAAAGTGCAGAAGAAAATCTCATCACAGTTCAAAACTTAAACAACTAGTAGTGAGGAACACAAACATTGGTATTTTTGCATATAGAAACAGATTTTGTTGGCTCTTGTGTTTTTTATTTTGTATAGCCAACAGCAGCTCAGAAGATTTATTCTGTGTTTTTTTCATGAGTGTTTGCTGGTTGACTCAGTGCTATAATTATTATTTTTTTCAAACCTTTCACTCTTCCATCTATTTCCTCATCTATTCTGACAGGTCACAGGGGGCAGGTGCCATCTTCAGATGGCATTGGGTGGAAAGTGTGGTACACCTTGGACATATCAACAGGATTAACACACGACATGCACACACTCACATCTGAGGGTCATTTAGAGTGACCAGAAACCTGCATGTGTTTGGACTGTGGGAAGAGGGTGGAGAGAATCCATGCACACACAGGGACAACTGGTAAATCAGAATCTGGTTCAAGGCAGCAGTACTAACTCTATAGACTCTACTGGCAGCAGAAGCAGCCCAGTGAAAACAACTGGAATTCAATATCAGCAGTAACTGCAGTTAATGTAGAGTCGACATCCTCCAGCAGCAAAACTAAAGAAACGGTTCTGGATAAACTGGATACCGGTCTGACTATAAGCTTCAACTGTTGGCGACGTTTCAAGCCTTAAAAGAAGACATGATGTCTAACTGCTGGGAACTCTGAGAACCTTGAGGAAATGGAATCAATCAAATTTTATTTGTATAGCAAATTTCAGCAGCAAAGCATTTCAAGGTGCTTTACATAATTAAAGAAAAAGTAAAAACAGCATGTGACATTAAATAAACAGTAAGAAAGAGATTTTGAAAAAAAAAAGAAGATAAAAACATACTTTTGTTACAAAATTTAAGCGCCTGTCGTCGCCGGACTCCGTCGTCCATTTAACACGGGTATTATCCAGGCCCCGTCGCCTAACAGGACAAGGTCTCCAACCTTGCAGCATCAGGCTCCGTCCACCTGTCACGTAAATTTTTGCGCTAGGACTTCGTCGTCCTAGCGCAAAAATGCAAAATCAGCATTTTAAATAGAACCATTAAATCAGTCAATCATTCAAATTTATTTCTATGACATTTCAGCAACAAGGCAGTTAAAACAGGTAAAAACACAAAAATAAAAAGTCATATCAACATCATGCAGTCAAAAATTGAAAAACCAGTAACAAATATAACGTTTTGTCATGTGTCATCAATACACATCAAACATGTTGTTCAGTGTTCTATTTTTTATGGTTCAAATGCAGCTTTCAACAGGTGGAATTTTATAATTAATTTAAAGGAACTTTAAACAAAATGGACAAAATGATCTCTCTTTTTCATCCAAAATGTCGCCCATTTATGAGACAGTAGTTTAACGCAGGAATAAAGCAGCAGGGTGAAATCTAGCTTTCATACTACGTAGAAAACTTTTACCATCAATTATTTCATTTCATTTGTATTGTAACTTAGCTCTTAGTCCTTTGGATATGTTAAAATATGTGGCAAAACTATGAAAAAGAAAAGTTGAATTCATTTGGAAGTCACAGTAACATTGTTTTTTATTGTCTCTGTTGTTTTGGCTCAGTAAACACAGACTTCAATTCACATGTGGACAGACGTGACAGATACATCCAGGTCTGATGCAGTACAAGCAAAACACGCAGCTGCAGACTACAGGATGAGTTCATCAGTTATTTAAGTCAGATTCTGTATTTTTAAATTAAAAGAGTACGGTAGTTTCAGAGCAGGTACCGTATCTATAGAAACACTATCAGGCAAATTTTCTTTAGTTTAAGTTGGCCAGAATAAGAAAATCAAATCAAACCCTTATCATAAAAGAAAAGCAGAGCAGCAACATGTACTTTGACCAATATGCAAAGAACCTAACAGGAGATTCAATTCAGTTCAATTCACATTCAAAAATACTTTATTGATCCAAAAGTGAAATTAATGTTATTGTAACTCATATTCCTACAAAACATTTAGAGGAATTCTGTTCTTCTCCAGCAATAAAGACATGGTTCAATAACTTAATCCGCAAATGTTTTCTGAGGAAAAGCTCTTTTTTTTCCATTTAATTTTGTTTGATCATTTATTGTTTCCAATTGGAACGTGACAAACAGTCAAATTATTTTGTGAAACATATTTCAGTTCGGTGAGAAGGTGAAAAACTTTATCATTTCCAATCATTTAAATCAGGGATGCAGTGTTCCCATGTGTCCCCCTTTAACAGACTTATTTCTGTGAAAAAGGAGGAAGGTCAAAGGAAGTTAACTGACAGAAAAAACTGAGCAGAGACTCGCTTCTTGTTCATTCTTGACAAAATACATGGGAAATAATGTTTAAAATAAAACTTCTGGTTGCTTGGGCAACAAGAAGATACAAACTAAAAACAATGATGGGCTTTCTGTGACATCTCCTCTTACCCGTCCCATCATGCACACAGTGGAGGCCAGTCGGTTGGATTTTAGGCGACTTACTGCAAATTATGAGGGGCCGTTTAGGACAAAATCTATGTTTTGTCTCTCACACACTACAAGAAACTCACGCACACTCCAAAAAAACATCACGCACACTCTAAAAAACATCACGCACACTCTAAAAAACATCACGCACACTCTAAAAAACATCACGCACACTCAAAAAAACATCACGCACACTCAGAAAAACATCACGCACACTCCAAAAAAACATCACGCACACTCTAAAAAACATCACGCACACTCTAAAAAACATCACGCACACTCCAAAAAAACATCACGCACACTCCAAAAAAGCATCACGCACACTCTAAAAATACTCAAATTGCGTATACATACTACTAAAATGTCTCACGCACACACATTTTATCTTTCTTGCACACATACACTGTACTAACAACTCGCACACACACACAAAAGCTATATTTCTCGCTCACATACACACTACTAACATCTCGCACACACACACAAACGCTATCTTTCTCGCTCACATACACGGTACTAACTCGCACACACACACAAACGCTATCTTTCTCGCACACGTACATAAATGCTATCTTTCTCGCTCACATACACGGTACTAACTCGCACACACACACAAACGCTATCTTTCTCGCACACGTACATAAATGCTATCTTTCTCGCACACATACACTGTACTAACAACTCGCACACAAATGTTTCTCTCACATACACAAGACTAAAGTTGCGCGCACACACTCACACACTCGTTTTATGTATGTGTGAGAGCGAGACTCGTTTTTCGAATGTGAGAGCGAGACTTTTTTTGAATGTGTGAGAATTGTCACGGAAGAGGCGGGGCATAATTTTTTGATCAACTGCGCATGCGTTGATCCTAAACTATAAGCTTCGATTGTTGACTCACTGTATGTTCTATTACTTAGTATATTTGTGCTTTTAAATATATATAGAACTTTAAACTTTCTTGTAACTTAAATGTACTATAGAAATAAATAAATCTGATTGATTGATTAGAAATAGCAAAATTGCTGTAGTACAATCTGTCCACTGGGTGCCAGCATTACAGCCAACTAGTGCCGAAGAAGAAAGAGTCTGCTATACCGAACATGGCTAACTCTAGTTCAAACCGAGGCGGTATTGGACCGCAGTGAAGTTAGTTTCAAGTTGGATATTCGATATTCGAGCTCCGGGGAGTAGGGGCGTTTAGCACAAGGTTGATCCGATTTATGAACGCTAATGTCGGCCGGGGGTTCTCCACAACTCCCGGCCGCAGCGCACCAAGGTTTACTCTTTCTTCTTCGGCACTAGTTGGCGCCGGTTAATAATTCCTGTAATGATAGCGAGAAAGATAGCATTTATGTATGTGTGCGAGAAAGATAGCGTTTGTGTATGTGTGCGAGAAAGAGCGTTTGTGTGTGCGTGCGACATGTTAGTAGTGTATGTGAGCGAGAAAGATAGCTTTTGTGTGTGTGTGCGATATGTTAGTAGTGTATGTGAGCGAGAAAGATAGCGTTTGTGTGTGTGTGCGACATGTTAGTAGTGTGTATGTGTGCGAGAAAGAGCGTTTGTGTGTGTGCGAGAAAGATAGCATTTGTGTGTGTGCGCGACATGTTAGTAGTGTGTATGTGTGCGAGAAAGATAGCTTTTGTGTGTGTGTGCGACATGTTAGTAGTGTATGTGAGCGAGAAAGATAGCTTTTGTGTGTGTGTGCGATATGTTAGTAGAGTATGTGAGCGAGAAAGATAGCATTTGTGTGTGTGTGCGAGTTGTTAATACAGTGTATGTGTGCAAGAAAGATAAAATGTGTGTGCGTGAGACATTTTAGTAGTATGTATACGCAATTTGAGTATTTTTAGAGTGTGCGTGATGCTTTTTTGGAGTGTGCGTGATGTTTTTTTGAGTGTGCGTGATGTTTTTTAGAGTGTGCGTGATGTTTTTTTGGAGTGTGCGTGATGTTTTTCTGAGTGTGCGTGATGTTTTTTTGAGTGTGCGTGAGTTTCTTGTAGTGTGTGAGAGACAAAACATAGATTTTGTCCTAAACGGCCCCTCATAGCAAATAGTGGTTGACATAACACAAATGGCGCAGTGAGCCCTCTCTACTGGTTAACCTATCACTCACAGCAGAGCGCTGAACAGACTGCGCAATTCACAAACAGTGAGTTGCGACAAGATATTTTCCGTGACGTGATCGTCACATGTCACGGTATGGTTTCAGAACACAAACTTAAGGAACAAAGGTGGGACGTTCATCATGAAGGTCAGCAGTGCAGGCGAATGGTTGGTTCTTTATATTTTTCTGTTTCACTCACAAGGACAAAACAAGGCCAGTCAGGTCTGCACATTGTTGCTATTTAGTTCACTCCATGTGTTTTCAGTTGTTGAAGCAGTGCCTTCTTCACAATTTGGCATCCTGGGCAATGACCTATGAGGCACACGCCAAGAACAGCCTAAGCCTACTACGAGGTCGGCTAAGGACCTGTATCCACTAGGACATTGGGTCAGAGCTTCTGCTTCTCTGCATCAAAATAAGAATTGTGAGAAGGTTTGGCCATGTGATCCGAGTCACAAAACACCTGAGAACAGAAAGAAAGGAATCTCTTCATCCAGCCGACACCTCCATCCACTACAGTTCCTTTTACTTGTCTGTCTGAGAATGTTCACTATGAAGATTTCCTTTACCTTTGCCATGTTTTCTGGTTCCCTTTGCATTTAAAATGAACTCAGAACTGCTCTGTTAAAAAACCCTGGCACATTAATAAACACATTTAGGCAGTGACGCTTCAGAGAATTAGAAATGGGAGGACTTATACAGGTGTGTAAAGGGAGTGTAAGTGGGAGAGGACGGTTGGAATCCATGTTAACAATCTGTAAAGAAAGACATTTGTTTAATCATTAACAATATTACACAAGAAGTGTACTATAATTTGCCATTTCTTATTTTTGTTTTAACACATTTTAGCTGTCTTAACATAAACCTTTTTGAGGTTAACATGTTAGATATTTAATTACTGAAAAATGACTTCAAAGTGGCAGTGGTTAGAACCCAGCACCAAGAGGCTGTAGACGGCAAAGGAACCCAGTGGAGGGCTGGAGACATCGACTGGCTTCTCTCCTCCCTTCCCTCTGCCCCCTTCCTGCCAGATTACACTGATCAACAGCCAAAAACGTAGTCTGGGGGTTTTCAAAAGTTTTAGGGTAATTTTGATGAGCTGAATCCAAAAATCACATTGGCTTTGCTCAACCAGGTCAATTTTCTGAACTATGGAGCAACATGAGCATCAAAATGCATGACTTGTTCTCATATCTGGATCAGTTTCCTGAGAATCTGGATCAATGAGTGATGAGCAGGAGGAGAGATTCAGGACAGGAAAGAGATGGAGACGTAATGTTCAATTCACATGTAATGTTCTTACCCTTGTCAGTGTTTATTATTCAATATACAGAAATCCAAGTTTGTAACATTTAATTAATACACTCTGTTAGAAAACATTTTTTTTCTCCTTAAACTTTTCTTGGATGAGAAATATTAACAGAAATAAACTGATAATGTCACAAAAAGACATTATCAGTTCAGATCAAATTTCTCTAAATCAAATTAGAATAAAAACTTGACCTGATTGAAAAACGTGGATGTCATTTTTGGATTCAGTGGTGCAAAATAGTCATAAATCAGTTGAAAAAACATAGACAACTTCCCAGTGTTGTTATCACATAAAGGCAACAAGTAGTGCAAAATAAACAAAACAAAAAAACTGGAATGATAATAAATTAAATCTGTTCTACTCTTAGTACTTAGAAAAACACTGAAAGTAGTTAATAAAACCCAGAAAAATCTTTAAATGTGGAAGAGTGTGTGGGCAGAAGCATGACCCAGAGGGTCAATGCTGAGAAAGCTGTTGTTTTATGCCCAAGGTCAGCAGCGCAGAAGTGAATGCAGGGCTGACTTGATCTATAGTTCATAGATGTTCTGTCAGATTCTCTCTGTTCTGTTTGAGAAGCAGCTCTTTGGTCACCGTTGTGCTGCGTTTGCTTTGGGCGCGCTCCAAAGTGCTGCAGTACTTACAGACTGGATTAAGGCATCAGTTAGGCAGCTGTTGGACCCACAAAGCCATGCAGATTGATTTAGATACTGGAGACATGATGTGCATGTTGTTCTATTGGAACAAAATAAGCACATCTTAACAAAGTCATAAATAATCATTTGCTCTGTTTCAGTACAGGAGCCTTTAGACAGAGGGGCAGAGGAGTATTCAAACAGACATTTAGACTTCAGCCTCTACTGCTCATGCGCTGCTTAGCCTTTCAAAACAAATATTCAGAGTTAACAACCATACATAAGCTGATTTTAGCATCATAACAGTGACAGAGCTCAAGAGTTTTCTTTCTGAGAAAGAATTACAGAGCTGAAAATTAAGGTCCCAGAATCTGGAGGAACACTGGAGAGGCTCAGAATCCGCCTCGCTGGTGTGGTCTGGTGTGAAGTTTCCTGTCAATCATAATGGGGGTATATTTGGATTTGTGTGTGTGAGTGTGTCTGTGTGTCTTAACTTGTTTTGTCTATCAAGCATCTGGTTTGACTGTGATGAATTGATTTGATTTATTTTAGAAAGATTTAAGAAGTAAAAACCACCAAGTTCAGCTACCACATTCAGGTCACTGAATGCAAGTTCTTTTCTGCTGTAGAAAAGTGTTCTGATGCTGCTTTACAACTGACAGTTTGCAGATCATAATTGTTGAAATCCCGCTCTAGCTTCTCATTTTGTTTTGAAGGTGTTTTAATTATCCTGCGTGTTACCCACTGTGTGAGGGAACAATATGAAACAATTGTTAAGAGAGAGCTAACCCCCAGCAGATGAAACACCTCATATAAAATATGTTCAATCATATCAATTACATAAATGAGCACTTTACTGTTCACTTTAGTCTAATGAGAAAATGCTGCTTGCTGAGCAGAGAGTGTAAAACAGCATCATGCCAGAGAGATTAGCACCATAAAGGCCATTAATCAGGTAGAAATAATACAAATAGCTAATTATCTGAACAAAAAAAGTCATGTTTGTGGGTCATCAGTCCTGCACAGCTACAATGAGATCATTTGAGGGTGCTTGTTGCATATATTAATTGAATCTGGCCTCAGGTATGCATCTTATAGATTTGTATAGGTTTATTCAAATATCAGAAAAAGACACTTTTACAAAGAGCAAACATTGTAAAAGCGCAAAACTCCAAATAAAATGGAAATATATACTGTGAATTTAAAATACGAAGTTAAGACCACCAGAACCCACTTAAAGTGGATTTCACCAGACAGAATTACGCTAGAATGAGGTGAGTTTAAAGATTCATTGAAGGCAGACATCTGGAGAAGAACCACATGAGGTGATGATGATGTGGGACACTTGCTGACGTTGACTTGGGAGAAAGAGATGTGGGAATAAGACCTCAGGGACCTGATTCTTATTATGACCCACCAGATGGAACGTAGAGGACAGTGAATGGAAAAGAAGAAGGAGTAGAGGAAATAAGGGAAGATGGATGAGTTATGAAATAAAAGAGGAAGACATGAGGAATGAAGTGATACCCTACATGGGAAAGGGGTGGAGGTAGGTGAGGGGCCGAAATAATGTAACAAACAGAGGTGGATGGGAGAGCTGGACACAAGCAAAGAGGGAAAATGAAGGGGGTGGGGGAGGGATTGGACCCCTTGACATCTGGTTGGTTCCCCCAGGTGATCGACATGTAACAGAACCAGGTGAACAGTAGGTCTAATCCACCAGTGAGGATAGACGTGATAATGTGTGTGATATATCTGGTAGAATCATACCTGTTAAGTTTTGAATTTGACAATACGAGAGATGTTTGCTACCCGGTTGTCCGCCTGGGTAGCAAAAGGTCAGAGTGTGGGGATAGGGTGGGGGGCATAATATGAGATATTTACAGGAAAATAATAATATAGTAGCACGGCAGGAAGTGGGGGTGAAAACTGTATTTTCCCCTCCAAAACCAGAGTCTTGACAGGTATGAGTAGAATATTCAACATCCCCTATCCAGATTCATCTCCATTAGCAGGTCCTGTGCAGCTCTGCCCGGCTGTCCTCTGTTTTTTGTGCTCACTTAAGGAGAAGTTTAAGGTTGTACAATTTGTGGATTTGATTTAAATCTCTGCAAACAACATTTCAGCCACCGAAGTGGACCGGCGGACATGCCGTCTGCTATCAGAGAACAGCTCCGTCTGGAAGAGTCCTCATCATGAGACTAATCACAAGCAGCGCCAGGAACACATTTAAGTCATATATTTCTGCTTTTGTCTTTAATTATGCCAGTTTTGATCCTCCATATTGTAAGCTGAATATGGGTTTCTTTATTTTTTTGTAAAGGTTTGTGATGCTATAAATGGAATCATGTTAACTCCAATCAATCAATCAATCAATCAATCAATCAATCAATCAATCAATCAATCAATCAATCAATCAATCAATCAATCAATCAATCAATCAATCAATCAATCAATCAATCAATGTATTTGTATAGCACATTTCAGCACAAAGTGCCTTAAATAATAAAAACACAAAAGTACAAACCTATAAAGAAAACACCATACAGTCAACAATCCAACAAACTTTACATCTTGATGAGTACCATCACCAAAATCATATACATCAAATATATTGGTTAATGTTTCATTTATTATGGTACAAAAGCAGCTGTAAACAGATGAGTTTTTAGTCTTGATTTAAAGGAACTCAGCGTTTCAGCTGTTTTGCAGTTTTTGGAAGTTGTTGGTGAATAGAAGCTGAATGCTTCAATGCAGAATAGTCTGCATACCCATGGTTGGGAATCTCCTGAAGATACCCAACCATGGAGCACCTGAGCTCTGTGGAGTTGAGACCCGTCATGCCAGTAGCCTGTGTCACAGTCATGGGAGCATCTGAATGTAAAGTATGGCTTGGAGCACTTTGTTAACTTATGATGAACAGACACTCTGATTAATGCCCTCCAATCTCTCACACACAACCCCCCTCTTCTCCTGCCTTTTGATGATGCTTGTACCCCTTGTCAACAAGCACAAATTTTAATTAGTGTTGATTGTTGTTACCATGTTCAATGGTTATTAATTAGATTAAGGAGGGGTCATAGACTTGATTGCATGCCTGGAGCTGAAATGTTTCACCTTGCAGAATAACAAAAATGTGATGAAAAAATAAATCAATGACTACTGGGAATGGCTGGCAACAGAAAGGTGTAACCCTCTCCTAATAGGAACACAAAAAAGTAGCTTAACAATTCATGCATTTAGTGAAATGTTACTTATTGCTATTTAAAGTTTTTTTGTTATAACAACAGACTATTTCTTCTTTCATTTCCCTCTTTATATTACATCTGAATGAAGCAAAGTCCATTTAAAATTCAGTCTTAAACAATTTGATTTCCTCCAGAATACCCTGGAGGCCTGTACCTTAAAGGTGCCATTTCCTCCTGGTCTTGCTTGCTGCTCTCGGTCTCAGACATGTCAGCACCGCGATTCAAAGTCTGTCCAGATTTTTCCATAAATTATTTGATATTACTCTGTCTTCTTGCTCTTCTCCCACCTTAACCCCTAACCCTAACCCTAAGCCTCCTGGCTCTGTTTGGTTGCTTTGATTTGGGAGTGGTGCATTTTTCTTAGTGCTATTAGGAGCACAGTGAAGAGGCTGGGGACCTTGATTTTTTCACATATTTTCAGGACATAGTAAGATTTTTAACAAATACCAAAACAATATCTTCAAAAAAGTTACATATTGCAGCTTTAAATAAGGATATTTTGTTGCTACTAAGCAAATGTGAAATGTCAGAAATATAGAAACAAACAGAGCAAAGAATCTATGATGATAGCTGACCTTTCGCACACTGACTGACTTCTGTCTGACCATGCTGGGCCTTCTAGACATGGGGAGGAGAACTCCAGCTCCTCTTCTGGGCGAAGCTAGCAGTAACCCCAGTAATCCTCCACATTGAAAGGGTTCAATTGAGGAAATTCTAGAATCTAATCAGGATGCCCCTTTTTTCCTGAGCGTTATCAGGAACCATCTCTTGCCATGGAGTGCCTTGGTATCTTCCAGAACCAGCCGAACAATGTTTCAGACTGGAGGGACGTCAGAGTTTCCACCTTAATCTCCTGAAGATACCCAACCATGGAGAAGCAGAAGACTAGATAGATAAATGAATGATTTTACAAGTTAAAATAATTAGTTAATTGAGTTCAGTATTTTATAAAACTTTGCTGTCACAGGTAAATGTGATGTAATTACTTTGTGTTGTAGCTAGAAATGTCAGAATGTGTGAAACACCCTCCCTTAACCCCCTCTGTAGCTGAGCTGCACTCGGGCCGACCTCTGTGTCCTTCAGGGCCGACATTTTATCAAGCGAACCTGTCAGAGAACAAAACTGTCTCAGACCCATCCTTCCCCTCTGCCTCTTTTCTCTGCTCTTCATATGCCTTTGTTTGGTGCCTAATGATAGCTGTGATGGAACAGTCATGCTCTGTGGTCACAGAGACCTGCTTCTGGGCTTTTATCCCGCCGCAGACG
This sequence comes from Poecilia reticulata, assembly GCF_904066995.2. Lineage (NCBI taxonomy): Eukaryota > Metazoa > Chordata > Actinopteri > Cyprinodontiformes > Poeciliidae > Poecilia > Poecilia reticulata. Next base: position 1,864,918 of record NC_088842.1, read on the forward strand.
CCCCCACTCTGTCATTTGGCCTTTCTATCCACTTTGAACCTCGCAGGTCAAAGAGAGCATTAGTTCTTCTGATCTAAGATGGCATCATTGTCACATGTAATTTCAAACAAGTTTATTTTGTATGTAATTTGTATGTAGAAATATTTTTGTATCTATTGCTAAACAGGAAAGATAAAGTCCAATGGCTAAAAATATTTTTTTCCAAGGCTTAGAAATAGTCAGGAAGGTTCTTCGGAAACTTGTGTAGCTGGGTGCATGTCCTGCTGTTTGCCTGATTCAGAGACAGTGAACAGCTCTGCCTATTAAAATGTAAATTCCTTCTCACTGCAGCAGCAGCGACAGGCAACCCCAGACTGGGACACAGCTGAGAGGGAGCCGGTGGGGGCGAGAGCTATAAGGGGCTATAGGCAGGATCTGCCTATCACCATGTGGAGGCTCCCAGTCAGCAAGCATGTGTCTGAATAAAATGCTCAGCTGACTGGACCCTCCAGCAGATTTCACAGGTCACACTGGAAACAAAGGGAACTGGAGTACTCCTCTCATGCAAACTTACTTTAATAAAAAATCTGCTGATCGTTGTTTTTAATCATTTACTCTTTTATTTTTATATCTATGCATTCTTTAATTATTATTATTCTATAGTCTGTAAAATTCCTGATTTTAGTTAACTGCAATTTTAGATACTTTGAAATAAAAGTATCTACATTTGTAGAATTTATTTTGACCTTATCAAAGCTGTGATTTGGATTTTCTCAGTGCTTTTCTAATTGTGATTTAGGCATTTGTTTTCATGAGTCATTCATAAATTATATTTTTTACATAACATTTGCATTCTACCAGAATGCAATGTTAAATGTTAAAGTGGTGCATTATTGGCTTGGTAGGAGCCTTTTTTTTTTTTTTTTTTTACAACTTGTCACTTTCCTTCAAAACATTTAAAAAATGTCTTTTGACAATGAAAAAATAGATTTCATTTACATGTTTGATTTGTCTGATTTTCTTACAGGTGGGCATTACATGACTGCACATTTTGTATACCAACCAACCTACCTACATACACACACACGCACACCCCCCCCCCACACACACACACACGCACACACGCACACCCCCCCCACACACGCACACACGCCCACCCCCCCACACACACACCCCACACGCGCACCCCCCTCCCACACGCACCCCCCCCACCACACACACACGCGCACACCCCCACACCCCACACACACACACACGCACCCACTCCCCCCCACATGCACACCACATGCACACACCCCCACACCCCCCCCCACACACGCACACATATAAATATATATATATATATATATATATATATATATATATATATATATATATATATATATATATATATATATATGTATACATAGAAAACGAAGCTTTCTGCATTACATCATCTTTAATTCTGCTTGACATTTTTTTCCATACAGAAAATTTTAATATTTTCTGGTTTTTATTGGTTTGGTAGGAGCCAAACCAATAGTTTGCTATTGTTTTTAATGTATTGACAATTTTTTGGTCTTGTAGAATTAAAGCTAAGCGCCACCATAATTTCATCAAAGTTAAATGGAACTAGAAGGAAACTATATATTTGTTTTAGAGGAAGATGTGTTCTTTAAAGTCTGATCTGAGCTCTGCCTACATGTCAATGACTTAAATGAAAAGTCAAACCAATTTAACTGAGACTGTTACCTTTTCACACTGTGTTTGAGATGAAGTTCTTAGAAAGTACCACTAGATGGAGATGTGATTGCACTGCAGGCAGTTTGTACTTTTATAATAAGTGAACATGCACATTTGGAGGCAACACGGCTGGCTGGTTGAACTATTAGCCTCTGCTCAATCATATTATGTTTGTTTTACTGCATTTTACTAAGAGTGCAAATATTAAGAAAAAATCTATCAAAAAATGGAAGAAAGAAAATATGCATATTTTCTACATTCCTGCTTCAGTCACCTATTCTTATTCCACATCATGCATTTCAATGTTCAGATGGCTAGAATAGGCAATTCATATTTTGGCTACAAATGTGGATTATTTGTTAAAACAAGCAGTTGTGTTAGTATTCTCCTTACATGTCAGTTTTGTTGACAATAGGCAGTATTGATTTAGCAGTAACAGGCTGATTTATGTTGGAGCCGATGACAGTCTGTGTGCCCAAGTCTTCACAAAGCCTGTGTCTTTCTTGTAATTTTAGAGATAGTTTTGCTTTTGTGAATAAGCCAAACCCGTGAGGTATGTATTAATTTGGTTTATAAACACTTCCTGTCAAAGGAGGATTTTTCATCGCTGAGTTATGGATATGCGACAAAAGCTGGACCTAAGTAAAACTGCAGCCATGTTAAATCTTAAAAGTGGAGCACTACTACCGCATGTTTTCTGAAGAAAACTGGGACCCAACCTGCTATGACAAATAGTTATATTTTTCCTTACAAGCAATCTAAAATGAAAAGACTACAAAGAACTTGATTTTAGGAACAAAATAAGGCTTTTTTTTCTCTTTCATTTAAAATCAGAAATATTTTTTTATAGTTTGTTTTATCCAAAGAGTTTTTCTGGGAGGTAAAATGAATTTTTAATATTAATGAAAATAGTGTTTAAGACATTCTAAATAACTGAATGTAAATATGCTTAGATAAACATTTCTGCTAGCAAAGATGAATCATGTGTAAGAGTGGCTTGATATCATCTATAACAACAATAGATCAGTAATATTTGGTTACATAGGAAAAGGATTCTCTACCAAAAATAAACTGAGTGTGCTTTGAGAGTGAAAAGAGAATTAAAACTTAAAATGAAAATCTTATCACTTCATTTTTTTCACTGCTTTGCAGGTGGGCTGCAGTTTATCCTGGGTAGCCAAGCTCCAATCTGAATAAGTGGACGGTGCATCACCTAACTATCATAGCAATTACGTTTTAGTATTTAGCATAATTAGCATTTTGTAAATAACACTATTATGGTCAGATGCTCCATGATGACATTATGAAACATAGTCATGCAAGCTACAACTTGCCTCCAGTTTTTGACCATGAACTAAAACACAACATTGGTTAAAGTGTCCATTAATGGACTAAAATCTATGAGGAAAATTGCTTTCTCAATACTGATTACCTTACATGTTACATGTGGGGATGGAAACGAGCCTAGTGATGCTGCAGAGAGCAATTCTAGGAATTGGTTCCAAGAGCAGAGGAGCAGGAACCATAAAGGCAGATAAAAACTAGCCTTTGTGATTCATTCTGGAATATTCTGCAATTCGCATCGTCCTTTCTGATATAAATAACAACATGGTATTCCTCTGCTCTTTTAGCAGCTAGTTACAGCTTTATTTGTATAGGTAACAAATATAATTCAACTCCATATGCCAAAGTATATTCAAAGCTAATATTATTTCCTAATATATTTTAAGTTCAATATTATCTGCATGTTTTGCTATAAGTGACCATTTATCCACTTGGTATCTACACCTGGTTATCTGTGAATGAGGGTGAGGGATGCCTACTCACTGTGAGACGTGTAGTAGCACTATTTTCCCCCCTCAATTCACAGAGCAAAGTCATGATACACAAAATGGAATGTTAAAGTCATTCTAGAACATCAGCATAAACTTATCAAGAAAAAATGGTAGTACTGTATACGACATGGGTGCTCAAGTCCAGTCCTCAAGAGCTACCATCCTGCAACTTTTACCCCCGCTTCAACACACCTGAATCAAATGAATGAGTGTTCAGGGCTGAATGACTGCTGGTGAGGGAATTCAGCCATTTGATCCTGGTCTGTTGGAGTAAGTATGCATCTTCTGAACAACTTCGTCCCTGAATTATTTGGAAATCGCCTTGGTCTTGGTCTTCACACACACACACACACACACACACACACACACACACACACACACACACACACACACACACACACACGCACGCACGCACGCACGCACGCACGCACGCACGCACGCACGATCACATATGCACACAGTCATGTTCTCGTGTCTTGTTGGGACTTCGCATTGACTTACATTCACTTTCTACAGCCTAACCCTATTCCTAACTCTAACCATTACATACCTAACCCTATGTTTAACTAAAACTCAATTCACACCATAGTTCTAAATCTGTCCCCTGACCCAAAAACTGCGTTTCACCTTGTGGGGACCAGGTTTCAGTCCCCACAAGGAGCAGTGGGTCCTCACAACGCAGTATGTGTCGCCAGTTTGTCGCAGATATATAAATATATATATATATATATATATATTTATTTATTTATTTTATTAATTCATGTTATTATTTCTTTTCACCAACTTGTATGCATCATATACAATTTAAGCAATACTTTTGCAAGACATGTTGGAGAAATTAAATATCCATCCATCCATCCATCCATCCATCCATCCATCCATCCATCCATCCATCCATCCATCCATCCATCCATCCATCCATCCATCCATCCATCCATCCATCCATCCATCCATCCATTTTCTTTCACCCTTGTCCCTCAGTGGGGTCAGGAGGGTTGCTGGTGCCCATCTCCAGCTAACGTTCCGGGCGAGAGGCGGGGTCACCCTGGACAGGTCAGAAATTAAATACAATTATTCTATATTTGTGGCTTGAACTGAAAGAGAAACTTGCCCTAACCCATATGTAATCTGATTTCAACTCATTATCCTTTAAAAATGTGATTCTGCTGCTTGTAAAGTTTTCCCCTCGATACTGTCTACATCTGCACCTTGAAGAAGGAGCATTTCAGTTGCCTGAATGGTCCTCTTCCTCCCTGGAAAGAAATAGGCTGTTCTTTCATGGAGAGATTTAAGAGATGAAAATTGTTCATCTGTGATTTTCAGTAAAAATGTATTACGAACCTGGCAAATTGTCAGACCTTGTGTAATTTTAGGGAGTACTGCAAGGATCTTTTGAGGAATGAGAAGTCATTTTTGCAGCTGTTGTCGGAGTTCAATGGCTTCCTTTCTTTCTGTAATGGTGCATTTGCTGTGATGAGTGAAAAAGAAGAGACAGAGTTAGAATGGTTCAATCTTTTAGAACCCAAAGCCAAAGATCACTGTGTGAACTCTTCTGCTGAGGGGTAGTCACCAAATACTGGCTTTAGTGCTGAATGAAAACCCATGATAACCTTTGTGAAAACAGCATGGTGCACTTGAAAAATGCAAAAATGTCAGCTTCCTCAGTTCCAACAAAAATAAAAAACGACTGTAGAAAAATTTGAGTTCAAATGGCTCTGACTCTTTCAGTTAGGTAATTATTTTTTTGCTGGTTCATCAAATGAATGTTAATGTCTGATTTCTTACAAAATTTTAATAATGATTCTATTAAGCATTGCTAATTATACTTAACATTTCTTTAACTGGAGCTGCTCACTGGTGCAATTGGTAATTCTGTTTCCTTGCAGCAAGAAGGTCCTGAGTTTGATTCCCAGCCCAGGGCCTTTCTGCATGGATTCAGTGTGTAAATAATGGATGGATGGATATCCATAACATGTTAACGAAAACATGCTGCCAAGTCTTCAGGGAGCATTTATAAGAACACTCCTCTATTTTTTAAGGAACTTTGTATTTCATCCAACATGCTCAAAATATCTCCCAATACAAAATAATCAATGTTGGTAAAACACATAAAAAAATACCAGAGTTTTAACTGAATTCATATAAAAGGGTCAACCTAAAAAACGAAATAATTTCAGCAGCCTACAGATAGAACTTGAACTGGGTATCACACTGTCATCCAGCAGAGTGGAAGCCTGAAGTACAGTTGATCTCAAATGTCTGCACACTCTGTTCACATGCTGGGTTTGTAAGACACCAAGAATGAACCCATTTGATATATATACTGTACAATCCAACTAGGATCAAACCAATCGGTCAAACAATATGAAACATTAAAGCTGCATAACTTGGTGGGACAAGTGTATGCATCATTGAACTAATAGTTAATCAAACCTTATTTGGTAAAAATCACCCTGCATATCGATTCAGCAATATTTTTTCACTCCTGAGTATTGTGATGTCCTCTTCGGTTGACCGCACAGGTTCACTGGTAGTTTGGTTTCAGACCATTTCAAAACTTTTGACAACTAAAACCCTTCAGTTCAGCCTCGTATCACACCTGAAGGTTTCCTCTGAACAACAGTAACTCCACCTCATTACGGTCCCAACAGAGTTTACTGTGTGTCTGATGTTGTTTTGTTAAAGTATAGTGCTGCTTGAATATGTAAATATATTACTATATATGATGCTCCAATACTGGTGGAGCTCTGAAAAAAAGTGTTTTGCACTGTATGATTTGTCTAAGAAAAATCAAGAAAGTTCTCACAGAAACAGTTCAAAAAGTCAAAAATAAAACATAAAAGCTTGATAATTACTCAAAATCACAAGCGAGCTTCAACCATTTAGAGAAACCAACTGAGGCTCAGAACCAGTAAAGCAATTAAAATATAAAAACTAATTTGGGTAGCATAGAACAAGGATAAATTAGACTGTCCTGGGTGCATGACTGGATGTGCCTTTAATTTTTGCCTGATTGATTTTATATGAATTTTCTTTGTAAATTACAACCATACAAATACACTGTATTGACCTCACCAAGACAATAAAATTGAAATGATGACTGACCATTGAACATGGTTTTCATACAAAAAAGTCACTGGTCTGTTGCGAAGCATGTGTTGTGATCTATAAAGTTCATAATAATCTAGAAATGTAGATTCTAGAACAGCAATTTACAAATCTCTCGCTCTGACACCATATATCTCTCCATCCGTCCTCAAGCAGTTTGTACATATCTAAAAAAAAACAAGACATTCATAATTAAATTAATCAGCTATTGATTTTCTGAGCTCAACTTTTTTAAAGATAAATCTGCTGTTTCCTGATCGCTGTATGATTGTACTTTTCCACCAGCCACAGAGGATTTTCTACATGACCAAAGTAGAGAGGCAGTGTGAAAGTGGGGCTAAAAAGGCAAGCTTGTATGTCAGGATGAAGACAGTGGTGGAGCAGGAAACAAACTGCAGTTTCTATTTGCTCTGCCAATTGCACTTGACGGCGCTGTGTGTATTAAAATGAAGAGGGGTGTCTGCAGCCGGAGGACGGTCAGGGCTGGTGGATGGTAGCAGGTAATTATGGCAGGAAGGGGCCTGATTAGGGAGCTGCTGCTGCTGAACCACTCGTCTCCCCCTCAGACCTCCATCACCTCACTCTGCCCACTCATGCTGATGGAAGTGGACAACAGAGCAAGATACTGTTTGATTGCTATCACAAGTGTTTAATAAATCTGTACACTCAACCACACCACTGAGCTTAAAAGCTGGTTCATCTCAGACACCTTGATGACTATTTCCTTCTTTTTGTTTATCTCCTGCTGTTATCTCCTGATTGTTTGGTTCTCATGTGATCAACTCATTATCTGTTTGAGCTTTAAAGAGCTGGACATCACCTGTTTTCCAAAGATTGTCATTTAGCGTGCATTCAGACTAACATCTCAAGAAATTAACTGTTGAAATTTCATTTAACTTGTTTTCAAATTTACAACTTTAATCTTTTAGCACTTTACAAACAAACATTCTAAGAATTACATTCCAACTAATCCCATTAATTACAAATTCAGTTCCAATATTTTCATTACAGACTTGACACTTAAACATAGTTTGGAGTGGGAGGGAAGGCAGGTGGGTCAAGTTGTCATCGCAGATAGTGGACAGTACAAAATAAGAGCAGCTCAGATGAAAAGGGGGATGCAAACAGTAGTGTAGAAAAACCCCCACCATACAACCTATCTAAAAATAGAGAGACAAGAAGAAGAACGCCTTTGTACCCACAAGAATCAAGTCCTTAAATTTGAGAGTTAATTCTGTTTTTGTCATGAGTTGTAGCTTTTGATAGTGAGGCTGGACGCAGTAGGAGCCAGGTTGAAGTGAAAAATTATGATTTTAATGAAGAACACAAAGAGTACAGATGTCTAGGCAGCACAGGTGAGCAAAAAGGCAATGAGCTCAGACAAAGGTAGCACTGGAACTGAACAAGACTACGACACAATAACTGACAGCAATGACACACGACTAGGATCCGACAGGGAACACGAGACACAGCTGGGAACGAGACACAAGAACTAAATAAACTAGAAAACAACACAGAAACCTAAATCCTTATAGTTTTGTATATTTATGAATTGGTTCTTGTGTGCGTTGTCTGTTTTTAACATTGTCAATGTACTTTTATGTTGTTTTGTATGTTTGCAATGCCTGGGTGCAATACAAATTTTCTCCTCGGGACTCAATGAAACAATTGAACTGAATAAAAGGTTTAGTTGATCTCTTTTACTGGTATGTTTTCTTCATTTCATTGGTTATATAAAATAGCCCTAAAACCTTCTAAAATGTTCCATTTTTCTTAAAGCCTATGGCACAAAGCTAAATGTGGCTACGAGCTACATGTAGCTTTCCTAGCCGACAGCTGACAACAATTAATATTGCTATTCAGTTAATATTTTTATTGTGTTTCAGACTAAAATGAGATCAGACTAAAATGAATGGTTAGTATATCTACTTCCATCTCTTTCACCTCAGAGGAGCAGGGATCTGGATGTCTCTGGCATGGCCACTGCATAATAAAGCGGTCCGTATTAACGGTTTTAGAAAATGAGTCAAGGGCAAATGTCTCTGAAATGGAAAACTTGATGTGTTTTTTTTTTCTTTGCAACTCCACATATTTGATTTAGCTACCTTTCTGCAGTAATTCAGTTTGATATGGTTCTCCACATAAACAAAGCTATGTGGCTGGAAGCAAGTTGATGGTTGATTGAGTGTGTCAGCTATAAGAATCCATATCGCTACTGCTACAGAGCCCTACATCCACAGGAATGGAAACAGTGTCATCAGCATTAAGGCAAAGGCATGCCCACATTGACTGAACTCAAACTGCAAGTGTGTTTGTGTGGCAGCGAGAGCCATGGGGAGAGAATGATTGTCTGTGCTTATTGAGCCTTGGATTTTTTTTGTGTGCACGTTCATGTTGACTAGTCCCATGATGGCTCGGCTGTGAGGTGTAGACTGGTGCTCAAAGCGCACTTCACTACAGGCTGACAGTGGGCTATCATTTCACCTGCAGCTGCTGCAGCCATCAGAGCATCTTGGTGCATCTAAGGTCTCTTGATATTTTTTTTTTGTTTCTTCATTTCATGTAAAAACACAATATGAGGGGAACAGTAAAGGAAAAAGAATGTGTAAGAACAACTGCTGCATGCCACTCCAATGCACATAAAGCACACAAACTTAAAAACACCATCTTGCTGTCTGAACCTATTAGTGATATAACTAAGAGTAATGTCTTGATCCTTTCCAAACCAATGCATCGACTTGGAGTCCTAGTTAAATCATGTTGGAATGACTTCATGGGAGTAGTTGACTGCACTCAGCTCTTGATGCCAACTGTTGCTTCATCACTCCATCTGGCTTCTTCCTCCAAAACTGCAGATAAATCGCTCAAGTCAAAACAACTAAGGCTGAGCATAAGGAAGCAGAGGAAGTTGTGAGGATTTCAGTGCAGATTTATCTTGATTGCATCACAAGATGGCGCTGGCATTTGACCCAGTTACTATTGATGAAAACAGCGACACTGCAATTAGTGTGTGAGAAATATTTATTATTAAAAGGTTTTGTGTACACAGAATTTGTGTGCACAGTAATTCATCTTTTTAAATCATGTAAGTGTTTATATCATATCAGTGACACTTTAATTTATAAACTACATTAAAAAAAGATTCTAGTCAGCCTTAGGGTAAAGTTAGTTAGCTGCCCAAATCCCTCTGAATTTGAAAGTGAAAATACTCTAAGTGCAGAGAGGCAAAACATTTCAATTAAGAATATAATAATCGACCATGTGGTGTTAAAGATGGATCTTCTCAGGTCTCAACTGTTGTTCTGCTGAAGAGGTGATTAGAAGCTGAGCTCAGAGCCACAGCCACGCAGCCACATGATGGGGTCCAGGAAGACCCAGAGACGCTGGAGGCCCAATAGTCCCTGATGAGAAAATAATAGAGAATGTTGGAATAACATAGATGAATACTTCATTTGTCGCCTTGGGGAAATTGATTTGTTGTAGAAAACTAATACAGGCACATCTCAGCCACTGCTGAGCGTCTTATGAAGTCACCCAAAGCTACAGTACAAGATTTAAGAATAAATCAGAAGTACATACAGATCAACGAGGCAATCCCTCATTTACACCACATACATTTCACAAATGCAGGAACTTGAATGTTTGTGGAATAAATGAAAAGTTTAATCTGTTCCAAGTAAAGCTGGGACAGTACACTGTAAAAAGAAATTAGTTGAACCAACTTAATTGAATTGCTTCAATCGGTAACAAGTTATTCAGTTAAGTTTATCCATCTTTATGTATTAAGTTTAACCAACTCAATTTATGTCTATCCAACTCAATTCACTAAGTTTATTTTTAACTGAATTCATTAACTGTATTTCCAAATGATAATATTAAGTCAGTCTTATTCAAATCATTTATTTTACTTCAAATAAAGAAGGAAACTAATAATCTCTTCTTTTGACAGGGTTTTTTGACTCAGGCAGTCTTCATTTGAGAGCAGTTAGACAGAAAAGTAGGTGATGATTGACAAGGAAGACATGCAGCAAACGTGTTTCAAACACACTTTTGAGAGTGCACTCTAAGAAATGTACTCTAAGCAATTAAGTTCACTCAGTTGGATCATACTTCCAACAATTACTAAATGCAATATTGTCACAAAATTTTCATCAAACTCATGTTTATTAACAGGAGAATCAATGAAACCATATTTAATTGTCATATGTTTTAATTATGAAAATGATTTGCAGCCAATCTAATCCTGGTATATGTTGAAGGTCAGTGGTTGTGTTGGGGTTTCTTTTATGTCATAGACGGATTTGACAATAAAGACATTTGATGTTTTAGTGTCTTGGGAGTGCAGTGCCTGTTGGGACATTCACTTTTTCTTGGATTTCTAATTGGCTCTGATCCCTTATATTTGGCTACATGTTGAATTTTAGTTCTGCAACAGCATTAAATCTGTTTCTGCTGTGCAAGACTGATATATATTTGCTAATCAGACTACAAATAGTGGAACTTTCCAAAAGGTGAGAAATTTGGAGGTGGAGGGGTTAATTATTGTTATCTAAGAAGAATTTTATTGTGAGCAATAATCTGAAAGTATTCCCAGATGTCAGAGATTTTCCTCTTGCTGGCTCCATTTCAGACAATCAATCAAGTTTATTTGTGTAGCACGTTTCAGCAACAATGCAGTTCAAAGAGATTTACATCATAAAATCACAAAAATATAAAGTCATAAAAAAACCTAATCTACAATTGAGAAAACCAGTAACAAACATTACATTTTGATGAGTGCCATCATCAATACACATCAAATATGTTGGTCAATGTTCATTTTATTTTGGCCACTGAAGACAAATATTCTCCTCTGATGCGCGACCAAATGGACAACAACCCATGAAGCAGCACGGCTCATCGCGCTTTTATTTTGAAAATTGACACACAAAATGAAACAGTCACGTGACCCATGCAATGTGAGGCATCGTTTGTTGCCAGTCACATGGTTTTCAGCAAGACAACACAAGCCTCGAAGCGGGGCTTCATGGGACATGCCCCCTTTTTACTCGGTACACGCCTCGAAGCCTGGCTTCAGATAGCGCATCACTAATCGTAAGCAGTGGCGCAAAAAGTGGGTATGCAGCGTATGCAACGCATAGGGGCGCAGCACCAGAGGGGGCGCCAAAACCCAGTCTGGAGGGGGCGGCGTGCCAATGATGTTTTCCCATTTTCCCATACACTTCAGTGCGCCTTACGCTCCTTCACCTCGCGCACTTAATGAGGTAAATGTAGCAAATTTTACCCTTCAGGTATCGTCGCCTCGGAGGGGGGAGCGAGTGATGGTCACTCCTTCAACCTGACATTCCTTGGGGGGGGGGGTTGCCACTGCTTATGATCAGTGGCGCATCAGGTGGATGAGAAAACATAAATTGGCAACCCCCCCACCGGGAAGGAATGTCAGGTTGTAGGAGCGACGCTCTGATGCTCTGATGGCGTTGCCGGCTGCAGCTGGGGGTTGCTGTGGCATGCGGCTTCCATCTAGTCCTCACCTGCTGACCCGCTTCCTCCCGGGTTAGGCAGTGTTACCACCCCTGGGTAAGTTACCTTCTATTTAGCTTTTGGTTTCTTTTATCTGGATCCACCATTAATGGGTTTTCTGTTTCAGGCACCTGATTGAGCTGCAGCGCTTTGGACGCTCTGTCTTGTCTTGCCATTGTTTGGGCAACTCTCAACTAAACCTGTTGCTGGTTGGGCAGGCTGTGTGGGCGGGGCATTACTCCTCTGGCCGCATCGAAGGGCATTTGGAACTGGATGACGACAACGATTTGTTCCATTGTTTGAAGTGTTTTCTTTTACAGTTTTTATTTGTTTGTTATTGAAATTACTAATTTGTTTTCTTTTTGTTTGCTTGATTTACTAATTTCTTTTGCATTGCATGTTTTGTTTTGTTTGTTTTGGAATAATTGAACTTGTCCGTCCTTATCTTATGTGTTCCCTTTTGTTCTAGGGACCGAGTAATAGGCCTGAAGCCTCGTTTTTAAAATGAGAAACGTTTTAAAGAAATTGTTTAATAAAATATTGTGCACTCCTCAGTCTGTGTTCGGGTGCATCTTGTAACTTTTAAAAAGATCTACACCTGCTGGTCACAACTTGTATGAGGATACCATAGTCTTCAGCTCACCTGTTGTAAGTTCGATTCCAGCCTGATGACCTTCACTGCATGTCTTCCTCCTCTTATTTAGTAAGTAAGATAAACTATTTTCTTTTTTCAGTATACAGGATCTTTGAAAAACTAAAATAACATGTTAAAACATCCAATTAAAATAATTTACATTTTAGCTGTATTTTAAGTACAGTGTGAGTGATAATGTAATTTTGGATATATTAGTCTTTTATTTTGGAACAACTTAATTGTCTGAGCTTATTTTCTGTAGAATTTAATCAGAGATTTGAATTATTTATTAGACAAAACTAAATTATTTGAATAAGATTGACATAAATTTGTAATGTTAATCAAACTTAATGAATTAAGTCCTAAAAAACTTAGTAAATTGAGATGGATAAACTTAATGAACTGAATTGGTCAGATGTAGAATACGAAACAGGCACTGAACTCAATTGTTTCAAGTAAAGTCAAAGCAAAAAGGTCCTTTGAGTTAATTAAGTTATTGTAAGTTAGATATGTAACTTTTAAGTTAATTGAACATAAAAAAGTAAGAAGTCACTAAACCAAATTAATTAAGTAAGATTAATGTAAATAAGTCCATAAAATGAACTACAGCCAAAAACACTTTTTAGAGTGTAGCTCTGTGATCTCAGATACTACCTACATGCCAACTTGGAAAAACACAGCTAACAAAAGCACATTCTTGTCCATAAATATATGAACTATAAGATAAGTTTTCAAACTGGAAGTCCTTCATTCTACAGAGAACAAACAGGCCTCAGCCAGCAGGGGCGTGGCATGGCGGTACAGCGACACAACCATCCCGGGTTTGATTCCTAGCTTGAGACTTTTGCTGCCCATCTTCCTCCTTCTCTCTCCCCAATTCCTGTCTGGTAACTGTAAATTATATATGTATGTATTTTTAAAAAATCATGATAAAACAAAGACTGAACACTTAAGTTTGTTTGAAGGATTTGATATCAGAAAGCTTCTTCTCTCTAAAAGAGAATTTGACTGCACCTGATTAGACCACAAGATAGCATTCTTTTTCAAAATGAAAATTTAAGAAGCAAGTTGGATTTCAAGTTGCTAAGGAGTAACTTGTGAGAATGTTGAAGTTAGATTTAGTAAGTTATAAAGCCTTTGTGATTCCTTTAGTCGATCTGAAATGTAATCATGGCAGTCTTTGAATATGCCTTATCTCTGTGTAAGCTGCTGTTTTTACAAATAATTTACCAAAGGCCAAAAGTGGCAAGAGATAGCCTTGGCCTGGCTTGGATAGATAGAGCTTTTTATTCAGACGTAGAAAAGAGTAGTGTGTGTGTGTGTGTGTGTGTGTGTGTGCGTGCACATGTGTGTGTATAACTGTGGGAATATCTCTAGACATCAGCAAACAAGGAGAAGAGGCAGCTAAGGTGAAGGGTTTTGGAGAGTCTGCACAATAGGCTATCACAAAAACCTGCTGCAACAGTCACAATGCTGGAGAATGGAGTGCTGTGATGACGCTCAGCGAGACAGAGACATATAAAACTCCAGCCAGCTCTATTATATCCACTGTAATAAAGCCCAATAGTCTGATAGCAACTGGCCTCTCACTTTCAAGCCATAAAAGAGGGCATTGAATGCCAAAACGTCTGTAGGAAATTTATGTCACACGGTTTATTTGTCCTTGCACATACTTGCCGAGGCATTGGCTCACATTTATTGCTATTTAGTTACAGATTGGTTGCAGGGACTTTTTTTGTCTGTTGGTCGAGTTATAACGCTGTATTAATTGTTGAGTGTGTGGTTTGAATAAAAGCTGGTTGTTTCAAACAGTTCTTCTGTAAATCTACGGTTCTGTTTATCTGCATTCATTACTTGGGGACACATTTTCAAACTCAGAGATGTGGTGTGCCAAATGTTGAAACAGAACTCAGCATGGCACAAACCTACTGCTTAATGTTAATGTCTGATGAATTATAATTCAAAGCTGATAATTATCAGCTTTAGAAGACTGTCATTAAAGGCAGTGATACTAGCATGCTGATGTTGAATAATATATAAAAGAAATGAATTTAGCTACTTGACTAAAAATGCATCTGTAATTAAGCAGAGGCATAATAAAACTCCAGTCACAAGTCTTACTGTGCTCAGTTGAAAAACACATTGGCTTTTTACCATGAATAATTATTAACAAGTGTTTATTATTAAAATTGACTATTTTAATTGAAATTAACAAGTCAGAGTTCAACCTGATTATCAGAAAATGGTGGTATTTCAAATATCTGCCTGGCGAGGTATAGAACACGAGATGAATGAGTGAATTTTCACGCTGGTGTTCTCAACAACTAAGTACTTCAATGTTAAAAATGCTTTAGTCATCAAGTAAAATTATTATTTACAACAACAACAATAACAATAATAATAATAATAATAATAATAATAATAATAATAATAATAATAATAATAATAAACTAAACAATAATTATGGTGATAGCAACATACAGGTATAAAACGAAGCAAATTCTAAACCAGTGCTTCTCAACCTTTTTGGCCCAGCGCCCCCCAGCCTTTATCCAGGTCCCTCACCGCCCCCCCACCAAAAAATTTGCAGGCTACTTTGCACTGACTATTATTTTATTATTAATATTACTATCACTATTGTAGATGTTTTGATTTTTATGCTTGTTTCTGTATTTATCATCAAAAATAATACATATAATAATATCAAAATAATACAGGTGTCTACGAAAAATGCAATGAACATTCAAGTTAAAATTGGTAAGCCTAACAGCAGCCAATCAGAGTGGAAAAAATATTCTTATTTTGTGCCATTTTCTAGTTGTTAAATATTCCACAAAATGACCAGATAAAAGATGTTCAACATGCCAGTTTAAACTTTGAACTATTTGCAAAATGACTGAACTCTGCAACATTAAAACATGGATAGAACTGTAACTACATTAATCATAGCTCTTCTTCTCTTCAGTGTTTCTGTCGGTTTCTGGTGGTGCAGCTCTGTGCTGCCTTCAGGAGAATGGGACATCAGAGTATCATCCATAAAACTTCACCCACATGGCATTTATTGTGCAAACCAGAGCTTTCAGCGGAAAAACAAAAGTTCCAGATCTTTTAAATGCCATACAAATATGAGACAGAAACATGGATTATATCTTTATATAGACCTGTCTATTGATTATAGATTAATAGTTTTACTGGACAGAAATTACAAAGAACAAATCTGGTTCTTAATCAAATCCTAATGAGTCAAATTGAAAGTGTCATGGAGTCATCAGCCTCATGACATTAACACTGACATGAAAAATAATATTGAAGAAATAAATATATCAAAACTAATTAAAAACATAAATAAGTGATCAGTTCATTACTGTTATGGTCTGTAAGATATATTTATTCTCAGTACTAGATGTGGTCTCAACAAACCCATGGCACTTTAACAATATTATTTTACCTTTTATGTGGAAATAGTGTCTGTTTATTCTTGCCATATAATAATAATAATACATTTTATTTCAAAGGCGCCTTTCTGGCACTCAAGGACACCGTACAATAGTAAAAAAAAAAAAATATATATATAATAATATAGTCTCTGTATTAATTATTGCTCGAAAGGTCTTGCCATACCAGCTTATTCCTCTTTACTTTACTTTAGTTTCTGGGTTTATTCTTGCGTTTTGTTCTTCATTCATTTCCATTTAGTTTCATTCGATTATTATTATCCTCTCTTGGTTTATTGCTATGTCCACTTTAGTTTATTTCCTGTTGCTAGTTTTATTTTATTATTTATTGACCATCAGTAATCTTCACTCATCACCTGCTGCTCCGCCTAATCGTCATGTGTTTCACATCATGTGTTAATTTTTCACTGTTCAATGTCAGATTCTCTGTTTTTATGCCATAATTCACATCTAGTTTGTCGCTCCGTTTTATGTCCCGCTTCTCATGTTTCAGAGTTTTGCGCAATGTGCACGTTGTTTTTTATTTTTGTTTGTTTTTTTTGTTTTTTAATCGCGTATGGTGCAAGGTGGTCGGGAAGCATATCGATGGGAAAAAGTCAGACTGACATAAACCTTTTAAAACAACGGAAACAATTTCTGCATTCTGATTATTGAAATTTAAAAGTGCTGTGTTGTTCTATCACCTCTGTTTCATACCGGACCACTTACAGATCCGTGTTAATGCTATAAAATGAACGCTCTCTATCGTGGTATCACCCATGGAGGGATTTCTTTATTTCTTTATTTAAATGGGTTCATTTTTCAGAGGGATACAAAGTGAGGGTATCGTGATTTTAGCTACCAGTTGCAGGAGAACGGAGCTGCGCCAAGAAGCTAACAGAAGCTAACAAACACTGAATAGAAGAAGAGCTGCCATCGATACAGTTGCAGCCAAGCATGATTTAATGTTACACAATACAGTTTTACCAAGTTGCTCAAAGTCTAAACTGGCATTGTTGTGGATTTAAGGTGTAAACTTTACCTTCGACCAAACGCCCCCCAAAGGCATCCCAGCGCCCCCCTTCTGTAAAAATGTCCGCCAGCGCCCCCTGCCGTCCTCTGAACGCCCCTGGGGGGCGGTACTGCCCACGTAGAAAACTGCTATTCTAAACAATAAAAAATGATGACAGAATATCATTGTGAATGTGTTGAAGAACCATGGTTTGGTATAAGGAAAGGAAATTGAATCTGCTAAGTGTTCAAACGTCCAATTCACAATGGAAGCAGGTAGGAGGTGAAATGGAACATTATGTTAAAATGTAAAAAACATTGACTGTAAACAAATAAAGTAAATAGAAACCGGTTTATTTTTATTTTGAAATTCTTGGTTGTGATGCTGAGTCAGTAAGGTTATGTAGAAAAAGAAATGAAAGATAGCTAATTATGGAGATTTTTTAAAAGTAGTTTATTTTAAAGAAATTAATGATTGAAAAATACATGGAGTATAATTACCTTAATATATTGTGTAGAGGCATATTACAGGCATGTCATGACAACAACAAACAGGAGTGTTTGGACAGCTTTGTAGCTACAAGTTTCTATGCCCTTGTCTGATGTCAGGTGTTATGCTGATGGATCAATCAGGCTGAGTTGATTTTCTGCTTGAGTTGTAGAGCAACTTGTAAAAGTCCTGCTGCAGGTTTCTGGGGTCCAGGAAAAGGAGGAAAACTTCAGGGACTTTATAGTGAAACCATTGCTCTGTGCTACTTTTGATTTGTGATGGCTGAGTTGACATCCTCAAGTTGTCCTATGTTGTCAGCATGGCAAAAACATATTACATATACAGTGTCACAAATCAGTATGTTTAAAGGGAATAAGAAATGTTACATTTTACAAAGAAAGTCTTGTTTGCAGGTACTGAAACTAAACCAAAGCCTTTTCTGTAAACACAAAGATTCTTTATTTTTCCTCTTCTGCCATCATGGCTGTTTAAAATCAGGACATTTACTGCAAAATTTAAATCTTATTATTTAAAACAGACAATGTTTATTGTTTTATTGACCAAAAGTTAATTTATAAAATGTTGATACCAATAGTCTGATCTGATCATGCAACATGAAAGCAAATGAATCTGGAGCATAGGGCCAGGAGTGTGCTTCTATGACTATTGTTTTATCCTTTACTGCTCCTTTCTTCAGTGTTGGTAAATCTGAAGCATTGGACAAACGAGAACGCTGGATCTTTAGGCAACTTACACCCTTGGTTAAAGTGAAGGTTTCCAAGAAAGAGAAGAACACAAGAAGATTCTCTGTTGTCTGTGTTGTAGGCTGAACCTGGCACAGGCTGGCTTGAGTCTGAGCAGGGTACCATGAAATATCAAGGCATATAAAGCAATTATCAAAACCTAGTCTCAATCAAAGGTCCAACAAAATACAAAAGAAAACAAAAAACTAAAGATGTAATTTGCTCTTTGTAAGTGGTCTTCTTTGAGATTTGATTAATAAAAGAAGCTTAAATATGGAGTGGTAAGAAGTGACCTTTAACATCTGAGACAGTCAGAGCAGTTAACTAATTAGTAAGCAAAAATACCAGCTGTGGAAATCTTACAGAAATGGCTCATCTTTAGTGACAGTTTTAACAGGTCGAACAAGAAAATATGAAGGTAAAGTGCCCTGAGATGACATTTGTCATGAAATGGCGCCACATAAATAAAGTGAATTGAATTCCATTGAAGTTAACAAAACACAATTAATAACAAACAAACTCTATACCTGACAACTTAAGGTGATGAAAGCACCTTAAACTCTTGTGTGGCCACACTGTATCCTCCATGCATACAGAATGAGCCTTCATTCAGTTTCTTACCACACACTCTGAAAAACACTAACAACCAGGCCACACTTACTCCTTCATCTCCCCTTTCAGTGGGTGGAGCGCCAGCAGGTACAGTACTTCATTTACAGTATTAAACAGAGAACTGAGCACTCTGAATGTGAGAAATAGCTGCAGAAATCTTTTTTTTTTATTTTTTATAAATTGTGTGACTCTCTCAGAAAGGACTTAAAAACATAATATATTCCACACTTACATCTTAAGTTGACTGTTTATGATTCAGTTTCGGTTTAAGCAGCATACACAATGTGTGACTATGTAATGTATCTGTAGATTTACACACCAGGTGCCAAACAGAAACCAGTTGAGGGAATCAGCATTTGCTGTAGAATAATCTCCATGAGAGAGACAGCTTTCTCATAGAGACACTCCCCCTCGTTGATGCTAACCCCCCTCCCTTACCTCTTAGCTGGCTGACAGAGGACTCCACCTGAATGACATTTACAAATTACCCGGCCCAGAGCACTCGGTCCCATGACCCGTGAGTCTGTACTCAGCACCCACAGAGACTCCGCAGCATTTTGTCATATAATTACTGCAAATCCTCTGAAAGTGGTCCTCCTCCACATACCATGGACCTCCCCTCCTGGCACACACACACACGCACACACACACACACACACGCACACACGCACGCACGCCCGCACACGCCCGTACACGCCCGCACACACACACACACACACACACACACACCCCCCCACACACACACACACACACACACACACACACACACACACACACACACACACACACACACACACACACACACACACACACACACACACACACCCCTACACGCACACACACACACACACACACACACACACACACACACACACACACACACACACACAAAGTCTGTCTTTGTATCTTCACAAGGACTTTGCATTGACTCCCATTTATTTTTCATTCATTTCTGCAGCCTAACCCTGATCCTTGCCTTAAACCTGACCAGTTCATGCCTAACCCTAAACCTGATATAAGCTCAGCTCACACCTTAGTTGTAAATCTAACCTCTGACCCCAAAACTGCACCTCTTCTTATAGGAGCCAGTCTTTGGACCAGATTATTTATTAAGATGGTCATAGCTACAGAGTTGTGTTGTTGTCTTAGTTGTCTTCTAGCATAATGTCTGCCACATTAGCAGCATTCTTATCTCAAGTTTGGTATTTTAAGGGTGCTGGGATGTCCAGCCGTGACTTTAATATTTATATGATACAGAGTCAATAACTATGATTTTATCCACTATTTTATCATGCACTTTTTGTCTGCTTTGGCTAAGACTCCCACAGATATCATCTGAAGTGCTGAGATGAACTCCCATGATATAGACGGATGACCAAAATTGCGTCATTTTGTCTGTAGAGAGGATTCCACCTCTTCCTCTCAACACCAGACCTGAGTTGAATACTTTGGAAAGAAACATCAGAAACACTTTTACGATGAAATCAGTCATTCTCATTCACACAGGGTCACACACTGATGGTGGCAAGCTACTGGATGTTGCCACAGCTGCCCTGGAGCAGTCTGATGATGTCATCGGCCCTTTTGACCAACACCTGAGGGAAAGGTGGGTGAAGCATCTTGCCCAAGGAAACAACAACAGAAATGGATGAGGTGGGGGCTTTCCACCATTGACCCTGCTACGATGGTGCCTACTACTAACAGAGCTGTGTGATTGGTCAGACGTTTGTTGCTGTGTTTTAAGCAGAACAATGTTTATATTTAACTTCAACTAGTCCGCTTCCACTATAAGTTTTTTGTATCGTCAGGAGACATGAATTATCCTGGCCATTGCCTCCCAGGTGTGACTAAATTGTCATCTGCTAACTGCATGAAAAAATACGGGAAAGGTCTATGTAATTTTAAAATAAAACAAATCTTGTCGTAGTCTTGATGACCACTATGGTCAGCAGTGTTTCTGCTGGTCTTAATTTTCTCCCTGCACTGTCGGGTCAGGGATCGCTGAAGAGGCTATGGCTCCTTTGAAATGCAGAGCAGCTCAGTGTGTAAATTGAAGACACCCCAATGTTACAAGCAGATGACATGTGGCACTTATGACATGCAGTGTTGTTCAGAGGCCACGGTGCCACAAAGTAAATCAGTTACACCAGACAATTTCATTTTCAGCACAGAGGGAATGAGATGCACAATACCTGAATCCTTGAAAATGACTCCACCAGCACAAATGATCACACACACTCTGTGGCTCTGAGTGTCACTGTGCTGCCTCGCAAGGTCCACCTCATGAACAACTATAGTTAGGAGTCAAATTTTTATTCACACAAAATATCTTAGCTCCATATTTTTATGAAGATCGCTTTACAAGCACTCTTTCAGCTAACACAGCACAAGATTTAATAGTGAGAGAGAAGTTAAAGAATTAATCTTATGAATGAATTGAAAGGTTTGGACATTCAGTTTGTGCTCTCTGGTGTGAATGGTGACAGCATTTTAACACAGATATAAATAAACCTTTAACATGACTAATATGCACACAGTTTTCTCTAATGTTACTTAAATATTTAACATTACAACTGACAACTCTTAAAAAAGATGTGCATTGTCTGAGCCTACTGCATTTAGCAATAGAAACATATTTTCTGTGCTTCTTTTAAATGGAACGGTATAAACACTATCTGTTCTGTCCTCTAGCAGACTGTGCTGTGACATATTCAGAGGTCCTGTAGCTGTTTCACTATCATCCCAAATGAAGCGGCTCTGCACATGTTCCCACACTCTCAGCCTCTTTCTTAGCTAGTCTATTACATGGCAACTCATGTTCCAAAACATGTTCCTCTGCTTTTGCGTTTCACTTTATTTCACACTAGCTTATGATGACCCAGCCGCTCAGCGCTAACAGTCATGAAGCCGCCTCATATTGAGCCGATCCGTGAAAATAATATCTTTTTATTTTCTCTCTCTTGCCTCGTGTAAGTGGTTCACCTCTATGTGGAAAAAGATGGTGATGGATGCTTAAATCTCACAGTAGTGAGTAAAAGGAAGAAATCCACGTCGGTTTGGAGTGGAAGAGAAACCTTTTGGCATGAAGTTATTAGCATCACAACTCAGCCCAATCACACTCATGGCTGGGAAAGATAACTGTAGCTGGTTAGAGTGTATGAAAAGAGGATAAAAAAAAGACCTCCACATTTCAGCTGCATTCTCACCAAGACTGACAGGACTGTGATGCAGCTATATGCTAACAGGAACCCAGCACACGGCTTGGCCACCTGCTTTCTCACTACACGCAATGTGAGCACTACCACTAGCCCACGGCCCTACATATAAATGGAAAGTGACACAGTGATTGTGTGCAAGGCCAGACCATGCTCAGATGAGGGTGTCACTTCTGGCTTGCTTGATTGCCACATTCAGTGGGCATGGCAGCGAGGAGTTAAATCGAGGGAGAAAAGGTCAGGAGCCATTGGTCATCTGCTCTCCCTCTCTCTCCCCTAAATTACTTGTCCTCCAGGAGAGGAATGAAAACAGACAGGGCCTGGCCAGGGCACCAGGAGCCGGGGAAGTGATCTGCTTGGCCAGAAAGCCCGAGGGAAAGGAATGGGAAAGAGGAACGGGAGTGAAAAAGAAAAGCTGAAGAGAAGATTTGGGAAGGATCAGGTGTGAGAATCATGGAGGGGAGCTGGCAAAGGTTTCAGATTCAGATGACTGCCCAGAGCCAGCAGTCTCATCGAAGGGAAAAGGCAAGAGTAAAGTCCTAAAAGGGTTTGAGTCTCTAAATCCAATGCGGTTCATTTTTTAAAAACTACATGGTGCTGCTTGTTATATCATTAAATGTTTACATGCCGTGCTGAAGCGGACTGACAACTTCAAGAAGCAGGAAGCAAAAAGACATTTCTGAAAAGTGTCTAAAGTGCAAAAACAAATCAGTTTTTTTTATTTGTGACTAGAACATCCGATGTCCAAACCAGTTGTGGTGCATTGGACATCTGGTTGGGCATCCTCACCTTCCTGGTGAGGTGTTCCAGGCACACAGGGGCGGATCTAGCGGGATGGCAGGGGTGGCAGTTGCCACCCCAAACTAGAGCCTCGCCACCCCTGTTGCCACCCCAGCTAGCGACAATGAATTCAATAAATAGTTATGGCAAATCGGACATTGAGCGCATGATATTCTTTTTTCCCCGACAACATTGAATGCAACACAATGTAACCTGACACCTACTGCTAAGTAGCGGGAAGTGCGAGAGAAGGACAGAGCGCGAGGCAGCAGCATTGATAGATGTATATGTTACTGGACTGGACATTATGTGATTTATCGTAAGTCACACATGCGCCATTGCTGTCCATTGAGTCAGGAATATCGGTGGTCAGGAAAATACTACAATCAGAATAGTACAAAGAATCAGAACAACGGACACAATGTTTAGTAGTTAATTCAACCATAGATAATGGTAATAAGGGCTTCAGATTTCACAGGTGAGGAAAACTTTTAATTTAAAGAAAAGATTGAACAAGTGAGCAGTGGGTCAGTTATACTAGCCTAACTGTTAGCCTGCTACTGACTTTGATAACCTTAGCATGTGCTGCGCAGTTCGGTGTGTTTTGGTTCCGTTGGCACTAAAACAGGTCAACCCGCCACCACGTCATCAGTAGAGCAGCTGTTTATTAAATCAGCAGGTGAAAACTTATTAATAATCCAAATATAGACATTAAGCCTGACAGCATAATGTAACAGACTGGATGTTCTGTTTTAGTGTTTCTGCTACTTTTTTGTGTGGGAAATGTTTGTTTTTTGGTGTTGATTCCCCTGATCGGTAATCTCTGCTCTATGTGCTTGTTGAGCTGTTGTCTGTCGGTTGCCATGGCAACGGGTCCGCGTAAAGCGACACACAGAGCGAGAAAAGGCAGAATAAAAGTTGTTGGAGCTATTTTTTTTTATTTCATTATCCATTTGAATTTTGTTACTTTATTCTTAAAATTCTATTTTTTTTATTATTTACATAGTTTATTTGTAGGTTGATAATTGTTGATTTTATTTATTTTTTTGTTTTAGTATTTTCTTATTTCTTTTCTAAATTTAGACAGGAAGTAATGTGGGTCAGTCCACATAGATAAGTTCAGGGGCCTGGAGAAGGACCAGCAGGCATTTGGGTTTGGGGCCTGTTATGTCTTTACTCCAACATAGTATATTTAAAAGAAGAATTCAACTTGAAAGTGACATGAATGTGACGGTTACAATGTTTCTTTATTTTCGTTACAACGTTACACAAATCAATACACCGGCTGATAACCTCTAGGTAACTCAGTAGCTAGGGGAGTGGTTCCGCTGAAGTAAATAGATCCGCTTTATATACTACACTCCTCCCCTTTTAGATCAATGCCACGTAACTAAAACAACACATAACATTGCCAAAGAGTTAAACATAATTTGTCATTCAGTTGACAAATATTGAAACTTTTGGGTTTTTTTTAAAGTCCAAAAGTCCCATAAGAGAAAATCATAAATCCAATCTTTTCGGGGGTGCCCTGAGTCGCTCAGGGTTACGCCTAGGAACCTGTGGAGTGCTCTCGGTGGGGGGCACTTCCTCTGCAACTGTAGGTGTTACTGTACTGAGTTCAGAGTTGGTCTCAGGATCAGGTGGACGTGCTGGTTGCTCCGGTGTCTTTGGTTGAGCATTCAACAGCTGATTCACATGACGTCTCCAGGTATGCTCTCCAGTGTCCACCTCGTACATCAGGGGGCTGCTCCTAGTGGTTATCTTTCCAGGCGTCCACTTTTCTCCTCGGTAGTCACGTGCCAGGACCTGCTGTCCCACATCGAAGCTCCTTGGCGGTTCACCCGAAAAGCTGCTGAACTGTTTGTTCTGCACTTCTCTCCTCAGGTTTAGCTTTAGAAGGTCAATGCGAGATCTGAGCTGTCTGTTCATAAACAGCATTGCAGGTGTCTGATTAGTTGTTGCATGGACAGAATTGCGGTACACCACGAGGAAATTGTCAATTTTGTGTTGAAGAGAGATGTCTTTGTTTGTCATTGCTTTTATTGACTTTTTGAATGTTTGTACGAACCGTTCTGCTGACCCGTTTGTTGCCGGATGGTGAGGTGCTGACTTGAAATGCTTGATACCATTCTTTTTCATGAAGTCTTGGAATTCTTCAGAAGTATACTGTTGGCCATTGTCTCTCACAATTTGCTCAAGCAGGCCATTCCTGGCGAAGATGGTTCTCAGGACAGAGATAGTCTTTTCTGATGTTGTTGATTTCATTGGGACTACTTCTGACCATTTAGAGTGAGCCTCCACAGATATGAGAAACATAGAGTTCATGAACGAACCAGCAAAATCAATGTGCACTCTCTGCCAGGGTGCAGACGGCCATTCCCACGGATGTAGGGGAGCCTGTGGTGGTGTGTTTTGAACGCTTAGGCATCCTGGGCAGGTTTTGGTGATGTCCTCAATCTGTTTATCTATCCCTGGCCACCATACGTAGCTTCGGGCCAGACTTTTCATCTTCACTGTACCTATGTGAGCCTCATGCAGACTGGTGCGAAGCTTGGAGGGCACTACCACACGTGATCCACACATCAAGGTTCCCTGGCAGACTGACTTGGAAAGTGTTGAGTCATTTCGCGTTTCTTTTCGTATCATGACATTTGTAACTGGCAGTTGGTCTGCCAGTGTTGTGTGGAACATTTCTGCCGGGTCACCTGTTGATGGTGGATTCTCCACAGACGTTGACAGTGGGAGGCGTGACAAACCATCAGCATTGCAATGTTGTTTAGTCCCCTTGAACTCAATGTCATACGAGTGTGCTCCTAAGAACAGGGCCCATCGCTGTAGTCGCGCAGCTGACATCACTGGGACTCCTTTTCGTGGATTGAATATTGATACTAGGGGCTGATGATCAGTCACTAAGGTAAACCTTCGGCCATAGAGGTAATGGTGGAACTTTTTGATGCCCCATAATAGGCTAAGAGCCTCCCTGTCTATCTATGCATAATTGCTTACGGCACTTGACAGAGACCTTGAAGCAAATGCAATTGGGCGTTCAAGTCCATTATCCATTGTGTGCGACAGGACTGCGCCGATGCCATACGGGGACGCATCACATGCTAGACGGATGGGTCTGGATGGATCATAGTGGGCAAGTAGCTTGTCAGATGTTATTAGTCTCCTTGTTTCTGTGAATACCATTTCACATTTTTCTGACCAATGCCATTCCACTCATGTCTGAGGCAGCGCATTTAGTGGATACAGCACTGAGGCAAGGTTTGGCAGAAACTTGTGGTAATAGTTGACGAGACCCAGATACGATCTGAGTTGTGACACATTTTCAGGTTTAGGTGCTTTCAGCCCTGCCTCAATTTTCTGTTGTGACTTGTGCAAGCCGTGCTCGTCAATGACATGTCCGCAGTATGAGATTTCACTTTTGAAAAAATCACATTTCTCTCTCTTTGCCCATAGGCCATACTCATTCAGCCTGGTGAGTACTTTGCTCAGGTTTTGAAAGTGATCATCATCATCTTTTCTGTTATGATAATATCATCCAGGTAGCACTGTGTTCCAGGTATGTCCTGGAGCACCTGATCCATAGCCCTTTGCCAGATGGCTGGGGCTGAAGCAACACCAAACACAAGACGATTGTATTGGTAAAGTCCCTTATGAGTGTTAATGGTTAGGAACTTTTTGCTTGACTCCTCCACTTCCATCTGGAGATAGGCTTGTGACAAGTCAATCTTTGAAAACTTCTCCCCACCAGCCAAGGATGAGAAGATGTCCTCTATTCGTGGAAGGGGGTACTGCACCGTGCGCAGCACCGGATTGATGCTCACTTTGAAGTCCCCACATATATGCACTTCACCTTTACCTTTCTTCATCACAGGAACAATGGGCGTAGCCCAGTCACTCAAGTCAACTTTTGAGAGAATCCCGGATGCCTCTAAGCTTTGCAGTTCAGTGTCTATCTTGGGACGTAGGGCATGCGGCACCGGGCGTGCCTTGTGGAATCTTGGGTTGGCATCTTTGTCAAGTTCAATTTTTGCTTTTAGGTGTTTTAGTTTACCAATGCCTTTCTCGAACATGTGTGCATTAGCCTCCAATAACTGTGACAATCTTTGCTCAGGCCTACTGGTAGAGCTCTTGAGGCCTGTTGAGATATTCAGGGCTTTTATTGCATGCCAGTCGAGCTGAATTCTTCTCAGCCATTCAAGCCCTAGTAACGCTGGGCCTGTGGTTTTCAATACATAGAGGCCTAGCTTGTGTTTTTGGTCACCATAGACCACATCCACTTTAAGTTTCCCCTTTGGTGACACTTTTTCACCTGTGTAGGTTTTTAACAGTGGTGGGAAGTAACGAAGTACAAGTACTTCGTACAAGTACTTCGTACAAGTACTTCGTACAAGTACTTCGTTACTGTACTTAAGTACAGTTTTCGTGTATCTGTACTTTACTTAAGTAGATTTAAAAAAGGATACTTTCTACTTTTACTCCACTACATTTTACAGTAAGTATCTGTACTTTCTACTTCACTACATTTCTACAAAACTGTCGCGTTACTCGTTACATCCAAGTCGTGTTGCTCTTTTTTTCCGTTAAAATGTGAAGTTCAGGGATTTAAGGTGGCGCCGTAAAATCCAACCAATAACGTGACTTAGTGTCTGTTGTCACCCATCGGCTCCACCTTTACTCGCACGCGGAGCTCCAGACATGCGCAGTGGTTTCCTCTGAGCGGGAGGAGATGTCTGTCTAATCGTCAGTAATATAATAGCGCTGCATAAATCATAGATATGGCGACATGTAAAATCAGCAGCGCTTCACTTTCACAGACGGTGGGACTTCGTCCAATTTTTAGCGTCACTTGGAAGGAAAGCTTAAAGAAAGGTAAGATCTGTGGACGTGATGCTAACAAAGCATCAGCATTGTCACTCATGTGCTGAATTATTGTATGTTGACTGAGGTGTCGCATATATGGGACAACGCTGTGACCAAAGTCTGCAATATAGTGATTTAACATTCAGGAACGATCCGATTCTTCTGGACGGATCTTTACTAAGTCCTAGGGACTGAAGCTTCACTTTGAGCACTTAGAGCCGTTCTTTGTTCTTGTGTACACTGCACTACACACATTTATTTAATTGCTGAATAAGTAAAAGTTGAACGTATGAACACAGAGCATGCTCATTGCTCATTGATTGATTTCGTCTCCTGTCATGGTGGCAAACATCGCAGTGGGAGGGAGGGTGAGAACAGTCACGATGCTCCTTCTGCTTAGTTACTTGTTGCGCCGTTGGACAGTGTTCATAGTTGAACGTTATTTACCGTTAATTGCAATGTTTCAGTTGTGGTTTCTGACATGTGCAATATGGGCAACCGCCCAGGGCGTTATTTTTCTAGGGATGGCAGGAGACCTCTGCGGATTGTAGCACAGCGATGAAAGCAAAACAGAATGAAGTGAGTTTTAATTGATACTGGTTAAATATATTTCAGCTCTAAGTATTTAATATCTAGGTGTTTTTATGGGAATGTGGATCTTTCAGATCAATCTGAGAACCAATTTTGATAGATAAACTTAATTTTATTGTGTCATTTAGCGCGGGGCGCTGGTCTTGGTCTCGGGTTCGGTGGTCTTGACTACAACTCTGCTACATGGCTCCTTGGTTGCCTCCCCTCACCGTCTTTCCATCCCCTTTCAGTTGGATTTCTTTCTAAATAAATGTCACTAATGAAGCTCGTGTTATGTTAGGACAGGATACAAGATATTTCCATCCCTGAAATTATGATCCATAGAATCACATATCTAAGTCTAAACTGTTTTTAGTACAGTGAGAAATAAGAGAAAAAAAAATAAGAGAAAAATATTTTATTATTTTTCTCTTATTTCCTTTTTTTATGGACCTTTTTGGTCTGGAATAAAGATTGATTGATTGATTGTTACAGAGAATAAACACAATAAGAACATGTTTAATCTGTGGTAGTGTTAATTAAAATGGCACATTTCTGATGTATTAAAATTAAATACGATCGGCACACTTAATGATATTAGCGATTAGGTAATGCATTCAGCAAGTACTTTTACTTTTAATACTTAAGTATTTTTAAAAGCCAGGACTTTTTTACTTTTACTTAAGTAAAATGTTAATGTGGTACTTTGACTTTTACTTGAGTACATTTTTGACTGTGTATTTGTACTTTTACTTAAGTACATTTTTTGAGTTCTTCCTCCACCACTGGTTTTTAACATCACTGATGTCTTTTGCAGTGGTAAGTGGGACAACAGACTGTCATAATCGGTTTCGGAGATCACTGACAAAGCTGAACCTGTGTCCAGTTCCATCTTTAGTGTCACTCCAGACATGGAAGTCGTGACCCATATTATGTTTCTGTCTTCTTTGGTTATGCTATGCAGCTCTAAGCATGACAGGTCATCGTCCTCACTGCTGTTTGTGTTGTCAGAATGTTCTGTAACTTTGTGCATTTCATTTGCTTTGGCCTTTGATTTAGGTTTAAAAGCTTTGTTCTTTCCAGATTTTCCTTTTTGGGTATTGGTTTGGTCTGATTTGCATGCTCTTTCTATGTGGCCTTGTTTGTGGCATTTTCTGCATGACTTTTCTCGGAACCAGGAGTCGTTTGCATTGTGTGAGGATTTACCACACCTGTAGCATTTTTGCTTTTTCCCATTCAAGGACATTTGATGCACTTCGTTTTCTAAGCTTTTCTTTTGTAGCTCCGATGCACCCTTACCTGCTGTTTCCATTGAGATAGCTAGTTCGAGTACTTTCTTCAAATCTAGCTCTTTTTCGGACAGTAGCCTTTTTTGTGTGCTTGTACAATACATGCCACAGACCAATCGATCTCTCAAAGCATCGTCAAGTCCCGTTTTAAAGTCACAGTGCTGCGAGAGTTCGCGCAGTTCGGCCATATACTCAGATATGCTTTCATCTTTCATTTGATTCCTCTTATGAAACCTGAATCTTTCCGCTATCACTAGTGGTTCAAGTGCTTCTGCAACGTATTAACAATGTATTCATATGACTTGCTCGACGGTTTAGCAGGGCTCAGGAGATTACAAAGTAGATTGTAAGTTTTAGCTCCCATTAGACTGAGGAGGACGGAACTTTTTTTTCATCCTCGATATCATTAGCGTCGCAGTACAACTCCACTCGCTCTATGTATAATTCCCAGTCTCCGCTTGAACTATCAAACTCCTCTACTTTTCCAACGCAAGCCATGCCGGACATGAAATCCAGATATTATCCGTTATCCCTTCACTGTGTGCTATGCACCGTTACTCACGGATACTTTGCTAGGTTTCGTTTTGTCTCCTGCTCTATTTCGTCTTTTTTTTTCTTCCCACCGGTTCAAAGTCTCATTCCGGGCAGTTGTTCGGGGTTCAGATTCCTCGTTGCCAATTTGTTGTGTCTTTACTCCAACATAGTATATTTAAAAGAAAAATTCAACTTGAAAGTGACATGAACGTGACGGTTACAATGTTTCTTTATTTTCGCTACAACGTTACACATATCAATACACCGGCGGATAACCTCTAGGTAACTCAGTAGCTAGGGGAGTGGTTCCGCTGAAGTAAATAGATCCACTTTATATACTACAGGGCCGATGGTTTTTAGGAGTGGTAGAGTGGTAGAACAAATGAAAGTTTGATGTCTGTAATTGTTTGGTGAAAGAGGAAAATGAATCACCAAGAACAATCAATAAGTTTAGACATTGAACCTTGTTTTGCCCGTGTCTAGAATCTTGACCCCAGTGCCTTAGTAGTGGCTTGGTGGAACTTTTATTGGATGTTTGGCTTTGCGAACAGTCAGAAGTGGTTCTGTTTGGTTCTTCACCTGTTTATCAGCTTTATTGTACCTTTATTGTGGCGCCACTGCAGCTGCTGCAATTCCTAAAACAAGCGACAAAAACTGAGCTAATCCCCTGTGTTCTAAAAACATGGTGATATTTATAACAGTTGTCAAACTACGGCTCCTACAGCATATTTAAAATAAAACGATTGACCAATATAAGTAGATATTCACCCCTTCTTGTATCTTGACAGAACTAACAGAAACTAAACTGTTTATAGATTTGTATCATGGAGAATTTATCAAACATCAGTTTTCTAATCTTTATTTTAAGTCGTATTTAATAGATATATCGAATAACAAATGATGGCGCTACTAATATTTTTGTGACAGATTTCTCCTTGTCCTGTATTGGGATAAAATGGTTTTCTGGACACAATGCATGTCAATTGATATGCATATCAGTAATGCATATCAATTAGCATGAGTATGAAAGATGTGAAAATAATTAACTATACTACATTAAGAAATTGTATTTAAGCCTCGGTGCTACATGAAGCTCATTTTGAAACAATGCAAGTTAAAAACAATATTTTGTATTGTTTTTAATATGAAATGTTAAAAACTATATATATATATATATATATATGCTGCCACCCTCTTGCCACCCCATAAATATATTTCTAGATCCGCCCCTGCAGGCACATCCCAATGGGAAGAGAGCTAGAAGAGCCAGAGGAAGAGCCAGGACACGCTGCAGGGACTATGTTCCTCGGCTGGCCTGGGAACGTCCTGGGATTCCCTCGGAGGAGCTGGAACAAGAGAGAGAGGGAAGTCTGGGTCTCCCTACATAGACTGACAACACCAGATAAAAGGAAGATGATGATGGATGGATAAGTGGGTGTAACCCCTTGTATGAAAATCACACATATTATTTTAAAGAAATTAATGTTATAATGACCAAGGAAAAAGAATTTCTTACGTCACCAGAATGTTGACAATCTTATTTCTAACTGAAAATGTAACACAGACACTTTGAACGACCAGTCTAACATGGCAAAAATGGGTTTTACAATATGGCAATACCATATTTTAAAATGAATATTATACAAAATAAAATAAACAGGCAAATATCCATTTGTAAAAAGCCATTTTTATTTTTGTGGTGTATGAAGGGGGTTTGTTGCTAATAGTACTGCTAGTTTTTTTGCAGTACTATTATTTTGAGAACGAGTAAAAAATAGACCTGCATCTTAAGGAGAACATGCAATGTCTTGAAAAACACATACAATTATTAATTGAATAATTTATTCAGGGTGTACACCGCCTCTAGCCCAATGATTACTGGAGATAGGCACTAGTGAAGGGAGTAAGGCAAAGAATGGATCGAAGGATTAAAGCAGAGGGACGTAAACAAGGCAAACTCTGAAACAGTTGGGTTCAGTGCTAAGTCCATATGTGGCCATGTGGACACTGGATTGCCAAAACATTTGTTTCAAGTTTGATTTAGATTTTTGGGGTTTTATTTTGCTTTTAGGGGAGAAGCTGTCAATCACCGCCGTGTACATGCTGCTCACACCCTCCCCCTTTCTCTGTTATACGTCAGCTGGCTTACCACAACAGAGCTTGCCATGAATGCTCAGGCTAGTTAGCATGACATTAGCAGACGGAACAGCACATACATTAGGATGATTAACAGTGGTACGACACTCTTCCTGGCTCTGATTGGTTGTTTTGACTGGAGGAGGAGCATTTCTGCTAAAGACAATCGTAGCACATGGAGCACAAGTTATCTGTCTCATATTATACATGCTGACAGTTTTAGGAAATAAAACATACATACTTGTATTTTAAAATGTCTTTTTGTAACAGTTACATTCTACAGTGATAAAATTTTGTAGCCTGTGTTTTAAAATTTTGCAGTGAAACATTTTGTGCAAAACTAGAAATGGTTTTCTTATTACTCTGAGAACAAAAACTGCATCTTCACTTTCAACAGAAGAAACAAAAAGTTGGTGAAGTTTGGAAGATGGTTTTTATATCTGCATGCTCCGTATGACCAGAACAGATTGTGACTCTGCCCTGTGATTTATATTCAATTCAAACATCATGTACAGGAAACCTCTGGTGTTTATGAGAATTGAAAACAGCACCTCCCACCCAGGTCTTTCTATTTTTATGTCTTCATTCCGTCAAGATCCTAAAACTATTATTTGGTTTAGAGTCTTCACAGCAGCTCCAACACAATTTGGATAATCATAAACATAAACTCCTTACAGTTCAGGATTAATTGCCCTGCCTGTTTCTAGAAAGATTAACTATGAACTTAAAGGAAGATGTTCTTCAATTACCGGTAATATTGATCATGATCACCAAAGATTAATAAACGTTCTAGCTAAGTTAGTAGTTAAATTATGCAGGTATACTGGCGCTGAAGAAATGCTGGGGGAAGAAGTTAAAATGACATCAGAAATGTCAGAGTTTGATGTCAGCAATTTGAACATATTTAACTATTTTAGATCAAACTAAAGGAAACGGATACTCTTTCAGAGATCATTGACTCGGTTAGCTTTGTGGCAGTAGCAGCAAATATCAAACATTCAATATAGGACCTTTAAGAAAACACCACAAGGTTGAGAAAACACTCATATGCCTATTACATAGATGCAGGAAAACTGCTGACAGCCCCTGGTAAATCAAAGATGGCCTCAAAGGCTTCCTTTATTTTTATGTAATAACACACATAGGATCATTTAGCACAACTTACCCCAAATATGTAAAGCAGCCTGTAACAAAAGAGGAGAACCGAAATGAATAAACATGCTTGCCTTTTTTGCCACCACTAGGAGGTGCTGTTTGCCAACTGCTCCCTCCCATGATGTCCCACCATGACTGTGTTTTGCACTTGCAAAGGTTTGGTCATGTGTGGGCGAACACCTTGGGGGCCTACAGTGGAGGACAGCCAACAATTAAACCAAAATGGCATCTTCTTGCCGTCCAGTCACTATGTTGCACTGGGACAATTAACCTGCTAATAATATGAGCACAAGTCCCATCACACACACACACATACGCACGCACCCGCACACACGCACGCACACACGCGCACGCACACACACGCACACACACTCACGCGCGCGCACGCACACACTCACACGCACGCACGCGCACACACACACGCGCACGCACACGCATGCAGACAAATGCACCCACATACATCGTCCCCCCTGACTACCCTGAGCTCACATCCTTTCTGGCCATAGGAGAGCCATTGGATTAGAAGATGCTAGCAGAGATAGTTTAACGTAATGAACCATCAAGATGACGACTATTAAAAATGATTTGTGGTGTTCCAGAGCAGGGAGGAGATAGGAAGAATAATCTGAGTTTGTCTGCCAGATAATGTTAACTCTTTATTCTCCAGCTATTGGACAGACAAAGACCAGAATCTCTCTTTTCTCGCAACCATTAGAGGAAATGCTGGGGAAATCAAAACTTATTGACCACAATATGAAAAATGCAAGTAGTTTTTAAAGATGGCAGACGAGTAAACAAACAGCTGTGTTCTCAGCACACAGCTGAAAATCCTGCACTGAAGATGGCGGAGTTAAAGGACAGAAACGCAGAAAATGATCAAACATGTTGAGAAAAAACAGCATGGAAGAAGATAAAGCTACTCTCACTACCAATAGTTTTACACACTGAAGAACATCATAAACAGTCAAACTGGATTTTCCCTCAGTGTTTCTTTATAAAATTAATTTATGTCCTTCTGCAAAAACAATTTTTTGAGACAATTTTTTTTTACGCCTGTGTGTTGTTATGGGAATTTATTTAGTTTCTGCAGTATTTCTTTCACTAGTGTGTACGTGTATATTTATAATGAAAATTGTTTTCAGGTTTTATTTATTTTGAGTCAGCCACATTGGTGAAGTGGGATTGTTTTGTTTTACTAAAGAACTTGACATTGCTGTTATTCTAAAATGTGCTAAGTAGATTGAGAGATATTATATTTTGTTTGTAAAAAATATTTTTTTGTCCTGAAAGCAATGCTTGACAGAATATTTTAACAATGAAGCAAAGCTTTGCCTCTTAATGTAACTCTTCAGTGTGGGTTATATGTTTGATTTCTATTTGAAGTATAACAAAATAATGCCTTGTACTATTACGATTAAAATAGATAATATTTACTATTTAAGAGAGTCAGAGCTGGAGGCTAGTAATGGCACAGACATTACACACTGTAATACATTTGAAGGTGGCTTAACTTGACAGTGAAAGCCCACCTGCTGCCTTGAAAATGCAGTTTAAGTCAACAAGAAAACTGTATTGGTTTTAACTAAGAAATTAAAGTTTATGAAGTTGATTTAAAAACAGGAGGCAAGTTGTCTAAGCACTGTTTTTTAAGTTCATTAATCTTGAATTGTGAGTTTTAACTTATGGCTGCAATTTAAACCAAATAATTATTTCACAATATGAAAGATAAAACTTCCCTCACCTAGTTAAAGAGCACACATTTCTCTATTATCTTCGTGCAACCGTTCATGATAACTGCTTGTTATTATAAAAAGCAGTTATAATAACTGTTTGTTTTACTTTAGAATACAGTAATTTAAATTCTTGTTTCAAATTGCATGAACAAAATTTCTGATCTGACAATGAATTATTTGAATCATCACAATGAATTCTACTAAAAAATATTTAGTGTAAGCAGGACATTATCATGAAGTCTTGCAAACTGTCAGTTGCATTAAAAATAAACATTTTCCTTAATAACAGACAAAGTCAGATCAATGTAACAGATTTCCAAAAACATGCCGCTAAGCGCACTGGGAAATAGTTCCCACTCCTGTCTTTTTCTTCTTTCAGTTTTAAGTGCTAACCTTAAAACTCTAGTTTATTCAACTTTTGGAGGTTTGAAAAAATTTATAAAAGTTAACACAACTTACTGTGTAAGTTTATCTGTCACAAACTCACACATTTAGGTTCAAAATCTAAAATTAGCTAGATTTATTTGACTTAAGGAGTAGAAGATAGTAGACACAACTTAAGGCGGCTCTTGTTGTGTCTTACTGTTTTACAGTGCAGTAAAAACTCATTACAATACCAGAGAAACATGCAAAAACTACTCAAGATGCCAAGTAACATTTTTGCATTAATTAATAAGAAGACAATACAAAATTTACAATGGGCAATTTTTAATAAATGTGATTGAAAGCAGATTAAGAAAACTGTTGCTGCTTTAACATTTTATTTATTTATTTATTTTGATTTCTCTCATGCTTGCTATAAGAAAAAAAAGTTTTTGGTTGAATGAAAATCATTTAAAATCTAAATCTGCTGGGTGTCACTCTGGTGTGATGTTGATGCCACAGTTTTATCTGAGCTTCAAAATTCCATTTTGGTGAATTCAGCATTATGTTTTGTCACAGTGAGCTACTTTCTTTAAGTAAAGGAGTTTAAATTCTCAGGGTAAAATTTAAAATGCAAAATAAAAAATGTTAAAGGAACGCAAATTATGGATATCAAAATTCTCAAAGCTAAAGGGTTTTGCAGAGTTCTGCCTCCAGCCTCACATCCCTGTTCCAGCTTCACGTTGCCTCTCCTCTCCTCCTCATCGTCTGGAGTCCTCCCTCGATCTCTCAATATCTCTGCAAGCAGAAGACTGGATTGAATTTTCCTCTGGAGTCTCTAAGGATGAAAATGAACGCAACTGGTGAATATGTCCCTGACTACGCCTCCTGATACGGCCCCATAGATTCACACCTTAGATATTGCTCCCCAGATACAAGCAAATGCATCCACCATATTGCGAATAAAATTTTTTCCTGCATCCAGCTAACAGTGGGAATTCACTGATAAACAAAAGAAAATCCATCTGGCATATAGCACATTATCCTCAGGGAGCAGGAAGCTTGCTTTTCAAGCTCAGGTTTTACAGCTGATCACCAATGTAGAGATAAACACACAAAGGGACAAAGCTCAGCGTCTGCCTCTGCATTCTTTGATCATTTCAGATCTAATTTGGTCATTGTCATCACACTACAGCATGCCGCCACTCTGTCCATATACATGTGTGTTCTATAAGCACATTAGAGTAAATATTTACCATCTGTGACTCTCTCTCTCTCTCTCTCTCTCTTCTCTCTCTCTCTCTCTCTCTCTCTCTCTCTCTCTCTCTCTCTCTCTCTCTCTCTCTACCTCTCTCTTTCTCTACTGCTCTCTACTGCTCTCTCTACCTCTCTCTTTCTCTACTGCTCTCTCTCTCTCTCTACCTCTCTTTCTCTACTGCTCTCTCTCTACCTCTCTCTCTCTCTCTCTCTCTCTCTCTCTCTCTCTCTCTCTCTCTCTCTCTCTCTCTACCTCTCTGTCTCTAGCACAAGATTCCTGCACTTTTTTTTAATCAGCACTGGAGTTCAGCCATGGGCCTTTTTAATTTTCTGCTTTTGTGTTTTTAGCTGAGATTGACAGACTGCTCTCTCCCTGGAGCATTGTTCTATTAATCTGTTTAATATGCTACAGAAAAATTCAAGTGCCAGAATATGGAGCCCGGGTAATGGAATCACAGCAGGTAAAGGCAGGCTTGCATATCTGACAACTGGTGAGGAGAGGAGGGCAGGAGAGCCTCAGCGGTTGGTTTGGCGCGGCGGGGAGATGGCGACGGCGTTTGAAGCTTTTTCAAGCTCTCCTTAGCGAACCTGACCACCGTGTTTGGAAACCAGACAGAACTCCCGAGTGGGAACCATCAAACAGCCGCAGCTCAGAATGGCTGCAGCTCATCACTCATTGTAAATCTCACAGGTTGAACATAAATGCAATGGTAAAAGCAAGCCAGTGGTCCATCTAGAACTAAATGTCATGCGGGTGACAGTGAGGTATGTGAACTGACAAGTGACTACCTGCTGAGAGCAGTACATTAAATATGGAAGGTAAATGCCAGTGTATAATTGTACACCTCCTTTCTCCTCTTACTCTCCTCCCAACTCCTCCCGCTGAGGCAATGACTTGTGTTTAATTAACTCTGCCTTAATGAGCTCACAGCAAGTCAGAGAGGGGTTGGGGGCTGGGGGGTTTTCAGGGGAAAGGGGTTTAAGGTTGCAGGTTTTAGGGACGATGATGCATTGTCCGCATGAGATAAGCTCTGAAGGAAAAAGCCCGTAACCACTGCCCCAACTTTGCTCAAGTCAGTGGACAGTGTACAGACACAAAATTACAGCTCAGGCTGGGTGTGAAGAGTGGATAGCGGAGCACTAATGACATAAAAGTAAGATAAGCCTTCATCTTGTCTTTCCACTGTGGCAGACAAGCACTGACCTCATTTTGTCCTCTGTGTAATGTACAGAGTGTAATGTGCTGATACTCAGACTTAGGTTAAGCTTTTGATCACGCCGTTATCCCAGACTGGCCCGGGGATCAAAAACAAAAGAGGAACAACTGGATTTCCTTGGCTCAGTGACATTAACGGCAGAGACGTTTTAGGGAAAGGATTTGTCACTCACTTGTGCCAGGAGGAAAAGAGAAGATGTCAAAAGAAACAAAAGCATTGGACTTCTCATTACTTATTTCATATTCGTGTAAAGAAGTTTGATCTCTGGAGGTTAGATGGGACTGTATGGATGTAATGCCATAAATGAAGCTTTTAGTTTGATATTTTAATAGTGTGATATTTTAATCTGAGCCCTTCTCAAAGTCAGGCTGTTTGGTAAATGGTCTCTGCTCTACGTTATTGTTCCATTAACACCACCTCTCTGCCTCTGCCACACATCTAGACCTGCATATGTAACAACAACCCCAAAAACAGAGCGTGTCAAAAGAAAATTAGGCTCTTAATAAAAAAATTATTGAGAAAAAGTTGTGAAGCTGCAAAGGA
Organism: Poecilia reticulata; assembly: GCF_904066995.2. Taxonomy (NCBI): domain Eukaryota; kingdom Metazoa; phylum Chordata; class Actinopteri; order Cyprinodontiformes; family Poeciliidae; genus Poecilia; species Poecilia reticulata. The sequence goes on from NC_088842.1 coordinate 1,903,667, forward strand.
GCCTCAGATTGGAGTGAGCCACTGGTAATTAGAATACTTGGAAAAATAGGCAGGCCTCAGCAAATGTCTGGATTTTTAAAATGAAAAGTCACCTGTTGAGATGTTCAAATAAATGAAAATCAGTTCTTGAAGAAAGATACAGCTCTACAAAGTCAAGCTCACCGGTCGCCTTGCTTCCCCAAGGCAGCGTGACAAGAAGAGAAGTGGAGAAATAATCTCGCCTATTTTCTTACTGTATTTTAGCCAGCACCCATACAGCTCACATTGCACATCACTTTTCTTTTGGTAGTTTTTCTTGCTGTTTTTGAATCTTTGCCATCTCACACACTGAAGTTGATGATCGTTTTTGTCTTGTAGATCTATTTAACTATGCTAAAGTTGAAAAATAATAATTGATTAAAAACTGTTAATCATCAGATCATATCAAGTCTTCTGCTGAAGTACATTTAAGAATACATCAATTAATTAGCCTGACTCAGCTAATCATGATTGGATCTGACTTATGACCATCATAGTGTCACCCTGACCTGGGGACAACACACCATCTTCCCTAAAACCTGCAACCTTAAACCTCTTACTGTTCAACAGCATGTACTTTGATACCTATTTATTATCTTAGTAAAACTGTAATAAATGTGAGCCACATATGTTATGCGTAAATGGGGATGTTTTTGTAATTACATATTTTCTGTTGAAATTCCTTCTACTGTCTATACAGAACCTACATTGTGTTTTTCTCTCTTTCTTATGTTATTTAGAAAAAGCAGCAGAACTGGTCAAAATCACAATCATAGAAAACTGGAACTAGGTATAAGCAAGAAAAAGCCCAAACAGCAATGTCTTTAATTAACGTTGATATTCAGAGGCAGCCAGTGAGGCAGGCTGCTACATTTTAATTTGAGCTGAGTTAAAACAGAACATGTACATTCTGTCGTGATCCGTGTTTCTATGTGTTTATTTTTGAGTTTTCTGTGTGATCCTGTTCCCTGTGAGTCCTGTCTCTGCGTCTTCCCCCGTTGATTGTCTCCTAGGTGTGTCTCGTCCCCTTGATTACCCCATGTGTATTTAGTCTCACCTGTTGTCTGTGTTATTCGTCGAATCCTTGTCATACCATGTCGTCTGTTCCCATGGATGCCTGTTTTCCTGGGCTGTTTTCTGTTGTTCCTTGTGTGGATTATCATCAATAAATTAATCATTTTTCATTACATCCTGGGTCTACCTGCGTCCACTTCCTCACCGCAACTTACCACTTCATGACACATTCACTCTGAGGTTTAAAGTAGAGCAAAAGGGAAAAGAAACAACTCCTAATAAAATATTTTTTAGGAATGTTCCTTTACAAACTCCAACCTTAACTAAAAAAATTCTTACACCTTTTCTGGGAATTACTGACTGAACATTTAAGTGTTTGACTACCATTAGAACTGCTTCATATCAATGCTGTTTGGAGTTGACCAACTTCAGGTATCCCAGCCCAGAATGACTGGGTTACATTTAAACTGTTTCACTGCAATTCTTTGTTTGGCCTTATAGGAATTGCTTGTTTTCCTGAAGTTTTCAATCGGACCAAGGTCAGGATGGTAAGTGATAAACAGGCCAGACACTGTGGGATGGGAAAGATCTCCACTGCATGAAGCCTGGCGAACGTTGTGTTTGTGGGTCATCTGAGAAACTGGCTGATGCACTAAAAGCAGAAAAGAACAATTTTGCTTTCATGAGTCCATCTATTTCTCTTTAGGATAGCTTGTGTGTTATTTTTAAGCTATAACCTCTACAGGCCATTTTGATCAGCCAACAATGGGACATTGGCTTCTTACTGATAGCTTGGCTAACATATGTGTCTTCCTTGTTCTTTTAATCAGTCTGGGCTGAGTTTTAATAATGTTTGAGTATTTGATCCATTGCAAAACAAAGTCATTTATTCCTCTCTGGATTGGTTTTCACTTTCATGATCTACTTTCGACAGCGGCCTTTTAATCAAAGTACACAGTTCTTATGAACAATGTCTGGAACAAACCATATTCAGACAGGACTGCCCTGTAACCACCATGTATTCACTGCACTCCTCCTTCAATCGGCCCACTGTTTTATACATAGCATCAGCAGCATACATGTCATAACTGTTGGTCTTCTGTTACTACAGCTACTAACTAATTCTTTGCAATGCAAAATCATAATTTTTTATCAAAACACTGATAATGTGGTTAGTGACGTTGGACTGCTGTTATTTTGAACAACTGGTGGAAAATATAGAAAAAAGAAAAAGGGAAGTTTCAGTGGCTCACAGTCAATGCAGTGCAAGCTGACATCAGAAAAAGCAAAGCGATAGCTTGGTCACATGCCAGTTCTTAGAAAACGTCCTATGAGAGCGTGTGTGTGTGTGTCCATCCGTCCATCTCTCTCTCTGTCCCTCTCTCTCCCTCTCCCTCTATTGGATTCAAGCTGTGAGCTGGGTCCATATCATTGAAGCCTTTCAGTTTCAGGGGTCAGTTAGGAAACTATGCAACAACTGGGATTATTTGGGATACAAAGAGGTTCGGAGTCTTGTGTTGAAATAATTTCTTTAGCAAGATGAAACTGGAGGAAAAAGACATGTTTGCTTATGTTTCTCATAAGAAGATTCTTGGTACAGTCTAATAGTATGAAATTGCAGAAGCAACACTCTAGAGTCTAGAGTGTCAAAATCATGATGTCTGTAGATGAAACATGTCTATTGATGAAGGACAGCTCTTTCATACCACAATGAAACTTTTCCCACAAATCCTGAGGTCCAAAGTAGAGCATTTGGTTCTGAAGGCCTCTGAAGTTCTATAAATGTTCTAACAGCCAGATAAAAAGCATGATGGCACTTTCAGACAGGGAACCACTTCTACCTGTGTTTTACAGCACAGGTAGCAGTGGACAGACCTTGTGGATCTTCTGTATGGGCATCAGTGTGTGTTTGTGTGTTGGCAGTGGCAGTACATGACTATATGTTGTAAATGTCACTCATCATCATACGTTAATGCCTCATGTGTCCTTGTAGGAAGAGAAAATTGTTGATGTTGCAGATCCCAGTCTTTGATTTAAGCAAAAAAGCCAGGCTGAAAGCAAAGGCACTGAGGTGTAACGGTAAATTCCCATAATTCACAGTTGAAAGGTTATCCAGCTGTAGACTTTGCTTCTCTCTCATGTTAGTCACAAACAAATGTCACATGGCAGAAATGAGCCCATTTATCCGTTTTAAATGTTTGCTGATAAGGCTCCAAATATGGAAGTTAAGTGTTTTATGAGATCTCATGGTAAATTGGCAGGTGCTGTCTACGTGGCATGTTAATGTGTGTCAGCGTCAGTCAGAAGGTGTCATGGTGGATTCGAGAAGAAATAAAGGGCAAACGGAAGAATGAAACTCCGTACTGGAAAGGTCAGCATGCAGTTGCTCAAGGATGCTGGAACCCACAGAGGCAGTCTCCAGGCTGCCTCTGGAGACACTGGAACCCCTGAAGGCAGTCAGGAGACCATATACACTGAGACCACTGGAACAACCAGAGGCAGCATGTAGACTGGGACCTATTGCTGGAATCCCAAGATGAAGCCTGGCAACTTGCACTGGATCCATTGGAACACCAACAGTCAGTCTGTAAATTGACACAGTGCAGTGAAATGCCAGGTTAAGAAAAGGAAGACTGAGGGTGAAAGGCTGATTAACACAGAAATAAAATAAAATAAAAGATGATTTTATTTACATTTACAAAACCACAAGGAGCCAGAGCCAAACAAAAACAGGAATCCAGGACACAAACCAGCCAACAGGGTGAAACAGGGAAGTAGCATGATGTAACGGTGTTAAAGAGGAGAAACCAGCGAGCAGGAATGAGAAAGAGGTGGTTAAGTTTTGCAAGTGTGAATGCTGGAACAACAAACCGGGTCAACTGAATAACAGGTTGCAGGTGTGAGGGAAGAGAGAGAGAATGGCACAGGGGGCGAGGGAGATTGCACAACAGGGGAACTAGTAAAATTAATCTAAATGAACTTAGACTTAAGGTAAACTAAAGAAACAAAAAATAACTAGACACAAGAAATAAAGATAATAAACTAGAATAACTAGAATGACTGAACTAAAGTAAAACGGAAACCAGAAGAAACTAAGAAACACAGAATAAACAAACCAAAACAAACAACCAAGGACATAACACCAACATCCTTTCACATAATGGTCATTATTAGTTGCATTTTCATAGAACAATGTGTTGAGCAGTTTTCCATTGTGCTTTCTTACCTCCTCCTCCTTTTTTACACACACTCACTCTCTTACACACACGAACAGAAAGAGAAAAAAAAGAACAGAAAATACTGCATGTTAGAGATTTTTTGGTGTTATCATTTTGTTGTTACTTTAGTTCATATTCAGTCTAATGTTAGAGCAGTTTAAAATGTTCTCTTCTTTAGTGTGTGTATTAACTGAGCTGGGGGTCACAGCTGCCTGTTCATCTTCATGTGAAACAGTTTGACCGAGATTTGAACCGGGCTCAGATCATGGGACAGATGTTAAATTGTTTTACGACCTTTGCTGTGTTTAGGTAAAATGTTTTACGACCTCAGCCGTTTCCTCTGCTGTCTTATCTTGCCTTTCCTCCCTCTTTGAAGTTTGAGAATAAAAGACAAGCTGTATCCAAAGAGAAGCAGAACGCTCTGTGAACAGCTCTGAGAAGCAGTTGACAGAGTCTTCTCCTTTTGCTTGCAGAAGTTTAGTCATAAATTCATATACGTTGTCTGTGGTTCTTTTATGTAGGTTCTAGGAAAATACCTATCATTTTGGTGCCGAAACCCGGGATCTCTCATACCGACCGCTGTCAGGCAGAGGAAGACGCGCTGAATCCGTGCACGGCCAGAGTCAACTGGACCTGGAAAGAAAGACCCAGGAAGCAAAATTCTTCGCTGGGCCGGCGACACATGTCCGACTTTGTCTGCCAACGGCGGAATGACGAGATCCAACCGGACAGTGCGAAAACTACAGAAACGTGAGTGAATTTTAAAATGTTTCAAACGAATGATACTAAAGTAAAGTCGACATAAATAAAGGGTTGGAGTCCCAGTTGCAACTAAAATGCTAAGAATTGAGGTTTGGAATCCCAGTTGCAACTAAATGCTACTAAATTGAGGGTTTGAGTCCCAGTTGACATTGGCACTTGATTCAACTAAATGCTTTTGGGTTGAAGTCCCTGTTGACGGCGTTTCAACTAAACAAAGGAAAGGCTCTCAGAGCCTCCTGTTTTTGGGAGACCCCTTAAGGGTAAGTCCTCAGGCGGATAGGAAGCTTGTCATTGCTGTGTGGTTTTGATTTTTTGATGGGTAAATAAAATGACTGGTGCTGAGTTTTCTGACAAGGCAAAAACAGATAATGTTGCGCTAAATCATAGAGTCATTACTGTGCTGGTATGGCTGGTTTGCTGCTGCTGCTTTTATGTGTGTGTGTGTGCATGAAAGGGTAGTGTGAGAGTGATTGGAGGTTTAAATACCGCTCTGTATTTTACCTCATATAAAACAGTGGAATTAAACAGCAAACCTCTTGTGGATGCAATAGGCAAGATTCTCCCACTCGAAAGAGTCGAAGCGGGGAATACCACAACAAGGTGTTTTAATTGCTGGCCCACTGAAAAGATCTCCAGTTCATAGGACTCCCTAGGAGTCAACGAACCTGGACCAAATTTAAATAAATTCAAATAAATAATATTTTCAAGCTGAAATTGCAAGTGTTTTTAATATGGGAATTAAACATTCTTGTAATTCCTCACTTATTGAGGGCCCCGATGGGGATGAAAAATACATGCTGTCCAGGTTTCCTGGTAGCATTGTACACATGAAAAAATGGAGAAAGAAATATAAAATAGACGGAAAGCTAAAAAAATCGATAAATGGCAAACAATTGTGAGAATTTTGGAGAGTAGTGTAGCAAGAAAAACGGGGATAAAAAAAAAAAAAATCTAAAAAGGAGGATGAGTTGAGATGTGCTAAAATATGGTTAAAAGCAGCCACAGACCGGAAAGAACAAATTAAAAAGATTAAAGACAAAAAGCTTGTAGAATCAAATAACTTATTTGTAAGACCAGAAGACAATGAAATGGTGCTAACCAGACGGAATGCTCCAGCGGGGCAGGGAGAGCAGGTACGGCCGACTGCTCCTCCCCCAACCGCTGAAGCAAGCTCGTCTGCCTCTGTCCCAGTAGCAACAGCCCCGGCAGACAGTTTTCCGGACGCGCCCGCTACTGGCAGTAAGGAGCCCCAAAGTAGTCTGTATCCCTCACTGGAAGGTTTAGATCCACCCCCGTATGCGGGAGACAGAAGTCAAACAGAACATATGCCAATTGAACAGCCACATTACAATTTAAGGTTAAATCCTAAAAAGAAGATCCAATATAGTCCTGATTTCCACGGGGACATGTTCAAGAGTACCCCATGATACAGGTACCAAACCCTAATGCTGGTGAGGATGATTCACCACATACATATGTTTTAGACCCTGGACTTTAGAGGAAGTCCGGAAAGCTGTGAAAGGATCAGATGTTTTTCACCTGGAGAAATTTGGAGGTTTATATACCTCTGCCTTTTCCAACGACCGGACAAAAGGCCGTGGAAGAGACAGAGGCAGAGGAGGTCACGATAGGCGAGGACCCCAAAATAACACCCCACAAAATCCACGGTATTCAAAAGGCTGCTGGATTTGTGGCAATATTGGTCACTGGGCAAGAAACTGCCCTTCAAAGAATGTTGCACGGGGCGACAAGAGGGGTGGTGGAGTGAGGAGACCACAAATAGGAGAAATCTTCAGCATAATCAGATTTTACCACACCCCAAAAACACAAACCCCCAGTCCAAATTGATGAAATGCTAGAGACATGTGCATGCAGTTTAAGACGTTAAGTAAAACCATAAAAGAAATTGAATTCCTGTAAGAAATCAATGTATGCAAAATAATTTTTAATGCTACTAATGTTAGGTTTAAACCTCACAAGTGAGAAATAATTTGTTTTAAGAAATACTGATGTTTGTTTTGTTTTTCTTTTTGAGCTTCCTACACCTTTAAAGAAAAACCAGTAAAGAGAGGTCTCACTGAAATAACAACATGGGAACAACTTCTTTGTATGCTAAAAGTGGATTCATGTCTTTCCTGAAGGAGGAGAAGCTGAAAAATAAAACTAAATAATAAAATTGTCCTCAGAGAACAATGTTTAATGTATTGTGTCGGAATAATATTATAACACCAACTTGGTGAAATGATTCTTAGCTGTCTATCTGGAGGGGTCAGCGGTCAGAGTAAGGTACCGACCTGGACATTGTCCAGCCTCGTAACTCTTAGGCCTTGAGAGGAGGGCTGCCCGCTGACTTCACAGTCTGCAGCACTGAGATCAACAAATTTAGAGAAATCCATTGTTCTCTGGTGAGACGTGTCTTAGATGAAGTTAACTTAAACTTACATTCTACATTTTACAAGTTAATGGTGAACATGATGAAAGAGACTACAGCTTTTAACATGTTTCATGTTTATATGTGTTTGAATAAGGAAATGGTTTATGACTTCTTAAAAAGTTGGATAATAAGTGGCTAAAAGCTATACGATGAAAAGAAAAGAAAGTTATAATTGACTCTTATTTGCTTCTTTCCTTTTCCTCTGTCTGAGCCTCGCTGCGCTGCGTCTGACCTCTGACCTCAGCTCAGATCTGTCCTGCCAATCAGATGACTCCCTCCTTTATCACCAGCTAGTTGATAAAGAAGCGAAAAAGGACAGGACGATTTCTACCAACTGGACACTGAAGGCAATAAAGTGTCCACTGGTCCTAATTCCTTGACATCTGGGAACTGCCATGCAGCAAAACTACTGTATGGAGTCCTGCTAGACGTTTGGAAAAGAAAGCAAACTGAACTGTTTGCCGCTTGTTTCATTGGTGGACTAAGGGACGGTCTGGACAACTTATAAATAATCCAACACCAGAGCCAGTTGGACTGACAGGGAGCTGGAGGAGGGGCAGAGGGAGGACCAGCTGCAGTGACGCTAGCAGCAGGAGGGGGAAGCGAGAAGCAAGACAGAAAGGAGAAATGCAGATAAGTTATACACACACACTGCTGTGACACACACTGCTACTGTAATGAGGACTTGCTTGCTTACTTACTAGCAGGAAGGAATTATCTAGCTAGAAAAGGACATATTGAAGGCTTTTAGGTACAATGTTAAATAAAATCGTCCATTTTGTACCCGTTAACTCAGTCCTTAATAGAAGGACTAGTGATCCTCTTAGGGCCCACGAGCCATAGATTGGGAAACTGTGAAGGAAAAAACTGTAATGGTTAAAAGTTAAGAAAAAAAAAACTGAGTGTGATACGGCTAAATTACACCAACTAAAAAGGATTAGATTCAAAGCTAATAATGATTTGCAAATGTTTTATTTTCTTTGAAATAAATATACAAGTTTGGAACTAAATTAAACATATCTCAGTGTTGAACTTAATTGATATTGCAGTGTTGAAATACTATGAAGTATTTCTTTGCATTTAACTGAAACACTTAACTTAGAGTTTAATTCTATAAAGAATCTACAGATTGATTGGGATTGTGTTTGTGTATTTTATATTGAGAGGATTGACAATTATTTTGAGACGAGAGAAATTTTTCTGCAAAATTGAGTAACGGATAAAATTATTGACCATTTAATTTTTTATAAAAAACTTACATTGTTACCTTGTCTGAAATGCGAGGTTAAGGGAAAGTCTGAGACTTTAAGCAACCTTGTAAACGGCTACTAAAAACTGATGATTGTGATTAAAAGCAACATTTTCTAGACTTCAGTCTAGAACATTTTAATCCAGATTTGATTGATAGTCAATAAATTCAAAAAGAAATGGAAAATTAGAGGATTTGAGGTTTTGGTTTAATTTCAGGATGGTCATTTTTATTTAGGAAGAGTTATGCTTTGATGAATTTGATAACATCTACAGGGAAACCAGTCACCCATGCATCCTTGCTTAAGAATCTTTTGCAGGCCATATATTTACCAGCTGAACTAGCAGTTTGTAAGTGTGCAGCGCACACCACGAAACAGAATGAGGTTTCAAGTGGCAATAGATTAGCTGATAAAGTAGCAAAGGAAGCTGCAGCTGGGAAGCATGGGGGAGACAATTTCTCAATACAGATAGAAGATCCTCAAGTAATAGACAAAGCTGTGTTAAAAGACATGCAAGATAATGCTCCAAACGCAGAAAAACAAATGTGGATAACTAAAGGGGCGACACTGAATGATGATAACATTTTTTCAGTAAATAGAAGTCGGTCCTTCCAAAATCTCTATTTAGAGCGGCAGCAATTTTGACACATGGACATTGTCATGTGTCAACAGGGGGGATGGTCTCTATGCTACAACAGCATTTTACCACATATGGATTAAATTCTTACTTAAAAAATTTTTTGTACTGCATGTCCAGTTTGTGTCAGAAACAATCCTCAAGGAAACATTAGACCAAGAAGAGGAAGTTTCCCAAAACCCTCATCCATTTCAAACAATGCATATGGACTTTATTGAACTCACACAAAGTGGACCACATAAATATTGTTTGGTGATGATTGATGCTTTTTCTAAAAGAGTTGAAGTAGTTCCAGCAAAGCCTGCTTTTGAAATAATTTATGGGAGAGCTTACATATTGCCTCTGTTTGCTCCAGACTTACAGAAAGCTGATGAAGAACAAACATTGGTAGATTATATGATCAGGATCCTGAAACAGAAAGAGGTGTTAAATGCAAATTTACTGCCGTCTGACTGTTCTCCTCTACAGGAAATAAATAAAACACCCCCATCCAGCCAGGAAACTGGGTCTACATAAAGGTCATAAAAGAACCCTTCCAGGTGCTGATGACCACACCAACAGTCGTAAAGACCCAGCTGGATACATCTAAGTCACTGCAAGCTGCAGAGAGTGTTTGACCCCTAAGTAGGCGGAGGGAGGAAGGCCGGACTTCAAAGGGGGCTATTTTTTAGGGTAGCTCGTCTCAAACCCGGTGAAGAAACGCTTAAGATTCCCCCGTCTTTAGTTTGGGGGTTCTGATATCTCTGTGCGCCGAGCAGCAATGGGGACTCCATATGCCAGATGGATCTTCTACTGCGCTGTGACTGCAGCATCAACCTGTGGTGGAAACTAATGAATAGAACCGCGTACGAGGGACATGCTGTGAACTGCTATGTGTGTGCGCAGCTGCCAATCGCCACACACAACTCAGGTCTGCGTGTAGGACACATCACGGATGACAAATAGATGTGTCTCTATGGCCTAAGCGCACAACCACGACTCAGCGTCCCCATGCCAAAGGATGCAAACGGTGAAAAAATGACTATTCTGTTCTACTTCAGATAGGAGATGCCGTGAAGGAACTTTTTGGATCTATGAACTGTTCCTTTAATGCTGACGTATTTCCATTTCCACTAACCGCATGGAATATACCAGAGACCATTTCTTTAGCAGGAGCTAAACCCGGGTCTCTGAGGAGCTGCGTGTTCAACAACGGACACGTTTCTCTTGGGATGTTACCTTGGAACTTGTGTAACAGAGTTTACACCTACTGCGAAACGACACCGGATTACATCAACTGCATCGCCTGCAGGGGTCAAAGGATGACTCCACACTGCAAAGTCTGGAAGGACAACCCAGACTGTGACAACATGCTTCAGGAGAGGAGTTTCAACATCACAGATCGGACATTGGACGACAGGAGACAACGCTGTGCAGTACCATAGTGCCAGGAGACTATGGTTCACGGGTGATGGCAGACTGGTACTTCCTGTACCTGATTGTATTCATCAGGAAAGGACGACACGTTCTGGCTGCCCGCTCCAAGCGTGATGCCTGAGGTCAAACGCTGGGGAGGCCTCACAACAGACACTGGAGTTCCATGGGAAATCAGGATTTGGACCGGAGGAGAAAAGTTCATGCAGAGCATGTTCCGAGGAGTTGGATTAGGAGAGGTTCGAAGCCACGCTGAAATCAACAGATATGGATTACTGCGACTCATCAACAGCACACACCAGCTGGCAAATGGCACCATGAGAGAGCTGACTGAACTGAGAAACATGGTTTTGCAAAATCGTGTTGTGCTGGACCTGCTCACAGCCTCTCAGGGAGGTGTTTGTAAAATCATTGGCCCAGCGTGCTGTACATTCGTTCCTGACGAAACAGGAACTGGAGGAACCATTTCTGATGCTCTATATGAGCTGGAGGATCTTGAAAAAAAATAAAATATGTGGAGAGTGGAACACACGGCTCATCCTTTTTGATTTGTTTTCATGGTTCATGTCTGGTCCATGGTGGACTTTACTGTTAAAGCTCGTGACACCTATTCTGATTGTTTCGGTTCTGTTCTGTCCTTTTAAGGTTTGCATTATTCCATACCTACGAAGTATGATGTTTAAGGCGATTAACACAACTGTTGTCAGTTATCAGCTAGCAAAGGCATCCTATGAGACGAATGAAGATGACTTGTTTCGAGGTTCTGACGATTTTCTGAACAATGATGATGTTCTGTAATCAATAAACAGATTAATTCATTTGCTGAATGATTCCTACACCGAAAATGTGAAAACAAGTGGTGTTGGTGATGAGAAACCTGCATTTGGTTTATTTTGCTGTTTCTATTTCTTTTGTTTTTGTTCATTTCATTTATTCATTATATTAATTTAGTCATTGTGTCATTTTATGTTTAGACTAGAAGAAAAAAAAAAACATTCTTGCATTTATTGTTCTATTTTATTTCTTTTCTTTTCTATGCTTGGCTTTTGAATGAGGTTTACACACATGGTAAAATGATAAAAAGGGGGGAATGTTAGAGATTTTTTGGTGTTATCATTTTGTTGTTACTTTAGTTCATATTCAGTCTAATGTTAGAGCAGTTTAAAATGTTCTCTTCTTTAGTGTGTGTATTAACTGAGCTGGGGGTCACAGCTGCCTGTTCATCTTCATGTGAAACAGTTTGACCGAGATTTGAACCGGGCTCAGATCATGGGACAGATGTTAAATTGTTTTACGACCTTTGCTGTGTTTAGGTAAAATGTTTTACGACCTCAGCCGTTTCCTCTGCTGTCTTATCTTGCCTTTCCTCCCTCTTTGAAGTTTGAGAATAAAAGACAAGCTGTATCCAAAGATTGGCAGAACGCTCTGTGAACAGCTCTGAGAAGCAGTTGACAGTCTTCTCCTTTTGCTTGCAGAAGTTTAGTCATAAATTCATATACGTTGTCTGTGGTTCTTTTATGTAGGTTCTAGAAAAATACCTATCACTGCATACATTTTAGATGACAGCCTCTGGGTTCATTAGGGCCCGTGAGTTATTATCTAATTTACAGTTGTGAGATTTCTAAACACTATGAGTAAACTGAGGTGTCCAGAGTTGGCTAAACGTGGTGTATTGAATGTGATGTTTGATGGGAACCCTGAGTGTGTGTATGAGGGTAGAAATGCAGAGCTGTAGTAAAAACCTTTCTTGATCTGAAGCACTATGAGGTGGGGTTAGAATGATTTATTGTAAATGCTTTGTCGCAGATGGTTGAGTTTATTCTCATATCATGATGTATCCATTCATGTATCCATATCCATAATATACTACTATATTAAAACTATTTTTTGCTTAATTTGTGCTTTTTGATATACTTTTTAGACAACGATCAAAAACCAGCATTAAAAATATTCATTTACTTCACAGAGCATTGTGCTGCTGCAGATTTCTCTTAAACATGCTGACTTATCTTATGAATTGAATGTCAGTAAATGCTTGTTGCTAAGCACACATTTCTGTACAGATAGTTATTTTCCTTGGTTTGATGTAATCATATAATCTTGATGAATAGTGATGACTGATGACATGTGAGGCGTTTCAGTGAGGTTTTAGATCAATTAATCATTTAATTTTAACTGTAGATCCACACACTTCTGTTGCTTTAGGGTTCTTGGGCTTTGATACTAAAGACAATAATCTATTATTCCAGTTGGAACCTGGTGCTGTCCTAGTTAAAGTTATTCCTTGCAGGTAGGAGCTTCTCTGTCACTCTAGGAGCTTGTTCTTCTCCAGCAGCCCCTCTCCATTCAGGGGTCCATATCGGGACCGTTCCTGTTTGTTTTGAACAAGTTGTCACTCAAATCAAAAAGTAAATCAGAACTCCACACCTCATCTAATCGCTGGTACAAAGAAGCCTGAATATTGCAGCCTTAAAATTCTTCATTGGCTTAATTACTGTCATCACTTTGACAGTAATCAGACCGGCCCACTTTATATAACAGCCTTTTAATATTAAAACCATGAACATACAGTTCTTCAAAACCATGTTGTTGTGTAATTCAATGTATTTCTCTAAAATATTTCAGATTCAGTTAATCAGATTGCTGTAGATTTATTTCACTTGGCTGCAAATCCCAAACAATATTCTTTACAAAATATCCTGTTGAACAACATCAGAAGATATATTTTGTTCAAATGAGCTTTCAGAGACATCCAGACCTTAAAACTGAAATAAGATTAAATAAAAATATGAATTATCAGGTATCACTGCCTAAAGAAATGGCAATTTATTGCTCAGCTCTTCTGATACCAAACCACATTTTCAAAATAATCTGTTTTTACAAAGTCCTTCTCCACACCATTCTTGTTTTTTCTCCTTTCCATCTTATATGTTAGGATGGATTCTCGGAAAGAAAAGGGGAAAAAGATAGCTGCCAGTAGGGGAAGACGCAGTTCATGGAAAGCAGAAACAGCTTACATTGTCAACCCAGTGACAGGACACTGGCACAGAAAAAAAGAAAAGAAAAACAAAAAACACAAAAAAAGATTGAAACCAGTCCTTGCGGCCCACATGTCTGACCGACCCACTGTGAATTGTCCCAGTTCTCTTGACTAGCCAGTCCAGACTTGTTCCTTTGCCTGGAGGTTGATACATGGTTTAGTGGACAAATAGTTGCCGCCCTGGATACCAGGATACCAGCCCCACAGAACGCAAGTAGCCCAGTGGATGCTTTGCTTTTCCTCCAAATGCATTCACCAGAGACAGTGGTGGGAAGTAACTTAGTACAAGTACTTCGTTACTGTACTAAAGTACATTTTTTGTGTACTGTACTTTACTTAAGTAGATTTAATAATGGATATTTTTACTCCACTACATTTTACAGTAAGTATCTGTACTTTCTACTTCAATACATTTCTACAAAACTGTCGCATTACTCGTTACATCCAAGTCGCATTGTACTTTTTTTGGTCTGTTAAAATGTGAAGTTGAGTATTGTGGGCATTCAACTGGATCTGGATATATCTGTCTATATATTAGGAATAATACCCCTGACATGATCAATAAAGAGAAAAAGTACCTGATCAGAGTTTTGCTTCTGATTGCTAAAAAGTGTATAACGTATAATTGGTTAAGGCCAAAGCCTCCCACCATTACACAGTGGCGAGAGAGGATTAAACAAGTCTATATAATGGAAAAAACAACATCACGACTACAACTTAAGATGGAGACCTTTGAAACAAGATGGATGACTATATCTAAACTCATAATGTAACCTCGACACCTACTTCCTTTTTTTTTTTTTTTTTTTTTTTTTTTTTTTTTTTTTTTTCTTTTTCCTCTCATGTACTTTTAAAATTTGGTTTGTAATATTATTATTATGTTCCTGGTCTTTGTATTCTTGATGTCTTTAATGTGGATTGAAAATAAAAAGTTCAAAAAAAAAAAAATGTGAAGTTGAGGGACTTAAGGTGGCGCCGTAAAATCTAAGCAACAAAGTGACTTACGTGTCTGTTGTCACCCATCGCCTCCACCTTTACTCGCACGTGGAGCTCCAGACATGCGCAGTGGTTTCCTCTGAGCGGGAGAAGATGTCTGTCTAATCGTCAGTAATATAATAGCGCTGCATAAATCATAAGATATGGAGACATGTAAATTCAGCAGCGCTACGCTTTCACAGACGGTGGGGACTTCGTCCAACTTTTAGCGTCACTTGGAAGGAAAGCTTAAAGAAAGGTAAGCTTTGTGGATGTAATTCTAGCAAAGCTAGCTGTACAGAGACACATATGTTGCATCTGCGATGAAAAGGTTGTCACTCATGCACTGAATTATTGTGTGCAGATGTTGGCTGACATGTCGCACATAAGGGACAACGCTGTAATATAGTATTACTGTGCAATACTATATTGCACAGTATAGCAATATAGTGATATAACATTCACGAACGATCCGATTCTTCTGGACGGATCTGTACTAAGTACTATAGGACTGAAGCCTCACTGAGAGCCGTATTTTGTTCTTGTGATGCTCTGCGTACACTGCAGTGGCTATTATTATTTTATTTCATTCAAAAATATATAGATTTTGTTGGGTTCCTGGGTGTTTTTTCTTTTTTTGGGTTGCTGCTTTTCCTTCCATCCTTTAGGGGGCACCTGGAGGTTATTCCTGGAGGGCATGGACCGGCTGATCTGAAACACCTGCACCACCATTATCTCGTCTACAGGAGCATAAGAGGAGGAGGCAGCCTACACATCAGTGCCAGAGTGTTTGCATGTTTTGGTACTTGAGGCCACCTGTTCTATTCTAGTGATTGCTCTTGTCGTGAACTCCTTGTGACATTGTTTTTGTGCCTCCTTCTCAGAAACTCTCCTTGAGATGCTGTGGTCCTTTCGTTCGAAGTTCCAGCACCGGACCTTCTCATTGTGACCAGATCTCCCAGGATCTCCAAGTAGGCTGTTCTCCTTGCTCCTGCCTAGAGAAAACCTGGTCTGATCTTGTCCGCCCTCCAGTGTCGCCCCCACCGTTCGTTAGCTCATCAGCAACCCCCCGGCTTCAAGACATTCACCCTGGAACCATCAGATTTCCCCCGGTCCTGATCATCTCCACCAAGAGTAAGTCAGTTTCTATTTTTTCCTGCAACTCACCATTTCCGTCAGCCGGTAAACCCACCATTATTCTCTCATCCTCTAGTCACCAACCCAGAAGCACTGATCCAACCCCGGACCTGATTGCCTTTTTGATTATTGCCTTCTTTATAATAAATATCATTTTACTGATTTCCCTTGTACCGTGGGTATTCTTGTATGTGGGTCAGAAGATTAAAACCCGACATGACAGATTTATTTAATTGACGAATAAATAAAACAACATAAGAACACAGAGCATGCTCATTGCTCTTTGATTATTTTCATCTCCTGTCATGGTGGCAGACATTGCAGTGGGAGGAAGGATGAGAACAGTCATGGTACTCCTTCTGCTTGGTTACTTCTTGCTTGTTGCGCCTTGGCAAATTGGCAAATGGTGTTTAATGGTGCAGACAGTTGTGGTTTCTGACATGGGCAATATGGGCAACCGCCCAGGGCGTCATCTTTTTAGGGAAGGCAGTAGACCTCTGCGGGCTGTAGCACAGAGATGAAAGCAAAACAGAATGAAGAAGAGTTTTAATTGATACTGGTTAAATTTATTTCAGCTCTAAGAATTTAGTAACTAGGTGTTTTATGTGAATGTGGATCTTTCAGATCAATTTGAGAAGCAATTTTGATAGGTACACTTAATTTTATTGCGTCATGTAGCGCTGGTCTTGGTCGTGACCCGGTCTCTGTTCGGTGGTCTTGACTAAAACTCTACTATGTGACTCCTTGGTTGCATGTCCTCCCCCACCTTTCTGTTGATTTTATTTCAAAATAAAAGCAACTAGTGGCAAAAAAAGTGACGTTCATGCTATGTTAGGACAGGAGACAAGATGTTTCCATCCCTGAAATTACAATGCATAATTTCAGGGATGGAAATTATGCATCATAATATCCATCCCTGGTTTAGATCTAAATCTAAACCATGGTGTAAAGAGTAAACACAATAAAAACATGCTTTATCTGTGGCATTGCTAATTAAAATGGCACATTTTACACTTAATGATAATGTATTAGCGACTAGGTAATATATTCAGCAAGTAGTTTTACTTTTAATACTTAAGTATTTTTAAAAGCCAGTACTTTTTTAAACTTATACTTAAGTACAAATGTTAATGTGATGCTTTTACTTTTACTTAAGTACATATTTTGTATTTTGAGTACTTTCTCCACCACTGACCAGAGAACACACTGCCACTCAGCTGGCTCCTTCCACAGCTAAGGCCTGTGCCTTTGAACAAAGAGCTGCTTATGATCAGTCACCAAGCCCATCTTTTTTTTCCCCCAAACCAAATATGCTACCTTCTGAGAGTCACTGTGTCAGCTCAGCTCTTTGCACCCACAATTCCAGGACCACTTTCTACCTCTCCGCCCCCTTCTTAATTTCAACCCGGGGATCAGATTGCTGATTGGGTTCGTTGACCTTTGGGTCACCCCTCAGAGGCTCCTGGGTGGATCTAGTGACATTGGGTATCCTGAATTTGTTGCCTTGTTGGGATGGTCTCAGAGCCACATGCTTCTGCCGCTCCTTCTGAAATTAAACCCCACCGGATTAGGGTGTTAGTTTTTGTTTTGGATTAATTTAGGAAGGTCACATATTTTTAGTCAGATGTAAACCTAAAAAAAAATACAGACCAGCTTTTAAATCACATCAGTAGCACTACAATTGTACCTACCTTCCAGCAGCAAACTTACAGGGCAACAATATCAGTATTTCACTTACTCAAACCAAATTATTTTCTTCTTTTAGGTCTAGACTCAAAGTATAGCGAGTCTTTATGCTCCATAATCCAAGTCAGTGGCAGAAACAGTGGAATCTTCATCAGAAAGTTCACTTTTATATAGATGTATAATCTCGCAAGACAGTACATCATGAAAAATTCATTAGAAATTAATTTACACTTATAAATAATTATAAATTATTCCTGAATTTCAAAACTATTATTATTTTACAAAATCGAAATAAAAAAATTTAGGACTTAGACTGAACATCTTTGCAGTTTTTCACATTTTTGCATTCTCCACACTGAGTTGCAGCTCATTCCTGTCAGTAACTGTGATTGATGGAAAAATGAACTTTTGGTTTTACATTTAATAAAATTTTATCTTCCATGTCCAAAAGATAAGCAGTTTTGTTTTATGACATTGCAGGTATAATTCACACATCTTTTCTCTTACTGCTACCTTTGAAGTCAATTTTCATGTGCAACCCCATTCCCATCTCTGCCCATGCTGTGCCACCACATAAATAAGACCCTGTGACGAGGTCACAGCCAGCCAAGCACACAGAGCTCAATCAGGATTTTCCAAGTTGAAATAAATATTTGTTAGAGGTCACAAAGGGCGATATATATACTTCAGAAATCAACTCAAATCAACCTCACCGTCAAGTTTTTTGCTCTCTTAAGCAGCCTCAGCTTTTGCCCAAACTTGAAAAGGCTTTCTTCCTCCAAAGAGACGCAGGTACAACTCATCTCAGTGACATCTTTTATTTATCTTTTCTTTAGATGAATCCCATCAACAGCATATGAGCACATGAGCAGTGGTTCACATGAGTAGGTCACAGAGTAGTCAATGAGTAGCCAAACCAAATAGCCACAAAGTAGAAACAGTAGGTTGAAAACCTACAAATAGATAAGAGAAATATTAATTACAGATCACAATGAGTTAATTTTAACTTAAACTAATTAACTAGTTTCTCAAGTAATGATTTAATAATTTACTTTTAAGTTAACAGTGAATAAATAAATAAACTACATTCCAAACAGCACAATCAATTTGTTTCCAAACACATGAAAACCATTGCATGAAACAAGTCTATTTTGGTCTTCTGACTGCAATTTGAATTATATAAACTGTGAATAATGTGCAATCGTGTCTTTGAGGAGCTTTCAGCTGAGGTTCTTTGTCTGAAGAGAGATCATTGTGAGCACAGGCGTGCCAAGTCACCTTATAGATTTGGCTGCTGAGCTTGAGAAGTGAAAGCGATGTGTGCACTTGATTCTTTATGAGGTACGTGCCAGTTGGGTGGAGATGGTGAACACATTCAAAAGTGTACCATTTGCTGTTTTAACTTGACATTCACAATGACTGTATTAGGAATGGCTCTAGTAAGTCTCTAGTCTGGACAGAAAACATTTCCTGGTAAAATAAAGCTAGATGGAAGTATTGGTCCTGCAAATGTTATAAATCTACTTTTTTCAAAGTAGATTGAAACAATGGTAATTAAACTATTCAAAATATCGGATTCTGAGATACATCTTACTGTCCCCTGCCCTGATGTACTTCTACATTTACACAGTTTTTCTTCAAGCGACAAAACACAGAGTTGTTTGTATATGTGCTCAAAGATTTAAAAGCAAAAAAATAAAAATGAGCTTGCTGAGGTAACACTGTCCCAGCCTTCTTGAGGTGAGACACAAAAGCCAGAGTGCTTGGTTCTGACCTAGTGCCCCACTGTGGGAAAAGCTTAGCACCAGCTTAGGTCAAGAAGGTGAGGGCTGTTAAGCTCGGCTTCAGCCCAGGGCCGACCTTGCCGCTGTCAGCCTTTCCAGGAAATTACAGCTGGGGCCGAAAAGCAGCTTCCACTCCCCCACTGCTCCTTGGTATGCACACTGCCGTGAAGTGTGTATGTGTTTCTGGTACGGATGAATGAATGAAAACAAGATCTGAGGCAATATTATATATATATATATATATATATATATATATATATATATATATATATATATATATATATATATATATATATATATATTACATCTCCAGAGCTGTTTCCTGTGCTTCTTGAATGAATTCATTCCACTGGATTAATAGAATACTCATCCCACTGAAGCTCATAGTTACCAAAAGCAACTTATGATCCATGCATAAACAACAAAGTGAACAGGTAGTGAACACTGGACATGCTAATGTGAGGACCATCAAAATCTCACAGTGTCTAGCTCAAGTCATGAGGTGGTAGAAGTTTCTGGCCAACTGTGCTGGTGGTTCAGCTGAAATAACTGCAGTAGAGATGCAGACGTGTGTAAAGCACTTTTGTTAATATTTTTCAAAATAAGACTTTCTTTTTCAAAATAAAATACTCCACAAACTGCAGTTAAGATGAAACCTGAAGACCAAATGCAAGTCATCACAAGCTGCACAGGAGAGAGAGAAAAGACGGATGTGTGCCGGTAGCCGCAACTCCTGCTAGGAAATAAGAGGACACAAATGTTTTTAAAAATGGTACCCTCTTGTGCAATGTCTTGTTATCTTTTGGGAGACTCCCTTTGTTATTTCCAAAGAGAAATAATTAGTGCAAAGTGCTTAGCAGTCTTGTCATGTCTCTGGGAATATCAGTTAGCTTCAGTGGTGTGTTAGACTTTACCTTTCGGCCTAATTTCAGTTTTTCTAGTCTGTTTCTCCATCTAAAAGGTTTTCTGCTATAGGGTCATGCTGGCTCCCCCTCTGCCTCGCTCTGCACCTCAAACCCACTTCTTATCTGAACTTTCCATGTTGAAGAAGAACCCAGCAGCTTAGAGCAGTCTTTTGAAAAGTCAGATACAAAAACAGAAATGCTGAGAACAAAGACCAGCGTCATTCTGTCCATTTGCTCTGTCAGATTCTATCAGGTGTACGTCTGGGTCTGTTCATGCATCTTTGTTCTTCCTTCAGCTGATCATTCACCGTCGTGTCTGCCCTGCTCTGTGGGACAAATGATGACAAATCTTTATAGATGAAGATTTAAATTTTCTCTAAACACTTAGTGTTCAGAGGATACTCTGTGTTTTCTGAACACTTGGTGCTATTGCTATTGTTTGGTTTTACACAAAAGCACAAACACACTGCAAATCATCAGTAGGGTGATCTACATGGGTAAACTACATGCCTCTGTGGTTAGTGGGGGAAACAATGAGGTAAAATCAAGCTGAAGTAGAAAATGTTGTTTTAATGAGAATAAACTCAATGTAAACAAAAACCAGAAGGGAAAAGAAAGAAAAGGTTACTAAAAGAAGAAAGTCCATAAAAGAGAAGAATTTAGAAGAGAAGGCAGTGAGACGATGACGTACAATTTTAAAGGAAGAGGAGTTTCAAGAAGAAACAGAAAAATAAAAAATGTTGAGAAAGGCTCAGGATTAGATTAGATTAGTGGTACAGCTCTGCTTAGGGCATTTATAAACGGTCAAAACACATGAGACTAGGCAGAAGTATGATCTGGGGAATAAAAAAGTCTTTCAGTCTCTGTCTGCCTCTAAGCTCCTGCACCCACTCCCTGATGTCAGCAGGATGAACAGGTGAACAGGTGAACAGGTGCTGGACAGGACAATGACAATATTCAAGGCTGCTCTGGACTCAGAGAGACACTGGGAGGTGAAGATTTCCAGGAGTGGTCTGGAGGGGCATTTGGCAGCCTGTGATCTTTTCTTCTGCCTTGATGTCCTTCTGCAGCACTCTACTGTGTTGATGGTCTGAACTCTTCAGCACAGGCTCCACAAAATGGTATTCATGTGTGACATGACTTCTGCACAACAGTCTTTCCTGGAGCCTGAGCTACAGGCCCCATCCTCCTCGTTTCTGTTAACATTGTTAATGTTCAAATGTTCTCTCAGAGTCTGATCATAATCCATGGAGATCCCGGTGGTTCTGACATCACGTCCGGGTGGAACAAGTCCAGTGGAAGTCACTCACCATGTCAACATGACCTCAATGTCCCACCTCCAGCAAAACTCCGCAATTGAAACCATCAAATGAATAACTAATGGTTAAATAAGTAAAGAAAATGATTCAATGATGTATTAAGTAAATAAATATAAATTAAGGCATCAAATTTTCAGCAAATTACCAGCAAATCCATCTGTCAACATGTGCAACTTCTCTGGTTGCCAAGGGAGCTGGAAGCCACTGTGTCCATGTGCGTCACCATGGTAAATGTGAAACACCAATAGAAGACGGAAATCGCAGATGGAAAACTCAACAGAGAAACAAACAAGAAAATAAAATGGAAGATGCTAATTTGAAGAACAGATAGCATAAGAAAATAATTTGAAGAACCAGTCATAATATGCAAATCTAGGCAGCAAATGGATTCAAGAACAAATACGAGCAGAAAGGAAAAAAACAAAGCTCCGGCAAAATAGAGGACAGATAGAAATGACTGGAAGAAAGATAATGGGAGGAAATAAAATGATTAGGGATTGACAGATGTAAACAATGGATGATTCGTTTTTTTCACTTTTAATTCTCCATTTCTTTCTACCCTGCTGTTTTTTATTGCTTTATTCTACCTTTTTTCTTATTTGCAATAGTACAACTTCCAGCCTCTTCTCCTCACCACCTCCTTCTTAGACTCGTCGTCTCCTTCAATCTTTCCCTGCTAAGGAAAGACACTTTCCTTCGTTTTCAGTTCCTACCATCCCCTACCTGTCTCCTAAAGCAGCAAGTAATATGATGGAAGGAAAGCATCCTTCAGCTGGTCATCATGTTGGCATGCCTCATTTCAGAAGCCTTACTATGTATAGGGGGTTGCACGGTGCTGTTGATCTACAGGCAAGCAAATATGCTGAAGTGATTGGTTCTCAACAGAATCTAACCTCACACTGATGATGGAAAACAGCAGAAGAGGGAGAGAGAGTCTCAGCTCTGTCCTGCCCTCCCCTAATTTGCATTGCGTGCTGAAACGCATGAATCGAGCCCATTAAGTGGGGGCCCATGCTGTGTTTTGCTTGTAAGCAAGGGAAGGGGGGCTGTCATATCGTTTGATTTGCTTGATACGAAAACAGTGGTGGCTTGCAATCAATGGAACCTGCAGTTTATTTGGGGTGAAATGAGATTTTTTTATTGGGATGTTTGCATCTCGATGCAATTTGCCAGCTTTATTGTGGACGACCCAGGAGCATCTTTGCTTGATTTTACAGTAAATTTATCATGGGGCCAGTGCAGGAGCTGAAACTAAATATGGTTATTTATTTACATCGAAACAAATGGGGACACTTTGTTAGAATGTTCTGGCGATTGTCGGAATTAGAATCCCAGCTGGCTATATGTACAGGAGTGTGATGTGCAGACAGTCTGTCAGAATGAGACACACAAGATGGCTGCCAGCTGCACGGCGTAAACCTGGATCTGGAAATATCATTTGGGATTCAGAGGAAACCTGAAAGTGCTCACAAACTGCTCTTCAAAGTGTTTTGAGAACAGCGCTAATAGTTTTTAGGCTTTCAAATGAACAACTGAAGAAGAACAGGTTAAGTGTTTTGTAATGCTTTGATGTATTTTTCATCTTGTTAGAAATAAAACACATGTAAAGGTCTAGACAGATGGACTTCCACTCATCACTATCAGTGGGTTCCGTACTTTGAATATTGGAATAAAAGTTGATTTAAGCTGGACTGTAATGTTCTCTCTGTATTATCACAGAGAGAACATTACTCTCTGTGATAGTATTGCATGGTATGAGCGTACCATACAATACTATCATATTGTATGGTAGCAATATGAGAGTTTACTGTTATTGTTCTAGACTCTGGATTAGCACAAGTAGTTTAAAAAATAATCAACTACGGGCGTACCAGTGGCATGGGGTTTCAGCGTGTGACCCATACATGGAGGCAGTCACAGGTTTGAGTCCCGGCCCGTTGAACTCTGCTGCATGTCTTTCCCGTCTCTTAACAACCTGCTTTTCTGTCATCTTACTGTCATATAAAGACCACTACAGCCAAAAAGTCCTAAAAACAATCTCACTACATGCATTTTTTATGTCAAATATAAATTGTGTTTTTTAGGTGTTGATTGAGCATCTTTATGAATTAAAGTTTAAAACTGTTTTTGCTGGAGGAAACATAAGGAAAGAGCTGCTACAACTCCCCTCAAGGCACAATGACTTGTGTACCTGTGGGTTCAGCTTGGTGAGGAAGTGTGTGGTTAGTTAGTGTGTGGTTAGTTAGTGTGTGGTTAGTTAGAGTGTGGTTAGTTAGTGTGTTGTCAGTGTGTGGTTAGTGTGTGGACAGTTAGTGTGTGGTTAGTTAGTGTGTGGTCAGTTAGTGTGGTTAGTGTGTGGTTAGTTAGTGTGTGGTTAGTTAGTGTGTGGTTAGTTAGTGTGTGGTCAGTGTGTGGTTAGTGTGTGGTCAGTTAATGTGCGGTTAGTTAGTGTGTGGTTAGTTAGGGTGTGGTTAGTTAGTTCTCTGCATATCCTCCCTTTTCAAGCTCCAGTCATTGAAACTCTCAGGCTGCATAAAGTTTTTGACACAAGTTTTTTTAGCTGTTTATACAGTTTTGAACTCGTCTGTCTGACTGTCAGGAACTGAAAGAACAAGAGGTATGTTTAATTTCCATAACTAGAAATTCTCTAAGCTGATTGAATTGAACAGAATGTTTTTTTACGAGGAACGTCTTGGTGAGATGTTGACTCACTTATAACCAAAATAATATTTACACAACCCACCTAAATATAATCAGTAATATAATACTTATACGTACATGTAATACATGTCTAAATATAAATATAATGCAAGCCACACTGCAGTCTGGCATCTAGAAAGCTCCATCATATTAGTGCACATCTCATATTTTCTCCATCTTTCTTTATCATATCCCATTCCTTTTTAACTTGAGATGCTAATGAACTGCTTACCAAGGCCGAACTAATCAAGGCTGACTGCTTTCTGTCAGTGTCAATTATCCAGCCTGATCTGCCATCCCATTTTCCCCTCACTCACACTCTTCATCTCCCTCACAAATGGCTGGCAGGGACCAGACTGTGCTTCTCTCCTATAAATTGAAAAGTAACACGTAGGAATTATGGGATAGCGACACCCAGCTAGTGTCTGGGCTTTGGAAATGTGTGTGTGTCACTGAGGCTTCCAGAAATCCAGAAGCTCTATTAGAATATGAGATTTGAAATCTTCAAAACCTCATACTGAAAAATATTCAGTTTAATAGTTTGAGATGATTCATTTGTCTCTGTGACAGACCGGGTTGAAAAGCAGAATTATTAGAATTTTTTTTTATTTCAACCCAAAAAGTTACAAAAAAATGAATGTTGGGCTCATAAAAGCAGTGAAAGGAACAAGACTGAATGCAGGCCCAAAATCTGAAGAAACAAACTGCATGAAAAACATAACTGACAAAACGAAGTAATGACACATGGATATACTTGTACATATCCAAACATGTGAATATTAGGTTAAAGTACAATAGTCATCTCAGAAAGTGATATTTTTCATTTGAGAGAGATTCATTACACATTGAGTGATATATTTAAATTGTAATGATTAAATTTAATAAAAACCTAAAATTGAACCTCTGAGAAAATTAAAATATGATATTAGACCAATGAAAAATAAATGTTTAGAGCACAAATGTGAAGCTTCTGAAAGGCAGAAAGACTTTAAACACCATGGATTCGGTTCCTCCATACCTTGCTTTGTAAATGAAATAAAGAATTTACTTTCAGATGAAAGCAGAACTCTGGATCAATGCAACAGCCCAGTTCCTTTTCTCCAGAGCTCAGGCAGCACACCTCTGACTGTCTCTGGTTCAGGAGTGGCTCCATATGGAGAAAGTGACATCCATGTCTGGTATTCGTCTGTGTATGATGGGTCTGCTGGAATAGATTTTGCTTGGTAATGTACGTAAGGTCGCAGTTCTCTGTCGTTGGTGCATCTTTACCCACCACACTTCATCCTTTTACTCAATTTTCTATTGATATGCTTGGATACAGAACTCTGTGAACAACCAGCTTCTATAGCAATGACCTTTTGTGGCTTTGTCTCCTAGTGAAGGTTGTCACTGATCAGTCAGCAGATTATGTAGCCTACTAACTCAGTCTGAGAGACAGTTTTAGGTTCAGGAGGAAACCTTTGCAGATGTTCTGAGTTAATTAGCTGATTAAGGTGTGACACCGTGATTTTTGGGTTTTCATTCTTTGTAGCTAAAATTATAAAATCACAAGAAATTTTAAAAAGCATGGAATATATCTATGATGATTCTAAAAATTCTAATTTTACACAACATTCTATTTTTTTAGATATACTTTTATAAAAGTATATATATATATATATATATATATATATATATATATATATATATATATATATATATATATATATATATATACTTTTGTACTTTAATGGTACACTACTGATACCTCTGGGTCAGACCATTATGACTCGGTTATCTTCAGGGGTAGCTGAGCACAATACAACAGTACATTCAAATTTGCTGATGAACTAAATACCAAAGGAAGAAATACAAAATATTAAACTTTAAATACATTTTATTTTAAAATACCAAATACTAATTAACTAAAGAAGAAACAAGTTCCCTTTTTTCAGCAGGAGCTGCTGTTCAGTCATGACCCCCCATAAACACGGTTTCTCTAAACCCTGACCTCTGTCTGGCAACTCTCAGGGACCATAAGCAGCGAGTTCAACAAGAATTTGTCATAATCAGTTGAAAACACATAAGCAAACCAGAAGTGTGCACATACAAATCAAACAAATTATTTAAAGAATTTATTGGAAACTAATGTCATGTTTTCATGAACCAGTTTTAATCAATATCGTCTGAACCAAGAATTAAAAGTACTACATAGGTGGAGTTGCAACACACTACATCTATGTATCACCTTGTTGGCTGAGGGTTGCCATAGAGATCCGATGCTTATCACAGTGTCTTAACTGAGTCGATGAAACGTTTTTAAAATTTAGAACATAGATTGAAACAAAGTTAATCTTAGAGACTTGAAAAATGAATGCTGTAGATGGGAGGTCTTTATAAGCATAGTTAACAGAATGAGTGTGTGACCGTTCTCCCTTGTCTGACAAAATCCTCCAACAGACAAGCAGGCCTTCCTCCTCCACCTGCACCACGGCTGTCCAGAGAATTAAAAACACATCTCTTTCTCCATTCCCTTGCAGCCATGCTATTTAAAGTAATTAACCTTAATTTGCCCAAAAAGAGACAAATTTGTATTAGACCACTGCCTCTTAAGCAGCAAGCTCAGTTGCCAACCGCCGTCCAGCTCCCTTTGCTCCTAATGGGGTCTCTGCTTAATCAAAAATCAGCCATCAGATCTGGATATTAAATCATCTTTTAATTGGAAGCTACATTCTAGTTAATAGTTTTATAATTTGCAGGCTCTAATGGTTGCACCGCTGGGATCCGCTCCAGTTTTCTTCTCGCGTTAAGCCGCCACAGTGGTGAGGACTTTCCCCTCACCAATCTGCACCAGGATACAGTATTTCTTTACACAGACAATATAATCCTTTACATTGCCACACATGCAACAACTACCTATTCAACCCTAATCAGTAAATATCTCTTCATAATTCTATAAAGGCTTTATGGGATCTGTAAAAACACATACAATTTTATCCTGCTGCCAAAGACTCAAAGCTGGTCTCTTTATTTAGCTCTTAAATAGATAACTTCTAATATAGGGGAGAGAGAACAGGAACTTTTCTGGACAACCTGGCTGAATTACACCTCAGTTCGGTTTCACAAAGTAGTAGTACAAAAGTTACCATGGTGATTTATCCTGTGCAGCTAGCCTGCTCCAGACCATGCTCACACCCTATGGTGTTCCACCTTCCCCCACTCTGTGCACCGGGCACCGTTGATTGGTGGGCGGGGCGAATGGCTTTATATTTGGGCGGGCCGCTGCAGGGTGCATGCGTCTTTGTTTCTCCCACTGTTGCTACGGTCGGCGGCTACATGTCGGCTTGTGGGTTTGGTTCACTCGTCTGCAATCGTTAAGTGGCAGTTTTGCTGTCCGTGGCTGAGATCATGGTTGGTTTTTGGGTGCTACACCTGTCGTGCGTTTCTTCAGTGTGGCTCTGATGGATTCACCGTTAATGGGTAGGTTTTCTGTTTCAGGCACCTGATTGTGTTTGGAGCTGCTGCGCTTTGGACGCTCTGCTGTCTTGTCTCGTCTTGCCGTTGTTTTGGCTGCTCTCAACTAAACCTGTTGCAGGTTGGGCCGGCTGTGTGGGCGGGGCGTTACTCCTCTGGCCCCATACGCATTTGGAAGCGCATGACAACGATTTGTTTCACTTAGAAGCATTTTCTTTTACCGTTTTGTTGTTATTGCACTACTAATTTGTTTTCTTTTTTTTATTTTTCTTTTGCATTGCATGGTTTCTTTTTGATTTACTAATTTCTTTTGCATGTTTGGAATAATTGATCTTGTCTGTCCTTTTTTCTTTTGTGTTCCTTTTGTTCCAGGGACCGAGTAGTAGGCCTGAAGCCTCGTTTTTAAAAAGGACTGTTTTAAAGAATTGTTGAATAAAATATTGTGCACTGCTAAATCTGTGTTCGGGTGCATCTGGTAATTTTTAAAGAACAGATCTCCACCTGCTGGTCACATTTGGCATTGTTGGCAGGGTGCACCATTGAATACAGATTTTTTTAGTGTGTTTTCGGGTCTTAACTTTTTCTGTTTTTATTTATGGTGTAGTAAGACAAGACAGCAGTAGCTATCCAAAGGAAAACCTACCTATGGGTTCAGGGTTTATTTTTCTGTTTATTTTTCTTTCTTTGGTAGTCTTCCCCTGCAGGCATGGAGGAGGTGGCACAGCGGCCGGTGGATGTAGTGGGTCAGCAGAATGTGACGGCTGGGGGTTTGCCGGGCGCCGCTGCTTCCCCGGCTGTGGCTGGTGGTGTCATGCCTGTTGGCGGTGTTGTTTCTGAGTGGTTGGTGGTTGTGCCCAGGGACCGACGGTGTCCCATGTTTGGTGGTAGGACTGGCATTGGGATTGGTGAGTGGATCGAGGGGGCCCAATCGTGTATTCAGGCCCGCCGTTTGTCAGCGGCAGACGAAGCTTTCTTTCCCTTGGATCATTTAGAAGGGGAAATGAAGTACCGCACTGCTGCAGGGAGGAATGACCCAGCTAATGTTTTTCAAGGGAAAACTAGCACCCACTGAGCTGTTGAGTCACAACTCAGGTGGGGGAATAGCCGCCTCGCAACTAGCAGCCGCGTCAAAATTGTTGGCATCTTGTCCAGTCATTAATGTTATGGGCGGTATCTCTGTGATTTGTTTAGTAGACACGGGGTCCATGGTGTCGACAATCACTGACAGCTGTTTTTTAGGGATATTTTGCATCACTGGCCCGTGATCGCCTTCAGCCAATGGTCTTTCCCTCCCATATGTTGGCTATTTAGAGATGTCAATCTTTGTGATAAAGTGCTTCCACATTGTGAGATCCTGGTGGGTGAGGGATCCCACTAATGCGGGTTTTTTTGTTCCTGGCATTTTAGGAATCACTATAATTTAGTGTAGAGACCAAGGACTTTTTAGCGCACATGGTGGTTCGTTCTTTGACTTGCCTTCAGTAACAGTCTGCCGTTTTTAGTTCTTGGTATTGAAATGTGCAGGTTCATCGTCGGGGTGACGATGCAATACCGGGGAGTAGAATGTGGTGGGATGGTGTTCCACCCTCCCCCACTCTGTGCACCGTTGATTGGTGGGCGGGGCAAATACCTCTATAGTTGAGCGGGCTGCTGCAGGGTGCATGCGTCTTTGTTTCTCCCACTGTTGCTACGGTTGGCGGCTACATGTCGGCTTGTGGGTTTGGTCACACATATATAGCTGCGCCACAGAATAATTCCGTTATCTCAATCAAACTTAGACATGTAGATATTATTATTTTCGTGCTGTGCTTAACAGCAAAAGAAGAAACCGTTAAAGTACAACTCAAAACCACATCCTTCTCGCTCTCTGTATCAGCACAGCTACTGTGTGGCTAGATCCATAGACATAATATAAGGATAGACGCCTCGCGGACCGCTCTCGCCTGTTGTCGCTGATGAGATTTAGGGCGGCCATCTTGGAGCGGTACACCACTCCACTCAGCGTTATGTGTTTAGCAGCACAATGACGTATCAGCGCATTTAATCGATCATAACACGCTTTTTTGTTACTGGAAACCATATTGAAACATCTATCAAAGCTACATTTATTAACAATTGTATTAAGTATGTTTTTAATACATAGTTCAGCATATTTTAATATGCTTAGTGGCTATAACAATAGAATAGGAATGGAATATTCTGATATTGATGTATGATAAGATTACAAAGCACACAGCCGTTCATAATTTATTTAATAAATTATTTAGTAATATCAATAC
The DNA here is from genome assembly GCF_904066995.2 of Poecilia reticulata. Classification (NCBI taxonomy): domain Eukaryota; kingdom Metazoa; phylum Chordata; class Actinopteri; order Cyprinodontiformes; family Poeciliidae; genus Poecilia; species Poecilia reticulata. The sequence continues at coordinate 1,933,691 of NC_088842.1, forward strand.
ATATTTATATAACTATACAAACACAATTAATTAATGATTAAAAATGGCACAAATAAATAATGATTAATACTGAATAATATATATTGGATATACATGTTTATATGTATATACATACACATGTATAGGTATATGTTTTTCAGCCGACGATTTCTAGCTTCAGAGAAATTCAGCAGCTGAGATTGAGTCCAAAATCCGATGCGAGATTCATTCGTGCTGCAGTGAATCCGTCTCTCTTTAAAGATATTTCCCTCTTCTTCCTCACATCGTGTCTTTAGGAAACCTTCAAAACAAAAACGGAAGATTTAGGATGTATCTTACTAGTGAATGAATTGCATATAAATAATAGTCTTTACCACCTGTGTAAACTTTGCTGGTGAATGTTATAACACATAACATAAGTTTTATAATATGTATTATATTGTTTAATTTCTAATATAGGCTCTTGTGTCAGATAATCTAAGTCAATGTTAGAGAATAATAAATTCCAATCCCAATATATATACAATAATATGTCCATCTTACTTGTAAAAACAGTTTTTATCGTCATAATATCCTCGTCTGAGACATCTGTAGACCTCGGATGGACCAGATGAGGGACATCCAGATGTCCCTCATCTGGAACTGTGTGTGTAACATGGCTGCATCCAAGCCAAACATCGCCAAGTACAACGCGAAGTGTTGGATGCAGTGGTGTAAAGCTGCCACCACTGGACTCTAGAGCAGTGGAGGTACGTTGTCTGGTGTGGCAAATCACTCTTCACCATCTAGCAATCTGATGGAGAAGTCTGGCTTTGGCAGTTACCAGGACAACGGTACTTGTCTGACTGCATTGTGCCAAGTGTAAAGTTTGGTGGAGGGAGGAACATGGTGAGGGGTTATTTTTCAGGAGTTGGGCTTGGCCCTTTAGTTCCAGTGAGAGGAATTCTGAATGCTTCAGCATGCCAAGACATTTTGGACAATTCCATGCTCCCAACTTTATGGGAACAGTCTGGAGCTGGACCCTTCCTCTTTCAACATGACTGAGGACCAGAGCACAAAGCAAGATCCATGAAGACATGGATGGAGAGTCTGGTGTGGATGAACTTGACTGGCCTGCACAGAGTCCTGACCTCAACCCGATAGAACACTGAGTTAGAGCAGAGTGAGAGCCAGGCCTTCTCGTCCAACATCAGTATGTGACCTCACAAATGTGCTTCTGGAAGAAGGTCAAAATCCCCATAAAAAAACATCTTTTATAAAAGTAACGTACCTCAACTATAAGTGTTGTTGAAGAAAATTTTAAGTTATTATATATTGTTGGAAAATATCTCTGGCTCAATCTTCTTACGAATCCCAGGTTCTCCCGGCGGACCGTGTGTAGCCACACAGAAAACAATGAGTGTTGACGTCACAGAATTACAGAGTTTAATCCAATAGAAGACAACGTATGAAATTACAACAGAATCTGCAGAACAACAGAGACATACATTCATTTACCTGAGACAAATGGAAAGAAGGAAAGAAAAAGCAAAGACGTCTTTGGAGAATTGCAAGAGCAAATCTAATTTGTTACTTCTGTGTAGAAAGTTTTATAGTAAAGGTGTATTCTTGTCTTTAATTTATTCAAATAAGGTGTATCATCCAACCAGGAGCTGTCTCTGACCCTCTAAAGTCAGAAACTCCCTGCAATTTGTTTCCACAATCTAAGGCTATTTGTCCCCTTTGTCTAAACTAGCAGTTCTCAACGTGGGCGGTACCGCCCCCCGGGGGGCGTTCAGAGGACGGCAGGGGGCGCTGGCGGACATTTTTACAACAGGGGGGCGCTGGGATGCCTTTGGGGGGCGTTTGGTCCAAAGTAAACTTTACACCTTAAATGCACAACAACGCCAGTTTAGACTTTGAGCAACTTGGTAAAACTGTATTGTGTAACATTAAATCATGCTTGGCTGCAACTGTATCGATGGCAGCTCTTCTTCTATTCAGTGTTTGTTAGCTTCTTGGCGCAGCTCCGTTCTCCTGCTACTGGTAGCTAAAATCACGATACCCTCACTGTGTATCTGAAAAATGAACCAATTTAAATAAAGAAATCCCTCCATAGGTGATACCACGATAGAGAGCGTTCATTTTATAGCGTTAACACGGATCTGTAAGTGGTCCGGTATGAAACGGGGGTGATAGAACAACACAGCACTTTTAAATTTCAATAATCAGGATGCAGAAATTGTTTCCGTTGTTTTAAAAGGTTTATGTCGGTCTGCCTTTTCCCCATCTATACGCTTCCCGACCGCCCTGCACCTTAGGGGTTAAAAAAAAAAAGACGCGCACATTGCGCAAAACTCTGAAACAGGAGAAGCGGGACATAAAACGGAGCGACGAACTAGATGTGAATTATGGCATAAAAACAGAGAATCCGACGCTGAACAGTGAAAAATTAACACATGATGTGAAAAACATGACGATTAGGCGGCGCAGCAGGTGATGAGTGAAGATTACTGATGGTGAGCGTCAATAAACTATAAAATAAATCTATCAACAGGAAAGAAAGTAAAGTGGACATAGCAATAAACCAAGTAGAGGATAATACTAATCAAATGAAACTAAATGGAAATGAATGAAGAACAAAATGCAAGAATAAACTAAGAAACTCAAGGAAATACATAGGAATAAACATGTATGGCAAGACCTTTCGAGCAATAATTAATACAGAGGACAGAATGGCAAGAATAAACAGACACTATTTCCAGATAAAATGTAAAATAATATTGTTGAAGTGCCATGGGTTTGTTGAGACCACATCTAGTACTGAGATTAAATATATCTTACAGACCATAACAGTAAAGAACTGATCACTTATTTATGTTTTTAATTAGATTTGATATATTTATTTCTTCCATATAGGATTTGATTAAGAACCAGATTTGTTCTTTGTCATTTCTGTCCAGTAAAACTAATCTATAATCAATAGACAATCAATAATATTTAACAACTAGAAAATGGCAAAGAATAATATTTTTTCCACTCTGACTGGCTGCTGTTAGACTACAAATTTTAACTTGAATGTTCATTGCATTTTTCGTAGACACCTGTGAAAATAAATTCTATTCCCATGGCTTTTTTGTTCACTAGGAAATTATTTTTGATGATAAATACGGAAACAAGCATAAAAATCAAAACATCTACAATAGTTATAGTGATATTAATGATAAAATAATATCATTAATATTAATGATATTAATATTAATATCATTATTATTAATAATGATATTAATAATAGCAAAGTAGCCTGCAAATTCTTAGGTGGGGGGCGGTGAGGGACCTGAATAAGGGCTAGGGGGGCGCTGGGCCAAAAAAGGTTGAGAAACACTGGTCTAAACAAAGTGGAAGCAGAGCTTCTCCTGGACGCCTGCTGTTTTACGGCTTTTCACAGATGAGTGTGAAAGCTGGAACTTCTCCTGATTGTTTCACACAGACAAAGGGCAGTTCAAAAAGACCTTAGCAAACAATCTGCTGTAACTACAGGTAAAAATAAAGGTCAATAGGGCAGAATAAGTTATTAATCTGAAAACTATAAGTTTTGTTAAGTTTTAAAACTAGCATATTCTAAATTTATTTTCTTAACAGTGTCTAAGTTATTAGTACAAGCGAGTACATTCAAGTTAGCAGATACTGCTAAGTGTTATGTTTCACCTTAGCAGGTCCTCTTTGTAAATCTTTAAAGAGGACCTGGATGTCACAAATCGTCCTCCATGAGGATGATTTATAATGTTTCCTGTAGTCTACAGATGTCCTAGTTGAGGATATTATGCAAAGAGACATGAAGCTGAAGTTGGTTTCCGGTTGCAGCGGTTTGATGGAGTTTTTGTCTATGGTCTGACATCTGAGGCTGTTTGATCTGATATCTGACGATGTTTTCCTGAGACCTGAGCAGGGGTGAAAGTAGTTTTAAATTCTTGGGGGTACTATGACAAAAAAAAAAAAAAAAGAAATATATATATATATATATATATATATATATATATATATATATATTGCTTCTTTGTGTGCTTTGGTGTTTCTGTGCTGATTAATTTTTTTGCGAAGTGATAAAAGCTGGTAGCTCTTGAATTGCTACAGAATAAAGCTGTATTTCCTCCCTCAGCCCACTGGCTGCAATGTCGACACCTTGAGATGCCATGAGACCTAAGTCCTGAACATCATGGCATGGAGTGCATCCGTTTTCCATGTCTGGCATATAACCATTAATTTTAGCTTTTAAACTGGTTATATTGATCCTGTTGTCTCTGTGTTGCCCTGCGACAGACTGGCGACCTGTCCTGGGTGACCCCGCCTCTCCCCCAGAACGTTAGCTGGAGATGGGCACCAGCACCCCTCCCGACCCCACTGAGGGACAAGGGTGTAAAGAAAATGGATGGATGGATGGATATTGATCCTGTGTCCAGAGGGATGATCAGTAGCCCAGCATCTTGACCTGTTTGTTCTGAAGATTCTGCAGCTTCCACTTCTCTTCCTAACATGGCGCCTCCTCACCCTGACTCTCATACTGACAGGAGGAACCACAGAGCTCTGTTAGGTTAAAGCTTATCTTGTGAAGTTGGGATATTTTTCCTCCAACAGGTTCCAGAGGAATCACCTCAAACCAGATGTAGGACTGGATTTTATTTCACTGTCATTTGTGAATGTTAGAGCCTCATTTTCAACAGTGGAGCTATAAAGGTTGAAAAAGGTTATTATTTTGTAGAAAGTATCAACATCAATATTTCCACTAAATAAGAGGCAAAAATCAAAATTGTTTAATAAAGGACAAGCCTCTCAGACTCTGAGCCCGACCGCACCAAACTATTTTTTTATATTAGACAATTAATTAAATTTCACATATTTATGGCAGTAGAAGCCATTTGTTTGTTAAATACTTAATGAAACATATTTACCGTGTTTGATGTTTGTTGTAAATGACGTATACTCACAAAGATTAGTCCAAGTTTGTCGTTTATTGAATGTTCAAAAATTACAGCGGCTGTGATGAGTCACAGCAAAGGTAAACAAAGATAAAAAAAACCTGAACAGGTGATCAACTATAAACCACTCACACCTTTTTACTCTCCGTCTCTGCCTGTCATTTAAGCACACCCGTTGCCGTGGCCACAAGCTGACCAGAGATTACGTTAAAAACATAACATTCAGTCCGTTACGATATTAGGTTTTCAGGCTTGATATTTATTTTGCATCATTAATAAGCTCCCTGAACACAGCGGTGGTTGATTAGTTAATTTAAAACTTCTGCTCTGCTGGTTATTTTGGTAATGGAACCGAAACGCACAGAATTGCGCAACACCTTGTTGAAACAATTACTGAGATTATTATTGTTATTGGGTCATTAATTTGAACACGTTTTGTTGATTTTTTAAAAAATGCATTGTTATTTAATAAAGTTACGAACGGTTTGATAAGGAGCCAGAGGAGGACGTGTCCTGTCTCGGTGTCCTGGCGGCATTCAGTTTGTCACCTAAAGTCGAGATCGACTCACAGAATTTTATCTTCCGTGATCGACGTGTTGAACCGCTGCTCTAGCAAAGCACGAACACTTCAGAAACAATATGAAATAGGAAAAAAATTATTCCATATGGGGAAAAGGAGGGCAGACCAGATGGGTCCCATTGTCCGCGGGTTCCACGGTGCCCCCACATGGGTTTGCCCATGTAGGGACACAGCCCACATGGTGTTGGGCCCACATAGGTTTGTCCATTTGGGGCCCATGTAGGCTGTGGCCTTACATGGGAAAACCCATGTGGGGCCACCGTGGAACCTGCGGACAAACCAATATGGGACCCATATGGCAGCCCTCCTTTCCCCCATATAGGGCCCACCTAGGCATGCTGGCAGGGTGATTAAGTTGTGTTTTAGATTGTTCTTGAAAAGCTAATCAGTCACGGCTAATTAGTGGGTGAACTCACAGCTGCACAGTTTTACAGCAGACAGCCGCTCCTCTCTCTTGCAGGTTCTGCGTACCCCCGCTAAATCTTTTAGGGGTACGCAGTACCCTGCCGTACCCCCTTACTTTAACCCCTGGACCAGAGTATGTTTTAAAATGTACTCATGTGAGTGGATTTCATAATATTGTCTGCAGTTTAGAAAAAAAACCTTCACATTTGCATTTCTTTACAATTCATTTAGTTCATGCTTTTATCCAAAGTGATTCACATGTTAATGGTGAAAAGTTCAACAGGAACAGTGGGTGAGAACTCATAGCCCCAAATTTAGCTGGGCTAGGTATCAAAGACCTAATCTTTCTCCTGGAAAACATCTGCTATGCTACTAATTCACAGGCACTTGGTGATGAAATTTGGTGCTTTTATATGCAACTACACAAACATACACACATGCTTGTTGTCTGCAGGGCCCTTTGTACCTGTAGAATGGCAGAAGTGACAAGCACTTTGTCTCCTTTCTCTCACCTCTCTTTCCATCTCCTGTCTATTGAGTCTTCCTCTTCCATTCATTTCCTACACCAGCCATCTCCCACTCTATCCATTTTGTCCTCGGCTTTCTGTGTCATCCCCACCTCCCCTTTTCTTTCCTTCAGCTTTTTTCTTTGTACTCAACTGAGAGAACTGACAGTTCTGGCAGAGACAAAGTGCCAATGCTGACATAAAAGTGACCTGCCCTATCCTGTGGCCAAACAGTTAGAGATCCATCACCCCATGGCATACTCTGTACCACAAGGACAGACGGGAAGAGAGGTGGGGAAAGGGTGTGTGTGCACTTGGCCTGAGAAAATGTTGGAATATAAAAATACAACATCTGGTCTATGTATCACACTTCTTATAACTGTACAGTAGGGACAGTATTTAGGGTTCCCTGGATGCGAACAGATAAACTTGATGTTCACAGTTTATCTGACTGTGAATATCAATAAAAGACGCTGGCTCACTTTGGGTGCAACAGTGCATTTATTATCAAGACTGTCCTCCATTTGAGACCTTTTCGGGATAGAAAACCGCCCTGAAGAATAAAAAAATTGATGACTCTGTTGACGTACGGGGGTTGTGCGTCGACAAAGGGGGGGAATTGGTGGATTGGGCGAGGAATCCATCATCACTACTTAACTGCAGTTCATTAGTTTCTATATTATTCTATTTTTTATTATAAACAAGGTAATGTGATCTGTCTTTGCAGAGATTTCCAAAATTATTAGGCAGTATTGCATGTTTTAAGGTAGAATAAAATATACAGTTTAGGATTTTCTTTTTGTTACAGTATAGCAAGATCTGATGGGACAAGAGACTCACTGCAGGATCTCGCGAGGCATATGCGAGGTCGCGTATGCCTCGCATACGAGATTGTATGCCTCGCATATGATCTCGATCTTTCAGATTTGTTTTTTTTCACCAAATCTGAAAAAAACTACCATTTCCACTCTGGAAAATTGGAAGTTCTTGCCTTAAAATTGGCTGTCTGTGAAAAATGTAGAGACTATTTGATCGGCTCGTCATGCACTGTCTATACAGATAACAATCCGCTCACTTATGTCTTGTCTAAAGCTAAGCTGAATGCAACCGGGTGTCGGTGGGTTGCTGAATTAGCGGATTTTCACCTTACCATCCGATACCGACCAGGGAAAGAAAACATCGATGCCGACTGTCTGTCAAGGCTGCCAGTGGATATTAACACCATAATGGAACACTGTACTGAGGAAATGTCATCCCGTTCAGTTCAAGCAGTTGAGGTCAGTTGAGGACCCAAATTTCTATGCAGTGTGGTCCATGGCACTCTCTGCTCAGTGCAAAGAAATCAGCACTTCACACCAATCGCCTCTTTCACTGGAAGAGATTTGTTGAGCCCAGAGGGAAGATAAAAATATTGCCCCAGTGATTGAATGTCGTCAGTTGAATAAGAATCCAGAAAACAGCTAAAATCATTCAGCACAGAGAGTAAAAGTTTTGCCTGAAAAGTACAAAGCAATCGTTATGAAGGAACTACATGATGACATGGGACATCAAGGGGTTGATCGAACCACTTCATTGGTGAGAGATCGTTTCTTCTGGCCATACATGCAACATGACATTCAACACTATGTGGCTCAAAGCTGCACATGTATAAAACAAAAGAAACCAAGCCGAGAGACTAGGGCACCTCTAACTAATACAACTCAGCCTTTTGAGTTGGTTTGTCTTGATTTTCTGCATGTTGACAAGTCAGCTGGCGGATATGAGTACATATCATTGATCATTTTTCAAGATTCACCCAGGCTCATGCCACAACATCTAAGTCAGCGAAGACTGGCTGATAAATTTTTTAATGATTTTGCATTAAAATTTGGATTCCCCCTACGTATTCATCACGATCAAGGTGGTGAATTTGAAAACCAACTCATGTCACAACTAAAAAGAACCTCTGGAGTTTTGGGCTCGCAGACAACACCGTACCATCCTGAAGGCAACGGCCAAGTTGAACGTTTCAACCGTACACTCCTACAAATGCTGAGGACCCTAACAGAGAAAGAGAAGTCCAACTGGAAAGAGTCACTGAACAGATTGGTTTTTGCATATAATTGCACAAAATATGAAGTCACTGGCTTTTCTCCCTTCTTTCTTCTGTTTGGAAGGACTCCAAGACTGCCGATTGATGTACTCTTTCACTTGACACCAGAAACAGGTACATCACAGAGAGTACATGCGAAAATGACGAGAAGAGATACAACAAGCTTATGACATAACAAGGAACAATGCAAGAAAATCAGCTGAAAGGGGCAAAAGGAACCATGATCACAAAGTAAAGAGCTCAGAACTGGAACCTGGAGACCGTGTCCTGATTAGAAACTTGACCCCAAGAGGTGGGACTGGTAAACTTTGCAGCCATTGGGAGGACATCATCCACAAGGTTGTGGGCCGAGTAAATAAGGATGCTCCTGTATATGAGGTGGTACCTGAACAAGGAAAGGGGAGAGATAGTAGGACACTACACCGCAACCTCTTACTCCCCTGTGAACACCTACCTCTGGAAGTTCCCATAAAAGTTGCCAGATCTCAGGAAAAGGTTCAAGGCAGACAAGTGACAGAGAACATAACAGTCAACAAAAAGATGACAGTGATGATGACTCAGAGGATGAATGGTTTTACTACCCATGCCCTGAGCCACACCAACATACAGGTCCAGGTCCCACTGCTGAGAAGAACACTGATGTGTCGGCAGGTCCTGAACCCACAGCAGCAAGGTGAAAGACAAGGCCAGAAGAGGAATATGAGACGGTGTTAAACCTGGAGGAAGATCAAGTGATGCCTGACCTGCTAGTGGAAGATGGAGCGCCAATTTTCCTCGGCTGGAAAATTGTGGAGACAGCCCTCTACTACCATCCATGTCAACTCCTTCATGTGAGAACCACGGTGGAGATGAGCGAGTACAAGATAGGCCTAGAAGAGAACAGCGACCAAAACAGCGATTCACCTATGATGAACTCGGTTATCCATCTTGTTACAGTTTGGGACTTCCACCAAGGTCCATATATTGGCTTGAGCCAATGCACTATTATGGACCCCTTCAAGCAAGGCCTATGTGGCCAGAGCCAGTCCAGATGTCCACATCCAATAATATGTTCGTGCATGGCTGACTCACATTTTAAGTACTTAGTATTTTCACTTAAAGACTTTGATTAGGCCAAGTGCCTGTGTATGGACTAAGTAGATTTGGGTTTTATGGACTATGTTGGTCATCTTACTCCTTTAAGTACTGAATGTCGAGGACGACATTTCTGTTGAAAGGGAGTGTGTAGTGGTTATAAAACTATTTTAGATAACTAAAAGGGAAAACAAGATCTCGTGATCTGTGATCGACTATTTTGGTCTTTCAAGTTCAGCGCTACAGGCCGATTCAGCAAAAAGTAGCCTAAGTTTAATGAAGTTTAAAATTTATTTTCTTTAATGTTACTTTCCCTCTCCTTGGGCTGCCACCTTATCGTGCTGGAGGGGTTTGAGTGTCCCAATGATCCTAGGAGCTATGCTGTCTGGGGCTTTATGGCCCTGGTAGGGTCACCAAGGCAGACAGGTCCTAGGTGAGGAACCAGACAAAGCGCAGCCCGAAGACCCCTTATGATGGACACAAACTTTGGATCTGGCGTTCCCTCGCCCGGACGCAGGTCACCGGGTTCCCACTCTGGAGCCAGGCCTGGAGGTGGGGCACGATGGCGAGCACCTGGTGGCCGGGCTTTTACCTACGGAGCCCAGCCGGGCTCAGCCCGAAGAGGAGACGTGGGTCCCCCTTCCAATGGGCTCACCACCTGTCGGAGGGGCCAAAGGGGTCGGGTGCATTGTGCTATGGGCGGAAGCCGAGGGAGGGGACCCTGGTGGTCTGATCCTCGGCTGCAGAAGCTGGCTCTTGGGATGTGGAATGTCACCTCTCTGGTGGGGAAGGAATCGGAGCTAGTGTGCGAGGCTGAGAGGTTCCGGCTAGAAATAGTCGGCCTCACCTTGACGCATGGCTCTGGTTCTGGAACCAGTCTCCTTGAGAGGGGCTGGATGTACTTCCACTCTGGAGTTGCCCACAGTGAGAGTCGCCGGGCAGGAGTGGGCATACTTGTTGCCCCCCATCTTGGCGCCTGTACGTTGGGGTTCACCCCGGTGAACGAGAGGGTAGCCTCCCTCTGCCTACGGTGGGGACCGAAATGGGTTTCCTCTGCAGGGTGGCTGGGCTCTCCCTTAGAGATAGGGTGAGAAGCTCGGTCATCCGGGAGGGACTCAGAGTAGAGCCGCTGCTCCTCCACGTCAAGAGGAGCCAGTTGAGGTGGATCGGGCATCTGGTCAGGATGCCTTCTGGAACGCCTCTCTGGTGAGGTGTTCCGGGCACGTCCCACCGGGAGGAGGCCTTGGGGAAGACCCAGGACACGCTGGAGGGACTATGTCTCTCGGCTGGCCTGGGAACGCCTTGGGATTCCCCCGGAGGAGCTGAAAGAAGTGGCTGGGGAGAGGGAAGTCTGGGCCTCCCTTCTGAAGCTGCTATACTCACCTTAGCTTCCTGGCTAGCTCCGTTTTGTGTGTGCTAGATTTGTTTTACAGTGCCAGCATATGTGACAGTGTAATGTCTGAAACTGTTTTGAAATATCATTACAACACTGGAGACAAGAGCAATAACATTGTGTCCGTGTTTTCATTATTCCCCTTTACAGGGGTGTAACATTACCAAATAACGGATAACTTTACAACTGAAGATAAGGTAACATTTATTGAGTCAATCAACCAAAGTGAACAGCCAACATAATTACGCAAATTAAATTTTGGGCCTAAATAGTAAAACATACAAACCATAACAGTATATGAAATCAAACCCTATAATCAAGACTCTGAGTGTGTCATCCTATCATAAGATCTTACTTATTATAAGATAAGTAACACGCATCAGATATTTGTTGTTATTTCAACTGAAAACTCTTTTCTCACCTGGTTTGGTCTGTTTGACTGATACTTCCTGCAGGAGGAGGACATAAGCTGAGATAATGCTGACATCAACTAATTATTCTCCCTCCTCTGCTATTAACGTTCTGAGCCTGGTAGTACCCCGCATGGCAGGTTTTGGGGGTCTGATGTAAGCTGGTGAGCAAAAATCATTAAATGTCCTGCCCAAAATGTAAAAGTTGAACCACTCTAGAGCCACACCTCATAAACTGACTGCATATTATCAAGTGTTGATCAAGATACTGGGTGCTGTGACCTGCAGTGTCAAAAGCAGATGTAAGCTCCAAGAGAACCATTACAGTGAATGCCCTAGAATCAGCTGACACGAGAATATCACTAGAAACTGGTGGTTTGATTGAAAAACAAACATGACAACAACAATCTCTGTATGCATTACATATTACTAGCATGCAAGCTACAGCATCAGCAAAGTGAAATGCATTCGGGAATATTGTACTAGTCTACAGCCATATGAGTAGAGGTCCTGTGTGAAAAACGGAAAAGGAGAGGAAGGTTGATGGCAAAGGAGCGATGTAGGATGGGGGTATGTGTGGCTAGACGAAAAGAGTGCTGCCTGGATTGTCTTCAGGAAGGAGGGGGGGCATTAATCATTATTGGCGAATACCTTTGTCCCTGACGCACCCTGACGGCCCCTGACATAAATCATCATTCCCCCACAATAGATCCCCTTTCCTTGCCATGCTGGGAAAAAGTGTGCCGGTCGTATTGATTTCTCCTGTTTCTCTCTCTGCCTTCCGTGTGTCCTCTCCATCTACCCTGCCTCACCTTACACCTTCTCCTCCACTCAAACCACACTGGTATGTTATCATAAAACATAGCTGAGCTGAAATTTATAGAATACTAAATAAAGTTTATTAGGGTTATTCAAGTGTGCTAAACCCCCCATCCCCAGCCCACCAGCCATTTCTGAGAAAGGAGAGAGGGGGAGAGAAAAATACTAATGATATAAAAATTACAAAGCATGCACAGTGCTATTATATTTCTATTGATTTGTTTTTGAAGCACACCTAGGCTTGAAAAAGTTGCTTGAAGAGATTAGAAATAGCCCAGGAAAGATGGAGGTAAGGAGGCTGCTGAACGGAAAAAAGGAGAAAATATCAGGATTTAAATGGTTGAGAAGAAGAGAGAATTCTCTAGAATATTTAAGGGTAAGATATGGAGTACAGCTACACCTCTAAAAAGAAACTTTAATATTATATAAGTTACATATGAAAAACACCAAGGCTAATTTGAGCATAGTTGCAAAGGAAAGTTGTACATGCTTGTAAATATCTTGGTGTAATATTGGATTCACTACATACTTAAGAGTTTGTTTAATTTACATATATTTTATTTAATGATAAATTATGTCATTTCCCAGGCAGTAGATATGTACATCAATGACATAATTCTGTTACATATGAATTGACAGCTAATAGATTGTATAAGAAGGCTTTAAAATGTTGGAATTAGAATTAGGATTCTTGGATATTTTTCTATTATTTAAGGTTTTACACTCCTTCATTGACTATTCCCATGATTACAATCAAACTTGGTCTCTAACAGATTTAAATGAGACTCTAAGATTCCATGTAGAAAAAGTTGTGTTGTCTTATAAGGCAGTTCATTCTGTACCTAATCTGATCCATAGGAACTCAGATTAGTTACAGTATTCACACTTTAAATGCTACCAACAGAACTAAGGGGGCAGTATTATGTGTTTCCAGCCACACAGTGTCTTTTTATAGCACAATCAAATTACTATGTTACCTTCAGTTGTTATGAAAATGATTAAAATATGCTTATAAAAAATAAGCAAATATGACTTTGTAAATTAATGCCTGAATTTGGGCTTGTGTCTACATAAGAAACGTCTTTTCTTTCTGACACTGCACCTTCAGGAAGTCATCACAACATTGCTTTTCTACTCACCCCTTAGCAGCATAGTACCAGCACTGAACTGAGAAGTAGCTTGTATAATGAGCTCAGACAATGCATAGTCCACCAGATGTTTGCTAATTGATGTTTGGCTAGTCTAAAGGAACTGAGTGGGGGAAGGCAAAAGGGAGGGCTGCTTTGTGGCGCAGAATCTCAATTTGGAAATTGCAGCTCCAAGGAGGCGCTTCTTCCTTTAAAGAGGCACTGTGTCCACACAGGCACATCACTCCAGTTCACAGTTGAATGGTTGCCATGGAGATTAGAGGATTTCTCAAACATGCATAAAAGAATCAAGGCAACACTCCAGGTATGTTTTTGAGGAGGGAATAACATTATAACATGATGTAAAGCTAAAAAAAAGTTGATTTTCCAAAATTCTGCCTCTTTAAAGGAGGTTTTCTAACTCCAAAGAACACTATTTTGGTAGATTAGTCAGTTGCATATTTAACATAATTTTTTGTATTGTATTCTTAGGTTAATTCTTGATGTGTAACAATATTTACATTGTATACTGACTTATGTTTATATACATTGTGTTGGGTTTTCAGTGTGTTTATTTCTAGGTTTTCTGTGTTCTGTTCCCTGTGAGTCTCTGTGGTGTTTCCCAGATGTGTCTTGTTCCTTGATTACCCTCCCTGTGTATTTAAACCAACCTGTGTCCTTTGTTCCTCGTTGGGTCCTTGTCAATGATTGTATGTATCGGTTGTTGTCACAGCCAGTCGTCACAGTTGAACTGGGAAGTCCTGTCTTGGCGTTGGCTCTCGTTTGACAGTTTATATCAGTGGTCCCCAAACTTTTTTCTGTGACGGCCACATAACTTTTCCCTTCTCTGGTGGGAGGCCGGAGTCAGTTTGTAACAGAAAAAGTGTTACACGTTTATCACCTGCTCTGCCGGAAATTGTTGACGGGGAAGGGGGGTGCGCCGCGAGTTACTCGATTGATTTTTACCCAGAAAGCACATGGGCAAAAACCGTTAATGAAACGGTCACTGGGACTGACTGGTATATATTCCATTGAGGGAAAGCAGCTAAAGGCTCGTTTTGAAGTATAAGCTGCTATTTACAGGCAGTGGCGCAAAAAGTGGGTATGCAGGGTATGCAACGCATACGGGCGCAGCACCAGAGGGGGCGCCAAAACCCCGCCGGGAGGGGGCGGCGCGCCGATGATGCTCTCCCGTACACTAATGCGCGCCTTACGCTCCTTCACCTCGCGCACATAACGAGGTAAATGTAGCGAGTTTTACCCTTCACGTATCGTCGCCTCGGGGGGGTGCTGAGTGAGCGTCGCTCATTCACCCTGACGTTCCGTCCCTCGGTCGGGGGGGGCGCCGATCTATGTTTTTGCATCCACCTGAATAATGTGTAGTTGCGCCACTGTTTACAGGCATTGCTTCGAGGCGTTCATAACAAGCAGTTCCTTAAAAGACCAACAGATGGCAGCAATGCGCCACGCAAAACAAAACACCCACAGTTTACAGGACACACTTCCTGCTGAAGAGCCCCCTGGTGGTTGAAGAAAAATCCACATATAAACCGGAAAACAATATATGAAAAAAAAATCTGAATGCTCTCTGGTATTGTTCAGGGGGCCGGACCAAATGTGGAGACGATCCGGATCGGTAGTTTGGGGACCACTGGTTTATATGATCCACTCTGCCGTGCTGCCTGTTCCCTGGACTGTTCTGAGCTTGTATGTGCGAGGACTGAGGCAAACGTAGATTATACAAGTTTTACGTGTGTGGGGTCGGTTGGACCCCATTTCTACATACAAGGGTTAAAACCGTCCTTTTCCATAAACCTGGGTCTGCGTCTACCTCTAGTGGCGGAGCCAGAGGGGGGGCCAGTGCCCCCCCTGTTATCTGATTGCCCCCCCCCAAAAGCCCCCTGTAGCTGTAGCTGTTTTGTTTGGGAGAAGATTATGGGCACTACAAAAAAAAAAAAAAGAATCCTGTCTGTAACATCAGAATTTAAGCATCTTCCTTAGAATTGTGACATTTTGTCTCAGAATTGACATTTTGTCTCAGAATTTTGACATTTTGTCTCAGAATTTAGACATTTTATCCCATAATTGACATGATGATTGACATGTAACAGCACCAGGTTATTCCTGTACATTATTTGGAATCATTCTAAGTCAACCTAATATCTAAAGAAGAAAAACAATAAATATATGAAAAGAAAATGTATAAAACTTTATATAAGTCCATGTGATGACATAAATGAATAGATTTTTAACAGGCGCGATACCAGCCTCCTATATACTCATAACAAGCTGAAATTGTTCTCTTGGGTGTTTCAGTTGCTGCGCTGTGGTGCAAATCAAAGGCTAAAGCACTTCATACCTGGTGGTGATGGTAAAACACCAATAAGTTATTTATTGATCCTCCGCAAAAAAGAGAAAAAAACGAAGAGGGGCCGACAATGTTCATAGTTTGGAGCAGAGGTGGCGCTAGAGTTTTTTTCGTTGTCCGTCAAAGAAAAAAATCATTTTATTTCCAATTTGTAGTCATCAAACGAAACATTTATTATTTCGCTGCGAGAACGTTTTTGAAATCAGGTAACATTTCACGAAATGACGTGATTAGAAGACGACAGAACTCTGATCGTTTCCTGACCCCTCAGCGAGAGAAAAACCAGCAGAAGCGGATCAGCTGCGCTAGAAGCTCCAAAGTCTCTGGTCCGTTAAAGTGACCAGATCAGAGATGATTCTCTGACTGATATTGTTCTTAGTCTGATTAATAATGAGCTCCACGATGTTCTTTGTGCGTAAAGTTGAAACTGTCTGCGCACCAAGTG
This sequence comes from Poecilia reticulata, assembly GCF_904066995.2. Lineage (NCBI taxonomy): Eukaryota > Metazoa > Chordata > Actinopteri > Cyprinodontiformes > Poeciliidae > Poecilia > Poecilia reticulata. Next base: position 1,949,844 of record NC_088842.1, read on the forward strand.
GTCAGCTGCGCTTGATCACATTCTGGACAGAAACCAGCGAACTGCTCTCTGTTCTTATCAAGACGAGGGAGAGGAGGGAATCTGATATTAACTCAGTTAAGTTTTTACTGGTGTAACCGGGTGGTTTTACTGGAAAACATAGTTTACTTCCATTGGTTGTAAATTCCCACCCGTTTTTGGCCCTTGAACACATCTGGGCCACGCTCCCCACCTTCACTTCCGGTTGCAGCCTTGCCGGGCTCATTAGTGTATATAGGCACCGGGTGTGCACGCCAATCTGAGTGTGTTTGTCGGGTCCGTTGTGTTGCAGTTGGCTCTCAGTCAGATGAGCGCTGGCGCCGTGCTCATCGGGTTGCTGGAGAGTGTTCGGATCGTGGACATTTGATACTGGTAGGACACATGGATTATTGATGTCACTACCCTGCCTGTCTATTATTGTCAGCAGATGCGTTATTGTTTTCTTTTGGTATTGCAGATTGCTGCTGTTGCCTATTGTGCTCCCACCAAGTGCATGGGTTTTGTAGTTAGATGCTCTTAAAGAATAGGTCATCTTTTAGGGATGGAGTTGTAGCACGAACAGTGCAGAACCAGAATAGTTTATAGCTCCTTATTTTTATTAGATTATTGGGCACAGCCTTAGGACTGGGTTGGGGAAATGTGGGATTTGTTTTTCTTTTGTCTAACATTATTTTGTGTTTCTACTAATTTGGTTTGTATTTGTTTTGATTCCAATTGCTTCTAGTCTTGTCCTGGGGTTGAGCTTTGAGTTTTTAATTAGAATAATAAAGTCTACTTTTAATATTGTAAGAGAATGTATAAATAAAAATATATTTTGTATACTATTTCTGTTTCATCATTCTCAGCCAGACCTACCTGGGTATTATTAATAGGGAAACTCTAGGCCACTTGATATTTCAGTGGTCTACCAGTTGGCTTTAGAGCCACGTCCTCAGTCACAATCCGGGTTCTTTCCCTCGTGTTACACTGGTTTTGTTTTTAAAACACCATTAATGTAAGCAGTGTAACTGTATATTGTATATTTGTCGTTTGTCGTCTCATGTGTGATTAATTGGAGCGTAATGGTGGAGTGTTTATGCACATTTATTGCCCAGCGCTCTGCGCTTGTTTCTGCCTAACGGATCTGCACTTTAATTTCTTTCCTCTCTCAACAGTCAGCTGTTATTCCTCTACATAAACTACAATAAGTAGATCACATTCTCTTTAGGTTTTCTCTGTGTGCTGCAAACTCATTAAATGTAAACTCATTAGAAGCCCGAACCACCATCAGGCAAATAATTCTGGTCCGACCCGAACTATTTTTACCTGTCAAATTACCTGTCAAAGCAGAGCTTCCTAACCAAGGTGTCCATAACTCTTCAACACGCTGTCAGCTCCCGGTCAGAAAGACGCATTTAGTTCAGTGTCCATAAGATGATATTCAGAAAGGATCTTTTATTTGATTGATTTTAGTTTCCTCTGTGATGAACTCTTTGCGTAAAGTCTATCATGTCTCCATGTGGGCCAGTCAAAGGTGTTAATTATAACATGTCAAATGACAGAGGGGCTTAAAAAATAACCAAATATTCAGTTTGGTTATTTTTTAAAATTTTATATATATATATATATATATATATATGTATAGATGTGCACACACACATTTTAAATTTTGCCCCACGAGACGTAGTCCTGGCCCCCCCTTTGCCCCCCCAACTTTAAAAGTCTAGCTCCGCCACTGTCTACCTCACCATCAACACCGCACTTCATGACACATTGTCCCTTTTTAAATAACTTCACCAAAAAAAACTGGTTTAGTTTTAGTTCAGTCTTAATTCTTTGCAACTGCAGTTTCAGATATTGCTAAGTCAATATACAGTGATTCCTCGCTATAACACGGTTCACCTTTCACGGTCTCGCTGCTTCGCGGATTTTTTTAGCAGTTTTTTTCACAGTGCATTGTGTTTTGCGTCCTGATTGGCTAAACAGTCTCCGAGCTCCTTCTCTATCTGTGTTCCAATAACGCAGTGGCGCAACTACACATTATTCAGGTGGATGCGAAAACATAGATCGGCGCCCCCCACCACCCAACCCCCGGAGGGAAGGATCGTCAGGGTGAAGGAGCGACGCTCCCCCCCCTAGAGGCGACGATACGTGAAGGGTAAATTTACCTCATTATGTGCGCGAGGTGAAGGAGCGTTACACGCGCCGAAGTGTATGGGAAAACAATCATCGGCGCGCCGCCCCCTCCAGACGGGGTTTTGGCGCCCCCTCTGGTGGGGCGCCATACTCCCCTCTGGTGGGGCGTTGCATACTCTGCATACCCACTTTTTGCGCCACTGTCTGGATCTCAATGGGGTTCACCTGGTTAACTAAAGAAAATTAAGGCATACTTTATTAGCCTAAAATTTACACCGAGATGTAATTTAAAACATACAGAAATTAATAATCTAAAGTAGTGTTAAGTGAATTTAAAAAAATTATATTTTGAGCATATATTTTTAAATATACACAAAATATATTTTAAATATACTTGAGAAAGTGTATATTTACACTTGGGCAAATATATATATTTTGTTCACTTAAAGCATACTTTTATTTCATATATTAAAAGTATATTTTGGTACAATTATGTTTAAGTGTGTTTAAAGTTCTAATTTCGAAATTGGTACAAGTATACTTTTAGAATACTTCAGATATACTTATAGTACACTTATTACTTAGTATACTTAAAGTGTACTTTCACAAATTTAAGTATGTTTGAAAGATACTGAAGTATACTTTTTTTTCACCTGGGTGAACTGAGCCATAGTTTGTCATGTTTCACCTACTGGTTATTTATTATAGTTTAATTGCTAGATCAAATCACTGCAGCCTGACATTTTATTGGGGAATCAAAATAATCTTATCATTTTACTTATTTATTTATTTTATTTAAAAATCTGGGGTGCATTTGAGTACAGCATTATTACTAGATTACTAGATTATTAAATCAAGCACTTTCAGAAGTAACCTGTAATAAACAAAGTCCATCTTTGTCATAGCATAAACACCAATGTTTACACTGTTTTTCAATGCTTCCATGCAATGCATATAAGGCACCTATTGCTCTACATCAGTGTTTCCCAACCCTGGTCTTCAAGGCACACTGACCTTTGATGTTTTAGATGTTCCCCTGCTTCAACACACACCATTCAGATGATTGCAATTCAGCAAAACCCTGTTAATCAGCCATCAATTGCAATCATGTGTGCTGTTGATGCAGGGGAGCATCTAAAACATGCAGGTCAGTGTGCCTTGAGGACCAGGGTTGGGAAGCACTGCTCTACACCTATAATTAATTTGATGTTAAGAGATGAGCGTTTTCTAAAGGTAACGAACTGCAACGAAGTACAAATCAGATTTTTACTTTTGTGTTGAATGTCTGTTATACAATATATTTACCACTAAAAACAAACAAACAACAACACTTTTATGCAAAATTCAGCAACTGCACAGTTCTTGTTAAATAGTGTAAGATGAGTAGTAGGCCTATTTCAAAAGAGCAGAAGAAATCTTATGTTTTTTGAGCAATAACAATATTTGTTGCTAACCTGTTGCTAAGAGATGGGTGTGTTTACTGGTAACCAAGTGCCACAAAGTGAAAATCAGATTTTTACTTTTGAAAAATTTGGCAACGGTAAATGTCTTGTATCTAATAAGGTAAGCATTATTTCGAAAGAGCTTATGTTTTATAAACTATAAAACTTGCTACTAATTTGGTTTTAAGAGATAAGTGTTTTCTACGGGTAACCAACTGCAACGAAGTATAAATCGAGATTTTTACTTTTGTGTTGAATGTTTTATAAAATATTTAAAACTAATGACAAAAAGAATGAACTTTTCTACAAAATTCACCAACTACACAATTCTTAAGTATAAAATAAGTGTATTTAAAAAGAGCAGAAGAAATATGTTTTTTGATCAATAAGAAGTTTTGTTGCTAGCCTGTTGCTAAGAGATGGGTGTGTTTACTGGTAACCAAGTGCTACGAATTAAACTTAAGACTTTTGTGTTGCGGGAATGATGTATTTAGTGCAGCAGATTTTTTTTTTTCATAACGCCTGCTCACTTTGTGCTACTTTTACCCTTAGCAACAGTTGCCATGCTTCTGACAATGATGTCATCAGCATGACTTCAAATGATGTCTGTGTCATGAGGCCCTTCTGAGGATGACTTTATGATGTCATAAGAGTCCATGACATCACCAACTGATCAGTTAATTCTCTGATCAGTTACCACAAAACAGTTAACAAGTCAGCCAACGCAAGATTCATTTGGACGTTTTAGCTCAGCACAATAAAGATGAATGACGAAAGCCCACAGAGGGAAATGGATGTGAAGCCTAAGGTTTCTTTTTGGACGAAAGTGAAAAAAACATTTTCCAACAAAGTTCATCCAGGTCAAAGAAGCCCAGATTACAAAAAGAGATACTTTCTCAGTGAACTTCTGTGGAAAGTGATTGAAAAGGCTGCAGATGGACCAACTCTGCATCTTGTCAGACCAAACTTTGAGGATCAGCATAGTCAAATTTTGATTTTGCTTTTGAGAGAAACTGGAGATATAAATGTGGACATACTCTCGGAGGTGTCAGAAGAGCTTGGTGAAAGGATTTTCCACAGTATTGCGAGAGATGCATTCCACTTTGCCAATGAACTGCATTTAATTGCACTACTTGATTACCCAGAAGGACACCAAGTCATTGTGGAAAAATTCAAAAAGCACCTGGAGAATCCTGTTCCTCCAAAGAAAATGTTAACATCAACAAAAAGAAAGTTCAGAAAGACTTTTTTTCCTAACGAGGACTTGTACGCAGATGAAAACTGCTTGAGTGAGGATTATACTCAGGCAACCATGGACCCTGAACAATTTTTGAGGGACGCAAACAGAATGGGTTTCAGACGTGGAACAGAAGATGAAAGGAGAGTTATGGTGGAAAATATTGTTTGGAGATTGATTTACCAGTCTAGTAGCAGATCTAGCTGTGCGGATTACAAATTGAAGCACCTCAAACGTGTCCAGAGAAAGCTTGCTAGAAAAATCTGGAGAAAAGTCAAGCACATAGATTTTGTCTTTTATGATAAAATGGAAAAAAAAGTCTGCCAAGATATCTTGCAACTTCTCTGGGGCAATGAAGATATGGTTGGAGAGTTACTCTTCAAGATGATAAAAAGCAGCAACCCAATAGTCATTTACAAGGTTGTGGAGTGCTTTACAAGAACCCTGGCACGGCCGAGGAAAATCAATCTCCGAGACACCTTTCTTCATAAGGCATGGGGGCTCATCAAAAAGGCTGCATGTTGTGGAGACGATTCAAACAAAGAAGAGAGGCAAGAACCCACCAAGAGTGGACCAAACGTGTTTAGTCCACGGTTAGCTGGGCCTCTAAATTTGGTCAACTCAGAGGCTGGTACTGACTCGGAGGAGTCAGAGCCGGTCTCTGAGTCAGGACCTGTCCCAGAGTTAGGACACATCTCAGAGTCAGGACTTGTCTCCGAGTCAGGTCCCGTCTCAGGGTCAGGACAGACATCTGAGACGAGACCTGCCTCAGAGTCAGGACAGACCTCTGAGATGGGACCTGCTTCAGAGTCAGTACAGACCTCTGTCACGGGCCCTGAGTCAGAGTCAGGACAGACCTCTGCTACGGGACCTGCGTCAGAGTCAGGACCTGTCTCAGAGTTAGGACCTGTCTCTGAGTCAGAACCTGCCTCAGAGTCAGGACAGACATCTGAGACGAGACCTGCCTCAGAGTCAGGACAGACCTCTGAGATGGGACCTGCTTCAGAGTCAGTACAGACCTCTGAGACGGGACCTGCCTCAGAGTCAGGACAGACCTCTGCGACGGGACCTGCGTCAGAGTCAGGACCTGTCTCAGAGTTAGGACCTGTCTCTGAGTCAGGACCTGCCTCGGTGTCAGGACAGACCTCTGAGACGGACCCTGCCTCAGAGTCAGGACCTGTCTCAGAGTTAGGACCTGTCTCTGAGTCAGGACCTGCCACGGTGTCAGTACAGACCTCTGAGACGGGACCTGCCTCCGAGTCAGGACCTGTCTCAGAGTCTGGACCTGCGTCAGAGTCAGGACCTGTCTGAGTCAGGACCTGTCTCAGAGTCAGGACCTGTCTCAGAGTCTGGACTTGCCTCAGTGTCAGGACAGACCTCTGAGACAGGACCTGCCTCAGTGTCAGGACAGACCTCTGAGACGGGACCTGCCTCAGAGTCAGTACAGACCTCTGAGTCAGGACCTGTCTCAGAGTCAGGACCTGTCTCAGAGTCTGGACCTGTCTCAGAGTCTGGACAGATGTCTGAGTCAGGACCTGTCTCAGAGTCTGGACAGATGTCTGAGTCAGGACCTGTCTCAGAGTCTGGACCTGCCTCAGAGTTAGGACCTGTCTCAGAGTCAAGACCTGTCTCAGAGTCTGGACTGATGTGTGAGTCAGGACCTGTCTCAGAGTCTGGACAGATGTCTGAGTCTGGACCTGTCTCTGAGTTAGGACCTGTCTCAGAGTCAGGGCCTGCCTACGAGTCCGGACCTGTCTCAGAGTCTGGACCTGTCTCAGAGTCTGGACAGATGTCTGAGTCTGGACAGATGTCTGAGTCTGGACAGATGTCTGAGTCTGGACCTGCCTCGAGTCTGGACCTGCCTCCGAGTTAGGACCTGCCTCTGAGTCAAGACCTGTCTCAGAGTCTGGACTGATGTGTGAGTCAGGACCTGTCTCAGAGTTTGGCCCAGCCTCCTAGTCAGGACCTGTCTCAGAGTCTGGACAGATGTCTGAGTCAGGACCTGTCTCAGAGTCTGGACAGATGTCTGAGTCAGGACCTGTCTCAGAGTTAGGGCCTGCCTCCGAGTCAGGACCTGTCTCAGAATCAGGACCTGCCTCGAGTCTGGACAGATCTCCGAGTCAGTATCGGTTTCTGTGTCTGGACAGTTGTCTGAGTCAGGACCTGTCTCCGTCTCACGACAGACCTCTGGGTCCTCATGCCTAATCGGTGTTTTCAGGATTTTTTCTCACCAACGGATGGACACCTTGTCAGAAGAGTCAAAACTGGATGCGTTTCCTCAGCAGAACTTCGCAACCTACCGGAGCGGATGATTATGGCCTGAAGAGTGCTTACAAGTTTTTAATCTGAGAATACCGGAAACTTTTAGCCATCCGCTGTTACACTCAGAGCAATGTGGGTAGAGTGTACCGAAGAGTCAGAACGGGGGGCCGACAGAACGGTGGCGGACTGGGGGGGCTAGAAGGGTTTCGAAGAAGAACGAGAGAAGGTGGGGGGCTGACATATCGTTAGAGAGGTGGGGGGTGGGGGAAGTGAAGAAGGAGGGAACGAAGGAGAGGCATTGAGGGGGGCTAGTGTACCATGAGTGGTACACTAGCCCCCCCCCCTCAATGTAGAGGTAGATGTGAGGGGTCAAAGAGGGTGGGGGCGATCTAGCGTACCATTGGGAGTGGGGTGGACGGATGGCGTATTGCAAGAAGGGGGAGGAGCTCTGGCTGTAGAAGGAGGGGGGTGAAGGAAAGACATTGGGGGGGCCTAGTGTACCATGAGTGGTACACTAGCCCCCCCTCAATGTATAGGTAGATGTGAGGGGTCGAAGAGGGTGGGGGCGATCTAGCGTACCGTTGAGTGCTGGGGTGGGGGGAGCGGACGGACAGCGAATTGCAAGAAAGGGGAGGAGGTCTGGCTGCAGAAAGAGGGGGGCGAAGGAAAGACATTGGGGGGGCCTAGTGTACCATGAGTGGTACACTAGCCCCCCCTCAATGCATAGGTAGATGTGAGGGGTCGAAGAGGGTGGGGGCGATCTTGCGTACCGTTGAGTGCTGGGGGGCGGACGGACAGCGAATTGCAAGAAGGGGGAGGAGGTCTGGCTGCAGAAAGAGGGGGACGAAGAAGAGACGTTAATCCCCCGAGCCACCTATAAATGCTATTTTATTTATATTATCAGGGCTATTGTAAACAAATATTTTAGTAATCGCATAATCTATCGATTATTCTTACGATTAATCGAGTAATCATATAAAAAAATGGACAAAATAAAGTATTGGTAAATCTGGCATAACAGTATTACTATTGGATATCAATATCAGTTAAATTTTCATTTTTGAGCTTCCCTAACAGTTACTTTTTTGTAGTTTAGAAAACTAACCTGTAATAATAACAAGTCACTTTCTAAGTTAACCTGAAAAAAGTTATACAAAAATCTAAAATTAATTTCAATTTAATAAAAAGAGGCATGCTCACAAATACGCTTATTAAAAATGTCTATGATCCAGCATTTAGTTTATGTAGTCAGTCAGTTTAATAGATGAACTCTCACGTTGCCCCATACATGTTCCGTAAAAAACAAGAAAATGTATTGGCAGAAAATTACCAGGACATTTCCCTGTTTTTTATGGAAAAAATAGAAATAAAATATTGTTAAATTACGGGAAACTTCTGACGGAAATTCTGTGAATAAAACATTTAATCAAATTTTTTTTTTCAGAATTTTCATCAAAATATTTTGCATAATTTAACAGTTTTTATGTTAAATTTAACAATTTGTTGTTAACCCAAAACTGAAATTATCTCCCTTTTACTCTGTATTTTGTGATTTATTCACAAACTTTTTTAAAAAATCTTGGACATTTCCAATACGGGAGGAGGCCTCAGGAAAGACCAAGACACGCTGGAGGGATTATGTCTCTCAGCTGGCCTGGGAACGCTTTGGGGTTCCTCTGGAGGAGCTGGAAGAAGTGGCTGGGGAGAGGGAAGTCTGGGGCTCCCTTCTGAAGCTGTTTTTAAACGGCATTCGTTTAAAAACAGCTTCCGACCCCCGGATAAGCGGCAGAAAATGGATGGAATGAGGGATTTCCAAATACTGTTGTCATCCAAACCATTGAAGTCTGTACCAACATACCATATGTTAATTATCGTGTAAAATATATTAAAGTTAATGTATTTAATATATTAACATAATTTTGAAACAAAATTTAATTCTAAGTCCACAGAAAATGTAGTTGTAGAACCCAAAACACTTAGTTTGAAAGTAGCTCATGCAAAGTGATGTAAAAATGAAACCATTCTACAATCAATTTGCAGACTTCATTTTTCAATTTAAAATTATAAATTAACATGTCATCTATTTTTTATAACTAACCTTTGCTATTATATATTAAGAGCTAAACATATTCTTGAGCTTGCTAATATTTATCTTCATACATCACAACTAATTTATTGCATTTTATTATACAAATTTTCAACGTATAAATTAAATGTAAAGCAGTCTTGACTCTAGTCTTTGAAGTCAAATAAACAATTTTGTTAAGTTATTACTATAAGATGGAACATAAAAAAATTGCTTTTGAACATGAAAATCATAGTTGTAAAGAGGACCAACATACTTCAAAATAAATGCCAAAAGTCAAACATTATTTTTATGAAATACAGGTATAAATATTTTGTTAAAAATCAAATGCTACATAAACCCAATCGGTAACACTTTATTTGAAGGTGGGTGAATAAGACTGACATGACACCGTCATAAACACCTAGGTTCTTAAAAATATGCCTACATATTACATTAAACACACTTTAAAGGTGCCAAAAAGACATACTTCTGCATATGTATCAATTAGTTTTATTTTGTAATCAGGTTGCTGCGTGATGCAGACTTCTGCCCAGGTCCCTCTTGAAAATGAGATCTGGATCCAGTGGCGCAACTACACATTATTCAGGTGGATGCGAAAACATAGATCGGCGCCCCCCACCACCCAACCCCCCGGGGGAAGGATCGTCAGGGTGAAGGAGCGATGCTCCCCCCCCCCCCAGAGGCGACAATACGTGAAGGGTAAATTTACCTCGTTATGTGCGCGAGGTGAAGGAGCGTTACACTCGCCGAAGTGTATGGGAAAACAATCATCGGCGCGCCGCCCCCTCCAGACGGGGTTTTGGCACCCCCTCTGGTGCTGCGCCCCTATGCGTTGCATACTCTGCATACCCACTTTTTGCGCCACTGCAATAACGTTACGGGGATGGCCACTCAGGGGATGAAAGCTAAAAACTTTGAATGCCTGCTGGAAAAAAACTGGCCAGAATCAGCGCAAAACCCGACCAGAGGCTCGCTTGATGAGATCCATCACTCTGCCGTAGATACAGCGGTGAATCTCGCGGGGCAGGTTGGAGGAGACGCTTTGATGACATGACTCTGGATCACATTAAGGCCCGATTGATGAATACGCACATCCGCTGACCTGAAAACAGCTTTTGTTCTTTGGTTTCAATATAGGGTATTTAATTATGCTGTATAATAATTGTAAAAACTAAAGGTAACTCTACTTTGCGGATTTCACTTATCGAGGGTTATTTTCAGAACGCAACCTCCGCGAAAAACGAGGGATCACTATAATGCCGATTTAACAATTTGGTCATTTTCTATTTATTTATTCAGTTGTAGCTTGGCATGGTGACTGACTAATAATAGATGATGTGAGAAAATAGGGAGCAGACATTGAGTGAATATTGGTGTACAAAGTGGAATCTTCAACCTTGCTAGGATTACAGTGTAAAGAAGGGATATTAATGCCAAATGAAGGGGACAGTATACTCCTTACCAATTACACTACATGATGTTATGGCCAAGCCGGGTGCATACAACAGGAGGAAGGGATTAATTGCATTGGACCCTGTCTCCAATAGAGACCTAGTTATTAGCTTCTGGTGCAGGTGTAGCAACTGCTGTGAGTGTGTCATTTAGAGAAGTCAGAATGGCTGGCAGTGGCTGGGTTGAAAAGCTGGATTTGGATTAAAAAGGTGCAACTCACCTGTTTTATTTTCTACTTGTAATACAAATCTGACTGCCTTTCAGAGCTCAACAGAAAATACTAAACTATTTATAGGCTATTTCTAAGAATTAAGCCAATCTCCAACCTCCCATTTATCAGCAAAATTATTGAAAAAGCTGTGTTTAAACAATGAAATAGCTTTCTAACTATAACCAAATGCTTTGACGTCTTCCAGACCGGTTTCTGGTCTCACTGAAACCGCCCTAGTCAAAGTGTTCAATGTCATTCATATAAACAAGGACTGGAAGAACCACAGTTCTGGCTCTGTTGGACCTCAGTGAAGCTTTTGAAACTGTTGATCATGACATATTACGAGAACGATTGGAGATTTTTGGTCAAACTCTCCGGTCCATTGCTCAACTGGTTTGAACAGGTTCAATCCTAGGACCCCTCTTATTCAATATCCAAATGCTCCCAATAGCTCAGGTTATAACAGAAAATAAGATTAGAAACCATAACTATGCAGATGATACAAAGCTCTACATTATGATGTCACCGGGTGACTCAGAATCCATCCACAATACATTAAAGATCTGCTGCTGTTGGATCACCTTTCCAGACCCCTCAGGTCTGCTTTGCATCCCCAGAACCAGAACCAAACATGGAGAAGCAGCATCCAGCTTCTATTCACCACAAATCTGGAATAAACTTCCAGAAACTTTGTAATGCCTTGTTGCTGAAATGTGCTATACACATAAAATTTGATTGATTGATTGGGAAAAACAGCCTTGAGAAGACATTTGTTGTGAATTAGCAATAAATAAATAAATCAATAAATAAACTGAAACAATATCAATTTCATTCTGATCAGATGAATAGACCATATCAGCTCACTGGATCAGCTCCTCCTGATGGTAGTACTTTGTTCCTCCATGCCTGAAGCTGAGTCTGGCTGCACTCCAGAGGAAGATGACTTCAGCTGCTTTTATCTGTTCAAGGACCTTGTTCTTTTGTTCATGATTCTGATCTAATTTGCATAGGTCAGGGTTCACATTGCAGAACAGAGAAAATGTGACCCACATCTGGCCCATTTGAACCATGTGCACAACTGAGTCAGACGAGCCATAGGAATCCAGATCAGGTTCAAATTAGATTATTGGATATCTGACTGTTATATAAAGTTCTGCATGGCTGTATCTTTCTTCACTGAATAATTTCATTAATACATCCAAAATTGGTGTGTAATCAATTTAAATGAGCCAAAATTTTCCATGTGGGTAAAGTTCCTCTGGGAAGTCAGTGTTGTCTTATAAAGAGATCATCAGTTGATTTCTTATTTTATGCACAAAATGAAAATATAAAAATGCCACAGTGTAAGCGGGGCAGAGAGAACTGCCTGGTCAGGTCACTTGTCACATAAAAAATAAGCCCTCAATTTAGATTTTAGACATTATACAGACTGCAGACATGTAAACTTGATAGTTTCATGCCGTATACTGTAATATTTTCTCCAAACATTGAGTCTGTTTAAACTCCTGTGAGAAACAATTAAAACTGGACCTTTGGTCACCCCAGAAAAAAGGTTAGACTGAGTTTTTATTTTGAAAAGCCAGAGCATGGGGTCTCTTTATGCTTGTTTCTGTATTTATCATCAAAAATAATAGAGGTGTCTACGAAAAATGCAATGAACATTCAAGTTAAACTTGGTAGGCCTAACAGCAGCCAATCAGAGTGGAAAAAATATTCTTATTTTGTGCCATTTTCTAGTTGTTAAATATTCCACAAAATGACCAGATAAAAAATGTTCAACATGCCAGTTTAAACTTTGGTCTATTTGCAAATGACTGAACTCTGCAACATTAAAACATGGATAGAACTGTAACTACATTAATCATAGCTCTTCTTCTCTTCAGTGTTTCTGTCGGTTTCTGGTGGTGCAGCTCTGTGCTGCCTTCAGGAGAATGGGACATCAGAGTATCATCCATAAAACTTCACCCACATGGCATTTATTGTGCAAACCAGAGCTTTCAGCGGAAAAACAAAAGTACCAGGTCCTTTTAATGCCATACAAATATGAGACAGAAACATGGATTATATCTGTATATAGACCTGTCTATTGATTATAGATTAATAGTTTTACTGGACAGAAATTACAAAGAACAAATCTGGTTCTTAATCAAATCCTAATGAGTCAAATTGAAAGTGTCATGGAGTCATCAGCCTGATGACATTAACACTGACATGAAAAATAATATTGAAGAAATAAATATATCAAATCTAATTAAAAACATAAATAAGTGATCAGTTCTTTACTGTTATGGTCTGTAAGATATATTTATTCTCAGCACTAGATATGGTCTCAACAAACCCATGGCATTTCAACAATATTATTTTACCTTTTATCTGGAAATAGTGTCTGTTTATTCTTGCCATACAGTCTCTGTATTAATTATTGCTCGAAAGGTCTTGCCATACCAGTTTATTCCTCTTTACTTTAGTTTCTTGGTTTATTCTTGCGTTTTGTTCTTCATTCATTTCCATTTAGTTTCATTTGATTAGTATTATCCTCTTGGTTTATTGCTATGTCCACTTTAGTTTATTTCCTGTTGCTAGATTTATCTTGTCGTTTATTGACCATCAGTAATCTTCTGCTGCGCCGCCTAATCGTCATGTGTTTCACATCACGTGTTGATTTTTTTCACTGTTCAGCGTCAGATTCTCTGTTTTTATGCCATAATTCACATCTAGGTCGTCTCTCCGTTTTATGTCCCGCTTCTCCTGTTTCAGAGTTTTGCGCAATGTGAACGTCTTTTTTTTTTAAGCCCCTAAGATGCAGGGCGGTCGGGAAGCGTATTGATGGGGAAAAGGCAGACTGACATAAACCTTTTAAAACAACGGAAACAATTTCTGCATTCTGATTATTGAAATTTAAAAGTGCTGTGTTGTTCTATCACCCCCGTTTCATACCGGACCACTTACAGCTCCGTGTTAACGCTATAAAATGAACGCTCTCTATCGTGGTATCACCCATGGAGGGATTTCTTGATTTAAATGGGTTAATTTTTCAGAGGGATACAAAGTGAAGGTGTCGTGATTTTAGCTACCAGTAGCAGGAGAACGGAGCTGCGCCAAGAAGCTAACAGAAGCTACAAACACTGAATAGAAGAAGAGCTGCCATCGATACAGTTGCAGCCAAGCATGGTTTAATGTTACACAATACAGTTTTATCAAGTTACTCAAAGTCTAAACTGGCATTGTTGTGCATTTAAGGTGTAAAGTTTACCTTCGACCAAACGCCCCCCAAAGGCATCCCAGCGCCCCCTTTTGTAAAAATTTCAGCCAGCGCCCCCTGCCGTCCTCTGAACGCCCCCTGGGGGGTGGTACCGCCCACGTTGAGAACCACTAGTTTAGATGGTTCTTTGTTTTTATTAAACTGCCAACTGCTGTATTTGTATGAAATGCCAATGTTTTATAAAAGTGTGTTTAGAGCATGGACAATTTTTGAATGGAAAAGACTGGGAACCAACTGTGTCTTTGTTTTGGCTTCTAGAAGAACCTTTATGTTTTGAGGCACGTTTGGCTTTAGAAGATGAAGTTGGATTATGAAGAAAACTACTTCAGAATAAAGTTCTGAAATTAAGACACCTTGTGGAAACGGCTGGACCAGAACTTCAAAACACAGAGGCGACAGCTTCCCTGCTTGGGATAAAATCGATTTGAGTCATGAAGACTATTTTAGACCGGTGGCTTGGAAAATTGACTTTGGATGATAAACAGATGCTGGTGGATTGTTATAATGGAGAAGAACTCCCTGATTCTACAGATCCTTTTCCAGAGATGGGATTAAATATTGATTTCTCAGATTTGGCGGGTCCAAAAATTAAAATTTTTGCATGTTGAATGGGAATTTTTTTAAGAAATTGGTTGTTCAAGGGTTGATAAAGAAACAGTTAAGTGGAAGAACTGATACTGTTTGGAGAGATAAGTTCAAAGTAGGAGATAATCAGAAACCTATATGGAGGGTTTTTTATAAGCCCCCCATGAGTAATAGGGTGAGTGACTTACAGTGGAGGATTCTGCACGGTGCTGTGAGTGTTAACAGTTTTGTGTGGAAATTTGAAAAATACACAAATTTTGTCCCTTTTGTGAATAAATAGAAACTACTTTTCACATGTTTCTTGAATGTAAATGACTCTCCATTGCTTTTGTTGTTGGAAGATGTTTTTAAAAAATGTGTCTGGTCTGAAGTAGCTTTTATATTTGGTGCAGGTTATACAGAAAAGGAAGCCAATAAGTGGAATTTGTTAAACTTTCTTATTGGACAGGCAACATTTTCAATTATATTAGCAAGAAAAATAAATTAAATGGTGTTATGGGCGAAAAGGTTGACAAGATGTTTATTTTGATGGTAAAAAACAGTAAAAGCAGAATTTATGTTTTTTGCAATGATGAATAACTTAACAGATTTTTTTTCATTGTGGTGCTTTAATAATGTTGTGTGCTCCGTGGGTGATAGAAAGCTAGTTTTTAATTCAATGTTTATGTGAATGTTAAAGTAAATGCTGAAATGTATTTTTATTGAAAAATAAATGTGTTGTTAAAAATCAAAATCTTTCTTTCTTTCGTTTATTTTATTTTGTTTGTATTTATTTTAATTCATGTAAAGCATTTTGAATTGCCTTGTTGCTGAAAATGTGCTATATAAATAAGATTACCTTACCTTACCATAGGTCATTTTCAAATGAAAGAATTAACTGCCTGAAAATACATGGACCTAAACCTGAGCCATTATCCGATTTCTAATTTTGTGCACAAAAATGAAAATGAAAAAAAAAACAACAAAAAACTGATAAATACAGCTCACTACTGATTTTGTTGTCTGATCCGAAAGTTCTCTCTGCCCTGCACTTTGTGTAGAGACACCTTTGTGTACCTGGAATGTTGGTTTGGTTCCTTCACACGTTTGGCAAATCCTTTATTCTCCTGTGGAAGCCATACTGAGGTGCCCAGACATTTGCTTCTCTTCAGAGCTGCAGTTTTCAGCCTCACAGAGCAGCGTCTTCCACTCAGTTCCTTCAAACTAGTGGCAACAGCAGTTAGCAAACACCTGGTGAAACTAAGCTGAGTTCATCATATGAGCTACTTCTCAGTCAAGTTATCATGAGAACCGTAAATGTGTCAATGGAGAAAGAATGTTGATGACTTAATGAAGGCATTGGAATAAGCAGGAGCTTCTTAAGGAGACGGAGGCCAATTTAAAGGAAGGTGTTAAAATGCAATG
The DNA here is from genome assembly GCF_904066995.2 of Poecilia reticulata. Lineage (NCBI taxonomy): Eukaryota > Metazoa > Chordata > Actinopteri > Cyprinodontiformes > Poeciliidae > Poecilia > Poecilia reticulata. The sequence goes on from NC_088842.1 coordinate 1,965,921, forward strand.
TCAGACTTCTTTAAAGTCATGTTTGGTTTAAACAGCATTTTTATAACAACTGAAGTTAACATTTAGTTGATTGTGTTATAAATGGTACTATTTACCTGATAAATACAGGCAAATAGTATTTACCTCGCCTTTAATATTACAATAAATAAAACAACATTGAGATATTTTCTTCCACTTTGTGCTGCTAAAAACTACTTTAGAGTCAAAAGAAACCTCCCAGAGGTTTCTAATCGAAGAGGGAAATGGGAGTGGAATTACTGATGGTCTCCTGTGTACAAGGGAGGCACCCTGAGAACACACAAAGCACATTGGAGGTGGCAACTTGACAGATGCCCACTTCATGAATTTTGAATTAAATTGGCCTTTGATGAATTTGGAATGTGCTACCTCTGTTCCAAAGCAATAGGAATCCAATAAAACGCTGACACCACACAAATAAAGCCATACATTCCCACAGACCTAGGAATGAGCCTCCAGTGAGGAAAAATGACTGCAGCACCAGGAAGCAGCAGCAGAGAGGGATTGCAGAAAGGCAGAGGCACAAAAACGAGAAGATGGGAAAAGAGTTACTTATATGAGTGAGGCTAAAAGAGGTGGTGACAGGCAGTGAGGCCCTGATATGAGGAGGAAGCATTTGGAGAGCAGGAGAGTCAGAGGAAATAGAGAGAGGCCTAAATGAAGGTGGAAGGAAGGTTTATAAGGGGAGTGGAGGGAGTGCCAAGCCCTGGCTTCTAATACATTAGCCCTGTCCTTTTGAGTGGAAGGGAACATATTGGTTGGAGCCAATTCCCACATGGTGCTCGGGCTGGCTGGAGCTCATCAGTGGGACATGCCAGAGCCTTGTGTAAATCAGAGGCCCCACTGCTGAGGGCCGATTTCCCCTGAGGAGACCAGCCGCAGCCAATCACAGGCCTTAATCTCCTGCTCAAACAGTCCTAAACAGCAAAACATTTTAAATATCCAAAATATACCGGTTAATGAGTGTCAAACAGCTGTGGGTGTAGATGACTGACGCTGTCATTTGCACACTGTAAAACTAAACTGTCGTCAGAGTTAGGAGAGAAATTAGAAGTTTAAGAGAATAGTAAATAAAAAAACCACAGGGGATATAAGGAACAAAACCTTTCTTTTCTCCAGCAGTGGAGCATTTATAAACTGAACTTCAACATTTTTTAAATCTAAAAAAATAAAATATTATGAAAAAGTTCAATATTTTTGGTCACTCATCAAAATCGTAGTATTAGTACTAGTACTAGTACTAATAATAGACTTTTGCAACATCCACAAATATTTTTTTGTTTTGACAGATGTACAACATTATTTGACAGCTTTAAGTAAACATTTCTATTTGCTTCCCAACATAAATTTGTATTTGGACATAATTTCCTGTCATGGTTCACAGTTTTTTATCCTTCGGTCAACGGCTGCATGAAAACAACCGGATCATTCAGCTTCGATCTCAAAAGAGGTACCAGATAGAGTTCATTGGATGATTATTAGCTGCAATTTGTCATAAAAAATATTCTGGGAATTGAAAAGCTAACAGAACATAAAATTAGTTTGCATGCTGTTGATGTGCTGCTCCTTCACTCTGCCTGCTTTGTGATGTCACAAATATTGATATGAAAAATATTAGATCCCAAATGCTTCTTGTTGTTCAAAGCACAGCTAAGAAAACAATACTTAAGAATAACAAGAACAAACGGATTGCAAATACAATTACATTTTTAAGTTTATGAGATCATGTTTCTTTGGAGAGAATGTCGGCTTTTAGTCATTATTGGTCTGTTTTCTCCTGCTGCTCTCCAGCTCCTCCTGCTCTTGCTAATTGATCACTGCTCTCCTCAGAACCTATGTCTGTTTAAATATCTGCTCCTCACTCACTCAGTATCAGACCGTCTGTCATCGTTCCTGTCACAGTCCTGTTCTACGTCATTGTTCCTGTTTGTGGTCCTGTTTTACACCCTTACCTCTGCCTCTGCCGGCTCCTGGTCTGTGCTGTAAGTGCCTCTGGTTTTAGATCATTTCTGCTCTGTGGATTTTAAATTTGTTTTGACTTTGCCACCAAGATTTAAAAAACAGATCTTGTTGCAGGAAGCCCATTCACCAACATTTATACTGGAGAATCCTTTCACTACGACACCATTTTTCATGCTTTCCATTGTGTGGATTTTTTTTCTCCAGCAGGTGAAACAATCCTCAGTAAGACGACCGTCTAACTCACCTCCCACCAAGGAAACCACCAGTGGCGGCTGGCCAGTAGGGGGCGCTTGGGCGCCGCCCCCTTTAAATTGTTTAGATAATAAATAATTTAATTCTTAACTGCAAAATACTTAGAAATGTATTTATTCATACTGTATGTCCAATAGACATGTTAGAATGTATTAAAATAGTAAATGCATAATTCTATTTAATTGCTCACATTGTGCACACTTCCTGTGTGCAGGGCGCCGTTCTAATGAGAGTGTATGTAGGCGCGTCAACTGCGTCAACTTTTGGCAAGCAGGTGATCTGAGGCTGACTTTTAATTGGTTATTTAAGGTTTTCCACAGGGCGCAGCGCTATGAGGGGCCGTTTAGGACAAAATCTATGTTTTGTCTCTCACACACTACAAGAAACTCACGCACACTCCAAAAAACATCACGCACACTCTAAAAAACATCACGCACACTCTAAAAAACATCACGCACACTCAAAAAAACATCACGCACACTCAGAAAAACATCACGCACACTCAGAAAAACATCACGCACACTCCAAAAAAACATCACGCACACTCTAAAAAACATCACGCACACTCTAAAAAACATCACGCACACTCTAAAAAACATCACGCACACTCTAAAAAACATCACGCACACTCTAAAAAACATCACGCACACTCCAAAAAAACATCACGCACACTCCAAAAAAGCATCACGCACACTCTAAAAATACTCAAATTGCGTATACATACTACTAAAATGTCTCACGCACACATTTTATCTTTCTTGCACACATACACTGTACTAACATCTCGCACACACACACAAAAGCTATCTTTCTCGCTCACATACACTACTAACATGTCGCACACACACACAAACGCTATCTTTCTCGCTCACATACACTACTAACATGTCGCACACACACACAAACGCTATCTTTCTCGCTCACATACACTACTAACATGTCGCACACACACACAAACGCTATCTTTCTCGCTCACATACACTACTAACATGTCGCACACACACACAAACGCTATCTTTCTCGCTCACATACACTACTAACATGTCGCACACACACACAAACGCTATCTTTCTCGCACACATACACGGTACTAACTCGCACACACACACAAACGCTATCTTTCTCGCACACGTACATAAATGCTATCTTTCTCGCACACATACACTGTACTAACAACTCGCACACAAATGTTTCTCTCACATACACAAGACTAAAGTTGCGCGCACACACTCACACACTCGTTTTATGTATGTGTGAGAGCGAGACTCTTTTTTGAATGTGTGAGAGCGAGACTCGTTTTTTGAATGTGAGAGCGAGACTTTTTTTGAATGTGTGAGAATTGTCACGGAAGAGGCGGGGCATAATTTTTTGATCAACTGCGCATGCGTTGATCCTAAACTATAAGCTTCGATTGTTGACTCACTGTATGTTCTATTACTTAGTATATTTGTGCTTTTAAATATATATAGAACTTTAAACTTTCTTGTAACTTAAATGTACTATAGAAATAAATAAATCTGATTGATTGATTAGAAATAGCAAAATTGCTGTAGTACAATCTGTCCACTGGGTGCCAGCATTACAGGAATTATTAACCGGCGCCAACTAGTGCCGAAGAAGAAAGAGTAAACCTTGGTGCGCTGCGGCCGGGAGTTGTGGAGAACCCCCGGCCGACATTAGCGTTCATAAATCGGATCAACCTTGTGCTAAACGCCCCTACTCCCCGGAGCTCGAATATCGAATATCCAACTTGAAACTAACTTCACTGCGGTCCAATACCGCCTCGGTTTGAACTAGAGTTAGCCATGTTCGGTATAGCAGACTCTTTCTTCTTCGGCACTAGTTGGCTGTAATGCTGGCACCCAGTGGACAGATTGTACTACAGCAATTTTGCTATTTCTAATCAATCAATCAGATTTATTTATTTCTATAGTACATTTAAGTTACAAGAAAGTTTAAAGTTCTATATATATTTAAAAGCACAAATATACTAAGTAATAGAACATACAGTGAGTCAACAATCGAAGCTTATAGTTTAGGATCAACGCATGCGCAGTTGATCAAAAAATTATGCCCCGCCTCTTCCGTGACAATTCTCTCACATTCAAAAAAGTCTCGCTCTCACATTCAAAAAAAGTCTCGCTCTCACATTCGAAAAAAGAGTCTCGCTCTCACACATTCAAAAAAAGAGTCTCGCTCTCACACATACATAAAACGAGTGTGTGAGTGTGTGCGCGCAACTTTAGTCTTGTGTATGTGAGAGAAACATTTGTGTGCGAGTTGTTAGTACAGTGTATGTGTGCGAGAAAGATAGCATTTATGTACGTGTGCGAGAAAGATAGCGTTTGTGTGTGTGTGCGAGTTAGTACCGTGTATGTGTGCGAGAAAGATAGCGTTTGTGTGTGTGTGCGACATGTTAGTAGTGTATGTGAGCGAGAAATATAGCTTTTGTGTGTGTGTGTGCGACATGTTAGTAGTGTGTATGTGAGCGAGAAAGATAGCTTTTGTGTGTGTGTGCGAGATGTTAGTACAGTGTATGTGTGCAAGAAAGATAAAATGTGTGCGTGAGACATTTTAGTAGTATGTATACGCAATTTGAGTATTTTTAGAGTGTGCGTGATGCTTTTTTGGAGTGTGCGTGATGTTTTTTTGGAGTGTGCGTGATGTTTTTTAGAGTGTGCGTGATGTTTTTAGAGTGTGCGTGATGTTTTTTAGAGTGTGCGTGATGTTTTTTTGGAGTGTGCGTGATGTTTTTCTGAGTGTGCGTGATGTTTTTTTGAGTGTGCGTGATGTTTTTTGGAGTGTGCGTGAGTTTCTTGTAGTGTGTGAGAGACAAAACATAGATTTTGTCCTAAACGGCCCCTCATACAGCGCTCTGCGTCCCGGACACACCCATTCTGTTGTGTCATTACTGGTAGAGTGTCAGTACTGGCTAATTTTTTTTAAAACATTGTGTGATTGGACAATCCCCGATTCGACTCATTAGCGCAGCTGCAGTTCGTTAGGTCGATTCACGTTTACGTTTGCAAAGTGGAGTAGTTTCAAAATGAGAGAAAACTCTGTTTTGTCTTTACAAAAAAATGCTTTTACAAAGCGTTCACTTGAAGAAAAAAACAGGATAAAGGAGCTTGGACCGGATCGTTCCAATTTACAAATTCAGCAGCAGGCAATTGATCGTGGACGATTCTACACGCGGGCTTTTTCCAGCTCTTCTTATGACAAGCGGAGTTGGCTAGCTGGATGTGATGTCGGACACTGAGTGTAGAAGACCATGAAAGGATTGCTGCAGAGGTGAGTTTTTGTGGAAAATCACTGTTACACTGGTTTATGGTAGTGTTATTTAATATATTAGGAAGATGTGCGTTGTAGTTAGAAATACCTTTAGTTGTGTCTATGCTGTGTAGGTATGTTAATGTAATGTTTGTCAGCAAGATATTTTATTATTTAAGTTGTACTGAAGTTTATGGGTAATGGGGAATAAAACATTTGGTTACTGAATTTTGTATAATCTTGTCCCACAAAAATGCTGTAACACATTTCATAACACAGCCTTAAAAAAATGGCAGCAAATGTTATTAAAATCAGTAAGTTTATAAATAAAATGTGTTCCTTCTTTCTATGACTTAATAGAAAGGACAAAATAACATTTCATATTTAGAATGAAAAATGTGATTATAAAATCATAATCTTCATGTTTGTCCTTCTCTCTTAAGGTCTGTGATATCATACTGGGACACACCAGGGAGCGCTTTTCTTTCACAAACCACCTTGTTAGTGCCACACTCCTGCAGGGGGACAGATTTGAACAATACAACACAGCATTTCCTGAAGATGCACTGAGCAACACCTTAAAAGCCGATCCAGTGCTCAATCGAGGTAAACTGAAGACAGAGCTTACTCTCATCTACAGCAAGGAAGAGTTCAAAGCCTGTTGTGGTGCTGTGGGCCTACTCCAGCTGTTTATGGAAAACAATCTAGAAGAAGTCTTTTCAGAAACTCACGCTCTTGAAGATCCTCATCATCACACCCATGACCACAGCAGAAGCTGAAAGGTGCTTTTCAACTCTGAAAAGAATCAAGACTTTTCTGAGAAACTCAATGACTCGGGACGGGCTGAATGCATTGGCCATGTTGTCAATGGAGAAAAGACTAGTCACAGAGATGACTGACTTTAACAAGAATGTAATTGAGAAATTTGCAAGGCAGAAGGAAAGGAGGGCAAAATTCATGTTCAAATAGTGCTATTTTTTAAGATTTGTTTTGTTTGTTTGTTTGTGTGCGCCCCCCTCAGTTTTTTTAGCACCAGCCGCCACTGGAAACCACTTCAGTCATGTTACAGTTCACTTCAGGTTTCTGCATTGTTTCAGGGTTTTGTTGACACATTTTCTCATCAGTGTGTGTATTCTACAGAGTTGATTTGGAATATAAGCTGCTATTCATCTTGCACACATCTATTGCTATACCTAGAAAATTTGTCCCATGAAAGGCGTCCTTGGTGGAGTCCAGCTCTCAACATAAACAAGTTCATCTTACTGCCAGCAATGTGAGCCGAGCTCTGATACTGGTGGTGTAAGGGACCAGGGCCTGGTACCCCATATTCCTGACATACCCATCTACAGCCACGGGATGCAGCTGAACACTTTGTCCACATTCACAAAGCACATATGAAATGGTTGGACAAACTTCCATGCACTCCAAAAGGGGCTCCAAAAAGGGATAGTAATCGGAACTAAAGCTTGGTGTATAAATAAAAACAATCATGAGGCTGGGGTGAACTTTCACCAAGATGGGGGGCACTTCATTTATTACAAAAGGGGGACACTCTTCCAGAGTGGAAGAGTGTCCAACTCCTCTAGATGAGACTCCTGTAAGAGCAGTGCAGTCTAGTTGATTTAGTCCAGATCTGTAATTTTAGTTCACCTGATTCATTTGTCATTGTTAATTTATCTTGAATATTTTCATGTTTCATAAAAAAAAAACTGTTAAAAAAAACATGCTAAACACATTAACCATCCTCACAGAAAAGTTACAGAAACAAAAACTAAACTTCCACTGTACACATGTCAATTACTTTGTTACTTTGTTTCCTCAAAAAATACAGTACAGTTGCCAATGCAAAAGAAAAACATGGCATCTTTTTAATGTGATGGAACGTGTTTAATCTCGTATCATCGTTTGTGTTCAAGCAAGTTGCTAAATAAATTGAGAGTGATTTATGAATTTAAGATCTTTGTCCAAGTGAACCAGTAGTGGTGATGACTAAGCAGTTCCTTCTTCCAAGAGTACATCTCACCTCTCTCCCAACAGCATGTGCATACTCTAATATGAATAATGTTTCTCCTCCAAGTCCCCCTTTTGTAATAAATGGAGTGCCATTTCACACAATGGCAAAGTCAGGCCTGTATTGATTAACTCTCATCATCGACTCACAACGCCTGCTTCCTTGATTTATGATTGTCTGTTATTTTTACATTAGCTGTCAAATTCATCTTGTCTTCCTCCGCTGCCGAGGTCGGCTTCAGCAAACAGTAAACACCCAGCGCCGTGCCTGCTACACCCCTCATGGGAATGGACTTTGTTTTCTGTGAAGGAAGTCTGGCTACACCAAGCAGATGGAAACGTGTTCAGGCTGGTTCCACAGCAGGTTGAGGAAGAAGTGCTTCAGCGTAGAGCTGTCAGTGGAACTACAGACGTCTACTGGACAGGAACAAGACACATGTATAATAAATATGTTAGTCGTTTAAGCAGGTTTTGGAGTTTTTAGTTTATGTAGATTTATTCCTGTGCATGTAATGCCTCTTTATACTCCTGAGTGAATTCCTTGAAAGGCCTTTTTGCACAGCAGGACCCGACCCTGCCTGGTTTCAAACCTTGAATAAGCGTTTTTGCATTAGCCTTCAGGGCTCAGTCTTAGCCCAGTGTTTAGAACCACCAAGAGCTGTGGTTCCATTTGGGTTAGTCAACTCTTGATTGGTTCATTGGTTGAAGGTACAGAGGCGAGTCTTCTTCAGATCTCTCAGTCAGAGATTGCATTAGACTTTGACGATGTCTGTCGTTTTAACCGACAGACCAAAAAAAAAAAAAGAAAAAGCAATAGATGTTGCCGAGTGAATTAGTTACAGGTAAAGCTGAGGCCATTTGATTCCTCAGTTTTTTTGCTGACATGTGGGTACAGGAGCTGGATGGGACAATAAAGAAGAAAAGGAAGTGTTTCTCCAAAGAGATGGCCTCAGCAGCTTCAGCGCAAATTGTTACCATGTATGGGTCCATTTTTGGAAAGAGTAGAATCGATACTCTCTCTTTCTTACTGTTTATTCAATGTCACATGCTGTTTTTATTTTTTCTTTAATTATGTAAAGCACCTTGAAATGCCTTCCTGCTGAAATGTGCTATACAAATAAAATTTGATTGATTGATAATTGTGAATAGAGGTCAAATTATATTTATGACATGAGAAATATTTCGATTCTAAATTCAAGAATGAAATGTTTTATGTATGTCTATTTGCTGGATGATCCACCTGGGATAAAATTTAATAGGGATTGGCTTCTTTCTACTTCTTTTCAAACTTAATATTAAATTTTTACTTTTGTTTTGGGTATTATTACTATATTTATTTCCTCCTTATGTTTTATTCCTCTGCTGAGATTTATTGTCTGCATCTTCAAAATAAAAACTTCATCATCATTGGTATCGCCATCTCTTAGCCACAACAATTGTCATAATCTGGTAAAACAGAGTTGTAGCATTGTGTGTCCTCAGCATGTGTGATATTTGAATGTGTTACAATGCTGCTTAGTCCAAGTTGCTGAGAGCATCCAATAAAAGCAGTTTAATAATGGAGTCTTGAAAATCCCACTTCAGGTTTATTTACTCCTGATGGAATATGAGACAGTATACCATGATGGTATAGTGTTATTACATAATTGTGACTTTGCTATCAAACATATTAACTGTAAATATTTAGACTTTTACTTTTCATTTGAAAGAAAAAAAAAGGTACAACACTTTCATTGCAAGAACTTTATTTTTGATTTCTTCTTGTAACATCAAATTATTATATATTGCTCCTGTGTCATTTGCACGTTCTAAGATTGAATTTGATGGAAGGTGGATCTTCTCCCATGTTTATTACTTGCTGATAGAAGCACAAGACTTCAATTTTAGCTGCAATTTGACCTGAAAACTCTCAGAAGATTAAAATCATTTGAATGTTTCACAGGTGGATATTTTTTATCCTGCTTCTTTTGGAATGACAGCCTGATAAACACTTACCGTGTCCAGCAGCCATGCTTTTCTTGTCTGTTTGGAATAGACATTGGCCATCAGGGCCAGCGCAGTGATCTGCTATCAGTTTAAACACAGAGTCTGGCTTCGTCAATTTAGAAAGCTTCTACTTGTCTTGCACCCAACAAAACGCCCTCCTACACTGGTTTAAAGTTGGTGTAGCCTTGTTTTTTTCCCAGTCATTCTCACCTTAGTTCAGCCTGGTGGTCCCCCCCAGATTAAATGAAATGATAATAACAGACATGCAGAGGCGAGGGATGCTTGGGTAAAATGTATCCTTGACTCTAATAGCGGGGCTGTCGCCTCTCGTGGACCTACCAGTTTGGGGGTTTATTGAGATTCCATTAGAAGCTATGGAAGTGGCTTCAGAGAAGTCTTCCTTCCGTTTGTCTGCCACTCAGGGATTGTTGTAAATTGGCTCTGTCATAACAGACAATTTTTCAGATGTGAAGTAAATTAAACATGTAATCACACTGGAAGCTTCGCTCCTGCTTCTACTTTTAACTAAATAACTGAGGCCAACCCACCAACTCATTTTCATTCCCTCCTATCATATCCTTCATCTTTTCCTTTTAAATTACATGAATGAATTCAAATGATTATCATCATTTATATACATCATCTTTCTTTTGTGAGAAAGATAATATATTGACCATTAATGTTTCTAAGTCTTGCCTGTAGCAAGGTCTTGTGTGTAGCATCCAGTAGAAGATTAATATTTATTACAATTGTAAAAATTTAAACCCCCAAACAGTGTGTATATTTTTCTCCCATCTACTTCCTTTTTACATCTCATACCAAACACTAAAGAAACTGAGAAACATGAAGACATCTTCACATATCTGCTTTGTGATTCAGTGGAATACAAATATAAAACAACTTTCTAGTATTGCCTTTCTGTGCATGTGATTCCGTATTATGCAACTACGTCACTTAATCACTTGAGGCGCCGTGACGGACGCCAGAAGTGAGGGATGGGAGTATTGAATAAAGTGACTGAATTTTTTTTCCCCAAGTTGTTTTTGCCGGTTTAGCCATGGCTTCTACTTGTTCAAGTCAAGTTATTTTGTCTGTGAAGTCATAAAGATCCTCCATTATGCAAAATGTACTTTTTGCATGTTTCTGTACTTCCATGTGCGTATCTCCTGCATACCACTCAGTTCTGTTTTTGGGAATAAGTACATTTTCTGCTGGTGTCTGCAAAACAGTCTGTTTCAAAAATTGTTGCATCACAATTTTTTTACCTAGCAATCCCATGTCAAGCCCAGCCCCTCACCTAGCAACCCAAGTGCAGCTCCACTCACTTCATTACAATTTAGTTTCTTTTCCTAGTTCTCTGTGTATTCTCCCTCACCCCCTGTGCTACTTCCTTTTTTTCTCCCTCTTTTCTCCCCACACATGCAACCCATTAGCTCATCAGCCCAGGTTTCTATTCAGCATTTAACCTCCCAGTACTTATACAGGTCCTTCTCAAAAAATTTGCATATTGTGATAAAGACCATTATTTTCCATAATGTAATGATAAAAATTAAACTGTCATATTTTAGATTCATTGCACACCAACTGAAATATTTCAGGTCTTTTATTGTTTTAATACTGATGATTTTTGCATACAGCTCATGAAAACCCAAAATCCCTGTCTCAAAAAATGAGCATATCATGAAAAGGTTCTCTGAATGAGCCGTTAACCTCATCATCTGAATCAACAAAGTAACTCTAAACAAAAAGTGAAGTTCATGCTATGTTAGGACAGGAGACAAGATGTTTCCATCCCTGAAATTATGATGCATAGAATCACATATCTAAGTCTAAATATGTTACAGAGAGTAAACATAATAAAAACATGCTTTATCTGTGGCATTGTTCATTAAAATGGCACATTTCTAATGTATTAAAATTAAACATGATCGGTTCACTTAATGATATTAGCGATTAGGTAATGCATTCAGCAAGTACTTTTACTTTTAATACTTAAGTATTTTTAAAAGCCAGTACTTTTTTACTTTTACTTAAGTACAAATGTTAATGTGGTAGTTTTACTTTTACTTGAGTACATTTTTGTCTGTGTATTTGTACTTTTACTTAAGGACATTTTTGAGTACTTTCTCCACCACTGGTCACTTGAATGTTATTTTTAAAAGGAAGAGTCCTGCTTTTTTAAATGTGTTTAACAAAAGAGAGAAAAAAGATAAGAGCTTTCTGACTGGAAGCAAACTCTTCTATTTAAGGTCTCCTTTTAGAGAGAAAAGATAAGTTTACATTTAGTACAACACACCGACCAACTAGAGGTTTTAAGAGAACATGTAGTTGTTCCTCATTAGTATTGAGAGGTAATGCTAATCATAACTTATTAGTTATAATTAGTAACTGATCATAACAGCTCTGATCATAACAGCTTCAGGGACATGAACAGAGTTCATGCTGACAAACACAAGCTAAAGTATTTTGGCTTCGTCTAATGTTATAATGAGGTGATTTTTAAAACCGTGAACAGCAAAGTGAAAGATATGCATATGTGTGAAAAAGTTTGTATCATGACAACTGTAAAAGCATGAAGTGGAGCAGGTATTCTTCAAGCAGAATAAATGTTTGTCTAGTTTGTCATGATGTGGTTGTGGAGGTGGTGAGGAAGACCCTCGTAGGCCCAGGCAGACATTTGAAGATGTTTAATGATAAGACCAAAAAAACAGAATCCAGTGACAGGTGATGCAGGGAGAAACGAGGAACAAGACGTGCGGTAACAGACAGACGTACCATAGACGAGGACCCGACAAGGAACAAAGACAACAGGAGGACTTAAATACACAGGGAGGGTAATCAGGGAACTAGACACAGCTGGGATCAATCAACAGGGAGGACAGGACATCACAGAGACTCACAGAAACAGGACACAGAAAAGCCAAGAAATAAATACACAGAAAACACAGATCACCACATAGTTATGTATTTAAACTTTTGCTTTCTTTTTTCAGTTTTTTGTTTAAAGAATTTGTGTCTAAAATAAAAATAAAAAGTGTTTGTTACAAAACACTTTTAGTATTTTTGTCTTTGCTTTCCCAGCACCAACATCTCTTTCACCTGCTTTGTGATTAGGCGGTTGCATGCTGTCTCTATCCATTGCCTTGTTGCAGCTGAAGGCCCACTGAAGTACTCCTGGCACAGTACTCGGAAGGCGGTGTTTAAGTGCAGGAAGCAGCAAGGATTGAGCTGCATGGACTGAAAAATTAGGCCCCTGCCTTGTAATGCAGCCTTGGAAGCTGATATCATCAGGCTGCAGTTGGCTATCAGGCAGGTAATACCACCCACGGACTGTAATCGCTAATGAAGCTTCAATTGAGTTTATAACGCACTAAATGATGCAGACTCCCACTCCAGATAAACATGTCCCAAATAAACGATTTGGGTGGTAATTACACTCTGCCAGTGGGCCTTTTAATAGAGTCAAGACTCTGATGAAAGGGTTAATTCTTTTTCTGAAGCATCCTCTCACTGGCTCATTGCACTCTCATTTCTACAGAGATCTTAGCATTCCCTTGGTTATCAGTGTGGTTAGAAAGAAAACCTAATTAGACAAAAGGCATTTTTTCTTATTCCCTAATTAGGTCCTTAACATAATTAGCAGGTGATGTTAATAACCCTGTTTTAAAACCTATTAAGAAGCTGTTTTGGAACAAGTGCTAGAAAAGAGTTGGCCTGTGGGCAGCCAGGCAGCCCATCTGTGGGCCTCAGTGAGGGCAGCAGAGAACGCTCTGTGGTTCACACAGGTTGGAGTTCCACCAGGTCAGGACTTGGGTTTCACACCATTTTATGACACAGCAGTGGAGCTCTGCTTCCATTACAAAACTTCATGAGACATGCCTGTTTGTACTTAAAAACACATCTGTAAAGATGTGTCTTGCACAGAACGTCTGTTGAAAGTTTAATTCCCTTTTATGCTTCCCAACAGATGGAATAATGTTTAAATAAAAACATAAGGAAAACTAAATAATCAAAAGCCTTCAGGAATGTATTTATTTCTACAACAAAACTGACCTATTTTAACCAGAGTGAATGTAAATCTCAACAAAGCTGAGATGGCTTCTTGCTTGCTATGTAAACAGTGAATTGAATTATTGTAAATAGTTAGTCAAAATTGCTAACGTGGTTTGCTTCATCAGAAGCACATGATGCAGGCTTTGTTTTTCAGTTTGCCACATTAAAACCACAAACTTCATAATATTTACATTTTATGTAGCAGTGAATAATTTCCAATATTTCTTTAATAAAAAAATCTAAGTGTGTGTTGTCCAGCCCCTTTCCTAATATAAGACATCCGTGGAAAAAATTTCTTTCAGTCACCGCATTAATAAAAATAACTTTCCATCTGTGGATACTAAAAAGTGAAAGAAACAAGTAGTAAAAAAGACATTTCTGAATAAAAAAAGGCTAAAAAATGAGGAGGAGTTCCACCTCTCTGCAGGACAGTAACCTTAAATGTACAGCCAGAGTTACAATGAGATGGTTGTGAAAAAAAATAAAATAAAAAAAAATAATTATATATATATATATATATATATATATATATATATATATATATATATATATATATATATATATATATATATATAATATTTACTAGAATAGTGCAATTGCAGTCCAGACCAAATTCAAATTTAGTTTTCTAGATATGCCGACCTGGTGGAGGAATAATGGAAAAGATTTGCTGTGAAAAGTCATTCTGCAGAATATTGACTTATGGAGGCTGAAAACAAACACAGCTGCCACTTTTCAGACTATTACTTGAAAACAAAAATTTTCTTCTGTCATTTTCCTTCTAGTCACAATTATGCACTACATTAAATTGGTGTGTCCAGAAAAGAAACAATAAATTACATTGAAGTTGTGATGTGGTTGTGATGTGACAAAATGTGAAGAATGAAAGTGAGTTATAAATTTAGCAAGGTACTGTTATGCAGATGCCCTGATTTCCTGACATGTTAATAAATGTTGTCTTTTTTTATATCTTTTATCCACTTGATTTTTTACCAACTTGATTTGTTTTGGAATTTGGGTATTTTAAATTCACCTTTTGATGCAACATTACCCAGCCCAGCTCCATGTGCATCAAACTTAGTCAATTTTTACTTTTTACCATCTTTAAATAGCAAAGTCTAATCAGTAATAATAAAAATGACTGAACTGAGAGTATTCTATTTGTTTTTTATTAAATAGAGTAACAAATCAAATGTATTTAACAAGAAAACCTTCTAGAGAATCTAAAACACTGATCAGTTTCTGATTGTCAGGGGTTCATCAGTGTTCTAAATGAAGATTTGTTTAATGATCTTTTTTTTCTCATGTGTCAACATTTTTAGTTCTTTGTTTTGAAATAGAACATAAAATAGACTGATACTGAAAAATACTGGTCTAAAATCAAACCTGAGTACATTAGTAATAGATCATCAGTGACAGAAATTATGTTAGTATACTGAAACTTATGTAACACGTGACTAGATTAACACTACAATCAGGGCTGATCATCATCAGATGCCATGTGATCCAAGCACAACACCAAAATATGAAGAACTCACACTGCTGGTTTGAGAACCGAGCTCCTACACATCCCTCTGGTTTATTTGTTCATATCATACACTAACTCATATGTCCACTCACTGTGAATATTTCTGTGTCCTAAAAGCCTGGGATAAAGGGAGTTGCATTGTGCGAGCACATGGACCAGGCATCACAAACCACCAGGGGGCATTGTGTATTTAATAATTCACCCAGGAAAATTACCACAGACACATTCATCGGTTGTACTGTCACTAACCGACCTCCAGTGAAATATTGTTGACAGGGCTCAGGGAAGAGCTGCGGGTTCCAGTCAGCAGTCTGCACTCAGGAGAAGGAGGAAGATGAGGAAGAGGGAACCGCTGACCAGAAGAGGCCAGTCCTCGTCTTTAATTAAGTATCTGAAACATCAATTTAAATGTAAATATCAGCGGTGCAGCACCACTCATGCGTAATTTAGAGGGTTGGCCCAGCTGCATTTCTTACACTCTCTCTCTGAAGTCCCTCATTCAAAGTTACATCTGCTCCAGGACTCCCCCTGTGACACACACACACACATACACGCACACACACATACACGCACACGCACACAAATAATTTGTTTCTATCTTCACAGGGACTTTGGATTGATATCCATTAATTTTTCATTCACTTTTACAGCCTAAATTCAACCCTTACCCTAAGCATAACTTAAACTAAATTCACACTGTAGTCCTAAACCTAAACCTTAACCAAAAAACAGCACCTCTTATGTGGCCAGAGTTTTGGGTCCTACAAGGCGCAGTGGGTCCTCACTGCATAGTATGTGTCAGACAAATGGTCGTTTCAAGACTAGAAACGCTAAAATACACTAAATAGACATGCACAAACACACACACATAACTTTTATTCTATATTAGTAATTCATCAATTCATCTACAAGTTTTCCATACTCTGGATAAGAACTTATCCAGATCATGGTCGTGATGTTTAGTCACATAAATCATCAGCCTCATTCCAACCTAAGAAACACGACCTTGACTGTGATTACAGGCACTTAATTAGTTATTAACCTAAAATCAAATTTCTTATCTTGGGTCACACAGACTGGTCACAGCAAGGATGTTACCTGAAACAAAACCAGTGATGTTGGTCAGGAAAAAGTCTAAAACCATCGACTTTAAGCTAAAAACCACAATGTTCAGTTCCCATCAACATTTGGCGAGCCTCTATAAAAGTCCAGATTAGCACATTTATCAGGACAAATGTATGTATGCCTGTTTATGTACATACGTACATACATACATACTTACGTACATACGTACATACCTACCTACCTACCTACCTACCTACCTACCTACCTACCTACCTACCTACCTACCTACCTACCTACATACATACATACATACATACATACATACATACATACATACATACATACATACATACATACATACATACATACATACATACATACATACATACATACATACATACATACATACATACATACATACATACATACATACATACATACATACATACATACATACATACATACATACATACATACATACATACATACATACATACATACATACATACATACATACATACATACATACATACATACATACATACATACATACATATACATACATACATACATACATACATACATACATACATACATACATACATACATACATACATACATACATACATACATACATACATACATACATACATACATACATACATACATACATACATACATACATACATACATACATACATACATACATACATACATACATACATACATACATACATACATACATACATACATACATACATACATACATACATACATACATACATACATACATACATACATACATACATACATACATACATACATACATACATACATACATACATACATACATACATACATACATACATACATACATACATACATACATACATACATACATACAATGAGTAGGAAGGATCTTCTGTATCCAGGGCTGACCTGAGAATGGCCCTGGTACTTTTGGCCATGGTGGCCCATCATGAATATTCATATGAAATGCAAAAGTAGACAACAAACCAGGGATCCATCTCCATGTTGTGTTGCTTCAAAAGTTAAAATACAGTGCAACATCCTACATACTAAGAGAGTAACTGCCAGTAAACACAAACACATTTTCTCTACTCAGAAATGTTCAACTTGGGAGATGAACACAGTGTCACAATTCCCAACTTAAAGTGAGAGTGAATGGCAGAGAAACACTGATAAATGTATTTAAACTGTTTTATGAAATATAAATTTTATACTACATAATAATTATGTCCACAGTGAGACCTTATATCCATGTAAAAGAGAGAATTTCACTAGCGTTCTTTCTCTGATTACTAATGAGAAGTTGTCAATTTCAGCAAAGCACCTTTTCACTAATATTACATGATAATAATAACTGGAAACCGTAAAACCTAATGCAAACTTTTATGCCAAGATGCAACAGCACTAAATCGGACATCAAGCAGAATATTTATTTTGCTAAACATTATTTGAAATCTGAGGCTATTAAAAAGAGTTCTCGCTCTTTCACAGTTTTTACGCAAAACTGTACTTTTGTACACAAATCCCTCTTAACTCTACAGGCTAATGTTATTAAGCATGTTTTCAGTCTGACTGTATAAAATAAGTCTTGTTATCATTTGGAGCATTTCCACAATTTAACTACAACTTTCCACTTTTTGACATTATAAAAATGTATTAATTTTATAAGTTTCTAACTGTTCAATTTTCTTGCCTTCTTTTTTACATTTCCCATTTCAAATCACAAACATTAATGTCATCATTACACACATCCCAAAGCATGTTCATTGTTAATCCGACAGGGCATCACAGGCTGAGTCAGCTGACTTTAAAATCAGCTGACTCAGCAGCTGGTTTCTGCCAGTCTTCTTGTTCCTACATAATGATTGGCCTTTATTAGGTAATGTCCAACCAATACACATGTTGAGCTGTTCTCCTCAAATGAGGAGACTTCAGACCAATTTCTCTGTCTGCAACTACTTTACAGATTCTAACTCATGCTGAGGTACCTGAATGCTTAGAGGCTAGAATACTACCATCATCAACACAAACTCCAGGAGCCAATGCCAAGGCTTGTGTTTAGTGCATCAGTAAAACATGGCGGGGCATGAATGAACAAACTGTCAGACTGTACAAGCGTCTCAGAGCAGTTATGGGTAATGGACTGAATTGGGATAAATACATTTAACTCCTTTAGAAGAAGGGATGGCAAAGGTTTTAATTTCTGAAAAAGCTGGTTGTAGCTGATGCTAAATGTTTTATCTGCTGTGAAATCCTGAGGATGTTTTACAGCGGATTTGTTAAGCTGGATGCTGGTGTGGTGGCATAAAAGAAGCCCAACAATACTGACCACTGCCAGAAAGCTGATGGACATTCTGGGTTGTCAGAGGGGCGGGCCCTTTTATTTGACTGGCCATCTGATTGGCTGACTGTCCACTATGTTAAAATAAATTTTTTTCTTATGTTCCCAATAATTAATAAAATGGGTACATTATGTCAAAATTTTACAAAGGATGAAAAAATTGAATGAAAAATAAAGTTGTAAGACTCCAGTAATTAATTAAAGTACTATGGAGCATCAACATTATCATCGTCACGCCCTCCATAGAGAGGACAATGATTCTGAAGTTTTATCCGTACCTGATGCTAATAACACACTGCACCATATGGCCTCATGGCACATGTGTTATTTCGTTTTCTGTATAGTATACACTCCATAGTAAAGTTAGGATTTATGTTTTGAGCATAGTAAATACTAAAATTTTGTGCAAGTTTCTGCTCTTTGACAGTCTGTTGCAGCTAATCCATCTCAGTCTCAGCTGAAAGTCTTTCCTCGCACAATGCAAGTCGAGTGAAAAAGGTGCTTCACCTCCGACTGGTGCAAACAGAATCCTCGGCTTCAGTTATTCGCAAAGCCAGGATTACTCCCACTGTTTGGATTGCAGAAATTTTTCTACCAAATATTCCATCATCTGTTTAACATCATCATCAGAACACAGCAGTATGTGAGAAAAAATTTTAAGCTCTTAAACTAATCAAGACCCATTTGCACACAACTGAGTCTAATGGCAGGCAGACTGAGCCACCGTGCTGTCCTTAGTTTTGAGGCTGGAAGCACAAACTTATTATAATAAAAAGTCGTTCAAAAGAGCAAAACATTTCAAAGAAGAAAGAAACAAAACCACGACTAAAAGATGCTTACCAGTCTAAGCTTAACATGATTCAGTGTTTATATGTTTTTCATGAAATGTAAAAGTTTAAAAGCTTGTTATTGATTGATTATTGGTGGCAAATTGTTCCAAATCTAGAGTCCTTTAAATGAGACAGATGATTGTCCAAGTTATGTTTTGCATCTTAATTGCGTCTGTCTTTACAGCTCTCCTTGTTCTGCCTCCTGCAGTTGGTGGATCAGAAATTATCTGACTAATAAGCTTTGGGAAAAGGTTAATAATACATTTAATGTCAATTATATTAAGGTAAATTAATAAAACTGTCAAAGCTTGAAAAATTTTTAGTCTTTCTTAGTTTTACAAAGATGTATCTTCATTGAATTTTGATCTAAAACCTCCAATGTTTATTTGCACAAGGACAAATCAGGATTAAAAAAATGATTGGCTGGTTTGATCCCAATAAAGTTATATAAAAACATATGAAAAAATAAAAGCATGCAAATAAAATTTTGTAAAGCAAAAAAACCTAATTTTCCCATTTATATTACCTCAGGATTATCAGACATCTAAAATTGGAGTCATAATTCCTTCTAAAGAGGTTTGGAAATTCTCTAATGTCAAAAGACACATTTACTAGGTGGGTAAACTTATCCATAAAAGTCTTGGTATGTTTCTTTATAAAATCACTATCCAATTCAAATATATTATTAGTTTGAGAGTTTTTCAACTGATGAGTTTACTTGTCGAGTCTTCTCCTCTAAAACCTTGTCAGTAAAACGAAATCAACTGAAATAATTGTTGAAATTTCAAACTCTAATGGTGTATAATTCGTTGCCAGTTATCCTAGACTTAACAAAATACATACAAAATATATTTGTAATTGCATAATATCTTTCTTGATGTTTATTTTCAAGAAAGATATTACCGTATTTTCCAGACTATAAGGCGCACCTAAAAACCTTCAATTTCCTCAAAAGCCGACAGTGCGCCTTATAACTCGGTGCGCCTTATATATGGACCAGTATTGAACCACAACAGGTCTAGCAACTACGGTAAGCAGCCGTCGACTTTATTTTTGCCCGTAGAAGAAGAAGCGAGTGGTGCATGCTGGGATAGTTGTCAGAACGCTGGTTTGTTAACCCCACGACGCACAAAATACTTTGTGGTATTCTGATTTAGTAATGTAATTATATTAGCTGTGTAACCACCCCCACACCACTAGAGGCAGTAGCAACCCTGAAAAGATGCGACTAAGGAGCAGATTTAGACTATAGAATTTGGTAAAAACTTTGAGTTTGCTAAAGTAATTAAAGACAAATGTTCAAATCCATACTGAGAGTGGAACTCCTTCAATCAGGGCTCCTCCACAGCTCTGATTGGCTAAGCAATGTAACGTGATCCTCTGCAGCAAGTGATGGCAAAGCGGGGCGTCATCACGACTTCACACAAGTGTGTCTTTACCTCCGCGGCAGAGGCTCCGCCGAACCCCTGAGACCGACTCATCGAACCCCTAGGGTTCGATCGAACCCAGGTTAAGAACCACTGATCCAGTGGATGCATAACGTAACTCCAGCCTCTCCTGTAGCGTCTATTCTATGCGCCTTATAATGCGGTGCGCCTTATATATGAAAAAAGTTCTAAAATAGGCCATTCATTGAAGGTGTGCCTTATAATCTGCTGCGCCTTATAGTGCGGAAAATACGGTATATGCAATTGCATATAATACGAAAAGAAAATACTAAATTTTCTTTTCGTATTATTTCCTATCCATTTAGAGCATTAGTCTTCAAAATAGGATTTGTCAATAATCTTTTTATGCAAATTCTTTCATTCATTCTTCAGGTTTTGGAAGTCATTGTGTGCCACCGGCTGCACAGTGGCACAGTTGGTAAAGCTGTTGCCTTGCAGCATGAAGGTTCTGGGTTCGATTCCCAGCCCGTGGTCTTTCTGCATGGAGTTTGCATGTTCTCCCTGTGCATGCATGGGTTTTCTCCGGGTACACCGGTTTCCTCCCACAGTCCAAAAACGTGACTGTCATTGTCCCTAGGTGTGAGTGTGTGTGTGCATGGTTGTGTGTCTCTGTGTTGCCCTGTGACAGACTGGCAACCTGTCCAGGGTGACCCCCGCCTCTCGCCTGGAACGTTAGCTGGAGATGGGCACCAGCAACCCTCCTGACCCCACTAAGGGACAAGGGTGTAAAGAAAATGGATGGATGGAGGTTTTGGAAATATCAAGACTGTATAGAAAGTATTGCCACAGTAACAGAAAATAAAAACATACTTTTGCATCTTTCTATGTTTGAAACAACATGTAATACAGCTACGATGCAAGAAGTTAAGGAGATACTCTCATCAGTAGATTGCAAACACCAACTATATGTTCAGATCTGATTTTCTGATGTTCCCAGGTGGAGTGGGGAACCTGGCAGACAACCAGACATGTAGTGATCCTGTCCTCGTGCTTTTGTGCACTAGCATCCGGCAACAGCTGCACCACTTGCTTTGGAGGCTCAGCCTTGCCATGGTAATTCTCTTGTCATAGCTCTATATACCACCAGCTCAATGCTGACTGGCATGCTTCCCAGTGCCCATTCTTAGTCAACAGGATTAAGCTTGCTTAGTGTGAGCTCTCTGGGATCACCTATACAACATACTGCACTAACAATGCAGGCTCACCATTTTGGCTACAACTGCCTGTCTTTTTTTCATTTCCTCGAAGCTCGCCTACTATATGCAATGGTAGAATATGCTTGAGAGGAGAGGACTGGGAATTTGACACAGAATTCTGAAATCTGACCTAAATGACCAAGCTCAGTCATACCTCTCATCAGTTAGTGTCCGGTAAATGAAGTTGTAGAGATTAATTTCAACATAAAAAAACTGAACTGGTACAAACTAGAAACTTTAGTCAACAGAATTGCAAAAATACCCCCACAAACTTTAAAGTCAAATTTTAACTAATTGATTATTTCTATTAGCAGATAATTTTTTTTCTTTTTTTCATATATCTTTTGTTTGGTTGCAAAAATGCCATCTTCCTGTGTTGTTGTAATTTTAGGCCAACATGATTTGGCTTCTCTTTAGGGTGATGAGGATTCTATCAACCTGGGTGAAAAACAGGGCTGCATTGCAGTGTTGTAGTACTCGAGATCGGTCTTGGTCTCGATACCAGTCTCGAGACCATTTTTTGATGGTCTAGGTCTCGTCTCGGACTCGACCTCGTTTGGTCTCGGTCTTGTCTTGGTCTCGGACTCTGTGGACTCGGCATTTTATTTCAAGACCGGTCGAGACCGCAACTGTGAAAATATCACTAAACGTACAGCATACTATCCAGTTTTATTTGTTAACATCTTTATTTTCAGTGGATGCAAAATGCACAATAAAAATCCAACCAATAACATGACTTGCCAATTATGTGTTTCTGTTACTCCCTCCCCACCCTCACCTTTCACTCGCACGCGGCGCTCCAAGACATGCACAGTGGTTTCCTCTCAGAGGCAGAAGATCTGTCTAATCGTCAGTAATAGAATAAAGCTGCATAAATTATAAGAAATCCGATGGCCACAGCTAACTCAGCAGCGCTTCGCTTTCACAGACAGTGGGGACAACGTCTAACATTTTTCGTCACTTAGAAAAGTAGCTCAAAGAAAGGTAAGCTTCGTTGACGTGATGTTAGCAAAGCTAGCTGTATAGAGACACATAAGCATTGTGATGAAAAAAAGTTACTTACTGCACTGAATTATTGTGTGGAGATGTTGACTGACTTGTCACATATGAGACAACGCTGTGTCCAAAAGTCTGCAAAGTAGGGATGCAACATTCAGGAGCAGTACGATTCTTCTGCACGGGTCTTTACTTATTAGATAGGACTGGAGTGTCACTGATACGCTGTCAGAATAGCATACATCAGAGGTTCCCAAACTGTGGGGCGAGGGGGTGCGGCGCCATTGGGGGGGGGGCTTGGCGTCTGGATGAAAAAGACAGAAAATGTTTGGAAACCACTGGCATACATGTATCTACTTCTTGTTTGTCGCTTCTTGGTCAGTGTTCATAGTTGAGTGTCAGGGCTTTGCCTCACTTGCTATGTTTAATGGTGCAGACGGTGGTTTCTGACATGAGCAACATGGGTAAACACCCAGGGCGTTATCTTTTTAGGGATGGCACGAGACCACCGCGGATTGTAGCACAGAGATGGAAGCAAAGCAGAACAAAGAGTTTGTTAAATTTAAGATTGGTTAAATTTATTAAGTATTTAATATCTATGTGTTTTTATGGGAATATGGATCTTTGAGATCAATTTCAGAAGTAATTTTGATCATATTTCACATTTTATCATATCATGTAGAGCGCGGCGCTGGTCTCGACTTCCCTCGGTCTTGGTCTCGACTTGGTCTTTGACCCTAAAAGTCTTGGTCTTGTCTCGGTCTCGATACACTCTGGTCTTGGTCTTGCTGGTTGCTGGTGCCCATCTCCAGCTAACGTTCCGGGCGAGAAGCGGGGTCACCCTGGACAGGTCGCCAGTCTGTCGCAGGGCAACACAGAGACACACAGGACACACAACCATGCAAACACACACTCACACCTAGGGGCAATTTAGACAGACCAATTAACCTGACAGTCATGTTTTTGGACTGTGGGAGGAAACCGGAAAACCCGGAGAACCCGGAGAAAACCCACGCATGCACAGGGAGAACATGCAAACTCCATGCAGAAAGACGCATTATTATTATTATTATTATTATTATTATTATTATTATTATTATTATTATTTATACACATGGGGAAAACAAGGCATGGAGTATGCATACATTGCCTTTATGTCATGAGAGTGGACCTGTCTGTCAATTCCCAATAAGGATGTGCAAACATGTGTTCCATGCACAAGCATACTCGTTCCGTTTGTTCTATATGCCAGCAAACATAATGCTCCTGTTTGTATTTGTCTATGTGCATGTGCAGCCGCTGGTGTATGCATGACGGTATGTCAGTGTTTGTTCAAGTGTAGAAGGATAATAGCCCTCATACGGTCTCCAGTTAATTTCCCATGTAAATAGGACTTTGCTGTTTAATCACACAAAACCCAGACTGAGGAAAGGATCATGTCTGCAGTGTTCATACATGATTAATGGTTTGAGAACTGAAATAAACTCTTCTGGTTTTATTCCAAACAAGGAGAAAGTCTCAAGATTTTACCTGCTGAGCACCAACAAATTAACGGTGAGTTTCAGTGTACTACTGCATTTTGTCCGCCCCTGTTTATTACCGGATGGGAGATATGTCATGTTTCATTACATCCAGTTTCTTTCTGTTAACTGGTAAATTAATTCCAGAGCAAAAACACATAGACTGTAACATAAAACCCCTGCATCATTTGTTGTAGGACTTAATGGAATGATAGCTGAATGATCCATCTATCCATTTTCTTACACCCTTGTCCCTTAGTGGGGTCGGGAGGGTTGCTGGTACCAATCTCCAGCTAACGTTCCGGGCGAGAGGCGGGGTCACCCTGGACAGGTTGCCAGTCTGTCTCAGGGCAACACAAAGACAGGCAGGATAAACAACCATGCACACACACACACACTCACACCTAGGGACAATTTGGAGATTCCAATTAACCTGACAGTCATGTTTTTGGACTGTGGGAGGAAACCGGGGTACCTGGAGAAAACCCACCATGCACAGAGAGAACATGCAAACTCCATGTAGAAAGACCGGGGCCGGGAATCGAACCCAGAACCTTCTTGCTGCAAGGCAACAGCTCTACCAACTGCGCCACTGTGACATCATTCAGCCAAGAATATTTGGAAATTCAGCCAAGAATATTTTTTTTCTATAAAGTGGTTCATCTCTCAGTGGAGTGCGCAGCAAGGTAGCTTAATGCTTCATATAGGAGATTGTCCATATCTTTGAAGATTTCTACTTTCTAAATATCTTAAGTAAATCCTCCATTTGTACTATTTAGCCCACTTCTGATAGAAGACAGGGTCTTGAAATGCAAAGTACGTCATTTTAAAAATGCTATTGTTTTAACTTCCATAAAAAAATTGAATTAATGTTTTAACAGTACACATGGGGAAAACATGTGAAGTCTTAGTCCTAACGTGGTAACAAGCAGCCCTGGCTGGCACTACGCTTTGCTTCACTCAGAGGGTCTGAACTCTCAATCATTGAGAAACGATTATCAACGAGAGCCAGTCCTGCTTTTTTTTTTCTTTTTATGACACAATCATGATTCTTTGTTTCATTGTGGGGACAATGTTGTTGGGGTTATTGACTTCACTAAATATATATATATATTTTAGAAATAGAAAGTGTCTCTGTGGCCTGACAGCTCCTGGTTCTTCTCATCTGTATAATTTTTTCTCCTGGCTCTCCTTGGCATACTTTGGTCTGACTTAACAATGTCTCTTCTTGAGAAGTGGAGTTTTTCTCAATTCACAACCTTGGAGTCAATTCCTCCACAGAGCTCCAGTAATTGCCTGTTTGAGACAACATCTACTAACTTGGCTGTTATTTGTTTATTTTAACTTGGTATTAGAAATTAGAGATTTTGTGAAATAATTACATTTCCTTGAGTAAAACAAAATGAGTAAAAATGGAAGTGTACAAAATAAACATGTAATGTTTGAATAAGTTGTTTTGAAATGTATTTGCTCTATTTAAAAATGTTTTGTAAATACTTTTAATACAATCATATATTCTAAGGAGTCTCATCATTTTGATTTCAGCCATAACTGAGGGGAGATCAAACATGATCTGAAAAGACCTTTTTTTGCAATGTATTGACTGCAGTTGACTGTAATACTTGGAAAAGCATACTGATCTTCAGCTCTTACAATGAGTTTTGAGTTTGAAATCTCTAATTAAATGGGTGATAATGAACGTAACTTTCTCACTTCCACCTTTACAAATATCCCATTTCCATTTCTTGCAGATAAATAGATGAGTACATCACCAAATACTTTCTGGTGACATTAGAATGTTTGGCTGACAGACTGGACTACTGCAAAGCTCTTCTCACTAGGATTCTATCAGAGCCTGCAGAGGCTCCAGCATGTCCAAAACTCTGCAGCTAGGATCCTGACGAGAAGGCACAAACATGACCATATCACTTCCATCCTCCTCTCTCTTGACTGGCTTCCCAGTTCCACCAGGATTGAAATCAAGGTTTCCCTCCTCACACACCGATGCCCCCCAACTATCTCAAAGAAATGCTGAACCTACAAAACACAACTCACTCACTCCGCTCCATCCACTCAAACCTTCTCCACAAACCCAAAACCAGACTGGGACCATGGACCCTTCTTCAATGTCACTCCTGGTCTATGGAGTGCCCTCCCTGACACTCTGTTTATTCTCTGTTTACTCTGTTTATGTTTATTATAATCAGCTGTGAGGCAGCGAGCATCAGAGTGGATCTGTGACAGAGTGGCCAGCAGCGGGGCTGACTGGCACTGACAGTTGGACTGTTTTCTATCAACATAAAGATGCAAGAAGCCAAAGGTGGTGCAGTTGTATGTATGTTTCAAACGCTATCCATCTGCTGAATGCTGACCCCTTCCTGTCCTTCATGCTGAGGCCAGGAGTGCCTCCATAACAGCAGCGGCTTAAAACCGGCAAATCATAAAAAGGCCAGAGCGAGCTTGAGTGAATTATGAGGAAATATTGCCTTCCTTTACAGCAGAGGCTGTGAATGAAGCCATAAAATTATGAGCAGTTTTTATGATGGCCCATTGAAGTAGGATGCTTGTATATTGATGGTTCACAGGCTGTATCCCTCTTCCCCCATGCGGTGGAAGAGCTGACAAAGGGGCCCCTGTGTAACTATTTTTCATGCATTTAATATATTAATTATCCGGTAAATGTTCCCCAGGCAGTGCTTGGGATAGCAGAGAATGACAGCTTTTCAATGAAGCTCACGGTGTGGCCCATCAGGCCACAGTGTATTACGTGGTAAAGGTCATTGCAGGGTTAATGTAACTTTTTATTTGCTGATATTTCATGCGCAGGGATGGTAGTAAGGAAAGGAGGAAAGGGTAGTTTATTAAAAAAACAGAAGAAGAAGCAAAAAAGCAGGACAGAGAGAGATGGGCAGGGCCAGACTCAGATGGAGGGTGTGTGCTGGGACTGCAGAAGATAACAGAAGGGTTTTTATTATTGTGTTTGGTTCAAATCTTTTTTTTTGTTTTTTTTGCCTTTGTCTGTTATCCTTTCCTTGCCTCCTTATCCACTCCACTGTACTTTAAAACACAGCAACCCACACAGACTAACAGGCTGCAGCTTCTGGTTCTGCTACCTGGGAGATGCTGATTGGTAATCTTATGGTACAAAGGCATTACTGGGTTGTAGCTCACTGATAGTCTCCAATCATCCATATCCCGCATTCACATGCCATCCCAAATCAATTCTTGATCAATTTCATGCCACAAAAAGTAATAATTCTCCAAAATGGAGAAGACGTTCAGTTTGATAATTTCTGCTGTTGGGCTGGTAATTAAACTGCAGGTTGGAAATAACAGAAATACAAGAACAACAGTTCTACAACTTTTTTTCTCCAAGCCTTTACAATCTTTGATTATGATTCTAGCAGATGTATTTGTTTCAAACGCGCTTATTAAACAAGGGTGGAAAAAAGGTTTTAATCACCATATGGACCTTCACTAATTCAGGTGCTCCGATGTGCTGTCAAGGAACAATCGAGGGGAGAGTCAGTTGAAATGATCAATTGTGTGTGTGGTCCCTGGGTGGGACTTTCATTTGCTGCTGCATTCAGCCAGCTGATTGAGCTAATTAGGCCGCCCCCACATCCTGCTGATTGGATGTAAACATTAATATGCCAGAAAATGACTTTGTTGATGTCTGCTGCAATGTTTCACTCTGCACTAAATTGACTGGCTATTGAAAAAAGTACACTGCTGTGATAGTATTTTACTTGTAGATTGTTTTGCTCATTTCCAAACACTGGATTTCTGATCTATGTCCTATTTATGGTTAATTTTTTAAAATTTATTTGACTTATTCTCAAATTAGCTTAACTTCTGATACAATTAAATCTTTCTAAAAACTTACAAGTTAATCTCCCCTCTTCCTGACCCATTCCCATTTATTGTGACTAAAGCTTACACACACTGATGACAGTGGACTGCTCCAAGTGGGATTGTTTTTTATAAATCAGACCAGTGTGTGAAGCTGTAGCTCAATATCTCATCATAGATACAATAGTGTTTAAGAAGGGGCCAAAACGATGAGGCTAGCCTTAAGTATTTGGCTGACCTGTGTTCTTTATCATAGGTCTAAAAATGCTTTGATGTAAATTAATTTGTGAATAAACTCTTTGACCGTTTCTACATGTTTTTATGCATAGAGAACTCAGTGAGAAAAGGTTTCATTAGCATTTAGGAATACCAGGCTCTGTGTGGATGCAGAATATGCTTATCGACTCCAGAACAAAAGCAAGAAATATCTAAAAAACATGTTTTTTTTATTAATACTGCCAATTGATTAAAAAATATCATCAGATTAATCACACTCTAGAGCTGCAATCAATCATAGTTAATCACTATGCTTAGCTTTGCAAGCTTGAAATGTAAACCAAAGGTTTAAAAGAAGTAATTTTGTTTCACATGTAATTTAGAAATATTAACTATAAACTGATTGTGCTCCATCCATCCATCCATCCATCTTCTTCCACGTATCCAGGTTCGTGTCAGGGGTAGCAGCCTCAGTAGGGAAACTCAGACTTCCTTCTCCTCAGCCACTTGTTCCAGGCCAGCGTTCCCAAGCCAAGAAAGAAACAAATAGTCCCTCCAGCGTGTCCTGGGTCTTCCTCGGGACCTCCTTCATCTGGGACGGCCTCGGAACACCTCACCAGGGAGGCGTCCAGGAGGCATCCCGACCAGATGCCTGAGGCACCTCAACTGGCTCCTCTCAATGTGAAGGAGCAGCGACTCTACTCTGAGCCCCTCTCTGATGGCCAAGCTTCTCACCCCATCTCTAAGGGAGAACCCAGACACCCTGTGGAGAAAACTCACTTTGGCTGCTTGTTTCCGTGACCTTGTTCTTTTAGTCATGACCCAAAGCTCATGACCATAGATGAGGGTAGAAACGAAGATCGACTGGTACAGATTGGCCCTGTACCGGCACAGAACTGTACAGTGTCCACTTCACTGCAGACGCTGTGCCGACCCGCCTGTCGATCTCCCACTTCGTTTTCCCCCTTATGTTTTGTGAAGAAAGTACAACAACCACTACAGCCTACACACCTAACTCAGTTACAGGAGAACTGCCTCAAGCAATGGGACAAAGTCTAAGCTAACTATTATGTAAGGTATGCAGAAAGACACTCAAAATGTTTGACCAAGAACATGCAGTTTTTTTGACACCGTCAAATTGGTAACACTTTATTTGAAGGGGGTGCTTTAAAAGTTGCATTAAAAGTCCATTAAAAATGCCAACTTTGCATTAAATTATCATAATTTACAAAATCATGCAAAGTTGGTACTTTTAATGGACTTTCAATGCAACTTTTAGAGCAACTTTGCATTAAGAGCGTCATTTTTTACCGAATGACACTTCATGACAACAGCCATAAGCATTCATAAAGACTTCTTAATGTTCATGACAGATATTATGCCATGTTTATAACAGTGTCATGTCAGTCTTATGCACACCCCTTCAAATAAAGTGTTACAGTCAAATTTAATGTCAGACAGCGGGAAAAACCAGTGTGTGTGTTTTTTAAATATCTGGTTTTAATTCATGACGTTATTTTGCATTTTACATTTGAAAGCTTCATTTCATTCTGATCAAATATAAAAAGTTATTACAGTTTGAAGTTACACTTTTTAAATACTGCAGCTGAGTTATTGCAGAGGTAAAATCTCTTTTTATATAGTAAACTGTTCACTTCAGTAATAAATACTGACATCTGTGTCCCTGAAGCTGCTGTCACCATTTCTTTTCATCAGATGTTAGTATTTATAAAAAGGCCTTTTTACATTGAAATCAAGTCCTGTCATTTATGATGCGTCATTGTTGTTCATAACTAATATGTGCGCAGTCATATTCAATGAATTAGTCTGTGTCATGTCGGTTTTAAGGTTGCGAACCCACATGCAAGAACACAGTCAGACAGAGCGAGTCAGAAACAATAATGTTTATTGAAGGATCAGGGAGCTGGTGGCGAAGCCGAATCGGCGGACCGGTTCTTCTACTGCCAACGGGAAAAAGCAGGGTTAGCGAGAACTCAGCGGAGTTTCTCCAGGAAATGACTGAGGTGAGCTTACTTGGCGTGGAGGTATTAGGGGCGAAGCGGAGCGCGAGCCGAGTGTCCGTTGACGAGCGATGCTTAGCTCTGATGTCGGGCACGGCCTGGAGCCTGATCCGTCCAGGCGGTCCTCCGGGAAGTTCGGGCGTGGGCCTCCTGGCCCGTAGCGTCCCGAAGGGGAAATCCCGGGGAGGGATCGACGAGGGGAGATCACGCACACACACACAGGGAGTGGCGTCTGACCGGGAACACCGGCAGCGTCGGGAAATCACACAGGAGGGAGGTGATCCACAGCGGGGAGACAGACTTACACGAATGCGGGGGCAGCTGGTTTCCGGGAAACAACTAGAAGACGGCGGGAGAATCTGGCGAGGGAGACAACAAGGGTTAGACGAGAGTAATCACAGAAGGCCTCTTTCTGGAACGCTGGTTACCGTGGTAGGCAAACACTCAGGCGGTGAGACGGAGTGTAGCTGCTGCTTATATCGCAGGTCCACGCCCTCTAAACCAGCTGCAGGTGTGTGTCCGGGTTGAACCAGGACACTTCTCAGGGGTGGAGCATGGGTGACATCTGCTGGATGTCTTGAGAAGTGGTGGTTCCAGGGACAGGTGGAAATAAAACTAACTAAAGGAAAACAAACTAAGAAACTAGGAAAAGGGGAGGACAAACAGACCCTGACAGTACCCCCCCCTCAACGGACGCCACCTGGCGGCCGAACAGAGGACGGGGTCTGGGAGTCCCTAAAGTCTCTAATAAGGGAGGGGTCTAAAATGAATGATCCCGGAACGTTCCTCAGGACCATAACCCTCCCAGTCGACAAGGAACTGGTGACCCCGACCTCGTCGCCGAGTGGCGACAATCCGGCGGACGGAGAAGGCCGGATGGCCATCGATGACCCGGGCGGGTGGAGGGGGTTCGGCCGGAGGGCAAAGTTCACTGGAGAGCACTGGCTTAATTTGGGAAACGTGGAAGGTTGGGTGGACACGCAGAGACGGGGGAAGGTGGAGGCGTACAGCTGAGGGGCTAATGACTGCCAGCACTTCAAAGGGGCCAATGAACCTTGGAGACAACTTTCTAGACATAGACTTGAGGGGAATGTTGTGTGTGGACAACCATACCTTTTGTCCCACTATATAAGCAGGTGCAGGGGTTCTACGACGGTCAGCCAGGCGTTTATTGGTAGCGGAGGTGTTGTTGAGGGCAGTGATGGTGTCCTTCCAAATCTTATGGCTTCGTCGGATGTGGTGTTGTACCGACGTGATCGAGAGGTTCTCCTCGTCAGAGGGGAGGAGTGGTGGTTGGTAACCCAGGACCACTTCAAACGGAGAGAGACCTGTGGCTGCAGAAATGTGGCTGTTATGTGCATACTCGACCCATGGGAGGTATTGGGCCCAATCGTTGGGGTTCGTGGAGGTCAGGCATCGCAGAGTCGTCTCTAGCTCTTGGTTCATACGTTCTGTCTGGCCATTGGTTTGTGGATGGTAGCCAGAAGTGAGGGATACCTTAGCCCCCAGAGCCGAGCAGAACTGACGCCAGACCTGTGATATGAACTGGGGGCCGCGATCCGAGAGGATTTCCTGCGGGATGCCATGTAGTTTAAAGACATGTTTAATTAATAACAGGGCAGTCTGGGCAGCCGTGGGCAGCTTACGTAGGGGAACAAGGTGACATGCCTTGGAGAAACGGTCGACGATGGTGGTCATACCTTTACTGGTTGGGAGTCCGGTAACGAAATCTATGGCCACGTGGGACCAAGGGCGCTTAGGTATGGGTAGTGGTTGTAGGAGTCCTGCGGGGGGTTGATTGGATGACTTGTTCCGGGCACAGATTGGGCAGGCTGAAACAAACTCCTTGACATCCTTGTGTACGGAGGCCCACCAAAACCGTCTGTTTATTAGCCCAATCGTGCGGCTAACGCCGGGGTGACCTGAGAACTTAGAATTGTGTATCCACTGGAGAAAACGGGATCGGACAGAGGACAGAACATACACCTTACCCGGTGGGCAGGACTCTGGGGCTGGTTCTGTTTGCTGAGCTTGATGGACGATGTCTTCGATCTCCCAGGTGACCATTCCCACGGTGCAACTGGGAGGCAGGATGGGAGCTGGGACCACCTCAGCGTCATCTGGGGAATAGACTCGAGATAGAGCATCGGGTTTAACATTCCTTGAACCTGGGCGAAATGTGATAGGTTAAATCGAGAAAAGAACAGAGACCAACGAGACTGGCGGGGATTGGATTTCTTGGCTGCTTGCAAGTATGTCAGGTTCTTGTGATCGGTCCAGACCAGTACGGGGTGTTCGGCGCCCTCCAGCCAGTGGCGCCACTCCTCCAAGGCGAGTTTAATCGCGAGAAGCTCTCTGTCGCCCACGTCATAATTCCTCTCAGCTGGTGAGAGTCTACGGGAAAAGAAGGCGCATGGATGGAGCTTATGGTCGTGGGTAGACATCTGGGAAAGAACCGCGCCGACCCCGGTGTCGGAGGCGTCAACTTCCAGAATGAATTGCTTCTTGGGGTCAGGCTGGACCAGAATGGGAGCGTGTGCAAACCGGGACTTGAGCTCCTCGAAGGCGGCCTCCGCTTGAGGGGTCCAGACGTATTCTCTCTTGCTGGAAGTGAGAGCGGTGAGGGGTGAAGCAGTCTGACTGTAATTGCGTATGAACCTCCTGTAGAAGTTTGCAAACCCCAAAAAGCGCTGTAGTTGTTTGCGGTTTTCGGGTTTAGGCCAGTCGAGTACTGCCTTGATCTTGTCCTCGGATGCTCTAACCTGTCCCCTTTCGAGGATGTACCCTAGGAAGGTTACTGAAGGGCGGTGAAACTCACACTTTTCCGCTTTTACATACAGCTTATTCTCCAGAAGGCGTTGGAGAACCAGACGGACATGTTGTTTGTGCTCCGCGAGGGATTTGGAATATATCAGGATATCATCCAGGTAGACGAACACAAAGACATTGATGAGATCCCTCAGGACGTCGTTCACCAGGGCCTGGAAGAAAGCAGGTGCGTTAGACAACCCAAACGGCATGACCAAATATTCATAGTGGCCCATGGGGGTTTTAAACGCCGTCTTCCACTCATCACCCTCCCTTATGCGAAGGAGGTGGTAAGCGTTCCTGAGATCTAGTTTTGTGAATATGGTTGCTTCTTGGACGGGCTCAAAGGCTGAGGATAATAATGGCAACGGGTACTTATTCTTGATGGTGATCTGGTTGAGTCCACGGTAGTCAATACAGGGCCGGAGAGAGCCATCCTTTTTCCCCACGAAGAAGAACCCTGCTCCGAGGGGAGAGGATGAGGTGCGGATAATCCCTGCAGCTAGAGACTTGTTTATGTACTCCTCCATGGTTTGCCTTTCTGCTCTAGAAATGTTATATAGCTTACTGTTGGGTAATGGGGCGCCAGGCAGTAGATCGATGGCACAGTCATACGGTCTGTGGGGTGGCAGAGACAGGGCTTTGTCCTTACTGAAAACAGGAGCTAGATCATGGTACTCACGGGGAATGGAGGAGACGTCAGATGGGTCGATCTCAGCTGGCTCTGTAGGCGTAGTGACGACTGGAAAGGCGGAATGAAGGCAGGTACTGTGACACTTTGTGGACCACGACTCAATCTTGGTCTCGGCCCAGTCTATGTGCGGGTTGTGCTTGTATAACCAGTCGAAACCAAGGATGATGGAGGCACTGGCGGCAGGAAACACGAGGAAAGTAATCTCTTCTGTGTGATTACCTGAAGTGAGTAGACACACTGGCTTGGTTTGATGGGTGATCTGTGGCAGGTTCCCTCCGTCGAGGGCTGATACCCGGAGAGGAACTGGAAGCGGCTCGATTTCAATAGACAGTTGCTCGACGATGTCTGAATTAATGAGGTTCTGTTCACACCCTGAGTCAATGAGGGCTGATAAAGAATATGGTTCGTTAATGATTATGGAGACAGGGATGATGAAGCGAGATCTTACTGCTGTAGTCTCCGGCAGTCTCCCCGTCCTTACTGCCGGACCTGCGGGTTTAAACGTATTGGACAGTTAGCGATTACATGATTGGGTTCACCACAGTAAAGGCAAAGCCGGGAGCGCATCCTCCTCTGCCGCTCCTCTGGGGTTAGCTTGGCGTGTCCCAGTTGCATGGGTTCTGGTCCTGTAGATGAGGGAAAGGTGGGTGGAGGTTGGACAGTCGACTGGTTACTGACCTGTGCGGAGCGCGGAAGGGCGGTGCGGCGGGATCGCTCACTCATCCTTGACCGAATCCGGTTGTCTAATCTTATGGCCAAGTTAATAAATTCATCCAGAGACTCTGGTTCATCTAGAGTAGCCAGTTGGTCCTTTATCTGCTCATTTAACCCATGAAAGAATGCGCTTTTAAGCGCAGCAGGGTTCCAGCCTGAAGCAGCGGCCAAGATTCTAAAATCGATGGCAAAGTCTGACACAGTCTTCTGGCCTTGCTTCAATCCGTGTAGTTCACGGGAGGCTGAAGTCTTCTCAGCCTCTTGACAAAACACCTGCTGTAACTCCTTCAAAAACTCGGGGAAGGTACATCCATAGTTAGAGGCTGAAGAAAACCGGGCTTCGGCCCACTCTAGGGCTCGGCCCGTCAACAGGGATAACACGTAGGAAATCTTAGCACTGTCATGCAAAAAACTCTGCGGTGAATGATTAAAGATGATATTGCATTGGAGAATAAACCCCTTGACCTTCCGGACGTCACCTGAAAATTTCTCTGGCGCTGAGGGTCGGACGTCCGAAAACATGGAGCGGGCTGGTGGATCCGGAGCCACTGTCGGGGAAGGTTGAGAGCTGGGAGCCTGCTGAACTGAATTCCGTAGGAAAGTGGTTAATTCTGTTAGTTTATCGTTAGTCTCGGCTTGACGACTAGCTAACTCCCGTAATGCGGAGTTATGTGACTGGACTAGCGCGTGTTGTTCGGACAGCGCCCGTCTGATAGCGTCTGCTGAGGTTCCGAACTGGCCTGAGTGTTCTGTCATGTCGGTTTTAAGGTTGCGAACCCACATGCAAGAACACAGTCAGACAGAGCGAGTCAGAAACAATAATGTTTATTGAAGGATCAGGGAGCTGGTGGCGAAGCCGAATCGGCGGACCGGTTCTTCTACTGCCAACGGGAAAAAGCAGGGTTAGCGAGAACTCAGCGGAGTTTCTCCAGGAAATGACTGAGGTGAGCTTACTTGGCGTGGAGGTATTAGGGGCGAAGCGGAGCGCGAGCCGAGTGTCCGTTGACGAGCGATGCTTAGCTCTGATGTCGGGCACGGCCTGGAGCCTGATCCGTCCAGGCGGTCCTCCGGGAAGTTCGGGCGTGGGCCTCCTGGCCCGTAGCGTCCCGAAGGGGAAATCCCGGGGAGGGATCGACGAGGGGAGATCACGCACACACACACAGGGAGTGGCGTCTGACCGGGAACACCGGCAGCGTCGGGAAATCACACAGGAGGGAGGTGATCCACAGCGGGGAGACAGACTTACACGAATGCGGGGGCAGCTGGTTTCCGGGAAACAACTAGAAGACGGCGGGAGAATCTGGCGAGGGAGACAACAAGGGTTAGACGAGAGTAATCACAGAAGGCCTCTTTCTGGAACGCTGGTTACCGTGGTAGGCAAACACTCAGGCGGTGAGACGGAGTGTAGCTGCTGCTTATATCGCAGGTCCACGCCCTCTAAACCAGCTGCAGGTGTGTGTCCGGGTTGAACCAGGACACTTCTCAGGGGTGGAGCATGGGTGACATCTGCTGGATGTCTTGAGAAGTGGTGGTTCCAGGGACAGGTGGAAATAAAACTAACTAAAGGAAAACAAACTAAGAAACTAGGAAAAGGGGAGGACAAACAGACCCTGACAGTCTGAGCATCCGATGAGGCTTGTTTGATAGAATAAAAGTATCTTTTCAAAACAGCAACCTTTAAACATGTGTTAAACCTACTTGCTTTTCAAGTAGCAAGATGGTTATAAACTTCTTTTGTAATAATCTTATCTTAAATGTGTATCTATCAGCCTGAATTAGAAAATCATAATAATTCTCAGAAATAAAAGCTTGTAAACATCTGTGTGTAATTCATCTATTCATTTATTCTGCACTTAGTGAACTGACAGCTATTAACGTTGTCATTTGACATTTGCAAAAATATGTGCCAGTCTGGCACAGACAGAAATCATGTTATTTATGTGTTAACTGTGGAGTGTTGTGGAGTGTTAACTTCCTGAAGCAACGGAGGTATAAAGGGGAGTTCTGTCAACGGCCAAATGGCACATTGTGACATTATGTCACTGTGTTAAAACCCTTTACCAATTAGAATAATACTTAGAACTTCACTGCATTGTTTTGTCACTTGAATTGAATAGGAATGCTTGCAACTGACTTTGAATATGTCTGTATCATTGGATTGAACTGACTATGTACAGTATTTATTTATAAATATATATATATTTTTTGTAAAATGTCTTACGACATTTGAATCAGCACCATACAAATAATTCTCTCTGGTAAAAAAAGAATCCATTCATCCATTTTCTTCTGCGTATCCAGAGTCGGGCCGCCGGGGTAGCAACCCAAATCCTGATGTCAATTATTTGTAACAGCTTCAAAGCCAGATGAATTTTATGAGGTGTTTATATTTTTCCTTAATGCATGTCATATAATACTGATGATTAGTCCTTTATTTTGGGTAGAGATATGCGTTTTGCTACATGCCTTCACTTCTTCACGTCACAAAGTTGGACCTGCTTTATTGCTTCTGGAGTCTGAGGCACCCTCCATGCATCCTATCTCCCTGCATCACCTACCCCATCTTCATCTCACCCCACTGCAGTGCATCAAGGCCCATTAACCCCCCGCCTGCCTCTCTGCTGGGCCCCTGTGTGCTTAACACTGTGGCGTTAGCTTAAAAGATGTGCCTGCTCCGTCAGATGAGCTTTGCACAGTTTAATAGAGGTCTTGGTGAGGTCTACATTAATATAGTAGGGCTGCTCAGACAATGACTTACACCTCCCACTATTCCCAGCTAACTCTGTCTCCTCCCAGTTTTTTGAGACGAGTTATTTGGTGGTGTGATGGTATGTCTGACCAAACACTGGCTGCACCATGCCAACATTAACCCCACCGCTGGGTCACCTTTTAAAATATGTGTTTACACTGGAGTGTAAAAGAAATATACCACAGAATGACAGCTGTTTCTTGATAGTTATTTAGATATTAATAACTGAAGTTCTAGAAGGGAAGTGGTTAAACCTAATGCGATGTGGTCTGAGATTAGCTTACCATAAAAAATTGACAGTGCAATTTTTAGAATATGAACATCTCAATAAAACAGTCCTAGTTTCACATTCCATGCAGTACAGAGCACTGTCACATTCCTTTTGTAGTGCCTTTTGGTGAAAATCTTCAATATCTGAGGAAGTGTCACAGATGAGCTTGTTACTTTTACAACAATCTCATAATAGCAAGCACATAGTGATAATGGAAATTAATCCTTTACACGCAAAGTATTCCTGGCCAAAACATCTTTGTTTAGCTGTAGTTCTCATATGAAAGAAACCTGTTATTTTTTAATGTAACATAGAAAGTAATCCTGGACCACTGCTACTGTCTCCTTTCTGTCATATGAGCCCCAGTTGATCCCAAGTGATGACAGTTGATCCTGAACCTGGTTCTGCTGGAAGGTTGCCCCTGCTCCAAAGACTCTCAATTTTTGCCAGACCCGGTACCGACCACCTACTCTGCTGTACTGCAGCACATGGGGTTACTGCTTATGCTACCATATTTTAAAATCACACTATATATATATATATATATATATATATATATATATATATATATATATATATATATATATATATATATATATATATATACTGTATATAAATAATAATTTTAATAATTTAAATTCCAATTGTTTATTATGTGCCACACACAACGAGTGGTAGAGAAGAACTCGTCTCAACAATACTAATAATATGAGCTTATTGAGACTGAGTTCAGACTCAGGTTATTGATGCTTCTTTTGCCGTTTCCTGGCATTTACACTTATAGTGTTTACAATAAGAGCCTTTTGGGGACACAACTCAACTTTATGCATTTAAAATGCAACCACACATGCAAACTATTCTCATCGTCACAGTCAATTACATCATCATCCTCCTCATTGTATGGCTCTTGGGAAACACAAATGACTTGTTGACTATTTTTATAAGATGTGTTACTGTTACACACTGAACCTGATGTTGTACCTCACCTATTGTTCAATAAATCACAGCTTGTTCTTGTGTCCATAATTAATGCCAGCTGAAAAGTGTTTTGGCGGCACCATGACGTGCTGCACAGCCCCGCCTTATCCTGCTGATTGCTCCCCCCTGCTGCTACCTACAAACTCCTGATCTGCACTCAGAGATCGTCTGTCATCATCCTTGTACCAGCCTTTGAGCGTTCCATGTCTGAGTTGCTAAATGTTAACTTGTCTTTTTTCTGTCTCATCCCCCTTCCTGATTGTGTACTTTGCCTGTTTTCTGTCTCCTGACCTTCACCCTTGCCTGTTCCCTGACTGATCGGAGTAAATCTGATTCTGGCTCAAAAC
This sequence comes from Poecilia reticulata, assembly GCF_904066995.2. NCBI lineage: Eukaryota > Metazoa > Chordata > Actinopteri > Cyprinodontiformes > Poeciliidae > Poecilia > Poecilia reticulata. The sequence continues at coordinate 2,005,076 of NC_088842.1, forward strand.
CTTGCTTCTTTTACCTGGACTCTGATTACTGCCTCACAGATTCTGGTTCTGTTCTGCCTTCTCTGTCTGACCTGTTGTTGACCTGGACTGTTGAGCCAGTCATGGTGCTTTGGATCTTTCCCATAGTGACACCTGATCACTTGATTGGACTGTGTGGTGTAACTTTCCCTGTTACCAGAGTTTCTGTGCTCTGTGATTTCATTGTTTCTGGTTTCCAGAGTCCAGTGTTCCCCTGGACTCTGGGGAACACAGTCCTGTGGGTGAAACACTTCCCGGTAAAAGGACATTTTCCAATCATCAACAGTTAAATCTCAGAGCTTAAATTTTCTCGAGGTCCAAGACACTGAAGATACAAATACTACATCCTTGTTTCTTTTTTTTTGCTTGTTTTTTTCCCCTGTTTGCTTAATGTCAGTAATGTTGACTTAATAAATACATGAATTGAATATTTAAGATACTAAATATTTCAGAGACATCTTTTCTACACTAGAAGGTTTTTTATCCTTTCTTTGCTCTTCATTTATTAAACTCCTGGAAGCAGGACAAACTCCTGACATCTTTGCTTCATTATTTGCATCATTGTTCAAACTGGTTTTGACAGATGCGAGCTGTCTGATAAGAATAACACCTCCTTCATTTGCTTTTGGGATCCAGACAACATATTTGTTCATATGTACACATGAGAACAGAGAAGGCAGTTCAATCTTTTGAAACACTCATGTTTAAGCAATAATGCATGTGAAACATGCAGGGTACTTTCTGTAGAGGGCTAGAGTTGGCCATGCCACCATGGCATGCTGAAAATTAAATTTTCACTTTTATTTGAAGATAAACATGACGACAGACTTGAGTTTATTTTCAAAGAAAAGCTTTATTTGAGGTATCTATGACAAAGAACCCAAATTATAATTTGTGATTTTTTTCATGTGTGTTTTTGTACAATTTCTAGATGACTGTAGAAAACATTCCATACTGTTTTTGATTCCCTGTTCATAACTAATGTGAAATTTCCAAATATATAGATGAAATCAGTCCAGTGGAAGAGTTGCATATGTGGAGTTCAGCTGGACACAGGGACGAACAGTTGTATTGCAAGTTTGGGTTCCATGCCAGCTTCCCTCCACAGGATGCTGCACTCCTGGACAAGATGCCTACTCATTTTCGTAAAAGTATGTAACTTTTACAAAAAATTTTCTTTTTACATATTTGTTAAAACTGTCACCATTGATAGTGTAATATGAGACTGATGATCTGAAGAGACTGAGCTCCTCCACTTTCTTTCTTAGCTGCTATTTCTGTCTGAAGAAATGCACCGCTCCTGGTCAGAACCAAACCAACCTCTCCAGAACTTTAGATCTGGTGTGTAGGAGAATGAGAAGTATTACTGATTTTGGTCTTGAGTGAACTAATCAGTCTTGTATAAAATGTGGCTCTGTCCACACACAGAGCTACTTTGTCTACATACTGATTGTTATTTTTACTTTCCAGTCTCCTTCATAATTCTGACCCCGTTTACTTTATCAGCTGTCGCCCATACTGGTCTCCCCCGTCTTTCAATCTCCACCTCTCTTTCTTCCCTCTCTACCCTTTTCACTTTCCATCTAGCTTCCATCATAGCCATACCGCCTTCTTACCCCCCACCCCTCTGCCACTACAGCCACCCTCCTCCCCTGTTTCTCTTCCTGCACAGCCGTCACTCTGAATTATTTTCAATGAGCTTCTTTATAGCGGGCGCCAGATCTCAGCTCCAACTCATCACTGAGCACAGGGCTGGGGGGACGCGCTCTGCATTTCGATCAGCTCTGAGCCTCCACTTTGCTATTAACCCCTTTCACACTAAACCCCACCACCACCTCCACTCTCCTCTTCATCACACCCACTTTCTTCACCTTAGCTTACTCTATTTCTCCACTCATGTTGATGGTTTCACCTCTCTACCTCCATTGCTGAACCGGACTCTATTTTTACCACTGGTGTTCTGCTAACTTTTTCATCTTTCTGCGGAAACCTATGCAACATTATAAAATTTTGGTTGTCAAATTAAATTACTTTATATCACTATTCCCCTATTAAAACACCCTATAATGTGCAATTTTTCTTTATTCAATAAATGCAACATGTAAAGCAATGCATGCTTTATTTCTGATGGTGGTGTGTTTTTCTGTTTGAGGTGTAAGCAGCACCTACATGTCAACTGTTATTGAGTGCGACTATCTGCTACAGCAAAAATGGGGATCTCATACATTTCCCAACAAAGTGATTTATGGTCCACTTGGTGTTTATGACAAAACCATTTCTGATTTAATGAATGAATGTAGGCATGTCGGAGTCACGTGGGACCGCCGAGGAAGATGGCAGCACGCTAGCGGAGCTCCTGAAAACCGACAAATTTTACTCTCATTTACTATGAATATACACCTCTCAGCTCACAGGATAGAAATACGTTCGACACGCCAAAATTCTATAATCTTCACAAGAGGCCAGATTTTTAATAGCTCACCGACGGAATGTCAAGCAGCAACAAAGCTAATTTTTTCAAAGGTGCGGCAACGAGAAGTAAGCTAGCAGCGAGGACCAGCCCCACACCTGAAAGCTCTCCGGCTAACCTGCTGACAAACCCGAGCTGTGCCGAAGAGAAACATTCGGATTCCAACCTCATGGAAGAAATACGGAAAATGAGCACAACACTACATGTTGTGGCGGCAGACGTAGTCTCGATTAAAGAAACAACCAAAGAGCTTAAAGATTCCGTGGAAAATATTCTAATCAGGCTGGGCGAAGTTGAACAGCGAGTATCCGTCATGGAAGACACCAACGCTCAGATGGAGAAATGTGTGGAGATATGTGACAAGAAACTGATGACTCTCTGGGAGCGTGTTGAGGACTTGGAAAACCGGAGTCGGAGGAACAATGTAAGAATGGTGGGACTGAAAGAAGACAAGGAAGAGAGAGGAAATCTGCCCGAGTATGTGGGAAGGATCATTGCTCAGGGGTTCGGCCTCACGGGCAGCGAGTTTGAAGTGGAGCGGGCCCATCGCTCACTGGCGCCCAAACCAGAGGCCAATAAACCACCCCGAACCATCCTGGTTCGGTTTCTACGATCATCGGCGCGGGACAAGCTGCTGCAGATGGCCAAAGAAAAGCGTGGGATGGAGTGGGAAGGCTGCAAATTATCTTTCTTTGAAGATCTATCGAAGGAGCTGGTGGAGAAACGGAGAGCTTTCAACACTGTAAAGAAACGCCTCCGGGAAATGGAGGTGAAACACCGGCTGCTGTTCCCAGCAACGCTCGTCTTCACCTGGAAGGGAGAACGGAAGACATTCCGGGACAATGCAGAGGCTGAAAGGTTCCTGCAACAAGCTAAGTGAAAAACAGATGCTATTGTTTGAGGTGCATATTTATCTAAAACATTATGTAAAGTTTAGGTCGGTTATGCGTCGGAGTTCGGATGGTTGTGTTGCCAAAGGACGATTTTCAACGCGTCCCACGGACCAAGTTTGATAGAGGGGTTAAGGAAAGGACTAAAAACGGCAGCATGTTCCTTGCTGCTTTACTGAGTTCTATGTTGTATTTATTTTCTTTTTTGTATATCAGGTCAGTTTATTTAAGTTTACGAATGTTGTCAGTATCAGTTACTATTTTGATGTGTATATACCTCGATAAGTGGCAGTTCAAACCACGCAAGGTATACCAAAGAATAAAAGATGCCTAAGGGATATATCAACATAATATCGTGGAATGTTAATGGATGTGGGCATCCAATTAAAAGACAAAAAGTTTTGAGTTATCTAAAATCCAAAGCCGCTGATATTGCATTCATTCAAGAATCACATACAAGTGGGGATGAAGAAGTTGCTAAGTTTAAAAGAGGTTGGGTGGGTGAAGTTTACCACAGCTCATATTCTAGTAAGCGAAATGGTGTAATGATCCTTGTTAATAAGAATATAAGTTTTGTTATGCTTAAACAACATAATGATAAGGAAGGGCGCTTCATATGTGTGGAAGCCCTGCTGAATGGAATTAGGATTGTCCTCTGTAACATTTACGCACCAAATCAGGAAGAACCCGACTTTTTTCATGAAATTAATAGTATATTAGGAAATACTGAGGGACATATTGTCATGGGAGGCGATTTCAACCAGGTGATGGATGGATTTATTGACAAAAGTTTGGTAAGGGGAAAACTTTCACCTAAGGACAGGGCTGCAATCCAAATGCTAGCTCAAGACTGGAATCTAGTTGACATATGGAGATTGGTAAATCCACGTGAGAGAGAATATACTTTTTACTCTCATAGTCATAAGATATATTCTAGAATTGACTTCTTCTTAATATCTAATAAATTAGTGGAGTCAGTAATGGGCTGTCAAATAGGACCAATTATTATAAGTGATCATGGTACAGTTGAGATGCATATAGATTTCAATGTTGAAAAAGAAAGAAAAGGACGTTGGAGACTTAATACTACGCTACTCCGGAATGCGGCATTTAGTAATTCTATTTTAGAAGATCTTAATTTTTTTTTCCAAGTAAATATTGGCTCCACAGATAATATGGCCTCTGTATGGGAAGCGTCAAAGGCATACATACGGGGAAAATTCATTGCGTATGCAGCAAAAGTTAAAAAAGAAAACGATGGGAAAGAAAAAACGTTGGAAAAAGAAATACGTTTGTTAGAGAAGAAAATAGCGCGGAGTTACTCAAATCATCTATATCAAACACTTTGTAATCTTAAGTATCAGTTACATGAACTATATAATAAAAAAGCTGAATATGCCTTATTTAGACTTAAAATTAAATATTATGAAGGTGGAGAAAAAAGTGGCCGGTTATTAGCGAGACAACTTAAACAACAGGATAACTCCAACAACATCCCACTAATTAAGAAGGATGGTAAAACATTCACCGCAACCAAAGATATAAATAGGATCTTTGAAGAGTTTTATAAGAACCTTTACACATCTACTGATAAACCTGACACAGAAGAAATTAATGCTTTTTTCTCATCAATGAAATTGCCTACTATTACCAATGAACAAAAAGAACAATTAGATTCTCCTATCACTTTGGAAGAAATTAAAAGTACGATCCTGTCTATGAAACCTGGGAAATCGCCAGGCCTGGATGGCTTGCCGGTTGAATATTATAGAAAATATATTGACACCATAACCCCAGTACTACATGAGGTATACAGAGAAGCCTTCGATTCAGGCTTTTTACCTGATACTTTCAATGAGGCTCTGATATCACTTATTCCAAAAAAAGACAGAGATGTGTCAGATCCATCTAATTTCAGACCTATTAGTCTCATAGGAGTAGACTGCAAAATATTAACACGAACATTAGCATCGCGATTAGAAAAAGTACTTCCACATATTATAAATGAAGATCAAGTAGGCTTTATCAAGAACAGGTCCTCAACCGATAATATGAGAAGGCTTGCTCATCTAATACATTTGAATCGCTCTAATCCAGTCCCTGTTGCTGCATTCTCTTTGGATGCTGAGAAAGCCTTTGACCGTGTGGAATGGGGGTTTCTTAAAACAACACTTCTGAAATTCGGTTTCGGGTCTAGGTTCTGCAAATGGGTTGAAATATTATATTCGAAGCCAAAAGCAGTAATTATGACGAATGGTCAGCTATCTAAATTTTTTCATCTTTCCAGAGGGACAAGGCAGGGATGTGCCTTATCCCCGTTGCTTTTCACGCTGGTTGTGGAACCACTAGCAACGGCGATAAGAGTCAACCCAGGAATTAAAGGAACTCATGCAGGAGGGAAAGAGCACAAGGTGCTTATGTATGCGGATGACATCTTAGCTATTATAGCAGATCCAATCGTCTCTATTCCAGCCCTATTACAGTGTGTTGAATCATATTCAAAACTTTCAGGATATAAGATTAATTGGAGCAAATCTGAGTGTATGCCCATATCCCAAACATGTCATTCAAATGATATTACACCATTTAACTTTAGGTGGGTCCCTTCAGGTATGAAATATCTAGGTATACGACTCCACCCAAATTTAGAGGAAATAATGCATCTGAATATGGAACCGCTTCTTCAGAAGATAAAAACTAATCTTGATAAATGGACAAAATTGAGACTTTCTTTATGGGGTAAGGTGAATGTAATAAAAATGGTGATAGCCCCTTTATTCAATTATGTGTCCATGATGGTGCCAGTTGACATCCCCTCCCAGGTTTATAAACAGTATGAGGCTTATGTGAAGGACTTCCTCTGGAACAAGAAGAAACCCAGAATCAACATTAAGAAAATGTGGTGTGCAAAGGATATAGGGGGCATGGCCCTCCCTAATGTAAGACTATATAATCTCGCATTTGAAATGGTTAAGTTGTCCAAGTATTTTAAAAAGGGAGAAATTAAACTAAGCTGGATGAATATTGAAGAAGAATTGGTTAACCCCTTTAGACCGATAGATATTCTTTCTCATAGTAAAACAGATAATAGGAAACCTCTTCCCACAAATCCGATATTAGCACATTCTAAATCAGTATGGAAGGAGGCACATAAAATATGCAAGATGTCACATTCAAAACAGTTGTACTCCTCACTGTGGCTGAATCCATCCATCTGTATCGGAAGGAAAACTGTCTATTGGGAACAATGGCTTGTGAAGGGAATACGTGTTGTAGATGATTTGTATACAGAAGGGGTTTTTATGTCTTTTTCAGATGTCATGCTGAAATACAATATAAAGAAGGATAGTTTCTGGAAATATCTACAAATTAGAGACTGTATTATTAAAGACAAATTCATATATGAAGATAATCCAATAAAAGAATATATGGGCTCAAGTAGAATTGAATATAAAGCATCCACATATTACAAATTGTTTAATAGTATGCAAAGTGATATATGTAAAAGTCTGGGGACTATCTGGCAGCAGGACCTTGGATGCACTTTTACTGATGAAGAATGGTTGAAAATATTATCAAATAACGGGAAATATATTAGAGAATCAAGAGGGAAGTTTACACACTATAAGATTGTACATAGATTTTATTTCACTCCATCCAGGCTCCATAGAATGGGTCTGCTCACCAATAACCTATGTTGGAAATGCAAAACTGACCCGGGAACCTTTATACATGCGTTCTGGGAATGTAAACTAATTTTCCCATTCTGGAAAACAGTATTGCTGTACGTTGGAAAGTGGATAGGTTTAGGGATACCTATGTCACCAAGACTCTGCTTGTTGGGGGATCAAACAGTGATGCCTAATATGTCAAAACACCAAAATACTGTAATGCAGGTGGGGACGGTCACGGCTGCCAGAATAATCCTCAGATTATGGAAATCTCCATCCGCTCCAAATATTAAGGACTGGTTGGAATTAATGTTGGAAATAGTGTCATATGAACAAATGTTGGCCAAACTAAATGATGACATGGAGAACTTCAAAAAATCCTGGAACTGTTTCCTCTCCTGTAACATGGGGACAAGTTAGGGTACTACTGGCCTATTGTTGTGGAAAATACTAGCGAGTGACTACTTCTGTTTACTGTGGTTGTTTCTGCTAACACCGAGGATATTTAATCTTTTGTGAAACTTTTATTGATTTGTAATGCACTGACCTGTTTTTTTTTTTTGTTTTTTTTTTTTTCTCTCTTGCTTGGTTTTATTTTGTTTGTGTATTTTATTTCATGAGGGTGTGTTGGGGGCCGGGGGGGGGTTGGGAAAGGTTGTGAACATGCTCTGAAACATTAATAAAAACTTTAATAATAAAAAGAATGTAGGCATGTCTTTTGGTGCCCAAGTATTTCTTTTCTTAGGTTATAATGTGGGGTTCCACAAGGCTTCATTCTTGAGCCACATGCTTTACATATGCTTTATCCCTTTTGCTTGGCTTTTGAATAAAAAAATACCTCTCACCATACCTAAGATTATTACACACATATTTAAATATTTAATGGAATCATTCAATAAAAGTTTTGAATTCAGATTTTGAACTGGCTGTTTTCACACACCACACATAAGCATTGAGAAACACGTCTTTAAAAACGGTTGCTCAGCAGATAGAGTACTTGTCTGGGAATTTGTTGGTTGTGTGTGTGAGTCCAACTGCGTGTACTGATATGTCCTTGGGCAAGGCACTTAAAATAAGAGTTCTGTTGATCTATATATTCAGGACTTAAAGAGCTCCGGCCGGGGGCCGGATTTCCGGCTTTTGACCAAAAGGTCCGCCTCAACCAAACTAGTCTCCGGGCTTAAAGAGCTGCGTCTACAAATATGTCTGCCAATCGGAATTCTAGCTCCCGTGTTGTTGACCAATGACTGTAAAACGGTTTGTAGAAAAGAAGTGCATGCCTTCGGTTCAGTGGTTAAATCAAATTCGATATGAGAAAGGAATTAAAAACAAGTGGCGCTGGGCATGGCTAGAAGAGGACAAGACTGGAAGTTGGCGGAAATTTTTACAAAAGGGGGCGAAGGTAAACTTTACACCTTACAATCACAACAATACCAGTTTAGACTGAGCAACTTGCTAACACTGTATTTCGTAGCGTTCATTTTATAGCGTTAACACCGGTGCTGTAAGTGGTCCGGTATGAAACGGGTGTGATAGAACAACACAGCACTTTTAAATTTCAATAATCAGAATACCGAAATTGTTTCTATTTTTTTAAAAGGTTTATGTCAGTCTGCCTTTTCCCCATCAATGCGGTTCCCGACCGCCCTACGGGGTAAAAAAACAAACAAACTCTGAAACAGGAGCGACGAACTAGATGTGAATTATGGCATAAAAACAGAGAATCGGAGGCTGAACAGTGAAAAATCAACACATGATGTGAAGCACATCATGTGTTGATTAGGCGGCGCTGCAGGTGATGAGTGAAGATTACTGATGGTTAATAAACGATAAAATAAATCTGGCAACAGGAAAGGAACTAAAGTGGACATAGCAATAAACCAAGAGAGGATAATACTAATCGAATGAAACTAAATAGAAACGAATGAAGAACGAAATGCAAGAATAAACTAAGAAACTGAAGTAAATACAGAGGAATAAACTGGTATGGCAAGACCTTTCGAGCAATAATTAATACAGAGACTGTATGGCAAGAATAAACAGACACTATTTCCACATAAAAGGTAAAATAATATTGCTGAAGTGTCATGGGTTTGTTGAGACCACATCTAGTAATGAGAATAAATATATCTTACAGACCATAACAGTAAAGAACTGATCACTTATTTATGTTTTTAATTAGATTTGATATATTTATTTCGTCAATATTATTTTTCATGTCAGTGTTAATGTCATCAGGCTGATGACTCCATGACACTTTCAATTTGACTCATTAGGATTTGATTAAGAACCAGATTTGTTCTTTGTAATTTCTGTCCAGTAAAACTATTAATCTATAAATCAATAGACAGGTCTATATAAAGATATAATCCATGTTTCTGTCTCATATTTGTATGGCATTAAAATGACCTGGAACTTTTGTTTTTCCACTGAAAGCTCTGGTTTGCACAATAAATGCCATGTGGGTGAAGTTTTATGGATGATACTCTGATGTCCCATTCTCCTGAAGGCAGCACAGAGCTGCACCACCAGAAACCGACAGAAACACTGAAGAGAAGAAGAGCTATGATTAATGTAGTTACAGTTCTATCCATGTTTTAATGTTGCAGAGCTCAGTCGTTTTGCAAATAGTTCAAAGTTTAAAATGGCATGTTGAACATCTTTTATCTGGTCATTTTGTGGAATATTTAACAACTAGAAAATGGAAAAGAACAAGAATATTTTTTCCACTCTGATTGGCTGCCGTTACCAATTTTAACTTGAATGTTCATTAAATTTTTCATAGACACCTGTGAAAATAATTTCCATTCCCATGGCTTTTTTGTTTTCTGCATGTAAAATAACTAAAGAATAACTAAAATAAAGACATTTTGGCTTACAGTGCAAAGAAAATATTCTATTAAATCTATTTTAACTTGTGAGTTTTTAAAAGATAATTATGACATACCTCTCCTTGGGCTGCCACCTTATCGTGGTGGAGGGGTTTGAGTGTCCCAATGATCCTAGGAGCTATGCTGCCTGGGGCTTTATGCCCCTGGTAGGGTCACCCAAGGCAGACAGGTCCTAGGTGAGGAACCAAACAAAGCGCAGCCCGAAGACCCCTTATGATGCACAACAACCTTGGATCTAGCGTTCCCTCGCCCAGATGCGGGTCACCGGGGCCCCACTCTGGAGCCAGGCCTGGAGGTGGGGCATGATGGCGAGCGCCTGGTGGCCGGGCTTTTACCCATGGAGCCCGGCCGGGCTCAGCCCGAAGAGGAGACGTGGGTCCCCCTTCCAATGGGCTCACCACCTGTCGGAGGGGCCAAAGGGGTCGGGTACAGTGTGTAACGGGCGGCAGCCGAGGGAGGGGACCCTGGCGGTCTGATCCTCGGCTGCAGAAGCTGGCTCTTGGGACATGGAACGTCACCTCTCTGGTGGGGAAGGAACTGGAGCTAGTGTGCGAGGCTGAGAGGTTCCGGCTAGAAATAGTTGGCCTCACCTCAACACATGGCTCTGGTTCTGGAACCAGTCTCCTTGAGAGGGGCTGGACGTACTTCCACTCTGGAGTTGCCCACGCTGAGAGGCGCCGGGCAGGAGTGGGCATACTTGCTGCCCCCCATCTCGGTGCCTGTACTTTGGGGTTTACCTTTGTGAGGGGGACGGGTTCTGACTGTTGTCTGTGCTTACGGGCCGAACAACAGTTCAGATTACCCACCCTTTTAGGAGTCCTTAGAGGGGGTACTGGAGAGTGCCCCTCCTGGGTATTCCCTTGTTCTACTGGGGGACTTCAACGCTCATGTGGGCAATGACGGTGAGACCTGGAAGGGCGTGGTTGGGAGGAACGCCCCCCCCCGATCTGAACTCGAGTGGTGTTCTGTTGTTGGACTTCTGTGCTCGTCACGGATTGTCCATTACGAACACCATGTTCAAGCATAAGGGTGTCTGTCGCGGCCTTCTAGTTTCCAAAAACAAGGTTCCAACAAAGGCCGTGGGTGTTAACAGGTGGTTTCTGATTTGAACGCACTTCCGACTTAACTTATTTGAAAAAATATATTCTTTATTTCTTGTAAAAAGTAGCAACAAAATAATTACCAAAAATGTCCTACAACTTAGTCAAAAACGAAAGTAAACTTAATATGACGTTTCAAGTACAAAAAAATGAAAAGTGAAAGTGCAAGTGGTCAAAAAATCATTTACAAAAGACCTCCCATCCACACACCAAACATTTGCCAAACAATGGCTCCACCAAGCACCCGGTGTGTTTTTAATTACTCAAATTAATGGGAAGGTTTAAACAATTACCAACATAATCTAATCAATTCAAATATACAAATTAACTACAAATTTTGGATCTAAACTTAACTTAAATAAATTCTAACTTCCCAAAATAGAAAACTAAATTAGTAGAATTTACAAGTTGCAAACATTACATAAATGGCCACAACAGTGTCCATATGTGCACTTGGCACCAGGACACCCTAGGCTGCAGTTCGATAATCGATTTTGTCATCGTTTCATCAACTCTGCGGCCGTATGTCTTGGACACTCGGGTGAAGAGAGGTGCGAAGCTGTACACTGACCACTACCTGGTGGTGAGTTGGCTCCGGTGGTGTGGGAGGAAGCCGGTCAGACCTGCCAGGCCCAGATGTGTAGTGAGGATCTGCTGGGAATGTCTGGTGGAGTCCCCTGTGAGACAGAGCTTTAACTCCCAGCTCCGGCAGAACTTCGAACACGTTCCGGGGGAGGTTGGGGACATTGAGTCTGAGTGGACCATGTTCCGTACCTCCATTGCCGAAGCGGCTTATCTGAGCTGCGGCCGCAAGGTTGTTGGTGCCTGTCGCGGCGGCAACCCTCGAACCCGTTGGTGGACACCTTCAGTGAGGGATGCTGTCAAGCTGAAGAAGGAGTCCTATCGGGCCTTTTTGGCTTGTGGGACTCCAGAAGCAGCTGATGGGTACCGGCGGGCGAAGCGGCATACAGCTTGGGTGGTTGTTGAGGCAAAAACTTGTCCGTGGGAGGAGTTTGGAGAGGCCATGGAGAAAGACTTCCGTACGGCTTCGAGGCGATTCTGGTCCACCATCCGGCGTCTCAGGAGGGGGAAGCAGTGCAGCACCAACACTGTTTATAGTGGAGATGGTGTGCTGCTGACCTCAACTCGGGACGTTGTGGGCCGGTGGGCGGAATACTGCGAAGACCTCCTCAATCCCACCAACATGCCTTCTGTTGAGGAAGCTGAGCATGGGGACTCTGGGTTGGGCTCTCCAATCTCTGGGGACGAGGTCGCCGAGGTGGTCAAAAAGCTCCTCGGTGGCAGGGCCCCGGGGGTGGATGAGATCCGCCTGGAGTTCCTTAAGGCTCTGGATGTTGTAGGGTTGTGTTGGCTCACACGACTCTGCAATATCGCATGGACATCGGGGGCAGTTCCCCTGGATTGGCAGACTGGGGTGGTGGTCCCCCTGTTTAAAAAGGGGGACTGGAGGGTGTGCTCCAATTACAGGGGGGTCACACGCTTAAGCCTCCCTTGTAAGGTCTATTCAGGGGTCCTGGAGAGGAGGGTCCGTCGGATAGTCGAACCTCAGATTCAGGAAGAGCAGTGTGGTTTTCGTCCTGGTCGTGGAACACTGGACCAGCTCTACACCCTCAGCAGGGTCCTGGAGGGTGCATGGGAGTTCGCTCAACCAGTCTACATGTGTTTTGTGGACTTGGAGAAGGCGTCGACCGTGTCCCTCGGGAGGTCCTGTGGGGAGTACTCCGGGAGTATGGGGTACCGGGCCCTTTGATACGGGCTGTCAGGTCCCTGTATGACCGGTGTCAGAGTCTGGTCCACATTGCCGGCAGTAAGTCGGGCTCGTTTCCGGTGAGAGTTGGACTCCGCCAAGGCTGCCCTTTGTCACAGATTCTATTCATTACCTTCATGGACAGAATTTCTAGGCGCAGCCGAGGTGTTGAGGGGATCCGTTTTGGTGGCCTTAGGATCACATCTCTGCTTTTTGCAGATGATGTGGTCCTGTTGGCTTCATCAGATCGTGATCTACAGCTCTCACTGGAGCGGTTCGTGGCCAAGTGTGAAGCGGCCGGGATGAGGCTCAGTGCCTCCAAATGCGAGGCCATGGTCTTGAGCCGGAAAAGGGTAGAGTGCCTTCCCTGGGTCAGGGTGGGTCGTCCTGCCTCAAGTGGAGGAGTTTAAGTATCTTGGGATCTTGTTCACGAATGAGGGAAGAAGGGAGCGGGAGATCGACAGGCGGATTGGGACAGCGTCTGCAGTGAAGCGGGCGCTGTACCGGTCCGTCGTGGTGAAAAGAGAGCTGAGTCAAAAAACGAACCCCTCGATTTACCTGTCGATCTACGTTCCCACCCTCATCTATGGTCATGAGCTTTGGGTCATGACTGAAAGAACGAGATCCCAGATACAAGCGGCCGGAATGGGTTTCCTCCACAGGGTGGCTGGGCTCTCCTTTAGAGATAGGGTGAGAAGCTTGGTCATCTGGGAGGGACTCAGAGTAGAGCCGCTGCTCCTCCACGTCGAGAGGAGCCAGTTGAAGTGTCTCGGGCATCTGGTCAGGATGCCTCCTGGACACCTCCCTGGTGAGGTGTTCTGGGCACGTCCCACTGGGAGGAGGCCTCAGGGAAGACCCAGGACACGCTGGAGGGCCCTCTCTCTCGACTGGCCTGGGAACACCTTGGGGTTCTCCTGGAGGAACTGGAAGAAGTGGCTGGGGAGAGGGAAGTCTGGGCCTCCCTTCTGAAGCTGCTGCTCGCGACCCGACCCTGGCGGAAGAAAATGGATGGATGGATGGATGGATGGATTATGACATATTCAACTGACTTTTCACACAGGAGTAACAATGCCTATTATGAAGCTTTCTGATGCCCTCTGCATGCTAGCATGGGAGTGCTATATTGTCCATGCCAGCAGTTAGTGCTCCTCCAGTTTATCTTCAGATCTCCTACTTGACAGGTAAGTCTGTGGGTCAACAAGCGATGGTCTAACTTTTTGGTTACACTTAGAAAATGGTGTTCAGGCTGTTCATTGCAGCTGGCTGTGAGTTTGTGGCCCGATACAACAGACGGTTAGCTCGGTACCCACCCACATCCCTCGCACCTGCTCCGGTATCTCCATGGCCACTGCCTTCATGTGCTTCAGTTCTCCATTTAGTTGCAACGGTGAGAACTGTTCTCTACCTATTAAACAAATATTTTCTCATTTCAAATCTCAGAGAAAAACCATTTTGTCCTGTCGCTGTACAAATGCTTTAGAAAAACAGAAAGATTTGTGTCCATAATGTCATGATCCGTGTTTTCTGTGTTTATTTTTGAGTTTTTCTGTGTGATCCTGTTGCCTGTGAGTCCTGTCTCTGCGTCTTCCCCGTTGATTGTCTCCCAGGTGTGTCTTGTTCCCTCGATTACCCCGTGTGTATTTAGTCTCACCTGTTGTCTGTGTTCTTCGTCGGATCCTCGTCAGTCGTCATTCATCATACGTCTATAGCCAGTTTCCTCAGTAGAACTGTGAAGTCCTGAGGTTGCTTGTTGCTGTCCACAGTCTTTCATGTCAGTTGCTACCGGTGTTGGCTGTGTGCTAATTTGCTGCCGTGCCGCCTGATTCTGGACTGTGATCTCCCTCATTAAATTCTTCATTTTCACCATAACCTGGGTCTCAGCGTTCTATCCTCACCACCACCAACCACACCCCCTGACACATAAGGGTTGCCAGGACAAGAGTCTTACATCAAGTAAACATGACAACGGTATTCTTTCTTATTTTTGAAAACTTGGTTTTATTGTTACTGTGTTTCCCCGATAGTAAGACACCCCCGATTGTAAGACGTATCGGGGGTTTCAGGGGGGTCAGCTAATATAAGCCGTAACTTTCGATATGTCTTACTTTCTCATCTAGCTGCGCGCCGCCTCCTGCCCACGTCCGCACCGTCCCCCTCTCCATACGTCACCGCGCCGTCCCCTGCACTTGTCACTGCCGCCTCCTGCTTAAAATACGGTAATGCACACAGGAGACTGTGATATGGAACCACAAGCAGTGCTTATACCGTATGCTACCGTATATTTTTGCCCCTAGCCATGAGCGCTTCCGGTTCCAGTGGTAAAAGGAAGAGTTACACCGTGGAGTATAATAAAGCGATTGCCTAATTTTTTTCCAATATAAGACATACCCCGAAAGTAAGACATAGTGGGGCTTTTGGGGATAAAAAGAAAGTAAGACACTGTCTTACTTTCGGGGGGAAACACAGTCTCTTAGAAATATTTGTTTGGACTGATCCTAGTCCTAACTTAAGTACTTATGTTAGGACTAACTTGTGTTGAATATTTCTATAAATGGTCTTCCTAGAAATCTAATTTCCTCGGTGAACTCACTATATGAACAACACTAAGAACACACCACCTGCCAGGTATTTTCATCAATTTTTCCAAGGCAGAGAGGTCTTGCGGTTGAGAAAATGTCTGTTGAGTTTCATGTCATATCCGTACTGTTTTCCATCTCTCTCTGCAATCTACTCTCTGTCCGCCTGCTGTGAGGGAAATCTGTTCCGGCACATCCTCCTGTAGAGGAGTAAACACTTTTCTGTTTCCTGCCTGATGAAGATCTACAGGATGGATGGCACACATCAGCCAGTGGCTCCGTTCCAGAGGTCTTATATTTTGTAGGTGAAATTAAAAATGTTGCTTGAAAGCACACCCAGATTTAAGTTGATATTTTAAAATTTTTCCCTTAAACACTGCTTTTAAACTTGAACTTAAAAAAAAAACATATTTTGAAAGTTGATACTACGTTTCTGGACACTGATAAAACTTTTACCTGTTGTCTGTCATTATGTGTGATGGCAGCAATGACTTGTTGCCTCCTTCACATTTGTGCTTGTACTATAGAACATACAGTGGATATCTTTCCAATACTGCAAAAATACATTTTTCCATGTCATTTTGGTCTAGCTTCTAGTACAAATATCGTAGTACACTTGAAAACTTGAAATAAGAAAGAACTAACTTTAAAGTAATTTTTCAGCAATGTATCGAAGCTAGTTTTAAGTCAACGATTGCTTAATATTGATGAAAATGTACTAGTCATATTGGCAGATTATTTCACTTATAGCAAGACATTTCTCCCATGTAAGAGGTGAAATTATCTGCTAATATAACCATTACTTTTGCATCAATATTAAGGAACTATTGACAAGCTCCTATATGTTGCTGAAAAGTTACTTGTGAGTTAGTTGTATCTTATGTCAAATGTACCAAGATATTTACACTAGAAAATAGATCAAAAAATGCTTGGTGAGATGTTGTGTTTTGCAGTGAACAGCAACATACAACCACCATTAAAAATAACACATTTTGGCAGAAGGAATGATTTGTCATCAACAGAGTTCAGATTTAATGCTTGTCACTCCCTCTTCAAGTTAGAGAGGCCTGTTTGTTTAAAGATCACATTACTGACCACTGTGCTGAATCAACTAAGTCATCCACGACTAATCCTAGATGAGTGTGAGAAATTGATTTAGGAATGCAGTCACGTGATAGGCTTTGTAGTAGCATTGTTAGACAGCATTATATATATTGTAATATAATATATATACCCGGTACCAACCACCTACTCTGCTGTACTTCAGCACATGGGGTTACTGCTTATGTTACCATATTTTAAAATCACACAATATCTATCTATCTATCTATCTATCTATCTATCTATCTATCTATCTATCTATCTATCTATCTATCTATCTATCTATCTATCTATCTATCTATCTATCTATCTATCTATCTATCTATCAGATAATTAAAAAAAAATTCCCTTCTCACCTTCTGCGGGTGGTCTCTCTCTCTCTCTCTCTCTCTCTAATCCTCTGAGCTCGGGTCCTCGGGTCCTGGGCGCTTGAGGGTTCCTCTAGTATCTTGGCTGTGCCTAGAACTGCATATTTCTGGACTGAGATGTCTGATGTTGTTCCTGGGATCTGTTTTAGCCACTGCTCCAGTTTGGGGATGACTGCCCCGAGGGCCCCGAGGGCCCCGATGACCACAGGCACCACTGTGGTCTTCACCATCCATGTCTTTTCCAGTTCCTCCCTGAGGCCCTGGTATTTCTCCAGTTTCACAATGTCCGGTTGGTTCACCATTACCATCTTGTCTGTCTGGATCTGGAAGTCTCACAGGATCTTAGCTCGGTCATTCTCCACCACCTTTGGGGATGTTCCCCACTTTGATCTCGGGGCTTCCAGTCCATATTCTGCACAGATGTTTCTGTACACTATGCCCGCCACTTGGTTATGTCGTTCCATGTACGCTTTCCCTGCCAGCATCTTGCACCCTGCTGTTATGTGCTGGACTGTCTCAGGGGCCTCCTTGCACAACCTACACCTTGGGTCTTGTCTGGTGTGGTAGATCTGAGCCTCTATTGCTCTGGTGTTTAGGGCCTGTTCCTGGGCGGCCAGGATGAGAACCTCTGTGCTGTCCTTAAGTCCAGCTTTTTGCAACCATTGGTAGAATTTCCTGATATCAGCCACTTGAGTTATTTGTCGGTGGTACATCCCATGTAGGGGCTTGTCCTCCCATGATGGCACCTCATCCTCTGTTCCCCATTGTCTGAGACATTCGCTGAGCACATCGTCTGTTGAGGCTTTGTCCTTGATGTATTTATGGATCTTGGATGTTTCATCCTGGACAGTGGCTCTCACACTCACTAGTCCTCTGCCTCCTTCCTTACGGCTCATGTACAGTCTCAGGGTGCTGGATTTGGGGTGGAACCCTCCATGCATGGTTAGTAGCTTCCGAGTCTTAACATCTTTATCTCCTCCTTTGGCCAGCTAATTATTTCTGCAGGGTATCTGATTACTGGTAAGGCATAGCTGTTTATCGCATGGATCTTGTTCTTGCCATTGAGCTGGCTTCTCAGGACTTGCCTTATTCGTTGGAGGTATTTGGCTGTGGCTCCTTTCCTTGTGACCTCATTGAGGTTGCCATTTGCTTGTGGTATTCTCAGGTACTTGCAACTGTGCTCTATGTCTGCTATTGTTCCTTCTGGGAGTGAGATCCCTTCTCTTCTGTGTGGATGACCTTCCCTCTCTTTGTAACCATCCGACCACACTTCTCTAGTCCGAATGACATCCCAATGTCAGTGCTGTAGATCCTGGTGGTGTGGATCAGTGAGTCGATGTCTCGCTTGCTCTTGGCGTACAGCTTGATGTCATCCATGTAGAGGAGGTGACTGATTGTGGACCCATTCTTGAGTCAGTCATTTTTAATGCAGAACAGCAGTGGGGACAGAGCATCTCCTTGGTATATGCCACATTTGATGGACACTTGTGCAAGTGGTTTACAGTTGACTTCAAGGGTGGTTTTCCACAGCCCCATCGAGTTTGCAATGAAGGCTCTTAGAGTCCTATTGATGTTGTACATCTCTAAGCATTCAATAATCCAAGTGTGTGGCATTGAGTCACAGGCTTTCTTGTAATCAATCCAAGCTGTGCACAGGTTGGTGTGTCGGGTTTTGCAGTCTCGGGCAACTTTGTGGTCTACAAGGAGTTGGTGTTTGGCTCCTCTGCTATTTATGCTGATGCCCTTTTGTGCCGTTCTCATGTATTTATCCATGTGCCCGCTTATCTTGGCCGCTATGATGCCCGACATGAGCTTCCATGTTGTAGAGAGACAGGTTACTGGTAGGTAGTTGGATGGGACTGAACCCTTGTCTTTAGCCAGTAGGTATGGATCATGTCAGGTCCTGGTGCTGTTCAGTTTTTCATACCTGAGACTTTTTCTTGGACATCTGCCATTGTGATAGTTACTGGGAGTTGCTCAGGGAGGTTGCTGCGGTCCTCTCGTAGAGAGGTTAGCCACTGTGCATTGCTGTTGTGGGACGCTTCCCTTTCCCATATGCCTTTCCAGTATTGTTCAGTCTCCAGGCTTGGTGGGTCTGTTCTGTTGTTATTACCCTGTCATTGGGAGTACACTTTAGCAGGTTGTGTGGAGAAGGTGGCATCTGGCTGTACTTTATGGGTACTGGTATTTTCATCGCACCTCTTTGGAGCTCTGACAATTGACTCACTTCCCTCCTTGTTACCTTGATTTTAGCCTCTAACAGTCTTTTCCATGGTGGGTATTGGATCTTATGGCTCTCATGGTTGCTCTTATAGCATCTCCAGGATCACTGATGCTGAGTTGTACATCAGCTCATTGGTTTCCGTCATGGTGTTTGTTCATTATTGTGAGATTACCCAATCTCTGGACGGGGAGTTGGGGTTAAGAAATTATTACTGATATAAATTTGCTATAAAAGTATTACTGATTGCACTTTAAAAATTAGGTAACTTTATGATATTAAAAGTAAAGTTTAAACAGT
The DNA here is from genome assembly GCF_904066995.2 of Poecilia reticulata. NCBI lineage: Eukaryota > Metazoa > Chordata > Actinopteri > Cyprinodontiformes > Poeciliidae > Poecilia > Poecilia reticulata. The sequence goes on from NC_088842.1 coordinate 2,024,450, forward strand.
AATGATTTATTGGTTAATGTCAAATTGTCATAACAAAAACATTTTGAATAATGTCAACTTTGTATTAAAAGTGTCATAATTTACCGAATGACGCTTTATGACAACAGTCATAAATATTCATGAAGGCTTATTCATGTTCATGACAGGTGTTATGTTATGTTTATGACAGTGTCATGTCAGTCTTATTCACCCCCTTCAAATAAAGTGCTACCCAATTTCATATCATGCAAAATTTGTTTTTATATAATCATACTGAGTGAAAAGTAAAGTCCAAATAGATTAAAACACTAGTTTTGGCCTTAATAATTTTTAAAATAAACTTTGATAAAATATGTGGTTTAAAACGGACAAAGAAACAACATACATTTAATCGATTAAGTTCTTGAAAGCCAACTCTTGCCTTCTGTGAAGATCCTGCTATTGTTTAGCCTCTTAGCAGCCTTCTTTTTTGCTTTTTTAAAGAACAAAAAGATGATAAATTATATTTTTGTATTTATCTTACAAATAAAATCAGCAGAATCACTGAGGGGTTCAATCAGCAACGGAACCCCTTTACTGACACAAGAAGGTACAAGAAGCTCATTCAGTTAAAAAATAACTGAACGAGCTGTGTGTGGTCAGTTGTGTTGAGGATAGCAACAATTTCAAACTGTAAAATAAAATAAAAAAGACAGACCGGCTTTGAAATAGTGTTAAAAATAACAGTTTCAGAATGGAGGAAATTGTAGTTTAGACAAAGGTAAAAAGAAAGTGAGCATTCTGTCGATAACAGAAAAAATAAGAAACTATCACATCTATACCTCCATTTCTAACTGACTTCCCAAGTCCTCACTTTGTCAAAAACACAAAAGACACCCCCCACACCCACGCACACACACACACACACACACACACGCACACACACACACACACACGCGCACCCCCACACACACACACACACACACACACACACACACAAACACACAAAGCTTCTTGCCCTGTAATGACAGTTTACAGAGCAGGACTGTACAGCTACATAATAGCCATTTTATAATTTGCTCTAACAACTCTAATTATGCCTCTTATTGATTCAGGCCTACATTTTAATAGAAGCAACCACGCCTTCCATATTACCAGCCACTGAAGGTGTTCAGTGTTGAACATCTGAAGCTTCTCCTCCTCTCCACCCTGCACAGATCTGTCCCTGACAGTGTAATTTGTGACTCTGATTCAGAGGCCACTGTAAACATGACAAAACAACAGTCATTTTAGCACTCACAGAGGTCCTGGCCCCTACCCCCAAGCAAAGCAAACGGACAGAAAGAAAAGCTAGTTTATTGTTAACTGTGCCCAAGTGGGTCAATCATGTTGTTTTGCTGCAACAACCCTGCTTGTTTTATTTCTGCCATTGTGGAATTGAAGTGTAAGACATCAGAAAGATGGACATGCAGACGTATGCATGTCTGCGGTGTTCTCTGTGGGGTTTCCTTACTCCTCTTGTGGTAATTTGCTCTTCTTTTGACATTTTTAATCACCAAGACCCTTCTAGATATTGACTGACTACAAATAAACCACATACAAAGCACAACCACTCCCATGAAATAGGACAACCATTCAAGAAACTAATGTGGTGAAACTCATTAAATGTCTGAACTTGTGGACTGAAACACAGTTTATCAAGACTACGTTTTTAAACATGTCAATATCAAAGCACCTTATTTGCTCTGATAAATGCTTGATTTTATTTACATCACACTCTTTCAAGTTAAATTTAAAAACATCTGGAGTTAGTAATATGCTCACTAGTGATTATAAAAGAAGCTACAAACAGTATATCCAGGGTCTCCATTGGGTGGTAAATTGTATTGAAAGATATTAAAGGTATGAAGGAAGCAAACATTAAGGCCATTACAAAGTAACAAATGTCATATGAGGAGATATTAATTTCTTTGAACAACTACACAACTTTTATTCCATTTGTGAAAACAAATCTTTCTCATAAAAATCCTGTGACTTTAATCCAACTTTATGTGTGAGTATAACCTAAGCTTCATCAATGATGTCGGTCAGTGTGTGTTCACGCCTCAGTCGCCACATTATGCTCTTAGTGCTAAGTGGGTTGCTATGCACTAACAGGGTTGGGTTGGTTTGCAGTAACAGAATGTATTAATTTTGCCCGTCAGCATTCCGGGAATGTTCTTGGTGTTGTAGCAGGTGTTATGTTGATCTGCACTTCCACGTTGATAAGTTTGGCACCTCGCAATCCTCGCTCCCCAACCAACTGGCACACTGCGCTCAGACACTGCGGCAACCTGTCAAGTTTTGTGGTGAGGAGACAACTAATGCTCCTTAGTTGATGAGAGGCCAACCACTGATGACAGGCATTAGAAAGATATTTAACAAACTAAATTTACAAAACTCCGAGACAGGAAAATCAGAATGAGGTGAATGAGGCCATGAAATCAGAGAACCTGGCATTGAACAGTGAAAAGTCAAAAGCTTGAGAGGCAGATGAGGTGAAACAAATGGTGATTATGAGGCAGCGCAGGTGAATTAGACCACTAGAAACAGGAGGCAGACTAATAAGATGAGAGAAAGTTGGCCGGTTCTTTTCTGGACATATATTTGATGCTTCAATGCAGGTGGTGGTACATGTCAAACAATTCAATTGACAAGGTTCCTGTGCTGTAAACAGCCTTCCTTTGAGTAAAACAGTGGCTGTTCATGAGAACACCATAACACTTCCTGCTCAGACTTAATCTTTAGAAGTGTTGCCAACATGGACTGAATGGTTTTGTTCATCTCCTTGGTTGTCATTCCCAAACTACAACCATTGGCAGCTTGTAATTCTAAAACAGAGGAGAAAACCGATGCCATCATTCATAACTTCTGGCAAATTGAGCTCAATGGGAGACATCCCAGACAGAGCACTGACAGGAGATGAGAATTGAATGGAATTGCATAAAAATGGTCAAGCTAACTTTGGTCACCAGAAGAGCACAAGTAAAAAGAAAACCATATACATAATTGATTATTACCTAACAGAAGAAAATTGCAGTCTTATAAATTCACTGTCTACAGAAAGTATTTTTCTAACTATATTTTTTTCCATAGAGTGGAGCTTATCGAGGAAATGGAAGACAGTTTTGTTGTGAAGTGCAGCTTTGGCTTGATATGTAGCTACATGTGTGTTGCTTTTGCATGTTTTTATTTTCCATAGCTCTTTTTGACAAGTTGGTAGTGTTGTCACAGAGTTTGGAGAAGTGCTGCAGGTCCTTGAAGCAAAGTGGCTAACGCAAAAATGGAATATTTGACAGTGTTTGTTCAGTACATCACGACAAGGTCTCATGAATACATGCAACTAGCATTCAGAGGATGATCCCACAGAAATCAGGAGTCCTCTGAAGAACTCCATAAACTCTCAAGGCTAAAAATAGGTCTCACTGCACACGTCTCTTCCCCTTCTGTTTAGAAAATGAGAGCACTCTTCCTTTTTTTTAACACATATTTCCTTGGGACACTGTTATTATTGGGAGCCCAGAAGTGATAATACATAGCTGCACTGGGGGCTACCGACTGTCTGCTTTTTGAGCATGACGTCATGTGAAAAAGGTTAATACGTCTGGCCGTTATGGAAAAGTCAAAAATGCAACTTACATTAAAATGTCTTATTAATGGAGTTTGCAGTAAAAAATGTTTATTCAGAAAATGTTGTTAATTAATATCTTAATGTTATTGAACGTTTCCAAAGGTTATCAAGGATCAACCAGAGCTTTGAATAAAGAAAAAAAAAAATCAAAACAATTGAATGTAGTTTACCTCTCTCTATTTTGAAGTCATCAGAGGTATGGGGACTGTGGTACCCTTTTTTGATAAAAACAGAATTTTATAGCAATTTAAAGTACTTACAGTAGAATAGCAAAATAAAGAGACATGCACATCTGTCAAAACACTTCATCAGTTTTAAGAGTCAAACCTCTGAAAGAATCTGCAAAATAAATGTGTTGCCTTCTTTTCCATTAACACAATGAAGCTCAGTGATGCAATAAGTACTCATACTGTCAGAACCACGTTGTTTGCACCACTAAAAACTTTGCATTATGTTTCATATAGGACTGTGAATAAACATGAAAAAAGTGTGTGCATTGGCATTGCTATTATTAGCTTCAACCTTAACCTTAGAGTGGCTCACACTGAAAGTGAGCACTATTCTTTCTCTAAATTCATAGGTGCTACAAATAATAGTATAATCCTGGAGGGTAACAAAATATGGTGCGGTTGCTAAAGCGAGGCACATTTAAAGCATGGTGTAAAGTAATAGTGAAAGACCACTATATACTGTAGCGTGATTCCCCTGACCAGGTGTGTGTGTGTGCATGGGTGTGTGTGTGTGTGTCAGGCTATGAATTTTATTATGGCTCCAAAATAGACTCTGCCCCCAAAGCCCAAGCCTTTACACATCTTCAATTTCAAAAAGGTGGATAGAAGAGAGCAATGGAGTGGGGGAGGCGGCGGTGGCGGGTGAATAGGATTCCATGAAGAAAAGAAAAAAGTAGAAAGAGGAAGAAGGCAGAAAAGAATGGCAGCAAGGGGAGGAAAATGAAAGCAAGCTGATTCAATCTAAAAGCACCTTACAAGCGTTTGCGTCAGGTTTCTTGTTTAAAAGAAGAGGCCGGGGAGAGGATGGGGACGGGGAGGCAGGCGGAGACAGAAGCATGGCAAACCAAGGATTGCGTGGGAGAAATGTCCAAATTTCCTCTCAGTTTTCTGTCTGTTTTTCATATTTATTCCCTCTTTCATGAACGAAACTGCACTGGAAAAAAATATAATTGTGTCTGGATGTGCAGCAGAGCTGCAACATGTGCAAGAGCCAAGGGTCACAGAGACACATCCTAATTCAGAACTATACTCGATAGATAGATAGATAGATAGATAGATAGATAGATAGATAGATAGATAGATAGATAGATAGATAGATAGATAGATAGATAGATAGATAGATAGATAGATAGATAGATAGATAGATAGATAGATAGATAGATAGATAGATAGATAGATAGATAGATAGATAGATAGATAGATAGATAGATAGATAGATTATTACTTTTTTAGGAACTAGGGTTAGCAGATTTGCTGTGCGAAATAAAACTGATAACATAGTATATACTTATAGTTACTATATACTTTAATAGTTAATTACATTCCAGCTCCAGCCAGCGGTCTGACAAAGGGTCGTCCAAGTGCAGCCTTAACCTTTTATCTTGACTGAGTAGAAATACTTTGCCAGCATCTGTCTTTGTTGGGCTGTGGGAGCCTTGGGGGAAGGGAGAGATCTGACTTCTGTTTGTGTGTGTGTGTGTGTGTGTGTGTGTGCGCGTGGGCGTGTGCGTGCGTGTGCGTGGGTGTGTGTGTGTGCACATGCGCTCAGTGACGTGTTTGTGCCTGCGTGCTACAGTACGTGTGTGGAGGCCACATGTTACTACTATGCAGTGGAATTAAAAACCTTAATGAGAGATGAATAAAGTGTGTGTGTTTTGCCTGCGAGTGGGAGGCTGGGATACGGTGAGGAGAAGAATTACTGTTATCTCCCGGGCAGAAGAGGGAAGAGGGGAGATAAGGAACCGCTGTAACTGACAGAGAGAAAGAGGAAGAAGAAGGAATCGGGGATGTGAGAAGTCATGTTTCGATGGGGGTCGGCGTTGTAAATTTGCAGAATATTTAGAGTAAGCCACCACTGTTTGTGTGACTGCATTCATCTTTTTTTTCTATTTTTACCAAAGGTCTGTTCTCCTGATAGCAGTGCTGTACACGGCCCACTGTACAGACAGCCCATCAGCGCTCAATGCCTATTGGGATATTATCGGACCTCGTAAGGTAACTGCACGCTTATAGACTGCACAGAGATAATGGGAGGCCAGAAGAAAAGAGATAGATAGGGGTGGACCTCCTCTCATTAACAGCTATCTGCTGCTCTGCAGACAGTGGTCTGTATTGAGTGTTTCCTATGCTTGGCATAAATCAAAACTCTACCACACAGGGGAAGAAGATGTGTTGTTTGTGACAGCACAGCCACAGGATTGGTTCCATCACGATTTATCACAGAACACCAGAAGTGAAAATTTTAAATTTTGTCAAACCACTCAAAAATTTCACAGTATTTGTTTTAAATAATGTTTTCTAAAATACTCTAAAACATTAAATAATGTTTCTAAAGTACCAATATGACTGGTACTTACATAAAGTCAAAACTTTGTTTGTTAAAAATGTTTGTCTGTCATTTACTCGTGATTCTGCAACCAAATACCAGACATGTACCTCAGGGCTCTTTAAAATCAATTTTTCAAATGTAGTGTTTTTTTTGTCTTTTATCAAATTCTGTTGATATTTTTCTGAATTTCACATTCACTTATAGTTTTCTGTAAAAATTTTAAGAAATATTTTTCGAAAATGACAAATGTTGGAGGACAAAGCACTTACTTCCTGCTCCTAGAGTACAAATGTTGGCGTGGCTGAGTCTTTTTCTGTGGTGCAGCTCGACTCTGGAGTCAGCTTCCACCAGATCAGTTGTCTCTAACTCAGGACCTTAAATGTCCTGTAACTTTAGACGTCTCTCTGCAGGACTCTGCAGTTTGAGAACACTACACTAGATCTGTGTTGTGTAACTGAACTTGGCCTTTTTAAATCAAAGTTCAAGACTTTTGTTTATTCAGTCTGGCGTTTATACTTAATAATGTGGTGGCACTTCTGATTTTTTATCTTCTCAACCTGCAGATGTATTATCTATTAAATATTGATGATGACTTTGATCACAAATATTGTGTAAAGAGATGTGGAAATACATGATTGAACCTATTTTATAGGTTTTTTCAAACTTTTAATTAACTAACTTGACAGTTTTCTAAAAATATTTTCTAAACTTAAACTATAGTACGCATGATGCATAGACGAATAGAAGAAACAGCAACACTAGCTACCCGTGTCTCTGTTTTTTCATAACTGCTCTCAACAAAAACCTATAGATAGAGTTGTTCCTCTGCTGTTTCACATTGTAGAGCAAATTTGTTACTTGCTCCAGAAAAACTTGACATGCTTGCTACTGAAATCTTTAACACATTTTTATTTAAGTATATTTTTATTATGATTAATTTCATGATTTTTCATGAGCCAGATTTTGGCATGAATCATCTTTCAGAGACAATGACCAGGGCTGACCGAGCCACCTTGCCTGTTGTGAAGTGGAGTGACATTTCATTCACTCTCTTTGGTGAATACAAGGCTGAGTTGGCCATCCACACATGCAGACAGGCACAAAAAAGACACACACACACACATCAGTTCACATGTATAAATACTCAAATGTAACTTTCAAAATGTGAGTGTTAGTTTATTTTATGTTTGTATAGCTGGAACTAGATCTGATTTATTTTTGTCAAATTAGACTTGTTTTCAAATGTTTTTGCTGTTTCAGTTAGAGATGCACTTTAGACAGAAATAAAGAGAAAAATGGAGATAATAGATCTTAACATTGATAGCTGTAATGTGTCAATTTCCTGTGTGTGACCAGGTGTGTGTTGGACCAAGGTGTTCCATTGTTTAGTGATTGTAATAGGTCTGGAAAAAACTATTTTAAACTGATTGTTTAATAATTGAGCCTGTGCTGGACCAAGTTTCTGTCCGTCCCCCCTGTAGATCTTGGGTCACTGTTCTTATTTCAGGGACTGTGTCACCGATCTGGGGGTGAAGTTTGATTCTGATTTTAAATTAGAGAAGAGACAGTCATAGTTTTTATCATCTCCACCAAATAGAAAAGGTGAATCAATCTTGACAAGACCGGGCATGGAGAAATTAAATCATGCTTTTATCACAGTTTGTCTTGGTTACTGTAATGGACTGGATGCAGGCATTAGCTCTGACCCGCCTGCAGCCTGTGCAGACCTCTGCTGCTCAGCTGCTAACTCAGACCCGCAGCCGCCAGGACATCTCTCCCATCCTTTCAGTCACTGGCTCCCTGTGGACTTCAGAATTCACTGAAAGCTTTTATTTGTTTTCAAAAGTTTGAACAACCTTGCTCCACCACAACTATGTGAGCTGCTTCAGTCTTACTGCCCATCCATATGCCTAAGATCAGCTGATCGATTGCTGCTCACAGTTCCTAAAATGAGGCTGAAGCTAAGAGGTGACAGAGAATTTGGTGTTTGTTGCTCCCAAGTTATGGAACGAGTTACCCCTGAGTGTCAGACCGGCCTCCTCTCTTCCTCTTTCTAAATCTCTTTTAAGAAAACAATGTTTATTCCTTGACTTGACTTTCAAGTACTAACCCCAAGGCTTTATAGAAGGAAAACCAGTGTCAGACACAGTGTATGACTGGTACATGCCCTGTCTTTTTGACTTTAATCTCACTGTGCATGAGCATAGTGACAACAAATTCATTCTTTCTTTCTTTCTTTCTTTCTTTCTTTCTTTCTTTCTTTCTTTCTTTCTTTCTTTCTTTCTTTCTTTCTTTCTTTCTTTCTTTCTTTCTTTCTTTCTTTCTTTCTTTCTTTCTTTCTTCCTTTCTTCCTTTCTTAACTTTTCTCAACAGGAAATTTCACAACTATTCACACGTGAAACATAATATTGAAACATTTAACATGTTGCTCTTGTTAGGAAATATCTGAGAAGTGACAAAAACCAAAAGAGAAAAACATTTGATAGAATTTGCTGATAACTGATTGTGCTCACAACAAGAGGTAAACCTGGATCTTTAAATCCTTGATCAAAACCAAACAAAGAGGCGTTTGAGTTTGGAGATGAAGCATTTTCACAGAGAATCATGTCCAACTGTCTTATTTCACAGCACTTAAGATTATGGTTGGAAAGCATTCTGTTACTCTCTGTAGTTATTTTTCACACAGCATTTTATAGCACTACAAATAAACACTGAGCACCTTTTGCTTAAAGTGATAAAATTTTTACTATTGTGATGAGCTTGGATCCAAGGCCAACAATGATGAAGTGAGAAGAAATTTTCTATGAACAGCTGCACTACTTTATTAAATTAATTCAGTCAGTCGATGAAGCATTATTTAGTACATCTAAATAAATTGAATATCATGTAAAGGTGCTAAATTTCTTGCCAGTCATTTTAAAAAGTTAAACAGTCCCAGCTTCATTACTAAAAGTATAAAATATTTCAAGATTTTTATTTTTTGCAATTTTAATGATTCTGGTTTAAAGGCTCCCAGGCCTCCCATCCCAAACCAGGTCAGGTCAGACTTTTTAGGCCAACCTGACCTGGGTTAAACTCTGCCAGTCCATCACAGATGTATGAACATGAGTACAGATATGATGATGTGTTCATTCTGTCAACCTTCTGGCATTTGCTTCATAGAATTAGTCAAAACTGAGAAGAACTGGTTCACGTACTAGGATACATTTACTTACAACTACAGTGTAATTTTTATGGCACTGTACTATTAAAATACATATTAAAGTACAGTAAGTTGGTAAAGCAGACACAGATCAGATCTGTGTCTGCTTTACCACCATCACCCTACCTCTGTGCCCTAAAGGTAGTGTATGCTGGCGGGGTAGGGAACAAAGATGGCTGAAACGTGCAGCCTCAGGCACAGGGCAGTGGAGTGCGTGATCTGAAGTAGATGTGGGGCAATGGCCATCTGTAAAATGAAAACAAATGGCTTTTCATCTCCCGGGAGGAAATCCATCCCTATCTATTTCAGTCAAGAACTGTTTGACCTGATTTATCATGTTGACTGTGTCTTTTTTATGTAGCCTGGCAGAGAAAGACAGCATCCACAATGATCAATTTAGATTTCTATTTGTGGAACTTCTGACTATCCAGTGATGAGAGATTTGATGGGCCTTAGTGTTAGTTAAACTAGTTAACTTGTAATGTCTAACCTGTGCATTCTACTGTACTACCACATGACCAAACATCACCAAAAATGTAAGGAAATTTAATTCCGATTCTGATTTGAATTTTTTTTTGTGAATATTTTAACCTATTTTCTGGATATTTCATTATATGTCTTAAGAAAATCAAGAAAAGTCTCTCTTGTATTAAACTGGTTCTTCCTATTCCACAACATAAAACACAATTATTTCTGTTTGCAGTAGTGATGAGATAAAGTAATTAAAATCCATTTCTCCTAACTGTTCACTAGTATCTTTTGAATCTTTTAACAGTTGTTGAAGTGTAGGGAAGAGTAATAATGAGTTTTAAAAACTCTATTTTCCCCTGTTTAGCAGCAGACGGGCTGTCAGAGGTTTGCCCTGTGGGGCTCCTGAGGGTTTCTACAACCTGCTAGCAGTGTAGTTAAATGTAAGATGACAGATAAAGACCGTACTATAATCAAAATATTTGTAACTCTGACAACAAGAGTTTCATAAATATGAATAAAACTAGGAACCATCTCTATTACTAATTCCTATCTATTTCACAACAACTTTAATGTGAGCTAAAGTAGACAATAAACTAAAATTCAGTGTAACAATTAGAAACAGTGTAATTTTATATAATCATTCACTGGAAATAACACAAAGGTTTTATTTCTGCTGACTACAGCATGTTCCATGTTCTCTTTTTGTACACATTAAAACCTTCATAATGTTTTTGGAGTGCTGGCTATTTCCATTTTCCGTAGTTCTCCTGAACAGTGCATCCCTTTACGTCCCCCCATGTTTTTGGATTGGAGTTGTCCGCACTACTTTCCTCCTCCTGCTGAATAGAATCATTTATCCTCAGGACTGTTGAGGCTTGGTGGCATTGACTGGAGACAGGGTACACCTTAAACAGGTCACCTGACTTTGCAAACTCCATGCAGAACGTATTGAGCTGGGAACAGGTCACAGGAATTTGTTGCTGCAAGGGAATGTTGCTATTAACTGAACTGCCATGCAGCACACAGATCTGTGTGTGTGCGTGTGTGTGTGCTTCAGGTACAGTTTGAGCAACAGAAAAAACTCATCAAGTCAGCAAGTTAATTAATGAAAATTTTAGACGTCACTGTGAGAGGACCCACATGACAAGAGAACCAAACACCGACTGGGGGGCAAGATGATTAAGAAATCTCCTTCAATGGAGGGCACACAAACAAAAACACTGACATACACACACACGCACACACACACATGCATACTTTAGGAACCAGACAACCCTGAGATGAAATCTAATTCCAATTGACACGTCCTTGTCCTTAACAGCCCTGCTATCATATTCCCATCTGTGTCCACTGAAAGAGACTGTTCCCACAACACCAAGCTGTCATCCCCAAGTTGTGCTCTATAGTCCTGTTTCTGCCCTGACCCCAGGGCATACAAATATCTGATCTAAAGCATTGGAGAGGGACAAATATACAATCTTGGTATTCATTTAGCCAAGCTGAATCTAGCCTGACTAATTAGCTCTAATTAGAGGTCTGAATCCAAAATACATGTGATACGTTATTTTACTCTGTTACCAGTTTAAGAGACTTCCAGGCCTCTGACTTTGCACTTGGCTGGCTTACTAATGCAACTTTTGTTTATCGTCTTCTAGTCACTTGTTCCAAGTGAGACAAGTGCAAATCTTCTGGCATGTGTGATTGATGGGAGTGAAGCAGGGCGAGGCCATGTGGCATAACTAATGCTCAATAGGGTAAAATACCACTCCTACATTTAGATTGTAATAAGCACTGTCAAATTGGTAACACTTTATTTGAAGGGGTGTGCATAAGACTGACATGACACTATCATAAACATGACTTTGCATGCTTTTGTAAATTATGATAATTTAATGCAAAGTTGGCACGGCTTATATATGAAAAAAGTTTTAAAATAGGCCATTCATTGAAGGTGCGCCTTATAATCCGATGCGCCTTATAGTGCGGAAAATACGGTAGTTTACCAACTTCTACCTTCAACTTCACCTCACTCAAATGGGTTCCTTAGCTTAGAAGTAATCTAGTATGTTCATACGAATCACACAGAATACACAGTCACTCAGAATACATTCACACACAAATCCACTGGCACACACTGATGTCACACTGCCAAGCTCTTCTGGGATTCACACATGCCCGCTGCCTCCCAGTGCAGCTGGAATCCTGGAGAAACCTATGTGCTATGAGATTCCCATCGTAGAACGTCTTTATTTCCAAGGGTCATCTGTGGGTTCTCCAGGCCACCGGGCCAGTCTCCACAACTCCTCTATAGGATTCTGGTGCCTACGGATCCGTCTCCTTCGTGTGTTTCTGCTGCCTTCAGACCAATTTCCAGGGCTCCCCTATTGGCTCTTCAGACCACCCTGCTGGTCTTCAGACATCCTTTGTGTAACAGTCTTACCGCTGGATTCTGGACAGGTTTGTAGTTGCCCTTAGTGATTCTTCCTCCAGAGCTTCTCTGCTCTGATACGTCTGACTAGACTCACAAGGCCACTCCTCAGTATCTCAGTGTCTAGGTTTTCATTGTTCACTGCAGTTTGTTACCCGTTGTGTCTACCCTGATTCCATGTATTGTTCCACTTCTGCCTACTTTTAGGTTTTTATTATTGTATCCTTCTTAATCACTATGCTGGGCCCCAGTTTCCATCTGCTCAACACACCAGTCAATTATTCTGAGAGCTTTTACTATTATGATTGGGGAAACACAACAAGAATAAATCTGTGTGCAAACACTGAAAACAGAGTCAGCTTTATTTTGGCTGTATATATTTTGGCTACGCAAGTCACAGTGACTCCTCCCCATACAGTAACTATACTAAATGTAAAAGCCTCACAATCTATGCGCTTATCTTGAGAGCAAATTTCTCAGATTAAATCCCTAAATCAAAAGGCGCTACATACAACATGCAGAAATTAATTTGTTTTATTTTCCTTGGTTACATTTTCCAGGCAACACATTTGGTAGATTTAGAATACATTTGCCTGCTGCTCCCCACCATTATATGCTTCAGTTCATACATCTATTTGTGAGCCCATAAAACAGGCATTGACTACCCATGTAAATTGTGTTCCTCACAATAAATTATATGCCTACTTGCAAAAATACATAACTGCTGTCGGTCTCCGCGCTTCATGTCACCGGCATACTAATAGCATCATGCTGGGGGGCCAATGATGCCACTTCCATTATTTTTCCATTTAGCGACAATTTTGTGTCAGAAACTAGGGATGGTGAAATTGCCTCTGTCTTCCCCCAGTTCTGATTTCTGCCATCCTCACTGCTTCGTCTCACAGGCAGGCAGACTTTATACCTCTGAGTGGCTGATTCTGACTCTTCTCTCCCTCTCCGCTCAGCCTTGCTGGCACATGAGGATAGTTTTCATCCTGGTGAGCGGATAGAAAGCGGCAATGACCTGTGTACACCTTTGGTTGAGTGGACAATTTTGTCTGGAGTTGCAGAGGCTACAAGCTTAATGGTTAAAGGTCAAGGTACCTCACGACAAAACCGACATCTGCAGAAAACAATGCAGAAAACCTGCTTCGTATGCCAGACCGATTCCTCATGCAGGATGCTGTAGAATCTGGAGTTCTTTGTTGTAACAGCCACTCACCAAAGAAGAGGGTGATTCACTTGGCAATAACTCTAAAAATATCTGACTAGAAAAGATTTAAAAAGGAAGATTGCTTTAGTTTTTTTACTAAAAATAATTTAAATCTTAAAGTGACAGTCTTGGCTAAATACCTTTTGTGTACAAGAACGGCTGCATACCGTAATTGCCCTGCTAGTGTGACAACAACTTAAAGCCTGTTACTTGGCTGTAAATTATGTTCAGAGACGCAAAATGTCTTTAAGAAACAAAAGAAAAAGTCACAACCCAGATGACTGAGAATCTACAACAGTGTTCCTCTTATGAGTTGAGATAAAACTTGTTCATAAATAAATAAATATATATATTAAATATATATAGCACAAGACCATTTTGCACAGCTTGTATGGGTTTGGAAAACCAATAAAATTGCAAATTTCGTTTCATATCCTCAAATGTCTTAAATAAACAGCAGCCTGGCTCTGCACACCCTTTTTCTTCTCTCTCTCTCTCTCTCTGTCTCTCTCTCTCTCTCTCTCTCTCTCTCTCTCTCTCTCTCTCTCTCTCTCTCTCTCTCTCTCTCTTTCTCTCTCTCTCTCTCTCAAACATTAAAGATTAATCTGCACATGACTGCGATGACATCGACCAGGCAGTACCAACACCTCCTCTTTAAGATTGCAGACAAGATGTTTTTTTTAGATCAGGTTTGTTGTGGTTGACAAAACAAAGTTTTATTATTTTCAGAATGTTTGCAGACATAGCGACACAAAGACATAAACAAAAAATTAGGTGGTTTTGGGAGCATTGAGGAGACAAGGATTTTAGCACTATAAAACTGATTAGTAGAGGTTCTTTTTTTTGGTTCTCAGTTATAGTATTACATAACAATAAAAAACTCAATTTTTAACTAAATAAATAACCAAAATGTTTTTAACACACATATCCACACACACAAAAAGATACATTTCTACTCATATATGAGGAATATTTCAATCTACTGCCACAAGGGGCATCAGAGACACACAAGATGAGCAATAGGCTCTTGAATGACTTTGGTAAGACGACATGTTTACAATTGTTTTTGTAGTCAGCTTCTGTGTTTTTCATTAACATTTAACGTAGAACATGTCTCACTAGATGTAGATCAATGCATGCCATCCTGATCTACTTCCTGATCTGAAAGATTCATTGATATTCCTGTACCTGATGCTGGGGTACAGGAATAAGTTAATAAGTTAATACTATGTTCACTTGGAACATAGCAACAATTTTAATTTCATTACTTGGGCATTTTATCACTGACATTACAGTAACAGATGAACTCCGACTGCTTAACCAACAGTGAGGGCTGGAAACCCTCACTAGTTACACGCTAACTACTCCTGACACAGAGCCGTTTTCTTTACCTGTAGCGACAGCCATCATCAGTTTCACCTCCTTTTTTTTTTATTTCGCAAGGGCCTGACAAGAAACAAGTGATGGTTAATGCTCTATTGTCTCACTTTCCCCACAGAAGTCACGCTTTCCTGAACCGAGTATCCCCACTATATGTAAAGATGCATTAAGTTGTGACTGTTCTAGCTGTAATCAAGTTATTCTTATCTCCATTCTGTTTCTTCCAGCACCTCTAATTTCTCCTACCTTCCTTTAACTTTTAAAAAACCATCTTCCTTTCTTGTCTTTTCACTGTTTCTACCATTTGTCTTTTAACAATGTGGTTAACCTCTGATTTATTATACTTGTCTCTTTTGCAGAGGTTGCACTAGACCTGGGATCCTCAAATCCAGGCCTTGAAGGTTTTAGATGTTTTAATCTTGTTGAATCAGGGACACTCGCCCTGGAAGCCTGGATTCCAGGACCCCTGCGTTAGACTTCTTTGTTGTCCATCACTTTAGCTTATTCAGTCAAAAAAAAAATTTCACCATAATCTATTTTTATCGGCCAATTTTTATAACGATACTTATTTGGTTTTCAGGAGAAAGGAGGTTAGATCAAACCCTATTTCCACCATGGGAGAGGAGTGGATATTGTTGAGGGAATACTTCTGTGTTCATCTGAACAACAGACTGGACCTCCAGTGGAAGCTTAGATGACTGGGGACAACTGTGGAACCTCTGGAGATGATGACGAAAAGAAAGATTTTAGATAAAAACAAGAAAATTATGAACAACACTTAAATTATGAATGCTTCACCTGCTGTCATCTGAACGCACAGCCTCACAACTTCCTTCTGGTCTGCACCTGGAGGAAAAATCTGCTCGAGTTTAGATTGGGCGTAAAATATCCAACCAGACCTGACTCAAGCACTTAGACATTTTGTCTGAGTCCAATCCAATCCGACTGAGTACAGGGGTGTCCAAAGTCGGTCCTGGAGGGCCGGCATCCTGCATATTTTAGTTCTCTCCCATGGTTTAGCACAACTGCATCAAATGATGGCTCATTAGAAGGCCTAAGGAGAACATTGACTTGCTGAGGAGGTTGTTACAACCACTAGGGAGAGAACTAAAACATGCAGGATGCCGGCCCTCCAGGACCGACTTTGGACACCCCTGGCCTTTGTTCGTCTTCCTTCTTTAATTATCTTAATTTAGTCTGTCATCATCCTTTTTAGTATGCTACTGATCTCTTCATCAGAAGTTTTTTCAGTCAAATATCTCCTATTGTGTTCATTGATCCTTCACTCACATGACTACCACAGGCTTTCACCCCGCCCCAATGATTAGCAACTGGTATCCAGCTCTCTATATCCATTTCCCTATAAACATCACGTACAACCTGAGTCACAATCTCAATTCAGTCATGGACTGTGACTGAATTGCCAACTGTCTAGAGACCTTTCAGCTCTTCTGTGGAAAACTCTCCAGGTTAAATCTTCGTAGCTTTGTCAACTTCCCCTGCTGTCAGCCAGTTTACCACATCGCTACAATTCTTCTTCTGATCTCTCTTAATGGTGGAAAGCAAACAATTTCACAAGTACCAGCACCTACCAGCAGTAAATGGAACAACTGCGTAACCACAAAATAATACATGTGAACATTTAAAAAACCATTGGAGAAAGGCATGGGAATGTAGTTTAAAAATAATCTAATAAATGAATAAATTCTGTTAAACCTCAAATTTATATTGATTCATGTTGACAAAAAAAGAACAACCTACATCTGTTTTGGATGTTCATATGACCTCCAGAAAAAAACAGCTGGTCTAACGTTCAAGGACTGAACTGCCTACTGAGGTACAAGTGAGGTCAAGGTTAGATGTCCAAATACCTTGTTTACACGTCATAGAGACGTCTAGAGTCTTCAACTGACAAACTCAATATAGACTTGATCTGCACCTCCATCCGATGTCCAAGGTTTAGTGGGTTGTGAGGCCAAGAAAGAGTTACAAGGGTAAAGAAGCCTAACAGGTGATATTTGTGACTTTGGAACTTTTTTGTTTGGTGTTTGTTTAAAAAATTTTGAAATTAATAATGTTTTTAAACTTAAGACTCTTTGACCTTCACTTGGTTGTAAAAAACATAAATTAATATTTTCACTCAATGCACAGTTCAATAAACATTTTATTTGTGGAATTCAGGTTTAAATGACTGTGGGAGTATCAAGGTGTAGAAGTTCTTTGTAAGAACAAGAAAACAGTTTAGCAGTAAAATAAAATGGTTTAAATTCTCCAATATTCTTGCAGGGTTTAGCCCAATCATCTTACAAAGGTAGCATATTTCAATTATTTTCATCCAAGATCTGTATTGTGTTCATTCATGTATTGTAATACTAAGAAGATTTCTTAGCATCTTATTTTCAGTTGTTTTACTACCCCTTGTGGCAGGATTTAAGTTAGGTTTTGTTTCCGTTAAAATTCAGTCTGGCTTTTTCAGCCTGCAACGTGGCAGAGCGACATTGTCTAAATCTTTTTTCAAGCCTCGAGTATCTTTGTCCGTAAGTAGTGTTATTGTGCTCAAATGTTGTTTGACAGAAGTTTGTCTGCTATTTAAGTTGTGTCATCTTTAACCTTGTTAAATGTGGCACTACGTGTTAAAATTCTCTTTCATGTAGTTATGTGTGTACTTGAGACATGCAAGCTGTTCATATATGTCTCTTTATGCTTATTTTTCAGTTTTACAAAAAAAGATTAAAGGTCAGACGTACTTCAGTTTGACGTTTGGAGTTTTTTGTTCGCCATCTGTCTAACTCAGTCCAGTACGCCTGTGTGAGGACAGAATAATTCATGATCCATAGCTCATGTCCATAGGTGGAGGTTGTAAGACAGATCTACAAACTATGAGCATTTTCTTTAAGCAAGTCCTGTTTTGCCATGACTAGAGAGCAGTATCTGCATGGCTGTAAATGAACTTTCACCTATTAATTTCCAGGTCCATCAACTAGCCTTGTAAAAACCAGACCCTTGTTCTATGCTTTGCTTTGTCTCAGGCGATTGGACCCTCAGCTTTTGAGAAATGATTGCTTCCTAGAGGTGTGGACTCTATTTAAGTTTTACCCAGTTGCAAACGTTTGGCCGTGATGTATGTGATGCATCAGTTCCAATGCTATGAAGAAGCGTACCGGAAATTGTCTGCATTGTAAACAACCATCCTTCAAAGAGATAAGTGCAAAGCCCAATGGACAGCATCTGTTCACTTCCTCCGCCACCATTACTAAAACTACAAAGCAGACTACAACTCTAAAACAGTGCAGAAAACCAACATCATTGTTGACAACTTCTCCTTCTGTTTGTTGATTGGCCCTGTTGAAACTGTACCAGTAAAATCCACTTCCATGGGAGAAAGCCCAGATGGGGCATGTCATTAAAACTTTCAAGATAAGAGTTGTGTGCCTAAATATTTTTTTTAATCAAATCTGTATACTGCCAAATTACATCAATGTGACAGATGTACTCGCCAAATGCAGAGGCAGCTAGTCGTTCATTTTTAACAGTTTGCTAATGTCTAGTTTTATCAGTATATTCTTCCATAACCAGCTCTTTGATCTTCTTTAGGTATTTTCTTTAAATACCACATTGGATTGATGGTAAGGGGGCAGCCCTTGTGGGCCAATACTGTGAATCAAAACCTTCTCCTTTCACAAACATGTGAAAGGAGAAGGTTTCTTTTATGTAGACAAGACACAAAAGTAGCCAATGCACCTCAATCCCACAGCACCTCCAGAGAATACTTTAGAAAATGCAAGTTCACTAAACATGCTAGCAGTAAGAGTAACTTCCCATGAATGCCTCTCTACAACTATAATCCTTTAAAATCCATTAAAAATGCCAACTTTGCAGTAATTTGTCATTATTTACAAAATCATGCAAATTAAGCACTTTTAATGGATTTGTAATGCAATCTTTAGAGCAGCTTTGCATTAAAAGTGACATTATTTATCGAATGACACTTCATGACAATTGTAATAAACATTCATAAAGTATCCTTCATGTTCATGACAGGTGTTATGGAATGTTTATGACAGTGTCATGTCAGTCTTATGCACACCTCTTCAAATAAAGTATTTATGATTTTTTTTTATTTTAGTCAAGCCACAAAACTAGTTTGGTTAAAAAGAGGATGCATAGCACAAGTAAGCACAGCAGTGGGATCTATTTCTAAGAGAAGTAATACTTTCTAAAGAATGAGGTCACATTTAATGTCAATTTTAATCATTTTTATTTAGATGATTTTTTTACTGGAGAATGATAATGTTGCACCGCACATCTCAGTAAGTGATTAATGCAAGTATCTTTGAAGTGTTTTGGTAAATGTTAAATTGACTGAACTTGTATAACACTTTTCTTCATACCAATAACTCTGTGTATGTCTCCTAGAATCACTCCCAACATTTGTAGACTCACACAGGTTTGAAGATTTTTGCTCAACTTTGGGTAAAGTGCATTGTCCAAACCCAACCTCTACACACACCTACACACACACACACACAAGCATACATCATTTGCTACAGTTTAGTCAGAGAACTATCCCCTCCCCTTCACTATGATAGACTGGTATTGGCCCCTACTGTCACAGTTTGTGATTGTGACCTCTGTTTGACCTGCTGGGGATATATGGCGTCCCAGGTTATCTGCATAATGCAGAGGGAGAGAGGTGGAGGAAGCCATGTGAAGAGAAGAGAACAGGATGAGGAGTCATAGAGGAGGGGAAGGCATGGAGAGATAGAGAAGAAAATAAGGCTGGATCAAAGACATTACTGGGAACACACTGTGCTAAATTAAACAGGTAGCAATGCTTTCTAAATGAATGCTGCAGGCAAATTATTGTATGTGTGGAGGATGCCACACATACAGAGACCTAATGTGTGTAAAACTAAATAAATGAATAAGTGTATAGGCTGAAAATGAAGAGAGAACTAGTTTAAAAGCAAAGATCATGATTTAATAGTTTACTTAATAGTTGACTAGAGATATCTTAATTAAGTGATTTGATTAATATTAAATGATCTACATAATGGGAACCCAAGTCTAGTCTTAAAGAGCTATGATGCTGCATATTTTAGATGCATTCTTTCTCTTGCACTCATAAATCAAATAGCTGAATTCCTTCATTAGTACATCAGTTAGCCATGTGCAGCCCTGGTAGCGAGCCATACATTTAACTCAGGTGTGCTAGAGAAGGGATGCCTGTAAAAATTGCAGGAAAGGATCTGTAGAGGACTGGAGTCATGATCAGAGATACAAGAAACAAGCAGTTCAGACAAAAGCTTGTTCCTTTTCACTGGGCAGGTTTCCCTCTGGAAGCCAGCATCACTCTCATTCCTTTGGAAGTAAAATCATGCTACAGGCCCAGCACACATGGAATAGCATAGATTATGATGAACTAACTCAGGGTGTCAAACTCATTTTCATTTCAGGCCACATAAAGACCGTAAATGTCCTCAAAGACCCGGTTCTGCCATAATGTATTTATAAAACTACTTATTAAATGTGACCTATTATGCTTCCTTGAACAAGTCAGGATAAGTCTATGATAAATGAAACATGTTCATAAAATTTTTTGAACAAAATCATTCTTAGAAAATGAGATTTTAGTCAGGCCAGTTCTCCCTACTTTGTGCTCCTTTCAGAATGAGCTGCTGCTGTTGGCCACGCCCCCAACTCATCCATTATATTCATAGATGAAAATGGCTGCAAACAGATGCACAATTATACAACTGTACATCTTTGAAAAGTAGAATTGGAGCCACCTGCACAACCAGGAACACAGCAACCGGTTTCTAAATAGTTAGTCAACAACACTTGTCTTTTCCAGCAGCCATTGTACAATGCATACAGCTAAAACCAGCTTATTAAACTACTTATTGTCCTCATTACCCTCTGCTGCACTGCTTTGCACTAGTAAAGAAAAGAACACTATTGGTAACTAAATAACATACTTCTAATACTTTGAGATGAATTTGAGTGTGTTTATAATACAACAGTATGGTGGTGGTGTTTAACTCCAGTTCTTGGGGGGGTTATTGCCCTACATGTTTTAGACCTGGCCATACACCAACACACTTTATTTAAACGGCTCAGTTGTCTCAATAGTAACTCCGGATTTCTGCAGAGGTCTGGTGATAAATCTTCATTCGATCACGGTGTCTTAATCCAAAGAAATATCAAAAATAACTATTACATCCACCCACAAGGTATAGAATTAGACATTATAATGTCAGCTATAATTTAACTAACACAGCAATTTAGCACTTCTACAGAAAAAATCCACAAACTGTTTTTGAACTGAATGAAATGAGTCCTAGCTTTTCTATAGAGAAACTGGCAGTTTAGTTCTCATCATACCTCAACCTCATGAGTCAACATAGCTTTACGTCCTGAGCAGGAAGTCACTGATCATTTTCAAACATTGTATAATGATGCACAACCCACTGCATGATTACCTTGACAACAGAGACGCCCCCATGCTAATAAAACAGGTGTCAAAACAAACAGGGCTTTTTAGATGTGGGTTGTATATGACACATCCCCCTCTCTTTTTAACTTTTTGCTACAGCAAATGATCACTTATCCAGATGGCAGCTGATGCGGTGGGAGGACAGAAGGTCTAACATACACTGTACAGATAAATTCAAATCAAAAGCATGAATATAAAAACTCTATAATGCTTGAATGCAAACAGGTTCTCACAAAGCGTGACACACACACACAACACACACACACAGTAATAAACATCTGTTAGGTTGTAAGTGCAGGTATCCCGCTATGCTGCGTACAGCAGCAGCAAAGCACAGATGATGTCTGCAGATGCTTGATGGTTCCCAGTATGAGCAAAGCACTGCTGGGATAATTTGGGATTCTTCCAATTGACACTTTGTGGTGGGAAACAGATTGGTTTGTTTGCTGTCATTTATCATGTGTTTATCCCTATCATATCAGAATGGTGCGTTGCAACAAAATTGAAAAGTCTTAATGAAACATTTTACAGTTGTGCCTGTTTCTTCTATAAAGTTGCAACTAAAGCATTTGGAAACCAATAACTCATTTTAGGGAAACTGTAAAGTTTCCCTAAAAGTAATATGCGTTTCTTATTTTTGACACAATGACATTACAGTGTTTGCATTCACTTTTTCTTTTCATCAAGTTTTGAAACATCCTGAAATATGTGTATGTGTGCCTCAAATAGCTTTCTACGTATACATTAGTGTGTTCAGGTTGGATTTGTCAACCTCCTTACCTCCCGGAGTTTCCATTATGACTGTGACCATTTTACAAAATGGAGGTCATATCAGATGCCATTTCCTTCTAAACTGTCTCATCCAAAATGCATCATTTTTCCACACATTATACTTTAGTGATGGAAAGAGCAAGGAGAAATGGAGTTATATTTTTTCTGCTTAAACTGTGCTGAACAGGAGAAACCAAAGCTGTTGACACAAACTCACTTGCAGGTTTTAAAGGGGCACATGAGGCCATTTTAAAACACAATAAAGACTCTGTCAACTTCAGTTGGGATAAAAGTGGTGTCCATGTCAAACATGACTCAGAAAAAATTAGAGTTTGCAATGTAATGCCTTGAAATTGGACCTCTGTCTCTTTATGAAGCTCTTCCTGACACCCCACCTTCAGCAGTGGATACCTCCCAGTCCATCACACCGCCACACATGCAGGGCCTCACACAAATTGTTCCAGACAAACAACATTCTTGTAATTTACACCAACATGCATGGATATTTTAAGGAAGTTTAACCCTTTCAATTCAATCTTTGATGTTCACTTTTACCTTTGAGATTATTTACTAGATTTGTGCAATAGCACCTATTCAGTATGTAAACTGGCAAGGTAAGACAAGGTGAGGCAGTTTTATATGTGCAGCACATTTTCAGCAAGAAGGCATTTCAAACTGCTTCACATTATTAGAAGAAAAATAAAACAACAAGAAACATTACATTCCAGATTCAAAGTAAGGAAGAACAGTGACAGGTTGTAAGACAGACTACATCTCATGATGTTCCAGTTGTTATTAATCAAAGGCAGCTGCAAACACATGGGTTTTTAGCCTCGGCTTAAAGAAACTCAGTATTTTAGCACTGGTGGGAACTGGAACACATGCGGGGAGGAATGAATCCCCTGCCCCCCCCTCCCTAAAATGTTGCAGCACCAACATCATGATGGCCACTTTTGGTCTACTGACTGCCCTAACTGCCACTCAAGCAGCACTACACCCCACCTCATTCGCCCGGTTCAGGGATTCAGACACTGGGCTTTATTGACTGGTTTGGAATTGTCCTTCTCAGGATAGCCTACTTATCCTTGCAGCGCTGCCTCTATCGCAAGAAGATAATCTTCTGTGATTACCTTCTCTTTTTCATCTGCTTGCTCGATCTCTTTTCCTCTCCCTCTCTGTTTTGTCGATTTCCACTCCACTCTGTTACATGACCAACATAGCCCCAAGTCGCCAGACTCATCGCTTTGCTATTTTCTGTCATTCTCTCTTGTCAGAGTTTTTGTTTAGTGTGTAGGTAGAAGTGGTAAAGCACCTCCAGGCCGTCTCACTGTGTGTTTCTTTGTTAAGGAGCCCCTCAGCCAGCTGCCTTTTCACACAGTGCAGCCAATTAGGACCCCATTCAGAGAACATATTAGAGTACATGAGATGCACTTTTGTGCAACCCCTTTTTGCTATAGATATTGCCTAATTTTTAAGCCATCTGACTTACCTTTTTTTCAATATTTTCTTGAATGAACTTTAGTTTCAGCGATTCATCACAAATGGTGCATCATTTTGTTTGTTGAACGTTTCTCAGTTGTGAGTTAAAACATTTTGATTCCAGCAATGCTAAAATTAGTTGCTTAACCTGTTTTGTTCATCTTTTTTAAAAAAAAAATTCTAATGCTATCAGCTCCTATCAGCTACCACCATTAACCAGCAAGATTTATTTGCTGGTATTATTGCACTTTTTTGATGCTGATTGATTTGGATTGTTTGTCTTCTTATTTTTGTAGTACAATTTATGTGCGGTTTAAAAAGCGGACATACTGTGAATTAACTTTGCTTTGGGGGATAATAAAATGACCATTGACCTGTATTCCAGATCAGGGGTGTCAGACTCATTTTCATATTGAGATCATTAATGTCCTCAAAGGGCCGGTTATGAAGAATGTATTGATAAAACTCATTAACATTCTGTTAAAATATGCATAAATAACTCTCTACATTAAATAGGTACTTCTTAAAATTAAATAATACTGAACATCTTTTCACATTGATGTAATTTGCTAGCATGAAAATTAAAACTGTGTTCATCCATCCATTTTCTTACACCCAAACAACCATGCACACACACACACGCACACACACACACACACACACACACACACACACACACACACACACACACACACACACACACACACACACACACACACACACACACACACACACACACACACACACACACACACACACACACACACACACACACCTAAGTAGAATTCAGAGAGACCAATTTCTCCATGCAGAAAGACCCCAGGCTGGGAATCAAACCCAGGACCTTTTTGCTGCAAGGCAAAAAGGTGTAATCCACTTGACTATGAAAAGGTGTGGGACACAGTGGTACCAACTGTGCAGCCCCTTAAATCTGCTTTAATTTGATTGATAAAACATTTAAGCACTCAAATGTCTTCAGGTTCTATTTCTGTGTCTAGAGGACCTCACAAAAAGTTATGGTGGGTGAGTTTTGGCCCCATGGCCTTGAGTTTGACTCCCATGGTCTAGATGCACAACGGCAGCTATACCTAGATTCTTATTTCTAAAAGAAGTTAAAAAATGCATTTGTGGATTGAGCCACATCAGAGGAGTCTGTGCATGTGTGAATGTTTGTGAATACCGAGACTGTTTTAGCTCAATGGTAGGACAACCTAATAACTTCAGAGCAACATCACATTATGATACTACACCGTTACATCTGGATGCTCTAGGTCTAAAGCCCAGAAAAGATGCCACAGACTTGGGAGGTTGATTTGACAAGAGAAGCACATACAAGAACCTCCAGTCCATTTTCTGTTTACTCAGACACATTCCATCAACAATCACCATTTTTGCTTTCATGTTTTGTCCTGACAGACCACAGTTCAGTTGTGAAGAGTAACTCAGCCATCCTTATATAACAAAAGGCCTTAATTAACACAGACAATAACTTATCAATTCCTGTTGTCATGTTTGACATCTTTTACAGTCACATTTACCAAAATAGTTCTCTAATCTCACTCTGCAAAGAAATCATTAATTGGTTGATCCCACTGTGGCTGAGGAATAAAAAGAGAGGTATGTGAAGAGGGAAGCAGAGGAGGGCCTTGTAATGGATACTGTGTCCAGTAATTAGGCTCCAGGTCCTGTGTTAAAGTGTCGTGACTTTGGGAGAGCCATTTAGCCTGCTAATGAGTCTCTAACAGTTTATTGATGCCACTTCTCCCATCACTTTTCTGACGCTCACTTCTCATCAACCCATTTTTCCCTCTGCCCTATGGGACTCCCCGAGCAACCATTGTCACTAATTAATTGAAATTAGGACAGATCAAATGCATTCCAACTTTTCTCATATGAGCAGAAGTACCTGGGGGAATGAAATTCCAATTTAGAAACTTGGGGATTTCTGGTCCGCCCCTTGAACGGTGCTAAATGAGGACTCTTAATACAGGCACAAGGCACTAATGCATCTGAGTAATAGACACTAATCTAGGAGCCATTGTGCTTCTATTGTCCAACTTGATTTATTGTAATTTAAGGCGGTTGTATCAATGTAGTGAAATAGTCCTGCTTTTAAGGCTTTGCCTGAAGACACCCTTTTCCCAGCGTCCAACTCTATAGCAAACGAACAAATGAAGGCTGTAGGTAGATTAACTTTTGTTTCCTCTTCTCTTTACTCTGTTGTCTTACCTTTTGTACTTAATGTTTTTTTCTTTTATGACAACCCCGTCCTTAAAACTATTAAACAGTATTGAAAGTCAACATATATTAAAAGTTAATTTGCCAGATTGTTTTAGTTATAAAACATAAAATTTGTTCCACACATAGAATTATTTACATACCAAGAGATCAGAAGCAGCCCTTAACCCTTGTGCGTGAAAGGACTGAGGCAAATGTGGAGGACTTTGGCAAATGATACAAGTTTTACGTGTGTGGGGTCGGTTGGACCCCATTTCTACATACAAGGGTTAAATCACACACATGTCTATAAGAAAAATAACCCTGCGCTCCTCTATAGCCTTTTCTGCTTCTGGAGATTATTATGACAGTTTGCAATATGGCACAGAATATTTGAAGTTCTGCGCTACAGATAACACAATGATTCACTTCTTTCAATGTCAGAAACACCATCATGAGGACTGATTTATACTGTTATTGAGCAACATAACAGTATAAATCAGTGCATTCTAATTTTAAATGTATGTATAATACATATTTAATAGCAACTTTTTTCCACTTTGTTCTTTATGCCATTATCACATTGTGCTACAGGTTGAGTGGTAGCAGCAGCTGGTGGTCCTCAGATCACTGAAGACTGCTGCTACTCCAAACCATAAAACACTGGATGCTCCATAATAATAATATGAATACCACTAATAGATATTATTCCACACATCTTTTGTGATTATTTCTACATTTTGTTATTCTGAAAAATGTAAACTATTTTTCTCATTATCCATTAAGACAGAAAGGTAGCCAGTCTGGCTGAGACGAGGCTAAAAGCAACACATTCACTGTGTATTAAAAGAAGGTGAGAGTGGGACTGCATTTCTGTTTTTGTCAAATTTCTGATCTTAAAAGATTGTTAGTTGACAATTGTATGCTGTTGTAAACTATACTTTCTTGTGTTGGTTCTTCACAGAATATGATGAATAATTAAACACTCATACAAGAATTCAATTAAAATTTTGGTAAGTGTTTTTTTTATTTATGTTTATTTTTCTATTGCTATACATTATCAAATAACTAAAATATTTAATTTTTCTTGAGGTCACACAGCCGGGACATGACAGTCTGCCTTAGAGCAAACAGCTCCACTGGGGTTGAGGAAAACCGAACTGCATGTCTTTAAAAGTCAATCTCTTTCTCTTGTGTCCTGATTAAGAGGCATTATTGGCATGTACATCTGTATTAACATGGCCATCAGTGACCCTGCGTGTGTGTGTGTATGTGTCTGACCAGACCAGCATGGAAAACCCCTGCCAGATTGATTCACAAATGGCAGAGTCTCAGGGGGGCAACAGATAAAACAGGCAAGGAGGGTGTGTCCCCCACCCAAAGCAGAGCAGTGGCACCCAGCAGGAGATAAAGGCCTCACACACTTCTCCAGCTGACTCTCACTTTCTTCTGTCCAACAGAAAACATGCAAACACACCATAGGGACTGGGATTAACCCCTGATTCGGCCACAATAGGCACACATGCGCATGCCCCCAGCACCTCCCCCTCCACTCATTCACGTCTTCTGCTAGTCACCAACCTAACAGGGATTAGGCTTAATGAACTGGAAGGAGTTAACAATGAATGAATGAGGACTGGAAGCAGCCTTCTAATTCCATTTTGTGTTCAACTACTTTTCTTTTCTCCATTTTCTGTTTGAACACAAGGTGTAATCCACTTGACTATCAAAAGGTGTGGGACAAGTATGAATTGAAATTAGCTCTGACTCATGGGCAACACACACATGCAAACACACACACTGTTGCCTTGTTCTGATCCAACTTAAAGATGCCATCTGCTCCCATCAATATTGACCTTAGGGAGCACGCAGACTTTGGAAAAAAAAGAAAAGTATTTTCATGTTCTATTCTAATTGAATTATATAACCTATTTAATAAATAAGGCACTGATGAATGGAGTAGCTAATTAAAAGCATTACTTTGCTGTGTACAGTTAGTATAGTAAGTACTGCATTTTCCGCACTATAAGGCGCACCGGATTATAAGGCACATAGAATAGATGCTACAGTTAGGGTTGCCACCCGTCCCGTATTGAACCTATACGGGACGCGATTTATTCCATTCTCCCCCGGCTTTAAATGTATAGGGGCTGGTCCCTTGGTAACTCTAGTCGAAGCACCCCGGATGAATATCTAAAGCCACTTTGTTGACA
Organism: Poecilia reticulata; assembly: GCF_904066995.2. NCBI lineage: Eukaryota > Metazoa > Chordata > Actinopteri > Cyprinodontiformes > Poeciliidae > Poecilia > Poecilia reticulata. The sequence goes on from NC_088842.1 coordinate 2,052,507, forward strand.
AAAAGAATGTCAACAAAAAAGTCCGACTCCGGTCAGCGAGGAGAGCCTTCCGCGACTGGGCTGGGGTGTGGCCAGACGATGGTCACCCTTCTCCGTTCGCGTACAGCATGTTAGTGGAGAACATGGTGCTAAATGACCTGCAGACGAAATGATTATCAGGTCGGTAGGTAGATAGGTCAGTCAAACTTTATTAACAAATCAGCGTTCTGACAACTATCCCAGCATGCACCGCAGGCGAAAATGAAGTCGGCAGCTGCTTACCGTAGTTGCTAGACCTGTTGTGGTTCAATATTGGTCCATATAAAAGGCGCACCGATTTATAAAGCGCACTGTCAGCTTTTGAGGAAATTGAAGGTTTTTAGGTGCGCCTTATAGTCTGGAAAATACGCATAATAAGTGTTAATGTAGCCTGCAAAAAGAAGTTGTTGGTGAGTGCAATTTTGAATTTTGGCACATGCTTAAACTACTTTATACTCTCCTAAAAATAATATTGCTTTCCTTTTCTTTGTGTGGAAGTATTTGTGCATCATAGTTGGAAGCAGATTTGTCTTTTATTTCTTGTTTTGATGATTTATAACTTAGTCAAGCTGGCCAGATGATACAGAGAAAATCAGACAAACAAGCTCAGTGGGCTTTTTCTCATCTTGTCTGGGAGGTTTCTGTCTGTGGCTGACTTTAACTGGCTTTGTGGACTGATTTGTTTGTGTGTTTTCATTTCTATGTGAACGGCTTGTGCTACAATGAAGGGAGTCGCTCGCCTACATTGTCATCCTGTGTTTGTATTGACTCTGGTCTCAGAGGGAAAACTGCACATTCCTCTTCCCAGCCCATGTTTTTTAATTGGAGTGGTACACACATGCAGACGTGACTGGGTTCAAGTGTGTGTGTGTACATAGAGATTTTTTACCTATCGTTCCCTGAATCGTTTTTTTTGTTTTTTGACAGCTGTTTAAATCAGTCATTTCTGGCAGAAAATGTGCAGCTTTTAGATTTTATTTATTAAGTCGATATGTAAAAGTTATGCTATATTTCTCACTCCAACAACAAAAAGAGAAATGAAGATAGTTTTTTAGAATGTTTGCCTTATTAAACACATGGAGACATAATTACAAAGCCAAGATATCAGAAATCGAATATCAGAAGCTATACAGCGAGAAATCAGGATTACTGAGTGCAAAGAAAAAATAATAAAGTATGCATACTTTAAGCCTGGAACTTAAATGTGTTAATTTTGATTAATTTATCACAGATTTTAACACATTAAAAATTTCAACACTGATAAGCGCTAGTTTTACTTATTTGCATGTAATTTTAAGTGATGCTTGGAGTGACGTCATCAATATACACTACATGATTAAAGAATACCTATTAGGCGCAATAGGTAGTGATGTGCACATGAAGTTGCTATTACTATAAACAGTTTTGATTTTGGTGGTTCTGTCAAGATGTAAGGGAGGACTAAATAAATTATTCTTTTATATTAGACTTAACTCAACCTTACATAACTGCTACATTCCAAGTCCCGACAGCCAGCTTCTGTAGCCGGGAGTCAGACGGCCAAGGTCCCCACCTTCGGTCACATCACTTCGCATCACACATTGAAATGAGTTTCCTCTGCTGGGTGTCTGGACTTTCCTTTAAAAGACATGGTGAGAAGCCTAGTCATCTGGAAGGAACTCAGAGCAGAGCTGCTGCTTCTTCATGTTTAGAGGAGCCAGTTAAGGTGGCTCAGGCTTCTGGTTAGGATGGACGCCTCCCTGGTGAAGTGTTCTAAGCATGTCCCACCAGGAGGAGAACCTGAGGAAGACCCAGGACACACTGGAGTGACTATGTTTCTCGGCTGGCCTGGGAACACCTTGGGTTCCCCCAGAGGAGCAGGCCCAGGTGGCTGAGGAGAGAGAGGTCTGAGCCCTCCTGTTGTCCTCATTTTCTGTGTATAGGTAAAACACATACAAATCTCGGTCATTTTGACCTGAGGACAGCAGGAGGGTTGCTACCCCCACAACCCGACCCTGGATAAGCAGAAGATGCATGGATGGATAGATAATTGTCACTGTAAAAGCCATTGTTGTAAAATACTATATGAAATATTTTATCTTATTTGATGACAGTTATGAATATTGCGATGTTCTATGAACAAACAAGGCAATTAGTCAATTTTTAATCACGTGATCTTTCAGAAACTCCAGCAGTGTGCCACAGCGAAGGAGAAAACAATGCAGAAAAATCAGGTGAACTTGTTGACTTTACAACACAGGCACATCTGACTAACGCTCCACTAGCCAACAGAGTAGAGATGATTTTTAAGTATTTAAGGAACATCAACACCAAAAAGTACACAAAACATTTCTTACATAAAGAACAGAAAGTCAAAAGAACAAAACAAAACATTCCATATATTATAGCATTAGTGTCATGATCAGTAGTGTGGGTGGTGAGGTAGACGCAGGATGAAGATGAAAACGGTGATTTAATGATAAAAGCTCAGGAACACAAGAAACGGACAGACAACAAAACACGAACACACGACGAGGACCCAACAAGAGACAAAGACAACAGGTGGACTTAAATACACGATGAGGATTATCAGGGAACTAGACACAGCTGGGATCAATCAACAGGGAGGACAGGACATTACAGAGACTCACAGGGGAACAGGGCAGAAAAAACCAAGAAACAAATACACAGAAACACAGAACCCCACAGTTAGGTTTTCAGGCTTAATATTTATTTTGTGATTATTAATAAGTGGTCACATGAATGCAGGGTTGGGTTCCTGCTGTGTGAGCGTGAGCCTCTGTTTGATCAACAGAATTACAAGAATGAGCGTATGGATCAACTTGCTAGAATGATGCAAGAACTCCACACTAAGCTTCTTCCGTGACTTTGCGTCCTCTAACAGCTGGAGCAGCAGCCATACCCCAGCTGACACCACCCCATTTCCAAAACGCTGCATCACCAACTCCTGAACCTTTCTCAGATGAAATTGGAAAGTGTGTGGGATTTTTGTTACGTTCGTTAGTATTCAACCATTCTCCTCAGTGTTTGAATGGTTGAAGGCTGAGTATTAAGGTGGGCCAAAGCTAAATTTAGTCAACAGTCCATTTTTGAATCAACCGTTGGATTCCTTTTTGTCTGAGTTTAAACAGACCTTTGGTTATGCTGCCAACAAAACAGAAATTACCCATCGGCTCTGTAGCATTAAACAGTCATAAGTCAGTTGCTGAATTTGACATTGATTTCCAAACCCTAGCTGCAACCTCGGGCTGGAACTCCCAAGAATTCAAAGTTGCTTTTATGCAAGCTTTAACAGAAAATTTGAAAGGTACATTGGCTTGCCTAGAGGAACCAAAGACCATAAAGGAACTGATTAGACTCACCATACATCTTGATATCCAGCTAAGACAGACTTGGAAGAAAAGAAACAGAAACATTTTTTACCCCTACTTCAGCAGCTGCAATTAATACAGATATCTATAACATGACCCCAGCAGATCCTGTGCAGATTGGCTGAACCAGACTTTCAGCTGAGGGACTTCAGCGGTGTATGGCATCTCTGGCCTGCCTATGCTGCAGCCGGATGGGTCGCTTCATTGCTACTTGTCCTGAACGATCAAACAACAGAGTTTGTCAGTAGGTACGGGATTACTGATGAGCTGGGTCAAAATTAATTATTCCCATTTCTTTTCTGTACTGTTCTCCACGTCCATGATTCATTTCAACTTCAGGCTCTAATTGATTCAGGTTGCAAACAGAACCTTTTGGACATCAACCTTACTAAACAGTTTAAGATTCTGTTGCGTCACAGCTCTTGACAGTAATCCACTCCCCAGAGTCACTCACAAAACCAAACCCATAGAACTAATTGTTTCTGGAAATCAAGAAACATGAGACCATAACCTTCTTTGTGTTTCCATCTCCACAGTCTCCTTTGGTTCTTGGTTATTCCTGGCTGTTCCTCCACAACCCAAACCTTGATTGGAGGGCTCATCGGCTCACATCTTGGAGCTCCTTTAGGCTCTTTATGCCTCCTCTCTGCTCACATTGCACCTTCTTTAGGAGATCCCTGTGAAGAGGTAAGTCCTCCTCACAAGTTCCCCCCTGACTACCAGGACCTGCAACAAGTGTTCAATTTGTGCAATTTTATGTTTAATGGAAACATAACTACTACATATGCAAGGCGGGCATGCAGGTATGTGGCATGCCATAATCTGAGAGAGACTTCCAGCAGTTTTGAAATTGTTGAAGAATCTTGCACCAGTAAGAAATATTTAGGTGGAAAGAAGTTGAGTAGTTTTCTGAGCAAAGCAAAATTAGTGTACAGTCAACGACATCCAAGAATAAGTTAAAAATGTGTGGTTCACTGCTGATGAGCACTGCAGGACATAGAAATTAGAATGAGGGAAAAAGAAAAGATTAAAAATCACTTTGGTGTTTGAGTTGAGCAAGGATTTTTTTTAAGAATAGTTGTTAGACAGCACAAGGTTTTGCACTGTCTGAAGCCAAAAAGTGCAACTTTCTTAAATTATGTGTCTCTTGCTTTTGCACAGACCTTTAGATGACCTCAAACATGACCTTCACCAAACAGAGTGACTCCTTGATGAGAGAACAAAAAGTGGATTAGACTCATCTACTTTGCTTGATTTTATTGCTTTCTGTAATTCCTGCAAACAGATTGTAATAAACCTACAACAATTTCAGTAGTACTCCAGTTAGCACTGCTTGCTGAGAGGAAAACCTTTCTGCCTTTAAAACAGATTAAAACTTACCTCAAGACAACAATGGCTGATGACAGGTAAGTCACGTTGGAACTCTCAATATAGAGTCAAGGCGGCTACAAGTCCTCAACATGGATGTCTTTGTGACAAAGTAGTTTATTATTTAGATTGTATTTCTGGTAATTACTGAATTCTTCACTGGGTTGTACTAAGGCTAATGATAGCTTTGGAGTCAGTAAGTACATTTGGTCATAGTTAAAAGATGCATGAAGTCATGCAAAATCACATCTGTTGGAAAAATTATGGATTTTTTGAGAAACTAATTGTGAATTGTGTAAACGACACTGTGTATGCTCATTGTCATTCTTGTTATGATGTCATTGTTTAAAAGTTGAAATCAAATTGTGTCTTACGTTTTGATTTGTGTTGCATTAGTAAGAAACTGCAAATTACATGTGCAAATATCATCTCATGAATGATGTAGTTAGAATGGGTTTGGATTGTGGAGAAACACAGTTGCGCGCACACACATATTACATACACACTTATATGCTCGTGCTGTCAATCGATTAAAAATCAGATTTATCACTACACCTAACTAAGATTGAAATATAAATATGCGCGCAGTTGTGGAAGTCTCTCCTTCTGCCGCACTCCAGAAAAAATTATTCACATTTTTGGATCAGAAAGCAGGTAATGTATATAACTCCCTCCAGGTTGAAAAACTGACACAAGGCGTTCTTGAGGTAAACTGGCATTTAATTACAAAGGTATCTTTAACGATGCCATAAGAACTGTACAAAAAAACCCACATAAAATACATTTTTATACAGAAAGACATTCTCATAGAGAACAGACAAATAATATTAAACAGCAAAACATTCACAATACAGTGGTTTGACTTACAAAAAAAATAGAAGCATTCCATCACCTTTAAACACACATGTCTAACAGAAACTTGACAAATTCTTCACTAATAAACATCCTACTTCCACATAAACACGTAAAATACAAATTATTTAATTGGCCGCTTTATTCTTTAGGGGTTAAGAAAAGAACCTCTCGGCGTACATCTTCTTTTGACTTCGCTGCACAAACTTAAGTGAACGCTTCTAGAAATTTCTCTAGCCACCAGAAAAAGAAAACACACTGCCCTCTACTGAGTGCGGCGTGCAACTGAAAACATAGATCCAAACCAAATACTAGTTCCACTCCTTTACTCTAACTCAAAACTACCAAATCAACTCAAACTGCACAACTGCCATGAATGGGATGTAGTCACCAAGCACTCCACAGCAACAAAGGGAAACTTACACTACAAGTAGTAGCAAACTTGTTCAAGGACTAACTGATAAGATATATTTTATTTTCTAGTTCTCGGGTGTCTAATGCCTTTCTGATGCAGTCCGGGGCAACTGCCCATTAAGCATGTATCCAAAACCGACACTGTATGTAGTACAGTTTGAGACAATAAAAAGTGTTTAATTGTCTCAAACCATGCCTGTCTGAAGATTCTCTGCATTCTAGGTTTTTATATTGAAGTAGTTTTAAAGGAAATACTTTAAAAATGTCCTACCCATTTGTTTTCTGTGGAACTTGTGTAATGAGACAACAAACACTTCATTAAGCCGAGCGACCAGGTTAGTTCCTGCACGTGACATTTTGACTTCGTACACAGAGCTGTGCAGAACTGGTGACACAACACAAGAAGGTTGAGAATGTTCAACTCTTGTTGCCGTCTGCAGTTGCAGAAAACTAGCTTTCACTGTTTGTCGCTCTTTGTGTGTCGAGCCCACCTTGTTGCTGCTTTATAATTTTTTTTCTATCAATATTGCTTTATATTTCCACTTTGAAATCTGCCTCTACTATGCCCTCTACAGAGTTATATTGTAATTGCCTTACTTGTTTGTGTTTGCTTTGTTTAAATAAAGCTTTGAAGGAAAAAAAAATATTCGTGTGTCGAGCCCATAATGCACTGCTGTGAACGAGGTAACCCTCCGGGTATGAGAGGCTTTTAAGTAAAAATAGTGGTTCTATTAATTTTTATGTAATGTCAATGCGTCAAAATTTTCAGATTAGTTGCTTAGCGCACTAATGTTGACAGCCCTAATAAATACATACATACATGCATATTTTTACGTGTGTGTATTTTATACTGCGATGGACTGGCAATGTGTCCAAGGTAGTTTCATTTCTTTTCTTTTCTTTTCTTGTATCCAGAAGAGTGTCTGGCTGAATTAAATCATTGGAATAGCAAATTGTTTCAGTTCTGTCAAAACAAATTCAAACTTAAAGACCTGAATTTAACTTTTAAAAAAATACAAGCCCTGTTCCTCAGAAAAAAAGATGAGAAAATAATTGTGATGTCTTCGTCAGAATAATGTATCTTTTTCACAATCCAAATCCAGTCCTAAATCAGTGTGTGTGTGTGTGTGTGTGTGTGTGTGTGTGTGGACTGACAGCATGGTCATTCACAGAATCTGATGGGGCTTGTCATTTCCCTCTGGGGGCTGATGAGGACTCATCTGCTCAGACATGTCATTATAATATGAAAGAAAAAAATACAGGTTTCATAACTTTTGTGGACCGCTTTAACAAAGTTTTGATGATTGGAACGTTTTGTGGCTGTCATCCTGTGTTGGCGATTTGAAGCACCTTGTGATTCAGGCGATCCTGGTGCCCATTCCGCAGATGTCTCCTCAAATAGGAAGAAGCCAAATAAATCCTGAGCTGTCAGAGGAGATGCAGTGCGGATGTGTGAAGGTGGTGGGATAGGGGAGGGTTTGAATTTACATTTATATATGAATGTAGGTGCCTGAAGGGCTGGTCTTGTCGACATGTTAAGACATTGACATGCTAATCACAAGGCTAGGGGATGCCACCTGTCTAGCTAGGTGACGGAAAGTGGCGGCCAGTGGAGATGCATGCACATTTACACCATGTGTGACATGCACGTCTTGCAACTACTGATAACTACATGCACGAGTTGCTGACAATACGCAATATTATGCAAAAAATATTTGTGTGACAGTGGTGCATGTTGTGGCCTTGCTGACTACAAATCAGCTCTTCTTCCCTGTGGAGATTTTTTTGCTGCCGTCTACCCATTGTCCTAAACATTTGGGTGCCATCTTCCTCAACATACAGCAAATTTGACCCCACTACTCTATTTTAATGCTTGAATATATGCATAAATTTAGTTTGCTTGTTCAAAACATTACTTTCAAATTCATACAGGTTTTGATCTTTCCTGTAGTGATTGCTCTCATTTTGACACTAGAAATTAGGAACCTCCTTTATTTGTTCAGCAGTCTGACCTATGAGCGTGCTGTGCTGCCAGTCCTCATCATGCCTTTGCTAATCCAGATCTACGAACGAAACCAAACCCTCCACCGATAAGAATTGGACCTAGGCTGCCACTTAGCTCTTAGATAATGTAGATAAGGCTTTGGCTGTTGGTTTACAACAACCAAAGCCACAAGTCTTTTTTTTTTTACTAAAACAGAACCAGTAGGCCGACTACTGACAGTGGTGAGGTAGAATGTGTCTACAGGAAAAATTTTAAATTGTTTAGAAATCTGTGTATTTATGTATGTCTGCTGTTCTGCATCTTTGTCATCCATGAGGTGGATGGTGACTTGCATGTTTTCTTCTCAGGTTTATGAGAGCCATTTGCAGTGGGAAAAAAAAGAAATCACGGGAAGTAGTGATTTGTTTGGTTCAAACAATTTGTATTCATATTTATTAAATAACTATTATACATGAAATATGTAAATCACTGTATTGTTGGTTTATATTTTGGTTTTATATCCATTTCGCCCTTGGTTTTCATCAAATTGTAACACTACGATGTGAGGTAAATCCGTGTTACCATAAAATAGGAGGACATGGGTGGAGAAAGAGTAAAACATTGAGAGGGAATAGCGTAGCTGTCCAGACTTTTATTCAACCTTACGTTAACAGAACAGAATCCGTCTCGGGCCCTCCTAAAAAAAAAATCAATGAAGAAGAAAGAAACAGCTCCTCTTAAAGGCACAGCACAATTCCTTAGCTATGGATGATTTTTAGTAAAGTACTAATTTCCTCGGCTGGGGAAGTTTGCAGTGAAAAGGAGACGAGTCTGAAAACTCAACTTCTGCTTTGATGAAAAAGGCATTAGAAGACAATACCCATGAAGAGACTGCCCTCCTAGCCCTTGTGCGTGCGATGACTGAAACAAATGATACAAGTGATAAGGGTATGGGGTTGGTTGGACACCATTTGTAAACACAAGGACTAGGGAACAATTTCTCTAATGTTCTCAAAGAACAAACTTCTCCGACTGGGGAAGTTTGCGGTGAAAAGGAGACAGTTGAGTCTGAAAACTCACAGGTAGCAGCTTAAGAAGAGAGGCTCAGACTTTTCTCTCACTAGCCACTTGTTCCATGTCCTCCGGGGGAATCCCAAGGCGTTCCCAGGTCAGCCGAAAGACAGCGTGTCCTGGGAGGGGGCCTTGGCGGTCCGATCCTCGGGTGCAGAAGCTGGCTCTGGGGACGTGGAATTTCACCTCTCTGGTGGGGAAGAAGCCAGAACTAGTGTGCGAGGTTGAGAGGTTCCGGCTCGAAATAGTCAGTCCCACCTCGACGCATGGCTCTGGTTCTGGAACCAGTCTCCTTGAGAGGGCTGAACATACTTCCACTCTGGATTTGCCCATGGTGAGAGGCACTGGGCAGGAGTGGGCATACTTGTTGCCCCCCATCTCGGTGCCTGTACTTTGGGGTTTACCTTTGTGAGGGGGAAGGGTTCTGACTGTTTGTGCTTACGGGCCAAACAGCAGTTTGGATTACCCACCCTTCTTGGAGTCCTTAGAGTGGGTACTGAAGAGTGCCCCTCCTGGGGACTCCCTTGTTCTGCTGGGCGACTTCAACACTCACGTGGGCAATGACGGTGAGACCTGGAGGGGCATGGTTGGGACGAACGGCCCCCCCGATCTGAACTCGAGTGGTATTCTGTTTTTGGACTTCTGCGCTCATCATGGATTGTTAATAACGAACACCATGTTCAAGCATAAGGGTGTTCATATGTGCACTTGGCACCAGGACACCCTCGGCCGCAATTTGATGATCCACTTTGTCATTGTTTCGTCAGAACTGCGGCTACATGTCTTGGACACTCAGGTGAAGAGAGGTGCAGAGCTGACCACTACCTGGTGGTGAGTTGACTCCGGTGGTGGGGCAGGATGCCGGTCAGACCTGGCAGGCCCAAATGTGTTGTGAGGGTCTGCTGGGAACGTCTGGCAGAGTCTCCTGTAAAATGGAGCTAAAACTCCCGTCTCCGGCAGAACTGTGAACACATTCTGGGGGAAGTGGGAGACATTAAGTCTGAGTGGGGGACATTGAGTCTCCCTCACCAGGGAGGTGTCCGGGGGCATCCTAACCAGATGCCCGAGCCACCTCAACTTGTTAATCCCAAAGGGAAATTATATGCTGTAGCTCAAAGATTCTTCAAAGAGCCATTGAAGATGGCAATGGCTGTCGGCAGGAAAGATCTCCTGAAGCGGTCTGTACCACACTGAACTTGAAGAAACCTCTGACTGAGGATGCTCTGCCTTCCCAAGACAGTTTCGTCAAGAGGATGGTCAGGATAGTCCATAATTTTCTTGATTTTACGAAGAATCCTTCTTTGCATTAACATCTCCAGAATTTGCACAGTTGTCCCCAGAACAGAACCAGAAGAGATCCAGCCTTCTTTATCAGGTTGTTGAGCCTTTTTAGGTCCCGGGCTCTGATGCTGCTGCCCCATCAGATGATGGCAGAAGAGATGACGCTCTCAAGAACAGATCTCCAGCATCTTGTCGCAAACCTTGAAGGATCTTAGCTTCCTCCAGTCTGCTCTGTCCCTTCTTATAGACGCTTCACTGTTGTGTCTCCAATCCAGTCTGTTGTCCAGATGAATACCAAGGTGTTTATATTCTTCAACCACCTCCACTTCTTCTCCCATGATGGAAATTGAGTTTGATCTTATCTTGTTCCTCCTAAAATCAACAATCATCTCCTTTGTTTGTCTCAGGTTCTCTGGTACTACAGCTTCCTGGCCATAGTTTGAATTCATGACTGTTAGGTCAACTGGTCTCTAAATTCTCCTTAGATGTCAATAAAAAAAAAATTTTCTGAATTAAATATCAAAAATAAAACATCAGGGCTGCACAGTGGCACCACTGGAAGCACTGTTGCCTTGCAGCAAGAAAGTCTTGGGTTTGAATCCCGGCCTGTGTTCTTTATGCATGGGGTTTGCATGTTCTCCATGTACATGAGTGGGTTCTCTCTGGGTGCTACAGCTTCCTCCCATAGTACAAAAAGATTTTGTGCACATTAGATAATAGATGGATGATGTAAGACAATTTGTAACTTGTTTATAATAATTATTATTCTTAGTAATAATAATAGTAATAATTGTTTTTTTAATAATAATAGTAATAATAATATCCTCACAGAAAACAGACTATTCAGCCTGTTACAGTTTTATGTTTTTATGGCTTGATGTTTATTTTGCGATTATTAATAAGTGATTGCTGTGGTAGATTAGCTACCGCTGCTATTAGCTAATTAAACACCTGCTGCTACTAATGATCAGTCAGAGTTGGTGTTTAAGTCGCCTTTTTTATTTTCTAACTGAATTGAAACACGGAATTCCACACCACATCTACATAAGTGGGTTGTCAAAGTCAAGCTAGCATAACTGAACTACTTCCCTCTACCTCGATATTTTTTTCTTAATTAACTTTTTCTGATCTGTTTATCTAGTTGTTATGTAAGTCTAGTTGTTGGGGGCAGTGTCTGGACTAAAGTGAGCTCATAGTTTCTTGTCACTCAATTTCTTGCCAGTTCCTGGATTGTATCTTTTCCATTAGCACCTGAATCATTATCTAGTTGTTATGTAACAACTAGATAAACAGGTCAGGAAAAATGATGTACATGTAGCAATGCTTTGCTACATGCAGCACAATGTGAAAACAAACCACCCTAATAAAAAATATAATAATAAAATCCAGTTTTACATTCCCATTTCCTCCGTTGTTACAAACCTTGGAGTTCGAATGGACTCTCATCTCACATTTGAAAATCACATTAAGCACCTGTTTAAAACGTGTTTTTTCATCTTCGCAATATTTCCAAAATTTGTTCATCTCTCTCCAGTTCTGATGCTGAGACCCTCATCCACGCCTTTGTCTCTTCCAGGCTCGATTACTGTAACTCGCTGTTTATTGGAGTCCACAGAAAACACCTTCAGAGGTTTCAATATATTCAAAACGGTGCTGCCAGGATCCTAGTGAGAGCTCGTAAATTCAACCACATTACACCTATTCTTTATGAGCTTCACTGGCTTCCTGTAACTTATAGGATTCAGTATAAAATTGCACTTATCACCCATCACTGTCTATATGGAACCTCAACGGATTATTTGAAGGACCTCCTTATTTCACATTCAACTTCTAGATCCTTACGATCCCAAGCCTGTAATCTTCTCCACCTTCCTCGATCAAGACTAAGGACTATGGGTAATCAGGCATTCGCTGTGGCTGCTCCTCAGCTATGGAATTCTCTCCCGGACTATTTGAGAGCCCGGCAATTATTGTCTAATTTTAAAACTGGCTTGAAAACTTTTCTTTTTAGACAAGCCTACTCCACTTTTAAATGACTGTCTTTTTTCGATTGTTGATTTTATTTTTAGCTGCACTGTGTAGCACTTTGAGATTTTTGTTAATGAAAAGTGCGTTATAAATGAAACTGATTATTATTATTATTATTATTATTATTATTATTATTATTATTGATCTGAACCAAACAAGCAGACCAAAACATTTTTCTCTTGTGAATACACCCTTAAATAAGACAGAAGCCATAACTTTTGGACGAGAGTCTTAAAAAACCTGATTAGTTAAGCCACTTCAAGTTTCAATATGTAGCTTTTATTAAAAAAAAATTTATTTGCATATTTGTTAAAACTGTGTCCTGACACTGTAATATGAGACAGATAATCTGATAGGATCGATCTCCTCCACCTCCTTCACGTGGCTCAGTTATTGTCTGAATAAATACACAACAACCAAAAACAACCAATCAGAGCCAGGAGGTGGGTCTTAGCTCTGCTGATCAGCCTTGTGTACACACTGCTCAAGGTCCTAATGGCGGAGAAACGGTCATCCGTGGCTTTCCTAACTAGCTTACAGTCTCTACTATCAGGAAGTAGCCGTAGCGTAGCAGAGACAAAGTGGAAGGGGGGAATGAGCAACGTGTGCACAAGCACATTGGCAGCGATAAAACCCTTCTACTTAATTTTCCAAAAGCTAACCTACTGCAACTTTAATCTCAATAGTATTAAATGGGCCTCCAGTAATAAAGTGAAGTTTCTTTTACTTCCACACATCACAGCCCAATGTGAGACAGATTCTGTCCCAAAGTGATGCAAGTATTCAGTTTGTTGGGCTCTTACAAAATATTTTTTTTACATGATATTTGAATATCATTGTAGCATTTTCAATATGTAAAACACAAATCAGTTTTACAAAGTTTTTATTTTGTATTTTTAGTTCTGGTGTTTATCCACCCTGCCTTCATGTTCTCCAGCAGTCTGGTCTACAGTTGAACTTCCCACTCTGGAGACAAGGCTGCAAAGATTACATCAGTCCCTGGAGCAGAGCCAGAAAAATGGCCCCTTTTCTCATTTCCATTATCAAATTTGACCTTCCTCATCCTCCCTGGCCCGACAAAAACAGCGTTTAAGGCACACTTATTAAACACAATCTAGTGAAGTTATTAAAACAAGCCAGCTTACTGAGAGATCTGCCACAATTCAATTACCTGTGTAGCTGGAGGGAGAAGCAGCTCAGTGCAGGTGATGATTCTTCTACCTTTATAGAGCGAGAAAAACGGCGTAGTTAGCTTGGCTTCAATTAACACAATGGTGCTGTGTTAGTAATGAGCTGGCCAGTGATTGGCTGGGAGGAGGGTTGGAGGTTAGCAGCTCGCTGCTGTCAGCGTTGGGGGCAGTGTCTGGACTAAAGTGAGCTCATAGTTTCTTGTCACTCAATTTCTTGCCAGTTCCTGGATTGTATCTTTTCCATTAGCACCTGAATCATAGATATGACTCTGTCATTACAGTGAAATGGCCGGGCTGGAGACAAGTTTTGCATTTTCTCTTTGAAAGTTCTTTGTTATGAATTACTGTCATTCAATTATGTGACACAGCATTTACTGCTTGATCACTTCAGTCTATTCTTTATTTGGGTTTTGGTTGCTTATCTTGTCTTTGTATGCCTGTTAGGCTTTAATTATCAAGACCAGAAATTGCCTTTTGTATCCATTCCTGCTGATATATTTTGAGATGTTTACAGGACATCCTTTTGAATTTTCAGACAGACCACCTGGAAGCTAAAACATGGAGCAGCATAGACTAGAGAAGAATAGAACTTTATTTTTCCTCTTACTCTGGGAATTCAGAATTGCCCGGTGGGAATAACTCATATAGGCAAGGTTCTATAAACCTTTGTGTTTACAAATGGGGTCCAACTGACCCTACACATGTAAAATTTGTATCATTTGCCACAGTCTTACATGTTTGCCTCTGTCCTCGCACGCACAAAGGTTAAATGTACATTAAAAGAAAAATTGCTTAAGCAAGAGCATAATTTTTGTGAAAATGTTAACATTGTTTTGATTATTTTCATTGGTACAACTTGTGAGTAAATGTTAGTTTGTAGAGCAACATCTAACAAGCTAACCACCAATTAGTCTGCAGTCTGTAAAGCAGGGGTCACCAACTCCAGTCCTCGAGGGCTACCGTCCTGCAACTTTTAGATGTGTCTCTGCTCAAACACACCTGGATCAAATAAACTGCTCATTTCCAGCCTATTGCAGAGAGGAATGAATGCTGGTGAGGAAATTCAGACATTTTGGAGCAGAGGTGAATCTAAAAGTTGCAGGATGGTAGCCCTCGAGGACTGGAGTTGGTGACCCCTGCTGTAAAGCTTCAGTCTTCTTTTAAAGCGACCCTCACAGCCTTTGGTAACAGACATGTTTTCTGTGTAAAACTTTTGTTTGCGGGGCGAAAAAACATTTTTGTAACAAATACAATTTCTCCATACTGTGAACACAGGTTTTCTTAAACGTATATATGTTACCTAAACCTAATTAGATTCCAAAGGACCCGGTCTTGTTTCCTCCCAGATATCTGTCTAAGATGTCTTGAATCTGACACACCATAACAATTCCAAATATTTCTAAGAGACTGAACGTCTGTTGATAAATCTTAGTCATACCAGAGAATACCTGAAGCAATGTGAGAAACTGAGGCATTCGAAACACCCTGTTATCTGTTTCCCATGTTTTCCCCATGATTCCCATAGACTAGGCCCTACGCCCTGCACCTTAGGGGGTAAAACCCCCCACCCCAAAAAAAACAACAACAAAAAAAACGACGTTCACATTGTGCAAAACTCTGAAACAGGAGAAGCGGGACATAAAACGGAGCGACGAACTAGATGTGGATTATGGCATAAAACAGAGAATCTGACACTGAACAGTGAAAAATCAACACATGATGTGAAACACATGATGATTAAGCAGCGCAGCAGGTGATGAGTAAAGATTAAAGATGGTGAGCGTCAATAAATGATCGAATAAATCTAGCAATAGGAAAGAAACTAAAGTGGACATAGCAATAAACCAAGAGAGGATAATACTAAATGGAAATGAATGAAGAACAAAATCCAAGAATAAACTAAGAAACTAAACTAAATACAAAGGAATAAACTTGTATGGCAAGACCTTTCGAGCAATACTTAATACAGAGACTGTATGGCAAGAATAAATGGACACCGTTTCCAGATAAAAGGTAAAATAATATTGTTGGGAAATTATTTTTGATGATAAATACAGAAACAAGCATAAAAATCAAAACATCTACAATAGTGATAGTAATATGAATAATAAAATAATGGTCAGTGCAAAGTAGCCTACAAATTCTTTGGTGGGGGGCGGTGAGGGACCTGGATATGGGCTAGGGGGGCATTGGCCCAAAAAAGGTTGAGAAACACTGGATTAGACAAAGGCCAAATTAAATAATGGTCTAAACCAGTGTTTCTCAACCTTTTTTGGGCCAGCGCCCCCCCAGCCTTTATCCAGGTCCCTCACCGCCCCCCCCACCAAAGAATTTGCAGGCTACTTTACACTAACTATAATTTTATCATTAATATTACTATCACTATTGTAGATGTTTGATTTTTATGCTTGTTTCTGTATTTATCATCAAAAATTATTTCCCAGAGAACAAAAAACCATGTGAATAGAAATTATTTTCACAGGCGTCTATGAAAAATGCAATGAACATTCAAGTTAAAATTGTTAGGTCTAACAGCAGCCAATCAGAGTGGAAACAATATTCTTATTTTGTGCCATTTTCTAATTGTTAAATATTCCACAAAATGACCAGATAAAAGATGTTCAACATGCCAGTTTAAACTTTGATCACTAAGGGACAAGAGCGTAAGAAAATGGATGGATGGATGGATGGATGGATGGACTGAGCTCTGCAACATTAAAACATGGATAGAACTGTAACTACATTAATCATAGCTCTTCTTCTCTTCAGTGTTTCTGTCGGTTTCTGGTAGTGCAGCTCTGTGCTGCCTTCAGGAGAATGGGACATCAGAGTATCATCCATAAAACGTCACCCACATGGCATTTATTGTGCAAACCAGAGCTTTCAGTGGAAAAACAAAAGTTCCAGGTCCCTTTAATGCCATACAAATATGAGACAGAAACATGGATTATATCTTTATATAGACCTGTCTATTGATTATAGATTAATAGTTTTACTGGACAGAAATTACAAAGAACAAATCTGGTTCTTAATCAAATTTTAATGAGTCAAATTGAAAGTGTCATGGAGTCATCAGCTTCATGACATTAACACTGCCATGAAAAATAATATTGAATAAATAAATATATCAAATCTAATTAAAAACATAAATAAGTGATCAGTTCTTTACTGTTATGGTCTGTAAGATATATTTATTCTCAGTACTAGATATGGTCTCAACAAACCCATGGCACTAAAACAATATTATTTTGTCTTTTATCTGGAAATAGTGTCTGTTTATTCTTGCCATACAGTCTCTGTATTAATTGTTGCTCGAAATGTCTTGCCATACCAGTTTATTCCTCTGTATTTACTTTAGTTTCTTAGTTTATTCTTGCATTTTGTTCTTCATCCATTTCCATTTAGTTTCCTTTGATTAGTATCTCTTGGTTTATTGCTATGTCCACTTTAGTTTCTTTCCTGTTGCTAGATTTATTTTATCATTTATTGACCATCAGTAATCTTCACTCATCACCTGCTGCGCCGCCTAATCGTCATGTGTTTCACATTATGTGTTGATTTTTTTCACTGTTCAGCGTCGGATTCTCTGTTTTTATGCCATAATTCACATCTATTTCGTCGCTCCATTTTATGTCCTGCTTCTCCTGTTTCAGAGTTTTGCGCAATGTGAACGTCTTTTTTTTTTTTTAAGCCCCTAAGGTGCAGGGCGGTCGGGAAACGTATCGATGGGGAAAAGGCAGACTGACATAAACCTTTTAAAACAATGGAAACAATTTCGATATTTTGATTATTGAAATGTTAAAGTGCTGTGTTGTTCTATCACCCCCGTTTCATACCGGACCACTTACAGTACAGGTGTTTACGCTATACAATGAACACTCACAATCATGGTATCACCCATGGAGGGATTTCTTCATTTCTTTATTTAAATGGGTTCATTTTTCAGAGGGATACACAGTGAGGGTGTCGTGATTTTAGCTACCAGTAGCAGGAGAACGGAGCTGCGCCAAGAAGCTAACAGAAGCTACAAACACTGAATAGAAGAAGAGCTGCCATCGATACAGTTGCAGCCAAGCATGATTTAATGTTACACAATACAGTTTTACCAAGTTGCTCAAAGTCTAAACTGGCATTATTGTGCATTTAAGGTGTAAATTTTACCTTCAACTAAACGCCCCCCAAAGGCATCCCAGCGCCCCTCTTTTGTAAAAATGTCCGCCAGCGCCCCCTGCCGTCCTCTGAACACCCCCTGGGGGGCGGTACCGCCCACGTTGAGAACCGCTAGTCTAATCCATCAGATTAAGCAGGTTAAGTGTTGAATGAGCATCAGTCATATTGGAAAGTGTTTTATAAGACCTTTGAAATAATGGGTATCAATTGTGAAAAGAAGAACTCTCTCAACTGGAGTTGTATCAGAATGTATGGTAGTGTTATTATAAGTCAAAACTAAAATACATATCAGTGTGAAGAGTTCTTCTGAAACTTGCTGAAATGTAAGCCAAAGTAATTTGCATGAAAAATGTTCCCTTCCAGCAAGACAATTTTTCCGTGTTAATCAGTAAAAGAAATGTCGGTTATGTAGCATTACAAAATTACCAATATGTAACTTTTTACAAATGGGTTTCAAAAGGCTGCACTTCTGTACAATAAGCTAAAGAGTGAGACAAAAGTATTGCTGAGGATGTGTGTGTGTCTACAAGATATTACCAGAGGGCACACACAATATGTTAGTTGTGCAGACCCACACTAACACAATCACATCCCCAACTCAAGTCAAACTCATGGTGTACCAAACCAGCACAACGCACCAGACCCTCACTAATACCAGCCACAGAAACCACAACGTTGCACCTGACCGTCACTGCCTGGCCCACATCAATATCCCACTAAACCGCAAAAAACAGTACTTCTGACCCACACAAGGCCCAACGGGCACATACTGTACCTATATGCTATACATCTTATCTGTTACAGATGACATGAAATAATAAAAAAGGAAAACTAAACAGACCTGTTTGAATTGGACTCTCCTGCCAGCTCCCAGACTCCAGCCCTGTGTTTGTCACATCCAGAGCAGAAGATGAAGTGACATTTGATTCATTTTCTACTCTTTTTGGAAAGAATTTTGACAAGGTAAAGCTGTTTTAAAGTCAGTTTACTCGTGATTAGTTAGCTTCACTGCACAGTTACATTTAGTTTTTGGGAAAGCATCAGCAGGCAAATAAATAAAAGCAAACTAATCAGTTACCATTTTTGTTTTGGATGTACATGCACCCACAGGCACATAGATGATGTTCTTACATAAAAGGCAATCTTATTTTTTTTTTAATAGTAAAGGGGAGAAAAACAAAGTTTTTCTTTAAAAGAACTAAAAACAATTATAGAAAAGTGCTGCCTATGTTTGTTAATTTTTTCTTTTCAAAGTAAGTGAGTGCGTTTTACTTTCAGGTCTGCTCAACAGTCCAGACATTACAATGGAACCAGAGGAAGTAGTTCCAGTGGTGGGAACAGAACTGGTGCTGAGCTAGTAGTAGAACAAGTTTAGCACTAAAACCAGCATATTAAAATATATATATATATATATATATATATATATATATATATATATATATATATATATATATTTTCCCCCATCCAGAGAAACACACAAGGAGTCCCATCCCCTGAGGTGACATCTTTTGCAAACATACTGCTGATTAAAAACAGGCCTGCAAGCATGGCTGCTGCTGCCAGGAGGAACAGGGCAAACAGAGCCGGTGCATCAGGAGGCTGGATCCTGAACGCAGTGGAAGAACAGAGCCAAACAAAGCTTCCTGACATGTTTGTGCCTTGGTTCAGAGCACCTCAGAGCTGCATAGACTCCAACAATGGCACTTCTGATGTGCAGTCTTAGATTCCTGGTAATTCGTCATGTTTTGAAATGTCTATTTTTCTGCTGCCTTCACCTCAGAACAAAGAAGGTGAATGGAATTTTGTTTGTGGAGTCCAAAGCATAAAACACCATTCAGTGTTGGCTGTACAAATTCCAATAACAACATTCTTCAAAAAATTGTTCAAAAATATTTTAGCAACAAATAATAAAAAAAAAAAGTTGTCTTGTTGTTCTCAAGGCTGTGAGCACAACAAGCTTCCCTCCAATTATATTTCATTAAGGTGGAAGCAGAATGGCAGTCTGAGCTCAAACTCTGCAGCACCACGCATCCTGCCTGATCCACTCAGAGGTGGAGTCTTGTACGAGGGGCCGTTTAGGACAAAAACTATGTTTTGTCTCTCACACACTACTAATACCTCATACACACTGTGACGGCCAGCCACACAGGGTAAGGTCCACGCCTTATCATAAGTTGGCTTTCACTTTAGTTTGTTTTGTTGTTTAATTATCCTTTATTTTTTTTGTCTTCCACCTTACAATGTTTATATGGAGTGCACACATGTTAACAATGCAGGGTTGAAATTTAATTATGTTGTATTAATATTGTTTTCTTTGTTTGAGTTACCTGGGTGTTTGGGCTCCCCTCTCTGGACCAAAGGAGTGGCAAAGGGCTGAGGTTCCTGATACACATCTCATGGCCTTATTGGACTGAACCACCTGCGTCATGCTGGAGGGGTGGGGGATTTGTGGGTTTATTTCATTGTTTGGGTTAGTTGTTGGATTGGCAGCCATTTTGTTTTCCCCTATTGTGTCTTCATAGGTTAGCTAAGCTTGTATTTAAATCCCCTTGTGTCTTATGTGAAGAGGTCAGTTTGTTGTCGTGTCAGTTATGTCTTGAGTTCCGTAATTTATGTTGACCTCTTTTATTAGCATGCCCATTTAAATGTTATGTTAACCTTTTGTTCATATTTTTGGGTAAATAAAAACCCACCTTTTTGAATTCAACACCTGTGTTCTGCATTTTGTACTGTCTGGTCCCTGACAACACACACAAAATATTAAAATTGCACATATACACAACTAAAATATCACACGCATACAATTTTTCTCTCACGCATACATAAGACTAAGATTACACATATTAACTAATAAAATATAGACTCATGTTTTTGTATGCAAGAGACTCAGTTTTGTATGTGTGAGAGTTGTCACGAAAGAGGCGGGGCATAATTTGGAGATCAGATCGCGGATGCGTTGATACCACAGTGACGTTAGCTACAAGTTGGCTATTGTTGCTCCACGGTGTAAGCTGCGTTTAGCTCAAGGTTAATCCGATTTATGTACGCCAATTTCGGCCAGCCGTTCTCTACCGCTCCCTCCATATTCAAGTCAAGTCAAAGTTTATTTATGTAGCACATTTACAACAACTTCGACTAACCAAAGTGCTTCACAATAACATCACAAGTAGAGAAATGATGAAACAGAAAATAAATTTAAGCTTAGTAAAAAATGATAGGACAATTAAAAAATTGGCAGAAAATAACAAAAAATAATAATATGAATAAAAACCAAGACATACTTAATTTCAGCTGCAACGATTCTCCCCCAATAATCAATAATCTGGAAACTATTGTACATGTGTGACCACTTAAGCTGAAATACATATGTAATAATGCCAGTACAGTCCATGTCTAATGCCTGGGTCAATTATGCATTGTTTTTTGTCCTGGTAATTTGAATAAATAATACAGTGCTATTTGGTATATCGCTTCCTCCAAGATCAGGACCGAAAACTTCAGTTGCAAATGTAGGTTTCAGCCAATATATCAAACCTATTTATGCTTAGAGCTACTAGAACAGCTTTGAAAATCATTGTAGATATGAAAACACAAAATAGACTGAAAAGTGTTCAACACAGAGACAGAAAGGTCAAAAAACAACACACCCCCTCACACCTGAAGACTGTGGAAGGAAGCCGGAGTATCCAGAGTGAACACATGAATGCACCGGGAGAACATGCAAAGGTAAAAGTAATTTTATTTATATAGCACATTTTCAGCAACAAGGTAATACAAAGTGCTCCATGTAGGAAGACCTCAGACTAGGAATCAAATCCAGGACCTTCTTGCTGTAAGGCAACAAGTAATAAACGTTCCACTGTGTTAAATCCTCACCAACACCCTCCATTCTTTTTTTCCAGATACCATAAAAAGTAAAACAAGATTTTCCAGCTGATCACTATTTCCTCTCTGCCATGTAGGTAAGACGTTCCTCTCCATTAACTACAGGGACTCAACAATATGCTATGCAGCTAAATGGTTGAACAGGCAGTTAAAGGGGCAGACAATGACAAAAACTTTTCTTACAATGTCACCATAACAATTTCCATCAGTATTCATGATTAATTTGAAGCAGCAGTTAAAATAACAGCAAATTTCAGTTTTGATCATGATACTCAGAAACAGCATGGTTTTCCAGTTCATCTGGATTGTTTGACACAGTGCAGCGTAAAAGCACTGAGCATTTTCAACCAAAATGTTGAAACTTTGGTTCCAAATCAAACCGAGTCTACCGGATTATCAGGTGTGAGAACACCTTCATTGTCCTTCTTTCTATATATGATATAATTGACCCTGTATATTTTGTGTTTAACCATGTCTCTCTCTGCTAAACAAAACTCCTGGTTGAGCTTTTCTGGTCTCATAAACGATCCCAAGATGCCAAATCTGTGTAAAATGACAAAGAAACGTTTGGAGATACACTTGAGGCAACTTTGGAAAGGAATGGCTCCGTTTACACAAAAGAAAAATCTACAGCACAAATCTGGTTCAGTAAAACTAATCACCTAAATATATACAAGTTGTATTTGCTCAATTCAAATTAACTTTAAATTAAAATTTTGCACAAAAGCAAACAACAAATAATTTATTTTTGTATAATTCAAAATTGATCCAGGCAGCCCTTGGTTAATATTAATTAGTAAACGAGTAAATAACATTTGTGTCATTATTTGTAGCTCAGTTTGCTACATTGCAGCAATATTTTGTAAAGATAAAACCCCCAATAAAATATATTTGCAGTGAAATTGAAATGTATGAAAACAGTGTGGAACCTAACATTTTATGCTGCAGATGAAGCTGTTAAATAAACAACGGGGCAGTGTGTTTTTATCCATAATCTTTCTAAACTCTTCAAAGAAAACTATTATCTGTCTGTCTACCTTTAATGTCCACTTGTTCCATGCCTCCCTTCCCTCGGCTTAGTTGTTTTCCATATTTGCTCTGTCTGTTTATCTGTCTGTCTGTCTGTCTGTTAGATTATCAGCAGTCCTCATTTAGCACATCCACTGAGCCAGACATACTATGTTTGCTTTCACGCCCTTCTGTCAGGCCACAGCTCAAGAAAATCACCTTTGGCCAATAACCCTTCCAACGCCCACTTTTGTCAGCAGTACAAAGTTGATTTTATTTCCCCAACATCCCACTGATCTCTTTCAAAATCAACCCTGGATAGAAGAGGGAGGGGACACAGACGTGTCAGCCAGCCAGTCGAACAACCAGGCAGCCAGTTCACCAGCCAAACAAGGCTTTCTTTCTTTGGTTGTCTGTAATGCCCATCTGCTGGAAGCAGCATTATATGCAATATCCAATTCAATCCCTTCCCTCAACCTTCCCGAAAGCTTTCAGCCACATTTTAGCACACAAAAGCTGCTGCTCCGTCCTTTGTAGCCTGAGCTCCTTTTAAGAAGGTGAAGGTGTAGAGGTGAATCAATAGTGTCCTGGCTCGCAATCTCTCTGGCCTGCTACAGAGGGATTTTTAGGTTGGGAGGGAGAAGGAGGGAAGTGGAAGGAGGTGGGATGTTTTTGTCATTCATAAGCTTTGCTGACAAATCCTTGACATCATTTGGAGGATTGTATCGATAAGTTGTTCCCTGGGCTGCGGAAGACGAATCAAAATGATTTGCTGAGCATTTTGTTGTGGTATGGAGGGGGGTGACTGTAGTGGGGGTAGGAGGGTGGGTCACTGCAGGTTTGCTGTGGGTGAAAGATTGATGGTGTCCAGAACAAAGATGATGCTGCCAGCCACAGCTGTGACATTGGCAACTAAAGGTGTCTGCACTGCAAAGTAGTTCAAAGTTCATCCAAAACGAGGAGTGTGTGTTAGTGGTGACTCATCAGAGTCCAAGCTGCAGCTGTTCCTGATATTCAACCCTTCAGTAAAAACCTGCCAAACACACTCAGGTTATCTTCACAAACCAGAGACAAATCAGAAAACTTTAACTGTCTTCTAGCATCAAGGGACACTTAGTGGCCTTAAACACATCCAAATGTATGCCGACTTTCACACACGACCCAAAGTACATTCATCTCTTATAAATATGCCTCCTCACACAGATCTGTGTTTATGTATTCGTGGTTGGAGCTGCTCCGGAGGGAAGAAAAGACCTGGATTTCCTGCCTGCTGTTTAGACAGTTGTTGGCTTAAGCATTGAATGGCAAATCTCTTAATCTGTCCCTCTTAATAAGAAAAACATGAGACTGTCTGATAATTTCACACACATTTCCATCTGTTTTAAGACATAGAGAATCATTCAACACCACTGGTGTGTGGGATTGGGTAATTAAAAATTGAAGAAAACATATGCTTTTGTTAGTTTCTGGCATAAAAAGTGAACGTTCTTCTGTTGTGCTGTAGAATTAGACAGTCACAATGTTTCAGTGTTTCACAGATACGTTGTTTGGTTGAAGGAAGGTGGCTTGTCATATGACTTAGCTTGGTCCATGTTTGGGAGCTGTGAAAAGTAAAACATGTTGTAGGTGTTTAACATCTCTTCAGACAACTAGATAATTCCGGTAATGTCATTATTGCTTAATATTAAAGTCGCTAGGTGACAGTGGTAGTTCCACTGGTTTGAGCCCCCATCTGTCTCTGTCATTGTGTACTTGGGCAAAACACTTGATCCTCCTTACCTGCTGCTGGTGGTCAGAGAGCATGGCACCCTGGCCTCTCTCAAACTGCCCCATGGCAGTTATGGCTATTATCTAGTAGCTCAGCACCATCAGTGAGTGAATGTGTGTGTATGTAAGTCTGATGTCATTTGCATTTATTATTGAATACAACTTGTCTCAAAATTAACATGAATAAATTTTTCTCAGTCATTGAGCTGTTTTACTATTGCTGGGTTTCAGATGATGTAGAACCGACATCACCCAATGCAGATGGAGGGCCAGAAATAAATGCAGCCCATTTATTTCTGTTGATGCAACATCAAAATGCCTAAAGTCTGTCTCCTGTATGGTTGTTCCAACCATTCTAATAGAGAGAAAGATCAATGTCATTTTTGTGTTTCGAAGGTAGTTGGAAATGAGGGAGTTAATTTTAAAAAACTTACCAAAAAAGAGGAAAAAGAAAGTGGATAAACATTCCAGAGTTTGCTCCCACCACCTTCTAACAGGTTACCATGGCATCGTTTAAATTGTATTTTCAGATATTTTATTGGACAGTTATTTAATGGTTGACCTGCATTGGACCTGAATCCAGCGTTCTACATTGACTCAACATTAACATACAACTCCAGCATGAATTTTGTTTACAGAAGCTAAATAAATTATTTACTGGGAGATCCAAGCACGTAGAAATAACATGGGTCAGTGCGTTGTTAGCGGTAGCATCATTATCATAGACTAATTACTTAAAATAGCACAACTCACTACTCACCTCGCAGAAACAAGTTGACAGTCATTTAATGCTTCTTTTGATCCTAAATGCTTGACCCAACTTGAAACTAAATGATCGTACTCTCCAGGCTTTTGAAAACTTTCTTTTGGCTCGTGGTATAATATGAGGTCTGCAGCACCAGGTAGATAGTTGTGTCGATTGCCTCGATGCCGGGTAAGTCCTCAAGATTATAAGAGAAGTCTTTTTTACCGAGATAATACAGATTATATACGCCTATGGTCAGAACGCTGGTTTGTAATCTATTAATAAAGTTTTACTGACCTATCTACCTACCAACCTTCTAGAATCAGGTCGTCTGCAGGTCATTTAGCACCACGTTCTCCACGAACATGCTGTGCGTGAACGGAGAAGGGTGACCATCGTCCGGCCCAGTTGCGAAAGGCTCTCCTCGCCAACCGAAGTCGGACTGTTTTGTTGACATTCCCTTTAGTGCAGCTCCATCTAGTGGATGCATAATGTAACTCTAGCCTTTACTGTAGCGTCTATTCCAGGGGTGCTCAACACGTCGATCGCAATCGACTGGTAGAAGCTATGAAATAACTGATGTGGTGAAACAGCTGCTCTGACGCAGAAGCTCAGCTGGAGACTGCAGCTGTGAGGAGGAGCTTTGTGAGAGCAAGCGTTTCGGCACCATGAATGGCAGCGAGGAACGAATCAAAGCAACACTCCAGGAATGTCCTTGATGAGGGACTAACATAACGCTCATAAAGCTCAAAAATGTCAATTTGACATAATATCTACCCACACCGTTTAAAAGTTGGAATAAAATGTTAAGCAATAACTTTGTATTTTCTGAATAAAACAAGGCTATTATGAAAATACCAAATTAAATATTGCTTACCACAGTGCACAGTTGTTAGAGCTGTTGCCTTGCAGCAAGAAGGTTCTGAGTTCGATTCCCGGCCCCAGGTCTTTCTGCATGGAGTTTGCATGTTCTCCCGGTGCATGGTGGGTTTTCTCCGGGTACTCCGGTTTCTTCCCACAGTCCAAAAACATGACCGTTCTACCTCAGTAAAAATATCCTGCCTGTCTTTCTCATTCCACCTCAATGTATTTCAGTGCACTTGAATTATCCTGAAAAAACAAAATCACACAAAGGCAGTCTCAACATTATGCTTGATTTAAGTGTTAAACTACAAATTCCTGGGGATGCAGAAGGTCCAGGGTAAGAATATAAGTGACATTTTTTCCAAATTATTTAAAGTTATGATCTAAACAGAATTGTTACTGTTTTCTGCTTTGTAAGATCCAGTGTGTTTGTTATGTAAACCTCAGAACTAACAGAATTTCCCTGTTAAACAAAAAAATCCAAGATGATGTTTCCCCTTCAAAAATAATGACAATATTACAGTGTGAGTGGCAGAAACCTTCTGGCCAAGGTCAGAGATACTGGAGGAGTGGATAAGGAGATCATCAAAGGGGGAGTGTGTGTGTGTGTGTGTGTGTGTGTGTGTGTGTGTGTGTGTGTGTGTGTGTGTGTGTGTGTGTGTGTGTGTGTGTGTGTGTGTGTGTTCGGGGTAGACTGCTCAGCCTCCTCACCCTCACCCCATTGTTGTGCCCTCTATCCTCTTGTGCATTCAACTGCAATTCCACTTCAATTTTTATCAACCTTCTGCTTACCTCAAGGAGATAGGATTCAAACCCTGACACGAATTAGCCCCAAAGATTGACTTGATACAGGCACACCCAGGGGGCACGCTACAAAAAAGAAGGCCCACTCCTGCTTCCCCTGGCTTTCATTGCAGCTTTTTTCCTCCTGCTTCCATTTTTGCTCTCTGTAATATGCATATTTCTGCCTCTGCTCCTTTGCAGGTTCTGACATCCCCTGCTGTGTCCTTCTTCGGCCTCATCTTGTTTTTTTTTTGTTTGTTTTTGTTTCTCCATCAGAGTTCCTTCGCTTTGCCTGTCAGCTGTCGGAGTGACGCTGCACCTTCAGTTTCAGTGTGATGAACAGCAGCGCAGCTTCTGATGGAGTCATTTGCTTAGGAAAACAGATTGGCATCAAAAAGTAAGAGACTTTTGTGTTGCCAAGTGATTGCATGACGAAGAGGTTGGAAAGCAGGGAGGGTATTTCATTTTCACTCATTACACAGTTCCAATGCAGACAGATCTCTGGTTAAGAGGTCATCAGCAAAGTCACAATAAGTCAGAGGATCCACTATTGGAAGAAAAACCGGCAAAAATAAAAAATCATTCACACACCTGAGCCTTCTTATGTTGAGAGGTTTAATTATCCCCCATGGTGAGCAAAGATTCAACAACAAGCTAGGTCTCTTAAAAAAACTGAGCTAGTCTCTTCAAAAACGCATTTTGTTAATATCAATAATAGATTTACCTTCTAAGCAACAGAGACACTGCTTTAAAGCATTTACATTTACATTTTTAACACTATTTCAGCTGGTGTTATATTAGCAAGAGTGCTACAAACTAACACAATATTTGTCCCCAAATGTAAATATTTATATATACATGAAATAAAAATAAACTCCCAGCATCTACTTTTCCATAGTGTATTCAATTTGTTAAAGTAACTTTCACATATAACTTTGTGCTTGTTTTTACATTATGTACAACTGAAACCAGATATTTACATTGAAAAGCTTTATTTCAAATTTTTTTTGTTTCTTTAATTTATTTTTCTTCAGAATCTTCAAATGTATAGGTTTACATAATATACATCCCCTTAATATTTATTAGAAATGGCCTTTTAAAGTTTATGACCTGAGTCAAACATTTTGACTTTTCTCCCAAATGCTTCACACAACAGCCTGCTGTTATGTCGACCCGTTCCTCCTGTTTAAATGGATCAGATTTATGGGCCTTGTTGCTCACACACCTTTTTAGCACTTCCACCAATTTTTCTTTAGGACTGAAATTAGGATTTTATGATGGCCAATTTAAAACATTAAATAGGTTCCATCTATTTTCTGTACACCCCTGTCCCTTAGTGAGGTCGGGAGGGCTGCTGGTGCCTCTCCAGCTCCTTAAATATGTTGTTCTACCAATTTGTAAGTAATTTGGTGGTAAAATTAGGATGATACTCCGTTGTTGTTGTCATCATCATTGGTTCTCTTTGTGAATATCATGAAGGCCAGTAATCAGCATGCTGTTCATACTTGTGCATAATTGTTTAAAACAGATGAATGTGACATTTTTTTTTACATCTGATGCCTCATGCATAAAGCGTGCGTGCGCACAAAAAAATGTGCGGTCCCATATTTTACGCACAAGTCGGCATGTATAAAAAATTTACTTTGCGTCAAGGTTTGAGTAAATATATGCACTTTTTTGCTGGTGTGAAAATGTGCGGCAGCCGCAAACTTTTTCTGTGGACAATATCAAACCACAAAGCGTCAAAACTCACCTAAATACACTGAAGTCTGACTACATTCTGTGCTATTTAGACCAGAAAGCACCAAACCGATGTTTTTCATGATTTTGAAATTTTATAGTTTGAACGTAAACGATGAAACTGAACTGCATTTATCCTCAGATAATAAGCTACACTGTAAAAAAAAGTATGTAAATTTCAGGGTAAAAAATGGTAAAATAGTTACAGTGGCTGACTTTAATATAAGAAGCACTTAATTACTCTAGAAAATACATGGAATTACAATAACTCCATAAACATATATTGCAGGTGATTTTGAAATGTAGAAAACAGATAAATCTATTGTAAAAATCTAAGTAATTATAAAATTCATCAAAAATAAAATTGTAATATTGCCTGCAGCTAATTACCTTAAAATTAATCAGCCAACATTCCAAATTTTGCTGATGTTTTTTTTTTTTTAAGGTTCTGTTGGCTCTAGCGGCCTTTATTTGAAAGTAGTTTGACAGGAAAGAGGGTTATGAGAGAAGGGAAGACATGTGGCAAATGTCGCCAGGCCGGGAATTGAACCTGCAACCACTGTCCTGAGTACTAAGGTCTCAATACATGGGTTGTGCTTCTCCCCTGCACCACCACAGCACCTCTTACTGATGTTTATAACTATGATGTAAAACCATAAACCAGACTGCAAAAGTAATTTACATAGATTAGAATGCTGGTGTGATACTTTGGTTTGTTTTTTAATAATTAAATCTATAATGACTACATTACCGTATAATATTACTATTAATATTACTAATATTACTATTTTAGAAAATACGGTAAATGTATTTTCTAAAATACATTTACCGTATTTTAGAAAATATTGTAAAATACCAGGCTGCACAGTGGTGCAGTTGGTAAAGCTGTTGCCTTGCAGCAAGAAGGTTCTGGGTTCGATTCCCCGCCCCGGTCTTTCTGCATGTTCTCCCTGTGCATGCGTGGGTTTTCTCCAGGTACTCCGGTTTTCTCCCACAGTTTAAAAACATGACTGTCAGGTTAATTGGCCTCTCCAAATCATCCTTAGGTGTGAGTGTGTGCATGGTTGTTTGTCCTCTGTGTTGCCCTGCGACAGACTGGCGACCTGCCCAGGGTGTACCCCGCCCGGAATGTTGGCTGGAGATAGTGGGGTCGGGAGGTGCTGGTGCCTAAGGGACAAGGTTGTAAAGAAAATGGATGGATGGATTGTAAAATACTGAGAGTTTTGGTCGACGGAGGTGGCAGGGGTACAGGGGATGGGAGGCAGCATATGACTTGAGTGATTATGACTAGCGAGACCTGCGGAAGGCAGGCCCTCTCCTGTTGAGTATGATGTATATAGCATTATGCAGAATAGGGCCCCAGTAGA
Source organism: Poecilia reticulata (assembly GCF_904066995.2). NCBI lineage: Eukaryota > Metazoa > Chordata > Actinopteri > Cyprinodontiformes > Poeciliidae > Poecilia > Poecilia reticulata. The sequence goes on from NC_088842.1 coordinate 2,082,413, forward strand.
TTATATAGTAGGCTGGCTCCAGTTGTTGTTGACTCATGGTTGCTAAAAACTTTACAAGACCAACTGATTTTAGTGACATAGTGGGCGTAAAATATTGAATAAAATGTTGTGCTACGTGACTGGCTTCATTTTCACTCTTACATTTAACTTTATGACACATTAAATTACAAGTGAATCGTCCTTATTGTCTCCAAGTGCATTCTGGGTAAAGCTTGTCACCAGCCGACTTGAGTGGAGCTCCATGAAGTGGCAAAGTGAAAAGGATGGAAAAAAGAGAGCAAAGAAAAGCCAAAAACTGGACGCATCTTTTGTTCCTCATCTTGGAGATGAACCGGACCGAATCAGCAAAGGAGCCGAACTACTTACAGGTACACTGATTGTATCAACCGAGCTGCCTAGCTCACAACCCATTTTCTCTGTCGGTGGTACAGTGGTGATGTCAGGGACTGAAGGCTAAGTTATAGTTGAGTTTTTGACAGTTTGGGTTGAGCGCGTTTATGGTGTTTATAGTTAAGTGTTTACATTGTAGCCACCTGGAAGAGCATCTTCCAGATCGTCCAGTTTGTGCGATCCGCGCAGTTACAAACATCCAGAGGTGCACGAGGGTGTGCAACAAGCTGTGCATGCGGCATGTGTAATATTTTTTACGGTGGAATTCTAGGGAAACCCCACAATATAAAAAAACTTAGATTTTACGGTAAAACGCCGGCAGCTGGGGTTGGCAAAATTCCACCGTAAAAACAATTTACGGTGTTGGGAACCCAGGTTATTGGAATGATTCCTTTCTGCTGCTTTCCCCCTCTTTTACCACCAGAGGGTGCCAAGAGGCGGTTCCCTCCCGAGGGCGTTGCCGTTGATTCCTGGATTTCTGCACAGCTGCAAATAATCAGATCATCTGGAGGAGTATATGACGACGGAGCTGCCGACACTTCAGATCCAGAGTGTGAGTCAGTATTTGGTACTCCAGCCCTCCATGTTCTCACTGTGATCTCCTGTTGTGGACTTCAAGTGATACCTCTTTGTGCTTATTCCTCAGGTTAGTGATGGGCAAATGAAGCCTCATGAAGCAATGAACCTTTCGAGCCCATTGCTTTGCAAAAAGGTTCATTACTCGATGCTTCATTCATTACTCACTAGTGACATCTGCTGGTGAAACTGTAACAGCCTTGTCACTCAGTTGGATCATACTTCCAAAAAATTACTAAATGCAATATTGTCACAAAGTTTTAATCAAACTCATGTTTATTAACAGGAGAATCAATGAAACCATATTTAATTGTCATATGTTTTAATTATTAAAATGATTTGCAGCCAATCTAATCCTGGTTTATGTTGAACGTCAGTGGTTGTGTTGGGGTTTCTTTTATGTCATAGACGGATTTGACAATAAAGACATTTGATGTTTTAGTGTCTTGGGAGTGCAGTGCCTGTTGGGACATTCGCTTTTTCTTGGATTTCTAATTGGCTCTGATCCCTTATATTTGGCTACATGTTTAATTTTAGTTCTGCAACAGCATTAAATCTGTTTCTGCTGTGCAAGACTGATATATATTTGCTAATCAGAGTACAAATAGTGGAACTTTGCAGAAGGTAAGAAATTGGGAGGTGGCGCGTTGTTATAATTATTGTTAGAATAATTTTATTGTGAGCGATCATCTCAAAGTATTCCCAGATGTCAGAGATTTTCCTCTTGCTGGCTCCATTTCAGACAATCAATCAAGTTTATTTGTGTAGCACGTTTCAGCAACAATGCAGTTCAGAGATTTACATCATAAAATTACAAAAATATAAAGTCATATAAAAACCTAATCTACAATTGAGAAAACCAGTAACAAACATTACATTTTGATGAGTGCCATCATCAATACACATCAAATATGTTGGTCAATGTTCATTTTATTTTGGCCACTGAAGACAAATATTCTCCTCTGATGCGACCAAATGGACAACAACCCATGAAGCAGCACGGCTCATTACGTTTTTATTTAGAAAACCGACACACAAAATGAAGCAGTTACATGAACCATGCAATGCGAGGCATCGTTTATTGCCAGTCACATGGTTTTCAGCAAGACAACACAAGCCTCAAAGTGGGGCTTCATCGGACACGCCCCCTTTTTACTCTGTACATGCCTCGAAGCCTGGCTTCAGATAGCCCATCACCATCTCAGGTTATTCCTCGTGACTAGTGATGGGTAGATGAGGCGTCATGTATCGTTTTGACACATAGCAAAACTGTCGATTCTGTGTCACTGAATACTGACATCTGCTGGACATTAAAAATTCCTAGAGGCAACGTAGTGATTTGATGACCTAGTCTATACTATAAGTCTTTGTATTTTAATATATATTGTATCATGTCATATCTTCAGTTAAATTTAAAATATATTTGATATACATTCAATAAATAATGTGAACATGTAGCATCTGTGTGAACAGTATACCAAATTTCAAAATAATTGAAAATGAATCATGACCAACAAGGTCAATGGGATAGTTCTCAGAAGTCAAGATACAACTCATGGAGTAGACAGACTAGAAGTTTGCAGATGCAAGTGCCTTGTAATCACAGTGAATAATTATATACATAACAATAAGGGATGTAATAGATCGTGAACCATTTAAATTAAGTTGCTTAAATCATTCAAATTTGTAGACTATTTATTAAATATTATTTAAAGGATGTTGCAGATTGTTTAATAATATTTGTCTGTTTTGATTAGCACTGGTGGTTTGTATTTTGTTTTGTTTAACTGTATTTGCACTTTGTAAAGTTTATTTTTTTGTGTGTTATGTACCTCACGGGCTGCCGTAGATAAATGAGGGCAGGCCCTATAAAAGCTGGCAGAATCATTGTACCACTGAACGACTTGAATGGACTGTCAAAGTGCTTGGCACTATCAACACTTAGCGTTGCCCGGTGAAAGCAGAGAGGTACGTTTTATTTTGTCGTTTTGTGTGTTGTAAGTTTATGTTTGTATTCTAATATTTGTATATCTGTTTAGTTTTCATGGTGACTGAAGTAATCAAGGTGACTATGACTATGGTGATCAAGATGATTGAGTTGACCGATGATCATCAAAGAAAATAAACCTTGAAAATCACCCGTCGAGACTGTGCGAATTAATTCAAGTGCTGGGGAGCTGCTATAAGGGGGAAAAAAACATTCAAATGGCCATATTAAATATTCAAGGAAAACAATTAAATTAACAAATCAAAGAAACAAATCAGTTCCGTAGTTCCAGCAACAAGCCACACCATTCAGTGTGTTTTTCCAGGTGAGTTGGTTGGAGCGCTTGCTGCAGTTTATATGCTGACAAAAGTCAGATCGAAGTGGGAACAGTTCTGTTCATGGGCTGCAGTTCCTAGGCTGACGAAAGTCAGATCAGAGAGGGAACGGTTTTGTTCATGGGCTGCAGGAAGTCTCCCACCAGCCTGGTGGGGAAACCCAATCTTAACACCACAGGTGTAATCCTTTTAAGCTCGCCATCGAACCTGGCCTGTATAATAAATCAGGACCAGTCTCAAATATATATAATCAAAACATTCCAGTGTGCACACAAAAAAGAATAACGATTGGCACTCTTTGCACTATGAATAATCCTGATAATCGTTTTGCTAATCAATGCATTTCCAAATACAAAATTTCTAGATAAATCTTATTCATAAAAAGTCAATAAATATGCTCCATACCAAAACACCAACAATGTAAAAAACATCAAGCTACGCACATATTTTTTAATAAATATTTAAGGCACCTCATTGTTCGTTCAGAGTCGCAATAAAGCATCCGGATTGATATCAACTAACGCCAAGTCTTCATGAAATGACTCACCAAGTCCGCAGTTCATAAGGCATACAATCGGTTTTGTTTCTCTTATCCCTCAGCTCACAACCGGAGACTCCTAAAGTTAGTACAATTATATCAGCATCATACAAGATCAAAGAAAAAAAACAGAATGTTGCGCTTAACCGACTTGCAGCTCTGCTCTCCCAAACTCGTTCTGATCTTCCATGCTTTTCGCTCCAGCTAATATACCTAGCTAATGGGCCGACGGTGGTACATGTGACTCAGACACTCAACAACGATTGGCTGCTTAGTAATTCTCGTGAGAATTGCAGTAGTATATATCGAACTATCGCAAGATTTTGGAAGGCAAAGAGGATAAATAGTAGAAAACCAGAAAATGGGACTCAACATCTACACTCGGGTTACAAACATGTACCATAAAGTGAAAATTTAAGCGAATGTGTTTGGAATGAGGATGCATGGACTGTTGTTTTTCCACAAATTTTTATTTAAAATTTTTTTTTTACAACATTTTGAAATTTAGCCTGTTACTCTTTTTTGACAAAACTTCTCCTGCTGTAGAAAAAAATTAAGTAAACACTACATTTACAGCGAACCCTTGTTTTTCTTGGGGGTTGCGTTCCGAAAATAACCCTCGATAGGCAAAATCCGTGAAGTAGTTACCTTTATTTTTTACAGTTATTACACAGCATAAATCAATACTCTACATTGATACCAAAGAATAAAACTTGTTTTCAGATCAGCGGATGTGCGTGTGCATCAATCGGGCCTTTATCGGGCCATCAATCGTAACTTTATTGGCACTCAGGTAAAGAAGAAGAGCGGCGACTGCTTTTACCAATCATACAGTCAATCAAAACGCAGAACACTGTGGAAAAAAAAAAACTGCACAAAAAAATCTGCGAGGGTTCACTGTATATGAAATAATTTATAAAAAGCAACTGAGTAATTTGTAGAATGGCTGCATATCTGAGTTTATCTAGGTGTATCTGGGACTTCAATCTCATGCCTGGCCTCAATGCCTCAGCATTGAAAACGTGGATTTATTTAAATAAGACAGTTTAGTTAAACATATGCGACACTTAACCTGCAGAATAATATGAAAGTAAACTAACAGTCAGTTTCAGCTAAATTTGGATTCAGACAGATCAAGTAGAAACTGACAAGAACCGGATGAAACAACAAAAATGAAAACAAATTTATTTTCTGATGTAAGATCAAAATGGTCCCACACTGCGGAAACCTTTCATTTGAGGCTGCTCCAGAGTTGACGCTGTACCGTAAAAGATCAAGAATTCATTTTATTTTTTTCTTTAAAATGTTTTTTTTTTTTTGTGAGGTGACATTATGTGCCCTCTAAGCACTTTTTAAATAAAATATATTATTATTATTAAAAATACTTATACTGTTTCAAACAAAGACGTTGCTATGATTATTGCCCCACGTGGTGGCAACTTCCGAGTATTTATACTAATTTACATATGTATTTGTGGGTGGCGACAGCACGGACCAGCAGCTGCGCTCTACACAGGACGAAAAATGGGATTTTCGTCAGCTATTGACACATTGTTCTGCCGTGCGCATGGAGATTACGGGCTTTCGGCAAGAGGTTTTAGTCAGAGTCGAACACTGCCAAAAATGGTCAAAAAAGCTGTGTGTTCGTGTTCCCCTATCACCCCCCTCCCCTTGTGCCTAGCAGAGGTTTTCGTATTTAAATGAAGTTGCTGAGGGCCATGCAAATGCAAATCAACTGTTGAGCACCGCCTTTTGACTCTTATTCATTTTGTAGCTAACCCTTTTTAATTTCTGTTCACCATAAAGAAGTATGTTTGGAGAAAACAATCTATCTTATCCATTAAAATATATATTGCATGTGTGTTAGGAGCACTGAAAAACTTTTTACTTAAGTAAAAGTAAAAAAAGTACTGGCTTTTAAAAATACTTAAGTATTATAAGTACAAGTACTTGCTGAATGCATTACCTAATCGCTAATATCATTACGTGAAACGATCGTATTTAATTTTCATCCATCAGAAATGTGCCAATTTAATGAACAATGCCACAGATAGAGCATGTTGTGTTTACTCTCTGTAACATATTTAAACTTAGATATGTGATTCTATGCATCATAATTTCAGGGATGGAAACATCTTGTCTCCTGTCCTAACATAGCATGTACTTCACTTTTTTGCCACTAGTGGCATTTATTTTGAAAGAAGTCCAACTAAAAGGGTGGGCAGGGGAGGACATGGAACCAAAGAGCCACGTAGCAGAGTTGTAGTCTAGACAAGTGGTCCCCAACCCCCGGTCCGTGGACCAATTGGTACCGGGCCGCGCATGAAATAGTGAAATATTTCCGTTTTATGTATTATTTGAGTCTGGAGGATATTTTATTTTGAAAATCCTTTAACCGGATTCTCTCGGTTACTTGCGCGCCAACAGTGAGGCCACAAGCAGCAAAATGAGTAAGAAACAGATCAGATGTCTTTGGAAAGTTTCTTTGCAAAGGGGAAAAGGCCCAGAGAAGAGACAGGAGAATGGATTTATCCCGGACCGATAGGTGAGTCCCACATTACAAGCAGCTCTGCGTAACATGCGGCGACCGGCTGCTAATGAGGCAATGAAGCTTCAAGCTGCTTCGCCACGTAGAGACCAAGCAGGCTGTGGATATAAGCGACACTTCGGATGTTATTGTCTCTCATCACTCCCAGATGAAACCGTCTCGTTGCAGAGAAACAAGCTCAGGGCTCCCGTTAGTCATTATCGTGAGTTAAAGTTTTCACCAAAGTAAAATGTTCATTTTTGTGGCGCATCTGTATCTTATTTTGAAGGGGTATGTAAACTTTACCAGAGTCAGAGCGTTTGGGCAGTGGTCAAGAAGAGATGAGTAGAGCTTGCGAGTCTTAAGTCTGGTTTAGATGGAAAATTTTAAGAATTGTTGGCCGATTCTCCAAACCTCTGTGACCACAGAGCTGATAAAAGTACAACAGGTTCGATCGGTTCGTGTGTCCAAGGCAGGAGCAACACGAACCGATTCCAGTCACGAACATCCCGATTCCAGAGGATAATCCAGTAAGCTCCCCAACATAGCGGGAATTTAGAATAACCAAACACAGATGACAATGTAGAAGCAATAGTGATAGTTTGTGGAGTCATTTTAAGAGATAAAAGACATAACAAAAAGAAAAGGCGGTGGATAAAAAACGACGGGAGCAGCCGCTCTATTTGCTGCACTATGATTTGGAGGTGATTATGTTTTTCCATAGTTAACATTTTTAACTGAATAAACATAATAATGACCTTTATATTTAATAATAAACAATTCCACATATCATCTCCGATATCCAGCGGACTCTCAGTTGCATCATATGTCAACTGTTTGGGATTCCCCTCTGTTGTTACGTCACCGTGCTTTCTGATTGGCTACCTGTCACATTCAGCAGGCCGTATTCTCGTTCCCAGACAGGAAATACCCCACAGGTTGCGATAAAAACTCCAAGACAACCCACATTGGGTATATTCAGGATTTAGCGGGAACACGAACACCACCTCCGCCTCACCCCCCGAACCCACCGGGCCGCAGCAACATTTTCCTAGTCTTGACCGGTCTGCGGCAATAAAAAGGTTGGGGACCACTGGTCTAGACCACTGAACCCAAGACCAAATCAAGACCAAGACCAGCACCCCGCGTTACATGACACAATAAAATTTAGTGTACCTATCAAAATTGTTTCTCAAATTGATTTGAAAGATCCACATTCCCATAAAAATACCTAGATATTAAATACTTAGGGCTGAAATAAATGTAACCAGTATCAATTGAAACTCTTCTTCATTCTGTTTTGCTTTCATCTCTGTGCCACAATCCGCAGAGGTCTCCTGCCATCCCTTTAAAAAAATAATGCCCTGGGCGGTTGCCCATACTGCACATGTCAGAAACCACAACTGTCTGCACCATTAAACATAGCAATTAACGGTAAGCAAGGCTCAACTATGAACACTGTCCAAGGCGCAATAAGCAAGAAGTAACCAAGGAGGAGCACCGTGACTGTTCTCATCCTCCCTCCTGCTGCAAGTCTGCCACCATGACAGGAGGCGTAAACAGAGCAATGAGAATGCTCTGTGTTCTTACATTCTGTTTTATTTATTCACCGATTATATATATAATATATATAATTTTTTTATGAAATAAAATAGCTACTGCAGTGTACACAGAGCATTATAAGAACACAGAACGGCTCTCAGTGAGGCTTCAGTCCTATGAACCTTAGTAAAGATCCGTCCAGAAGAATCGGATCGTTCCTGAATGTCATATTACTATATTGCACTTTGGTCACAGCGTTGTCCCATATTTGCGACACCTCAGTCAACACCTCCACACAATAATTCAGCGCATGAGTGACAACTTTTTTCATCGCAGATGCAACATGTGTGTCTCAGTCAGTACAGCTAGCTTTGCTAGCATCACATCCACAGATCTTACCTTTCTTTAAGCTTTTTTTCCAAGTGACGCTAAAAGTTGGACTAAATCCCCACCGTCTGTGAAAGCGAAGCGCTGCTGATTTTACATGTCGCCATATCTATGATTTATGCAGCTATTATATTACTGACGATTAGACAGACATCTTCTCCTGCTCAGAGGAAACCACTGCGCATGTCTTGGAGCTCCGCATGCGAGTAAAGGTGGAGGCGATGGGTGACAACAGACACTTAAGTTACGTTATTGCTTGGATTTTACGGCGCCACCTTAAGTCCCTGAACTTCACATTTTATTGGAAAAAAAGAGCAATGCGACTTGGATGTAACGAGTAACGCAACACTTTTGTAGAAATGTAGTGAAGTAGAAAGTACAGATACTTACTGTAAAATGTAGTGGAGTAAAAGTAGAAAGTATCCATTATTAAATCTACTTAAGTACAGATACACGAAACCCAAAGAAAATTGTACTTAAGTAAAGTAACGAAGTACTTCGTTACTTCCCACCACTGCTGGTGGTGGAGCGGGACTGGAAAGAGGAGTCTTGAGGGGACCTTGAGGCGCCCCGGAGGTCAGTCGTGGAGATGGGGTGGAGGTGGGATGAAGCACGACTGAAGTGGGAGGATCCGAGGTTGCTTTGTCTTTCAAGGAGCTGTTGCAGTGTGATTGGACGAGGTGGAGCAGTGACGCGTCCTGGTTGGTCAAGCGGAGGCAGGTTAATTGGTGGTGCCGGTTAAAGGAAAAGTCTCCTAGCTTGAATTTAAGCCTAGGCTTAATTTCAATCTGTAGAGACTCACACGGAGAGAGAAACAGCAGTTAGACAATTTTATTGACTGGTAATGTGGCGCTCGGACACTGACAGAAGACGAGCGAGCTGAGAATTGCCGCGAGCTTGGTGATCAGCTCGAGCGGGTGTTGGAGAGCGTAAACACAGCAGGGGAAGTCCGGGCGTCTGGATGTTCAGGGGCTGGAGCCGGTTGCATCGTGGCGCACTCATGCAGGCGAGCTGAGTGAGAGGCACGCTGGAGATGATCCATGGAGGAGGTGGGCTTGAAGTTAGGTGGAAGACGTCGGCGGAGGGTAGAGTCTGAGCTGTGTGATGAGACACGGAGGCGTCGATACCCGCGGAGGTGGAGGCTGCGGCCGCGGAGGCGGGAGTCCATGAAGGAGCGCTGATTAAGTCGGTCCACTCAGAAGTAGACCGACTCGGAGATACGAGCGGAAGGAGGTCTGCCCCTGCGGCGTTTGGAGGGAGGAGGGGAGGATTTTCGGGTCTTTTGCCTGAGACTTTCAGTGAGGGTGACGGCGGAGAAAGGGAGGAAGGGAGAGAGATGTGTCACCATATGGCAGGAGGGTAGTGAGGGAGGCCAGTTGGGAGGGTTTGAGGCCAGGTCTCGGGGAAATGCCTCGAGACCTCAGGAGAGACAAGGGAGGGGCAGGGCTGCGACAGGACACCAAACGAGTGCTCCTGCGCATCTGGCCGATAGGAGGTGGCTTAGAATCAGCTGGGCAGCGGGAAAGAGAAGTAAAGAAATCATCAGAATCAAAATCCGACATGATCCTGACGAGCGTCAGATGTTTGCATGAAGCAAGACTGAAGCAGGAGGATTCTTTGTCTTTCTAGGAGCTGTTGCAGTGTGATTGGACGAGGTGAAGCGGTGGCGCATCCTGGTTGGCCAAGCAGAGGTAGGTTAATTGGTGGTGCCGGTTCAAGGAAAAGTCTCCCAGCTTGAATTTAAGCCTAGGCTTAATTTTCATTGTGATGCCAGTATTTATAAAAACAGGAAAAGAGATTTAGATTTAACTGAAACACAATTGTAATAAATAGTAGTATTTATAAAAATGTGGTCTTTGATTTAGTTATTTCAAATGTTTTCTTATCAGTGTGGATCATCCTATAGCAATTTCAATAAACTGTGTTTCTTTGTTTTTAATTCCATTTGCTGAAATTCAGTCTTCTTCAGTCTACATCATATTGTCTCAAATACAAGCCCAACCCTGACACGAGCTGGAAACAGCTGGATTACCAAAACCAAAACCAAAACCTGCTTATGACTAAAAAACAACTTCACAGACTGTCATCCATGTTTTTTCCACAAAAGCTTTAGCATTTTTGAACACATGAAACCTGTGCACACTGAACCCAGGGCCTGTGTAGTGCTGACAACACAATACATGACAAGTCCTATTAATGAGTATAGCCACCAACTCCAGCACACATTCATAACACACACACACGCGCACACGCACGCACACACACACACACACGCACACACACTGAAAAGAACAGCTTGCATGTGGATGTCCAGCCAGCTAGTGATTCTTCACAGATAGTATTGATCTGAAATGCTAGCCTCATTCATTACAAGCTGACTAGTAGCAGATGAGGCTGAGGCTTATTGCTGAGCAGGCCGTTCTGGACTGCATAGAAAACTAGAGGGGGAAATTGTAGTGACCAAGCACAAGTGCTAAGGTAGGTCACGTCTCTTAGTCAGCACTATTATATATGACGTAACATTTTATTGTTGGAAGAATGTATATGTCATTATTAATGATGATTGACCAGTCATTACATTCAAATCTCCTTGGGCTGCCACCTTATCGTGGTGGAGGGGTTTAAGTGTCCCAATGATCCTAGGAGCCATGCTGTCTGGGGCTTTATGCCCGTGGTAGGGTCACCCAAGGCAGACAGGTCCTAGGTGAGGAACCAGACAAAGCGCAGCCCGAAGACCCCTTATGATGGAAAATATCTTTAGATCTAGCGTTCCCTCGCCCGGACGCGGGTCACCGGGGCCCCACTCTGGAGCCAGGCTTGGAGGTGGGGCACGATGGCAAGCGACTGGTGGCCGGGCTTTTACCCACGGAGCCCGGCCGGGCTCAGCCCGAAGAGGAGACGTGGGTCCCCCTTCCAATGGGCTCACCACCTGTCGGAGGGGCCAAAGGGGTCAGGGGCAGTGTGTAACGGGCGGCAGCCGAGGGAGGGGACCCTGGAGGTCTGATCCTCGGCTGCAGAAGCTGGCTCTTGGGACGTGGAATGTCACCTCTCCGGTGGGGAAGGAACCGAAGCTAGTGTGTGAGGCTGAGAGGTTCCGGCGAGAAATAGTCGGCCTCACCTCGACACATGGCTCTGGTTCTGGAACCAGTCTCCTTGAGAGGCACTTCCACTCTGGAGTTGCCCCCGATGAGAGGCACCGGGCAGGAGTGGGCATACTTGTTGCCCCCCAACTTAGCGCCTGTACGTTGGGGTTTACCCCTGTGAACGAGAGGGTAGCCTCCTTCCGCCTAAGGGTGAGGGGACGGGTTCTGACTGTTGTCTGTGCTTACGGGCCGAACAGCAGTTCAGCTTTCCCACCCTTGGAGTCCTTAGAGGGGGTACTGGAGAGTGCCCCTCCTGGGGGCTCCCTTGTTCTACTTCAATGCTCACGTGGGCAATGACGGTGAGACTTGGAGGGGCGTGGTTGGGAAGAATGGCCCCCCCTATCTGAACTCTAGTGGTGTTCTGTTGTTGGACTTCTGTGCTCATCACGGATTTTCCATCACGAACACTATGTTCGGGCATAAGGGCGTCCATATGTGCACTCGGCACCAGGACGCCCTAGGCCGCAGTTCGATGATCGATTTTGTCATCGATTCATTGGATCTGCGGCTGCATGTCTTGGACACTCAGGTGAAGAGAGGTGCGGAGCTGTCGACTGACCACTACCTGGTGGTGAGTTGGCTCCAGTGGCGGAGGAGGAAGCCGGTCAGACCTGGCAGGCCCAAACGTGTAGTGAGGGTCTGCTGGGAATGTCTGGTGGAGTCCCCTGTGAGACGGAGCTTTAACTCCGTCTCACACCCGGGGGTGGATGAGATCCGCCCAGAGTTCCTTAAGGCTCTGGATGTTGTACGGTTGTGTTGGCTCACACGACTCTGCAATATCTCATGGACATCAGGGGCAGTTCCTCTGGATTGGCAGACTGGGGTGGTGGTCCCCCTGTTTAAAAAGGGGGACCGGAGGGTGTGCTCCAATTACAGGGGGGTCACACTCTTAAGCCTCCCTGGTAAGGTATATTCAGGGGTCCTGGAGAGGAGGGTCCGTCGGATAGTCGAACCTCGGATTCAGGAAGAGCAGTGTGGTTTTCGTCCTGGTCGTGGAACACTGGACCAGCTCTACACCCTCAGTAGGGTCCTGGAGGGTGCATGGGAGTTTTCCCAACCTGTCTACATGTGTTTTATGGACTTGGAGAAGGTGTTCGAACGTGTCCCCAGGGGGAACTTGTGGGGGGGTTCTCCGGAAGTATGGGGTACTGGGCCCTTTGATACGGGCTGCCAGGTCCCTGTATGACCGGTGTCAGAGTCTGGTCCACATTGCCGGCAGTGAGTCGGGCTCGTTTCCAGTGAGAGTTGGACTCCGCCAAGGCTGCCCTTTGTCACCGATTCTGTTCATTACTTTCATGGACAGAATTTCTAGGCGCAGCCGAGGTGTTGAGGGGATCCGTTTTGGTGGCCTTAGGATTGCATCTCTGCTTTTTGCGGATGATGTGGTCCTGTTGGCTTCATCAGATCGTGATCTGGAGCGGTTCGCAGCAGAGTGTGAAGCGGCCGGGATGAGGCTCAGTGCCTCCAAATGCGATGCCATGGTCTTGAGCCGGAAAAGGGTAGAGTGCCTTCTCCGGGTCAGGGTGGGTCGTCCTGCCTCAAGTGGAGGAGTTTAAGTATCTGGGGATCTTGTTCACGAATGAGGGAAGAAGGGAGCGGGAGATCGACAGGCGGATTGGGACAGCATCTGCCGTGAAGCGGGCGCTGTACCGGTCCGTCATGGTGAAAAGAGAGCTGAGTCAAAAAGCAAAGCTCTCGATTTACAGGTCAATCTACGTTCCCACCCTCATCTATGGTCATGAGCTTTGGGTCATGACCGAAAGAACGAAATCCCGGATTCAAACGGCCAAAATGGGTTTCCTCCACAGGGTGGCTGGGCTCTCCCTTAGAGATAGGGTGAGAAGCTCAGTCATCTGGGAGGTACTCAGAGTAGAGCCGCTGCTCCTCCATGTCGAGAGGAGCCAGTTGAGGTGGCTCGGGCATCTGGTGAGGATGCCTCCTGGACGCCTCCCTGGTGAGGTGTTCCGGGCACATCCCACCAGGAGGAGGCCTCGGGGAAGACCCAGGACACGCTGGAGGGACTATGTCTCTCGGCTGGCCTGGGAATGCCTTGGGATTCCCCCGGAGGAGCTGGAAGAAGTGTCTAGGGTAGCGGTAGGGGGGCGTTCAGAGGACGACAGGGGGCGCTGGCGGATATTTTTACAAAAGGGGGGCGCTGGGATGCCTTTGGGGGGCGTTTGGTCAAAGGTAAACTTTACACCTTAAATGAACAACAATGCCAGTTTAGACTTTGAGCAACTTGGTACAACTGTCTTGTGTAACATTAAATCATGCCTGGCTGCAACTGTATCGATGGCAGCTCTTCTTCTATTCAATGTTTGTTAGCTTCTATTAGCTTCTTGGCGCAGCTCAGTTCTCCTGCTACTGGTAGCTAAAATCACGACACCCTCACTGTGTATCCCTCTGAAAAATGAACCAATTTAAATAAAGAAATCCCTCCATGAGTGATACCACTGATAGAGAGCGTTCATTTTATAGCGTTAACACGGTGCTGTAAGTGGTCCGGTATGAAACGGGGCTGATAGAACAACACAGCACTTTAACATTTCAATAATCAGAATGCAGAAATTGTTTCCGTTGTTTTAAAAGGTTTATGTCAGTCTACCTTTTCCCCATCGATACGTTTCCCGACCGTGGTGCACCTTAGGGGCTTAAAAAAAAAAGGCGTTCACATCGCGCAAAACTCTGAAATAGGAGAAGCAGGACATAAAACGGAGCGACGAACTAGATGTGAATTATGGCATAAAAACAGCGAATCCGACGCTGACAAGTGGAAAATCAACACATCATGTGTTGATTAGGCGGCGCAGCAGGTGATGAGTGAAGATTACTGATGGTCAATAAATTATAAAATAAATATAGCAACAGGAAAGAAACTAAAGTGGACATAGCAATAAACCAAGAGAGGATAATACTAATCAAATGAAACTAAATGGAAATGAATGAAGAACAAAATGCAAGAATAAACTGAGAAACTAAAGTACATACAGAGGAATAAACTGGTATGGCAAGACCTTTCGAGCAATAATTAATACAGAGACTGTATGGCAAGAATAAACAGACACTATTTCCAATATTGTTGAAGTGCCATGGGTTTGTTGAGACCATATCTAGTACTGAGAATAAATCTTACAGACCATAACAGTAAAGAACTTATCACTTATTTATGTTTTTAATTAGATTTGATATATTTATTTCTTCAATATTATTTTTCATGTCAGTATTAATATCATGAGGCTGATGACTCCATGACACTTTCAATTTGACTCATTAGGATTTGATTAAGAACCAGATTTGTTCTTTGTAATTTCTGTCCAGTAAAACTATTAATCTACAAATCAATAGACAGGTCTATATAAAGATATAATCCATGTTTCTGTCTCATATTTGTATGGCATTAAAATGACCTGGAACTTTTGTTTTTCCCCTGAAAGCTCTGGTTTGCACAATAAATGCCATGTGGGTGAAGTTTTATGGATGATACTCTGATGTCCCATTCTCCTGAAGGCAGCACAGAGCTGCACCACCAGAAACTGACAAACATTGAAGAGAAGAGCTATGATTAATGTAGTTACAGTTCTATCCATGTTTTAATGTTGCAGAGCTCAGTCCATCCATCCATCCATGGATGGACTGAAATAGAGCAACTGCGCTCTATTTCCCGCAAATTAGGATTTAGAAAGGAAAGGTGCGTGGCCACGTGCGTGCCTTGCGCACGGCTTTATGCATCCGATTTTTTTTGTGCGCCACACTTTTCAAAATTTTTCTGTACTCCAAGTTTTAGTGTCAAAACTACGCACTCTTTTATGCACAAGGCCCCCACTCTTTTGAGGGGTGGCTGTTATTAATGTCATGTTTGCTCCAGGCTTACTGTGGAGTTAGGGACTTATGGTCAAGTTCCAGATCTTTTTTTTTTTTTTTTTGGACAAATTGCACTGGTGCACCAAAAGCTTTTAAACCTCTTTGTGTGTGGTGCACTTCTACAAAATGTCCTTGCATCCACCCCTTTTAACCTTAGCAGCATATTTAATTTATTTTTACTGACAGATTTTGTTTGACGATTGACAAGTTTTGTTTATTCAAAAACACAAATTTGCTAAATTTACATCTGACTTTTGAGGAAAGTTAAGAAGCATCACCAAGAGTTGTGGACACTGCAGGACGTCATACTTGTAGTGGTTAAACCCTCCTGTACACTGACCCCTCTGCCTCTCCAGGCATCAACTGGGGTGAGCAGCTCTGCATCTTCGACCCTCTTCTGGGGCCTCATGCATAAAAGAGTGTGCAGTTTTCACACTAAAACTTGGCATACAGAAAAATTTAAAAAATTGCGGCACACAAGATGGGATGCATAAAGTCGTGCGCACACACCTGGCCGCTCACTTTTCCTTTATAAATCCCAGTTTGCGGGAAATAGAGCACAGCTGCTGGTCCGCCCTGTCGCCACCCATAAATACATATGTAAATTAGTATAAATACCAGGAAGACCGCCACCACGTGAAGCAGTAACCATGGCGAAGTCATTGTTTGTAGCAGCATGAGTATTTGTAATAATAATATTTATATATTTTATTTAAAAGGTGTTTTCAGGACACATAAGGTCTCCTCACAAAAATAAAAATAATACATTTTAAAGAAAAAATAAAATCCAAATTAAATAAAGAGCTCATGAAAATTCCCTTTTGAACAATAGGGCGTTCAGCTGGTATTTAAAGACAGATAAAGAGTCTTTGAGTGGGGAATGTGGACGTTTATTCTAAATAGTAGAATTATGTGCATAAGTTGTACATTTGCAGAATAAAGATGCTGTCTGTCCATAAGGCGCATTCACAAAGCGGGCGGCTCGATCACTGCAGTTGCACCGGTACTGCATGGCTCCTTTTTTAAGTTTTGCTCAGAGCTCCAGGATGATCAGTCTGGATTAATCTATCTAAACACTAATAAACCATCATCATCAGAAGATAAATATGATCTCTGAACAAACGCTCCCTCTGAAACCTTCCATTGGCAATGTTCTCCATCAGAGCCAAAACGCTCCACAATGCGGCACATTTTTGCGCAGCTACGTACATACGGGGTTGTCTACACACCTTAAAAATAATCAAATCTGTTTAGAGTTAATCTGCTGATCCAACCCTGTTTCTTTTAGTGAGAGTTAAATTACCCCATAGATGAATTTCATGCGCTTCGGTGCACAGACCGACGCGTTACATCTTTATGAGACAAAACTGAGGAAAAGTACTATTTACGTTTGAGTGAGGTTTTCACATCCTTGTATTTTCTTTTATTTATTTTCTGTACATGTTACTTTATTGACTGTGGATAAATGCGGTTCAGTTTCATTGTTTACTTTTAAGCAATAAAAAAATAAAACCATGAAAAAAACATTGGGTTTGATGCTTCTTGGTCTAAAAAACACTGAATGTCTTCAGGTTTCAGTGCATTTAGGTGAGTTTTGACTCTTTGTGGTTTGGTATTTTTCACAGAAAAAGTTTGCGTGGCTGCCGCACATTTTCACGCCAGCGAAAAAGTGTGCATATATTTATGCATCCTTGACGCAAAGTTAATTTTTATACATGTGTGCGAAAAATATGCCACCGCAGATTTTTTGTGCGCATGCACGCTTTATGCATGAGGCTCCTGGCCATAACGGCAGCTAGGTTTATTGGTAGTGAATTCTGGAACCCCACACCAGGGTTAGAGCATGATTCTGAAGGATTACTGAATACTTAAGACACACTTCACTCCAAAAAAGAAGAGGACAATTTTCTTCATATCTTTCCCCCTGATCAAGTTGCTAAGCCCTGGTCATTAGAGGACAACAGGATGATGAGGGAAGATGCAACGCCCCCACTAGCTCGCAGCATGCAAGATTTGTGCAAAGGAGCTGTTGATAATTTGTGCATCCTCTGTCCCTCTGTACAGGCTCAGGCACCAGCTTCCCAGTAAGTGGGGAAACGATGCCCAGGGCAAGGAGAACCATCTGGCAGCTCATCCCATTCTTTCCAGAGTGTTTGGAGGGAATCCCACATTGCTGGAGGAATCCTATTTCACCTGTGAACCCGGTTCAAGGAGGTTGTGCATTAGATTGTGAGGACATAAAAGCAAAAGGTAACAAGTCCCTGCCGCCTGTAGAGCCCCTGGTTGCATTCCACCTGCATCTCACCCTGAGGTTTACCATGGTTGACTCGAGACCATGGTAAACCTCATGGTCTCGAGCCCAGACTGTCTTATAACAGTCTGGGCCCTGAATGCCACCTGACTTCTGTCGACATACCAGGTGGAGTTGGAGACACTAACAGTGAGACAGGATGTGCCATGTATCATCACTTACCAATTATTGATGATTTATCATGTTTTAATATATGGACAAATTAAAGATGAATGTAAATAACCATGAGAATCTATCTGCTGATATTAGTTAAAAACAGAAGCTCAGTAGTTGCATAAACTGTGATTTTGGCTCATTTTACATACTAAGTACCTCAGATGTATTTTCTCATGTTTCCATGTGATTCAGTTGTGGGTAAAGACAATGGTAATTCTTCTGCATTATGACATTAGACTATACATGAAGTGAACATGAGTGACTATTCCACTAAAAGAGTTCCTTCTGGAGTAAGACTACAGGTGAATTGCCTGGAGGTTTTATGAAGTCTATACTAGTTTCATCCTTCAGAAGAGCACACCCAAAAACTGAGGACAGCACACCAGGAGCCATGCTGTGCATCTCATCAGTCAACTATCATTTGGAGCTTTTAACCCATATTTGACATCATGTTGACATTTACAGCAAACAAAATGCAAAGCTGTCCTCAAGTCTTGTATCAGAAGCCTTGATGCACCTGAATGGAATTCTGCCCAGTGGTTGTTTGATAGAAAATACTCACAAGATGTTCACATCTTAGGTATTTTGAAACACATCAATCCTCATAAAACTATGCAATAATTGAATAAAGAAAGTCTGAAAATGAACATTTTTGGTATAATTTTTCATGAGTCAGGCATGGTCTTGAAAATCAATCAATTTGGAGAAAGTTTCCAATTATAATTACATTTTTTTGTGCATGCCATCCACATGACTTTTGAGATGCATTCATTGTTTGTTACCATATTTAGGAACTAAATTGCCAAAAATAATTAAATACTAAAACAGACAAAAAGATGCAGTTAGTCAGCCAGCTTACCTTAGCTGCACCTCTTGTATTCAAACAATGGAGTCATGGAAGGTGTATTCACATCACTGTGATTAAGTAATTAATCTCCACATGTCATGTCTGCTGTTGGTAAAAGCAGATCATCAGAATCCTTGGTGATGCTCTGATAGACAATAGCAGACGGTGCCTCCAGCTTCCAGCTGCATTTCCCCACAGAGCCGGCCACAATGCTGGGTCACAGAGAACTGCTCCAATTGGCAGGAACCAACCTAAAAGAGATGCAACTTGGCACTTTGCTTCTAAATCCTTTTCTATCCAGATTCTAGTGAGGGAAAAAAAAGTTAATTATGAAATAAAAAAATGTCATTTTGAGACATAAAAGAAGAGATTGGGTAGACGGAAAGGATGAGAAGGGGGAGCCATGGAGGTGAGTCTAACCAAGCCAGCAAATGTGCCCTCATGCCAGGGAGTCAATTTGAGGAAAGCCGTACAATGTGACATCATTTACTCAGAAAAGCCTAATTTGTCAGCATTAATATTTCACTCCCAGCATTGCCTGTCACAGTGTGCCAAAGATGACTGATCAATGTATGAAATGGCTACAGCTAATTTATTGAATATTTATGTGCAATGTCATGTGCAGGTCTGTGGCGAAATTGTTTCAAGCACAGTGCATGAACTTTCCAGAGAAAATCTAATTTTGGCTTCGATTACTATTACTACAGTGAAAAATATACTTTTTATTATCTGGTTAAAAGCAGAAATTTACTTTTGACTGCAGATTTAGTTAGACACCACAAGCCACTTTACTAGTTACACCTGTTTACTTGGTGTCACATGTGCCCTTTTAGGCTTTCCAGAGGACAGCAACACAGACTGGCATCTAGGCATTAATATGTGCTGAAGATGAGGAGGAGGTTAAAACTGAGGATTAAAATGAAAGAGGAGAGAAAACGTCTGAATAGTTCAGAAAATAGTGATTTCCTGAAATCTTCAAACACTGTCATCTCATACTATTAACACCACCACCACCGCTTACTCTGTCTCTCCAGTCAGCCCTGGTCTATTGTTCCAGCTCTCTCCCTCCATGTATTTAAACTCCTCTCCTCCTCTCACTCCTTGCTGGATCCTCATGTTATGCTCCATTTTCCTTCATATTACTGGGTCCCGGTTTTGTTCCTGTCATTTTGTGGCCTCTTTATTGTTTTTGTTTGATTTTCATTTAATTATCCACCATGAATTCACTGCCTCTGCCTCTCTGCATTTGAGTCCATCATCACCTCACCTCACCTTGACAGGTTTCAGTTAGGAGAGTGATTCCACAACAAATATTTATATACCGTGGCATAGCACAATAAAGTAAGTAATCATTATTTGGAAAAAAATGGTGGACAACAATACAATTTCTACAATGTATGGTCCTTTAAGCAGTAAAAGTTCTGTATGAGTTCCCATCCACAGCCAGTTGTAGTCTATAGCAGTGACCTAAATGCTATTTCATCAGAGTACTTTTAGGACAACAACTAAGAGGTGTGTTTGACACCAACATGTTACTGAAAAACACGATAAGAACACTGAACGCCTAAAAACTGAATCATATATGTGTTATTTTGTAGAATTTCTATTCAACAAGGACAGCAGTTCATCTCGACATGTCTCCTGACCAGGGGTCCATGATTAAGTCCTTTCCCAGCATGCTGTTGGTGAGCCAGCAGGTCGCCAGGTGACCAATACTACCGCCATACAATCTGAAGTGCAAATCTCTTTCTTGCACCTCCGTTAGCATGAGCCCCTCCAGTCCTTTCATTATAGCAGCACTAATTACAAATTCTTAAACCAGTGCCAGACATTATAACATGACAGTGCTGTGAGCATATGGCATAATATCCTATTAATGAACACTCTAAATTCAAACTCAGGTCAGCGCTACCACCCCTGTGAATGTGTCACTGATCCAATAGACGCAGAGGTGGGGTGGAGGTAGGCTGTGGGTTGGGTGGAGGAGGAGAAAGTGACCTTCTTCTAAAATGCACAGACTAATTTAGAGAGAGAAGGTTGCCCCCAGGGCCTTCTCATTGTTTTACTTGTTTAATTTTTCGCCAGCAATTATTGATATAATATTTTGATGGAGGCAGAAAAGGGGAGTCACTGGAAAGAGCCCAGAAAAAGGAGGGTTGAGTTTTTCTATCACAAATTTTTGTTTCTTCCTCCTACCCTTCCTGCTCTTGTAGTTATTTCACTCTGTATTTATTGCTTATATTTTTTGTTTCATGTTTCCTGCATGCAAGTCAGTGTCTAACATTGAGGACCGGCTAATGGTGTGAATTACTTGTGTAGTTCATGAAGGAGTCATTCAAATGAATGACTCATTTAAGTGAACTAATTGAAGTAAATCACTTCATTAACTGATTTGTTCATTTCTCAGTTCAGATGAGGTCATCGTGAGCATGTTTGTTGGCAGGAACTTCAATATTTTGTGTCTCAGAATTTATGATAAATATTCACCCTGTGAGAGACACAGCGCCACCGCAGGACAATAGCTGTACTGCAAATCTGGGCATAATCTGCTCATGCTGCGACACAGCGCTATTATTGAAAATACATGATGTACACCCATCAAAATGTCATTCTGATGATTCCAGCATTGGATGGTGGGTGGATCTACTTGCTAAATAGCAAAGTGATATTTAAAGTGCTTTAGTTCAGGATCAGAAACAGCCAATGAGAAGAGAGGCGACTCAGAGGGACAGGAAGTGACGTTGCCCAGAAGGGCAAACTTAAGCTTTTCGCCCCTTAACAGGAGAGACAGTCATCACGTATTTTACTTGTTTACTTGTTGTTAACACATAGTTTACACGTCTATCATGGGTGACATTTTGATGTTTAAGGCATGTTTTCAACATGTAAACGTCAATTACGTTACGTTATTTACACGTTGTATGTGTGTCAAAATTGCGCCAAACTAACATGAAACATTCACAGGTAAATAGCCTAGAGGGCTTCCCAGTATGTGAGTGAATCACTTCATTCAATCTAATCTCTAAGACAAAACACAATATTAGCCATTAGCTTGGAGGAACAGAACGAGGAACACCCTGTGCTGCAGAGGCGCCATGTCACAGTGTGAGTCATGCTGTACGTGGTTTGTACTGGGAGAGGCGCTGTTTTCATCTACACAAATTCATTTGGTGAACGGATCATTTTAATTTTCTGATTCAAATGAACTGCCATCCCTGTAACTAAAGTGAAGTTAGTTATGCTATTTCCATTGCAGAGAAACAAGCTTTAAATGTTTACTGGCTCAGTACAGCAAACATTTTAATATACAGCAGGGAGGAATGTCCCCATCCATCTCTGTTCAAATGTAAGAGTGTGTTTGCAATAGGCTCCTCACCCTGAAACAGAGCTAAGATGGAGTTGGAAGTATGTCTTTACCAGCTCCATGTGCACTTCAACTAAAAATTTGAAATGCAGTTGAAATCTTGTATTTGAAGCAAAAGTGAAGTTAGAATATCTCTGTTACTGCTGTCCTGTTGAGGAGCTTCAGGGGCTCATTGGATTACACAGGGGCTATTCTGTCTGCTTCTCCCTCAGGGACGGTTCAGTCCCTGCAGGCCCTGGAGCTGGACCCCAGCGGCTGGCCCCTGCCAAGCCCAGCAGAGCTGTATGTTTGTTTAAAAACCAGACTTAATCCTCTGCAGCAGCTGTCACAGATCAGGTTGTAGATCAGCGCTGAGGGCGACGTGCTGGGGGCCGGGGGAAGGCGCGGAGGGCTGCAGCAGGTGCAGACGTAATGACAAATGGAATTATGAAGAAGCTTATATTTAACAAGTCAGGTGCTGAGGAGCCATTCTGGTTGAGATGACAGCGAGAAGAACTGACATGAAGAGATGCACACAAAGAGCCCACATACACCCAAACATCAAGATTACATCAGTTCTTTGGCAACTGTAACAAAATATTAGCGAGGGCATTCAAGTTAGAAAGTGCTCCTCCATCAATGATTGTGTTTTATGCTGTTTTCTCAAAGTCCCAGTCCAGCCGGGTTCTGGTTCTGTTGGAGGTTTCTTCCTGTTAAAGAGAACATTTCCTTTCTACTGTCGCTACCAGTCCAAGAGGAGTTAATGCGAGTGAGCAACTCGATGATATCTGCTGGGTTTCCTTATATACATTTTTAATAACTTGACTCTATTGTTTAAAAGCTAGGACCAGATTGGAACTTATAATGGAGTTGATTAAAATGGCAATCATTGTCAAGCTCCTGAAAACTCATTTCTGTGACTTGGTTGCGATATATAAACAAACTGAAGTGAAATGTAATTTACTCCTGATCAAATTTTTAAAACAAGGGAAAAGTTAAAAGTATTCACTTTTCACACTGCTGGATTGTAACAATATTTTACGTTGAACTTCATGCAGAAAGAGATATTTGACCGGAGGTCTGAAAAATGTGCTAACATTAAATCTGTGGATAAAGAACAAGATCATTTAAAATGAGTGTGAGACTCCTGGTAAAAGTGAAACTTCTGTCATGTCATTGTCTGCCAAGATACAAAGAGGGATCAACATTGTGGAAAATATGGGAAGTCTGAGAGACTGAGGGGACAGACAGGAGGATGCTGTCATAGCGACAAATACTGTAAAACAAAGACAGAAACCTGCAAATGAAGAGTGCAGCAATGCTGGCGGATACTGACATCTTTTAGCTGGCACATCGACATGCCAAGTTGTAGGATTTACCCTGAAGCCCTTGGGTTTACTGCTGAAAAGACTTTTGGCTTGAGGGGCCCTGTGGCTGGCTGCAGACATGGTCCCATTGTCTTAGTTCCTGGAGAGGGGAAATGCTGGAAGAACTCGAAGAAAACAAGAAGAAGACAAATAGGAGAAGGAAGCGGAGGAGGCCAGAGGGAGAACAGCAAGTGATTCCAGGGAGTCGGGCCAACAAAGAGGAGGAGAGCCACATGCTGTCGTTCTCCTATAACATTAAAGGAATTTACATGCATATATTTTTCAGCCACATTTAATAATATCACCAGTTATTATGTGCAAATATTTCTAGTACATTAGTTATGAACCATGTAATGAATGTAAAAATAACCCCTCCTAAACTGATAGCAATCTGAGCATTGTATGGAACAACATTGTATCTTAACAGAAACAATTTTGCCTAAAATAGATTGACATTACAGCATTTATGAAAATAAACATGAAGGATTTATGAGACGTTTGTTCTGAGGAAAATATTTAATTCAGAAATTAATATGTGAATTGTTTTGTTTATTTCCATAACTGTTGATTATTTAATGTGCTTAGTCGTCACTAAGTCAGAGTAATTAGTGAACAGTTTGCATTATGCCTCTGCTCATGGTGCATTTGCTCTTCCCTCTGATCCACCCAATGCTATAATGTTTTATATTTATGAATAAAGTAAAAAGAAAAAAAAGAGTTGACTCACAGGTGTTCATTGGTTGGAATTGGATCAATAAACAGTTCTCACTAAATTACTTCATCCAGTTCTCCCGCTGAATATCCACACATTTCTTTGAGGTTGGGTCAGACTCTGGTTTTTACCCCATCTCACAATAACAGATTATTTTGTCCTGACTCGCCCATCCAACAGAGTGCAACTAGTGCAGACTGATGTTGACTTGATTGGGAAATTAGGGTAAAATCTAGAAAAAAATCATATAGCTCCAGCTTTATCTGTGTGACATCCCTCTCTCTTAAATAAAGCTCCTCAACGGTTTGTGCTCAGTTCTTTACAGGAACAGTAATAATCTTGTGGGAATAATAAAACATCTTGTGCAGCAGAGGGGGAACAGTTTGTGAGATGCTGTGGAGGCAGCAACATATCTCAGGAGTTCAAAAATCATTAAAAGCTGAATCAAGGACATTGAAAAAGTATATTTTATTCTCTGGACAATTGCACTAAAATTTACACCAGAAAAACAAGCGTTTGTTCCCAAAATTCTGGTATGTCCAATATGTGGGAAAAAAATGGGTAAGAATAATAACTGTCATTTCCTTATTCAAGCATACATGTATAAAACCAGAAAATGTAAAACAAAATGAAGAACTTTGCTGCATAGGAATAAACATTTTAGTAAGCTGCATAATTTATTCAGAGTGGATATAACTTATCTTTATGCTTCCTGTTTCCTCCTCTTTTTGGTTTACAACGGCACAATATTTCCAATTTCTGTAGCCTTGTGCAATATTCTTCCAAACACTCTGTTGTCAACAGCTACAGCAGCAGTGCAGAGCTCATAGGTGTGTACCAACCAGAAGCTGACCATGAATGAGAGCTCATCTGCTGGGGCTGAGGAAAGCACATGGTCAAGTGGTCAACAAATGAAAATAGAAAATTGCTACCACTTGTTGAACCGCTTCAAGTAGATGCAGGGGATGGAGGTGGTCAGGTCATGATGGATGCCCCGTGTCCCCATTGTTGTTGATATGATCAAAAAATTCCAGGGGCGACCCCTCCCCTCGTCCTCCATTCTCCACCATAATAGACAAACAGATGTGCGCGGGTCGCCTGCAAGCGTGGAAAATTGCCTCTGCAAAATTGCCTTCGGAATGAGAAATTCAGTTTTTTTGTTGGATGAGTCCAACGAGTTTTTTTTTCTTTTTTTAGTCAATTGTTAATATTTTCCTTCAAAATAACAGGAGTTTTAACTTGTTTTTCAGTAAACCAAACATGGTGTGTGGTTGTTGTATTAGTGAGCCAACATTACCTAAATGTAACAAGATAGAAACCTCTCAAAATCCATTTTACTCATGTCAGTGTTGGTAAGAAAAATGAGATGATTATTATTATTGTTATTAACAATAATACATTTAATTTTATAGAGCTTTTCCCAGTAGACAAAGAGGCTTTCCAAGAGTACAATACAAAAGGAAACAATGATATATAACAGAAAAACACAAAAAAATGGGCAGAATATACATCAAAAGTAGCTTTAAAGAGGCGGTTTTGAAGTTGTTTATTGGAGCAGGTACAGAATGAGTTCCAGGGGGTGGAGGTGGAGATGGAAAAGGCTCAGTCTCCTGCGTTACAGTTTGGTCCTGCAAGGACTTTATAAATCACAGCCGTACCTAAAAGTTTTTTGCACAAGGTCGCATCAAGTTCTGCCCTCAACACGCAGAACTTGCGTGTTGAGGGCAACAACACGCAAGTTGTTGTTGCGTGACGCAAAGCACCTCGTGAATGTCAGTGTTTGTTTAAATGAGCCAGTTGGTCAATTTTGTTTGGAAATCAAGAGGGGGAAAAGAGGGAATTAAATGAGTGGAGAGTTGAAATAAAGTTTATAAACCACCAACGGCATTTTAAGAGCTAAGATCCACGGTTGATGTTGTATGTTGGTGTGAGCGATATTACAGTGTGGATATTACAGTGTGCATCGTCTGTGCTTGAAACAGGGTTAGGAGCCAGTGCCTGTGTGCCTCGGTCCCCTACCGGTTATAGTGGAGTCACTACTCCACTATAGTAGTGAAGTGCATCAGCACATCAGACCCTAGTACAGCCCCGTCCAGGATTACTGCAGGGTCAGGGTAGCCAACAAAGTCTGCAGGTAGATTTTTGCATATCTGGTGCTCCGGTTTCCAGATCATAGTTTAACCAAGTACTGTAAAAAAAAAAGTTAATCCACGTTGTGATGATCCGGCAGACCGTGGACTGATGGACGCTGTCAGCTGGTCCAGGTGTTAGGATCCAATGAAAAGGTAATCAGCACAGCAATCATGGCTCAGAAACCCATCACGAGGTGTTACGATGCAAACCTGAAAAATTAAAAAACAAACAAAAAACTAATAAGCGTTCATATTTAGCTGCACAACATAATCAAAACTAATAAATCCTCAGCTCTTTTTGAGTATTTTGCTTGAAAATAAATTGACAATATCTCAGGAAATTAAATGTTTAAGTGAAATAGTTCTGGTATCACGAAGAAACTGCAAAAAATGTTTCAGAGGTGTAACAACACTGAAGTTACTGAGTAAGAGTGAACTGAAATATATACTACTTAGAAAACGCATGTTAAAATCTGAATACTCTTTTGAAAGTGTGCAGCTGAAATTAATTTAAACTACTAGCAGGCAAAGCACAGTGTTAGCCTAATACATGTACCAACAGTAATACAAAAAACGATGCATACAAGAGGCATTAGTTTATAAAAGTCGAGGCAAACCTAAATTTATCATTTTAAAAACTAAAAGCAGCGGGAGGATCATTTTCTCTCAGAGAGAAAAAAAGAGAAATTACGTTGTGTGTAGCAATAACAGATTATAGCAGCCAAGGGAAAAAAATTCACTCTAACGTGGATTATAATTATGAAACAGCAAAGGTAGATGTCATATTTTCGGGATTCGGGAAATACGTGATTTGTACCATTTGTTCTGTGGGTTTTTCATGTGGATCAGTGACACTTAAACGGCTGTAAAGCGAAGGTTTTGGACATCAATCTGATTGACTACTTGTGTGGTTTGGATCGGGCTGAAGCGTTAATGCTCTCGGCTGTTCTTAAATTACCGTGCTCGGTATCGCTTCGACTGTATGTTAAATGTATTAATTGTCATATAAACAAAAACTAAGGAGCTGCCTAAAAATAATTTCATACTCCGTATACATCAACACACGTATTGACTTACCTTGTGCCGAATCGCTGCCTCTGTTCTCAGCCTGTTCCCGTAGCAGTGGATTTCCTCCTGCATTATTTTCCTCCAACAAATTATTCCACTGAACGAAGCGCGTACAGCTTCCTTTATTCTCCCCAGATAGGACACGATGTTAAATCAACGTTGAAAAATAGTTAGAATCGTTGATTTTTGGTTGAAGTCGACAAATGATGGTGGATCAACCATCAAACAACCATTCAATCAAACCGTTGAAACTGTGTCATTGACTCAATGTTATTTTGTGGTTGAAATCTGATGACTGAAATTACGAGGTCTGATTAATGGTTGATTTTTGGTTGAAGTCGACAACTGACGGTGGATCAACTATAAAACACACTCTAAAAAGAAAGTAGTTGAACCAACTTAATTGTATTGCTTCTGTAGGTAACAAGCAATTCAAATAAGTGCATCCAACTGAATTTATTAAATTTATCCAACTTAAGTTATTAAGTTTAACCAGTTCAATATCTTATAATCATCCAACTCAATTTGTCCCTCGCTGGAGGGAGCTGGAATTGAACTGTCAACCTTCTGATCACAAGACAACTGCTCTACCCACAGAGCCACAGTGGCTTACCTAGGAAACTGTCCCTGGTTAGCTTGAGTCATTGTGTCAGATGAGGGATACAAATGTATCAAACTTAATTATTTCAAGTTAAGTCAAAGTGAATCCAGTGTGTTTCAGCACTGGTCCTCCAAGCCCTGCAAGTTTTTGGCATTTCCCTAATTCAGCACACATAATTTTAATTTATGTCTGATTAACGGGGTTTTGCTGAAATGAAAACACGCAGGTCAGTTTGCCTTGAGGACAAGGTTTGGGGAAGAACTCGTGATCTAAATGTTCAATCAATGGAAGCTGTTTTTCACACCCCTCTACACACACCCCTTTCCCCACATCACCCACCCCTCACCTGGGCCCATCTACCCCTCAATCTCCTCCCCCTTTCCACTCTCCTCCCCTCCTCCTTGGGCTCTGGGTGAAACAATTTTAATTTTAGGTGAGGGTTTTAAATTTTCACATTTTATTTTGTTAAAGATTTTTTTGGCTCTAGTGGCCTTTATTTGATAGTTAATTGACAGGAAGGGGGCCAGGAATCGAGCCTGCGACGCCTGCGTCGGGGACTGGGGCAGGGATGGACAACTCCAGGCCTCAAGGGCCGGTCTCCTGCAACTTTTAGATGTGTCTCTACTTCAACACACCTGAGTCAAATAATAAGGTCGTTAGGAGGACTCTGGAGAACCTGCCTGAACAGAGGAGGTGATTCAGCTATTGGATCCAGGTGTATTCTACCAGGGAGACATGTAAGAGTTGCAGGACACTGGGCCTTGAGGACCAGGATTGCCCACCCCTAGACTAAGGCCTCCATGTGTGCAATCTGTGCAGGTTGTTTCACCCCCTCATATGCAACATCTCCCCCTACTCCCTCCCAAAGCTCCCCACACCCACCTGCTCCTCCCAGCCTTCCTCTCTTCACCCCCTCTCATCCCTTCTTCCCTACCCCATCCTTGAGCTCTGGGTCAGAACATTTTATTACTAAGTGGGGGTTAATCATGTTTCAAATTATGCACTACATGTTGAGAACACTGGGTTGTGATTCCTTTATGTACATTTTCTTACTTGTCTGTAAATATTATTACTGTCTGTGCATAATGTGTTGACATAAAAACATCTACAAGTCTCTACTAGGAGTTGTACAGTCCGACTCCCCCTTTTTACACTAGTGGTTTGTCCCAACCAAACAGCCACTTTGCTGCTGGTTTGTTTGCAACTGGCTTCTGAATTGAATTCTCCTCTGAGCAGTTTTATGGTAAGTTTTTCAATATTACGTTGATCTTAAATATGTTTATTGAAAATAAGGGCATTGTTTTGTGCCCATAGTAATCCTGGTTATTTTGGGGCAAAACAAATAATTTTAATAATTGAGGTCATGTCTCATTTTGTATTATTTTCATCCTGCCCACTGCTCCAGGCCTAAGTATGAAATCCTGTGAGATTTTGTGAGATTTGAGTTTTTAAAATAGGGCGGGGCCTGTTGTTTGGTCTGGGAGAGCATGTGGTGGACAAGGAAGTGTAAGGCTGGCTGCTCCAGGTAGGCTTCAAATTGTTGTGATAGTAATCACTTGTTTTTCATTTTTTATTATGATGTGCTTAGGGACATGCTTAGATGTGTCTCTGTTCCAGAACAACTGAGTTAGATGATTGCATGACCGTCTGCAGCCATCAAGAAGTGGAGAAAGTTGTTAATCATCCACAGATTAAATCCAGGTGAGGCAGAAGGGAAACACTTAAAGCATGTAAGGCAGGTGAAACACTGAACTAAACTTGCTAATGACTGATTCAGTCTGTTGATTCTTGGATTGGTAACTGGTTAAATTGAACTGGACTATTATTACTGGTGTGGGATCTTTATCAGCACATGGACATTTTGTAATGAATTTAATAAACTTATTTGAAAATATTTATAGTTGAAGATTAAACCAGCTATTTGATGGAAGTTTATTCTGTATAAATTATAAATAATTTTTCCAACAAAAGTATAAATCACCTTTTGGTCTATTTATCTGTCTCTGGTGTGTTAAATAAACCCTGATCCTCCTTGAGTTTTATCTAAGTTTTCTGATAAACAGCCTTTATATATTGATTCCCTCATTTTAACATGAGTGCAGCATCATAAATCCTACGCTAGACTGCAGCTTGATGGGTAAATGTAGTTGTATACGTAAACATTAAGATAAATATTAATATAACAGTGAGTGCACATGGGGAACTATATATGGTTTGTATTTTGTTCTCAGATCTGTAACCAGTACACTGTTTAATATTTCAATGACTTTCAGAACTTTTCAAATGCATCATATTTCTAACCGGCACCTTCCTCATTTTATTTTTGTGTTTTTCAGCCGTTTGACCAAAAGCTGACTCTTGAGGACTGCAGTAACACTGTCAAGAAGTGGCTTCATTACACACCAGAATGAGAGGAAGACATCGCAAGGAATCAAAGTGACGCCAACCAGAGTGAAACTGGGGTTACCACAACTTGTACTGTTTCCCTGGTTCATACAGTACAAAGCTTAACCTCATGGACTCTGTTCTTCTGTGGACAATAAACTGTTATTCTGACAGTCAAAAAGGAGTCAAATATGTTTAAAGATCTGTCCCTCTTTTCTTAAATAAAATGTTCTCAAACCTATGTTGTCATTTTTAAACTTTTGTACACAGTTTACCCATGATCTGGCAATAATAGTGTTTAACACCAGTGAAGAAACTTTTAGTGGTATGTTATGATGCAGACCTATCAGACCTAAAAATGTACATAAATCCTTAGCTTTCCTTCAGTATGAAATCAAACCAAATCTGCATGTAGATCCACATTCAGATGAAGGTTGAATCAACGTTGATTCCTAACTGATTCAATGTAAAATCAACAGAAATGTGTCTAGATCCACATTTAGGTGGTTGAATCAACATTGATTCCTGACTGATTCAATGTAGAATCAACACAAATATGCATGCAGATCCACAGTCAAATGAGTGTGAAATCAACATTGAATTAATGTAAAATAAACAGAAATATGTGTGCAGAACCACATTCAGATGAAGGTTGAATCAATGTTGATTCCAACTGATTCAATGTAAAATCAACACAAATATGCATGTAAATTGACATACAAATGATGGTTGAATCCCTAACGTTGATTCAACATACAAGTCACCGACCACTTTCAATGTTGTTTCAATGTCAGCGTTCAACGTTGATTCAATGTTTCTGGCTGACATTGATTCAATGTTTCAATCATTCTGTGCTATCTGGGTCCGTCTTCCCATTTCTGACGCTGGATCTTAAATATCCTCAAGCTTTGAAATAGCAGGCAGCTACAAATCGGGTGTTAGCTGTAGTGGCTAAGTTTAGGCTACAGTCCGCTGTCGCCTTGATATCAGCAGGAAAATGAAAAAACTAAGCACTGGATGGTACCGGCTAATTACTGGACACAACGGCACATCACAAAACTCGATTGTTGTACCAGTAGCTCACAAATATTTTAAGTTTTGCGTCTTTTTCATGGTACAGATCTTGCAGCTTTGGCTAAAAACAATAGGAGCAAGCAGGACCGGGAACCAATCTATGTGGCATAAATTCAAACGGAAATACGTCACCACCTCTCGTGGCATATTTTGTAGCCTTCGATGTACTTCTAAATCTGCTTCTTAGTTGCATCTTTTCGGGGTTGGTACTGCCTCTAGTGGCGTGGGGGTGGTAACACAACTAATATAATTACATTACTAAATCAGAATACCGCAAAGTCTTTATTATTTATTATTAATTTTACATTCTCTTAAGAATGTAGAGCTAATTAAATGATCTAAACAAGACCTTAAAGTTGTTCCAGTTTCTCTTGATGGCCAACCTGTTGAAACTGCGGCAAATTTTAAATACCTGGAGTCGTTCCTGGACAGTCAGCTCAACTTTGCTGAAAACACTGACTATATTTTTTGAAGAACTGTTCTCAGAGACTCTACCTTTTAAGAAGACTTAGTGATCTTGGGGTGAAAGAATCAGACCTATGTCTTGAATTTGGGGAAAAAAAGTAATATTTTATTTATCGCTACAGAAGGGTTCAGTGAATGCCCATATGAAACTGGTGGGTTCGGTACCTCAAAAAAGGTTAAGAACCACTGATCTAGTAGTTAAAATTCCACCGATTAATTTTAAGGGCTCATGATCTCACACAGAGTAGAGAAATCTGATTATATTAACATTGCCATACAGGATTCCAAGCATTATTGTGCTTAACACTAGCTGTGATGTCATGGACCTATGGACAACTTTACAGAATCATGTTGTACCTAAAAGTGGATTCATAGGGTTAGCTAACTGTTGATTATTCCAAACATATACCTGTCTGTTCATTTGCGCTGGCAAGAGCCAGTTGCCAGGAAAACCGACAGAATGATGGTGAGGTTCTGGTGGGTCAGTGTCTCCAAAACTGGACCAGGTTTAGCACCTAGATTGAATGCTCTAAATAGGCTTATAAGCCAGTCATCATCTTGGGCCAGAAGATATGGGTGATCCCTGAAAACGCATTCCCCTCCTGATTCTCCCATTTTCAACATCTTTCAACAACGCCAATGCATACACGGCTTAGCATTATGCATAGATGTCACTTTGACGACATTCATGATCCTAATATGGCCCAACTTGAAAAGAGTTTGACATCCCGGTCTAAGAGAATAATGATGCAGTGAGGCTTCAATTCCCCACCTCACCATATATGGCAGATGTTTAGTGTACTATGGAGGAGAAAGCTGACATTGTTGTTTTTCTTACATCCAGTGGGTGGCGCAGTGGGTGCTACCATTGATAGTAGCCAAACAAACGCACCCAGTACAACACTTTCATTGTTTTAGCTGAGAGGTTGCCAGGCGACTGTGCCAAAAGGCGGTTCCAAATGCAAGCAGAGAATGTTTTGCAAGCAAACAAAGTCCGAGCAGAGACTAAGTCTGAGCACGAGGAGAAAATTTGAGTACAAGTGTTGAGAAGAAAGACGTGAAGTCCTACTTTCAAAATATAAATGTAAGCAAAAGTGTTAAAAGTTCTGAGAACAAAAGACATCAAATCCTGCTTTCAAACTGAAAATGTGTGCTCTTGGATTATGGCAGAACAATTCCTCCAGTGAAGCCATAATTATCAAAATGACAAGAATTAAAGATTTGAAATACTTCAGTCTGTGCAATGACTCTAAAGTATTACTTTTCAAAATCAATGACAAAAACAAACTTTTTTGTGGTATTCAATTTCTTTTGAATACCACAAAAGAAATTTTGTGGTATAGTGTTCACTCTATCAGTGAGGGGAGTAACTAAAGAAAAATATTATTCCACTGGTTCTGAAAAATGTTGAGATAAGAAGAAATGTGGGTCTTCCTTCCCCTCTAATAAATGTAAGCTTGAGCATTGTGGAGTGGGACATACAGCAGGTCACGGCAACCCAGTGGGTCTCAGTGCATTGGCCTCCTTAGGATAGATATTGATGATAGTTGGAAGAACACTTTACCTAATGAGCCTCAGCAATGAGCTGGAAAATGAACAATATTTTTAGAGTAAGTCCAGAGTAGTAGGGCAGAATTTAGCGCACAGAGGGCCAGAAGACATCTGCATGTGGATGTGTGAGCAAGGAAGCTGCCTATGCATGACTTCCATGCATAGGCAGTCTGAACAGTTTGATCATCTTTTGATGTGCATGTCTTTATCAGCTGAACCTGGTTGAGTAACCAATCATTTGTTAGGGTTTGCAAAAGGCTAATGAAGCCAAAGTGACCGGCATGTTTCATTTTTCATTTATTCTGATACAGAATATTCTTCATCTGAAAACTCTAATCTTTTACTTTTTTATAGAACAATAAAACCTCTCGCCTGAATTTTTAAGGATATTTTGTTTTATATAGGCAGGCTTGATGAACAGATAAACTCAATGCATCATTGTTTTGGATGGAAGTAGTCATGGTGTTGGATCCTAAAGAATGAACAGAAAATTGGTAAACTCTGGACCTGTTCCTGTTAGCGTATTGATAGGCCAGGGTGAAGTCTAATTCTCTAAAGAATAACGCCCATCAAGCTTGGCATGTATTTAGTCTCTTGGCTTACTTGAGGTACTCCCAAGTTTGTTACGTTTCTTTAAAGAATGCAGGCCTTACCACAAATAGAAAAGCTGCTGGATCCAACAAAGGCCCAGCACAGCGAGTTTAGACTGGAGATTATGGTTGATGGAGAACTAAACACCAGACAATGTCCTGTATTAGAAAAAAAATATTTACACAAAAAGTAAGCAATGATGCTTTTAATTTAAAAAAACATTTTAAGGAATCACAGATAAGAATCATATGACTATGTCATGTACAATTCATTCCTGCAATTCATGAGGTGTCCAGCCTGGTTGAAAAGATATGCTGTCAGAAGAGATTTAAAAACAGAGAAGTCTGTCTAATTTCAGAGGGCAGATCATTACACAATTTGGGAACTGCTACAGGAAAAGCTGAAGTCAAAAAGTAAAAGCAGCCAAAGACCAAAGAATAGTGTTGCACTATTCCTCAACAACACTTTCAAAGATTACAGGAACATCTTAACTTTTAAACTGCAAAATTTTGAGTAAAAATTTCAAACCTGCATCTTTAACCTTCAGTTTTGTGCATCTTTTTCCACTCAACATACTTTCTTCTGTCCTTTTTGGAGTTTTTTTTTTTTTTTTTTTTTTTGCTTGTGTTTGATAAGTTTTGCCAAACATTTTTATTTCTCTGGGTTCATTATTTTTACAAATGTGTTGCATATTAATTATTTCCTGTGTGTTTAGTTTCTTAGCTGATCCTTATGTTCCGTTTCTTGTGCTTTTAAATTGATTTCTCTCAGACTGTTACCAGGTTTTTTCCTTTTTGGCCCTAATTCATCCAAATAAAGCATTAAAGCCTTACAGATTCCATGAATAGCTTGAAGCCCATGACAGTGTTCTGTAAGATTCCCATTGCTGATTGTAAACTCCAGATAAATGTCAGCAGAATTGACAATTGTTTATGTATTTATTTTTTGTCGATTCAATTTTGAGCAGAGCCATTTACGACATTAACTATAAGCAATATGCAGTTGTTATTCATATAAAAAACTTCTCATGCATTTATGTTTAGTTCATTACATCCTTCATGTGACATGTCAGCATTGTGCATTCATATGACTTTATTTGTGCATTTTCTTTGTGTATTATTCTCACTTTTCAGTAGCAGCACTGCTGTTCAAGATAAATAATGTAGTAAGAGGAAAAGGTGAGAATAAATGAAGCTGCTTTTATGATGAATTTGGAACATGTTTCTCCAACCCTCCATAAGTGTATTTTCCTAAAAACGTTTTTTTTTTACCTTTCAAAAATTTACTTCTATAGGATCTTTAGTTTGGGAACATCATGTAAAAGTTCTGCTTGTCACATCAATTTATGCAGAGCCAATATCTCCCACTTTAACTCAGAGAAGTTGTGATCCGCATCATGAACACTATTGTTTTCACTCTGCTTGCCACAGCCATGTCCTCCTCAGTGGAGAGAGGAGAAACATTCCCTGTAAGAGCTGCCCTCCTCCTGCTTTTTTCCTCTTTCCATCTTCCGCTTTCTCGCACACTTGCCTCCAATCCACCATTATTAGTGTCTCCAATACTCCAGAGGGCAAACAAACTTTTAAAAAATTCCCCATAACCCGCCAAGCATGGCCCATTTTCCTCTCCATGCAATTAACTGCACCAACATTTACAATAATATGATTACAGACACTTTGAAAAAGTCATGGGGGGAACGTAGGGCATATTAGGTATCAGCAAGGGGTTGATCATAATGGTTGCATTTCCTGGAGACTCACATTTTCTTTTCCACACTGTAGTGAGAACTACTAAATTCTACCCAGGCAGTAAAAACCAATGCACTGGAACCATGATAACAAACACAGGCAACCACTTTCTTTCTCATCACTATCTGTTTTTTTTCCATTATTTTGTGGCCTATTTTTTTTTCTCTTTTTTTTTTTCCTCTGTACCCAGCCGTGCATTCTGTCCCTGATACAACCCTTTAATTAATTAAGTCTTTCATAGCCATATAATTAGGAACATTAGCAAGTCATAAACTTGCCACAAGTCTTAAAATAATGTGCTGGCCCTCGGCAATTTGTTTGTAATTCCCTTTTCATAAAACAACAGCCCCATAGGGCCCCATAGATCCTCCAAGAGTCCCCACTGTGATCTGCTTGCAGCCATGACAGGCTGGATAAGACGGGGGCTTGTTGAGGGCTAGTCTAATCCAGCCTGAGAGGGGGATCAAATGTTACCCAGGCTGGCTGAAATTCCTGATGCTGCTATTACAAGAGTACTTAGGTGTTTTACCACCTTGCAGGTAAAGCTTGGTTTGTATGGTTTCTGTTTCAGCCACCAGATGTACTATCTGTAGAACAGAGAAAAAAGTGATAGATCAACAGTCTTTGGAAGAGAACAAAAATGCTTTTATTCAAGGGAGGGGGTGGGGCTACAATAAAAGACAATCAGTTAAAACACTGTCAATGGTATGTTCAAATCTCACAACTATTTTATGACTTGTAACAGTCTGTAAACAAAGATGATTATCTGGGGAGGAAAACTGCCTCCCTGCACCATGATGCCCTACAGAATTTGTGAATATCAATCAATCAATCAAATTTTATTTGTATAGCACATTTCAGCAGCAAGGCATTTCAAAGTGCTTTACATAATAAAAAACAAAAAAAAAAGTCAAAGATTTACTAAAGAAGGAATATTTAATTTAGCGTAATAATAACAATACAACAAATTACATCGGGTTACAAAACAATATTTTTGATGTCTGTTTTTTCAACTGAATTATGACTATTTTGTACCATTGAATGCAAAATTGACATCCATTTTTCACAATCAGGTCAAGTTTTTATTCTAATTTGATTTAGAGAAATCTGATCTCCTGACTAAATTGGTAACATTTCTTCATGACGTTATCAGTTCATTTCCATTAGTATTTCTCATCCAAAAAACGTTTTAGGAGAAAAAAATTGTTCTCTAACAGTGTATTACCATATTTATATTTTCCGCACTATAAGGCGCACCTACAAACCTTCAATTTCCTCAAAAGCCGACAGTGCACCTTATAATCCGGTGCGCCTTATATACGGACCAATATTGAGCCACAACAGGTCTAGCAACTACGGTAAGCAGCCGCCGACTTTATTTTCACCCATAGAAGAAGAAGCGCGCGGTGCATGCTGGGATAGTTGTCAGAACGTTGGTTTGTAATCTATTAATAAAGTTTGACTGACCTATCTACCTACCTACCTTCCAGAATCCGGTCGTCTGCAGGTCATTTAGCACCACGTTCTCCACTAACATGCTGTGCGTGAATGGAGAAGGGTGACCATCGTCCGGCCACGCCCCGGCCCAGTCGCGGAAGGTTCTCCTCGCCGACCGGAGTCAGACTGTTTTGTTAACATTCCCTTTAGTGCAGCTACATCTAGTGGATGCATAACGTAACTCCAGCCTTTACTATAGCGTCTATTCTATGCGCCTTAGAATGCGGTGCACCTTATATATGAAAAAACTTTTAAAATAGGCCATTCATTGAAGGTGCACCTTATAATCAGTTGCGCCTTATAGTGCAGAAAATACGGTAATTAAATGTTACAAACTTGGATTTCAGCAAATTGAATTGTAAGCACTGTTAAGGGTAAGAACATTACATGTGAATTGAACATTACATCTTCATTGTGTAAAATTCTCCATCTCTTTCCTGTCCTGATGGAATCTCTCCTTCTGCTCATCACTCATTGATCCAGATTCTCAGGATACTGATCCATATGTGAGAACAAGTCATAAATTTTGATGCTCATGTTGTTCCATGGGCATCATGAGCAGTTCAGAAAGTTCAGAAAATTGACCTGGTTGAGCAAAACCAATGTGATTTTTGGATTCAGCTCATCAAAATGACCCTAAAACTGTTGAAGAATCCCAGACCATTTTTTTGGTTGGTTTTTTTTTTTGGCTGTTGACCAGTATAATGTAATAGCTGCAGTGGTAATGGTAGTGGTTTAGCCAGAGAAAAAAACCTAATAAAGAGTATAATTACTTCATTGTAAATCTTAGCTATAATTTTATTGAATGATAAACAGGTTTCTTCAAAATTATTATTTAATTCACCTTCTAAAAAAATCAACGTTTCTGGTTTTAGACCAAGGACAGGAAACAAATCAAATAAATTGTTGTTGGCAGTCTTCTGATCTCAAAAATTGAGAAGGGCCGACTGTGGCTCAGTGGGTAGAGTCGTCTGAGAAACTGAAGCTTGCCAGTTCAGTTCCAGCTTCCTCCTGCTGGAATTGTGATTGGGTGATTGTGACTGTGGTGTAAATGCCTTGTATGGTCAATACTATTTAAATTCAGTCCTTTTATCATTTATAAGATGTAAATTAAATGCGTAAAAATTTGAAAGAAATAAACAATGTCTTCAAAATTAGAAAGTAAAGTTTTGTGAGACAGATTGGTCTAACCACAGGCTTAGAGAGAGTTTTTAAATTTTGGGTTGAACTTTAGGAGATGCAGGGAGGTACATCGGAACAATCTCAATCCCATTGTGGACAAGATGAAACTTAACAGAAGAAGAAGATTGGAAAGCTCAAAGTGGATTGCAATGGTGGTGCATTTCAGAGATTAATATTCATGGACTGTGTCCTCTTATTCTTGCAGAGTTGTGGGGGCATGGGAGCTGGTTTGATGCCTAACTCCAGTGGTCAGTGGGTGAGAGGTGGGGTAAACCCTGGACAGGTCACCAGGCCAATCATTACAAGACCAGAGATGAACAAAGTCTACAGAAAAAATATATATTTATAAAAAGAGAAATCACTTGGGATTTCATTTGGGAACAGGAGCAGTGAAGACACTGGGCTGATGAGGTGATAATTAGAATTTTTCTACAAGTTCAGATGTTTTAGTGACAGTGGGGAGCTGAATAATGGTTAATAAAGAACAGAGGAGACAGGTGGAAATGGAGAACCATTATCTGTGTAAGGTAGGAGAGGGCCAGATGGTGATGATTTAAGATTTTGACTTTGAAAAATGACATATTACACAGAGAAACACTAGAGTTAGGAATATTATTATGTGGTCGTGACATCATGGTAACAGCTGCAAATAAGACTCAAATCACAAGTAGTATAGAACAGAGCACATGATAACTACTGTGCATCTTTTAAAGCTCAAATAAATTAATAATCGTATTCAGTGATATTGTTAATCTAATATGACCTCTTTTTTTCAGTAATAAGTAATCTAACGTGTTACTATTTCCAATCCAGCAATAAAATTAAAGTTGCTTACCCAAGCCACTGTGCATCACTTTTTTTTGCTATTTTCATCCAAATGGCACAATGCGACACACTCTCATACACACCAGCTTATATACCTATATAGTCTATCCATCCATCCATTTTCTTTCACCCTTGTCCCTCAGTGGGGTCGGGAGGGTTGCTGGTGCCCATCTCCAGCTAACGTTCCGGGCGAGAGGCGGGGTCACCCTGGACAGGTCGCTAGTCTGTCTCAGGGCAACACAAAGACACACAGGACAAACAACCATGCACACACACACTCACACCTAGGGGCAATTTGGAAAGGCCAATTAACCTAACAGTCATGTTTTTGGACTGTGGGAGGAAACCGGAATACCCGGAGAAAACCCACGCATGCACAGGGAGAACATGCAAACTCCATGCAGAAAGACTGGGGCCGGGAATCGAACCCAGAACCTTTGTGCTGCAAGGCAACAGCTCTACCAACTGCGCCACTGTGCAGCCCCTATATAGTCTACTCTTCTATAAATGACACTAAATAATAAAGACAGGAATGCAACCTCTGCGATCCATGGGAGGAAGACGGAGAATCCCAGGCTCAGATGGTTTATCTGAGACATCCAGAGGAGGAAAACGTGAACCAATAAAGTTTGTTTCATTTCTACTCTTTTTGGCAAACATTTCAACTAGATTTAACTATGTAACGCTTCTGCAGTCTTAACACAATGCTCAGGAAGAGCATAGCAGATGTCACAGTGTCAACTGTGACGTGATGAAGATGTCCAATCAGCTCTTCAGTTCCTGAATCCACAAAATAAATAAATAAATAAATAAATAAATAAATACTTGTAAAAGCCATGCAGACCAGGCAAAGGATGAAAAGCTCAGGCAATATCTGCTCAACACCTTAGGTCTGCAGGAAGGTTAAAAGTCTGACTTCATATTTAGCTGGCTTCACATTTAGCTTACAAAAAGAGCACCAAGCCACCAAGTAAGCAAAAGACGCTTCAGCCCTTACTTGAAGGTAGTCAGAAACACCCCTGGTTCCAGTGTGTAGCTGCGTTGCTACCAATCAGTGTGTGAATGAGAATTTCATTGTAAAATGTCTTTGCGTGTCCAGAAAAGCACTATGTCTGATATAATTTAAAGAACCCACAGGAGAAGAGGAGCTTCAGATTAGCTCTCTATAATGTCAAGAGAAAGTTTTTTTTAACTACCTAGTGTAGATTTAAAATAAAATTTACCTGCAGTTCAATTTTGTTTGACTCTGTAAGGTTTGTTTTTATCTTAAATATCCCAAGCAAAAACTTTACACAAATAAACAAATGAATTCAACTGAAAAAAATCCAATCAAGTTATTTTTTGCCCCTCATGCAGGTTTCATATGTGTGTTCTGTGCTCATAAATGAGAAAGGGAGAGTCCTTTCAGTTCTTTTGTCCATGCTCGTCCACACAGAGGTTAACAGCATTGATACCTGGGTGATTCCAGCTCAAGCACTCTCATCAGCAGCCTTATTCTCTCTGCTGGCTGCACCCTGACCTCCCAATAACCATACAGCATTGTTTCTATTTACTACTTGCCGGAGGTGCGGGGGCAGAACAGGAGAAAGAGTGTGGTACAAAAAAAGATAGTTGTGGCTGCTATTGATTGGCTTCCACGTGTATTGAAACCAGATATTGATTTTCTTTTTTTTCCAAATGGGAAAAAGTGCATTGTCCAACTGAAGGAGATTTCTGTGGGGATTTGGGGAAAGAGAAGTTGAAATGAGCATCCGGTGCTTCGTTGTCTCCTGTGGATTGTGTATAGGGCTGTGGTAATTGAATTGAGCGAATAGGACCCTTCTTTGACGTGTGCTCTTC
This sequence comes from Poecilia reticulata, assembly GCF_904066995.2. Taxonomy (NCBI): domain Eukaryota; kingdom Metazoa; phylum Chordata; class Actinopteri; order Cyprinodontiformes; family Poeciliidae; genus Poecilia; species Poecilia reticulata. Next base: position 2,123,393 of record NC_088842.1, read on the forward strand.
CAAGAGTTTCAAGCTTTTCAATGGATATCTGTAATATTTCAGTTGAGGTGACTTTAAGAAGCTTAGAAGTTTTGGGAGATGCATTTAGAGTCTGAGTTGTCGTCGGACTCTGACTAAATTGGCTTTTTTAGTGCTAATGTTTGTGATATTTTGCACAGGTGAGATGGTCTGATAAGCAGTATTGGATGTGAAATGGGAAAACATTTGAAGTCAGACGGAGTCATTTGGGGCAGAACAGAAAAGCAGAGATAAAAAGAGATTTTGTATATTCTAATTCCTCTCTGCTTTTGAATTTTTTTCATAAACAATTAAAGTACGCAAAATAAATGCTGAAATTTCTTTCACTAAACTTTGTGAAAATATTGCATTTTTCCATATTTTCAAAGACAATTTTCAATAATCTTTGATTCTGGAAGAATTTCAGCAGCTGGGCTCAGTTTGTCCAACATTGTTTTAGAGGGATTTAAGCAACATCCAACATTTTGACAGGTTCAAATCTCTTCGTCTGTTTGTAGTCATTCCTTTTGCTAGAGATAACACTAAGGTGTTAAACCTTAGTGTTTGTAGAACAAAAAGACCTATTCATCTTAGTGCTATAGATGCTCAGAAATCTATTTGGATACATATCTAAATGTAGACGTATACATGTACAAACATTCCACTCTCACCAAAACTCTTTTGCAGGAGGCAGTGCCACTAAAATTCATTGGATTCATCACCCATGACAGGACAACTATGATACATATTTTAGAAGGAATTTCACTACAAAAATCAAAATATTTCTTATACCCATTACATATATTTATAACTTTAAATTGCACATTTCTTAGAACATGAGTATGCTGTTTTCAGCTATGCATTATTAGTGTCTCCTAGCCAACAGGTGTGGGCCTATCCTATTGTTTTTTGTATGTTTTTCCTCTATTATAGTATTATTCTTGTCTGCTAAAATTTGGAAACTATACCCTGATACTTTTTATGACTTATTATGTGTCTGGGTTGAATTACCATTCAAATCTCATTGACAAAAGTAGCTAGTTTATATGGAGCCCCCAGTGGGACAAGGGGACAGTTTTTCTTTTGCATCACCTCGCAAAAGTATCGTGTTGCATTTTGCACATAAGTTAATGCATTTGTATCCTAAAGGCAAATATATGAATCTTCAGATATCTCACTAACAAGATATTAACAAACAGGGAAAGACCTTACAAAGACCTCATATTGTAGCAGAAAGAGTTTTGGTATTCAAGGTGCTGCATGAATCCACAAGTACATTATTACAAGAAAATACAAAACTTATTGCGAAGGAACGTAACAATATTGCATGGAAATGCAATGCTTTTGCGAGGTAACTCAAAAAAGCCTCTAGGGGGCTCTATAAGTTTAAGACATTATTTTGGTTAGAATTTTTTTTTTTCACTAGAGGACGACAAAGTTTGCATTAGCTGAAATCAAACTGAACTAAAATCCTAAAGCACAAAAATAATTCTAAATGAAACTATTTATTTTAGAAAATCACATTGATGTTCTTTTTCTTCAAGTCAATCCAACAGATCGTTGTTGCAATACTCGCCAGGCATATCACCGTCCTCTTCAGAAGCAGCACCCATAACAGCAGCAGTTGTAATTTATTGTATGTATAAAATTCATACAATGAATCCTTGTTAAAAGTAAAGAGTAAAATGTGCTAATTTTAGCGGTCACTACAAATCTGAAGCACACTAGTAAATTGTTCTACAAGTTTCAAAAATGCTGTGCGTGAGACACTTCCACCTGTCAGTTTGGCCGATTTTCACAGAGCAGAACCAATTGATCCATTTCTGCTTCCGATCAACTGGTCAAACACTCAACCTTTCAGTCTCACAAAAGAACTGTCCAGTTCTTCTTCGTAAGTCTGTATTATGTCTCATCCTGCCTTGATATAAACCATTTAATCTTACTTCTGTTTTTATTTTTGGTTGTAATACTCCAAGTTGAACCTCCACCTGAGTGTTGAGACTTCACAATCCTCTTGAATGGTTTCTTACTTGATTACTTCATGATTTGCTCCACCCAGCTTCCTTTAGCTTCTACCAGCTACGTAAAATGTTGCAGGTGGAGAAAATCATCCACCCAACTTTAAGATTGACTGATGTGTTTCAGCATTGGCATTTTGTGATTGAGCTTGCTCTGCTGGTTGGCAGCTTAGAGGAGCTTGGCAGGGGTAGGATGGATGGGGATGGGGATTTAATAACACCCACAGGCAAAATGCATCACACTGACCAAACCTTTCAGGACACAGAGCTGTCCTCCAAATTATCAACTCAGTCAACATATGGAAAGCCTCTGCGCTGGCATGGTATGGGAAGTGGTAAAGAGGGGGTGAGAGGCTGCGCCATGGGTGTACTTGCTGGGGAACCTGTTGATAACTGCTGGCAGTTCTAGTTTGTTTTAATTTTAAAAAATAATTAATAGATATGTTAGTCTTTAAATAAAATTGTGCAAATAACTAATTTAATATGTTTTATATGATTATCACAACTTAAATAAAATTTTGTTTGTACTTAGGTTTTAAATACAACTTCAACATGTCGTGAACCTCTTACAATGTGCTTACTTTAAGTTAAAGCTCCTAAGCACATTTTTTTATAATCAGAGATTGTATTTCACTTGAATCTACGTGCATGTCTTCAGATGCCTTTAGTTTCTTTCCACTTTTTTCCTCCAACTCAGCTGACATAACCGCCATAATAAACCCAGTTTTGTACTCATTTCAAAGAGTTTGCAATAAGAACAGTGACAGCCTGCTTCTTATTCCGTCCATGTCAGGCTGTTCTCCCATTCTGTTTGCAATTAAGACCAAATTTAGAGCACCGACGCCTGAAGGCAGGTGGGTGTCCATACATGAAAACTGTTGCCTAGTAACTGGAATTGAGAGGTGAGGGTCAGAAAGATGCACCTGAGCTGTAGGGGGCAGTCTAGGGAGGAACTGTGTTTTTTTTATATCAGTGTCTCTCTTTGTGCTATTACTTACGTTTAACAATGTTTATCTGTACTTGTAATGGCCATTTATGAACAGCAATATATAGACAAACTTGTCATTTCAGCTTGTTTTGTTTTTGTAGGGGATGACATGCAGGGCAGCGGTCCTGCATGTTTTAGGTTTCCCTACAACATGCAGTTCTGGTGTTTCTCTGAGAAACACTGCTCTAAAACATAACCCAGGTTTCAGACTATTAGTGCACTTTTTTCTGCTGGATTACACCTGTTTGACACAAATTTGGTATTGGTATTTGCATACTGGTTCTGTTTGGACTCTTCATAGACTTTCACACACAGATTGTTGAGACGTCACTGACTGAAGGAACACAAACAGACACAATGATACTTCCAGTCAAAAGGTGGTGCAAAACACCCAGCAGACAAGGAAAACAACAGCTCAGAAGGCGTGCAGATCAAGAACACCAACAATTATTGCTGTTTAGAAATGTGGTGTGGCAGGGGGAGCTATTGTTTTCTTGTATTTTTGTCTCATAAGGAACCATAAGGAAACACAACTCGATTTATTATTAGGAAATAATTCATTTGTATTCTGTTTCACTTTTCTTGTGTGGAGCTAAACAGTCTCAACATTCACAAATGCACAGGATTCACACATGTACACAACATTTGTGAATCTGATTGTATGCATTCGTGAATACAGAGACTATTTTAGTTCCATAAAATCTTAATATTTTCTAAGGTCATGTTCAACGTGATTAAAGTCGAGATGATTTATACTGGTCTCCATGATGTTGCAGAACCTTAGGAGGGAAGGCTTTAAATTACTCTTTATTATATGTAAGCAAAAGGCAAGGAGCTCAGCGCTGTTAGCAACTGGTATGATACACGGCAGGATGAGACACGACAAATGACAGCTATGACATGACAAGGACTCGATGGGGGGGAAACAGACACAGGTGGGATAAAATACACATAGGAGTAATCAAGGGAACCAGAGACAGCTTGAGACAATCAAGGGGAAGATGTGACAACACAGAGACTCAATTAACTAGAAACATACACAAAAACCAAATCCTTACACCAACGCTTAGCGGGCCACAACATGGAAACTGCTGACTCACCAATGTGACTTTCCACAGTAAAGCAAGGTACTGATATAGAAAGAAGTACCTGCTCAGAAACTGAGTTTAAACTTGTGCTTCCCCAATTGTTTTTAGAAATATATTGCTGTGATAAACTTTATGGTCATCCCACCATGGAAGCAGAACTATTTGAATAGAAATTTCACTAGCAAGGACCACGCCACAAACGGATACGTTTAAAGATTTATTTATGAATGCATTAGGGATGAAGGGGAAAGGGAGGAAGGGTAGAGGGAAGAAGAGATGACGGGAAGAAAGGATGGAGGGGTGGAGGGATGAAGGGATGGAGGATCTTAATTTGGTCGTCTGGGAGAATGATGGAGGGCTTGGGATGTGGACACTCTGAGTGGGGGTATGTCTTCGGAAGGCGATTCCTCTTATTTATTCCTGAGCCAACGTAGGAGCCCCAAAAGTGTCCAATTTAAATTGAGATGAGAAAAGAATGGCTTTGCGAAGTCACTGAGGTTATACGGAGGCATGAAAGGTACACTTGTGATGACTAGCGAACTAAGACTTGAATTGTCTTGTAGGAGGTAGCCTGAATGGATGTTGAAGAGGCGGCTCCTTTGTGAAGGAATAGGCGGAATGAGGTTTGAGAGAGATGCTGGACTTGACTTAAATAGCTTGAGCCAGACTTAAGTGCGTTACAGGATGCTGAAGTGAGGCGTGGACCATGAGATGAAATGGTTGCTGAATTTCTGATCTGAATGTGAAGATGGGCTCGTATGGGTTGAGGATGGAAGAGATGAAGTGGGTGAGAGAAAGCCAACTGGTTGGTTCACTTCTCTGAAGACTGGTATCTAAACGAATACCTGACGAGTATGGGTGGATAAAGAATTATGCTTGAAAAAAAGGAACAGGGGAGTCGGTTGGACATTATTGAAGACTGAGGAATTGGAGATTAGTGAATTTCTGAATCTGAAGCAGAGTCGGAATTTGAAGGAAGTGATAGAACATCGGGGATGTTCTGACTTACTGGAATGTGAGCCGCTCAAAACTGGAACTGATGCTGCGCTGAGACCTGAATGAGTCTGAATAGAAGAGAGTAACTTCTTACGTCGTTCGTGTCCCCAAAGTTTCGCTGCCGTAATGATGAATTCAAATGCGAGGAGAAATGAATTCTGGGCCGTTCGTTTCTGAAATGGCTGCCAAGCCTTGGAGGGAGTTGGATGTCTTCGGGTTGAAGAGAAGTCATTGTAGGAGAGAAAACTTGCCCTTGCAAGAGAAATTGAGGATGAGTGAGCCTTGAACGAGAGGGGTGTTGGCTGGAATGTAGGGTTTCTCTGAGGAGTGATATGAATGGCATGGTACATGGAACTGTTAGAAACGTCCTGCAGTGGGTACGATTGAGAAGTATGAGTGGTTTCGGGGTTACGTGATTAACAAAAGTGAGGTAAAACTGAATTGGAAGCTCCTTCCTGAGACGTGCTGATAATGTCGGAATCTGGGTGAATGAAAAGGACTTTGAAGTGCAGGTGATATATGCTTTAGAGCAGGGGTGTCAAACTCCAGTCCTGAAGGGCCTCTGTACTGCAGTTTTTTGATGTGCCACAGGTACAAAACACCTGAATCAAATGGCTTAATTACCTCCTTCTTGTGTAGGTAAGTTCTCCAGAGCCTTGCTAATGACCTAATTATTCTAGTCAGGTGTGGTGCAGCAGAGGCACATCTAAAAGTTGCAGGACACCGGCCCTCGAGGACTGGAGTTTGACACCCCTGCTTTAGAGAGCCCATTGCCTTGGCTTGCTAGGCGAATGAATTTGGTGATCTTATCTAGCCTACTTTGGCTTCCGTGGCTACAGCTTAGGAGCCGATTAAGATGAAAACGATAATAGATGATGGATGGATGGATGGTGATTGAATTTGGAATGTTTATGCGGGAGAGAAACCCTTGGATGAATCCGTGAGAGAGAATTAAACTCTCCATTAGGATGTTGTCTGAGATAGGAGTGAGAGCGTTCGCCTTGGTTTGAAGTGAAGAAATTGTTTTGGAAAGCTGGGAGTGGACTGGGACTGAGGGGTTGGAGAATCCTGTAAAGAAGCTGACATGGATTGGCGGGCATCGGGTTGCGGCTGGAGACTGAACTACCGGGATCATTGGGGTATTGCAGATCATCTTGCTCCCAGGTATGGGATGGCGTGTTGGTGCCCTCGGAAGTTGATGAGCTTACGAGAAAGATTGATGTCTAAGTTTTGGGTTGGTGTGAAGGGGAGGGGCGGTGGGGAATAGCCGTTTCTAGTCGTATAGAGAGAGGGATGGATGGATGAATGAATTAGTGAGCGGATCTGGATGATTGGGTGGACGGACGGATCTGAAATGGATGAATGGATGTGGATATCGGGATGGATGGATCAATGAATTAATAATTTGGTGGGTGGATGAATGGATGGAGAGATGATGGGGGAAGGACGGGGAGATGTGAATGGGTGGATGAATGAATGAATGAATAAATCAGTGAGTGGATGGAGGGATGTGCATGGATGGATGTGAGGATGGGTGGATGAATGAATGAATGGATCGATGGGATGAATGAATGAATGAATAAGTCAATGAGTGGATAGAGGGATGTGAATGGATTATGAGGATGGGTGGATGAATGAATGAATAAATGAATGAATAGATCAATGAGTAGGTGAATGGATGGAGGGATGGATGGAAGGATGTGAATGGATGATGTAGGGATGGATGGATGAAACAAGGATGAAGAGGGAGAGTAATTGTACAAGTAGTTGCTGGATGAGAGGAGTACCGCATGAACTGTGAGAAAGACATGCGGGGGCAAATGCGGGCGTACGATTCAGGTTAAAAGAACCCAGTATGGCCCTTGATAAAATGGTAAAAAGCGGCCTGATATCTGGGCTGCAGAGAGAATGCAATGTTGATGGGAGCCTGATCTTCAAGACTGAAAGATCATGTGAAGAATGATGAAGAGATGGTTATTGAATTCAGACCTGGATACTTGATGTGAAGTTCCTTCGAGGTTTGTGGCAAGATGTGGACGTCCTCTATGATTCTGTTGTTGAGAGAGTTGTCTCTTCTGCTGTCGTCTGCTGGGGTGGCAGCATCGGAGTCAGGGACCTAGAAGTTCGACGGCCTGATAAAGATTGGTTCAGTTCTGTAGAAAACTAAAGATAATTTGGATGGCTTCGGCTGAGCCGGAAAGCTGTGCTAGTGTTTGGCTAAAACCTAGAATATAGAGCACATCGCTACGGTTCTAAGGTCTCTGCTCTGCGGATGGTAGTCGGTTTGAAAATGGAGTGAAACCCAATGTAAATCGCTACTGCTCAGACTGGTAGCGGTGTTCTTTAAGACACGTGAAGATGTACTACTGACCTGCTGAGGTATTTATATATATATATATATATATATATATATATATATATATTCAAACTTTGAGAAGCTTGGGAGAATAGTAATAAAATGGCGATGCAGAAAGGGTCTTTGAACTGAGAGGATGCAGGCAGAGAGTGTGATACAACCTGGCTCCGCTAGGGGAGCTGTCGGTGCAAGTAGAGGTCCGAATCGGAGTGAGTGAAGGCGGAGGTGACGTCATCGAGGATGCTGTTGGAGAAAGCGGGAGCCTGGGATGTTAGAACATCGGTGGTGGTGGTGTGGTTGACTGTTGAGTTTCAGAGGAGGAACACTAAAATAAGGATATGTTTGTGATACTTGGCTGAGAGGCTCTGAAGTTCGCGGTGATCCGAGAGGAGTCTGGCACTCGGGTGGAAGTCTGAGCCGGCGTCGGAGATGACGTCACCAGAGATCATGGATGAGGAAACGGACTTTGAAGGACTTGCTGGGCGGCTGAAAGCGATTCGTTTCTCCTGTAGAGAGTGTTGGAGGCGAGGCCAGGGTTGATGCGCCTGCGACGCAGTGCTGAGGTGAGGAAGGGTTGGTGTCGTTTAGCTGAAATGACTCTGGGAGGCGGCGGTGCCCCGGAAGAACGAGCCTGATGTCTGGCGTTTCTTGGCCTTCTGCGGTCGCTGAACTGGAATGTTGGAGGTGAAGGGCGAACCTCGGACTGATGTAGGTGCGAGACAGAAGAGCATGCAGTGTTTGCTACTTGGAGCTTGTCTAATTGCTGGAAGAGGAAAATAAATGTTCGCGGCAGATGGAATATTGAAGAACATCATCTGAATCTGAAGGGAAGAGCTGGGTAGCCACGTCGCTTTCAGAGGCGAGTTCAATTGTAGGCTTGTAGTCGTAGCGGAAGTCATAGGTCTGACGTTAGACAAAACACAACAGACTGAGTAGAGTGGGTGAGCGGAGTATGAATAGGCTGCTTGATAAGTTGGAGGTGTGGTTTGGGCGTGGCCCTGCTCCCGAAATTAAGTCAACACGTTAACTTCCACGTAAAAACTCATTTGACATTAAAGTCTGTGATGGACTGGTGAGCTGTCAAGGGTGACCCCACCTCTCACTTGTTGGCCACTAGAGATGGGCACCAGCACCCTCACCACCCCACTATGGACCAGGATGTATGGTAATGGATGGATGGATGGATGGCCACTAAAGTCTTAGTAAATCTTGCAGTGTTTTTCAGTGCCAGCAAATCTTAAGAAATCTTCAACATTTCCTTTGCTGTTGCTACTCACTCAGTCTCTGCATGTGTATGTGTACCACTTTCCAAACCACCTACCCAGTTGCTTTGACTTGATTTTTGACCCAGGTGGACAAAAGTTTGCACACCACTCTTTTAAACACTGTTTTTGTTTGTACTCTCAAGAGATGTTAAGCTAAAATAGTATAGTTAAGAGGGGCAACCAGAACATCAAAAGTTATGATTGAATGCACAGCAATTTGTTAACTTAATGGGATGCTGGGCAGAGGGGTGGCATGTGGATAGATTTGTGGCACCAACCTCATATGCTCAGAAAGACTCTTAACCCCTCAGTGACCATGGTGGGTAAATGCCTGATCGTGGCTTTAACCCTTGTGCATGCGACGACTGAGGCAAACATACGAGGACTAAGGAAAATGATACAAGTGATATGGGTGTGGGGTCAGTTGGACCCCATTTGTAAACACAAGTGTTCAGAATGAAATGTGAACTTGATAGTCAATTATGAAAAAAAACCTGACCCTTTCTCTGTTTTGGATTGTCATATGCATACCACTGAATTATTTTGGCCATAACTATTTATACAGACTAGCTAAACAAACAGATCTTAACTATGTCACATGCTGCATCTTTGCAGACATCAGCAGTCTTAAGTCAATTTTTTTGTACAACATGCTGATGTCTTACATTCTCTCAATACAAAACAAAATGCAAGAAATAAGTAATTCCAGTGACCCTGATCACCTATAGGCACAACAATTGGTACACCATTTACAGACAAATACTATTCCACAATCGACATCATCTTCCATATTTGCATGTGCTTTGATGCTGAGAGTAGCAAATTGACTGAGAAAATAGCCATATTACTACACAGTGGGAGAGGGAGTGTGTCATGTGCTGCAAACAAAGGAAGACGACAGCAATGGCCCTCACGCTGAGAAAATGTCCCTGGTTGGGAGGGTGTGAGTGGTGGCACAGATTCAGAGAACGAGCCAGAACAACAGCAAAGATAATGTTGAAGATTTCTGATGAGTATCACGATTTTCACCTAATAGCTGAGAGTCCCACTAGCTGTGTAAATTACTATTTTAGTTGCTTTGTTGGAGCCAGCCACCACAAATAGTCCAAAGATGTAAACAAAATTGGTTAAGTTTCTCTTTTTATTAGACGACTCATTGGGTCACGCCTTAAGGCCTAGCAGTACATCAGTGATGACCAGGCGGCCATCTTAAACTCCATCAATCAAACAAGAATAAATAAAAACATTGTGAAAATCTTGAAAACTGACTAAGTACTGGACTGAAAGTGACTGAATCTATATAACATGCAAACGTGAAAGTGTGCCCATTAACCCCAGCATGTTGAATTAAAATCCAAGAGCATCTAACCCTAATCCACTTTCTGGAAGGAATCAGTCCAACAACCATGCCACAGGGCCTTGCATTTGCTGGACTTATCTGTTAAAATGCATATATATTCAAAATTCAAGAAGCTGGAACTGCATCCAGAAAGTACGAGATATAATTTATTCTTATCTTACATAGGTACAGATGATTACAGAATGTATATCAATGAAGGATAGACGTTTCACAAAACAGAGTTAATTTTCAGTTATCAGTCCTTGAACCACAGGTTTCTAAAGTATAACCTGGAAACCATTTGAAATGCAATTCTGACCACATTTAATGAAAGAGGCCAGATTTGTCCTGCCAGCCAACTGACAAGGTATTTATTAGCCACATTTTTGCTTTTATTTTAATTTCTTTGTAATTAGGACCAGAAACACCCAGGGGTAATTTGCTCAAATGCAGACTCTGACTCACTAATTTATTAAACTTGGCTAAGTAAGGCAGGGCCTTTAGCAGATTAAATGCCTCGTATTCATATGTCCAACATATTTTCCAAACCAACAAAACAGTAAATAATTCATCCCTAAAAATTAGGAAATAATAACATATTATGCAAGAGATTCTTTATTGTCTAAGATCCTCAGCAATTTACACATCCCTATTCAACAAAAAATCTGACTGTTGCTAAATTTTGTTAAAAAGTTTTTTGTTTATTGTTGAGCAAGTAAAAAAACGTATTTTGGTATTTGTAATTTTAAAAAAATTGTTAACTAAAAGTGCTATAGAAAAACCCTTACCACAGTCTTTGTTATGGTTGTTTATAGGTATAAAAACAATGAACGCTGTGTTTCGCACCAAAGACATTTTTGGAACGTAAATGTCCGTTGCATTGCCTTTAGAACTTCAAGTGAAATGTTTTAATGTTTTCAAAGCATTTCATGATGAGAAAACGTAATATTATTAAACTTATTTGGCCCTTTAAAATGGTTATTGTCTTTTTTGTAAGTGTGTAATGTTACACAAACACCAGGGAACATACGCTGGTCTTAAGGTTCGGGCACATTTTCAGTATGTCTCATTAAACAATAATGCCTAAAAATGTAAGATTTGCTCATAATGTGCACTCTAGACGGCCTCAGAAAACAGGCAAAGTAAGATGCATGAGATAGAGAAAAGTAGAGATAATGTAGGAAGAAGTGCAGAAAGACATGCAGCAAATGATCCAGGACTGGGAATCAAACCAGAGACCGCTGCGCTGAGGAATGTAACCTCTGTGTATGATGCGCCTGCTCTACCACTGAGCCATATGGCGCCCCCTAATGTAGAACAAAGGAGGATACGGCGGAAACCTAGACTTGGTGTTGGTAGACAGGAAATGAAAAAAACAACATAAGAGAAATGGGAGCATAAGACAATCTCTTTAAGGAAAACTGTATATGCAGTGCTGTAGGAATTACAGTGCAGTCTTCCTCTACTGTCCATATTCATGCTCAGACAAAAACAAAAAAATCCTCAATAGAGTTCAGGAATGAAGAGCAGGTTAAGAGGAACTCCTACAGCATCTTATCGGGCCACAAACCAAATCCTGATGTTGGAGTGATGGAATCCGACACTGTCCTCACTGTCTTCTGCTTCTCCTTCTGTTAGACTCCTAACACCTCCATTCCTCTTCCTCATCGTGTTGTTCTCTGGTTATTTGCACTAGTTGCCAATTGATGGTTCATGGGATGTATTGTACCTCCTTCAGAAAACTGGTTGATCATTGGTTGATCCAATGCTTCACACATTTACCTACATTGGAAAGTCAGGATTTAGCAACTTAACTCCAGACAGACTTGGAAACAAAGACTCATAGAAATATATAGAAATATGCTTGACATATTATGACAAGTATTTTGCATACGAGTCTGATACAACAAACTTATAATGTGGAGGGTGAGACCATTCAGAGACCCATATGATACATTTCGATAAACATGACATAATCCACATGTGTCACACTATTGGCCCACGGGTCAAATCCAGCCTGCCTCAGCTATTTCTGTGATGTCTAGATTTTATGGCAGGTCGGCCCCTGGTAGAATTTCATGATAGCAATTTAATACAGAAAAAAGTAGAGAATGTCATAAATGATGGGTGGACATGGTGAGGGAAACGCTGAGACCCAGGTAAGATGATGATTTAATGGAAACAACTCAACAGTCCAAGAAAACAGGCAGCAGCACGGAGAGCGGAGGTAGGCTAACCCCGGTAGCAACTGAACAGGAAACGACTGCTTAGAGAGCTGACGCCGACTTAGGACTTAACAGTTCTACTAAGACGACTTACTATAGTTAAACCGACTCAGGACTTTACAGTTCTACTGAATGGCTAACTCACACAGGCTGGTATGAAGAGACCAAGCCAAACGACGAAGACCTACGTTAGACCATAGACAAGGACCCAACAAGGAACACAGACAACTGGTGGGACTAAATACACACAGGGTGATCAAGGGAACGAGACACACCTGGGAAACAATCAACGGGAAGGCGCAGAGACAGGACTCACAGGGAACAGGATCACACAGAAAAAACTCAAAAATAAACACACAGAAACACGGATCATGACGGAAAATTGTATAAGGCATTTGCAAATTGCTCAAAGACGAAACTGCTTATTTGATGTGCATCAGCAAAACAAAGATTTAAAGTTTGAACAAGTCATTTTGAGAATTTCAATTCTGTTCTGAGAAATGCAGCTGAGAAAAACTAATGAGCCAGTGATCTCAATGATATGAGTCTTCAAATAACAGAAAATAACAAATTTATAGCTGCCAAAGTTCATATGGTGGTTTTATAAGTAAGTGTGGATATTGATATTTATTTTTGTGAGACTGAAGATAAATTTAAGACATTTTAGAACCTGGTGTTATGACTGGCTCAGGGTTATAACAAAATGGGGGACCATCCATGGTTAAATGTGCAGAAAATGAATGCTTATTAAACATAAAAACTATAATGGGATGTGAGTGCTGGCATCAGTGAAACAATGCAAATGCTTGGATGTGCTTTATGAATACATATGGGAAAGCTCAGATGCAAAACAAAGAAAGACTTAAATGTTCATGGTGAGGGGAGAGGAGGCCTGGCAGCAGAGCAGCACACACATCAAGAGGCAGAGTGGACACAGAGCTACAACAGCTTTACACACACTCTGCTCTAGATCTCCAGATCAGCAACACCTGCACAGAGGAGCACAACAGCAAACACACACACACCTGCAGCCCAACTCATACGGCCCAGGGCCATAACAACACTAAATATAGTTTTATTAGATTCTGATCTATAAAGCTTGTTTCTAAAATATAGGGTCAAGTATTTCTATAGCCAGGATTGCTGACTAATAACCGTATTATATAATCGAATAATAAATAGAAAAGGATTTACAAAATGACATTTCTTTATAAATCCATAGCTGCCATCATGAGTTATTTAAACAGACTTCCATGACATGAGTGGGAAAAATTGCATTGTACTTAATATATCCTTAAATCAAAACAAGAACATTTACAAAATGAAATAGTTTTAGGGCACTTCCTGTCTTAGGCACACTCATTTACATTTACACTATTCTGTACTTTGTTCAATCCTAGGAGGGCTGCAGCATGTGCGTGTGTGTTTGTATGTGTGCGTGGTCTTGTAGGGAGGGTGTGTGTATTAACTCTTCAATTTCACACATGCTTAATCTTGAGTGAGTTTGGTGTGAAGGGATTTGTGGAGGAGTGTGTCTGTTGTGGGTTGGGTGCTGGGCAGAGAGGAAATGAGGGAGGGGGAGGGGAAGAGAGGATGTCGGGGGTTCAGGACGGTCATGCTTAATGGACTGACAGGGGAAACTTTGCTCTGCTGTCCCCTCTGTTCTTGGATTATTTCACTCTCTGTCTCATTGGATCTTGGTCCTTCTTTGGTCTTTTGTCTACTGCTAACATGGTTTGATTCAAACAAAGTCTAAACTGGATCTATGAATAAGGATCAGATTGAGTTAAAAAACTGAACACAAATCTAAGAAACTAGGTGCTCTTTTCATTACACTCCATAGCGGTTCTTGACACAGTTTATGTTCCTCAAAATCAAATATTTAAAAGTAAAAAAATAAATCCCCCCATATAAAACTTCAGCAATAATGTAAAATTAAAACCTGGATCACGTAAAAGAAATGTTCTGCTGACAGAACATTTCTTTTACACTTTAAATTACAGTTTCACCTTCAAAGTTATAGGCCTTGTTGACATAGAACAACAACAATAACATCAATAATAATAGTAATAAATGGAAAATAAATAATATCTAACTAAACAAATGAAAATTATAACAAAGTAAAGAACTTATTAAAATAGAAAACTAAAGTCTATTTTTAGTTCCCTAAAGATAGAAACTTTTAGGTTGTGGTTAAAAATAAGATTTTTTTAACTGGTTAAAAATCTGTCCATTAAAATGAACCAAAAGCTAATTTAGACTAAAAGAGCAGTAAGAGTACAGATTAATGTAAGATAAAATGAAATTCGGAAAAGGTAATCTTAACTATAACAAGTCACTAGAAGCCAGAAAAAACAAACAAACAAAAAAAAGTTGGCATCGGCCCCATAGAGGACAGGAACAACTGTCCTCTGTCCTTACATCGTTTCTGGTTAGAGAAACGATGTAAAGAATTGTTCATCCCAGGAATACAGGCAGACTGGCCAGATGGAAGAAGATCAGAGGCTGAACTTTGGATTAATGAATCAACTGTCTCCAACTTGTAGTACGAGCTCTTCTGAAGAAAATCTATGTACTGAGTCCAAATGTTTGAGAAAAACTTTTTTTCAAGTAAAACTGTTGGTTTGACACAACTGAGAAAGACATGATGATTCATGTCTGAAATCTTGACTTGTGTCAGATGACATCAGTCAAATGTTAGAGTAGTTCTATAGTTGAGTAAAAGACTTAACAGTTCTTAATAGAAGTTACAACAGGTGGATAAAGCAATGAAATACAAGTAATTTTTTTGTAGAAAGGTGTTGGAGAAACAGAATCTAATTGGTGGTAAGAAAACACAAAAGATCAGGACTACAAACGGAAATGCTAAAAACCTGAACCATTTATTAAGAATAAAAAAGAAGTTTACTATAAACTAATGAAATAAGAAAAATAAAACAGATAAAACACTACATTTGCTACATTTGTCAACTAAGTAGAAATGAAACATAAATAAGGACAATCATAACATAATATTGAATAAATACATAATTAAATATTATTCATGTTCAATTGAAACCCAGACAGAATAAACAATTTTGAAAGGTCTTTCAGAAATCTATAAGATGAACTTTAGGTAACATGCTATGAATAATGCTCTTTCCAGTGGTGGAGAAAGTACTCAAAAAATGTACTCAAGTAAAAGTACAACTACCACATTGACATTTGTACTTAAGTAAAAGTAAAAAAGTACTGGCTTTTAAAAGTACTTAAGTATTAAAAGTAAAATTACTTGCTGAATAATACATAATCCCTAATACAATATCATTAAGTGAACCGATTGTATTTAATTTTAATACATTAGAAATGTGCCATTTAATGAACAATGCCACAGATAAAGCATGTTGTTTTTTCTCTCTGTAACATAGTTTAGACTAAGTGATTCTATGCATCATAATTTCAGGGATGGAAACATCTTGTCTCCTGTCCTAACATAGCATGAACTTCACTTTTTTTGCCACTTGTGGCTTTTATTTTGAAAGAAATCCAACAGAAAGGGGATGGAAAGAAGGTGGGTGGGGAAGGACATGAAACCGAGAAGCCACGTAGCAGAGTTGTAGTCAAAACCACCTACCCAAGACCGAGTCAAGACCAAGACCAGCACCCCGCGCTACGTGACGCAAAAAAACTAAGTTTTACCTATCAAAATTGCTTCTCAAATTGATCTGAAAGATCCACATTACCATAAAGCACCTAGATATTAAATACTTAGAGCTGAAATAAATTTAATCAGTAAAGATCCGTCCAGAAGAATCGGATCGTTCCTGAATGTCAATTCAGACTTTGGTACCAGCCTTGTCCCATATTTGCGACACCTCAGTCAACACCTCCACACAATAATCCAGCGCATGAGTGACAACTTTTTTGCATTGCAGATGCAACATGTGTGTCTCAGTCAGTACAGCTAGCTTAGCTAGCATCCCGTCCACAGATCTTACCTTTCTTTAAGCTTTCCTTCCAGGTGACGCTAAAAGTTGGACGAAGTCCCCACCATCTGTGAAAGCGAAGCGCTGCTGATTTTACATGTCGCCATATCTTATGATTTATGCAGCGCTATTATATACATTACTGACGATTAGACAGACATCTCCTCCCGCTCAGAAGAAACCACTGCGCATGTCTGGAGCTCCGCGTGCGAGTAAAGGGGGAGGCGATGGGTGACACGTTATTGGTCGGATTTTACGGCGCCACCTTAAGTCCCTGAACTTCACATTTTAACGGAAAAAAGCACAATGCGACTTGGATGTAACGAGTAATGCGACAGTTTTGTAGAAATGTAGTGAAGTAGAAAGTACAGATACTTACTGTAAAATGTAATGGAGTAAAAGCAGAAAGTACCCATTATTAAATCTACTTAAGTAAAGTACAGATACACGAAAATTGTACTTGGTTACTTCCCACCACTGCCTCTTTACAAGGAGATCAGAATGCAGAGTTCTGCACTAATCTTTTTTACAGGCTGTATATGCATATGTTGTCTCTGCATTTAATTGAAAGGGAAAGAATCAAACGCTCATGGAAACCTGATTTTACTAGCTGATTGTCTATTAATCAGTTTACTACAAAATTAGAACGTTCTAACACATTGCCTTTGTATCCTGTATTCCAGCCTCATTCAATAAAAGTTCATTCTCGATTGATCACTTAGGTAAAAAGGTCACAATCCCATGTTCAAGCTTCCTCTAAGTGTGTTTATAAATCATATTATCAAATATAGTTGCCATAATTTCAGACTTAAAGCAATCTTGAATACAGGATGTCAAAAAAATGCAGTTAAAGGTGGACACAAAGAATACATCCTAACTCTAACAGTTGTTTTTTTAAAATCAATTATTCCTGTTCAGTCTTACTTGATGTGTCTGAAATCATCGAGGCACAATCACTCGACAGTTACTGAAAGCCATCTTCATTTTCTGTGATGACATGCATTTAGAAAACGGTGCTCACAACTCAAATGTGTGTCCCACTGGGATGAGAGACGGAGTGTATGCTCTCCCTGAGTCTTCCAGAGCGGTGCAGCACATACAGGAAACAGCAGGAGGCCTGCAGTTCAAGATGAAGAACAAAAAAAATCCTAAAATATTTTCAAGAGATCAATGAAATCTGCTGTTTTTAGAAGCTTACACAGATTTATCAGCACCAATCAAGCCTCTTCACTGTGAATGCTTTTGAGATTTCACAGTTTGAAGCACAAAAGTATGAGTAGCAAAGCAAAAACCAGCAGCTAAAATCCACTAACCCACTTCAGGAACAAACAGAGATATTTTTCTTTTCCTGGAGAATATACAAGGCAAATTTAATATTCTAAGTATAATAAAGCTGTGTTAGAAATGATTGGTCCCTGTATGATGATTGTTGTGCATCTTGAAAATGTATTCACATGACTTCTGTGGCTATGGGTGTGGGGGTGTGTGTGTGTGTGGGTGTGTAGGGGATGTGGGGGGCTGCGTTTGCATAAATGATAAAGTGTGGGACCAAGAGGAAATGTCGGACAGGAGTGTGAGAGAGGAAGTGTTTAGATCAGTAAGCACACCCAGCAACAGAAGCGTGAAGTGCTCAGTGTGGGAATAACACCTTAGCCTGTCCTCCAACTGCTCTTATCACACACACACACACGCACACACACACACACCGATATGCGCACACGCACAGGAGGACTGAGTCTCTGGTTAAGTCCAGGAAATTAGTTGGTGTTATGCCCTTTAATTTTGTGAAAGAGTAATAAAGCTTTTATTTTGAAGGTCAAGGTAGGTCTGGGACAGGAAGTTAACCGTTTCGTTAGGTTTTGTTTTTAACTCAGTCACACATGAGGAGGTGAATCGGTTGCAATCAGCCTTTTGTTTACGCCATTGACATCACCATCTGTAAGTTTTAATTTAATATTTAGGAGTAGATTTTATTTAATGTCTTATTTGTTAAGAATGTGTATTTTGTTTTAACTCTTTTGTACTCATAGTAAATGCAGCTGTTTTATTTATGTTACAGTTTACTCCATGTTATACGAGTGCTTGGGTCACCGTAATAAAGCAAAAGTAAAGAACCTGTATCCTGATTCAAGTGTTCATTCTAGTGGAGTTAAGCTTACTGCTGAATTGCGTAAAAGACGGTGTGCAGTTGGCTGAACAGCATTAAAGCAGCTACATTATTAACAGATATGGAGGAAGCACACCTCGAAGGACCAAAAGACATGAAGTCTTTTCAAGATGGAGCGTCAGTTAAAAGCAGGGGTGAAAGTAAGGGGGTACGGCAGGGTACTGCGTACCCCTAAAAGATTTAGCGGGGGTACGCAGTACCTGCCAGAGAGAGGAGCGGCTGTCTGCTGTAAAACATCAATGATTCACTGTGCAGCAGTTCACCCACTAATCAGCCGTGACTGATTAGTTTTTCAAGAACAATCTAAAACACGACTTAATCAGTTAATGAATACCTTTTTTCTCATTTCATATTGTTTCTGAACTGTACGTGCTTTGCTAGAGCAGCGGTGCAACATGTTGATCGTGGAAGGTTTTCAGTCGATCTCGGGATTAGGTGACAAACTGAACGTCGCCAGAAGGCTGAGACCAGCACGTCCTCCTCTGGCTCGCTTAAAACGTTTCGTAACTTTATGAAAGATTAACAAAATAAATCAACAAAACATGTTCAAATTAATGACCCAATGAATAATCTTGGTAATTATTGTTTCAACAAGTTGTTGCGCAATTCTGTGCGTTTCGGTTCCATTACCAAAATAACGAGCAGAGCAGGAGTTTAAAATGAACTAATCAGCTACCACTGTGTTCAGGGAAGCACTTATTAATGATCGCAAAATAAATATCAAGTCTGCAAACCTAATATTGTAACGGACTGAATGTTATGTTTTTAACATAATCTCGTGGAGCGCAGGAGGTTACCATGGCAACGGGTGTGCTTAAATGATAGAGAGAGACGGAGAGTAAAAGGGTGTGAGTGGTTTAGAGTTGATCACCTGTTCAGGTTGTTTTACCTTCGTCTTGGCTCATCACAGCCGCTGTAGTTTCTGAACTTTCAATAAACGACAAACTTGGAACAAATTACCTCGTTCTTTGTGAGTATACGTCATTCACAACAAACATCAAACCCGGTAAATATGTTTCATTAAGTATTTAACAAACAAATGGCTTCTACCACGATAATTATGTGAAATTAAATTAATTCTCTAATATAAAAAAATAGTTTGGTGTGGTCGGGCTCAGAGTCTGAGAGGCTTGTCCTTTATTAAACAATTTTGATTTTTGCCTCTTATTTAGTGGACATATTGATGTTGATACTTTCTCCAAAATAATAACCTTTTTCAACCTTTATAGCTCCACTGTTGAAAATGAGGCTCTAATATTCACAAATGACATTGAAATAAAATCCAGTCAAACATCTGGTTTGAAGTGATTCCTCTGGATCCTGTTGGGGGAAAAATATCCCAACTTCAGAAGATGTGTTTTTAACCTAACAGAGCTCTGTGGTTCCTCCTGTCAGTATGAGAGTCAGGGTGAGGAGCCGCCATGTTAGGAAGAGAAGTGGAAGCTGCAGAATCTTCAAAACAAACGGGTCAGGATGCTGGGCTACTGATTAACCCTCTGTCTGGACACAGGAACAATGTACCCAGTTTAAAAGCTAAAATGAATGGTTATATGCCAGACATGAAAACTGGGATGCATTCCATGCCATGATGTTCAGAATTTAGGTCTCATGGCATCTCAAGGTGTCAACATTGCAGCCAGTGGGCTGAAGTAAATACAGCTTTATTTTGTAGTAATTCAAGAGCTACCCAGCTTTTATTGGTTCTCAAAAAAATGTATTAACACAGAAACTCCAAACCACACAAAGTTGTAATATACATATATATATATATATATATATATATATATATATATATATATATATAGCTCTTAATCTTGAAAAAGAAGCTGCAGCTGCTATTGCTCAAGCCGAAGTTTTGGAAGCGGCAGCAGATTTAGAGAACAAAGAACACCGTAGTTGGAAAAGCCTTCCCAACATGGTCCAGATACATGAACGTGTAAGTGACTACATCAAAGACCAATCTATGCAGCTTAACCAACACAGTGACTCTGTCAATATGTCGCTGATATCAGAGTATCCTATTGAAAATAACCAACAACCAAGGACATCAATAAAGAGGAGTATATTGTGAAAGAATTCTGGCCTCCACCGTTTCAGCCACAACGAAGTTCAGAAGCATCTAACCCATTTCGAACTGCTCACATCTGGACTACATCGGCTCAGCTATCCAGAGAAGATGACTTCCCAGTTCAAAGTGAGGTACAGTTACAAGAACCAAAGTCCAATATACTTCGGCCAAATACCAAGTTAGCTTTTCCACAGTACTCTGACACTTCTCACACGAACCCGCCAGAGTCTTCAGTAATGATGAACATGACTTGGCATGCAAAGAGCTTGTGAGCACTGGTTTAACACACTTTGATGATCGTCCAGAGTCCTACAGAGCATGGAAATTGCTTTCTCAAACACCATCAAAGATTTGGATCTCACTGCCAGTGAACAGTTGGATTTAATCTCAAAATGGCTTGGTAAGGAATCTTCTGGATATGTCAAATACTTAAGAGCTGTTCATATTGATAACCCAAACATTGCACTAAACGTGACCTGGGAAAGGCTGGATGAATATTATGGTGCTCCAGAAGTTATAGAAAGTGCTCTTTTCAAGAAGTTAGACAACTTTCCCAAAATCACAAACAAAGATAATCGCAAGTTAAGAGAGCTCGGGGATCTGCTGATGGAGCTACTGTCAGCAAAAGATAATGGCTACTTTCCCGGCTTGGCATACTTGGACACAGCTCCTCGTGGCATTAAAACTCATTCTGGAAAAGTTGCCATACAACCTGCAAGAAAAAATGGATCACTCAGGGGTCAAAGTATAAAGAGTATTACAAGGTTAGTTCCCACCCTTCTCCTTTTTCACCTCGTTCATTGTCTACCAAGCCAAAACAAGAAACAATCCCAGTTTTGCCCTTTCTGGAAACAGTTCTGTGATAGAAAATCCCATCTCACGTCACAGTAATTTCAGAACCCCAGTCTTAGTGCACAAGACCAATGTCTTCTCTGGAATTATACAAAAAGATGTACCACTTAAAGGTGATGTGGCCAAGCATTGCCCCATCCATAACAAACCTTATCTGTTAAAGAAGTGTTGTGGCTTCAAGCTAAAAACCATAGAAGAACGTAAGGCTTACATGAAGGATCAAGGAATCTGTTTTACATTCTGCTCGTCCACTACTCATCTCGCTCGTGACTGCAAGGTCACACTGAAATGTGATGAATGCGACAGTGACAAGCACATCGCAGTTCTTCACCCTGGTCCACCCCACTGGTCCATCAAGCCTGCAAGTCCTGTGATAGATGACGGCGGGGAACCTGAAAAGGAGAACGCTATGCCAGGACCAGTCGTAAGTCCTCTGTGCACTGAAGTTTGTGGCGACCGCTTCACTTCAAAATCCTGTTCAACGATCTGTCTAGTCAAGGTCTACCCAGTAGAGCAACCACAACAAGCTATCAAAATATATGCTATGATCAATGACCAGAGCAACAAATCTCTGGCCAGGTCAGAGTTTTTCAACGTATTTAAAATCAAAGCAGACTCATATCCCTACATCCTGAAGACTTGTGCTGGCTTAGTGTCAACCTCTGGCAGGAGAGCAAATGGCTACCAAATTGAGGCAGTGAATGACGGAACTAGTTTTCCACTCCCAACACTGATCAAATGTGATGATTTACTGGACAATCGTGATGAAATACCAGCGCCAGTGGCTGCTTTTCATCATTCGCATCTAAAGAGCCTTGTTAGTGAAATTCTGCCATTGGACAACAACGCAAAGATTCTTCTCCTGCTTGGTAGGGATGTTCTCCGGGTTCACAAGGTGAGACAGCAGATCAGTAGTCCAGGCAATGGTCCTTTTGCACAAAAGCTTTACCTCGGATGGGTGTTAATGGATGATGTGTGTTTGGGAAAGGTCCATAAGCCTATTGTCCATAACTGTAAGACTATTTCACAGTTACTACACTGCTGTGGTGGATCACGACTCACTCGGCCTCTCAGTCTTTAAGAGAACAGCAGATGATAATAAGCGGGCTTTCTCCGTAGAAAACAAACAGTTTCTGCAAATAATGGACAATGAGGTTTTTCAGGACGACTCCAACAGTTCGGTGGCTCCACTTCCATTCAAGTCCCCTAGGCCGCCTTTGCCCAACAATCGTGAACAAGCAATGAATCGCCTCTCTTCACTTCAGCGCACATTAGAGCGTAAGCCAAAAATGAAAGACCAGTTTTTTGCCTTTATGCAAAAGATATTTGACAACAACCATGCAGAGCCAGCTTCCCCATTATCAAAAGGAAAAGAGTGCTGGCACTTGCCGATGTTTGGAGTTTACCATCCTAGGAAACCTGATCAAATCAGGGTTGTCTTTGACTCAAGTTCTCAATACAATGGCATCTCCCTAACCAACGTACTGCTCAGCAGACCAGACATGAATAACAGTCTATTGGAAGTTCTCATTCATTTCAGAGGAGAACTAGTAGCAGTCATGGCCGACATCGAACAGATGTTTCATTGTTTAGTTGTAAAAGAAGATCACTGAGACTACTTGCGCTTCCTTTGGTACCGAGATAATGACCCCAGTAAGGACATCATTGAGTACAGGATGAGGGTTCATGTATTCGGAAACAGCCCTTCTCTAGCCATGGCAACGTATTGTCTCAGGAGAGCTGCAATGAAGGGAGAGCAACAATATGGGCCAGACACCAAATACTTCGTAGAGTGGGAGTTCTACATCAACAACAGTCTTGTTTCCACACCAACAGAAGAAGAGGCAATTTCTCTGTTACACTTAAGACTTCACAAGATCACATCCAACAGCATCCAACAGCAAAGTCTTAGGAACTTTTCCAGCTTAAGATCATGCTAAGGGTATTAAAGACCTCTGCTTGGATCAAGATGTAGTTCCCACACAGCGAAGTCTTGGATTGAGTTGGGATGTCAAAAGGGATGTATTCACCTTCCAAGTATCCATCAGTGACAAATCATTTACCAAACGCGGTGTCCTTTCCATCATAAACAGTCTCTTCAATTCTTTCGGCTTTGTTGCTGAGGGAGCTCACCATGAATGGAACGGAATGGGACAGCCCACTCCCACAAGACAAAGCTGAGGTTTGGGAGACATGGAGAGATTCGCTACAGGAACTGCAACATCTTCGCATTCCTCAAGCTTATACTACTACTTCTTGCTCCAATGCCAGTCGGAAAGAGCTATGTGTGTTTTCAGATGCTTCGACCAAAGCAATTAGTGCCGTAGTATACCTGAAGACTACAGATAAAAACGGCCAGATAGATGTGGGTTTTGACTTTGGAAAAGCTAAACTTGCACCTCCAACTGAACCATCCATACCCAGATTAGAACTCTGTGCGGCAGTGCTAGCTGTAGAAATGGCCGAACTCATCGTTCAAGAGATCAACATTCAAGTTGATGCAGTTACCTTCTACTGCGACAGCAAAGTGGTGCTGGGTTACATTCATAATCAGTCAAAACGCTTTTATGTGTACGTCCACAACAGGGTACAGAGAATCCATCAGTCTACAGAACCAAACCAATGGAAGTATGTGCCTACAGAGCATAATCCAGCTGACCATGCTTCTAGGTCAGTTCAAGCCTCAAAGCTCACTAAGATCAGCTGGCTCACAGGTACAGCGTTCATATGCAAATCACAGACAACCATTGAACAGCAAGGGACCTTTGAGCTCATCAATCCAGATTCTGATGTGGAAATCCGACCACAAGTAAAAAGCTGTTACAAGTCAAAAGGTCAACCAACTGGATCCTCAGAGGTTTACAAAGTTCTCTTCTTGGAAGTCTTTACAAAGAGCAGTTACAACACTCATTCATGTTAAGGATTCCTTCAAGAAGGGCCAAAGAATGTAGTGGCTGGCATTGGTTTCCAAAATTTTTCACCACTGATGAGTTGCCTAAGGCCACAACAGCAATTGTTCTTGCTGTGCAGCGAGCCTCCGTCTCTAAAGAGCTAGACATTCTCCCAAAGGGAGATGATATTCCCAAAGGAAGCCTACTGACTAAGCTAAATCCGATTGTTGATTCCGAAGGCCTGCTAAGGATTGGAGGAAGGCTTAAACTTTCTGATTTAAGCGACAGAGAAAAGCATCCAGTCATTCTTTTAGGAAAACACCATGTGTCATGGCTCAGAGCATGAGGCATGGCTCAGAGCAAGCGCTGGGCTGTATTGGTCACTTGCATGAGCACACGTGCAGTCCACATTGAAGTCATTGACCCCCAAACTTTTTCCTGTGAGGGCCACATAACTTTTCCTTTCTCTGGTGGGGGTCGGAGTCAGTTTGTAACAGAAAAAGTGTGATGATTGCAGGAGTGCCTAAATGTAAAAATTTATTGTTTTCCAGAAAGCACAATCAAATAACCCTCTCTGGGTTCTTCACAGAACAAAAGTCAGGAAATAAATAACACTATTAATGAAATAAATAATAACCAAATAACGCTCTCTGGGTTCTTCACAGAAACAATCCAGGAAGGATTATAGTCCGTATTTTCCGAACTATGAGTCGCACCGGACTATAAGCCACAACCCCAAAGTTTTTGTTTTTTTTAAACCAGTAAACATACACATCTAAACTGCAGATATCTCTGCCGCTCCAGGTTTTCCACAACAATGCAGCAGCAGCAGAGGGGGGCGGACACCCAACATTTGAGTAATAACAGGTCAATTGAATATCACATTTATTACGGTTGAAAAAGAAAAAGTTGCCAAGTTTAGATTTAACTGAACTGATTACGGTAGTTTCCGAACGGTAACTGTAACAGTGAAAGTGCTGATCCTTCGTGTCTGCTATTAGCATGTGCTAAATGAAAATGGGCTTCTTCTTCTTTAGATTTCAACAGCAGCTTGCATCCATTATTGTTGCACTACTGCCATCTACTGGATCCTAATATCTATACCTCAAATTCTCATAATCTCAGTATTATTTTAAAAAAATCGAAAAATCTTCTTTTTCCCCTCAATGCTATTTAACTGATCAACAACATTCTCAAATTTCAATTCCCTATTAAAACCTAATTCCATTTTAATGGGTGTTCTGGTGAACTGCTAGGTAACCACTCCCCTCTGACACTCCCCTTTTTGCTGCACCTTTCTGCAGAGGAGAACCAGGTGGACTCAATCTCCTAGCAATCAGAGTGCAGCTACTTTTGGTGTGACTGACCTGTCACTCCTGTTTGAAAGCAAGAGAAGCAAACAGTGCTGGTAGCAAGTAAATTCAGAACTGTAAAAGTTTCTACAAACTGTGAAAGACAGCCGGTAAGCCTCACAATGCTGCTGCTCATTGCTAAATTTTATTGGAGCAGCAAATGAACTCTGATTGATTGTTGTATCAAATTGTTTAACCTTATTGAAGTCAAGTTAGTAAGTTAAAAAGAAGAAAAAATACACTTGGTGTTTATTGGTTAGAGTAGAAAGAAATAAAGGAAATGTTGGTCAGAATGTTTGTGAAAATATTTAACAAAATGTTGATAAAAACACTAATTTGTTTATTGTTGAATTTTACTATAAAATATTTATTATACTTTTGAAATAACTGGTTTAAAGGGGTAGAAATCTGATTATTCACAATGTATTTATCTTGTTAATTTCAGAATGTAATAGATGTGTTTGTTTCTTTTGAGGTTTTTCACCTATGGGCTATGAGCCAAGTGCAATGTAGACCATCATACAAAAAATAGATGAGTCAACTAAATTAAAGGCTCTTTGAGTGAAATCCAGTTCAAACTTCACCGTGGAAACTATCCCTTTCAAGTGGGGAATTGCACATCAAACCAAACCTGAAAAACTTGACAATGGGCGCTTTCTTCTTTTATTTCCAATTTTGACTTCCAATGATTCACTTCCTGCTAAAGAGCCCCCTGGTGGTTGAAGAAAAATCCACATATAAACGGCGTATAGTCCGGAAAATACGGTATATGAAAAAGAATCTGAAAGCTCTCTGGTATTGTTCAGGGGGCCGGACCAGTTTGGGGACCACTGCCTTAGACACTTCAACATTCAACAGACATTCATCAACGCTTTAAGAAGATTATTTGCAATCCGTGGTCCTTCCAAGCAGCTATACTCAAGACTGTGGGACTAATTTCATTGGTGCTTGCAGAGAGCTGGAATTCCATAAAGTGGTAACAGACTCTGAAGTCCAGAGGTACGCAAACAATCAAGGATGTACGTGGCGTTCCAATCCACCTCACTCTTCACACATGGGGGGGGGGGGGGAGTGTGGGAACGCATGATTGGAATCGCAAGAATAATCTTGGACTCGATGTTGATGTATACTCCCTCCTCCAGCTTATCTCATGAAGTCCAGTGCACCCTGATGGCAGAGGTGACGGCCATCATCAACTCTAGACCTCTAGTTTGTCTCCTCAGATCCAGATGTTCCACAGATACCCCAACAATGCTTCTTACTCAGAAGCAGAGTGTTTTACTTCCTCCAGGAGTATTCACTGAAAAGGATCTGCATAACCAACAGCGTCAAGTTCAAAAATTGGCCGACAAATTCTGGCATCGTTGGAGACACAAATACCTTCACACCCTACAACTTTGGCACAAATGGCAAGAGTCAAGTCCCAACATCAAAAAGGGTGATATTGTTTTGCTGAAGAATGATCGTACATGTCGCAATGATTGACCCATGGCTCTCGTGACTGACACTTTCCCAGGCAACGATGGCAAGGTCCATAGGATTGAGGTCAAGGTCATCAAGGATGGAACCGCAAAAAAGTATCTCAGACCTATTACAGAAGTTGTTATGCTTTTAAAGAAGGAGGACTAACAAGTTTATGTTTGTTTTAATTACTGATATTTGGCATCTTGACAGATACCAGGTGGGGAGTGTTATGCCCTTTAATTTTGTGCTAAGGGTAATAAGGCTTTTATTTTGAAGGTCAAGGTAGGTCTGGGACAGGAAGTCAACCGTTTCGTCGGGTTTTGGTTTTAACTCAGTCACACATGAGGAGGTGAATCGGTTGCAATCAGCCTTTTGTTTACGCCATCGACATCACAGTCTGCAGGTTTTAATTTAATATTTAAGAGTAGATTTTATTTAATGTCTTATTTAAGAATGTGTATTCACTACGCTGAATTATTGTGCGGAGGTGTTGACTGACTTGTCGCAAATATGGGACAACGCTGTGTACAAAAGTCTGCAATATAGTGATGTGACATTCAAGAACAGTCCGATTCTTCTGCACAGCGTTTTACTTATTAGATGGGACTGGAGTGTCACTGAGAGCTGTTGTTCTATCAGATTAGCATATGCTGTCAGAATAGCATACATGCAGTGAGTATCACGCCTGCACATGCGCATTAATAAGTCCGACCGTCAGAGGAGTTGTCAGTTGGTCTCGGGTTAGGTGGTCTTGACCACAACACTGGAAGGTGGTCATGTTGTCTTGACAGGCATTCTTTGTGTCACTGTTGTTTGACAGATTTGACAGTTATGGAACAGAAATAATGGATGTAAATTAGAATTTATTACTAAGGATTTCCACCTGCCTCCTGCAGCAATCTGAGTTGGGTCAGCTTGGTTGGGCTGCAAAACTGACTGAATTATTAAATGCACACCTTTATATGAAAAGGAATAAAAAGGAAAAGGGAATTAAAAGAATAAACAAGAACACTGGGTCTGAATCCATATTTAGTTATCTAAATAACATATCAAAAACAACATAAAATATGACTGCATTCAATTTCCATCCCAAATGTCACATATTGCTTTGTACCTACAGGTCTGATTATAGATCAGATAGATAAGGGCTGAAGATGAGATAAGGCAAGTCTTTTCAATGTAATTCACCACACAAGCAATGTGTTCCATGCTGGGATATGCATAAATAATTTAGTTGGTATGTGGATGGGGGATGAAGATAATACATTTCTATAATCATAAATATTTTGAGAGCAGCTTCTGTACTTCCAGCTGGATGTATTTTATATTCTCTGGGTGAACATGAGTGCATAGTGTTTATGGACTGATAGTTCAGATATTGTAGTTCTTCCAGGTCAGCAGCAGGCATATTGGTACTGGAGCAGAACTATATTCATTTAAAAAAAATTAAGATGATCTGGTTCTGCATCAGTTTATTAATACTGCTGCTTGCTGCTTCAAGTGTATTTGTATAATAAGTTTCTACAACAAGGCGGTTCAAAATTCTTTGCATCATAAAAATACAAAATCATAGAACACACTACACAGTCAACAAGGGAAAAATCCAGTAAACATTGCATTTTTCCAAAGGCCATCGTTACACATCAGAATGTTGGTCAATGTTTCATTTATGTTTCAAAACCAAGCAGGTGAGTTCATGGCCTTGATTTAAAGAATCTCTGGTGTTTCAGCTGTTTAGTTTGTTCCAAATTTGTGGTGCATAGAACCTCTCGTTGGGCCACCTTATCGTGGTGGAGGGATTTGAGTGCCCCAATGATCCTAGGAGCTATGCTGTCTGGGGCTTTATGCCCCTGGTAGGGTCACCCAAGGCAGACAGGTCCTAGGTGAGGAACCAGACAAAGTGCAGCCTGAAGACCGCTTATGATGAACAACAACTTTGGATCTGGCGTTCCCTCGCCCGAATGCGGATCACTGGGGCCCCACTCTAGAGCCAGGCCTGGAGATGGGGCACGATGGCGAGCGCCTGGTGGCCAGGCTTTTACCCCCAGAGCCCGGCCGGGCTCAGCTCGAAGAGGAGTCGTGGGTCCCCCTTCCAATGGGCTCACCACCTGTCGGAGGGGCCAAAGGGGTTGGGTACAGTGTGTAACGGGCGGCAGCCGAGGGAGGGGACCCTGGCGGTTTGATCCTCGGCTGCAGAAGCTGGCTCTTGGGACGTGGAACATCACCTCTCTGGTGGGGAAGGAACCGGAGCTAGTGTGCGAGGCTGAGAGGTTCTGGCTAGAAATAGTTGGCTTCACCTCGATGCATAGCTCTGTTTCTGGAACCAGTCTCCTTGAGAGGGGCTGGACGTACTTCCACTCTGGAGTTGCCCACGGTGAGAGGTGCCGGGCTGGAGTGGGCATACTTGTTGCCCCCCATCTTGGCAACTGTACGTTGGGGTTTACCCCGGTGAACGAGAGGGTAGCCTCCCTCCGCCTACGGGTGGGGGGAAGAGTTCTGACTGTTGTCTGTGCTTACGGGCCAAACAACAGTTCAGATTACCCACCCTTTTTGGAGTCCTTAGAGGGGGTACTGGAGAGTGCCCCACCTGGGGACTCTCTTGTTCTACTGGGGGACTTCAACGCTCACGTGGGCAATGACACTGAGACCTGGAGGGGCGTGGTTGGGAGGAACGCCCCACCCGATCTGAACTCGAGTGGTGTTCTGTTGTTGGACTTCTATGCTCGTCATGGATTGTCCATCATGAACACCATGGTCAGGCATAAGGGCGTCCATATGTGCACTTGGCACCAGGACGCCCTAGGCCGCAGTTTGATGATCGATTTTGTCATCGGATCTGCGGCCGTATGTCTTGGACACTCGGGTGAAGAGAGGTGCGAAGCTGTGCACTGACCACTACCTGGTGGTGAGTGTGCTCCGGTGGTGAGGGAGGAAGCCGGTCAGACATGGCAGGCCCAAACGTGTAGGGAGGGTCTGCTGGGAACGTCTGGCGGAGTCCCCTGTGAGACGGAGCTTCAACTCTCATCTCCGGCAAAACTTCGAACACGTTCCGAGGGAGGTGGGGGACATTGAGTCTGAGTGGACCATATTCCGTGCCTCCGTTGCCGAGGCGGCTTATCGAAGCCCTAGGGGGCACGGTCTTTACCCACAACTAAATCAAATGGGAACATGAGAAAATACATCTGAGGTACTTGGTATGTAAAATGAGCCATAATCACAGTTTATACAACTACTGAGCTTCTGTTTTTAACTAATATCAGCAGATAGATTTTCATGGTTATTTACACTCATCTTTAATTTGGGGATCTTGTTCACAAATGAGGGAAGAAGGGAACGGGAGATCGACAGGCGGATCGGGGCAGCGTCTGCCGTGAAGCAGGCGCTGTGCCGGTCCGTCGTGGTGAAAAGAGAGCTGAGTCAAAAAGCGAAGCTCTCGATTTACCGGTCGAGCTACGTTCCCACCCATCTATGGTCATAAGCTTTGGGTCATGACCGAAAGAACAAGATCACGGATACAAGCAGCCGAAATGGGTTTCCTCTGCAGGGTGGCTGGGCTCTCCCTTAGAGAAAGGGTCAGAAGCTCGGTCATCCGGGGGGACTCGGAGTAGAGCCGCTTCTCCTCCACATCGAGAGGAGCCAGTTGAAGTGGCTCGGGCATCTGGTCAGGATGCATCCTGGACGCCTCCCTGGTGAGGTTTTGGGCACATCTACCGGGAGGAAGCCTCGGGGAAGACCCAAGACAAACTGGAGGGACTATGTCTCTCGGCTGGCCTGGGAACGCCTTGGGGTTCCCCTGGAGGAGCTGGAAGAAGTGGCTGGGGAGAGGGAAGTCTGGGCCTCCCTTCTGAAGCTGCTGTCCCCGTGACCCGACCCCGGATGAAGCAGAAGAAAATGGATGGATGGATGGATGGATGGATAGAAGCTGAATGCTGCTTCTCCTTGTTTGATTCTGGTTCTGGTGATGCAGAGCAGAACCAGAAAACCTGAGAGACCTGCAAGGTTGATCCAACAGCAACAGATCTTTATAATAATAATAATAATACATTTTATTTCAAAGGCGCCTTTCTGGCACTCAAGGACACCGTACAATAGTAAAAAAAAACTGTGACAGAAACAAATAAAATGTAACAAGTAAAAGTAGATAAAAATAAATAAAACAAAACAATGTATCTATATAAAAACTATGTAAAATCAGGCAAACCAATTGTGTCATGTGGAAAAGGCAGATCTAAAAAGGTGTGTTTTGAGTTCGGTTTTAAAATTTGATAATGACTTTATGTTTCTAAGGTATGGTGGTAATGAGTTCCAGAGTTGGGGAGCAGAGCGACTGAAAGCTCTGCTCCCCATGGTGGTGAGACGGGCAGAGGGGACAGTGAAATGGATTGAGGAGGATGATCTGAGGGAGCGAGAGGGAATGGCAATATGAATAAGATTTGAAAGATATGGTGGGGAGAGATTGTAAAGGGCCTTTAATGTGTTGTGGTGCTAAACCGTTCTGTGATTTATAAACTAACAACAGTATTTTAAAGTCTATTCTCCCAGTGGAAAGACTCTAGAACTAGGTGATGTTCTCTATCCTCCTTCATGTGGCTCTCAAGGTCTAGGTCGGAGTCCATAACTACACCCAGGTTTTGGGCCTGATCTCTAGTTTCCAGCTGTATTAACTGAAGATGTGGTTAGATGTCTGAGATCAACAGGGCTAGCTACATAACCTTGACAGACAGAGGTCCGCTGCAGTCTGTCTCTGTCGTGAAAGTCACTGTAAAGGTTCAAATGGACTTTGATCCACAGCAGGAACTCTGGATGATCACTGATGTTTAAAATTTTAGAATTTAGCTGTGAATTTGATCCAACAGCACACAGCATGGCCACGGGTCCCATTGAGAATCACCTTCAGTAGATCAGAGCTGTGGGAGTGGCATGTCTGACACAGACCACTTCATTACGCCATGTTTGAGACAAGATTATGATACCTGGAACTTGATCAGGACTTGAACTTGATACTTCATAAATCTGTTTATTTATAATTAATACAGCAATGCAATTATTAAAGTAAATAATTTCCTGATTTCAGGAAGGACTCCTGAAATCAGGAGTTCTTCCCACTCACATGAGCTCACTCACATCTTTGTTGCCAGCCTTAATGAAGAATTCCACTTGCCAGGCTGGGCAGGCACTGTTCGGACAGTGGGGATTTGTCATCCTGTAATGTTGGCACGGGTCATTAATTGTGCCTTCCCATAAGACCAGTATGCTTGTCATTTGGGTATAGCACCTCAATACATCTCCTCAACACCACACCACGTACAACATACAGACGTACACACACACACGCACACACACACACACATATTCTCTGCTCATCCTCTGGGTGTGTCAGGGCCTGAGTGGTCTTGCCGCCCACCCTGCAGACTGGTCTGACCCACATACTGTCACTAACTGATGACCCCTCCTCCAGCGTTTTATACATTTATGCACACCAATGTAGTCATGGAACAGGCAGGATGGGTAATTGTCTCCATCTGGCCTTGTGAATGCTTATATGCGAGTTGTTTTTAGTCTGGTGCCATTAAATTTGGTAAATATTTGAGTTTAAATAAGGACTAAAAAATACCATACTTTTTATGACTGTACTCAGCAGTTGTAGTGTTTGAATAACTATCTATCTCTCAATCAACTGCCAGAACTTGGGTGGATTAGCTATTTGCTTTTGATTTTGTCTTTAGAATCCCTTCTCTACTGCTGTAACAGGTTGTAAATGATTAATTATTGATGTTTTTCTGTTTTGATTTACACCGTTTGGATTTTTTTTAAAATATAAGTGTTCCTGTTTTGATTTAATGACATTTGTGGTTTTGGATAAGGTTCTTTTTTTCAGGATGCAGAAAGGTGGGCCTTGTAAAAACTGGCAGTAATTAGTGCTAACATGAACAACTGGAAAACAACTACTGTCAGCAGGATTTCAGATGTTTGTTTGTTCTAAAGAAACTAAGATTTATGCATCGTATTCCCCTGATTAAAGCAGTGAGGTACGTTTTATTTGTATTATGAGTTCATGTTCTTTTATCTGAATGTTTGCATGTGTGTTTTTAGTTTTCACGGTGATCATGGTGATCCAGATGGAAGCTAAATAACTTTCACTCAGTGGGGCTTTGCTGAACTTTGTCCAAGAGGTGGGGGGCTGGTACAGTGAAAACCCAATGGTTCTGTGTAGGGCTGAAACGATTCCTCGAGTGATTCGAGTACCTCGATTATTAAAATTCCTCGAGGAAAATTGACCTGCCTCGAAGCTTCGTTAATTTATGTTTTATCATTTAGCGCACCGTGTTTCAGCCGGAACATTATTTGCGTTGCGCGGAGCTCTGACTTCCGCCTCTGAGTTGTTGAAGGAAGCTACGTGTTAGCGGCATAACGTCCAATCTTCAAGTTCGGCCCGCAGGGATTTTACTGATTGGTGATAATTCCGGGTTTTTATCGTTTTTGTGGGACCAATAAACATCCTTAAAATGACCGGCGCGACGCCGGGAGTTCGGCAGCCTTTCTGCTCCGGAGCTGCTGGTTGAACGGCGGGGAGAAGCTGAGGAGGATTTCTACAGGTGAGCGGAGAGACTGAACACGGCGGGCGGCTGAGGGTTGATGCTTACAGGGTAAGAGCAGCTTTACGGACGAACCGCACAATAAACTTATATCATCCCGGTCTGAACAAACGGGAGGCGGAACATGGCTGGTAGATGAGTTTCTGAACGGAGGAGCCGTAAATATCCCGTATTGCTTCCCAGGTCTACAAAAAAGTAACTGGTAGGGAAGCACAAATGTGGAAAAAATAGACTGATGTTGATATTCGATAGTAACACTGGTGTTATGGAAGATTTACCAATATTTTTTTTCTTAATTGTTTTTATCCGATTACTCGATTAATCGTAAGAAAAATCTATAGATTACTCGATTACTAAAATAATCGTTTACAACAGCCCTAGTTCTGTGT
The DNA here is from genome assembly GCF_904066995.2 of Poecilia reticulata. Classification (NCBI taxonomy): domain Eukaryota; kingdom Metazoa; phylum Chordata; class Actinopteri; order Cyprinodontiformes; family Poeciliidae; genus Poecilia; species Poecilia reticulata. The sequence continues at coordinate 2,157,409 of NC_088842.1, forward strand.
TCGGCTGCCGTTGACAGAGAGACGCCTGGATTGGACATCAGTCAAGAGTTCTGTTCCTTCCTGCAGGAAGGTTTCTGTTTACGTCTTAGAGTGGATGGAAAGCCCATGATTGACCAGTTTTGTTTTTGCTTTTTGCACATATGTTTGTGGTGCATGTGTATTCATGTGTATTGTAAAGAAAAAGACAATAAACTTCACATATGTCACTGACGAGATATTCAAACCTTTTACAGTAGCAGAAGTACTTTGATTACTTAATATGCTGCATGAACGAACCAGTACATTAGAGCAGAGGAATGTAAAAGTATTGCATGTGAATGCAAAACCTTTGTGAGGGAACGTGGAAGAAAACAGTTTCCTATGTAAAGAACTTTCTTCGACTCCTTTGGAAATTTTACATGAAAAGGTTTGAATGTCTTTCCATAACTTTTATGTGGGCCTTGATTGCCTATTTTTTCTCTAAAGGATTCCCATACAATATATTAATTTTCAAAATAATGTAAAGCAGCCCACAATTTCTTGCATTATTAAATAAAATCCTTCCATCCATCCATTTTCTTACACCCTTGTCCCTTAGTGGGATCAGGAGGTGCTGGTGCCCATCTCCAGCTAACGTTCCGGGCGAGAGGCGGGGTCACCCTGGACAGGTCGCCAGTCTGTCGCAGGGCAACACAGAGACACACAGGACAAACAACTAGACACACACACTCACACCTAGGGACAATTTAGACAGACCAATTAACCTAACAGTTATGTTTTTGGACTGTGGGAGGAAACCGGAGTACCTGGAGAAAACCCACCATGCACAGGGAGAACATGCAAACTCCATGCAGAAAGACCGGGGCCGGGAATTGAACTCAGAACCTTCTTGCTGCAAGGCAACAGCTCTACCAACTGCGCCACTGTGCAGCCCTAAATAAAATCCTAAAAGATTTAAATATCATTGCTTATAAATATTAAAAAATAAATATGAAATGCTAATGTGGCGATTTGAGTCCGACGCCTAACAGCACAGGTTGGCTTTTTTCTAACCTGTTTATTTATGACCAAAAACTGCTCCAGCTCAAAACCCCGTCAGTGTGTGGCTGAATTAAAACAGCTCAGTAAAATCACGGGAGACTAAAAATTCTCCCGTGATAAAAAAGATGTATTGGCAAGTAAAGCAAAATAACTGATTTCAGGGGATGATTAGTTTCTCTGCTTAGGTTCAGGTTAGTTTCAATAGTTATCCCCTTGACAAATAAAATAATTATTAGAAGACTTCTATTTAGTCAGATTATGTTTGTTCTAATATCAAAACTTGTTTGATGATCTGAAATCTTTTGTCTGAAACTTTGGACCAAAATGTAAAAATAAACAAAATCTTTCAGGAAGACTCACAGAGCTGTAATTTATAGATGTGACTTCATTCAGTAAAGCAAGTGACTTGCTAACGTCGTTGTGCCTTTTATCAATCTGTTTTAATTATTATTGTGGGTGATCCTTGTGCAACTAACTGTTCGATATGTTGATAAATGTTTAGTTTTATGATTTGTACAAGTTGTCGTCTGAGACTTACATTGTGGTCTGAGTTTATTTTTTGATTGGTTCAAATACATGTTGTGTTGAACATCTTTGTGTCATTCTTATTGTTTTTTACCTGTTCTCATCAGCCTGAAAAGCCTGTTTTTCCCATGTTAATTCCTCCATGCTCATACGTAGAAACAATGGCTCGTCTTGTATGTCCTAAGAATTCTATTTACACATTCTGGCATCAATACTGACAGCTTATCACTACCTCACAGCACGACCTAAACAAAGCCCGCGTTTGTCTCTCTTTAAGGGTGGAAAGGATTCCCATATAAAGGAAATAAGCCTGTGCTTTCCTTCAGCACAAGGGAGGAGGATAAAGAAAGTGAGCAAGACAATCACAGACACTCTAATGAACAGTTTTAGCTTTATTTATTAGTTTTTGGAATTTCCACGGCTAATTTGCTATGAAATGCAGCTATGGACATGGAGATAATTTCCTGAACAAAACCTTGAGTAATTAGTGTGCGGCCAGATGCTGGAGAGCATCCCCTGGTAAAAATCCATTGGCTTTGGCTCAGAACAAGAGCAGGGAGAGGAGCCAAAGCATTAGCTATTTTTAACCCATCCTTTCCTCCTTAAGATCCCGCCTCACTTCTTCCTCGTCCACACCGATCGTCTGCTTTGTCATTTCCTTTTTGTCTCATCTCCCACCAGTTAAAGTGAGTGATTTCTGCCAACAAAAACTTTAAGCTGATGGCTGAATTTATGCCCTACAGAAAATTATCAAGTGAAAAAATGTAAAGTATTATCAAGCCTGTAAAATGAACATCCCTAATGATTTCTGTTTCAAATTTCTTTGCACTGTCTGTCACCTCACCATTGAACTAAAATGTTGCCTGTCATGTTCACAACTTCAATTTAAAATACATTTTTCACAGAAACCCTTGTGTTTAAACTGTTATTTTTAGCCATAGAAGTCCCAATAGAGTTTTTAAAGGAAAAAAAACAAACTTAAACTTACAGACTGTTCTTTCTTATCTCTATTGCATTGAAAAACTTATTTTTTTTATAGTTACAGCTTCAGTTTAGTCAACAAAATATTATATTAAATAACAAGCAATAAAATCGTTAATCAATTTAAACCAAACATGGTAAATTTTAGAACATTTTAAAATATTTAAGAGCTCATATGGTGCTGGGGACAAAATAATATTTGTACTGATTAAACCTAATAGATGGGTAACTGAACCTTTGACCCAGAAAAGAGAATTTCCTCTTAAAGGGGATGGTCTCTGCTGGCAAGGATAGTCTTGGTAGTTTTCACAATCTGCTTATTCCAGATATCAGCTAATTGTTTTACTGACCATTTTAGCAAGGCTGAACAGACTGTTGGTTGAAGTTGAAAGGATTGTCCCTAAATGTAACAGTCCACTGTTTCCACTGGAGATCCTCCAGTAGTTGTTGGGACAGCATGACAGCGAGTTTTCCTGAAGCATCCAACCTTTTCCTTTGCTTAACAGATGATCAGCCTCTAGTAATGTTTCTCATGCCACTTCATACAGGTCTATGTTGAATCTCCCTTCTGCCGCAGACCAACTATAACAGTGCCATCTGTAAACTTCAACATCCATCCATCCATCCATTTTCTTCCGCTTATCCGGGGTCGGGTCGCGGGGGCAGCAGCTTCAGAAGGGAGGCCCAGACTTCCCTCTCCCCAGCCACTTCTTCCAGCTCCTCCGGGGAAATCCCAAGGCGTTCCCAGGCCAGCCGAGAGACATAATCACTCCAGCGTGTCCTGGGTCTTCCCCGAGGCCTACTCCCGTAAACTTCAACATGAACTGTTTAAACTTTACCTTTAATAACATAAAGTTACCTAATTTTTAAAGTGCAATCAGTAATATTTTTATAACAAATTCATATCAGTAATGATTTCTTGGTTAATGTCAAGTTGTCATGACAAAGACATTTTGAATAATGTCAACTTTGTATTAAAAGTGTCATAATTTACCAAATGACGATTTATGACAACAGTAGTGTTATCCAACAAATTAATAAATAAGGAGGTAATACAATAAAAGATGTTTACATGCCAAAATGACAAAATATCTAAATCTATGGAAAAAAAGAGTTTGAATATAACATGCAGATAAAAACAATAAAGCCTTGACAGACTTACTGTAGATTTGTTAGAATTTCCTTTGAACCAACAAGATTACTTCTGGAAAAAGGATGCTTATCTCAAAAGATATGTAATAGTGTAAGTTTGAAAAAAGTGTCTGTCTTTATCCACATTTATAAAGAATTGGTATTTTAATAAATTTCCTGCACCCTGCTAGTCAGTTGAATGTCTTTATTTACGTTACAGCACTCAAACCTCTCTGACAGCTGCTCACCTTCTTTTTGCAAGTTTTTTTCTGGTATTTTAACTGTTTGCATTTGGTCAGTTCTAGTGATTGAGCTTGGAAGGCCTCTTTTCCATCACCCTAATCTTTAGCTCCCTTCAGGTTCACAATCAATTTCAAGTTGTGTCTCTGTCTGGGTCGCTTCAAAATGTTAATACTGCTTCCAGTCAGAAGAAATGTGTTGGCTAAAATAAAAAAATAACTTTAAACCTACATCTGTCCGGGGTGTGAATAACTGTATAAGCAAAATGATCAAATTAATGTCTGCCGTAAAGTCAATATAAAGGCTAATTTGAAAAATGACTAGAAATGAAATTAGTTGACTTTAAAATCTCTGAAAATTGCTCAAAGTCAGCATTACCTTGATGACAAAATTCTCCCTCCACAACTGTGTTAACCAACAGCTGATGTTTCCACGCAATGAAAGGGAGTCACACAATAACGCCCTCATGTTCAAATGGATTACACTTGCACTGGTTAAGTCTCAATAGTTTCATTGGCGGCTGGTTGTGGAGTGTGTGAGGCTGAGCTGAACCGAACAGACAGGCAGGATCCTGGTGAACATGTGCAAATTGCCTTGGCAGAGGGCAGCACTCCTCTTCCTCCTCAAGCTCACTGTCTCCACTGTGGCCAATTAAGTGAATTTCAGCAAAAGAGCATTTTATTAGTGCTTGCCCACAGCCACAGAATATGGTGATATATTCTTCCTTTGAACACACAGGAAAACAAATTGGCACATTAAGTGGTGAATGGCTGAAAGAGGTTTTGCAACCCATGCCTCCAGCACAGGCCTCGGAATTTGAAAGTATGCCGATTGAGAGGCAATCCCTCAGCTTTATCATTCAGCATGACAGTATGGGGCTGCACTGTAGGACTCAGATGGGGGAGGCCGATACCAGATGTCAGCCATTAGCTCTTTCTCTCCATCGCTCTTCTCTCCGCATGCACAGATCCATATGCACGCCCTCCAACATAGACTCCCTCTGCTCCCTTTGGCAAGACCAAGCTGTTTGCTTTTGTGGCCTGACAAGCCCTTTCTATTTATCTGTTATTACACTGGAAATGTCAGATCCAAAAAACAAGAGGGGACCCGAGAAGTGTTCCAGGACTGTTGGCCAATAGTCAGTGTTTACTGCCACTCTTCCTCTCGTGGAGCTCCAGCCTTTACTCACAAACAGTCCCTCTATTGATCATTCTCACGTTGGGAAATCACACACGCACGCACACACACGCACACACACATGCGCGCGCACAGTCTTAGTGGACCTGTATGAGAGTCTTTCTATGCTACGGAGTCCTGCTCCTTCTGCTTTAGCAGCTAAATGAGTTCTGCGTGTCACAATCCTTCCTGGCTAGATGCCCTTCTGCCTCCCCAGCACTGCATCAGAGGGACCTTCAGCAGTGCTAATGAGGATTAGGCTGTTTGTGTTGTTTACATGTGTGTCACTCTAATCCTTTTAGCAATAAGCTGTTTTGCAGGAAGTGTTGGTAATTTATGCATGGCACAATTTTCATAGGATTGTACTCTGACAGGACAGACATTCTTCATCCTGTAAGTGTTTACCGAGACATGGGGTAATTTGGCAGATGAAGATAAGATCTGGTTTTGGCCCACTACATGAAATAAAGATCCAGAATAAATCTGTATCCAGTTCCACAAGTGTTATTTGAGGGCCAGTGTGCAGTGCTTTGCAAAAGTATTTGTCAAGGGTTAAATAAGCATTGGACATGACACAATGTGTCATACTAAACATATTTCTGAAGGTGCTGTTGACATGAAATGTTCACCAGGTTTTAATGACAACCAAAGAGACAAAAACAAATAAGGTCAGAAATGAAGCTGAGTCATCAAGCACCCTGACCTCCTCTCTGTTTAATACTCTCCTTTTTTAGCCACTTTGTTTAGAGGAATAGCTGATTTTCTAGGTTTGCACTGCAGGTTGTCATACTATTTCTGTTTACAATCATCCATCAAAGCTTGGGATATTGTTTTATGACCTAACCCAACAGTATACCTCTCCATAGCTTTCTCTCTGACCTGTCTGCTGTGTTCCTTGGTCTTCAATCATACTGTTTTTCATTCATGTTTTCTGAGCTGCATTAACACCGAGGTTAAATTACTGAATGCAGTTGGTAGCGCTGGTGTTATTGAATTGCAGCCACAAAAACTGAATTTATTTGTTGAGGCTTGGTAAAAAAATGTTAGCTGGTTGTCCTTATCGAAGGCGGTTTCAGTTCAGACACACTTTGTTTTCATTTGTTCATCCCTGTCAGTTCATACTGGGATGACATGACTGACATGTTGAAAGTCATGCTAGGTGAGTTTCTTTCTTGTTTTTTTTTGTTGTTGTTCATTAACATCAGTGTGTAGACTATTTAATCAAGAAAGTCCCATTTGAGATAGAGAACTTCTTTTGTGATGGAAGTCCTGACCAAGAGGCAGCAAAAGTTACACAACAATTACAATTGAATTACATAATTAAAATGCCATACAACTGAGAAAAAACATTTCTAGTGCTCTGAGTCTGGACTTAAAGGTGCTCAGTGAGAAAAATGTTCAGTTAATTTCCAGTCTGTTTGCAACTTGTTCCATGTAAACAAAGTCAAATTAGCAAAGGTCCTTTGTGGGGAAATGGAACAGAGAGCAATAAATGATCAATTGAACTCAAAGAGTAAGAATCAATGCTTTTCTATTTGATTAAATCACATGGCCTTATGAATAAAAGTGTACCAAAGTCCCAACCTCCATCCCAGTTCACAGGATGGGCCAAGGCCAGCTTTGTGCAGTCTTTAAGACATTTTTGTGTACACAATTTCTTACCTTTAACTTTTCAAACACATTTTCATATTTTTGGGCTAAAGATTTTTGTCTATTTTTTTTTTAACAAAATTGAGCTTAAGGGCTTGTGGGCTTCTTCAATAAAGCTGATGGTGCTCTCTGTTTCGTTTATAGACAAAGGTATTACTAAAACAAACAGGTTGTTTTTTCTCCCAGCGATTTAGAGGAAGCAGGTCATTCTGGGTAATCGTATCATAGCAAAGATTGTGATCAACAGTCGATGAGTGTTTTGGGGCAATTATTACCAAATGAAGGAAACAGGAAGGACTGTGATGAATGCACGGCTGCAGTATATCTAACATGAGGTCTGGAATGGCTCTCAAAATTATACAGCCCTGTTAAAATGTTTTAGTGATAAATAATTTAAAAACATTTTACATATAAGGTCATACTTAATAAATTAAAATATGCGTTTAAATGAGGCTCGATTTTCAGAGAGTACAGTTAAGGAGGTGTTAAACATACTTTTCATGAAGCCCACATTTCTGTAATAAAAATGTTTTTTGTTGTTGATCAGATATAAAATTCTTACAGTCAAATAAATGTGTTTTCTTTCGCTGTAAGAAGAAAATCATTCCAATTAATAGAAATAAGTATTTGAAAACATCAGTGTGCAGACTGTAAAATGAATCTAGTGAATTTCAGTTAGTGAATGGGAATAAATGAAACTTTCAGAAACACAATGAACCCCCAGTATTTCTGGCGGTTGGCTAAAATCCTTCAATAACTGAGACTCCCTCTAAAAACAACTATAAATGTCTATTTTACCAAATCAAGTACCACAAACTCTATGAATAGAACATAAATACAATATTCAGTAGTAGGCACAATGGAAGCCATATTTGAGGACTTTGAAATGCCTAGTTGCTGAAAGGTGCTGTGCAAATAAAATTTGATTTGATTTGATTTTGATCTTGGCACTACTGCAGAAGCTAACATTAACAGACTTCTTTATTTCTGCTCTTGGAAGTACAGCCAATAGGCAAAAAATACTTCATTTTGAAATTATATGTATATTTTTAAGTAAAACAAATGTGTCATTTTAACAGGGTTGTGCACACTTTTGAGAGTCACCGTACAAGGTACATGAATAAATATTATCATGGATGGATTTTCACAGGAAATATGAAAGCTAATTAAAAACCTGAAAGAGGCAGTAATGCATGATCACACTCTGCAGGCCTGTTAATGCAGCCTTTTATTTGCTAAAGGTTTGGAGTCAGGCCTAGGATACGGGCCTGGCCCTGTCAGTCAGGGCATGCTGCCGCTCCCTGGGCTTTTGTCCTCTCAACAAGTTCCTCCTACAGTCCCCAGAAGCCCATCAAAGGCTGATTCTCCACGCTGGCGGTCCAGCCAAAGGCAGGTGGGAGGCAAGAAAACTGGGGGGAAAGCAGAGAAGGCCAGCGGGCCAGAATCTGAGCACAAAGACGGAAAGCTGCTTTCTTGGCCAAAGAGTGAACTGAAAATTGTTCTGACCAATCCAGCAGAGACCCACATCTAAGAGGTAATAAGATTTTTGCCATAACATATTTCACATATTCTATTCACATGCTCATACTACAGCGTCAATAGAGAAAATTCAGACAACAGACTTCCTAAATCACTTTTACAACATGGTAAGTCTGAATCTGTATAATAGATTTTATAGACATGATCTGAACAAGGCATACAGCAGTAAAAATTCTTACTATCTGTACTTGCAATTCCAACAAATTTTACCCTAGGTCTGCTTTTCTTTCAGCTTCCAACCTCCATAAGGGGTTAACATCTGTATCACACTGCAGAGGCCAGTTAGGCCATCATACCTGCTGCCCACTGGATTTTGCTCCTGTTGTCCCATTCCCTTCCCTTTCAGATTTTAAACTTCCCTTGCCACCTTCCATTTTTATGTCGGTATAAATGAGTTCCCCCACAAAATCTTCAATGCGTCTTTAAAATGCGATAACTCTCATGGCGGTGCTGTGACATTGACCCCCCCAGCAGGCCAGTTCCGGTTCAGTGGCCAGGCCTCCTGCTCAGCAAACACACAGGCAAACACACACAGTCTCAGATATCTGCACATCAACACACTGTGTGTGTGTGTGTGTAGGGGTGTGTGTGCGTGTGTGTGTGTGTGTGTGCGTGTGCGTGGGTGTGTGTATGTGTGTATGCACCCCAGGTGCACCAAGAGGAGCAGTTAAATTTCATCATTACCCTTTCTTCCCTGTGTTGGAGCTTTTTATAGGGCCTTTTTACAGCGCACTCTGAAGGTGCCACTCTTGTCCCAATGGTGCACAGGAGAGAGATAGATGGAGAGAGACATGAGGGGAGTCAGATGAGTGAGGGGAGGGCAGGATGGGAAGAATGGAAGGTGGAGAAGCAGGATTTGTGCTGGAGGGGGGAGGGATGGAGGTGAGAAAGAAGCGTGCATGAACAGCCACGAACATGCCCACCGTCAGGTGTACAAGCTAGCAGGGCCACTGGGGAATGAGAAAAAAGAAATGAGAAAAAACACTGAGGGGTGGAGGGTAAAAAGAAAGGATTGCAGCAAGGGAGAGTGAGGACCATCAGCTGTCAGTTTCACTGCTGCCTGCTATAAAAACAGTGGTGAGGGTGCTGGATAAGGTATATGATGAATGGGCTGGAGACACTCATCCATCCAACTAAACAATTTATGGCCACAGAGTGGTGTCCAGACGCGTCAAGGAAAGAAAGGACTGAGAAAGAGAGAGAAAAAGAGGGGGACGGAGGCAAAGAGAGAGGGGGGTTATGTTTTTATGCATTAGGAAGGTATGACAGACTTGTGATAGGGAGATGGGGTGAGGCACAGATAGAGGTTTCTGTAAATCTGAGTGGATGTTTCTGAGTACATATCTAGTCATGGCATGCTGGTCTCCATGCTTGTGCTCTGAGCGTCTTGTGTGCATATTTCTTTGACAAAGCCTCTGCACCAGTAGGAAGATGACAGACCTGTGTTCTGGAAGATGTATGACAATACATCTGTGTAACTCCGATCAGGACCAGCCATATCAATCTTTGCTATCAGCACTGTCCAACTCTGCTTTATGGTACCAAGCAGGAGTCATAATGACATGTGGAATCCAGCTCCGCAGAGTGGTGTAGATTGATTGGTAAACAGACACAGCTGGTTGAAATACACTTGTACATCACTGTCTGGATTCAGCAGGTCCTGTGAAGAGGCTGCACTTTGATTGACGCCAAACCAAAAGCAGCTTTCAAAAGCAGAACAACTCCTCATGTAGAGTCATGGCTGTCAGTCTGCTGTGTTTTGGGTTTTAGTACAGTACAGTTTCCATACTAGGTATTAAAACTTGTCGCAAAAGTTATCTCACCTTACATAATTTTAATATCATTAATAACTGCTCATACATATAAGTGTATAATTACAATAAGAAAGTGTCTTATTTCCAAAGTAGGGATTGGAAATAAGACATTTCAGAGGAAAGGATGCAGAGATGTTTGACATTGTTCTGTCAGAAATTCCACAATGTATTACTTCACCTATAAAAAACTTTTTGAAATGGTGCTCAATATTATAATCCCAACATTTTGGATAAACAATTTTAAAGGCAAGTGTAGGAATGTAGGACAAAGGATGCTTCTGGAGCACAGCAGAATCTTAGTTGTTTTTCACTGCTTATATTGACTTTGCACAAATGTGTAGTTCTTGGTAATTATTTATAGGAGTAAAAACAGATGTTTTATTACTCTATTTTTCGTTTTTGAACTCCTTTGAATAATTAACTGACTTTCCAATGTTGTTTAAAACTAGAGTCAATGGACTCAATCAAATCAAAATGATTTTTTAAAAAAAGTACCTTGAGCAAGGCGCGGCAGTGATAAAGTATGCAGCCCATGTACACGGCCATCACAGGTTCAAGTTCAAGTTCAGTAAGATGATGACTTTAAATTTTCTTCAAAGGTCTTCAAGGGCCTAACAATGTCATCTATTGAGATGGAGAATCTGAAGGGCCTGTCGAGTTCTAACAGATCTCGGACCCAAATTAAGAAAATGACTGATGCTGACTCAAGCCCATTAACCACGATCTTGTATTTGCAAAAGAACTCTTCCAAAACAAAAGTTCCTTAGAGAGACCATGTCTCCTCCAACACCGCAATCTTACCTGTGTGAACTGTGCAACAGAGCAGCAAATATGTGTGAGAAAAAGTTTTATTCTCCATCTCATTTGACTGGTGAGTCTTTCCACAGGTCAACACTGATGTTCTCCTGTCTGACAAAGAACCTCTTGAAGGATAATGCCATCCCTCCTTTGGACCATGCTGCATGCTTATTTCTCTTGTTTGTGTTGTTGTATTTTGTAGCAAATGCATTTTGATTTTAATGTTGAGTATATATAGAAATATGGAAACAAAACAATCCAGTAATACATGTTTATTGAAATTTTGTCAAATATTACATCCTGATTCTGTCCTAGATATAACACAATGTAGTCAAGTTCAGTTCATAATGCCAGTTGGTAAAACCGTTCCCATCTACAGAAGAACAACTGATGCTTAGGAACCTCAGAAGAAAAAAACATAAACGTAAACAACCATGAAACACATATTTCCACTTACTTTGGTTCAGTTAAATCCAGAGCATTGATGTAGCCTGGATTCTCAACTCCATCTGGGATTTCTCCCATTGACCATGATTTCTCCAGCAGAATTTCAACCGGCCAGTCAGAGAACAGAAGGATTGGTAGAGAATGATGACATAGATTTTCTGCACTCTTGTTAGAATTGTAGACTGTTGACGGCAGCAGAGGGAGTGAACAAAGCCATTCAGTCTGTGTCGACAATGCTTCCAAATAATAAAGTTGTAGTAATAGGAAAACGTTTTATTGCTGTCAAAGATGTGGTTCAGCTCAGCACTTCTCTCTTCAGAGAGGATAACAACTGTTTAAAGTGCACACCACTTCCTGTAAGCTTCATTAGATAGCTGGCGCTTCAGTAATTGGATGAAATCAGATGATTTAAAACTTCAACATAGGCCATGCCACCAGCGAGCAATCATTTCTCAATAGCCTCTGTACAAATCACTGGTGGTGGGTAGGTTCTTTTTTCTGAGTTTTTGATTGGCAGGGGTGGGATATTAAAGCAGCTGCACATTCAAAACTACTGCTGCCCTCTTCAGGTTATTCTGACTTTCTTATACGAGGTTTTCCCTTGTATAAGGAAAAATACATCCATATTTTAATACATCTAATGCAAATGAATGAAACCAAGTAATGTGCATTAATGAGGGGAGCCAGTGGCACCATTTTCTTCCGGTAATTTTTAAACTTTGGATCCATAAAGATGCTGAAGCACATTGAGTTTCAATTAAAGATCTTTGCAAGCAAAATACAAAGTTGAGCAGCCTGCAGAAGTAAATCTAATCAAAAAATTGTCATAGTAAAATAGCAGCAAATTTGAAGTGGCCCACAATAGACTTCATTTAAATCCACAGCTTTTACCCTTGGTTTTCTTCCTAATGTCACAAAAAATCATCACAATTTTCTTTATATTTTTAAGCAGTTGCTTTTCTTTGAATCAAACCTTTATTTCAGAGGTAAACTTCAGGGACACTTCTGATGCTCTTTGATAAGGAGTTGTCATTATTCACTACTGTGAAAAGATAAACTGGATACAAATCATCACAGCATCATTACTGGTTATTAGAAATAATTTAAACAGTGAAACTCGTCCTGCTGAGTCTCAATAATACCTACATTTTTAGAACAGTGCCTACTCTAATCAAATATAAATACAAGACTATTTCTGTATTACCAATTAAAACTTGCTGCGTCTTGGGCCTTCTAATTTAACGGTAGAGGTAACAGTATGCCTTCTTCACAGGCATTGTGTTGTCTGTAAGTTGTGCCAATGTTACTGCCTTGTGTTTTTTGCCAACCTCAACAGGGACTGGTCCTCAGCTCAAACCCCATGCCCTGGGTCTTTGCAAACTCTCCCATGTGCATATGCTCCGTATGGTTCAAGTGCAGTTGCCAATTTTCCACCATCTGCTTGTGCCCTGTACTTCGACACAGAGGCAAGGTCTCTGCTGGGTAGCAACCGCCACCCTTCACCTTGCCGGAGCAGAGACGTTTTAAATGTTAACTTGCAGTCTGCAGGAGCTGAGAATGATCCACAAACCACACCACGGTGCCAGCTGAATGTGCTCATGTTAAAGGAGATAGGACATATTTATGACTCTCTCTTCTGATTTTTTCACACCTCTGTTCTTTATCTACCCCCTTTCTTCATCTCACCACTCTAATGCTGCTTCTCTCTTGCTTGGTCTTACAAACAGATGCCCACCAACAGTTTGTCTGCATAGGTAACAGAGGTAAAGAAGGTAGACAAAAGCAAGAATAAAGAGGTTAGAAAAGATGCTAAGCTCAAACCAAAGCATGTCTGATGTTAGCATTTAAGTGAACATTTCTTGTGTGAGGCAGCAGTCCAATTTCAGGATGCAGTACTTTACAGGTGTAAAATTCAGAAATAATTCAGAATGCATGATGATGCATTTACTCTACTGTCCAAGGAATGTCTTGAGCTTGCAGATGTACAAGAACTCTTCTTCTGCAACATCAGGGTGCAGTTTATGATGGCAACCCTCACACGCCACAAGTAAATAGGTACAAACACACACACCCATCTGCAGACACAAACACATTAGGCCATGAATATAGGGCTAGCTAAGCAGATTATTTGAAGGAGGCATTCACCACATAAACGCTGTGATTAGTTTCTTTAATTGTGAGACTTTCAGAAACACTAAATGAATCATTAAATGGCTACAACAGCCTGGAGATTGAGCTCAGCTATAGACCTGTGTTTATGTTCTGGGTTCTCAGGTCCTTGGCTCAATTCACACAATACACACCACCATCTGCTTTTCATGCTTTGTTTCAATGTTCTGTTCTAGGAAATAATTCAATATTTTTAAGATATAATGTCCTCTTATTCAGCCTATTGTGATCTGTGTTTTCTGTGTATTTCTTTTGAGGTTTTTCTGTGTTTATTAGCCTGTTCTCCAGTGAGTCTCTGTCTTCCTCTGTCTGTTTGATCCCAGCTGTGTCTTGTTTCTTTGATTACCCTCCCAGTGTATTTAGTCCCACCTGTTGTCTTTGTCTCTTGTCGGATCCTCGTCGTGTAACGCCTTGTTCCCCGTTGTTCAGTTCTGTGGACTATTTCATTATTAAAACCATTATTCATCACTTCAACCTGGGTCTGCCTGCATCCTCCCTCACCATCCAACCACCCAAATCATGACACAGCCAAGACATGTGTCTGACTCTCTCAGTCTTTCTCTCATTGTTAGTCTCTCTTTCTATGTCTGTGTATGTGTATGAGTGTACCAGGTTTTCATATCCTTATGGGAACCTATTTCTGTCTACAATGTCCGGTTATGGGGACCGTTACTTCTTATGGGGACATTTTCTTGGTCCCCATGAGGGAAACTGTTTTTCTGGGTTAGGATTATAGGCAAGGCATAGGCTGTAGAAAGTCAATGGAAGTCAATGTGAAGTCCCCACAAGTGATGAAAACACGACGTGTGTGAGTGCGTGCGTGTATGTGTGTGTGTGGTTCCTGCTTTGTGTGCATGTTTATTCCCTCTGTAAGGGAAACAGTGGTGGGTGGGCTCAAAAGTGGAGGGGGGTACTTTAACGGTCTTTTGAATGAGATAAATGGTTTACAGATGGTCCAATCAATATATTCAAATAAGACAAAGAGTCTAGCAATGAGCATTGAGAAATGGGGTATGGGTGATGGAGGTCGGGCCCCAAACACTTCGGGTCATGACCGGCATCAGAGCTTGTGGCGAAGATGCAACACAACTCAATCCATCTCATCGCAGTCAGCTAGGGTAGATTTTTTTAATATCCCAAGTATTCAATATTTACTATATTTTGTTAATTCACATGAAATTGATCAAATTAATCATCGCTAAACAATTAAGGCAAATTAGTTTTTAAAGTCAAACCCAACCTAGTTACATGTAGTCTAAGTCTGCTCCAGTTAAATAATAAAAAACACCTAAGAAAGTTATCTGTCCTGTCAACATCTTAGTAATATTCTATAGAGTCGTGACTAAGAGAGTGTTAACATCTCATCGTGGTACTTCAGCAGTCAAACAGCTGACAGAATTGAAAGAAGCTGAGAGGGTGATTTAAAACTTCAAATCCTTTCCAAGTTCAGTTTATTAACTGTGTTTATAGCTTTCAATCAAGACTGAACAAGCTGTGTGATTCTTGATAGAAAAAGTTAAATGTTTCAGTGGGATGTACATGAAAAAAGACAGTAACATTCTTTAAACTGTGAACATTGATTACTTTCCAGCTTCATTAGTTTACTTTTCAAAAAGTTATATAACTTAACATTTGTTTGTTCAGGATTTGAAACAGTATTGCTTACCGTTTAGCTTATCAGAAGGTATTAAAAGTTCATAGCATTTTGCCTCCACAATAAGCCCACAGGCTACGTAGGTTTCGTCATATTTCCTGGTCTTTTTCTGCTGACTACCGTTACTTGCTTTATTTGCCTCTGCCATGTTTTTCTGTTCACAGTCACAAACTTCTCCATGTCTCCTCCAACTGCTCTGTAGACTGGTGAGCTGTGGAGGCTACTTCTTCTACTGGGTTGAATAGGCAGCCTGTTGACTATTTTGAGAACTGCTGCCACCTGGTGACTGGAGGTCCCACTCAAACTGTAACCCTACTATTTGGGAGGCACTGATCTAGTGAAATGACTGTTTTCAGATTCTGATGAGGGCTTTTAAAATCCCTTACCAGAGTCATAATTTGATGCAATCTTATTTCTGAGGATCTCAGACAGCTTTGGATTTTACCCACTGTGTTCTCTCTAACTCTAAACCAAGTGGGAAATAATTTCTTTCTCACCAGAAATAGATTTTTTTATATACTTTTTTTTGTATTTTGACTACAGTTTTTTTTTGTTGTTGTTGATTTATTATTACTACTTGAATTTCTTAGGCTTGTTGGTATTGATTATGTTAAATATTCATGTTGCTTTTCAATCAATCAATCAATCAATCAAATTTTATTTGTATAGCACATTTCAGCAGCAAGGCATTTCAAAGTGCTTTACATAATTAAAATAAAAACAGCATGTAACATTAAATAAACAGTGAGAAAGAGATTTAAAAAAAAAAACATTAAAACCCGCATCCCTTTAGGACTTCAGTTAAACGCCGTTTAACTGGGATTCTAACCCTCAGGGACTTTAGTCAAAAACACCGTTTGACAAGGACTCCAACCTCTAGGTTTTTAGTTGAAACTCCGTCAACTGGGATTCTAAACCCCGTAGAACTTTGGTTAAACGTCATTTAACTGGGACGTTTTCCAGGGGGTTTTACATCATTAAAACGTCGAAAAGAAATAAAAATAAATTAAAAACATTAAAAACATAAAAACATGGAAGACATCAAAACCCGCACTCTAACCCTAATTTAGCCATAAGCAACTCTAAACAATCTTTAAGTTGAGATTTAAAAGCACCCAGTGTTTCAGCTGTTTTACAGTTTTCTGGAAGTTTGTTCCAAATCTGTGGTGCATAGAAACTGAATGCTGCTTCTCCTCGTCTGGTTCTGGTTCTGGGGATGCAGAGCAGAACCAGAAGATCTGAGGGGTCTAGACGGTTGGTACAGTAATAACAGATCTTTAATGTATTGTGGTGCTAAACCGTTCAGTGATTTATAAACTAACATCAGTATTTTAAAGTCTATTCTCTGAGCTACAGGGAGCCAGTGTAGGAACTTTAAAACTGGTGTTATGTGCTTTTATTCAAATTTCGTGCTTTATCCATAGGACCTGCTTTGTCCATATTCTCAAGAATCACTGACAAGTACAGCTGGAACTAATTAGAAACATTTAGCCATCTAGATGTGGTGAAGACGACTTATGTGTAAAGCGGAGGAGAGGAGTTAAGAGGAACTACACAGCTCTGACTGCGTGGTGTGGTTATTTAGTGGCAGAATGACTGGTTTATGTATTTCAGAAACTGCTTAATTGAGATTTTCACAATCAATTATCAATCGGTTTTACAGAGAATTTATGAAAAATGAGAAAACATGCATTGAGCATCAGTTGGGTGGAGAGAAATTCCTTGTTGATGTAAGAGGTTAAAAGAGAACAGACAGACTGCTTCAAGATGATAGAAAAGCAGCAGTAGCTCAAATAACTACTTGTTATGTCCAAGCTATTTGAAAAAACATCTCTGGACCTTGAAGTAGATTGTCTCTTGGAGTGAAAGACCACACTAAGTGCCACTCCTGTCAGCTAGAATTTTAAAACTTATGCTGCAATTCAGATGATATGATTAAAATCAGGGGTGTACAAAATGGAGACCAATGCACTGTATGCTTATGAAGACTTTATTTGATGATTAAACATGATCAGAAATAAGTTAATTGATCTAGAACAATAAAGCACACTGCCTGGTCAAAAAAAGGTTGCAAACAAAAGAAAACGGTAACATATTCTAATATTTTGTTGGACTGTGTGATGCACCATCACTCTGGAACTCTGATAAATCTGGACTCATCAGACCACATGACAGTCTTCCAGAGTCCAATCTTTATGTTCCCTAGCAAATCGAAGCCTTTCTTTCTTGTTTGCCTCAATGATTAGTGGTTTTCTTAAGGCTACACAGCTGTTCAGTCCCAGTCCTAAGAGTTCCCTTCACATTGTGCTTGTGGAAATGCTCTTATGTTCACTATTAAACAGCGCCTCGAGTTCTACTGTTTTTTCTTTTCTTCGATTTGACATCAGATGTTAAGTGATCACCAATTATGATCACTCAGGATTTTTTCTGGCCACATTTCTTCCTCGAAGACAATGGATCCTCACTTTCCTCCTAGTTTTCACTAAGGCGTTGTTCTTGACCCAGTTTTAGTACTTTCTGCAATCTCTTTAGTTTTTTTCTGTTTGATTTGACCCTTCTCAAACAGACTGACATCTTTTCCATGACCATAGGATGTGTCTGTCCACATGGTTGTTTAAGAAATGAGAAACAACTCATTGCACTAGTTGGGGTTAAATAACTTGTTGCCATCTGAAACATAATCTCCCATGCAGTAATTATCCAGTAGGAGCCTCATGCCTATTTACTTAAATCACTTACTTCACTTACCTGAGACACTGTTAACAATTGTCCATTTTAGAGATAAATGTAGCAGAGGCCTTCACAGTCTCATCACCAAGCAGTTAGCTTCAAACGTTCAGTTTCCACGACCTTTAACATCAGGTGATTATTTTCAACAATAAATGTTCTTTCACTTTCCTTCACAAGCAAATACACAGTATACAGGTGGGGAGGAGTACATGTTGGATGTGTCAGGACAACAGGAACAACAAACACACCCACACCGGATGGCAGTTTTCAGAGACCAGTCAATGTGACATTTATGTCTTTTCAGTGTGGGACATATGTTAGTAAAGGAAGAGACCCCACACTTGTAGAGGGAAAACAGTAAAACTGTACGCACTAAGACTTGGGTCAAGCAGAACTTCATGCCCAGAAACCTCTTCTGCTGGGTACATGTGCTGAAATCACCACGTAGAACTTAATGCTGTGTGTTCATATTAATCAAAAATTGGTAACATGTTTTATCAGCAATTGTGTTTTCTTTAAACTGTATACAATTCACAACAGCGTCTTGACCTCCCACCTTGGAAATCTGTGCTTGACACAAATAACTTTGGCTCATATATGCCCACATAATGTCCCACTTACACCCTGTCCCTACACATCCTGAGAGGGGGGTTTAAAAAATTAGAGCAGCTCAAGTGGGAAAACAGCACCCATTTGTCTTTGGGATAATATGAGTGAGGGTGCATTAGAGACAAATAGCATCCACTTCCATTTCCTTTATCATTGTCAGGTCAATTAATAGGCCAAGGATCCTGAGTCACTAGATGGAGGCAACACACACAAGCGCACAAAGGGAGGTCTTTCAGCTGGTGACCTTGGATGCTCCTCCCAACACAAAAGACCCCCAGAGATGGATGCCTCTTTAGAGAGCTCCGAGTCCCTGGAAGGATACTGTTGCTGACACCTCACAGACACACACACATCACGGAGTCCTGTGGAGAAAAAAATGACATGCATGTGCACTGATGGGTTAGGGGCTCAAACTAACACTGGAAAACGCTCAGCCAGATTACTTATGTACAGAGTGGAGGCTATTAGTATCATCAGATGGAGTAGAGGAAGTAGACTGATTGAAAATCCCAGCTGTACTATGCCCATTGTGAGGTTGCATTGAGAGCCATGAAGAACCTTCTTTGACTCTGCATTTATCAGTCTGGTAGATTAGAATGTCACCTGGAGGGCAAGCTGTCTTCCTACTGGGAGAAGCTCAGCACTCAACATATTTTATACATTGTATTGGTGATGAATGATGATGATGAGGATGATGATGGCTGTTATGCTGGTGACAACCTTAAGTTGAGTTCTTATTGAGTATATTCAAAGTCAACCATCACATGATTTTAGTTGTTGCTTAGTCATCCTTATCTCTAATTCTTAATTACAATAACGACCTGGCAGGGAGGAGAAAAATAAAACTCTAGACTGTAACTGTAATAATCTCTAGGCCCACAACCTAATCCAAACAAGATAATAAGCATTTTCTGTGAAAACTGTATTTGTCTGTATTTTTTTAACTAATGGGTAAAAAAAAAAAACCCAAAACAAACAAACAATAGAAACACATTAGGATTCTTGATACACTATGTCCCATCACTGACATTATCAGGTATGGTAAATCAGACTGAGCTGAAATACAGTCCAATTTTCCTAAAGTTATGTAAAGACATAATTTACATAATTTTATGTAAAGACATCTTTACATAAAATTATGTAAAGACAGCTGCAAACATATACTTGTTTGCAGTCATGAGCACACCATGTATTTCAGAGAACTTAAAAAAGACAGTGAAAACAGTGAGTGTTAGGCTTAAGCAAAAGTCACTTAAACCTAACATAATTCATACCTTCAAATGTTCTGTGCATTGAACTTCTTGATTATCAACACATGTCTCATGTCGCTTGTCGCATGTCTCATGTCGGTTCCCTCTGTTCGTTGCTTTCTGTGAAGTGAAAGAGCAAACACTATTATGTGATAGGAAAAAATTATGCCAAGATGAGCAGAACTCAATATATGGTAATTATTTGACATGATATACTTACACAGTGATTACCGTATCTCCAAGGCTAGACAGATACAGTGAGGAAAGCGAGGGAAGAACAGAATAGTGAGGAAGATGAAAGACCCCTGATAAGAATTTTTTTGCTCCCCTCCCTACATGGTGATGTACAAGACTCTGTGAAGGCAAATGGGTCTTCCATAAGTATCTTCACTGATAACTCATCTCTATAGGGACTGAAGCAATTCTGAGCAGGGGTAGCTCTGGCACATAGATCTTAGATCATACTTCTGTCTAGTTTTCTGTGTTTTGACTGTCTATAAATACCCTGTGCAGAGCTGGACTATTAATTTTGTTGTACTGCTTACTGTGCAATGACAATAAATCTAATATAATATAATCTAATCTACAGTCAACAAAATCTACAGTACACACAAAAAGTCAAACCCATAGTTGTGTTACGTCAAGCAAACAGGTATAGCATACTGAGGTAAAAATACACAGACGGAATGGGACGAAGTCAGCTAATATCCTGAACATTTGCTGAAACACCACATACACCAAACAGTGATCAATTACAGTATGTTTTTTTTCCCAGTCTAGTACATACATCTTACTGTCTGCTTTTGTCTCCTATTGGTTAATTTCTGCAAATAGTCCCACTGTGGAGTGTACATTTGACCAGTGCACAAAAGTTACAAACGTTTTTACAGACAAATGCATGCATACAGACACGCATATCTTTGTACTTCTATACAAACTGAAAACTTAGTATAGTCTTCCATTCATTTTTAGTAACTGCATATAAACCTAGCATAGATATTCTTCCTAACCAAAAATCAAAAAACAAATGCTAGTCAATTCCTAAGTCTAACCTTAACCAAACCTGATTGACACCATCTCTCTAAATCTAACTGGCAGAGTTCAGTACAACTGCAAAAAAGTTAGGACCAAAAAGTGTCCTCATTCCTTTTGATTCCTTATAAGGAACTATGATATTCACTTACTGTGAAGTATTTATGATCAAAAATACAAATGCATTCCTATGAATACAGATGTCTCCCATTATTTCACATAAACCTTTCCCTTCAGCTAGCTGTGCATCATAATTTCATACTCTGCTGTGTCCAGTTGTTGATGTGAATTGAATTGTAAATATTTTTTTAAACTAGGGAAACATTTACTGTATTAAATGAAAAGTTTTTCATTCAGAGCCAATTGCCTGAGCTCCATATCAGGAAAAGCTTTTGACCTGCTGAGTTTGGCTGTGTCCAATTTTTCTTCATTACATTTTAAGATATTACAATACCAGGCAAAATTGTTTTTTTTATCCCCTTAGCAGTAATTAATTAGTTGTGTTAAAATACAACGTAATCCTTATTTTAACTCTGAGAATTCATTGTGTTTCATAACAGACCGATGCTGAAAGCTCAAAAGGATGGAAGAGAGAAACTTTGCTGTAGTTTGTTCGGCCATCCTGTTATCTGTTTTAAGTTTAGCACTCAAAGTCTGAATCAATAGTAAATCTATGTGTCAGAAAAGAGTTTCTTTTGAAATAGCTTAGCTTCCTCTTAGTTTGAGCCATCTTCACTTAGTAACAGCACTCAGACTGAAGAGCATTGTTTGTCAAGCAGCATGGAAGTGCTTATGTATGATTATTGAAAAAAAGATTTGACTTTTTATTTTCTTATTAACGTGTCAATGCTAAAAAAAACAAAAAAAATCAACGCTCCTACTTAGCAGTATTAAGTATAATTTATTAAGAATAAAATTAGAATGAAATGTTGCTGGAAGAAAACATCCATAAAATCATGTATCTTACATGTATCTTATATCTTACAATATAATTTTTTTGTATTTACTTGTCCACAAATATGTCAGTGTGTCTATGGGTGAATCTCTTCTCTAATAATTGTATTTGGTATTTCAATATTTTTGACTTAGAAATCGCAACTGTTACTGACTGAAAAATATTGAACTTCAGATGGAATTTTCATCTATTATATAAAAGTATATTCCATAGATCGGACCAATAACGATTACATTCAGCCATCTATAATTGAGCATGTATGTAAATGAGAGCTGATGTGCCTGAGCTCCTGTTGTTAAGGGTAAAGATGTTTCCATTTGTGCTACAAGGCTTTGAACACATGGTCAAATCTTTGATCCATAACTGTGTTAGGATGAAACAATGTTTGACTATCATTCTTAAATCATTATCTGGTGCAACATGAACAGATGATGACATCAAAAAGAGATTTGTTGTGTGATTTCTGTATTTTATGCACTTCCCAAACTAGACTAAGTTGACCTCTTCTTATCTCAGCTTCTCAGTTCCTTTAATCATGCCTCCTCCTGTCCTGATTGAATATTTATTGGCTTATTTATTCTTAATCACAGACAGCCGCTTGTCTGTCCTTTCAAATTCAAGCTCCTTGTATATTGCACACACATGCTCACGCATGGACTGGTAAATGAACAGCTGAACCCCCATTCCTAGTTGCCCCTAGCATTCTCTCTGTGTGCTTGTCAGTGGGTATGAAATTAGATTTGTGCCAATGAAGTTGCATTTTTTAGCAATCAAAAAAACAAATAAATATGAGATTTTAAGAAATAAAAAATAAAGGCAATAACTTCTTTGGTGATGTTGTGTTCAGCTTAATCTCCTGCATTTTGATACTGGTATGAAAATCTGAATGATACATTTCCCGTTCTATTTACTTTGTAATACTGTGACAATTTATTTGGAATTTTTGCAGAAATATCTCTGGCAGATGTGACCTTACACCTACCTGATAATTTAACTTTCAGGCTTATAAAAAAAGCATTTGTGCAGAGTTTATTTCAGGTGAAGCTGGTAGGCCAAAGCAAAATAGTTTTATTTGTTCAGCACAGTTTCAGCAACAAGGCAATTCAAAGTTTTTACATGATTAGAAAGAAATGAAAACAACAAACAAGTAAAAAAAAACATTACATTGTAATTGCAAAGTAAGAGATAACAGTTTAAACAGGAGACAGTTAATGATGTTCCAAAGGGAACTAAACAAATAGGCTTTTGGCCTTGATCTGTAGGAACTCAGTCTTTCAGCATCTTTGCAGTTTTCTGAAAGTTTGCTCCAGATTAGAGCAGTATGAATGCTGCTTATTCATGTTTGGTTCTGGTTCTGGTAATGCAGAGCAGACCCGAATCATTAGACCTGAGAGTCCAGAAAGGTTGATACAACAACAGCAGATCTTGAATGTATTGTGGTGATAAACCGTTCAGTGATTTATAAACTAGCAACAGTATTTTAAAGTCTATACTCTGAGCTACAGGGAGCCATTGAAAGGACTCTAGAACTTGGTGATGTTCTCTATCTTCCTGGATTTAGTCAGAACGCCAGCAGCCGCGTTCTGGATCAGCTGCAACTGTGAAGCTGTGAAGATGCTGTTACAGTAATCAATGTGACTAAAGATAAACACATGGATGAGTTTCTGGGTGCTGACCTTAGATCAGGGGTGCCCAAAGTGGGTCCTGGAGGGCCAACATCCTGCATGTTTTAGTTCTCTCCGTAGTGGTAGTAACAACCTCCTCAGCAAGTCAGTATTCTGCTTAGGCCTTCTAATGAGCCATCATTTGATGCAGGTGTGTAAAACCAGGAAGAGAACTACAACATGCAGGATGCCGACCCTCAAAGACCCACTTTGGACACCCCTGCTGTAGATTGTTCCTCTTTCAGTCCAAAAATAATAATTTCAGTTTTATTTCAATCAGTTGGAGCGCATCCCTGCATTCATTTGATCTATGCTTCTCCTCCTGATCACAACAATCACTTTAGGTAATCAGCATGTGTGGTTATGTGTTATCTCTGCTCCTCATTATAATTTCAAGCTTATTTTCCATGAAGAGCCCACACACCTCACAGCTGCATGCTGGAATCAGTTGTTGCCTGTTTGCTGAGTGTGAAATCAGACTGTTTAGGATAGCGGTTCTCAACGTGGGCAGTACCACCCCCCAGGGGGCATTCAGAGGACGGCAGGGGGCGCTGGCGGACATTTTTACAAAAGACGGGCGCTGGGATGCCTTTGGGGGGCGTTTGGTCGAAGGTAAACTTTACACCTTAAATGCACAACAATGCCATTTTAGACTTTGAGCAATTTGGTAAAACTGTATTGTGTAACATTAAACCATGCTTGGCTGCAACGGTATCGATGGCAGCTCTTCTTCTATTCAGTGTTTGTTAGCTTCTGTTAGCTTCTTGGCGCAGTTCCGTTCTCCTGCTACTGGTAGCTAAAATCACGACACCCTCACTGTGTATCTCTCTGAAAAATGAACCTATTTAAATAAAGAAATCAAGAAATCCCTCCATGAGTGATATCACGATAGAGAGCGTTCATTTTATAGCGTTAACACCGGTACTGTAAGTGGTCCGGTATGAAACGGGTGATAGAACAACACAGCACTTTAAAATTTCAATAATCAAAATATCAATATTGTTTCCATTGTTTTAAAAGGTTTATGTCAGTCTGCCTTTTCCCCATCGATACGTTTCCCGACCGCCCTGCACCTTAGGGGCTTAAAAAAAAAAGACGTTCACATTGCGCAAAACTCTGAAACAGGAGAAGCGGGACATAAAACGGAGCAACGAACTAGATATGAATTATGGCATAAAAACAAAGAATCCGACGTTGAACAGTGAAAAAACATCAACACATGATGTGAAACACATGATGATTAGGTGGCGCAGCAGGTGATGAGTGAAGATTACTGATGGTCAATAAATGATCAAATAAATCTAGCAACAGGAAAGAAACTAAAGTGGACATAGCAATAAACCAAGAGAGGATAATACTAATCAAAGGAAACTAGATGGAAATGAATGAAGAACAAAATGCAAGAATAAACTAAAAAACTATAGTAAATGCAGAGGAATAAACTGGTATGGCAAGACCTTTCGAGCAATAATTAATACAGAGACTGTATGGCAAGAATAAACAGACACTATTTCCAGATAAAAGACAAAATAATATTGTTGAAATGTCATGGGCTTGTTGAAACCACATCTAGTACTGAGAATAAATATATCTTACAGACCATAACAGTAAGTCACTTATTTATGTTTTTAATCAGATTTGATATATTTATTTCTTCAATATTATTTTTCATGTCAGTGTTAATGTCATGAGGCTAATGACTCCATGACACTTTCAATTTGACTCATTAGGATTTGATTAAGAACCAGATTTGTTCTTTGTAATTTCTGTCCAGTAAAACTATTAATCTATAATCAATAGACAGGTCTATATAAAGATATAATCCATGTTTCTGTCTCATATTTGTATGGCATTAAAATGATCTGGAACTTTTGTTTTTCCACTGAAAGCTCTGGTTTGCACAATAAATGCCATGTGGGTGAAGTTTTATGGATGATGCTCTGATGTCTCATTCTCCTGAAGGCAGCACAGAGCTGCACCACCAGAAACTGACAAACATTGAAAAGAAGAAGAGCTATGATTAATGTAGTTACAGTTCTGTCCATGTTTTAATGTTGCAGAGCTCAGTCCACCCATCCATCCATCCATTTTCTTACACTCTTGTCCCTTAGTGATCAAAGTTCAAACTGGCATGTTGTTCATCTTTTATCTGGTCATTTTGTGTAATATTTAACAACTAGAAAATGGCACAAAATAAGAATATTTTTTCCACTCTGATTGGCTGCCGTTACCAAGTTTAACTTGAATGTTCATTGCATTTTTCATAGACATCTGTGAAAATAATTTCTATTCACATGGCTTTTTTGTTCTCTGGGAAATAATTTTTGATGATAAATACAGAAACAAGCATAAAAATCAAAACATCTACAATAATGATAGTAATATTAATGATAAAATAATGGTCAGTGGAAAGTAGCTTGCAAATTCTTTGGTGGGGGGCGGTGAGGGACCTGGATATGGGCTAGGGGGGGCGCTGGCCCAAAAAAGGATGAGAAACACTGGTTTAGGAAGTGCATTGTTACTGAGAGGGATTACACTGGACCCTTCTCCACATCCAAATCTCACATTTCCACCACGGAACAAGGAAGGTTGCCTTGTTTTTAAGAACTATAGCATCTCTTTCTCTTAACAAGGTCTTCATACAATCTGAATGTCAGCTTTTTTTAAATGTTTTTTTTTTAAAACATTAAAATGAAATTGCACAGAGTTTGGTTCAGACTAAGAGTTACCGTTAATGGAAACCAGATATCACATTAGAAGTAAAACCCAGTCCTAAACCAGTCCCACTGCAGTCTGAACCTTATGTAAATGCTTCTAACCTTGTTGCATCCTCACACTCTCCTCATTGTACCTCAATTTATTCTTGTTTTTTCAGCAATTTTTGTGAATGTTTAGGTTTGTCCTGTTAACTCAGAAAGTCTTCGTGAGCTCAAGCTAAAACGCATCAGAATGCTCTAGGTTTTTACTTTCTCAAAATGTTTAAAGGAGTTCTGCTGTAAAATTATGTAGATATTTTTACCTGAGAACCACAAACCAGTCAGATCAGTTACCATCAAATCATACCTTCAGTTTTTTATTCCTGCACCTAAGCCACAGTGGCTCTGGTGCTGCTTTTTCTTCATCACCAACACCTAATCTTTGCCCTTACTAAAATATGTTCAGTAGTGCAAGTGAGATGTTTTGTAATGCACATGTCAGAACATTCCAGGCACTCATGAAGAATTTGATATTCTCATGAGTGCCTGAGAATATCAAGCACTCATGATATTCTCATATATCAAATTTGGTATAAAATGTGGAATTATATATCAAATTTCTCATGAGAAATTGTATATATAAGCTTATGTGTCATTTGTGTAGCTCCAAATCTTACTGTAATGGTGACACATCCTTCCGTCAGTGCGCTATGCTACCAGTGGTCTTGATATGTAAGTGTGGGGGATCAGTTGCTGAGGACTTTGGATCAAGGAACCCCCCCCCCCCCCCCTTCCATTAAAATATGAGTCTATTATCTGTTCTTATGAATGTTTTGTTTTATTAAAAAGCACTGTTTTTTTGTCCATGTTTAGCTGAATATTCACGTGTATGTTGGTAGCTATTCGGACTGAGAGTGAAACAAGTTTGGACAGTGATCAGTTTCTAACAGGTGCTTAGGGCAGCCTCGGGTCAGAAGGGTCCTAAGTTTAGAAGAAGA
Organism: Poecilia reticulata; assembly: GCF_904066995.2. Taxonomy (NCBI): domain Eukaryota; kingdom Metazoa; phylum Chordata; class Actinopteri; order Cyprinodontiformes; family Poeciliidae; genus Poecilia; species Poecilia reticulata. Next base: position 2,184,487 of record NC_088842.1, read on the forward strand.
AGAAAAGATGGCGAATGTAACCGTTATAGTGTAACGCACGGATCGATGAACGTGTTTTGTATGTTCAGTTCAAGGAAGTACCACCGCATGTCTCAACACCACTTTTGTTCGAGTGTGCAACACAAGTCTTTTATAAGATTTTTATGTGTTGTTGTGTATCATGTCTTTGTTGTTTTTTTATGTCTATGTGGACCATGAGTGTTGAATAAAGCAATCAATCAATCAATCATGTGCTTTATGTGCTGTTATGGAAAGACTGAGCTGTTGGTTTTTAGGAGCTTACATTTGGCAAAGAATTATTTGACACATGTGATCCTGTTACTGGAAATGTGTTCACTGACTTAATCAGTCAAAACTTGTATGTAAATTACAATCAGCAGGGAAATAAATCTCAATTTTAAGACCAAGATTCGGACTTAAAATGAGAACGATGCTTTTCTTCGGCTGATTTCCTTTTTTTGGACTGAAAAGTATTTTCCCAGGACCTTGATCATCTTGTATCACCAAACATGACAGTATCTGTCAGAGAACTATTCCCACATAACTGGTAGAAGCCCAGGTGAATGACTGTGGGACCCCACTCAGTGCTTCACCTCCCTGATGCCCTGACTTTTCCACAAGCTGTCTTGCTCTAATTGAAGTCACAACAGACGTGGTGTATCAATTCTAACTTTGCCATTAAGGTTTAATCGGGTGTGCAGGAGACCAGCCTGCCAGACCAAAGGCTCTTTTTGTGAGAGTCCCATCTGTTGGTGATACAATGGCCCCCAGACCGACCCCAACCCAGAGAGAGAGGGTAAGTGGGAGGGTTGACAGGATGACAGGATAGACTGTTCCACTCGACGCAACCAAAACCCTCCTGCCTCGTGTCTGTCTGGACAGTTCTGCCATGAGGCACACAAACACAGACAACTGGGAACTTATTTAAGAATTCTAAGGCCTCATTATTTATATTACTCATATTACAAGTTATCTTGAATAAGGTAGATTCTGAAGTTTTGTTGTTCTTGTTGTTTGATTATATTTTTTTCGAAAAATCATTTAATATTCAAAAGTAAAGAAATAAAGATGCATGATTATATTTGCTAACTAAAGCCTCCTCAGTCATCTTTATGTTGAGATGTTTCTATATTTACTATATATAGAAATATACAGTAAATAGGGTATAAATGCACACACTGAGGACACTAACCTAACAGAAACACACTCCTTATGTTTCTGTTAGGTGCATGCAGGCAATTTGCAGGAAGGTCATAACCCTGGTGAATGATGTGAATGCTGAGCTACAAACTTTCATTGCTGCCACACACGTTATATTCATGTATTTATGTGATGAACTGCAGAGTTGGATATATGGGTTTCACCGTGAATAAAAATGTGCCAATTACTCCCTACCAATGCTGAACATGTTTTGGTGGAGGAAGTGTGATGCTGTGGGTCAACATCTCACTGACTGTTAATATGACTTTCCATCATCTTAGTTGTTTCAGACCTGAGATCCTGAGATCAGATTATTCAACCAGTGGGATGTTAGACCCTACACAACTGAGGAATCTGTTAAATGAATAAGAGAAAATCTGGACTAGAACATTTTTGTGCTTGGTGGCTGATGAGAAAAGACAGAGTGAGCTAGACAATAATTTGCAGCACATAAATCAGGTAACTATTTGGACCACGTTGCTTTAACATCCCCATTCAGATTGATGTGATACTCAACTGTAATAGAAACGAGTCAAGCCAAGAACGTTCCTGGAAAATTAAGAGCCCTGGTTACACACAAGATGACAAGTTCATACAGATGCCTGCAAAGCTGGTGTTAGCATGTCCACATGAAGCAGACTTCCACCTGTAGGTACTTGTGTTGCAAAAGCCACATCACGTCTGTTCAAGAAATAGAAAGAAAACTAAAAGAAATAGAGAAACGATGTCTATCAGTAGCATCATGTGTTGTGAGAACTGATTTGGACCCATTGACTGCAGGTTTGTGGTGGCCTGATCTGTGCCGCACAGCTTGATAATATCACCAACTGCTGTTGATCCTGCTGAGCTGCTGATTGTCTCAGTAGTTTCTCAGGAAGAGGCCTTTGATGGAACACCACTTACATACTTTACACGAGTGCTGCAGTGAGTCCATGCTTCACATGTCAGACACGGAGCGGGAACAAATGAATGCTCACATAGCATCTGGTGAATATTGAAACAGTCTTTATCATGATGAAAGAAATCCTTTTGAACCAAATACACAATATAAAGATGATACAAACTGATGGTGATGAAAATTATAATAAGGTCAATGATGGACCTATCTGAGCCAGTTGAAATGGTTACTGTTCTAGAGTGATGGTGACCCTACACGCACACCCCTACACACACACACACACGCGTACCCCCACACACACGCATGCACACAAAGAACAGTTTAGCACAATACACAGGCGGCCAGCTCAGCAGGCTTCCACAACCCAGATGACACAGACCTGACCTTTATGTGTGTGTGTGTGTGCGTGTGCGTGTGTGTGTGTGTGTGTGTGTGTGTGTGTGTGTGTGTGTGTGTGTGTGTGTGTGTGTGTGCGTGCGCGTGTGTGTGTGTGTTTGTTTATGTGTGTAATCTTGTAAGAACCATTTTTCCAACAAATACTCATGTTGTGAGGACCCACTGTTCATTATAGGCCTCAAAGCCTGGAGCCCATCAGAGGAAGTGCTGGTTTTGGGTTAGTGATTAGGTTTAAAGTTAGGCGCATACTAATAATGATTAGGCTCAAGGTTGGGTTGTAGAGAAGAACAAAAAATGAATTGAAGTCAATGCAAAGTCCTTGTAAAGATAGAAAGACATAATATGCATGTGTGCGTGGGTGTGCGTGTGAGTGTGTGTGTGTGCATGTGTCCAGTCACTTGGCTATTTTCATGGAGGGCTGTCACTCCCCTCTCTTTTAGCTGCCAACAGCAGCAGAGGGGGGGAGCTGAAGTGGTGGGGGCAAAGTCAGCAATAGCCCAGGCTCATTGGGGTGCAACATGAAGGTGTGTGTGTGTGTGTGTGTGTGTGTGTGTGTGTGTGTGTGTGTGTGTGCATGTGCGTGCATGTGTGTGTGTGTGTGTGTGTGCGTGTGCGGGTGTATGTGTGTGTGTGTGTGTGTGTGTGTGTGTGTGTGTGTGTGTGTGTGTGTGTGTGCAGTTGGGGGAAGGATGGGGCAGGGCTTGGGGACATGAAGCAGTGGAGCATTGCACGTCTGTTTATGGCTGTGTGTGATTGTTCTTGCTTGTCTATTAATTTCACATTGACGACAAATGATTTGCAAATGACACACAAAAAAGGAGAGAGAAACTTCAGGGTTAAAATGCATCATCACAAGATTCAGAAAAGGATTCCTCATCTTAATGTAACATTTGAACATTTTGGGCAGAAAAAAAAGACAAAACATAATACAGTACCTAAAAAAGTATGGAGGGAAAAGTTTTCCTCCATCCCACTACATCAGTGGTGAACAGCCCTTGAACAGGCTTGAACAGGTGGATGTTCTGGAACTAGACCCATCCAGAACATCCACCCTGTTGCCTTTAAACCATTGCTTGTAGCTTTAGTCGGAAGCTTTGGGCGTGTCAACAGTGACTTCCTCATTGCTGCTGTTCCATAAAGCTCTGAGTGGTGAAGAACCCAGGCAACAGTTACCATCTGCAGAGTCTTTCCATCTCAGCTGCTGAAATGGAGCAGCTGAGATGGAGCTCATGGTTACCTCGGGTCCTCTCTCACCAGTCTCCTTGGATAGTCTCTCAGGTTGTAAGAAGAGCCTGACCCAGACAGATTTACACATGGCATGCTCCTACTTTTTCTTGATGACGATTGATCTGAACTCCATGGGTTGTTCAGGATCTTAGAGATTGATTCGTATCTCTACTTCTGTATTGTACTTTTTTTGGAGTGTCCTTTAATCTTCATGCTGTAATGTTAACCAGGAATACTGATGAATCAGAACCAAGTGTCTTTAAGTTACAATCACTGGAGACACACTCACTGCACACCTCCATTCCAAACAAGACCTTTAAGAGACCTGGGCCGGCCTCTTAAAGGGGTTGGATAATTATGCAATCCATCTATTTTGGAAAAATCCATTTTCATTTAGACATTAAAGGTTTAACCTTTGTAGATTTTTTTTGTCCAAAAAGCCAAGTTTTGTTGCTTATGATTAATTTTTAAAAGCTGTATGAATGGTGAAGCTTACAAGGGAGTGAATACTTTATTCAGGTTCTGTAAAAGCTTGCCTTCCTGTTTGTGTGGGAATGAGATGGGAGACTTGAAAGAGAGAGCATCAGGCACGGAAGGTACCCCCTTCTGGTTATCCTCTGAGGGTTTGATGATACTAAAGACACTGGAGAGGGCCCCGGCTGTGACCCAGACACACACACGCACACACCCACACATCCTCCAAACCAACCATTCTGTTCTCTTTACAACTTTACAAAATAGGCTTTTAATTTAGCTGGACGGCAGGGGCGTGTGGGGCCCGCCAGCATCAATCATCATGAGGAGGCCGAGGAGCGCCGGCCGTCCCCTGGGCTTTCTCACTGACGAGGATTCCCCCAGCCCCACCCCCAGACACACACTCAGTCTCACACACCCCGCCTTATGCTCTTTTGTACAGACACTCGTTTGCAAGACCTGAAGACCTTATCATTTTGTATTATCCATACACATGCGCATGCTGATGGAAATGTAGACACACACACTCTCCATTACCCTCAGGGTGCAGATGATGAGACCAGACTAAACCCAGATGGGAAGCGGGGGTGACTGTGGAAATAAAAGATTACTACTTCTCAGTATTTTTAAATCACATTTAATCATCACAAAACTAGAACAAACCACATGGCAGTACACATAGAAGTGTTTATTTTTTATGCAGCCTGACATAACTCTACTTTCTAGACCACATTTTATTTGTCTTTCCCATTTTGTCATCTGTTTTTGAATCCTTTGTACAATCATGTTCTTCTCTAAGCCAATTTGTATTTGCATGGCAAACATTCATTTCCATTTTTGGGTTCATATGCCTACTTTCGTGGTTAATTGGATTTGGATCATATTCAAATGCTCAGTGTGTACCCAGCAATAATAATATTCCAGAAAAGATCTGGATGATATCGTCAGAGATGTTGGCAGCACATCAAAGATGTGACTGGTTTTTTCCCCCTACTCTGTAAAAGATGGTTCTGAAATAACATGTCTGCAAGATAACATTCCAGAAAAAGTCACATATCACATATTTCATTTACTGTACTACAAAATGTAAACCCATATAGTGCCTTCAGTAGTAAACATAGCCCTTGAACATGAACTCAAACTTCGATACATTTTATCTGAATTCCAATAGAAAACAGTACATGAATTTGAAGTTAAAGGAAAAATGACACATGGCTTTCATGGTTTTTTTCTCATTATGCAGTAGTCAGATAACTTCCGACTCAAAATAAAATCCAGCTGAGCCAAGTGCAATACAGAAGTGGCTTTGCAGTCCTGAAGACATTAGTCTCCACAGAATGATACTGCCACTGCCAGGTTTTCCTGTGGGATGATGGTGATGTGCAGTGCTAGTTGTGTCTAGAAAGACTATCTGGATGTAGATCAAAAGGAGCTTCACTTTATAAACTCTTATGTTCTTCCCTTCAACATTAGCATCGTTCTTACCAGCCGTACATGGACTGCATGACTTGTAGTTTTACTGCCAACGGATTCTTCAGATCAGATTCTACTGATCTCTGCAGCTCCTCCACAGTTAGGAGGATTGTGTCTCTTATCCATGCTTGTCTTGCCCAGCCTGTTCATTTATTGGGGCAGCAACATTCCCTTTTTGTGTGATACTTTAGGTCAGTTTTTACAAAAACCAATAATATAAAAGTTATGATTGTAGCATGAGAATATGTGGAAAAGTTCAATAAGAATTAATTTCTTTGTGAGGCTTTATATTTAGTGAAAATTGCCTTTAAACTGTTAACAAAAAAATTCTCTTTCTTTTTGTTTTAACATTCTACCTTTATAAATTACCTGACTTGTCATATGTAGGTAAAAAAAATCATGAAAAAGAAAAGTCAAAGCCAAGGTTTGTCTTCTTGAGTGTTGTCATATAAAGTGACTAAAAGTCTGTAGATCAGGGGTGTCCAAAGTCGGTCCTGGAGGCCCGGCATCCTGCATGTTTTAGTTCTCTCCCTAGTGGTAGTAACAACCTCCTCAGCAAATCAATGTTCTCCTTTGGCCTTCTAAAGAGCCATCATTTAAAGCAGGTGTGCTAAACCAGGGAGAGAACTAAAACATGCAGGATGCCGGCCCTCGAGGACTAACTTTGGACACCCCTGCTGTAAAATGTCAAAATTCCAAATTTGAAAGCAAATATTCTGTGAAAAATGTGAAAATCCCAAAAATCCCAAATCTATTTCCAAGGCATAGATGTCCAGCTCCAGTCCTCTGGGGCCGGAGTCCTGCCAGCTTCAGATGAGTCTGCTGATGCTTAGCATGAGAGTAGCTTTATGGACAAAAATACATTTTCTACCAGGATTTGTTCACATAATTTTCTTTAATCACTGATGTGATGGTAAACTCCTAAGGTGGATTAATCAGCAGTTTTAACCCGATCGTTCCTAGCTGTTTACTTGGCTGGTGCCACATTTCACACAAAGTATAATCTACCAAGTACAATATGCACAGGGAATATAGTAACTGGGCACATATAATATATTTATCCAGTTGTCCTGAATGGATATCAGATGTAATGCACTGATATCCACTGCTGGATATCAATGCATTACACTGATATCCAGGTGTGATGCACTGATATCAGTGGGCACTTAACTTGACATTGACATGTAGAACCTACAGCCTTCCAATCACATGGCCACTACTCTACCCACAGAGCAACGGTCGCTTACCAGGGAATCTGTCCCTGGTTAGCTTGAGTCATGGTGTCAGACGAGGGATACAAATATGGTATTGAACTTAATTATTTCAAGTAAAGTCAAAGTATGGTCATTTAAGGAAAATATTTGTGTATTTAGAGGACACTGTAAAAAGAGTATTAACATTTAGTTTGGAACTACTTAAAAGTTTGAGTTGACTTTCTGTAGAATTAAGTCAAAGAGATTTTAAATGTTTATTAGTAGAAAATAAATGATTTGAGTAAGAATGACTTAAATTTGTCATGTTAAATCCCCTCATGAATTAAATTATAAAAACTTAGCAAATTGAGTTGGAAGGACTTAATGAACTGAGTTGGTCAGACGAAACTGGCATTGAACTCAATTGTTTTAAGTAAAGTCAAAGTGAAAAGTTCCTTTAGCTTAAAGATTTGTAAGTTTTGAGTTAAATGAACACAAAAAAGTAAGTTGTCACAGCAAAAGCAAAAGAATTAAGTGAAATTAATGTAAATAAGTCCATAAGATGAACTGGGCCTTTTTAGAGTGTGTGTTAAGATGGCAGAGGTGAGAAAAAAATCAATGAACATTTCTGGGAAAGATTTTTACCAATTCACTTTTGCACATAAATTAAAAATTCATTGCAGCAATGAATTGTACAACTGTGCTAAACTGTTCCTTATCAGTCCTCATCTTATCAGTAGCTGTGGTTTGTATCTTTCATATTACATAATCATAAAACAGATGGTACCAAAAACAAAAACAAACAAAAAAAATGTCATTGCAAGATAAGGTTGCACTTGGAAATTTTACAAATTTGGAAAAAAGTCTTTCAAAAAACTGAAAAAGATTCTATTATCCTTTTTTCTGTAAAGATTCAAGCTTTTAAGGGGAAAGGTTTCACAAAATCAATGAAAGCCTGATGTTGAGAGGTAAAGTACAACTATATGCATAAACCTTACATAATAAAGTAAAAAAAACATACTGCAATCTTTTCGACATCACTCAGTTCAACATTCTCTCTAATTTGCTTCATTTTTAGTCCTTCTCTCTATCTCTCTGCCTGTGTCCTCATGGTTGTCTGTAATCAGATATACTGAAGCAAGAGGTTAGATAAGGAAGAGGTTCCCTAGGGGGCCATGTTGTTCCCTCCTTTCCCTCTCCCTTCAGAAGCCCCCTACCTGTACACGCAGACACACACACATTCACACACACACACTTGAAAAAAAATGTCACAAACACCACCCATCATCTCAGTGCTACTAACACCTACCACCCATAGACCTTTTCCCCTTTCAGCAACCCCCCAGCTCTATCTGAGCTGCCGGTGGCTATGTTGGTTTTAGTATGCATAGAGCTCAGCTATCTGCTCCACTGCACCTTGGCTCCCCCAGTACACGCACTTTCACACACACACACCCATACACCCCCCCCACACACCCCCACACCCCCACACACGCACACACACACACACACATCCCCCCCCCCACACACACACACACACACGCACACACACACGCGCACACCTACACACACACGCGCGCGCACGCTCATTTGTATTTCCATATTTGGACTTTGCATTGACTTAGATTCTTTTTAGTAACTGCATTTGTACCTCACCTACATGTTTTCCCTTTCCCTAACCCATACTATTACATACCTAACTTTAACTTTATCCAAAACTTAATCCACTCCATACTTCTAAGCTCACCTCCTGACTCTATACTATACTAGGAGGTCCAACGTACTAGAACGTAGCTTTAGGCCCCAAAAAGCACATTGGTCTGAAGATGGTTACTGAATAGACCAGAAATGATCCTAAATAGAATAGCTAATAAAGTGCACACACATAATTATATTTTCACAGGGACTTTGCATTGACTTCCATTAATTTTTCATTAATTTCTATATCCTAACCCTGACTTTCACCAGTAGAAGTCTAACTCTAAACCTAACATAAACTCATTCCACACATCAGTCCTATACCTAACTGAAAACAGCACATCTTCTTAAGGACAGCATTTTCTTACTGGAAAAATATGCCTTACCAGGTGGGAAATGCTAAAACACACACAGGTGTTTTTTTTATGGAAAGACACCATTGCCCCCACCATTTGGGTTGAGAAACAAACATAAATATAGGGTTACATTTGTAAAGTTACATAGTAAAACATCAACAGCAATAATTTGGTTTATTTAGCCTGCCACAGAGAAAAAATGTGGGTGTTCATCTGTCAAAGTCATATTTTCCCTGTATTATTCCTACATTTATGAATGTCAGAGCTAAAACTAAATAATTAATTCAAAAGTGAAATAATTTGCGTCTCCTGGTAGAAGGAAGCAGTTGTTAGACTGGACTGCAGGTGATTGGTGATGAGACAAGGGCTTGTTTGCTGTCTGGACTGCCAAGAAATTAAAGGTAACCTTCTGATGGAGGACAGGCTGGACACAGACCAATCACATTACAACTGTGTGTGCGTGTGTGCGTGTGTGTGTGTGTGTGTGTGTGTGTGTGTGTGTGTGTGTGTGTGTGTGTGTGTGTGTGTGTGTGTGTGTGTGTGTGTGTACTTGTATATAGAACACTAAAATTCAAAATTTACTGAGCACATATGAAAGCAGCTATACAGACACACTTTACCAGCACACACACTACTGAGAGCTGGGCCAGATTTTTAGTAGCAGCTACTGCTGGGTCCATTGCAAAGCTGCTTAACAGGACTCATCTGGGATCAGTGACAGATGGACAGCCTATCCTGGAGGCCTGGGCACAACCTGAGCTTTAGGAAACAGGTAAACCTGGTCAGAGCCCTGCAGAGCTCCCTGGACATTTACAGTGTAATCAGAAGATTTAACAGCTAAAAGGCGCTCAGACATGTATGTTACTGAACACACCTTCTGAGGAGTTTTGTCAGAACCAGTGAGTTTAGTCCTTATAGTTTGACTCTAAAAACTTCAGTAGAGCTCGAGAAGATTCACACATGGAGAAAACTAATCACTTTAATGTCAGTGTCACTTGATTAAAAATAAAAGATATTAAGGAAAGGTGTGGTTCCTGTTTCCAACCTGAATAGTATGCAGCTATGAGCAAATCACAACCCAGCAGGGAAAACTCAAAAGAACTGAGCTTATTTTTACTACCAAGGTAAAGTTTGATTTAAAAAAATCACGTCAAAGCTATGTTTAACGTTTGCTGGATGCCCATATTTAATGGTAGTTGAATACTTGACCATTGCATTGTTGCCCAAATGTACTTGACTGAGAATTAAATTAATGTATTGGAAGAACATTGAGTGAGTATGGCATATTGTTGAAATTAGATAAAGTTGCCCCACAATCAGCCACAATACATTTCCATTCCTGTGAGAGCCTCAAGTCATCACTCTGTATTTTCTACATTGAAAGTTTAGTAGAGATTTTTTCTAAAACAGTGTGAGTGATCTTTAATTACCATGTGACAAGCATCAGACCAAACACCAAATTATTGAATGTGATACTTTTTCTTCTGTGGTATGTGTTAAAAGGCCGAGAACAGTTCATTTTCAGATGTTACCAGTGTGTGTCTTCCTTTTACTCCCTGGGTTTACAATACCTTTAGCACATTCTAATGTTAATGTTTCAAGTTACTGATTTGTTTGGATTTTGTTTGCTTTAATTTGTCATGGGTAAATTTCTGGTCGTGTTGCTGCAATCCTGTGACAATCTTTTGAAAAAGAAATAAAATTAATATATTTATATAATTTTTCCCAGTTGTTTTCTGAGTCAGATGCAGGAATTCTCTCCGGAGATAAATGGGATGAATGGTTACAGTTTTAATGAAATTGAATAATGTTTTGTCTGATGATCTAGATCCAGGAAGTTCCTGGTGATCGGGGACCGGAAAACTGGGAGGAAGAGGGTTAGAGGTGAGTGTTGTTGAATGTAGTAATGAATTATGAGGAGAGGAAGGGGAGTTGGTCTTTCTGGGAGCAATAAATGAAGGAAGCCAGGGAGGAGTGATCCAGGGCATTGGGCAGGTGGTGCATTGTAGGATGGATAGATTAGATGGTTGGATGGAGAGTGAGAGGAGGATTGAGGCTGCCAGTCCAGATGTTTCTGATTCAGAGGGTTATTGCACTCCAGGAGACAGCACAGAGGGATCCATGAACTCTATAGTGAGGTACCTCAAGGAAGGGAACAAGGCAGGCCGTTTGTTCAGAAACAACTCGGGGAAACAACAGAGAACTAGAGGTACTGCTTAGGTAAGCACTAAGGAGTCAAGTAACCAGCAGCCAGCTCCTCTTATTCTTCAGCTAATAGCAAATTATGCGTAAGTGCGTGGCGGCACACTGCTCAGTGCTGCCCTCTCGTGGAAACCCATGGGGGAATAAAACACCTCAGAGGCACAGGAACCCCAGATTCCTGACAGTCTCATTGACACCGATTGTACACACAGCTGTCTTTCAGCCTCCAGTGGTACATAGAGTTGTGCTACATCTTCACAGGATCAATACATGATATAAAACAACCAAGCTCACCTGCTCACATTCTCACCTCAGGAATTTTTTCTAGTAACATGCAAGGATGTAACTTTGGACGAGTAGGAGTGGAGGCGAGGGGATTACTTGCTGATGCACCCAGTTACTGGAAGGCCTTTTCTTTTTACTGCTAAGAATAATGATAAAATTAGGATATATGTCCTGATCAGGCCTGTCAGATTAATAGTAACTTTCAACAATAACCTTTTAGAAGGTATTAAACATACTGCAAAATATAAGCATGTTAAAACGGAAGTAATCTAATTAATCTATATAATGTCTTTCAAATTTTCAGTCATATTCTAATTCATGAAATGAGTATGTATTTGTTGAATATATTTGCTTTAATATAGCAAATAATAAAGAGGTGAAAAATTTTATGTGGGTCTGGTTGGAGCAGTTGGTGAATAAAGTGATCATCAGTTTTGCTGGATTCTATAAAATGTGGCTTAAAGCTGAGATGCTGATGTTTGGATATGTAAAAATATATATTCTCTGCTTGTAAATCTACACATAGTTTGGTTTTTGTCAGTTCTGTAAAGATACAAGAGAGAAAAGCGAATTTCTCTTTTATATTGGCCAATAATTTAATTTTACTTAATTGTTGCTGTAAGAGTCATGGTTTAAAATTTAACAAACTTTGGCTCCTATGTGCTTTATGAAATATTTCTATTTGATGATTGATCTGAATATCGTTACGTTCTATGAACAAATGATGCAATTAGTCCAGGGGAAAAATGTAGAAAAACGGCTGGTTATATATATATTTTTTCTCAACCTGTCAGTTTAACGTCACACGCAGACTTGTTGCCATGGCAACCAATAAACTACAGCCCTGGGAGCTCCAAAAATTATGTTCAAGTGCATCAGGAATTAACACACACACACAAAAAACACAAAAACATTCCCCAAGCAAAAAAGTGAAAACACCAAACAAAACATTCTGTTCGTTGCAGATTTATGTTTTTGAATTTTTATTTTGCGACCATTATGAAGGAACGCTCACGGTGGTTGATTAGTTAACACCTGCTCTCCTGATTATCTGTCAGGAAATGTAGGTCGCCTTATTTTTGTGTTAATTGAACCAAAATACTCCGAAGTGCACAGCAGGAGTTCATGTTAAGGTGATAAAAGTGAAACTAGCATAGCGAACCTACTCTCACTTGCTTTATATTTTAATTAAAGCTTTTAACTGGCCTGTGAAATGTGATCCACTTGGACCTTGTTATCTTGCTGTCATAGTGTTGACAATATCGAAACTATTCGTCCCTTTTTCAGATTCTTTGCTTTATTGTGTCATTTCCCCACCACTGATATTCCTGACTCAATGTAAAACAATAGCGCATGTGGCCGCGCACTGCAAGTCTCGATGTCCAATCCACATCAATGAGCGGACTCGCCATTTACGTTTTACAAAGGAATTACATTTTACAAAGCATTAACTGGCTGTTAATGCTTTGAATACAGCACGCAGCTGCTACCGAGATGCTGTCTGCACATAGGTGCAGGTACAAAAAGAAATAAAGGAGAAGGAAGTATTGGTGGGGATTCTCCCTGTCAGGCCAAAGTTGGTGGGGACATGTCCACACCAGTCCTTCAGGAAGTTACGCCTATGGTGTCATGTTTAATTAACTGTCACCCCAAAAACACTTACATGCAAGTCAACGGGTCCCTGAGGACTCTGGTATCCTCATGGCAGTTAACACACTATTGCCTTCTGAAATTTCGTAATTCTTCATGGCATAGAATCTACAGTTCTACAAGAGATTTTGGCTCATTCTGATGCGATAGCATCTCACACTTGCTGCAGATTTGAGTTTATTTACTGCGGAAGCTGCTGGGTTACTGTGAACTCCTCATCATATTCAACAAGCCCATTTGAGATGATTTGAGCTTCGCAGCATGGAGAACTATCTGCAGGAAGAAGGCATTAGACGGTGGACACACTGTGTTTATAAGGAGAGGGACATGGTCAGCAACACTATTCACGCTGGTACCGATACACCGGTGATGCTAAGAAGCCAAACGTGTGTAAAGACAATATCCCCCACATCATGACAGAATGTGTTTTGCACGGTTTTAACTGTTAAGATCCATAGATAGACTTCTCTCTCAAAGCATGTTTGTCTGTTCGCATAGTGAAGACAATGTCCACATGCTGTCACACCCAGCTCTGTGTTACACATTGTGTTTCACACTCACTTTACAGCTGACAGATGATTTGTCAGCAGCTAAAGGATAGCATTAGCTCCATCACGGTCATCCTTGGCCTTTGGCTAGTCTCTCCTCACTCATTTGGTCTCATTTTTTTTTCTGTTGGTTTAAAATATGTGACCATGTCGGAGTAATGTTGGAAGTAAAGATGAGCTGTTTGGCCTAGAGGGAGGGTAGCAGGGGCAATAATTAGTGTATTGAAAAGTAATAACAGTATAGATTAATGTGAGAGAAGTGGAGTGGAGCGCATCATCGAGTGAGACAAATCCAATGCTGAGAATTGGCAGACAAAGCGGATGCAGTCAATAGGGATTATGTGGGGGGGCTAAGCCGCCCCACTTTTGCTCAGGAAGGCTGGACCACAGAGGTGTGGGCTGCTTTGATGACCATGGTGGCTGCTTCTGGATTGGCACTGATTAAGGCCTCTTGGAGATAGGCCTGCTGATGCCACTAACTCAGAACATGATCCTTATGGACCCTGGCATAGGGTTAGGGGTTGCACAGACTTTCTGATAATGGTGGAAGACTCAAAGGCCATAACATCACTATATTTAGCTTCCTTGAACCCAAATGATTATGATGCCTCTTTAGGGAGATGGTGCATTGGCTGCCATAGTTGAATTATTTCCAAAATAGATGCTAATTGTGAATTGCAAAATAATTTCCTTGCAAAATGTAAAGGAGTCCAGACATAACATAGATCCCAAACCAGCAAGTAGAGCCAACTCAGACACTGATTCTATGAATATAAATGGCATTAAGAGTAATTCTTTCCATGCTGTGATTATTAAATTATTTAGGATCAATTGTCTGCATTTTAAGATCACTAAATATATGGTATAGTATGAAAGCCAGCTTTTTATAATTTTAAGAGAGACAAATATGTAATCCTAGGTCATAAACAATATTTTTCTTGTTTTTTTTTCAGATTTTTTCTTTCAAGGAATTGTCTTGTTGCTGTCTAATCGCTTCAAACTAAAGCTTTTGAAGGAAGAGGCTTTGTGTTTGCTAAGTCACGTAAAAACCACCAATGAATCATCCAAAGATAACCCATGGACAAGGTCTTCTTTCTACACCGGGCAAAAAACTTCAGCGAACAAAATCAAATCATAACTACGCACTTTATTATCATTACCTATCAGTTCCTTTCTCTGTAATTATTGAGTTTGTCAAATTAAAAAATGATGCCCAAAAACGCCAAAAGGTGTAAAGTCACTCATCTGTTACATTTTGCATCAGAGCTGACTATTTTCTCCTCTTTTGTAAATAAAAAACTATCTGTTGAGTCTGTCTGAGAGCTCTTGGATGTTTGCTGTCAGGACAGTTAGCTATGGTGACTAATGTTCAGGATTTAGCTTCCAAGAAAACGTACCGGTTTCACACCACCAGATCTACATCACCATCACTGGTACACTGTCTCTTCTTCTTTTTCTCTGTTCCTTTAGAAGTTAGCTAAAAAGCAGCTACTGGTGCACACCTGAGTCCAAAAATCAAGTCATTAACAGGATTCTGAATAACTTGACAACACGGAAGAGGTAATTCAGCCATTTGATTCTAGTGTGTTGGACCAGGGACACATTTAAAAGTTGCAGAACACCAGACCTTGAGGTCTGGAGTTGCAGACCCCTGCTGTATTTTATTATTGTTCAGTGTTTAAAAGTCAGTATCAACCTAAAGTCGTGTTTTTGTGCTATAGCATCACAGCATACAACAGCAAACTATTTCTTTCTGTCCCCTGAATTTGTGGAAGCCTAGCAGTCTTGCCTGTAGCAACTTCCTTTTCTAGTCCTTACTAAAGCTTTGTGAAGACTAATTTTTCTTAAAATTCTCAAGCTGATGGACAGCTTTCATCCACAATAGAAAGACATTATTTTAATGAGTCCTGTTTTTGAAACCAAAAGGCAATATCCATAAAAATAACAAAATCTACAGTGAAACAAAACTTAATTATGTTGGAGTATGTTTTAATGTGGCAGACACAGATAATATCATAAGTTGACACATTCTACATGCTGGATTTAATTGAAAAAGAAGCACTTAGGAAAACTTAAAACTTCGAATCGGCTGCTCATCACATACACTGGGTCGTATTTGAAAGCATTCAGATTTCTTTACTCAGTTTTCACTTTGCTTTCTGCTGTTGATTACATTTTTATAATCGTGTGGAATAAGAGCAACTAAACCAATCCCTAGCAATATAAATATCTATTTGTGTTTCACAATGTAAAAATAGATATTTTCCTTCCATTTATGTCTAGTGAGTTACTAGTTAAGAAAGAAGGGTGCTCATTCAGAGCATCACGTTTGTTCAGCAATAGAAAGTAAAAAAGAGTACATGGCTTTCACTGTGGAGAAGGATGTATTCATTTATTTATTCATTCATTTATTCACTGCCTATTTTCTTTGAGTATAATTCTTAAATTTTTATGTTAATGGCCACATGGGGCAATGCAATATTTTGATGACTTATCTTCAGTGGAGATCCTTGGACGGCTTAACCGACCCATCCAAAAATAGCCGTGAAATCTGGCCAAATAATAGAGGGGTGGTAGTCTGTGAAGCGGGGGGCACGAACGGTGGATTTGTGGCAGCTGAGGCTTTGCATTCGAATGGCTTGGTCTGTCTGGAATGAAGAGACACCCCTCCCAACCCTGCACCTCCTCCACAACACCCTAAAGAGAGAGAGGCACAGAGGAGGTGTTATCGGATCCTTGCAGCTATAGCCCCGACTTGTTCCTGAATACAGAATGTGGCAGAGGACCAGAAAAGTGAGTTGTCTTTGTTTTGTCAAGTGTGCCATAACAAAATGCTGGGGAGCCCCTACTCAGTGACCCTTCCTAGGTATGCAAGCCAACACACACACACGCATGCACACGCACACACACACACACACACACACACACACACACACACACACGATTTTATGCCACCTTGTTTGACCTCATCACTTCAGCATAAATACAAAAACACACATGGGTAATGGTGGTGTAGGGATAGTACCTGACACACCACTGTTGTCATGGGAATGACTGTCTACAAGACGGTTCTAAGTGATATATACATATAAAAAGTATAAAGATACAATGCTGCAATTGTAGAGAAAAGTGTTCTCTGAAAGTATTTAGTAATTTTTTGACGACATGTTTTAAACTTTCTCTTTCTCAGAGAAAAGTTTTGTCAATATCATTAAGAATTGTGCTAAATATTCATTACCTCTCGATGTGATGTTGGTTTGGGGTGATACATTCCAGGTGGGGACTGTGTCACTGGCATTCGGCCTGTTAGGAACAGAGGTCCAGCACAGGTAATCACTCTGCTGGACCAATGTGGGACTCTGAATGGGTCATTCCATACAACATTTATTCCACACCAAATATCTAAATTTGCCAGATGCATGAATAATGATGAATAATGTTGGGCTTAATTATAGGTGGTAGACAATCACAAAGTAGTTCATAATGATGAAGTGGACATGAAATGATGCACTGTTTTCCACTTTTTTTTTTTTTTTTACAAATAAAATTATGAAAAGTGCTTGTGACCAGCCTCTTTTACTCTGACATCCCTAAATTCAATCCAGTGTAACCAGTTCTTTATAAAGTCACCCAATCAGTAAATCAATTCATACGTTTAGCTGCTGGCTCTAGTTTTGTCTGTTACTGAGTTCAACCATTTCATCATATTCATCAAGTCTCAGCCAATGTTTGTGTTTGAGAAACAGAATAAATATTTAATGAATCATCCAAAATATTTATGGCATTAAGCTGTTTTGTCTAATACAATTATACTCAGTCTGACAATGATCATAGTTAATATAGGAATATATTTTTTGTTATAAATTTTTCTACAGTCAGCTGTAGACACTGTTGACCTCAGCAGAACATTTTCATTTATTTTTATTTTTTTGCAGTGACAGTGGTTTAGAAAAAACTGCCTCACAACTTACCATTTTCTAGTAAAAAACTAGAAGAATGTGAGTTGATATGCGGTGTTCCCTGTAGGTGTGGGCACAGCCACGTTGCTGTCTGCCAGGTTACCCACTGAACCATCTGACACACATTCACACCTCCATCACTGTGGCCAAACACATGTAGACTTCTCTAGCAACCTGCTGTGTCAGAGCATACAGTTATGGAGGTGAAGCATAACAATGAATTGCTTTGAGATAAATTAAAATATTTTATTTAAATGATTATTTTTTAACAGATTTGATTGCATGAACATGCCTGCTAAACTGTGCCTATATAGGGATATGTAGGTTTAATGTTATATATTCCCCATTAAACCTTTTCTTCGTTTTACTCATTCGAGTCATATTTAATTTTTTTTTCAGTTTATTTTATTGGGATTTTTTTCTAATGGACTTTCTAAAGAGAAAGGAGTGCATAAACAAACTAGAAAATTCCTGAAGAAATTTAACTAAAGGCGTGCCAAAGTGTGCCCGTCGGTTTGGATCCAGTGTTCTGATGCTAAAAATTAGCCTCAATGCTAAAGAAAGCTGCAATGTACTCAACAGCATGTGGAGAGTCTCAAGTGTGTTGAGTAGCATGGACTTAGTGTATACGCTAAAATTAGCCAAAATGCTAATGTTAGCCTAAATGCTGGCAGTAGCATGTGGAGCATCACTAGCATGTTTTTTTTTTTTATTTGTCTTGCTCCATTCAATATAATAAACATGTCTAATTAATAATCAAACTAGCTAATAGCTAAATTTAGGAAAAAGGCTAATGCGCAAGGTAGTGCACTAGTGGGGGGCAGTGAAATGCTAATGTTTGTACTAATGTTAATGAACTGCCTTGCAGTTCACTATCCTGAGAATAAAAGATAATAAAGGCTAACCTGAGAGGATTATTGAGGCTTTTATTTTGAAATTTTCAGTAAACTTCATTTGAAATGGCAACACTAATCCCATGTGTAACAGTGGTTTGTTTAAACCAGTTATCTAATACCCAATAGAGCAATTACATGATGTAAAAATTGTCAAGGCTTTTATTTTTTCTCACTTTATTTACTGCCTCTGGATTCTATACTTAGGAAACATGGGATCTCATTTCATTGCTATGTTGATGACTGTCAGATTTATTTGCCCATGAAGCAAAAGGATGTACATTCCATTAAACATCTCCTGGCACGTCTATGTGATATTAAAGCTTGGTTGACCTTGAACTTTTTAAATTTTAATGAAAACAAAACAGAGGTGGTGGTGTTTGGACCCAGTGGCTCCTGTGAGTCCTCCTCTGTTGACCTGGGACCCTTGGAGGTATATTTTAAACCTGTTATTACAGATCTTGGTTTTAAGGTGGACAGTGATTTTAAATTTGACAGCCAAATTAGAGCCGGGGTTAAGTCCAGCTTTTATTATTTAAAGCGATTGGCGTCAGTGAAATCTTTTCTTTCCAGGCAGCATTTTGAAACAGTGATCCAGGCTTTTATTTCCACTCGATTGGATTACTGTAACGCACTTCATCTAGGAGTCAGTCAGTCGCTGCTCTCACGTCTGCAGCTAGTACAGAATGCTGCTGCATGACTTTTGACTGGAACTCGAAAGAGGGAACATATGACCCCTGTCCTGGCCTCACTTCACTGGCTGCCTGTATATTTTAGGATTAATTTTAAAATTATTATGTTTGTTTTTAAATCACTGCATAATCTTGCCCCGGCTTACCTCTCTGAGCTTCTTCACCCCTACGTACCCTATCGGTCTCTCAGGTCCAGCTGCTCTTGGAGGTACCGAGATCCAGGAGGAAGCTCAGAGGGGACAGGGCTTTCTCTGTCATTGACCCTAAATTATGGAATGACTTAAAATTTTGTTTTTTAGCTCCATGCATCTTTCCATCCAATCTGACGAGCTTTACTGACATACTTTCTGAGGATTCTGGTGTAGCTAGACTCAAGAACACACAGGATTCAGACAACTGTATGATTTTAGTGACTTATTTTGAAGAGAATAAAAAAGGAAGGAAGACCTCAAACGAGGAACTCAAAAAAGGGAAACTGTTTATGAACATAGGACAACCAAAAGAGCTGACAAGATATAACTGAATGCTGGAACAACATAGATAGGTGATTAGTGGCACTGATACTAGATGAGTCCATCTAACTAATATACAAAAATACACAGGGTGTTGAAATAACTGAGCTCCGACACATTCAAGTCCATGACTAGGACTTCAGAACACTTAAAATTAATAATACAAAGAAGCATGTCAAACTAACAGAACGTGACCTTCATCTTAGCAATCAGGTTTTTCTAAATTGTTTTCTTTGATAAACTTTTCATTAATCTTTTTCTTTCCATGGCTAATTATAAGAAGTTGTAATCACGGAAAACTTGTAATGTTGGAAAGCTTAACCTAAGCTGTATGGGCTACTGTATATATTTGAGCACTTAGAATTGTAAGCAGTTAATGGACAGATTATTTCTAATAACTGTGAGGAACTGAATCATTACAAATATCAAAAATTGATCAAATATATTAATACATGGATGTACATACATCCATGTACAATGTATGTGATTTAAATGATGACCTGATTGCAAATGGATAAAATGTATTACTCGGAAATCTAAAGGACAACAGATGACTCAGATGTGGCTTGTTGTTTTGAACAGAGAGAATAGAAGGTTGCGCTGCAGGTGGACTCTTCCCCACTTGGAGAAGAGGGCTGATTTCAACAGTTCATGCAAAGAGTCACATAGACATTGAGCCCCAAAAGTATAAAGCAGAAACACTTGGAAAAATTCATGGTTGTGCATCAGAGACAATGTTCAAGCTCACATCAGGAGAAGACATCTTGAAACCATCAGTTTTGAGAGAAGACTTGAGGCTCAACCAGACTGGAGATTTGCAGTCACGCCAAGGCCAACGCACAAGCCAAAGGTTTGGGTTTTCAAAATTTGGATTTACTCTCAAGATTTCTCAACACTGGGATTTTTCTTTTTGTTGCATCCAAGAACTTTCACATGTTCTGCCAAGAATAAATTCAAGAATTTTTAAATGGATTTTTGGGGCTACATTTACCCATTGGGGAAAATGTAATAATACCATGTTTTGTAAACAAACATGCTCTTTGATTCCTGGATCTACCCAAGTGTAGAACGATCTTCCCATGTGGCATGAGTCTCTCTCTCTCTCTCTCTCTCTCTCTCTCTCTCTCTCTCTCTCTCTCTCTCTCTCTCTCTCTCTCACCCACAGTTTTAGAGAATGAAATTGTCACCTTTAAGGATTCTTCCAGGTTGTAAAAAGTGTGGTTGCATGAGTTCAGCCAAATTATTTGAGGTTTTTAATGGTTTGCTTTGATCAAGACTGTTGAAAACAAAACCCATAAAGTCCATACTTCAAAAACTGACTCAGGCCAAATCCAAGTGCAAGTAGTATGAGAGGAGCAAGCATGTTGAATAGTTGGCCTGTTAACAGATAGTGCCACCTGAGTTGTGTATCTGTGTAGCTTCTCCACAGCTCCCATGGACCTCTTGGCTGCTCCTCTGATTACTTTTCCTATCACCTGCTCTGTCAGTGTAGTCTTCATAGGTTTGCAGTTGTTCTTTCTGTTCTGTTCTTTAAAGTTGTGCTTACAGATCTTCTGGAGATGGTCAAGGTTTGGAATATTGTTTTATAACCCGACTTTGCTTTAAGCTTTTCTACAACTTTTTTCTGACCACTGGGATGCATTGCTGTGTCTTTATGATGCTGTTTGTTCGCTAATGTTCTCTAACAAAATTCTTTAAATAACAAATTCTTCTTTAATAAGGACAACTGAAAACTTACATAAACAGCAGCAAAACAGAAGGGAGAATGGGGAAAGGAGCAAAGACTGGGAAACACTCAACTGAGGGATCACAGATAATCACAGAAAGAGCCAGTGGAAAACATCCATCCATTCATACATCCATCTTTTTCTGCTTATCCAGGGTCAGGTTGTGGGCGAAGCAGCCTAAATAGGGATGACGTAAGTAGGGCATTCCTACTTTCCCCCGCAACCTCATCCTGGATAAGCAGAAGAAGATGAATGGCTGGATGGATGTTTTCCACTGAATATACATAAGTATGGAGCTCCTAAGCTCCCTACTCAGGAGCAAGTGGCCTAAGTAGGGAGCCTTAGGCCACTTGCTGCTCTGGACCAGAAGCTTTGATTCTGGTCTACATCTCATCTACTTTGCTTGGTCTCAAATTCATAATAGATTTTGCGGCAACACTTTATTTCACAACTCCTGTAATGAACATAAAGGAGACTTCATGAATGGTTATGACTGTTGTCATAAAGTATCACTCAGTAAATAATGACACTTTTAATGCAAAGTTGTACTAAAACATGTATTAAGTGTTAACTTTATTTTAAAAATGTAATTATTTAACAAATAATGCAAAGTTGGTAATTTTAATAGACTTTTAATGCAACCTTTATTACAACTTTGTAGTAAAAGTGTCATTATCTACCAAATGACGCGTCATGACAACAGTCATAAACATTCATAAAGACTCCTTCATGTTCAAAACAGGTGTTATATCATGTTTATGACAGTGTCATGTCAGTCTTATGCACTTCCTGCTACCGGTGCATACTTTTTTCTTACACTCAACTTTCTCCCAAGAAAGTTTCTCCCAAGAAAGTGCACACAAACATGGTATAATGTTTGTGTCCCTAGCATCCCTAGTAGTCGTGGGGATGCTACAAGATGCATCCCTACAACTGCCATGTAGGGCAGTTGTAGTTCATTGCATCCCTACTCGATGCTGTGAACCGTCTTTTCTAACAATGATCTTTTATCTTTGTGGAAGGTGTCAATGTGTGTCTTCACTTTATTCTAAGATTGAGTTGTATAGATTTCCAGTTAATCTTCAACGATCTAGCCAGATTTCTTTTTTGGCTTCTTTCTCTTGCAATACAACCTATTTAGTTCATTATTACATTTCAACCACTAAGACATTCAGATACCAGCTTTAGAACAGTTTGTTACATTCAGACTAGCCACACAACAGCTGTGTGTCAAAAATATTTCCCATGAGCAAAACCAGATATGAGTGATGTAAGAGTTGCATCTCCAGAGGTCCAAATTCAAATCCCATAGATTTTAGACCACAAGACGGGCTCACTTATCAGTTTTACTAGACCAGATTTAACCTCACTTAGAGGTAACTTCTACTTGGGGCGTCCATGGCTCTGTGGGTAGAGTTGTCATCTTGCAATCGCAAGATGACAAATATGGCAATTATAGACTATAGATTATATTTCAATAACTACATACTATTTGATACATAAACACAAACAAATAGCTGTACCAATAGCTATATTCAGTGTTCTACTTCTACGACCTTACCAAACACATCCTAAAGTAGTGAACACTTGAGTCTGACACTGATTTCAATGTGACTTACTCTCACTATCACTTTCTCCCTCCTTTTGTCTCCCTCCATCATTCACTTTCCACCCTCCTTCTTCCTGCTTCTCTCTCCCAGCAGTGAGCCCTCTAATCTCTGCTGTTGAACTGCCAGGCAGACACATGCCCTCTGTCTGCAGAGCCAGTGGGTCTGCTTCCTGTGCAGGTGTACCACAGAGAATGCACAGTAGGTGGAAGCTAGGGAGGAATAGCGCTCTGCTACAGTACAGGCTGGCCCTGGAATGACAAGCATGCCGGGTCATTCCAGGGCCAATTATTTTATTGTATGGTGTGCAGACATGGCAGTTTTGGTGAATACGGCAGAAATTAGTAACACTGCGCACAGCAAAGATGTCAAATGCAAGAGGTCGTTGCTTATGATTACCGGAGCCAAGTGTAGCGGAAACTGCAGTAGGTATGGCAGGTACTGAGGGCACTGGGGGACTGGCAGATGGTGTGCACAGAGAATAGTACATGGCACAAGCTTTGGGTTGGATGAGCATGGCTGGAGTGGTTACTGTGGTTGTGGTCGTAGGGTGAGTGCATGCAGTGTGGAGGGACCTGAGCCCAAGGTATGTGGTCAAATAAAGACTCAGGCCAACACTCCCTGACCTTCAACATGATGCTTACACTCTGCCTTCTTGCTGAGTCATTATTAATTTTTGATAGAAGGTATCGTTTCTCCCCTTGTTGCTGGCATCTCTTAATCAATGTTAATTGGCTTGAAATTAGCATATGTTAATTAATGATATTTACTTCAAATTAAAGATATGAATGGTCCCACAGGGTTTCCTGTTCATCTAATTAGAACCAATTAGCTGCAATTAACACATGTAAATGAGACAGCAATGAGTCCAAAACAAACGGTGTGTATATGGAGGCTGCTGCCCAGATTCCCTTGTGTTGCTAAATGTGCACAAGCCCCATGTTTTCCTTATGTGGGCTAGTACTTGTGTGTGTAAAAATGCTGCCAATTAACATTAACAATAGTAGCATGTGTTGTAACAGACCAGATGCCACATATATATATTCCATCTTAAACAAAATACCCCTTAAAGACCTCTTCACTTCCACTTCCTGTCCTCAACATGTCTTCTATTTTTAGAGCAAGCTGCTAAACCAATTTGTTTTACAGACCATTCTGTCAAGTGAAGAAAATCCTGGAGGTGTATTAATTGAAATTCAGTTGATGGTACATCTTGTTTTGGTCTAAACCACCAACCGTGTGGAGTGTGTAGCGTAATCTCACACAGGGAAAATTGCCAGGAAATGAAAAGATGTAAAGAAGAAAGAAGGTAGGAAGTAAACAGAAGTCATCCAAGCATCCACAGCATCTCACCATGCAATTCAGAGTGTTACTAGCTCCCCTTATCAATGTGACACGCAATGTTATATTTAGCAAATCTTGTGAATTTTTTAATCCAATTTAAAAAAAAAAAGATATCTAAACCTGATATGAATTCATATTTTTCTAACTTAAAATATGTATATATATTTTTTCTGGGATTTTTAAAGAGGGGCATGTATTTTCACATAGTGCCATTTCATAGCACAATCAAATAACTATTTATTTGTCATATAAATGATGTATATATTAAGCATGACATAAAAGAAATTTGACTTAGTAATTTGATGTCTTGAAATTGGGCCTCTGTCTCTTTAAAATATCCTGCTCTTTCCAACATTCCGCCGTCAGCATGTCATTACAATAATGCTCCTCCATTAAGCCTTTGACAACATCCATAATTAGTGAAACATGTTGGCCTAAATATGTTGTAATTTTCCTATTAACTAAAAAAACAAAATACATTTTGTTTGTGATATGATAAAACTCATAACTACTTTAACAAATGTGTATCAGGGATGCTCAAGTCCAGTCGTTCAGAGCTGCCATCCTGCAACTTTCAGATCATCCCTGCTCCAACACACTGGAATCAAATGAATGGCTCGTTACCAGGCCTGTTCAGAGCTGATCCTGGTCTGTTGAGTAAGGATGAATCTAAAAGTTGCAGGTCGTAGCTCTCAAGGACTGGACAGGAGCACCCTGATGTATATCAAGCAACAACTGCAAAACACCAGCTTCTGTGGCCAACTCTGTCCTCTTCCTCCATTTGGTCCTCCTCATCTCCATCACCTCTTGTGATTTCTACATTCCAATCAATTACAAAGTGCTCTGGCTCAGCAAATGACCTCCTGCTGTGTAAGACGTGTCCATTTAGCTGATCCAACCTGTAGGAAGTGCTTCAGGAAGTATGGGGTAAAGTTTCCTCGGATTGTCTCAACGAACTGACTGCTAGAATGCCAAAGTTTGGAATTCAAATGGATTCCAATTGATATGAGCAAAGTTTGAAGGAGAAAATTATAATTCAAGTACAAATAATTAATTCTAACCTTATCAATGTTTTGAGAATATTTTCTATTAATTTAGAATTTTAATTGATGATTAAACTGCAGGGGTTTTGGAAAAACATAATATTTGGGTGAGGCCAGACTTGAGAACAGTAGTGTATATATGTATGAACATGACAAAATATGGTGAGGTGTCAGAAATAGAAATATTGTGCTGTCAAGCCAAAGGATGTGCAGCTGAGTGGAATGACTATTTAAAAAAAATGTATAATGTGTCTGTATATTGAGCTTTAACAAAACTGTTTATGAAACAGTATACAAACTGCAATGAACAAGTAAACATTGCAGGGCTTATGTTTCACCTGCACTTTAATTTGAAATAGTGCGTTTCAGGTAAATATTCCTTTCTATCCTTTGTAGACTGCAGACGACAAACCTCCAACGACTACTTGAGTGTAGTGATGTAAATTTTACTTTTAATACATCTACTTTGTACTTTTATATTGTGGTTTTTTTTTGTATGCACCTAAGTGAAATTTTACCAGACTGTCCTTTCAAAAATTCAGATGTTGAAAAGCATGTTTTAATTCATAGGTCTAGACTTAACATCCTACACGAGTAAGCAAGACATTTTGTGTTTCTCCCAGCTCCTTTGTGTCTGGACTGTAGGACTACCAGGGAGAGGTGAAATCCACAAAGAACATTGTGTGCTGTCAGTGCTTAGCTGGTGAAGAGACCTGAAGCACTGTCTGGAGTGTTTTGGCACACATACATACACCCTTTCATTCCACCTGGGTATTATAACTTCCCAGTATGTGTGTCTTTTTGAAAAACCCCAGACTTCAATTATCCATCCAGCACTGGCGAGGTTTCACAGAGAAACCCAACAGTTACATCTGCAACTTTCCATGCTTCCTTTAATCATGAATAGATGCAGATTATGTTCCTTTTATGTCATTCTTTGCCACTTTCACCATTGCCCAAACCCCCACTAACAGCCATAAAGGTAGAAAACCTCCCAGCACAGGGCGGAACATAATCTTGAGTTAGTTGATGCTGCATTGACAGGCGTCTGTCTCTGTCTGTGTGTATGTGGTATTTAGCAGATACCCGTCTTAGTCTCCAAGGTTTAGCTGCGGGAGACGGTGAGCAGCTTCAGCATACTTACCACTGTAAGAATCAGGGGCTGGAAGGAAGGTGGCATTCCAGGGGGTTTTGCAGCTGAAAACATCATCTGCAGCCTTTGTTGTGTAATGAAGAAAAGATGGGGTGTGAGGGCTGAAGGGATACATGCACATAAGGAGTGATCTAGGAAGCTTAACAAATCAAAGAAAAGCATTATGGCATAACCGGCTGTGATATTTGCAGTTTTCTTATTTGTTTTTTGGTTTCACAATGCCTGATGTGGAAAGAGGAATGTTGAGGAGTATAGATGCTGCAAATGAAGAGAGGGGATGCAAAAAACTATACTAAAAAATATTTAATTTACTTCTCACATAGACCAACTGATCTATGTCTATGTTTCATTTTGGTCTGAATCTACAAGCCACATATTATCCTAGTTAGGAAATACTTAGGCAATATAAAGTACCATGCACTAGCATTGAAATATTTCAAAATGTTTTAAAGCTGACATATTAGTTATGAAAATATGCCAACTCGGTGTAACTTCTTGCCTTTGGTTGCAAAAGGAATGTGTGTATTTGGGCACTCCAATATACTCCAATATTCAAATAAAATTGAATATTGGTTTATATTTCTCTCCTTTTTAATATTACTCATTTCTCTTTTTTTCACATATCGTGTCCCAACAGCTCAGATACACATGATGGTGGGTTTGGTTGACTTTACTGTCGGTGCAGATTTGCTCTACAAGAGGGGGTTAGTGGAATATGCCTACAGTTGAATGGCTGACAATATATTATTAAAGAAATGATAACCCACATGTTAACACATCCAAGTGGCCATGTTGGAACCATTATAAAGAGAAAAGTGTAAAAAGGGAGGTTTTAAAGAGAAAAAGAGGGAGCTGATCCTCAAAAATCAGAAGTATCAACATTACAAAAATCCAAGTATATACACATATCTATATATACATACACCCATACAGTGTATCTGCGAAACTATTTACAGAGCTTCACTTATCCCATATTTTGCTCTTACAGTCTTAGCTGAAGCTGGAGTACCAGGAGAGAACTCAGGCATCCACAAGGAGATCATACCAACTCCATGCAGAAAGATCTCAGGCTGGGATTTGAACCCAGGCCCTTCATGCTGAAAGGCAACAGTGCTAGATTTTAAAATGTATAAAACATAGAAGTCTTGGTTGTGTTGTCTTGCATGTGTTGTCTATATTTACAAATGCATTTTTTAAAATGCTTCTTCATCTATCCTCACTGCTAGATCTAGAATTTCTTTCTCTGCTTTCTTCACAGCTGTGTGGTCACTTCAACTAACAAATCTAAGCAGGTAAGTCCAGCTGGATACGTAGTCGGTATTGAGCAGGCTGAGTGGGGTAAGGAGAACTCTCCCTGCTGTCAGCTGCTTGGTGGAGATAAAGATTCAGTTTTTACCTGTGTTTGCCTTTACCTCTGTGTCTGGAAAGTTGGTCGATAACACCACTGGAATCAGACTCACCACAGTGAGTAGCATGTTCTCCTTTCAGAGCTGTCAGAGGAAAGACAATGCAGCACACCTGTAAGCTCCTATGAGAGCTTCTTTGGTTGCATTGTCAGCTGGGTGTGGAGGGACTGAGGCTGCTGAGGGGAACGAGGTCACAGGAAATGCTGGCCGATGTGTTTCAATACAGTGTTTCTAAACATCCTAGTTTTTATTTTGGATGTTTACATCAATTTACTTTGCACATAGAAATAAATAACATTCTTTCATACAACCCAAAAAAACTACCATTATGAACCCCTTTAAGACCTTAAGAACTGACCTTTTTAATTAGCCACAAGTCACTGTAATGAAATCATGTTTTCTCTGTATGTAATCAATCAATTCAAGGTAAAACTAATGAAGTCATCTGTGTTTTCAAGTGT
The DNA here is from genome assembly GCF_904066995.2 of Poecilia reticulata. Taxonomy (NCBI): domain Eukaryota; kingdom Metazoa; phylum Chordata; class Actinopteri; order Cyprinodontiformes; family Poeciliidae; genus Poecilia; species Poecilia reticulata. Next base: position 2,212,884 of record NC_088842.1, read on the forward strand.
CAAGAAGTGGGATGAGTTTCTCTTTACACTGCAACAGGGTCCAGTAACTAAACAGTTAATCAGCTGATCCAGAATGCTGCTGCAGGCGTTCTCACTAAAACCAGGAAAATGGAGCACATTGTTATTTTAAAGTATCATACTAAATTTGGCTTTATACAAACGCAGGCAACTTTTCAGATTTTATTTGTAAAACAGATGCAAAACACCATTGAAAAATTGTAATTGTTCACTTTTTGCTGGTCTGTCACATAAAGAAACATTTAAATTCAAAGTGAAACAGAATGGGAAATGTTCAGTGCAGTTTAAAACTTCCCCAGGAGTGACCATACTGCAACTTTTAATTTTCCATATTTTTGTGCATCAATATCTTCAAATAAAAATCTAAAAAGTATTTATTCTATTATTGTTCAAAGCTATAAGTGATCCTACCAAAAAAACAAACCTCTTTATTTCACTCTTAAGGCAGCTTTCCTTTCTGTACGTGATTCAAGCCATTCATTTCATCACTCTGTCTTTTTATTCAACTTTGAAATGGATTTCATCTTCTCTTTCCACCGTCATAATCATCCCCAAAAAGCTTGCAACTTGTGAACTTGGGGAATGCTAAATCCCCTCCCTCTGTTTCCCCCAACACACATACACGTCTACACACATTACATAGACGCACGCACGCACACACACACACCCACACGCATACAAACAGTCGCAGGGATCTTAGGCATTCATGGGCTGATGATTCCGATAATCCAAGTTCAAATACAATTCCCGGATCACAGGATTTAAATGACATTATATAGAAATTAGATTTCACATCTAGAGCAACTGCACCTCCCTCAATCCCATCTCTTTCTAATTATACCACTTTCCCTTCAAATCTGCACCCGACTCGTTCTACTGCTCCCTTCTTTGTTCATTCTGCTTGAATACAGATTGGGTTATTCTTTAGCTGCACAATGCATCTATTACAATACAAAGTAAGCCGGGAGCTGCTATATTTTCCCAGTGATGGTTCCCCTGTGAATTGGCAGTGTGTTTGATTCATGGTGGGCTGTGGTGTCACAGGGAGCATGAGGAAACCTATCCAGTCCTGTTCCTGTAACTAACGGGGAATATTTACAAATGGAGATTCAGTTCAGCTGAGCTTTGAACGTGTGTGTGAACCTAGAATCATAAAGGTGGTATATCAGTGATATGATTCCACACACTGATGCAGGTACAGATGCCCGCTGAGGTCAATTTTCACTTTTGATGATGACTTTCAAGATACATTATACTCTCTGATAGACGGAAACACATCTTTAAAGTATACCAGTATGTGTATGTCTGCAATTTATCTATATGTGTTCCTGAAACACTTGAAAACTAAATGGGTAGAATGGCCCTTTGCACTAATCTTATGGGTGAATGACCTAAACAACAGAACAATAAATAATGGTAATTATTGTTTTTAAATACATAAATTACATGTCGATTTAATCAATACTTTAGCAGGAAAAATGGTTTTAGAATTGAAAATGTTGCTTATTTTGTCAATGTATGGTTTTCTCTTAAAATATGACTAATTATTGATTAATTAAACACCCTGCAATTAACTTAATTAAAAATGTTTTTTCTACATTATGACCAATTAAGTTTTTTAACACAGGATCATTTAAATGTTAACATAGTAATATACACAGGATAAAAATCTAAGTTCCATTGTTAAAATAATAACATTTATAGTGGATGTCTGATAAGGACGACAACCAGCCATGAATAGCAAAAATCAGTGAAAACTCAAGATCCCTTTTAAAAATGCCTCTAGCTGCCTATTTTAGTAGTTCAAACATGTAATATATCTTAATATAATAATACAGGACCTGTGATTATGCTAAGATAGCTTGTACAACATAATAAGCCCTCCAGTCACCTTGTTACCTTTGACCTTTTGCCCGTGCCACATGACGCAGTTGCCTCTCACGCAGTGAGATAAGGCGGCTAACTGGAGCTCAACGTAGCAAACGTTCCAGATTACGGAACAGTTTTTGGTGAATTAAAAAAAACGTTTTTGGTGAATAAAGTGGAGTAGACTTACTACTTGTCAGTTGACAGAAAACGTTGAACGCATCGTTTCTGCTTCAGCTCGGAGTCGTGGTTTAAGCAGAGAGGTAATGAAATACAACAGACACTGACAGGCCTCTGCTTCTGCCTTTCTCTGAAGAACTACTGAGCGGGAGGAGACAGCCAGGAGAGGAGAAACTGTTCTCATCTATTGATCCAGTATTTCTATCATACAGATTTTAGGTTGTTGTTGTTGTGCTATTAGCTAGCTGATAGCTAACAACTTTGCTAGCAAAGCAAGATAACTAAAAGCTTCTTCCCTGTATCCGAGGCACATTCCTTGTCCAAAACCGATCATCTCCATAATGGATGACATATGTCATCCATTATATAATGGATGACATCATATAATGGATGACATATGTCATCCATTATATGACATTATACATTATACATATGTCTTCTAATTTCCTTTGCTGCATAATGTACATTGCATTTATTCTGGTGTTAGGTTAATGTATCTTGAAGGAGAATAACACTTAAAAGTCCAACAAGGATATTCATTTAGAATTAAAAATAACTCGCCCTGAATTACCATGATAGATATAATGAATGTAATAAAAGTGACATTAATGAAGGGGAAAAAACTCAACCCAGACTTTAAGAAAGTTTAGGGTCTGGTTAAATTCATTTCAAATTATTCAATGAAAAAAAAACTGACCTCAGTTAATAAAATAAAATTGTAATCAAAACTTTTGGAATTGTAATTATTCCTTTTAAAAAAATGTTTTGTTTAAAAGACTTTTTAAAATTAAATAACTCATTTTTTACCAAACAAACATTTATTCCATCCATCCATCCATCCATTTTCTTCCACTTATCTGGGGTCGGGTCACGGGGGCAGCAGCTTCAGAAGGGAGGCCCAGACTTCCCTCTCCCCAGCCACTTCTTCCAGCTCCTCTGGAAGAATCCCAAGGTGTTCCCAGGCCAGCCGAGAGACATAGTCCCTCCAGCGTGTCCTGGGTCTTCCCTGAGGCCTCCTCCAGGTGGGACGTGCCCAGAACACCTCACCAGGGAGGCGTCCAGGAGGCAACCTGACCAGATGCCCGAGCTACCTCAACTGGCTCCTCTCGACGTGGAGGAGCAGCGGCTCTACTCTGAGTCCCTCCCGGATGACCGAGCTGCTCACCCTATCTCTAAGGGAGAGCCCAGCCACCCTGCAGAGGAAACCCATTTCGGCCGCTTGTATCCGTGATCTCGTTCTTTCGGTCATGACCCAAAGCTCATGACCATAGATGAGGGTGGGAACGTAGATCGACCGGCAAATCGAGAGCTTCGCTTTTTGGCTCAGCTCTGTCTTCACCACAACGGACCGGTACAGCGCCTGCTTCACGGCAGACGCTGCCCCAATCCGCCTGTTGATCTCCCGTTCCCTTCTTCCCTCATTCGTGAACAAGATCCCCAGATACTTAAACTCCTCCACTTGAGGCAGGACGACCCCCCTGACCCGGAGAAGGCACTCTACCCTTTCCCGGCTCAAGACCATGGCCTCGGATTTGGAGGCACTGAGCCTCATCCCGGCCGCTTCAAACTCGGCTGCGAACCGCTCCAGTGAGAGCTGCAGATCACGTTCCGATGAAGCCAACAGGACCACATCATCCACAAAAAGCAGAGATGTGATCCTAAGGCCACCAAAACGGATCCCCTCAACACCTCGGCTGCGCCTAGAAATTCTGTCCATAAAAGTAATGAACAGAATTGGTGACAAAGGGCAGCGTTGGCGGAGTCCAACTCTCACCGGAAACGAGCCCGACTTACTGCCGGCAATGCGGACCAGACTCTGACACCGGTCATACAGGGACTTGACAGCCCGTATCAAAGGACCCGGTATCCCATACTCCCGGAGTACCCCCCACAGGGCTCCCGAGGGACACGGTCGAACGCCTTCTCCAAGTCCACAAAACACATGTAGACTGGTTGGGTGAACTCCCATGCACCCTCCAGGACCCTGCTGAGGGTGTAGAGCTGGTCCAGTGTTCCACGACCAGGACGAAAACCACACTGCTCTTCCTGAATCCGAGGTTCGACTATCCGACGGACCCTCCTCTCAGGACCCCTGAATAGACCATTCCCAGGGAAGCTTAAGAGTGTGACCTCCCTGCAATTGGAGCACACCCTCTGGTCCCCCTTTTTAAACAGGGGGACCACCACCCCAGTCTGCTAATCCAGGGGAACTGCCCCCGATGTCCATGCGATATTCTAGAGTCGCGTGAGCCAACACAACCCTGCAACATCCAGAGCCTTAAGGAACTCCGGGCGGATCTCATCCACCCCCGGGGCCCTGCCACCGAGGAGCTTTTTGACCACCTCGGCGACCTCGTCCCCAGAGACTGGAGAGCCCAACCCAGAGTCTCCAGGCTCAGCTTCCTCAACAGAAGGCATGTTGGTGGGATTGAGGAGGTCTTTGAAGTATTCCGCCCACCGGCCCACAACGTCCCGAGTTGAGGTCAGCAGCGCACCATCCCCACTATAAACAGTGTTGGTGCTGCACTGCTTCCCCCTCCTGAGACGCCGGATGGTGGACCAGAATCGCCTCGAAGCCGTACGGAAGTCTGTCTCCATGGCCTCTCCAAACTCCTCCCACACCCGAGTTTTTGCCTCAGTGACAACCCGAGCCGCATGCCGTTTCGCCCGCTGGGTCCCACAGGCCAAAAAGGCCCGATAGGACTCCTTCTTCATCTTGACAGCATCCCTCACTGAAGGTGTCCACCAACGGGTTCGAGGGTTGCCGCCGCGACAGGCACCAACAACCTTGCGGCTGCAGCTCCGATAGGCCGCCTTGGCAATGGAGGTACGGAACATGGTCCACTCAGACTCAATGTCCCCCACTTCCCCCGGGACGTGCTCGAAGTTCTGCCGGAGATGAGAGTTGAAGCCCAGATGGGGGGCAACAAGTATGCCCACTCCACCCCGGCGCCTCTCACCGTGAGCAACTCCAGAGTGGAAGTACGTCCAGCCCCTCTCAAGGAGACTGGTTCCAGAACCAGAGCCATGTTCTGGTTCTGCCCGAACCAGATGTGTGTGCATTTTATATACGATTTTAGGCCCAGCTCAAGACGTCATATGAGAATCACAAGCAAAACTTTGAGTCACAAACAAAAACTTAGAATAGCAAGAAAAGATTTCTGATAAGTGCAAATAAGTGTGTTTTGCAAAAAAAAGTTAACTTTATGAGTCAAAAATGTATGATTTAAATTTTTTTTTAAGTTTTTTTTAGAGCAAAACTCAGTAGGCTTTTATCATTGTCACATACATTAACAATTCAATATTTGCTTTTGTTTTTTTCTGCAGTTCCACCTTAAAGTTTGATGCAGCTCTGCTTTCCTGAATGGACCATCTTCATCTCCACTGCAGCAAACAGGAAGCTCTTTGTTTTATAGAATACTGTACACTAAAAGGTTGCGTTGTGCCCTTGTTTTGTCGTTACAGAATTACACTATTAAAAATATAAACATGTCTGCGGGTTTGAATATTGCAATACTTTCCTATAACAAAATAAACCTGCAGAAAGAAATGACTAATAAAATATCTTACATAGGCATAGTGTTATGCTCTATATGGAGATGTTTGTTAGCTTTGATTGTATATCTCACAATTTTGTAATTTATCATTGTTTATTAAACTCTGAAAGCTGAGAGGCTTTGTTAATATTCTGTCCTAGAATGCGGTTAGATGTGCCCTTTTTTTGTTGTTGAGCACCTGCCCCTTTAGTGGTCTCTGCACGGCCCTGCTAATCTCTATACCCACTTTATTGAGTTCATAACTGAACAATAAATTTGTGGACTCAACACTAAGGTTATGAATCAGAGCAAACACTCTTGTTAGGAAAGAATAGTTGGAAGAAAGAAGACAGACTTCATTTACATCAAGATGTAAATGTAAAAATGCTAATATATTCCTTAGTGAGTGAATATTTCAGGCCCTAACAATGGCATCAGCACAGAACTGTTCTAACAATCAGAAATTGACAGAATTATAGATCAGAATGGCTCTTAAAATATTTCTGAGCTATTTACTTTGCAGACTAGATATCCAGGTTGACTGTGTTTGCAGCAATGGTGGAAGCCTTGCAGCCCTGCAGTCCTGCAGCCCTGCAGCCTGTCCCCTGTCCCCTGTCCCCTGTCCCCTGCCAGCTCTCATTCATCACTGACTATCAGAGGCTTCAGTATTTGTCATATGTGGAGCGCGGGACTGTGTACTGTGTGTGACCAAGCAGAGATGGGCCCAGATAAAAGGATCTTGCCAAGTCCTGATTAGATCTGCTCTCATGTTTGTCTTCCAGTATCAGGGATTACATGATTTATTAGAGTGCTGGGCTGAGAGCTGAATGCTGCTAACTCTCCCACCTATGCCCATAGAGGAGTCTGTTCCAGCAAACTCCATGCAAATGTAGCCACTGCTCCCTCCCCTGCAGCTTGTTTAACACTCTCCTCCCCAGCTGAAGCACCTTGGGGTTGCTTAGATAATTTTCTCCATTAATGAACTCCATGATTGCAAATAAGCAACACTGAAACAGCAGATCAATGAACTGCCAAGTGTGAGATTAATTTGTGTAATACAAGTCAATTTATAACATGTGGTGAGTTATTGTTGAAGGTAAAGCTGTGTGCTTGCTATCACGCACTATTTTCCTCTATGCAGGAAAAGGTTTTTGCTGTGTTCTGTGTTTAATAAACATCAGTGGAACCCCCCAGTTGCATATGTGCATTCACCGAACCCTTCTTATTCCAACACCCCTTTTAAATTTTTTAGGTTTGCATCGTAACACCTCGTGATGTGTTTCTGAGTCATGATCGTTGTGCCGATTACCTTTTCATTGGATCCAAACACCTGGACCAGCTGACAGCGTCCATCAGTCCACGGTCTGCCGGATCATCACAACGTGGACTAACTTTTTATTTACAGTACTTGGTTAAACTATGATCTTGAAACCGGAACACCAGATATGCAAAAATCTACCTGCAGACTTTGTTGGCTACCCTGACACTGCAGTCATCCTGGACGGGGCTGAGCCGGACTTCCTCTCCTCCAGAGTGACGAGTTTTCATCACCAGTAAAGGCAAAACAAGTCTGATGTCTGATTAGCTGCTAGGAAGTATATTATATATATTCACTGTTCATTTTGCTATCCTGTTTGTACCTACAATAAAATTGAATCTCATTTGTAATTCTCTACATTTCACAAACCTTTTTTTCCCCATTTCTCTGTGTTTACGTTTTATCAAGTATTTGCATGTAGATCAGGAATTCAAGTTAGATGTTAAAATGCAACACATTTAGGTAATACCAGCAAAGAAATGTGAATATTAAGTAATATGTAGTTAGTCATATAATTTAATATGCTGATTAAGGCTGGATAATACAAGATTTTTTTTTTTCATGCCAGATTTGATTTTAATCGATTTCTCTCATTCTCAATTTCTATAATAAAATCACAGAAAATACTTTAAAAAATGCCTTTATTTCAACCATCTGTTCTGTGAGTTGTATAAGGGAGCATTACGGTCAGGATACAAGAAATTTTAATTGCAAGAATGCAGTCATCATTACAGCAGAATAAAGATGCAATTTTATAACAATGTCTTAAAAATTACAATAAGTCGTTTTAATGAGAAATAAAGATTCAGATCTGATGTAACCAGCTCAGTCCATGTGGTTCTGACATTTGTCAATAATCAAGAGGATGTACATTTCCGCCTCAACTGACCAGGTAAGCATTAAGGTAAAAAATAAAAAAATAGAGCAAATACTGTATACAAAACAGAAAAAGAGCAACTGATAGAAATACATTCTATATAAAGAAAAGAAAAAACGTTAATAGCAGGAGAAAAGTTGTTGGCAACATTAGCTCAGCCAATCTCTCCCTCCAGGAAGCCATCAAACTGAACTCCTGTCCAACTCCAGCTATAATAAAGATTAAAAAAAGAAAAAACGGAAAGTTAAAATAATCACAAATTAATAATTCAGATCTAATGTGTTCTGGAATCTTGACATTTTACAAATTTCACAAATCAATTAGAAGGTTTCACAAATGTTTTATTTATTCTGCTGTTAGTACAGAATAATCTGCTTAGGTTTGAAATGTCTAGGTGTTGTTTTTAAAGTACAACACATTAAAAAAGCTCAAGGTAGTGAAAAATTAGATGTAATCGCCCTTTAGCTATTTTATGAATTAGATGCTACGTTCGGAAGCTAACTTCAGCTTCGACTCATAGCTTGGGCACAATATAGACAGATGTATATATGTTTATATAGATATATATCTATCTATACATCATAGACATGTAGATTGTACAATGCAAAGATAATCAAAACACTTAACATTTACACAGCACCTTTGTAAGCTTGTCCCTGTTAGCTACGTCCGACATATGAGGCATTATGGTGAATACAAACAATTTATTTACTTACGTTCGAAGTTATTGTGAAGTTTTGACACATCCAGCTTAAATCTTTTGTTGTTGTTGGAGCGTTTCAGGACGTCTGAATAATTCTATAAGCATAATTAATAGTCCTGCAGGACTGAGGAGCCACTGTTAACATACTGTTGCCTGTGAACTGGAACCATTCTACGTGGCATAAAAATGCGGAAGTGCTAAAACGGAAGTCCGCGGCATATACCCCATTAAAGACAAAAGTTAAAATCCATGCTGAGAGTGAAACTCCTTCAATCAGGGCTCCTCCGCAACACTGATTGGCTAAGCAATGTAACGTGATCCTCTGAAGCAAATGATGGCAAAGCGGGGCGTCATAACAACTTTACACAAGTGTGTCTTTACCTCCGCGGCAGAGGCTCCACCGAACCCCTGAGACCGACTCATCGAACCCCTGGGGTTCAACCCAGGTTAAGAACCACTGATATATATCAAATAGTCAAATACAATGTGCTGTGTAAAATGTATTTTCAGAAAGAAAAATCAATTTAGTAGAAATGAAAAAAGATCCACAGCAGCTTGGTTTATGAGACACAAAACTATGTAAAGAAATACGAAGTTAGCTCTTTACGTAACCAAAGCAGGAAATAAAACTTTCCTTAATTTGTCAGTGGCAGCTTTTCTTTTTTTCCCTTAGTGATTTGTGTGTTCTGTATTTACTCTAGTTTTCTTAATTTCCTACAGACGTTCTAATTTCGGCTTCATCTGTAAATGAATAATGACATGTTGAGTCTGCTGTGTGTAGTTTTCTGTACTGCTTTTTATTATTTCACCTTTATTTATGCATGTGATCTAATAGACTCCCTTTTAGAAAACTTGTTTTTGACGTTGGCTCTGAATCATTTTCAAAGCAGATGAAGACTCGTTTTTGTATGAAAACTCCAGAACAGAGAGGTGTGTATCATGACTGTACTTATCAGAAAGAAGAACAGCATGTGGAGCATGTACAGCCAACGTTTATGTGCAAATATTAAGTACAGAATGCTTCATACACTATAGCAGGAATGCCCTTTATTGAGTAAAATGCATGTATAGTATGTTTAATGAATGTGTTAGAAATATAAAAACTGAATACATTTACTAAACCTGCCCTCCTTCAGTGTTTTCCATTTCTTTAGATTTTTATAACTATCAGAATCAACTCAAAAATGTGGCTACGCTGATAAAAAAAAACAAAAAAAAAAAACACAGATAAGATTTTCATCGAATCCAATTTCATTTATTTGGTGTAGAATTTAATCTGAATTTTGAACTCCAAATTAAGTAAATATTTAAAATAATTAAATTCTAACCATTTCTAAAAATTCTATTTAAATTAATTTATTACTTAATAAATATTGATATTTAGCCAAGCTGGTTTATTCACCGTTTAGTAAAAAAACCGACAAAAAAAAAATTGAATCATGTAACAGTTTGTTTTGTGAATGTTTCTCCTGGATTTCCAGCATGTAACGGCAAGAGGCTCAGGTTGAAGGAGCTCCGCTCACCAGCAGGTTTGATTTTAGTTCTTGTGTCTGACAGACATAGAAACTCTCAGTCACAGATCTAATGAATTTACTGAATCTATGTACATGATATTTAATACATTTGAGTGTTACTGAAAAGCTTGTTTCAGTAACCCAGTTCAGACCATATAGATTAATTCCACACAAACTGAAGTTTTCAAGCCTAATAGTTAAACATGATGAGGTTCTGCTTACAAATGAGAAGACAGCCTTAAATATTAGAAGATATCACTTAAATTAAAATGTGAATTTTAATCTGACAATGAGCCTCATCTAAACATATTAACTTGTAATACACTTCATGAACATAAGTTTAATTGTTCTCCGATGATTGTTGTGCATCACTAATGAGGATACAGTTGACTGATGTACAAAACATGAAATAGCAAAAAAAAAAAAAAAATCAGTATTAAAATGATGCATCATACAAACCAATAATTTAAAATGTGAAATCAAAATGTCAGTGAAAAAAAAAAAAATACTTGGTTTTCTAAATATTTAAAAGATTAAAAGTGGTTGATAAATCTGTTTCTTCTCACTCACTAAAGTGGAAATTGTCTGAACAAAAACGTGATCTAGGCACATGAGAAATCCATCTATAATTTTTGTGAAGTTCCTGGATAATATTTGCATTGAGAAGATCTTTGTCTAAAATATATGCAGTCTGAGCATTTTGTGGCTTTAGGGTTTGGTGTGAAAGAAAACAGATAAAAATCAGAGTGCTCCTCTACCTTCATCTTGATTCTTTGCTGGAAAAGGAAGACGAAGGAGGATGACGCTCTCTGAAACTACTGCTGACAAATTTTATTTGTATAGCACATTTCAGCAGCAAGGCATTTCAAAGTGCTTTACATAATTAAAATAAAAACAGGAACAAACAGTGAGAAAGAAAAAGATTAAAACAAATAAAAGATAACATTAAAACCTCAGAGTTTTAGTTAGAACTTCATCTAACAAGGGTACTCACACCTTAAAACGTAAACCGTATAAATATTGAAAAGAAGGGGTCCTAGGTTTGAACCTTGGGGTACCCCACATGTGACCTTTGACCTCTCTGGTGAGAAGTTTGATTGAAACAAAGAAATCTGTTCTTTATGCAAGATTCAAACCAGTTGAGCGCTGGACCGGAGAGTCCGACCCAACTCTCCAGTTGATTCAGTAAAATGTCGTGGTCAACAGTGTCGAAAGCTGCACTGAGGTCCAACAGAACCAGCACTGTGGTTCTCCCACAGTCTGCATTTATATGGGTAGACCATCCATCTACCCTGAAGACTTATTTACAGCCCCCTCTCCTCCTTCCATATCAGTGGCCGACGAACCTCACCACACACAGACGTGCATTGCCATTCTTCTTCCCCTGCCTCTTTCTCACCGGGTGTCTCTCTCTTCCTCCCTGGCTGGGTGTGAAGTCACCAGCAGCATGCTCCAGTGGAGCCCAATTAGACCTCCCTGGCCATGTCATTGTAAAACATTCCCCTCTCAGGTTGTGACCTTTTAGCCTTTTCAACTTATCAGAGTGCAGAGTCAGGAGTGAAGAAGCGTTTTCCATGCAGAGGCATAACTACCCCACCAACATTTGCATACAGCATGAGCCAAGAAGTATCAGAGACAGATTGGTGAAATGCATAGAATAAAAAGTACAACTCTTAACCTTTTTAGAATGCAGTAAATAAATTAAGAATCATTTAAATCCCACCATAGGTGTACAAAGAAATACAAGAGTCATCCCTTAATAAAAAGAACTCATGGCAAAATTAAGCACGACCTGACTGGTTCTGTAGGTTTTGAAAAAAAATTGTCAGACGCTGCTCATGAAATGCACTTTAATAGATCAGCGAGTGTCAGAACCTTCAAAACGGTACTATGAACAGTCTACTGCTCTAGAACATACATATACTGATCAATACGATGTCCGGAAAGAAGAAAAAACATCAGCTGTCACACATTTCCATTTTGCCTTCATATTTGTTTAATGTTCAATAATAGTCTGGAATTTGTGTAATGTTGCAAGTCAGGCCTTGTCCAGTCCTCAAATGATACAATCCTGCAACTTTTAAATGGATTCTTACTCCAACATACCGGAATCAAATGACTGAATCCCCTCATCAGCCTGGTGTTGAGCCAATCATTTGATGGAGGTGGAGCAAGAATGTGTAATGCTCAGAACCGAGGACCCGAAATTTCAGTCAGACAAAGTAGAAAAAGCAACAAGATCTTTGAGGATCAGGGTGTGGGACAGGCAACCACCGGCGATAGGACCGGAACCTCTGAGGACGGAGAAGCAGGTTGTAGTCTTGGGGGCATCAAGACTGAATAAGACCACTAACCTTCTTAAAGTGTGGTGGGGGGATGAGTCCAGGCAGCACAGTGGTTGGTAACAGGTGACACATCCAGGAAGGAACAGAACTAGGAGGTCAAGGGCTAGAGGCAGGATCAGGATAGCAGGACAAGGCAAGACTTATCTGAGGGACAGTCAAGGAGCAGTGGTCAGGGCATGGAAAAGGGTCCAACACGAGCGGGCAATATCAGGCAGTCAAATCCAGGGGCGAGGCAGGAGGCAGAGGTCGAAAAGCAGAAGCAGGGTCGAGTCCAGAAAACAGAAGCCAGTGAAGAATCCGACGTGGGCTAGACAGGGCAGGAAAATCCAAGGGACAAAAAAATGCGTTCGAGATCATGGTCAGGTCAGGAAGAAATGCTGGATATCTACTCACACCAAGGCTTTCAAAAATCTGGCACCATCTGCCTGCCTGAGAGCTGACTATAACTGCTGGTGAACAGGTGGAAGACATGAGCCTGATTGCGCTCCAGCGCAGCAGCATGCAGGTGAACCGGATGAGCTTGATGGGAGAAGTGAGTGCTGAGGAGAAAAACAAAGCAGGCAGACGGGCCAGAAACATGACAGAAGGCACCTAAAAGTTTCAGAGTGGCATGTCTTGAGGACTAGGTTTGATCTCCCCTGTTTTGTATCTAAGATTAAATTGTTTTAGAACCCACGTAAGGTTTATACATGCAACCATTTGAATTTGTAGAGGAAGCCTTTTCTTTCTAAAAGGCCTGGAAGGAAATGCATCATAACGGGGAGAATCAACTCCCCATGAACTGGGGTATAAGGGTGACGAAATCGGATGATGACGTCACTTCCAAACGATACCAAGTCCACCACAGCACATTCAGTATGGAAAAAAAATCTTCAAAATGCTTGACAATTTTCTCAAGGGTAGATGTTCTGCCAAGTCTTCCTCAAGGTCAGAATGTGCAATTGGAGAAACACCAGTATATCTTCAATCATTGGAAAATGTTTGTTATGGTTGCCAGGATAAAGTTTTTATGTAAAATGAATATGACTGTCTGCTTTGGTTTGCAAACTTTTGCTTGAATGAATCCAAACCATCATTTGGACAGACATGACCAAGGGGATCAGGCGTTATGCATGAAATGCAGAAAACCAAACACTGCTCCAGCTGACAAACCCTAACCCATGATTTGGGTTAGGGTTGATCAGTGAGAAGACCATAAACTCCTCATTATAGTATTGCACAGTCAAATGTGAGGTCATCATTAGTGAAGCTAAAGCTGGGCCAGAACAGGTTTTTGCAACCAATGAAACAATGTCTTACAGGCACGTGCAGAGGAGGGGGGGCTGGGGGTGCTTGAGCACCTGCCCCTTTTGGTATTATTATTTTCTAAGCCCTCTTCTGACACATAACATGTACTAAAATTGTTGCTATTATTATTATTATTATTATTATTATTATTATTATTATTATTATTATTATTATTATTATTTCTTTTTTTTCTTTTTTCTTTTGTACAACACAATAAGCCCTCCGGTCACCTTGTTACCTTTGACCTTTTGCCCGTGCCACATGACGCAATTGCCTCTTGAGCAGTGCGATAAAGGGGCTAACTGGAGCTCAACGTAGCAAACATTCCAGATTACAGGACAATTTTTGGTGAATTAAAATAAACGTTTTTGGTGAATAAAGTGGAGTAGACTTGCTACTTGTCAGATGACGGAAAACGTTGAACGTATCGTTTCTGCTTCAGCTCGGAGTCGCGGTTTAAGCAGAGAGGTAATGAAATACAACAGACACTGACAGGCCTCTGCTTCTGCCTTTCTCTGAAGAACTACTGAGCGGGAGGAGACAGCCAGGTGAGGAAAACTGTTCTTATCTATCGATTCAGTATTTCTATCATACAGACATTAGGCTGTTGTTGTTGTGCTATTAGCTAGCTGCTAGCTAACGATTTTGCTAGCAAAGCAAGATAACTAAAAGCTTCTTCCATGCGTACAAGGCACATCGCCCGTCCAAAACTTATCATCTCCATAATGGATATGTCTTCTAATCTCCTTTGCTACATAATGTACATTGCATTTATTCTGGCGTTAGGTAAATGTATCTTGAAGGAAAATAACACTTAAATAAAAGTCCAACAAGGATATTCATTTAGAATAAAAAATAACTCACCCTGAACTACCATGATAGATATGAAGTGTGTAATTAATGAAGGGGAAAAAAACTCAACCCAGACTTTAAGTTTAGGGTCTGGTTCGCAGAGTATGGAGTTAATTTTTTTTCCCAATTTTCAATGGGGGAAAAAAAATAACCTCAGTTAAGTACAATTAAATTGTAATCAAAACTTTTGGAATTGTAATGATTCCTTTAAAAAATAAAAAACATCGTTTTGTTTAAAATACTTTTTTAAAAAAATTAAATAACTAATTTTTGTCTTGTGAACTTAAAAAGTTATTTGCCAAACAAACTTCTATTTGCACACATCAGAAATCTTTTGTTGCAATTTTGGGCCCTGCCCACAATGTCATGTGAGAATCACAAGCAAAACTATCAGTCAAACAAAACCTTAGAATATCAAGAAAAGATTTCTGACATGCACAAATAAGTTTGTTTTGCAAAAAAATAATTCTCTTCATGAGACAAATGTGTGATTTAAATGTTTAAAAACTTGTTTTTAAGCAAAACTCAGTAGGTTTTTCTCATGGTGGCATGCATTAACAATTCAATTTTTGCTTTTGTTTTTTGTTTTTTTCTGCAGTTCCACCTTAAAGTTTGATGCAGCTCTGCTTTCCTGAATGGACCATCTTCATCTCCACTGCAGCAAACAGGAAGCTCTTTTTTATAGATTACAGTACCGTAAAAGGTTGAATTGTGCCCTTGTTTATATTTTTAATAGTGTAATTCTGTAAAGACAAAATATGTAAATCAGAGCTAGACCACAAGCTCTGATTTACATATCTTGCTAAGGTTTGAATATTGCAATACTTTCCTATAACAAAATAGACCTGCAGAAAGAAATTACTAATAAATTATCTTACATATGCATAGCTGTATGCTCTGTATAAAGATTTCCCTTAGCTTTGATTGTATATCTCAAAATGTGTAATTTATCATTGTTTATGAAACTCTTAAAGCTGAGTGGCTTTGTTAATATTCTGTCCTAGAATGCGGTTAGATGTGCTTTTTTTTTTTGAGCACCTGCCCCTTTAGTGGTCTCTGCACGGCCCTGATGTCTTACATAGAAAAATGAGCAAATATTAATGTAAAAGTTGACTTTGCCAAGTTACTGTTGCTGAAGGCGACTGTACAAGATACTAAGTCATGCTGTGAATTTTGTTTTTCACTGTCATTTACATTTTACGTTTATGTTTGCTTACTGATCAACTATGGTTTGTAACTTATTTAATATTGTAAATCTGATCTTAGATTGAAGTAATTTTAGAAACTGGTAAATGTTTCTACATGGAACCATGTAGAGGGTTCAATTTCTTTATAAAATGTCTGAAAATAAACTTAAAATTTAGATGATATCACATATGGGTGCTATGATGTACCCATTAGTTTCTATCTTGGATCACTGACATAAGTCTGCACATAATAGTGATCAATTGTAGTATTTGACCACTCAGCCTAATGCAAGCCAAATGTGTCACCCCATTTAATTCTCCAAAAACTGGCAGTGTGGTCTTATGAGTCTGCATGGCACCCTGTGTGTCTGGTGACCTTCACTCACATTGACAGATACGTCACCCTGTATGGTACACCGTTGTGATGTCACCACTTATAAGGTCCCAATCTAGACATACCAGCTTCTTGCAAAAGGAATCATTTACAAAGTCTTTCTGGTCTTCATGTGTACCTGTTTATGTCCAAACCTGATCATACATTCTAGGTGTCAAACATGTAGGTGAGCGGTTTTGATTATTAAAAGTATATAATGGAATATTAAGCTAATTTACAGCACATACTTTGCAAACTCTACAGCTTGACTCCTCACAGGTTGTCATTTCAGTTTGTAAAGTTCCAGCTCTTGGAATAGCACCCTGTAGAGAAATGGTCCTTGAAATCATTTCTGTGGGGCGTATTTTTTTACAGATCATTTAAAAGGCAGAAAATCATTTCTGAAAGCTAAAGGTACATAAATTTACCTTAAACTTTAAGGTGAAGGCAAATGCAGGGGCTGAGCTCCTGACAGAGAGGCGTGGCCGTCACTCTGCTGTGCTGATTTACTTTTATTTCGAAGCTGAGTGTGAGTGGGTCTCCGTGTGCCTGTGTCGGTTTTCTCTGAGTACTCTGTGGTTTTATGTTACATTAAGGTAATGAGTTTACAGCAAGGATTGTGGTTGTCAGTGAGGCCATTTTCCTTTTCTAAAGTAGCTATCGTAGATTCACTACGTCGCATCGTTCAAGGTGCTGAGCCTGCACCTCACTAATGTAAAGATAGAGAGATTAAACATGAGCGCCTTTATTAAGACAATGCAGTTCTTTGGTGTCCGGGTGTGTACTGTGTTAATAAAAACCATTCAGATGTTTAGCACTGAGCTGTAATACACTCACACTTGCTCACGCACATACATAGACATTCAAGCTTGTTCACCGTTCAGCTCCCTGTTGCTCTTACCTGATGAAGCCATCAGCCAGACGCCGGAGACAGATATGCTTTTCCCGCGCTTTTTTTTCCTTGACACAAGGAGAGACAAACAATTTGGCCTCCCTCCCACAGTTCCAGCTCTGTGAGCCAGCAGGGGAGCCAGCTAGGGTTTTCTGTGTGCCTGTCTGTGTCACAGCAGTGCAGTGGTCAGGTTAGTTTGAGCAAAGACTGTTTTTGCTGCATGAAAAGTATAAAAGCGCTTTTTGTCTTTTTGTGTTCTGATGTTGTATCAGTTCTGTGATTAGCATCGTGTCCTTCAACAAATTCTGTCTGAGTTTAACCTTTACAGGACATTAAGTGATTTTAGACTACAACAGAGTGAAAACAGGTTGAGTCTGTAGCTGAAACCAGATGTTTACACACAGTAGAAAAAAAACATGTTCAGTTATCTTAATCTCTGACATTAAATCAGACTAAACCTTTTCTGCTTTAGTTCATTTAGGATTACCAGCAGACTTTTTACGTCCCAGAATATTAAGAAAAAGAGTTTTTTTAAGACATGTTTTATCACTTTCTTTAAATTCAGAAATGTACATGCACTGCTGTACTAAACCACGTGTGTCAAACTCAAGGCCTGCAGACCAAATGTGGCTGCCATTTTTATTTCTATGACCCCCCAAACTCTAACTGTTCTTAAATATTATTTTATCAGTCAAATCATATCAGTTGTTATTTGGATAGTGCCAAATTACATCAATTTGAAAAGATCTTAAAAAGGATTTACCCATCAAATACAGAGAAATATATACTTCAACAGTTTGCTAACTGGTAGTTTTATCTCTACATTCTGCCAATGTCCTTTGACATTCATGATGTGGTCTGAAAAAAAAAGAGTTTGACATACCTGCTCTAACCCTTCAAACATTTTGGGAAAGCGTAAATAATAACCTGATTTCTTTGTAAGGTTGATTCACATCATTTAAGTTCAATGTAGGCCCGTCTGTGGGTTTATTTTAAGGCATGTCCTCAAACACAGCTTGTTTTGTGGTGCCAAGAAAATATTTTATGGAATCAGCCAAGATATTAAGAGGGGACTTGTGAACCTCCACGTATCTTTGGGTGCAATTTCTGATTCTTGAAGCTGCTACATTCACACATTCAAACAATTATATCTAAATATAAACTGCAAGAGAATGTCCAACTACAGTTGAAGGTCTGCGTCCCAGAGGTCACCGCGGATTCACAGGAAATTTTCAACCCAAGAACAAAACTAAAACACAGTGTTAAGGGTCTGGTAATAGTGTCAGTATCTGTGATTATGCACATCCAATTCTAAAAAGAGTTGAAAAGACAATAATTTTGGTGTCATATCTTGTAGTCAGATGAAGGTAAAATTGAAGTGCTTGGCCCTAAAGATCATCATTTCTTTTCTAAAATGGGGGAAGTTTGTAAGCAGCATCATGTTGTCGAGCTGCTTTCCTAAAGGAGGGACTGGTGCACTTCACAAAATTGATTGTAACATGAGGAAAGAACATTAGGTCAAAATACTAGAGTAGTATTGCAAGACATCTTCTAGAAAGTTTAACGGTTTAGGTGCAAATGGGTTTTTCAAAATAGACAATGACCTTAAACATAGAACCAAGTCAGTTACAACACAGCAAAGGACAATAAAGTTCATGTTTTCTCGTGTGGACACCACAAAAACAGGAAAGCTTTGAGCAGAGCTGAACAGATGTGTGTGAGAAACAAGGCCTATAGAAACATGACCCAGTTACACCAGTTCTGTGGGCCAAAAGCCAAGCAAGCCAAACACACACCTTAAAGGTAATGTGTGTACATTCTGAGAAAATTGACATTTTTTCTCTTTCTATATTCTAATGTTTAAAAGAAATATGTTTGGTAATCCTCAGTAAAAACAGCCAAAGGTTTAGTCTGATTTAATGTCAGACAGGAAGAAAAGAGGCTATCATCATATCGGTATCTACATCCTGGACAGGCGGCCAGTGCATCACCAGGAAACACAACCATCCCCCTGCCCCCGATCACACACACACACCCACATGCACACGCACGCACACACACACACACACACACACACACACACACACACACACACACACACACGCACACACACCCACACACGCACACACACACACACACACACACACACACACACGCACACACACACACACACACACACACACACACACGCGCGCACCCACACGAACAATTTTTAGAGAGAGATCAATTAACCTAACGGCCATGTTTTTGGAATGTGGGAGGAAGCCGGAGTAACTGGGGAGAACACACTCATGCTGGACTCAGAGCAGAAAGACCGCCTGCCTTCTTCCTGCAGGCTAAAAGAACAAAAGCTGTTCTAACATGCAGTCCTCTTTTCATGCTGTGTGGGTTAGGGTCTATCTGAATCCGGAAAAAAAAAAAGAAAAATAATATAAAATAGTTAAATATCTGACCGGTTTGCCCGCAGCAGACAGACCCTTCTGAGGATGTGATTACAGTTTTTGCCCAGCTTTGATTATTACCAGAGACACAGTAAGACTGGCAGGTGTTTGACACAGGTCTGGGACAAAAGGAAAACAGGGTCGTGTGGAGAGATGGTGAATATGAATCTTAATGCAGGTGCTGATGTCATTATCTCTAAATCCACTGAGAGGCCTCAACAAGAGGCAGCAGGGGGTTGGGGGGTGAGGGGGTCAGGCCACTTTCCATCCTGTGATTGTCTGACCGTGAGCCCGGGGGCATGACTGCCAATCCCATCCAGAGGATTTGCGTCTTCCTCCTCCAAATTCAGAAAGAGAATGCAGACTCATAAAGGTGATGAGAATTGGAACATTTTTCTGGGAGACTGGGCCAAAATCAACAAGCTTGTTTTGTCTGGTAACTACGGAGGAAGGTGAGAAAGATGAGGCCTTGGCGGCACCTGAAACCCCCTCCTGCACTCAGACGAAGAAGGCCCGAGCTGAATGAGGCTGCCTGACTTTAAATGAAATAAACAGTGTCAGATTTACACACTGCCATGGTTTCCAGCAGCCCTTGATAATCTCTTCCCAGAAATAAATTGTCCCATTAAAATGAAATGTTGCCCATATAGGTTTAATCAATTGAAAACGCTTGTTTGAATCCTCTGTAATTTGGATGGAATCCCAAGCATGTAGCAAGGGGCTGCAGCAAAATAAGATTATTTGCTGCATATTATAATATATGCAGCAGTTTTTATGCCACCAAACAGTGTCACTGAACCCCCTGATGAAATGTGTGCTTATTTATATGCAGTTATTCAGGTATGCTGTAAATTCCAATTACTTCTTAAGATTTCTATTTAGCATGGGAGAGAAATATGACAGGGAGGCCCTCTGTTTCCAGCAGCATTGTAAATCTTGTTACCTCTTTGCTGCATATAGCGAGGAAACTGCATTTATGTAAGTGAGTTAACAGAGGATGAGATTATAACAACTAGCCTATAAAACTATGTAGAGATGTAGAAGAGGTTGCACAGAGGAATCGGCCAACACAGTTTCAGACTGATTTTGACTGACTTATTGGAAGTATTGTTTGTTTATTTATTTATTTATTTATTTATTTATTTATTTATTTATTTATTTATTTATTTATTTCTTGAGATATGTTAAAGTAGTTTAGTTTCACAGAAAACCCTTTACACTAAATCTGTGGTCTTTGATGGAGATTCAACAAAGACCAATTTTATCCTGATGACAAATAAACTTGACTCTCGGTAAAACTCTACTTACTGAAAAATGAAACAGCTCAATCGTGTCCCTGCATGTGGATTGGTCATTACCTGTTTTACCTGGGGGTTTTTTACACTAAAGTATCTTAAAATGTCTCCTTTAACTCCAAAACACAAATAAGTAAATAAATAACATGTAATCACAAACAGGTCTCAATCTGAGTTCACTGCCAAAAAACTCCAATCAAAATTTTCCCACCAAATAAAGTCTCCTGCACGTTCAAACTTCTCTCACAACACTTTTTCCTCTTAAGCTGTTGGACATTTACAGTTTCCCTGTAAATCAGTAGAAAAATCGTCTTAAGGAGCCATTTTTAATGTTCCATTTCATTTTTCCAATCTAAATATGAATGTCAAATGTTACCATCCTGTTAGTTCTGTAAGCTCCTCTACAACTGCCTCAGTTTCTAATTGCACTCAGAATTTTTTTATAAGTTGCCTTTTGGGCGTTCCGATGTTTTCTTTACAGTCATGAAGACAGTGGAATAAAGCAGCAGATTATTTAAATAACTACTGTTCTATTTGGAAATCAAAAGAGGTTTTTAAATCACTCATTCATCGCCTGACTTCTGGGAAAAAACTCCATTTAAACATGGCTGACCGTGTTGGTGCTGAGTATATGTTGAAGTTAGCTTCTCCACAGGGGAGAACAGTTTTCACTTCTACATGCTTTACCTTCTCTAAAAATATATATTCTACTCCATATATTTTATAAGGTCGTCTAGTCTGACGTGCTGCAGATGGATAGGTTTGTGTGTTTTTCACATGGTTATGCAGACATGCTGGGACAGGAGCGGTGTGGGACGGGTCTTGTCTAATGCCTGCGTTGTTTCATTATGAGCTCTATCGGTACAGCCGAGGAGGCTTCTGTCGATTCTGTCGCCACTGTTGCTCCGTCATCCCGTGCTGGGCCCCCAGGGGCCCTAAATCCCCACAGCTCTTTCCCGCAGCCCCCCTCTGACGTGCAGCATGCCGAGGCGAGCAGCGCTTTGCCTATGCATTAGCCATCCATTTCCACTGGCTGACACCTCTCCAACATAAAACCGTAAGGCAGAGGTAAAATATCTCTCTCCTGGCGAAAATAAAGCTTTGTCTGCCTCCTGATCTATTGGATATAAAAAAGAAAGCCGCGGCTCTGACGCTGGGCTTTACCTTCTGCGCTCCTTTGGTTTTTGCGCACACAAAAGCTCCAGTGAAGATGGATAGCGGGAGCGGCTGCTGTGCGAGCACCGCAGCAGGATCAGTCACTTCAGTTTTCCTCTCGCTCCCTCCCAAGCACTCTCTGTTTCGTTTCTTAGACTGTTGATCAGCTAATTCTAATAATTATTCTGTATTTTCTGCCTAATCGGCTTTAGAAAAGTTCTGCGCTGCATTACTAACACCAAGCTGCTTTCAGGGTCCTGTCTGATTTTTTTGACTTTTGATTTTATTGACTATGGAGAGAGAAAATTCAATTCATATTTGTAGCTGTACGAAGGAGGAGTATTAGGAGAAACTCTCATAATTTCCCCAGATTTAATATTAATGTATTTCTAAGGCCTTCCGAGATGTTCCACATTAGAGAGTTCACAGTATAATTCATCAGCTTTTATTAGAGCAGTGCAATTATCATTAGATAATAGTTCTTTATTATTATTATTACTTTTATTTGTCTCTAAAACGGCACCACGGAGATTAAGTGTAGGCATGAGATTCATAGTGAGTGGGAAAGAACTCAATTGAAGCTAAAAGGAATACAATGAATTTTACAAAAAGGTGAAACCAAATCTCACGTGGGCTGTTAGAAGGCCTCAAATGATGAAAATATTATGTTCCTGTCTTTTGAATAAAAGCATATCTATCATTTCAGTTTCTCTAGCAAACAAATAATCGTTGGGAACATTTTTTTTTTTTTCGAAACAATGTTTTCATGTAGCATTTTTCTTCTCGCAGCCACGAGCCCTTTAAAGAGCTAAATGTTGCATTCTGGGAGCAATTAAATCCCTGGAAGATTGCTGCAGTTAAAAACAATAAGAACGTGCTGTTCTGGTTAAAATCCCTGCTGTGATTTGAAAGGTCCAGGGTGTTCTTGCATTAAATATATATAAATCTTTATGGCGTTATAATTTCCAGGAAACAGACAAGGGAAACAAAAAGGGCCAATAAATGAGAGCCCAGCTTTCTCCTCTCCATATTTTAATGCATGTATCAGCAGCCAGCACTCCCGCTTTCCACGCTTTCCCCCCTCATTTCTGAAAATCCGCTGCAGCAGCAGCCGAAGCGGCAGCAGCTATCAGGCTCTCTGCAGCCATGCAGCTCGTCCCCTGAGCATTGGCCAGCGGGCGATAATATCTCAAAGGGAGTGGTTATCGCCACACATTATATTATAATCATTAGTGATCCCAGCCCTTTCACCCCGACTGCAGAATAATCGCGCAGTACCATTAATCTAAACTAGGGGAACTGCTTTACAGGCTGCTCTAGGCCCAGTGTGCAGGATAATCTCAGTGAGGCTGATTCTGCAGCATCTTCACAAAAAACTATTTTTGTTCGGACTAATCAAGAAAAACCAATGTTCTATTTTTTATTAATATAACCTATTACAGGATAGAAAAAAAGCTTTTCATTCAACACAGGCATATAAAATAATAATGATGATGATGATGATGATGATGATGATGATGATGATGATGATGATGATGATGATGATGGCAACAACAACAATAATAATAATAATAATAATAATAATAATAATAATAATAATAATAGTAGTAGTAGTAGAAAAATGATTACGATTATAATTGGATTTGTAATATTAACTATAAAAGCTTCCTAAAATAGATCATTGTAGATCATCATAGATCTTCTGTGCTTTTTCTTTACTGAATGCTTCACTGAGGATCAGCGATGCTTCAGTTTGGAGGCCATACAATAAAAATGAAAACATAATGTCAAAATAAAAAGTGTCACGGCCTGTGCGCCCTTTCTTTGTCCGGACTGAATTCGCCCCCTAGAGGATGAAACGAGATGTTGATCGCGCCCTTTTCTCTGACTGACCCCAGAGTCTCGCGGCGGGTTCCTGTTCCCGAGCTCAGAGCCGCTAATACATGATGTATTACACGACACCTCCCCCCACCCCCACCCCCAAACACACCCCGAATAAAACGGGCTGCAGCGGAGGCGCTGTCTGCTGATGGTTCTGGGTCTGATCGAACCTCCGAATATTGGAGCGTTTGCGATGCTGAGGTCGATCTATAGTGGAGGCGGGGGGTCAGCAGGGGTTGACCGGCTGAGAAGCGACAGCTGTAGGGAGATGATCTATAAATCCCATCGGATTTCTCTCAGCACAGGCCGCAGCGGAGTTGGGGAGTCTGGAAAAATGTTTGCTCAGAGTTGTTGCTGGTTCAATAATCTGCGCTGAGTTCACATCGGAATATGTTTTGGGGCTGACGACGTGTTGGAGTGGGTGTGGGCTTGTCTCAACCCAAGCACTGACCCGGGTAACCCGTCACATGTGGGTTTTACACCGCCAAGATGCCACCGTGTTGCATAGTGCAACCGAAAAGGAAACACTCCGTTAAACTGCGCCACTTCCGCCCAGTTCACTTCAAAGCACTTAGCGGAACTTCATAGGCTGCGTGCAATTTGTAAAAAATAAAATAAAATAAACAGCCTATTAGATCTTATTGTTGCTGGTTCCTGTCAGTCAGTGTGAATTAATTTTGATTCATGGACAAAAATGAATAAATACATACATTTCTAAGGCCCAGATCAGAGTCTGAAGCAGGGAAAACGTCAGAAATCAAAGGCCGTTTCGGGTAAAATCCTTTATTTCTCTTTGTTTCCCTGAGCGAAATATTTGAAGAAAATAGAAGGAAATTAAATAAAGAAAAAGAAAAGGGAATGAAAGAAAAGAAGATAAAAGAAAAGGAAGGAAAATAAAAGAGAAGAATAAATCGATATCAGCAGAAATGGGGAGCGGACCGGTGGACCCCTCTGCCTCCCTCCTCTCCTCCGGTACTCTCAGCTGATCACAGCGCCAGTCCCGGATGATCATTTCTCTCTAAACCCGGAGTCCCCCCCCCTCCCCCCTCGGTAGCCCGGCCTAGAGCGGCTGCCTCAGCCGTGGTTCGGCTCTGTGCCTCGCTCTGGGCTTTGGATAGGCCTTCAACATGCTCACAGAAAGCAGCTAATCACCTGCTCGGTTCAGGACTGAACCTTGTTTTGTCCTCTCCTTCCTCGGACCGCGTCCCTCACGCGTGGCGTGGTGACTCCGGTGACTCCGAGCTGAGTCTGCAGAGGAGAGAAGAGACAAATAAACCAGCCATGATTACAGTGAATGATTGCATGCATCTCCACAGCCTCTTTCATTATCTCAGATGAATTATCTCGCAGTAGAGACGCTCACTGGTCTGCACTTCATAAACTCCAAATCTCCCGGGCTGCTCTGATGGGAGCGGGTACCTGCTTTAATCGAGGCGTCTAAAATTAGTTTCTGATTAGAGAGAACGAAAAAAAAAAACCATCTATTCAGATTTTTTAAAATTTTAATATTCTTGTTAAGGGAATCAATTAACACATTTCAGAATTCCTTTTCGTTCCCTTTAGTTAAGTATTCTGTCATCTCAATCTGTTGCTCGATCTGTGCCAAACCATCCCGAGATTAAAGCGAGAGGCTGACAACGAGAGAGAGAGAGAGAGAGAGAGAGAGAGAGAGAGAGAGAGAGAGAGAGAGAGAGAGAGAGAGAGAGAAGTTTTGTTTTCTTTAAACTGGGCCCAGAGGCGGCAGCGCAATGATTCCAATTTACAACTTGCGCCTGCATCAGAAGGAAAGTGCGAATAAAAATCTGTTCCAAGCAAAGGATTACATCGGTGAGGTTCAAACCATTTTTCCCTTCATTTAATAGTGTCTCTGGCTGGAGGGAGGCAGAGATATGTTAAAGCTTATAGTTTATTTAGATTTTTTTTCTCTTCTTTTCCATTCGTGGATTAATCCGCGCCTAGCTGCAGCTTCTAGTTCTACTTCCCTCTTAGCTTTTTCTAAATCAGGCACAGATTATCCCTACTGACACACTATCAATGCATCTTCCGCACAACAACATTTTGTTGTTTACATGTTGGGTTAAGGGGTGAGATGTGGGTGTTTTGTTGTTGTTGTTGCTGTTTTGTCATTTTTCTGTCTGTGCCATCCGGGATTTAGAGGCAACAGAGTCAAACTCTGTAGTCCATAAAATGTGCAGTTTTCCCACCACTTCTTTGGAGAATCTCATCCAGTCAAGTGGCCCGTTTCTGATTTTTCCTCCGTAGGAATAAAAACAGAAGAGAGAAGATGCTCTATGAGAGAGAAGAGAAGAGAAGAGAAGAGAAGAGAAGAGAAGAGAAGAGAAGAGAAGAGAAGAGAAGAGAAGAGAAGAGAAGAGAAGAGAAGAGAAGAGAAATGAGAACAGGAAAGCGAGCAAAAGCAAATCTGTTTACATTATGCTCTCTCTCTCTCTCTCTCTCTCTCTCTCTCTCTCTCTCTCTCTCTCTCTCTCTCTCTCTCTCTCTCTCTCTCTCTCTCTCTCTCAGAACCAGTAACCTGAGCTCACGTCCTCTTGAAGGGGTTCTCCTCGGGGGGGAGGTGGTGTTGGTTGGGAGATCAGGGGAAGCGGGGAGCGGTCAGCTGGACTGTTGCATAGGAGTTTGCGGCGGCTTTTCTCCACAACACATGCGCATTTCTTCAGCTAAAAGTGTGCAAATGAACACACTAATAAACAACTCGACAAGTGAGCACAGTTAAAAAAAAGAAAAGAAAAGAAAAAAAACTTCCAACCTCTTTCTTGTTAGATCTCTGTCATTTTGAAGCCAAAACTTAACCGCAACTTTTTTTTTCTATTAAGCAAATAAAACATCAGGAGTGTTTTCAGCCGAAAAACAAACGACGAGACTTATCTGTGCGGGGCGGGCCCGCGCTGCGGTGGAAGTGGATTGAGTTCCCGCAAAGAATTGCCTGGAAGAGCTGTCAACTTTCGAGCCTTTCAGTCTTTCACTTCCACGAGAGAAAATGGGAGGGCTGCGCGCGCCATCACCGGGGACGAGACATCATCATCATCATCACCATCATCATCATGGTGCTATCATCTAAAATGAGCTCTCGGCAGTGCGCAGCCTCCTGCTGTGAGAGGAAATATTTAGATGAGTCCAAACAGTTTAGAGTGCTGCGACGCCGCGCCGCCGCGTTGGGCCTTCGGGATTCTCTGACACACCAACACCGACAAAAACTAAACGGAGAGAGCGCGCGCCTGCAATCTGCGCCTCAAGCCTATTTATCCCGAGGAGAAGTGTGCGCGTGTACCTGCTCGGATTCCTCCTCGTCATGCCCAGAAGACAGCTCTGCTCTGCAGCAACAGTCTCCCTCCGCGCCGCCGCCGCCTCCTGCAGACGCCCTCTCTAACATATGACACTTTGCAGGGAAATTTTTTGACAATTGGTGTCCTGAGTGTGCGGCATAAATAGCAGGCAGAGCACTTGCTGGGTTTTGATGGGGAGGTTTGATGGCTCCTCGCGTGGCTCCGCGCTGATTGGTCCGGCCGCCACCTGACGTCAGGAGGACGGGAATAAGGCTGGTGTTGGAGCTTTAGGAGCAAGACAGTGAACCGGAGACCCCAGCGCATCCCGGCACACGCACTGTACCGGAGACTGAGGGGGGCATCCCAGCATCGCGCGGCCAGCACAGCTCCAGGATCAACCCGCAGAGCCGGAGGGGAAAACACTCTTTGATGAAATCTTTTTTTTTTTTTTTTTTGCCTTTTATTTTCTTTTTGGCTTTGAGAATTTGTTTCTTTCTTCTCCTTTGGAGGACTGGATACGCTGCCATGTTAAAAACCAACCGAATTACGGTGTGAAAGCTATGATCTGAAAGCGGTTTCTTAAACGTGGCTGTGCTCCTGACCGGCGGCCGCTCCGCGTGCTGACCGATGCATCACCTCCAAGATCGCCGGGAAGAACAAGCTGCCTCCTGAGCCCATCATCTGTATCAGAACTGAATTCAGAATTTTGCCTCGGGCCCACTAACAGGACTGATTCCCCAGTTGTTTCATACCACTTGAGGACCTTTCGCGCCTTCTGCTCTTGTATTTCCACTTCAGACGGAGCCTGTTTTTTTACGCATACGGGGAGAGATCTGAAGTGACAGCTGATCGACTGGCCTCTCCGCGAACACTGACCCCGGAACTGGAGGCGGAATCAGCAGAGGCAGAACTCAAACACTCGGTCAATGCTCGGCCTGCGCCGGTGATTGGGTTTGTGTGTGCGCGTCGCTCGTGGGGTGTTGCAGCGAGCCCAGCCGAAGCCATGGTCCACTGCGCCGGCTGCGAGAGGCCTATCCTGGACCGCTTCCTGCTCAACGTGCTAGACAGAGCCTGGCACGTCAAGTGCGTGCAGTGCTGCGAGTGCAAATGTAATCTGACCGAAAAGTGTTTTTCTAGAGAGGGGAGACTGTACTGCAAAAACGATTTTTTTAGGTAAGCCTGGGGGTGATGCTGGAGAAACTCACCGGCACCAGTTTGTTTTTATTGGGAGGAGTTCTTGTGTTGAGACGGCAGGAACAGATACACTATTGATATTAAATCAGATTTAGCATAAATAGTAAATATGTCCTTACAGTCAATAGAAACGCTCTAAATTTTAAATATTAATAAGAATATTTTAAAGTTTTTATATGTATGTAGAGTAATTTTATTTTTTCTGGGACATACATTTAAAATGGTCAACTACAAAAAAACCGAACAAAATAATGACAAGTAGGTTGAAATAAAATAAGAATAGAAAGAGTGTAAAGGTTAACTCAAATAATAGCAATAAACCTAACAGATATTTTTTAAAGCAGAGTGTATTTGTTATCTTATTTTACTCAAAAACGACAAAGTCACACTCAGCACCTGGAGACAACGGGCTTTCATTAGCATGTGATTAATCAAAAGCTTATTTGGAATTCAATGGGAAACAAAAACAAAAGGACAGGAAGAATATCCCACGCGTGTGCGCTTCTCTCTGAGCAACGTGAAGCGTGAAAACAGGGGGCGGTTTGTTGGGGGAAGCGAGGAAATGACACCTGGGTGTATTTTTTCTAACATCGAGGACAGAGCGCCGGATCAAACCCGGGCTGGGTCAGCCCGCTGGCCCGCGCTGTTTGCCCAGTCCGACTCAGGAGGACGTGATAAGTGGATTTGAATAGAGAACTGGTGGAGAAGATCAAGTCCACAGACACAACAACCACAGACACTTTGTCAACACGCCATCCACAGCAACCAATATACAAAGTTGAACCGGGAGAGCTTTTGCTGTGGCAGGGTTTCATCATCCTTTTGAACTAACGTGTCCATTTATTCAGAGCAAGTCAGCGTTAAAGGAAAACACGACTTTACTGAAGGATGCGAAGAAGAAGTGATGCAGGAGAAAAGGCAGATTTGAACATGTGGGAAGATTTCAAGATTGTTGAAAACTAAAGAAAAAGATGAAATGACAATGCAATGCGCTATGTTTGACGTTAAAAAGAAACTATTATTATTATTATTATTATTATTATTATTATTATTATTATTATTATTATTATTGAAATAATGATAATAGTTATTATTTCTATTAATAATTTTAATAATAGGAATAACAACAACAACAACAACAATAATAATAATAATAATAATAATAATAATAATAATAATAATAATAATAATAATAAAAGTAGAAGTATGGTTAGAGCTGAGAGATAAATTGTGCATAAGATTGCATTTAATTATTGATAAATAGTGATTAACTAGTTCTCTGAATGTTAGTGGGTTGGTTTATACTACATCCCTTTTGTCCTTGGTTGACTGAGTGCCATAGGAATAATTTTTAAAAGTCCCATGTAAAACCCTAAAATCACAATTTTATATTTTAAAAACATCATGAATTTGTAACGATTTCTGTTCCGCCGACAATAAATTCATTAGCACCTTTTCTCAGTTTTAGCTTTATTTCATTTAATTTATTTTCATTTCATTTTATTTTTTTAGGTATAGGATGTGTGTGGACATAAGTGTTGACATTAACTGCATTTAATCAGCCCTCGTAAAACCTCCAGCACTCACCGAGGTGTCAAAGATGTAAATCGTTTAACCTGTTTAGACAAAAAGAAAAATAGAAAAAAGGAAAGGAAAACGAGTAATTAACCTCGGCTCTAACCACACCTGGTTGTTTCTCTTTCTGCAGGCGGTTCGGTACCAAATGTGGCGGCTGCTCGCAGGGAATTTCTCCGAACGACCTGGTACGGAGGGCCCGGAGCAAAGTGTTCCACCTCAACTGTTTCACCTGCATGATGTGCAATAAGCAGCTCTCCACTGGCGAAGAGCTCTACATCATAGACGAGAACAAATTTGTTTGTAAGGACGATTACCTCAGTAACATGAGTGTAAAAGACACGAACCTCCTGTCAGGTAAGGTTCTGTCGTGGGCGTGCATGTTTGTCTGCATGTGCGCGCGCACATTTTTACGCAAATGAATGAAGGTGGATTTGAATTGCAGTAAATGATGATGATGAATTCAGCTTCACATTAACGTTTTTATGTGATGGACCAGGAATTAAACGACACCCAAATAAACCCGGAGAGGTGTTGATTCTACCGCTATTATTATTATTATTATTATTATTATTATTATTATTATTATTATTATTATTATTATTATTATTATTATTATTATTATTATTATTATTAGTAGTAGTAGTAGTAGTAGTAGTAGTAGTAGTAGTAGTAGTAGTAGTAGCATTGTTGTTGTTATTATTATTATTATCATTGGTGGTGGTGTTTATCCGCAGTGATTTTGGTGTCTGGATCTGTTTGGTTATTTATGAGGTGATCAGAAAATCTCATGTCAGATGTTTAAATTAGAAAAATGAAGCTGAATTCTTCGTATTTCTGCTATAAAAAAGTTTGCGAACGACGTTAAAGCAGACAGTGTTTGGTCATTTAGAAGGCATTCTTTGCAATCTGCTGTAAGGTTGCGTGTTTGTCCCACGGATCTCTGGTCACCCACCTTCAATTGACCAGTATGTCACCAGTGACAGTCCCCAGTAATGAACGGTGTGGACGTCCTCTCTTCCCTTCCTGTCCTGTTTCCACTATAGTAACGGCATGCAGCGATCCCAGTTTATCTCCGGACTCTCAGGACCAACTCCAGGACGACGTTGTCCTAAAAGATACGGAGATGGCGGCCCTCTCCGACAAGGAGACGGTCAACAACGAGAACGACGACCAGAACCTGGGCGGAAAGCGGCGCGGCCCTCGGACCACCATTAAGGCCAAGCAGCTGGAGACCCTGAAGGCGGCGTTCGCTGCCACCCCGAAACCCACCCGACACATCCGAGAGCAGCTGGCTCAGGAGACCGGCCTCAACATGAGGGTCATCCAGGTAAGAGGAGCGTCAGGGTATTTGCGTTAAAAGAAAAAAAAAAAAAAAACAGGATTCCTAATCGTTCCGAAACGTCCCTAAACATACCGAACATCACACTCAGGGGCCACCTGAACGTGAGCAGAGGAGACCCTCACACCTTCTCTTCTCTAAATGGTGTCAGGCAGCGATAAGCCTAATAGGTGTGAAGTAACAGATTGCATTTTACTAAAAAAAAGAATCTTTGCCAAGATACCAGTCTGTCCCGGAGGGGCCCTCTCCTCCCCACCGCGGACCTCTCACCTCCTTCACCCCTCGTTAAGAGAGACCTCCTCCCTGCAAACACCGCGCTCACGTTGAACTCATTAGAACTGAACATTGGCTCAAATAGTCAGCTTCATTTGGAAATGGGCTAATTTATAGGGGAGGTTTCTGTTTGTTGGCCCCGCACAACAGGGCGAAAGCCGCCAACTGGTGCCGGCTGCTGGGAGCGCTGGGAGTTCTGGCACAGCGCAGCCATCACGCTTTGCAACCACGTTTAGCCATGCTGGGAGCCTCTCCAGCCAAGTGGAAAAGCGCAAATCTGTTTCAAGAGTCTTCAAGACCGTCTCCTCATAACCCGGAGTTACACAAGGGCCGACAGAAAATTAGCAATATTATTGTAATAATCATAATTTATCTGTAGGCAGCTGCAGCAGTAAAATACAGTGAAGCAAGACATTGTACGATTATTTAAAGTTTTATACTCATGAATAAAAAATGGGAAAAAATTGTTGTTGTTATTATTATTAATATTTGAATATTGTGAAGTATTGTGAGCTTACTCTTTGTTGAGAGTATAAAGTAGTAAAAAGGTTTTGTAACATGTTAAAGCACGAGGGATCCGGAGTAGGTGTGCAGGGTGAAGCATAATTAAAGGAAGCTGCTCTATAGATTATTAAATGATAACCCAGTAATATATCGGTAACAACCCTCCTATTAAGTATTAATTGGAGATTTGAAGTCCCCCCGCTGTCGCCTTCAGTCGGAGTAAATGGGGGGTTAAAAGATCATTAGGCAGGTTAGATGTGACTCTGAGTCCTGTGCGGATAATTGGCCGCAGTCCCCATCACCGCAGAGCCTCGAGGATTTAATGTATCAGATCATCACTCATGCTGCAAAACACACAAAGAGCGCAGTTAGTGAAGCCGCGGCGGAGCAGGGGCCAAAACAAACACGAAGCTTGTTTACTCTCTGCTTTCAATGAGGAAATATTTGCACACTGACGATTATTTGCGCAACATATTTACAAAAAAAACAAAACAAAAAAAAACAAATTTATGTTCAATTAGATATATTTATTCACAGCAACCTCTCCGCCCCCCCCCCTCCCCCTCCTCCCCATTTCGATCTCTTTATACAAAATATTGACCTGAAACCAAAATGATGCCATGCAGCAGCAGCAGCCTTGTGGCGGGACGTAACGGATGTATCTTCGTGTTCACGCGCAGGTCTGGTTCCAGAACCGACGTTCCAAAGAGAGGCGCATGAAGCAGCTGAGCGCGTTAGGCGCGCGGAGGCACGCGTTCTTCCGGAGCCCGAGGCGGATGAGGACGTTAGTGGACCGACTGGAGCCTGGTGAGCTCATCCCCAACGGGCCCTTCTCCTATTATGGAGGTACGGATTAGGTGCAAAACAAAACAAATATTTCATTTAGTGAATTTGATAAAATGTGGATACATTTTACAGTCGAAGTTTTAGTCAAGCGGTTGTTCCTTTTTTTCATGAAATGATCTGTAGATTCCTTTTTTATTTTCTGCCCCGTACATAGAAAATAGACAAAAAGATAAACGCAACTGGGTAGCCGTGTCTACAACAGTATTTTAAATTAAACTATATATCCATTACAAATAATATTTCTAACAACCAGATCAACAATATTGCAATGATTTCCTGCTTTTATTATTTCAGCAAGACCTGTGCTTTAGCACTAGAAAGTTTATTTGAAAATAAAAGCATCTGTTTTATTCCAGGAAAGTTAACTTATTAACAGGCTGAGAAGAAAAGCTAATTTACAGCAGAACTATTTGATAAAAAATATCTTCTTTTTATTTCTATAGCTCTGAAGTATCAGATAATGTTCTTTTCTTCTAAAAAAAGGGGTCTGTAATATTATTCTTTGAGTTAAAAAAAAGTTAATCTCAGTAGGTAGGACCACTGGTGAAATGGCCCCCATTTTAATTAATTTTCTCACTACGTTCTCCCCACCCAACTGCAGTTTTGATTTAAGTATAACATGGTCTGTGACTAATGCAGCATAGCGAGGGTCTTTCCCTCTCTGTCTTTCATACAAATCAGGCGATGTGTGTTCAATAAGTTTCTCAGGCTTCCTGGACTCACATTTGCTCTCACATTGTTCTCAGTCAGAGCTGATGCTCATTTTTATTTTCCTCTGCTCTTGGATCTGTAGATTATCAAAGTGAGTACTACGGCCCTGGAGGGAACTACGACTTTTTCCCTCAGGGCCCTCCATCGTCACAGGCCCAGACACCAGTTGATCTACCCTTCGTCCCCTCCTCGGGCCCCACAGGCACCCCTCTGGGGGGTATGGACCACCCCCTGCCAGGCCACCACCCTTCCAGTGACGTACAACGCTTCTCTGATATCATGTCTCACCACCCAGGGGACTCTCCCAGCCCAGAGCCTGGCATCCCGGGGCCCTTGCACAGCATCTCTTCTGAAGTATTTGGCCCTAGTCCACCCTTTACCTCACTGTCACTGAACGGCAGCGGATACAACAACCACCTGTCTCACCAAGCCTCAGAAATGAACGAGGGCACTGTGTGGTAGCTTTCTGGCACAGAGGACTAACAGCCAGACATTCACAGATGGAGGATGTTGTTGTGGACCCTCAGAGTAGAGTCCAGGAAATGACAGGGTTAGGGGCAACTTTATAGACTGTTTTTTTTAAATATATTTATTTATTTATGTTGCATTTTCTCATTTTATTCATTTTTTTTTCTTGAAAATCTGATGACTCATAAAATTGTGCTAAAAACATTGTGTTCATTATTGTATGTGTGTGGGTGGTTTAATGGCTTTTTTGTTTAATCCATCACCCATGCTACATCATCCAGAAAACCTTATTTACAAAAGAAAAAAAAGTAACTGGCCAGGACTGATAAACAGCCCCCATCCTGCTTTATTTGGACCCACAGGATGCCCTGTTGCCCCTGCTGTTTCCTATCAGTGGCCCCCTGCAACCAAATCCCTTCACACTTACAAGTGCGTTGAAAAAGAGACAAACAACTCAGCTGTTTTTGAGAAAACTCCCGTTGTAGGTCTCAGACATGAAAACATGGTTTGTTACTGTCAAAGACTTGGATAGCTTTACAGAAAGAAGGAAGGGACTGAGGGTCACTGACCTGCCTAAGTGGCATTCAGACTGTGTCAGAGGCACTCTGTGTGTCCCTGCATATTCACACACTCCTAAGACCTCTCAGCCTCTCAAGGCTCTGCCATACTGATCTTTTCTCAAAGCATTGCTGAAGGCCAGGGAACACTTCAGTATATTCTCTGCAAAAGGCCTCTGTGTTTGTTTTAATTTCACTAATTCCACCAAATCTGAGGACTGCTGCCTTCAAAATGCAGTAAAACCAGTTCAACACCCCAGTGGACTGCAAGCCCTTTATTTAAAATGGAGATGAACTTGAAATATTGAAATGAAGTCTACCTTCTAAAAATACTCTACTGGGGTTCTAAGTAGGACTTCAAACAGTCAACTGTTTACGTAATCTAAGAAATTCAGGAGTCCAGAAGTCTCGAAACGCGTTTTAGAACCTCTTGATCATTATAAAAATGTTCCAAGCAACCAACCAAACTTTTGTATTGATTTCATTTATATTGTATGGAGATAAAAATCCATTTGCTGGGGTTGTGCTTCACTGTGCTAGTTTGTACAAGATGTTGTTTACAGAAAAAGGAAAAAAAAAAGTACA
This sequence comes from Poecilia reticulata, assembly GCF_904066995.2. Classification (NCBI taxonomy): domain Eukaryota; kingdom Metazoa; phylum Chordata; class Actinopteri; order Cyprinodontiformes; family Poeciliidae; genus Poecilia; species Poecilia reticulata. The sequence goes on from NC_088842.1 coordinate 2,247,943, forward strand.
ATAAAAACGAAAGAAAAGTAGACATTTGCCAAATTTTAAATTATAGCACAAATACTGTTAAAGTGCTTTGCACTTGTCACGGTTTGTGTTGGGACAAATTCTAAGTGTTAAAAAGAAGAAATTGACTTTGAATTATTTTTAGTCTGCTGACAATGCAGTGTTAATATAAACATACTTAGGTTTTATTTTTGTGTCATCAAAGAAGAAAAATCCAAACTATTAAAAATTGATGGTCAAATATGCAGCTGTCAGTGGCTACATCTCTTTGAGTATGAAGCCCTCATTATATGTCTTTTATTGTTTCAATAAACCGAAGCTTATGTGACCTCCAGAGCATATTAGACCATTCACTGTATAAATTCAATATGTTGACAGAATTGTATTGCTAATAAACTAGAAAACATACAGAATGCATCTTTAGGTATTTTCTCAGGAGTAGTTTTCCCTCATTATTGTCACATTACTATATAGACAGCAGAGCCAATGCAGATATTCACTGTTAGACCAGTGGAGTCCTGTTGGTCAACATTTCTTATTTCATTATAGATGCTTTTCATACATAAATTGATGTAAGCATTCAGCTTATGTGTGAAATAACTGGCCTTTGCAGGCATGGTGGCGAACACTTCTCAGCTCTGATTAGAGGGATTCAAAAACACTTCAGTGTAAATAAAATAACATGTACTGCAAAATGATAGGAAAAAATGAGAATGCAGAAACCTGTGTCTGATGGGGAAGTGGAGATGGGTGCATTGTAGGGAGATTTGTGATGTTAATCTGCCAGCTTAGAAGTTGTCGCACCAGTTCTTGCAAATATTTTCAGCTGATTTTAAATGTTTTCCAAGCAGAAGAAATCATTTGTGGCAAACACAAGGGGGAGTAACTCCACAACTTAAGTTGATGCAGATTCTTCTCTACTGCGTTGGCACCGCTCTCACATTCTTCCACTTACTTCCTTGAGGTCGTCCAGTAAGTATAAGCAGTTAGCTGTGTAACTGTGAAGGACAATGTGGAAATTGCCGTGACCACAGCTCTCCTGCTTGCTATGCGTGGGTTATAATTCCTTGCAGCTCTCTGTTCGTGCAGCGCATTACGGTGCCTTGGGGGGATTTTTACAAACGTATTTTTGGGGTGAAAATAGATGCCATAATAATCAAGAAACCCAAACACTCAGTCGGGATCTTTTGCAGGAGGGTTGAGAAAAAAAAATTAATATATGTAGCAAAAGCAAGTCAGGCGGCCGGATTGTGGCATGAATTTTGGGAAGTCTTTATCTCCCTAACCCTGTGCATGCAGCCAGGACCATTTGCAATCCCAGTTTTCTCCCCTGCCTCCAGACTGTAATCCACCATGAATTAATCATGGTCTTGAGAGTTAACCAAGCTTATGGAGGTGGAGTGGAAGGTGGGGATGGAGGGTGGCTGGAGGGATATAGGTCTGTGTTTAGCCCCTAGGCTTACTTCACAACCCCCACCCTTTTCATGGTTACATCTTGCACCAGCAACTGACCAGCCCCCCGGGAACCTGGTTCTTTAAATTCAAATCTTGTATTGATCGCTCATCAGCTGTTGGTGGAAACTGACCTTGTAGTCTCACACTGAAAAAAAAAATTAAATAAAGCAGGCCTTAACAGCAGTGAATGGGTTTTAAATGACATTTTAAATCTCTGAGTCAGGACGTTTAAATAGCCCACACACCCACTGGGAACCAAAATAATTCCACTGTATGTGCTGGTTTATGATGAGGGGAACTGACATGGGGATAAATGCTTTGAGGAGCGAAGGGAGGGATGGTACAAAATGGTTTACTTTAGGCTACAATGGGGGCCAAAATATTGTGCCAATAGGAAGACAGACCCAGCGGGTGAACACTAAGATTTTTGCATTCAAACTGAGAGGTTTTTTTTGCAGAGCCGCTTTTTGTATGAGAAGCATTTGGCTGCTAGCTTTAAATGCAGAGTGGCTCAGCTGGAAGCGCCCCCTCCACTCAGAGTGATTGTGGTGTTTGCACACAAGAGCATGGCACAGAGCCTCGTTTTGAGAAAACAAATGATACATGATGGAGGAAGCAATTTCTTGGGTAGAAATGGGAAAAATCTGTTAATGAATGGAGCAGGTTGGTTGATCTCTGAGCCACATTTCCCTGGTTTAACTGTCAACAACTCACTGATACACAGTCATGTTGCAGACCAATAAGGCGACCTTAGCTGATGAGCTGTTAGTTTGGACGCTTCAATAACAATTCCTGTTTTACAGGAATAGTTTAGGAATGATCAGGGATAAAAACATATAGATTTCGAAAGCAACAAAGTTTCCCTTACACCTAAAAAGGTTTATCAGGTGTGATTGTTTGTGAAGCATGTATGCAGGAACCTTTGATTAGATTTTTCTTGCTGGGAGATGCTGAGATGGTATTAAAGTCTACAAGTTGATAACTGTGTTCAAGGAAAGTAGAAGCTATCAAATACAGTCTGTGAAAAAAAGGCACAGCCACCTTTAATTGTCAGGGTTTGCATGTGAAATAATATGACAGCCAATTCTTACAAGATTAAAAAATAATTCAAATCTAACCACAACAAAAACAGTCAATCTTTATTTTAAAAAGGTGATGTGTTTTGAAACACTTAGACACACCCTGTCTGCTTCTACTGGGTTGAACAGAACATATCAAGCAGGTGTTGATGATTAAAGGCTGTGAATGAGCTTATCTTCTGCAAGTGTGACCACTTCTAATTAGGCGAGAGCTTTGGGCCATTTGTTGGCTTTGCAGTATCAACAAACCATTGCAGTAGCTCTATCAAAGTCCAGACCCCGGTAAGACTGAAATACTGAAGTGCTGCTCTGAAATACAGATCTGCAAACCTCAATGAACTGAAGCTACTTTGGGGAAAAGACTGGAACAAAATCCTTCTGCAATGACTGGACCAATTGATAAAGTTAGTTAGAGAACAACTATATTTACTGCTGTGGTAGATGGTTCTACAGACCAGATGATATTTATTACGTTCTTCTTAGCAAAGCCAGAGAAGAGAATCACAGATAGCATGTCTTAATAAAGTTGAACCCAAGTGTGTGCTTGTTTTCCCATGGGTGTATGACATGTATTATTACATTATGTGAAGTTACAGCATATTATGTGTATATGCCTATATATTTGATGTAGCCTGGCCTACAATGAGATAATTAGACCAAAACTCTCACAGTGTATGCAGAAAGTTATACTAGTGAGAATTTCAAAGTCCCCTGTGACAAAACAATCCAAAAACCAAAGTGCTTCCTGACTTACAGATCTATTTATCATGTGGTGAATATCAACTGATCTAATTATCACATCCACTATCAATATAAGCAAATACAAATATGTCATTGTAGTTTCTATTGCTGGGGGTGCAAATAACAAGATCTCAATATTTCTCAAAAAGCACCATTGGTGCCTGTCAGTATGTGATTTCTGACTGGTGAAGTAAATGTAGACTTTTATTTTGAAGGTGAGTGCTATGAGCGAGACACCCTGCTGTGTGTATGTTTTAGACTTATGAAAAGGGAGGAAGTCGTTCTTGAGTTGCTGCGTTGTGTTGACTTCAGGGTGTCTCTAAACACAATGCACCTGAATTTGAAATAGCCCCAAAATAAATGCATCATGTCAGCCCAATCATGATGATCCAGATTGCAGACCAGCATAATGTCCCTGTTCCACTGACTCGACAGGTAATACTTCCATATATACAATTTTGTTGTCACGGTGCTTTTTCTGCCACCCATGTGGCTGGAACACAAAGCAGCTGGTAGTGTAGGTGCTAACTTCCAAAGCCATCTGAGAAGTTTGTGCAACAGGGACAAAAAGGTACATTGCTTCTGTGTACATTGCTTCCATTGGATCTTCAAATTCCACCCAACAAAGAGGAATCCAACCCAGTGAGTATGAAGGGAGGACACCACGTTTTTTGGTGGTTTTTAGTACAAACAGACATTTCTAGAAAGTATTGTTATTCTTCCAGTTCTAAAGTATATTTGTTTTTGCAGTGCTTTGAACTGAAAGTGTTTTGTGTGATTTTTCTGTATCTCTTCAATTCATGTTTATTTATTTAGCATCAATTCACAATAAATGTCATCTCCAGGCACTTTGCAAAAAAAACGTCAATTCAACCATATCATACAGATGTCATATTTTAAATCAAGTGCAGAGTGTGTCTTCACAAAATGAAGAGGTGCAATGTTAGTATGCACCAGTAGTACATTTAGGGGAATTTGTTTCTGAGTTAGTTGTAGGTATACTCATGAGAGAAAAACTGACATGACATCATGCAGTGTTGTGTGTGGTAACAAAAAATACATTATTTTTTCAGTTTACACATCGTCAGATTGTTTTCAGCTTTGGTGCCACCACAATCTTTACCACTTCATAACTTTTATCCCCTTTTTCTTCGCTTGGAAAATATCCATCTCCGTTCTCCCATTGATTACCTTTCCTAAACACCAAATTTCCCAATTTTACTTTCCAGACAACCTATTACTTATGTTTGTTCTCCCTAACATCACATTTCTTCATAATGTTTTCTCTTCAACAGTTGGGCATTTAAAATCTAAGGAAAAAGATGAAACAAGTTCTTCCTGCACAGACTGGACAAATCTTCCAAAAATGTGATGCCTTCTGTCACAGACACCAAAGACCGGCAAATCTCCAGTCATGTCCATCTGATGAAATCCATCTTGGTGTACGTGGTGGACATACACCAAGCATCTGCTTGCGTCTGCTTTTGTGTACGTGGCGGACGTACACTAAACAGTTCAAATGTTACTGTTTCATGGAAGAACTAAACCATGTCTAGACTCTTTTTATCTTTCAGCCAGAGCTGAAGAGCATGGCACAACAAGTAGCCTGACCAACACCTAATTGTGTGAATAGAGCACAGACCTCTGGCAGCATATATCTGTGTCTCTGCTGTGTCTCTGCTGCCTCCATAACTGTGTTGCAAGGACACTTTGGCTTAAACATTGACAGCTGTTCCTCCAGTTGATTAATTCTGCATAACTACTGACAACATGCTGTACATTCCCAAAACTAAACCCCCTTTCTAGCTTACTGAAAATATGGAAGTTGTGCTGGTCAAATCATTCTGCCAGTTGTACATCAACTGCATTGAATAGTTTAAAGAATTCAATTCTGCCGAACCTTTCAGTGGATGTTGGTGTGAATACAAGTCAATTTCCTGTGTAGTGTTTTGAGGGTCTGGATAGACTCAATGTCTAACTCAAACGTCTGTCTTGTCACAGATAGTTGTGTAAATCTGATTACATTTTTCATCAGATCTATTCCCCTGAATGGTACTTCTGCCTCAGTCAGTGACAGCCGATGGTGGCAACGGTGGTAATTGGTGGGTTACTCATTCAAGCCCGCTCCGTCCAACTCCCTCATTATGTCCTTGGGCAAGACACTTCACCTGCCCTGCCTGCTTTTATGCACCACAAATCTGGAATACTGCAAAAGAGCCAAAACATCAAGTTCCTTAAAGTCAGGGCTAAAACCCACATGTTTAAAGTTGCCTTTAATTAGTAATAAATGGAACACTGATAAACATATTTCATTTGCATTGATTAAATACATTTCTTCTGTATTGGGCACATACAGTACCCAATGATATTCCCTAAACCACCTCTCCTGAAACATTAGACTCAAGTCATTCTCGGAAATTGCTGGTGTGGACTGACATCAGGCTGATTTGGCTTGATATATGCCATTTCCTGGCTCTTTCACAATCCCCCTCTTGTGCATTTTCACTGGAGATGCTCTCTCATTGTCTGCTCTCAAAATGTCTCTCTCTTGTCTCTGACTAATCTTTCTTTCTGACCATGGAGGAGTCCTGATATGGTTCCAGTTACCCCTATTTGTTTTGGCACTAACTACTGTTTGCAAAACAAGCCAATACTAATATATTTCTTTCTATTTTACTACCCAACTAAAAGGAACATGTTCACAAATAGTTTGAAGCACTACATGTACCAGTGGTTTAATGAGAAAGAAACAGTCAGAAGTGCTAATAAATAGTTTATGTCGGTAACTTGACTACTTCTTTAATTTGCGCCGTCACATTGGATACTAATCTCGGTTAGCTTCAAATCTCCCAGTTGGAAGTCTGACTTCAGGGGGTGTTCTTACTGTTTTTCTGACTTTATAATTGGAAAATCCATTTTACAAGTACCAAGAGAAAGCACAATTAACAGGTGATAGGTGGGGCCAACTGGCATCCCAGAGGGTACGCAAAGGCTACGCTCTCATGAGCTCATACTCACATTTAGATTAAACTCAACTGTTTTTGAAGGAGAAAATCCTTGTAAGGCTCCAGAATACATTTGAAACAAACAACTTATTCCTAACTACTTTACTTCACAGTCTTCAGTTTGATGTCTTTGGCCTTAACACCAGTTTTCATACACGCCTCACCTCATGCCTTGATGGTTGAATCGGTCACAGCATGAAGAATATTGAGCTCCACTTTGAGAAAAATGTTTGTAAATGTGCCTTTGATTTGCTTCTCAGAGTCAGTATGAAACTGAATGTTTTCCTGATAATTGGTATGTGACTCACTGTGGTACAATTTACATAAGGAAATTACCCATAGAGCAAACAATACATTCACCCAGGGAGGAAAGTATGTATACTCGTTTAGCAAACTGGAAAGTACTAATTTCCCCCTGGAGGATGTCCTGATGGTATCTGAGGTCTGTAGGTTGGCCTGATTAGCACAGAGCATGGAGTGTGTCTGCACCATCTGACCCACTGAGTTATAGTCATTTGTCATTCACATATTGGAGACCAACTGCTGTGTTTTTTGCTCAGGGCAAGGGTTTTCTCAAAGAGTTATTTGTGTATGATTGCACTGGCAATTTCTCATCATGATATTATATGGAATACACAGTTGAGTGCAAAATCTGTTCATAATTTACTCAAGCTGCTTTTTGCATTCGTGTGTTTCTTGTCTTTTATAGTTGAAAGGAAATTACTATGTATTAACCACCCAACGATTATACAAAATTGCTTACAACAAAAACAATATTTGCCTTGGCATACTCTTCTTTGTCTTGTGTACAAATGGCACAGCACTTTTTTATTGTATTAAACAAGAAGAAATGTATTGTGAAAGTTGATCTACTGTGGTGATCTTTGCATCAAAAGAGAAAATACCAGCTTCTTAAAAAAAATCTATATTTGCAGTTCCACCTAATGACCAATAACCTGAGTACATCTAAAATATTACTGAAATAATATTGCACTATGCCCATATAGGGCTGGCCTTCAACAATTACTAAGGGTCTGCTCCCAATATGGTGTGATTTTGACAATAAGTATAACGCTAAGAATAGCAATATTATGATTGTTAGAAGTAAGGCAGATAAGCATCTGATAACCCCTGACTTCTGTTTATCTGGTACTGTTCTCAGCATATGCGATAAAGTTAAACATTTGGGACGTTAAATAATTGTTGACCTGTCTGATGATTGTGACATCTATAGGCAGTATCGTATGACGTATGCACAGAAATAGGTGAGAACTCTAGTACTTCGCTACAACTTGGTGTCTCATTTTACAGTTGAGAGGTATAACATAGAATTCACACTTTAGTTCTGCACATAAACGACCTGTATATGTGCAGGTTTATGTCAGTGTTCATGTGTTGGTTAAGCCCATCTGTTTACATAAAAAAAAAACTCAAAGCTGAAATATAGACTTGTCGTTGAGCAAATAGCTTTTTTTCTTGTTATTTTCTTTGGATTCTCTGTTGCCATATTATCTGTGTGTCTTTGAGAGCGTAGCTAAATAGAACCTCTTCAGAAAGCCTTTGTCATCCAAACCCACAATAACTTTAGCTTCAGGTGTTTGGCACCATGTTGCAGTACCCATCACACAAAGCCATGAAGATAATTACAGCAATCCTTTGGTTATCCTGAGGGGGGGAATACCTGGATTAAATAGAGATTTGCAACTCAAACCTCATGTGCCTAACAAATTTAAAATCATTAGCCAATTAATTCACTTTGTGGAGGGTGGATATTGCATTTGCACACTAATCTGTCCTGGCTGTCAATGTGCCAGCTGATGAGCATTTAGTGCATTGTTGCTGGTTCGACTCCCGCTCCACCTGCCTCTGTCATCGTGAATTTGGGCAAGACACTTCACCCGCCTTGCCTGCTGGTGGCGGTTAGAGCTCCCAGTGGCACCAATGCATGGCAGCCTCACCTCTGTCAGTGTGCCTCAGGGCAGCTCCAGCTACTGTCCAGTAGCTTTCCTCCATGTGAATGTGTGTGTGAGTGAATTTAATGTGAAGCTCTTTGGGGTCCTCCGGTCATTTTTCACTGCTGTACACAACAAATATTCAGTTCACAAGAAAAATAAACAAGTAATATTTTCTGTTTAAGCATCAGCTCAAGCTACAAATAGGAAAGTGTCATGCTGACAGGGAGAGGCATGACCGTCTGAAGTGTATAGCATTATTCTTTATGATCTTGTGTAAAAAATAAATTCAATAATTGTTTTTTTTTTTTTACATTAATCTTATTTTTACCCTCTTAAAGTCAGTTGAAGACAGCAATAAAATTTATATTACACAATCATCACAGTTGACAGTTGCACATGATGAAGGCTGAGATCCATGGAAGACTCATACATTGATCATTTACACCCGGTTGGTCGATCCTTTTGCCAGCCTACCACAGGATGACCCAGAGAAAAGCAGGATAAACAAACAAAAATGCAAACATACACTCCTTCGGGGAAATAACCAACTAATCTAACTTGTGTGACTGAGGAAGGGAGCCCAAGGGAACCAAGGCTTTGGACAGAGCAGCTGGTCAAGATTTTCAGATTTAATTATGTAAACCTAGCTATAGGCCAAAGAATGCATTGGGTATACAGTGACAAAAATACAGTTTTAAATTAAAATGCTAAAAATATTTCGTGACATAAACTTTTTATAAACCTGAGGAAGAACGTTTGACTTCATAGAATGTATCAGGGGGAAACACAATAACTTTACTTTGGATAGAAACTGGTATACAATCTTGTTTCCTCCCAAACTAAAGAAGAAAAAGCATTTTAGATTAACGTTCGCTTTTAATTGCCTTTAGGTATAGATATTTGGTTGTTTGTAATCTGCTGGCCTTGTGACATACCCAGTGTTCATCTTGGTTCCTTCCCAAGGGTTGCTGGGATGGACTCTAGTCTTCTGTGACTTTGAACAGGATCAGGCAGGATGGATGGAATGAGTTAGAGGTGGGGAGTGTGAATAATTCAACTACCAGCATGGAGAAGAGTGTCCCTTGAAGTATTTTCAGACCTAGGAAACCTCGAAGTTACTGTCTGGATGTATTTTTTGGGTTTGGTTTTTAGTTTGATCTCAGGGAGCAAAATACAGTATGTCATCTGAATCACATAGATGTTTATTTTCTGATCTTTCTCTTAAAACAAATATGTTAGAACTGATCTTGTGGTAGACTTACATTATTTTTCACTTTCTACATTTCAATTTTATGTTAAACAGTCTAAATGAAAAGCCTGCTGCTGTTTATCCCTTGTGCATGCGAGGACAAATGCAAACGTAAAGGATTATGGCAAATGATACAAGTTTTACGTGTGTGGGGTATGTTGGACCCCATTTTTACATACAAGGTTTATATTTAATGAGACACCTGAGGAGAGATGTGTACTAAATATCCTGATTGCACCTCTAGAAGATGATGATTCTGGAGGACACTGGCTCACCTGGCTGACACCGCCCTTCTGATTGGAATACAACCTTTCGGCTGTGTCCAGTTCTGTGTTCAAGTGCCTGTGATCTGTAATATTTAATACATTAAATTCAATATCGAAAACACTTCTACAGCAACAATTTGATGTTTTTGGAAAACATGAAATAAAATGAGCATTTTGTAAAATGTAATTTCATATTTTTCCTTCAGACCTCATGCCATTCTACTTCCTATAGGTTTAAATAGCAAAATCAAACAAGGCTTTGTTAAAAAACAAAAATCAAAATCATAATTATGCTGTAAAAGTAAAAGGAGCATACTGTAGCTAAGTAGATAATACAAAACATTTTTAAAAAGTACATTGTAATTGTGTCATTACTATATACTGTATGTCACTTGGAAGGGAACATTAAATACATAGATTCAAAATGAGTTGCATGCTAAATGTCCATTCATTGGGACTTTACATTTCTTCATATTTCTTCTATGTTACACATCTATGCAAATTAATACAAAGCCTTAAAACTTAGTTTGAGAATATGACCTGAAAATTCCAAGGAAAAGAAAAAAAACATTTATTCCAATTAAAGCAGGCCTGTGTGAGTGCAATCAAGCAACTCTGTTATTCAATTCCATTAGAATGAACGATGCAGTGGCATGCAACCATGCAGTTAACAGGAATTAAAAAAATAGGCAAGATGACGGATTATACAAGAACTGAGGTGTGTGTGTGTAAGTGTGTGTGCGCCCAAGCACATGTTGACTTTTCTTTCTATTTGTCAAAATTGTACATTGCATATTGCATTTTTCCAACACATGTACTTGAATATTAAATCTAGACATGGTGAACAGTCAAACGTGCTGTTAGGTCTACGCTGTGGCGTGGCTTCAGTGTACTTGTCAGTATTTGCCAGCTGTACTTATTGCATGATGTATGGCTCTGTTCTTGATGCATGGATGACAGTTGGCAGTCATTAATCATTGTTAGAAGATAGGACATGGTTTAGGGTCCCTTCTCTTGCCTGCGTCTCATAAAAGTTAATGTGGTGTTTTTGAGGTCTGAGCTTCTGCAGGAGGGTGACATGCACAAACAAATCTCATGTCTTTCAACCACATGAGAGCACTGCACTGTGGATGGTAGGTATAGGCAAGGCTGAAAAACTGACTTCTTTCTTTTACCCTCCACTCCTGCAAAAACAAAAACATCTACTTTTGCACTCATGTTAAAAATAAATGCTTCACTTTTTTAGAAATGTATTTGTGGCTACTGGTAAAAATCTTATGTGTGAACCTAGATATCTTAATGCAGCTGCTTCACTTGAATTTCTCCTCTGTGGGACAATAGAGGCTAATTCTATTCTAAGTTCCTATGTCTGACACTACGACTCAATCCTTGTCATTGATGCACAGTCTAGGTTGTACAGTCTCGGTAGTCTCTGTGGTTCTCTTTCCCCTCAATTTAAACTTAGCTACAATGTCTTCTTCACTTTAAATATAAGAGAATATAATCTGAAGGCTCAAGTCATAATCATCAAAAATAACAGAATAAACAGAATTTTTTTGCTTCCCCCAATTTTATTGTCCATGGTAGAGTTTATAGGCTGCTATAAACCAGTCTTTATAAAGGGTTATATTTGCTCTAGGTATTTCAGACACCGTCACATCTCAGACTGCTGATCATTTTTATAATTTTACCTACATTTTCCTGAGATTTATCATCACTAAAGTAGAATCACTCTGCAGAAAAACTGACAAATAAATTTTTTAAAAGATGAACTTGTTTTACAAATTGAAGATGAACCAAGTTGTGATTTGAGTCCCACAGAGCAAATGGAGGTGATCGGCTGCAAGGTTCTTGGTTTTAGCATACAGTACATCCAGAGCCATATCTTTTAGTCTAAGATACGATTCCAGGTACATACTGGGTGAAAGTATGGAGAGTGAAAGACATTGAGACATGATTAAAATTATGTCTCCATTATTTTAATGGAGACATTAGAGATCAGAAAAGTGACCTCAGTGTGCTGCTTTAGGAGTCTGCTGGCAACAGTGGAGAACGTTGCTGGATTTTGTAGCATTAGTCAACATATGGTTCATGCAATGCATAAGTTGCTGAAGCTACACATGAACTTTTAGTCACATTGGTGTGGACTGTGTCCAAGCAGATAAACCGCCCCAACAGGACTGTTAAAGTAAAAACGTGTTTTAAAAGTGCAGACAAATAACTTAGCAGGGAGAGTGGTCAGTGTTTTCCACAACAATGTTTCGCCCAGCGCTCTCTGTAGAGAGGATCTTGTTAGTTGAATCAGGAGCATCCCATTGTCAGGAGCAGAAGATGATCAGCAGAGGTGGAGCTTTGAATGTGACAGATTCTACAGGGTTGGAAATTCACTTCTCATCCTTTACTGAGACGGTCCCACAAAAAGTACAAGTTTTCTGATTTACTTGTTAATAAAAACCAAATCACAAGCACACTATGTGAGAAGGATACTCATATTGATTGATGCAAAACGTCACTTATTCCACCTGTTCTTCTATGAGAAACATTTTTCTTACAGCATATTCTTTCAGTATTGAACATATCTTATTTAGTTTAATGCGTCATAAAATGTACCATCAAATTTGAATTATCAGTCATTAGCTAAATGACTGATGGCATGTATGCAGATTTCACTGACAAGACAAGAACAAAGAAAACAGATGCCAGAGAAAGGACACATTTACACTCCAATTAGTATTTTTAAAGGCCTGGTTGTATGAAATGCAGAAAACATAGCTTGTAACCTCCTCCTTAATGAGTCATTGAACTATAGGTTCCAATGGGCCTCTTCAGTCACTGTCACATCAGCTGAGACTCTTAGTCACATTCAAATTGGCCCATAGGTCAACAGACATTGATAAAGGGTCTCAGTGTGTTGAGAAGCATGCAAGCATGTTTCAAGCTCAGATTAAGTAGTTCAGTCCTTGTCCATCACATTCCTGTTATTTGCATTGGCCTCAATCAGTCCCGAGTGGTGGAGTGAAAATCAATGCTCAGTCAAAGGGAGCTTTCCACCAGCATTAGGAGTTGCTTTCCATCACAACATTAGCACAACCTTGCAATGCCAATGTTAATGTCAACTCCATGTTGTTTTGACTAAATACAGTAGGAGTGAAGATGCCATAACAGGACTGTCATGGTCATTTCTTTGAAATGTAATCAACAAATAATTTTTTTCTTCTTTTTCTCACCAAAGAATGGAAAGGAATGACAAGATATGAAGGCTGTTCAATTTACTTCACTTGAATTCATTTTATTTCCATTTGAAATACCTTTTTCTTGTCAAAGGTATGTGGAATTTTGGCAATCAATTATGCTTCTTAAAAGATTTATTGAAGATGTCAAGGAGTGTGACCAGGAAGCATCTGTTGTAGCAGTCTGAATTACAGCAGATCTGAAGAAGCATCTGACTTAAGACACTCTGAGCATCCTCTTGATCAATCTGTCAAACAACAGAGTGTCTGTAAAGTTCTCAATTTGATGAAGAATCATTTGTTGCACAATCGTCTCTACGGGCTCCAGAACAATCCACACAACAGAACCAGTCTTGTGTTTGCCTTTGTGAAGAAGAGTCACTATCCTTACTCTAAATCTGTCTGGGAGTCGGTCTGGTTGGCAAAAATCTTTAAAAACTGCAAGTAAATTATTTGCTAAAGATCCCAGAATGTCAAAAGTTTTAAGATACTCGTGTTCACACTGCACAAAGTGCCAATAGAACAGAACAAAATATACTTTATTGAGCCCAAAGGGGAAATTGCTTATTAGTTGACAAGATGTGAAAAGTGTGATGTAAGTAACTTATGACTGAATATGAATGAATGAATGAATGAATGAATGAATGAATGAATGAATGAATGAATGAATGAATGAACATGTAGATGGAAATATGTTATATGTTAATCTATAATTCCAGAGAAAATTACATTTAAGATCCAAGTTACTCAGAGTCGGACATTGTAAAGTCTGATGGCAACAAGCAGGAATAATTTTCTGTGGCGCTCTGTGGTGCATGTTGTTGCTGTATTCATCCAGCATGTCATGAAGTGGATGAGATTCATTGTCCAAGATGACCTGCATCTTGGACAGGATCCTTCTGTCTGACACCACTGTCAGAGTCCAGCTTCACTCCAACCACGTTGAGGGCCTGTGGCACAGTCTGTTTGGTCTGATGGTGTCTGATGCCCCATCACACCACAGCATACAGGATAGCACTGGCAGCCACAGATTCATAAAACATCCTGAACAAGGTCTAGCAGATGTTGAAGGTCCTCAGCCCTAAACATCAGAAAGTAAACTTTCTGCCACAATAGCAAACTTTTTGGCCATAATAGCAGAGAAACAACTTTCTGTCACAGGAAAACTATTTATCTGCTATTGTTTGTTGACATGCTATAACTAGCCAGAGGAGTCAAGAAAGGCTCCAGTGTGGGTAACTAACTGTAGCATAGGAAAGAGCAAGGGGAAATATATGAGCAGCACAAACACAAGTTAGATTGACAGCACTAAGATCCTCCTCTTGGCTCTCATTAGCTGTTTTTGACCAGGAGTGGTTTATTTCTGCAGATGGCAAAAGGACTCCAGGTAGGAGACAGAGGAACTTAAGTTTTTCACAGATCATCTGTTTCATATTTTTCTGTCAGGACATCGTAACAGTTGCAATAAATATGTAAAAGCATACTTATTACACTAGCATATCAAAAGTTTATAAAACTTTTGATATGATTTCACACCAGTACCTTTTCCAGGTACTGCAAAAAAAAGTGTTTCCCTATACAGTTTGCATCTTGAGTGGGGCTGCTGCAACAGGACATCAGCAGCAAATTTAAGCAGTAAAATCAAACCGTGGTGTCTGTCAGGATTGTCCGTTATCTGATCTACTTTACATGATTGGTGTTGAACCCCTGGCACAGACAGAAAGCAGGCACCAACACGTTACATGTGTCTTCTCAGGCTTTTTCTCCTGGCTTGTCATTGACTTCTGCCTGTCCACGCCCATTTTCCCTCACCTGGATCTGATCTGACTGATTGCCTCCACCTGCCGGGTCTCTATTTGTGTCACACCGTCAAGCTTAGGACATTGTTGTCAGAGGCAACCTTCGAACCTTCCTTCAAGTTCAAGATCCTGTTAGTCATCCCTGCCTGACCTTTGACCATAGCCCATGCCTTTGCTTTGATGGTATTGTGAGTAAATCTTTTTTGTCCCATGACCTTTTGAACCTTTACCTGGTGTTTGACCCAGCTTTTTGATTCTGGATCCCCCTGTTCTTTTTTTATGTTGAATGTGCATGACCCAGAACTGTTTTCTGACAACTGTTTTTGGTAATTATTTTTCTCCCTTCCACCCAGAGATCCAATCAGGCCGTCATCATTGGGCTCCGTAGGCCTCCTGTCCACTGAGAAGTCTTGACAGCTCCTGGTTCAGAGCGTCTTGATGCTGGTCCTCAGGGAGCACTGCCCTGCATATTTTAGATGCGTCTCTGTTCCAGACAAACTTATGCTTATAATACTTTTTCCTTTTAAATAGTATTACATTTTTATTTTGTTTTAAGCTTGAACAGCAAAACATTTCAGCTGGTCGCAACTTGTATTGAATTGTCTGTTTATTTATACATGTATAAATTATTTTGTACATTTTGCATCTTTAATTTTCATTGTCCAGCCACAGTCTGAAACCTTTGTTGTGGGTGAGAGCAGGGGAGGGTACACACAGAGTCACATTTTCTCCAATATCAGAACATTAATTTTTCTACTTTAGTGTGACTGTAATTGTTGTTCTATGATGCTTTCAGTCATTTACCTATTTCCTAGAAAAAGGTAAATTACCTATTTCTCGGTCATAGGAAAGTGAATGGATGTGGAGAGCAACTGGCTTAAAAACAAACAAATTCCATCTTCATTAATTTCACAATATTCAGAGAGTCTAGTAGAAATAACTTATTCTTTTGTTGTTTTGCTCAAATTTCTGGAAATCATTTTTATTGCGGAGAAAAATGGAACCCAGATATTTACATAGCAAATAAAAGATGTGCACCTTTTTAACTGTTTTAGGTGTCTTGGGTTGATTAGAACTACCAAAATTATTTATATCTGCTAAATGCCCAAAAACCTGATGAGAACATTAAGAGATTTTGTTTTGTAATGTTCTTTTTGAATTCAGAAGTTTACATACATTTGATCAGTGTCTGGTTTGACAAGATTGGAAAATCAAAATAATTCAGCACAGGAAGTAAAAGGTAGGGCACAGACTGATCTTCCAAATGGATAGTGAAAGGGTATGTGTGAGTGAAGTGCTCCACAAAATGGACCCAGTTCCACCAGTTCTGTCAGGAAAAATTGACCAGAACTCCAGTAAGCTATAATGAGAATCTTGTGGAAGGAAACCCAAAACGTTTGACCCAAGTGGTACAATTAAAAATACTGTTATTCCTCACAGTGACCAAATTTGAGGCAAGTTTAAAAAAATAGTTATGTCTGATTTAACTTCGGGCTGCACAGTTGCGCAGTTGGTAGAGCTGTTGCCTTGCAGCAAGAAGGTTCTGGGTTCGATTCCCAGCCCCAGTCTTTCTGCATGGAGTTTGCATGTTCTCCCCTGTGCATGGTGGGTTTCCTCTGGGTTCTCCAGTTTCCTCCCACAGTCCAAAAACATGACTGTCAGGATAATTGGTCTGTCTAAATTAGCCCTGTGTGTGTGGGTGTGTGTGGGTGTGTGTGTGTGTGTGTGCATGGTTGTTTGTCCTGTGTGTCTCTGTGTTGCCCTGTGACAGACTGGAAATATGTCCGGAACATTAGCTGGAGATAGGCACCAGCAACCCTCCCGACCCCACTGAGGGACAAGGGTGTAAGAAAATGGATGATTTAACTTCAGACAGACAGAAAAAAATGCCTGTGCCCTTTTATTCAATTCATGTGAATATCTGGTCTGAATTGTGCTCTAAAGTCAGCCAAATTAATTTGTTCTGACTTTTATTTTAATTCTTTTCATCTTAAAATCTATTTGTTCCAATTTTCAGTCTTCATTCCAGGGTTCCTGGTATTTCTTAATCATAAAGTAAACTCATAAATAAAAGGCTTCATACAAGTTAACTAAATCTGTCAGAGAATGTCCCTACCTTTGCTGGATTTAGTACTTAAGATTTCAACATGGCACCAGTTATGTTTCACCGATGCTAATAATTTTGGTTTAACATTGTAATGGAATTAATATTTCATTTGTAATTTTCGTGTATTTTTCTCCATTTTCTTATCCCTCTCCTCTCCTACCCTGCCCCTCATTATTCTGCTTACTATGTTGTCCTGCTTTCCAAAGTAGCCAGTTCTGCTCCATGATTTACAGTGAAATTGCTTATAAATTGGGGTAGAAAATGTTTTGCAGATCTGGCAGCTTTCAAGTCCTGTGCCCATTTGTCACTCGACATTTCCTTTTGTGTAACAGCACAAGAATTAATTAGACTGTGGTGGCAAAAGTATACAGCATTAATTTATGGAGAGATGAGATTCCTTGGACACCATCTTGTACACGTGTCGATTTATTATTTTTAGTATTATTGCAGTGTGTGTGTGTGTGTGTGTTTAAGAGAGAGTCTGGGTGTGTGGATATGTGTATGTGTGGATACAATGTGTGTGTGTGAGACTTGTGGATGAGGTTGTCTCGCACTGCTGCCACTAAAGGAAGATTCATTTGCTGTTCTTTGAGTTTGTGGCAGGGCAAACATACTCACTGTAGAGTACAAACAAGCAAACAGGCAGGCATAGAGTACAATAGACTTCACAACAATGCATTCAAAAGCACATTATGAATAAATATGCACATATGTAGGTATATTGTACATTTTTAGTAAGCAGCATCTTGGCATTGACTGGAGTTGTCCATGACAAGTTGCACCTGTTTGGGTGCGCTTGTGTTTCCTTCCTCTGTGTGGATGCCTGTATCTTTGCCTGATCATAACATTTTTGTGGCACAGATTTTAAAACTTACAAATGTCTAAAAGTAGAGTCTCCCTATTTCATATTAGCAAAAGGGAAAGTTCTATGACAGTTTTCACTTTCTCCAAGATTAAGGACAAGTGTGTGCTTATGGAATCTTTTTCTTGACAATGTAATTTAGATTTAGTTTATTTTAAATTGGAGGCCTACATGTCTGAATTTGTGACTATAAGGGTGATATTTGAAACTATATTTGAAGGCCAATTTTTCTTCAAATAAAGGTTTTTACATCCAATAAAAGTAAAATTATATCCTACAAAAATACAACAATAAATATAAAACAGGTAAGGTATGTAGAAACTTAAAAATATCAGGTTGGTTGCCTGAAACTTCTTTTATGGTTGCCATACCTTTGATTTTTAAAGTAGTAGCTCTATGCCAAGACCATTCCTATATAAATTCTCCTAAAGCAAGAAAACTAAATACCTTTTTGCACACACATTTTCATTAATATAAGACTATTATTCAAATATGCTGCATGCTTTCAGTCTTCTGACATATATAAAGCATTTTCTCAGCAAAATAAATTTATCACTTACTCTCAAGAGTAAGTGGTTACTATTTACAAAAGTTTCCATGTGTGATTCAAGATTATCCAGCAAAGGTCTAAGTTACCTATGACTTTTTAAAGGACTTGGCTTTACGTATTCACGTATTCCATATATTGTACTATTAGCAGTAATTGCTTGAAGTAGCAAAATAAAACCTTGAATATGAGTAGTAATTTTGTATTTTGAAATTTAACTCAGTTCCTATTCTTAACTTTATAAATCTTCTCTGTGCCCATTTGGACATTCCTGAATCTACACAGCCAATCACAGACATGCATAAGTTCCTGGAGTCACAGCAGGGTGTGTTT
Source organism: Poecilia reticulata (assembly GCF_904066995.2). Taxonomy (NCBI): domain Eukaryota; kingdom Metazoa; phylum Chordata; class Actinopteri; order Cyprinodontiformes; family Poeciliidae; genus Poecilia; species Poecilia reticulata. The sequence continues at coordinate 2,266,568 of NC_088842.1, forward strand.
AGGATCCATTGTGGGTAATCACAATGGATCATAATCTTATATTAAGCAAGCCAGCTGTGTTTCAAGCTTGCACATTCCTTTTTCATTGATTATTTCTGCATTATGTGGTATCTTGGGGCTTACGGAATATTTTTAATTTTTTGTTCATTTTGGCCAATCCAACAGAAGCTAGCCTACACCATCAGATGTATTCACATGCATCACTGATGATGACCACTAAAGTTACCTGAAAGTGACATCTCCAATCCTATATTTATCATTCTCCAAATCCTAGTTACACATGCATATACAGTCAACCATATCTTAAAAAAGCTTCTCATACCAATTTTGTAACCAATGCCCAGAGAAAATGGGATTTCTCCGGCCGCCAGCAATTAATACATTTGTGTCCTTTTTTAACACTACTGAGCCAAGCTTGAAATTACCAATGACTGGCTCTGGCTCATTTGCATATTTATTGCAGCGGAGGACGGGGAGGAGGTGGCGGCAGCAATGGTGGTGGTGTTGGTGGTGGGGAGCAGTGAAAACTGGGGCGAATGATTGATGTGGAGCTCGCCTCTTGCATTAAAAACAGCCCATTATTAGGCAGATAGAGGAAGAGAGAACGAGAGACAGAGAGAGCACGACAGAGAGACAATGAGTCAGGCTGAAAGACAGAGGGAGGAAGAGGAGCGGTCTAGCATACAGTTGATTAAAGTTGCAGACGGTGGGATCAGTGAACACTGGAGGTTTTTGTCCTCCATCCTTCCCTCCTTGGTGTGTACTTTTTTTCATTCCTCACTCTCTTTTTTCTGCACCAACTCCTGTCTGTTCCCTCCATATTTCAAAAGGAAGATGGCCAGGGCGGGTGCATTAAAGGTCTGTTTTAATAGATGTTGACAAAGAGTGTACCAACAAAAGCCCAAGCCTGAGGATTTGCTTGAAAAGATTCAATCAGACATGTTTTCACTGCGATTAATTGGAGGACTCAGAGAGGGAGGGAGGGGAAAGATGTGGGGATGAAGGGATTGGCACTAGAGGTGTGAATGAGTATGATTGTTCCAAGCTACCAACCCCCTTTATTCCCCCATTTTTTTTGCCCCCCCCCCATTTTTGCCTTTGTCATTTTGAGCGATAGTTTGGAAACGTCCTTTGAATGATGCTAAAGAGCAAACTCCTCCCGCCCTCCTACTTCCCTCCTCTTCCTCCCCATGAATTATGGGTAGTACTGAAGCGAAATGTGGTGAGCAAAGGACAGGACTAAAACAGTTTGATTTGATCTGCTCCAATTTGAATAAAATAGTCTTCTGGTGGAACAGCCATCAATGGTCCACACTATCTGCTCGTCTACGTCATGTAAAAGTAATTCTTTTAATCCAATGATCCTTTTCAGCAAGCGCTTACTCAGCTCAACTTTCGACTCAGTTATAAAGGTTTTTCATCAGGAATGGTTACCCAACCACTTTTTTAGAACCTGCTTCAAAAAAAGCAGGTTCTTGGCCGAAAACGCAATGTCAGGAAATGGTCAGTCACTAATCGACCCGGGTTGGAGTCACTGGTTGCATCAAGACAGGGACTCCCTTACAGGAATCTGATCCACCATTTGAAATATTTTCTCCAGAAAGTTTCTTCTTACTGTTAGCAGCGTATCCTGGGTCTCTCCATTTTGGGTTCTGAGGACAAGTCACAGAAAGAGCAAAATGTTTATTACAGCTTCTATGTCATCCATTGTTGTGTTGCATACAGAAAAAGTCCAGCTATTTTTCAGAATCTGAGGCTTCCATGATATGACAACTGCACCTACTTGAGCTGTTAATTATTTGTAATGGAAAATCACTAACACATGCTGCGTCTTTTATATCAGGCTGGTTTAAAACAATTAGTTTGACTGGGTGGCAAATGCAGAAACATCTCACATCTTCGGATATTTGGTTTCCTTTCATTGTTTGCATCTGAAAGCTGACAATGTTGCCTGGACATTTTCATGCAGTTACAACAGATTCACATTTAAGACTGTGTCACATGAAGCTGCTCAGAGTGAGCAGCAGGTGAGGCAGTGAGTTATCCAGGTACAGGTGTGATGAATTGAGCAGTGCTGAAAAGGACTCTGGAGAACAGCAGAGCATATCATTTTATGGCTACACAGATGCTGTGAGGTACAGCAAGGAATTAAAAAAAATAGATCAGATAAACATCTGCAAATAACATGTCACTTTTACTTTTTGGTTCACTTTCTCTTACATTTATTATGTCGTTTTTCCTGAGCAGCACCAGGATTCAATTCCAAATGAACCCATCAGAGTTTGGACAGGGCGATATACCACATTTATGTGCATACATGGGATTCTCTCAACCATTTCCATAAAAATTCTAATTTAGTTAACTGGAAGCATAACATTTTTGTGTGAAAGTATACTAGATTGTTTTCTATGTTGGTCATGTGCGCCCGGTTTGAGGCTAACCTCACCTCCCAAAGAAATATTGGTTTTCTTTGTGAGTGCCTTTAGAATGCTGTTGAAGGTGACCCAGCAAATACACTTTGAACCAGATTTCATTTTCTCCATGCACCTGTAGTGTCTTTGACTCAGAATATATTATGCAAATCCAGCTGTAACATGGAATCTGGAATGGCATTAGCACTGTGAGCTTAAGCTCGGAAGAGGTAGTGATCCCAGAAAGCATCTTTGTCTCTCCTCCCAGTGCATACTGCTGCTTCTTCAAACTTTAGATCCTCTGAAGTGTTGCTGTAAAGTCGGCTTTGGTTTTGGGGGAGGAGGAATACAAAGTGGGCCAGAGAGAGTGCGCATACAGCAAATTGGCACCTCTAACAAATTATACTGGCATTAAGGGGGTTTCACAGGACGTAATCCGTGCGGCAAAGCCTGCAGGCCCCTCCTTCCCGACAACGTTTAACTTTTGTCGATGTAAACGCCACATTTCATGCTCTGCCATTAATCTGTCGGATTACAGAATGCAAGCAGTTTGAGCAGGGATTGGGTGGGGGCATAGGAAATGGGGTGAGAGGCTGATTTGTTATGAATTCCGTAGGTGGAGGAACTCAGTACCTGACCAACTTTGAGTCCACAATTCACCTCTACTAGTTAGATTTGAGTCTGATGCAAGCTTTGTTTTTGTTTTTTTGTTTTTTACAAACAGCCTTAATAATTTGAGGTCTGGTGTTTATTGTCTTCCATAAAAGCGTTGAAATATGGGCTGTGCCAGAGAGGAGGAATGTGGTTTGTTATGACTGGATTTTGACAACAAAACATGGGAAAATTCCTCTCCTAAATGGAGAAGTTCACTGTAGTGGGATTATCTTAAGGAACGTTTGGAGAATATATCCACATGGGTGATGCTTTGCCATGGACTGTACTGTACAGCCATGTTGTTGGAAGTTTGCAGAGTAAAGTGCGACATTGTCCTTCCATAGACTTCCTTGGAAAAGAAATGTCTTAAAACTATATACACCTGTATGTCAACAGTACCTTTATCTATACAAATCTGTTAATCAGTACTAATAAAATCCATACCGTCCTATATACTGGTCATAGGGCTTGTTGCTAATAATGAGTTGGATAGGTTTTACTATTTTGGGGATGCAAAACTTGGGAGTTCCATTTTTCATGAGATCAATGCTAAAAATCAGGGTCGTGCAGAGACCACTGAAGGGGCAGGTGCTCAAAAAAAAAAAACGCGTTCTAGGACAGAATATTAACAAAGCCACACAGCTTTCAGAGTTTAATAAACAATGATAAATAACAAAATTGTGAGATATACAATCAAAGCTAAGGAAAATCTCTATATAAAGCAAACACTAAGCACATCCATCCATTTTCTTACACCCTTGTCCCTCAGTGGGGTCAGGAGGGGTGCTGGTGCCTATCTCCAGCTAGCGTGCTGGGCGAGAGGCAGGGTACACCCTGGACAGGTCGCCAGTCTGTCGCAGGGCAACACAGAGACACACAACCATGCACACACACACACTCACACCAAGGGGCAATTTGGAGAGGCCAATTAACCTGACAGTCATGTTTTTGGACTGTGGGAAGAAACCGGAGTACCTGGAGAAAACCCACCATGCACAGGGAGAACATGCAAACTCCATGCAGAAAGACCCGGGCTGGGAATCGAACCCAGAACCTTCTTGCTGCAAGGCAACAGCTCTACCAACTGCGCCACTGTGCAGCCCAACAACTTTGCACATGTAAGATATTTTATTAGTAATTTCTTTCTGCAGGTCTATTTTGTTATAGGAAAGTATTGCCATATTCAAACCCGCAATTTAGCAAGATATGTAAATCAGAGCTGGACCAGACATATTTTGTCTTTACAGAATTACACTATTAAAAATATAAACAAGGGCACAATGCAACCTTTTAGTGTACAGTATTCTATAAAACAAAGAGCTGCCTGTTTGCTGCAGTGGAGATGAAGATGGTCCATTCAGGAAAGCAGAGCTGCATCAAACTTTAATGTGGAACTGCAGAAAAAAGAAAAAAACAAAAGCAAATATTGAAGTGTTAATGCATGTCACCATGAGAAAGGCCTACCGAGTTTTGTTTAAAAAACTCGTTTTTTTCTCGTCGTGGGCAGGGCCCAAAATCGCAACAAAATATTTCTGATGTGTGCAAATAAAAGTTTGTTTGGCAAATAACTTTTTAAGTTCACGAGACAAAAGTTATTTAAACAAAACATTTAGTTTTTCAAAAAGAAGTTACAATTCCAAAAAATTTGATTACAATTTTATTTTACTTAACTGAGGTTAATTTTTTTTCCATTGAATAATTGGGAAAAATATATATATATAACTGCATACTTTGCGAACCAAACCCTAAACTTACTTAAAGTCTGGTTTGAGTTTTTCCCCCCTTCATTAATGACGCTTTTATTACATTCATTATATCTATCATGGTAATTCAGGGTGAGTTATTTTTAATTCTAAATGAATATCCTTGTTGGTCTTTTATTTAAGTGTTATTCTCCTTCAAGATACATTTACCTAACGCCTGAATAAATGCAATGTACATTATGTAGCAAAGGAAATTAGAAGATCGAACATATATCCATTATGGAGATGATCGGTTTTGGACGGGCGATGTGCCCCTTATTAAGCAATACTGAAGAATGATTGCTGTTATTAACGATGAAGGGAAAAAGCTTTTTAGTTATCTTGCGTTGCTAGCAAAGCCGTTAGGTAGCGGTTAGCTAATAGCACATCAACAACAGCCTAATGTCTGTATGATAGAAATACTGAATCGATGGATAAGAACAGTTTCTCCTCACCTGGCTGTCTCCTCCCGCTCAGTAGTTCTTCAGAGAAAGGCAGACGCAGAGGCCTGTCGGTGTCTGTTGCATTTCATTACCTCTCTGCTTAAACCGCGACTCCGAGCTGAAGCAGAAACGATACTTCAACGTTTTCCGTCATCTGACAACTACTCCACTTTATTCACCAAAAACTGTTCTGTAATCTGGAACGTTCGCTACGTTGAGCTCCAGTTGGCCGCCTTATCTCGCTGTGCGAGAGGTAATTACGTCATACGTCACGGGCAAAAGGTCAAAGGTAACAAGGTGATAAGGGGTGGGGGGTTATTATGTAGTACATAAAAAACAAAAAACAAATTATTTTAGTACATGTTATGTGTCAAGAGGGCTTAGAAAATAATACCAAAAAAAAAAACATTTATAAAATGTAACCAAAAGGGCACTTGGGGGCAAGGAGCAAAAGGGGCAGGTGCTCAAGCAGATCACACCTCATCGTAGCCAATCATCAAACAAGCCTCCTATTAAAGGGCCCTCCATATGTGACTCCACCAGTCCAGTTTCAACCCACCTCCGCCATTTCTCCACCCTTGTTCTCCTGGCTCCTTCAGGCTTCCATCCTCTCTTTGGCCTCCACCACCAGTGTCCAGGCCTTATAGAGGGAGGATATCTCTGATCCTCATCCTAAGCTGCTCATCAAAGCTTATTGCAATTCACAGCGCCTACGTCTTCTGCCGGGGTCTGAGCACCAAAACACTTATTCATTCATGTCAAATAAAACTTTTTAATCACAGCTTTTTCTTTGTGCGAGTCTCTCCAGGTTGAAATTTCATTTAATAAAAAAACAATTTTCAAATATAACCAGAAAGGTCCTTGTACATTCAGGCAGTTCAGTTTTTCCTTTTGAAACAAAAACTGAACAAACAAAAACATACTTCCTTTTCCAAATTATGTTCAAATCATATTTCCATCATGAGAGAAGAAGTGAAGGTGGTTGAAGAATTTAAATACCTTAGTATTCAGTCTGTTGTCCAAACAGACAACAGACTGGCCTGGAGATGCAACAGTGAGAAGAATCAGACCAGACTGGAGGAAGCTAAGATGCTTCAAGGTTTGCAGCAAGATGATGCAGATCTTCTGAGTCCATTGTAGAGAGCGTCATCTCTTCTGCTGTTGGGACAGCAGTATAAGAACCAGGGACATAAAAAGACTCAACAACCTGATAAAGAAGGCTAGTTCTGCTCTGGGGACAACTGTGGAATCTCTAGAGATGACAATGCAAAGAAGCATTCTTCATAAAATCAAGAAAATTATGGCCAACCCTGACCATCCTCTTCAGCCCTCTCTCGATGAAGGCGGATGCTTTTTTCCTCTGCTCCCTCTCTGCCCTGCTTGCTCTGTTTTTGTCCCATCTTTTTGGAGCCTTTCTTTGCACATCCTCCAAATCTCAAATTATGAATCTGGTCAACCGATCTCTAAATGCAATTGATCAAATTTTCGACGAGAAGTCTGGGCACAGGAGAGCCCTTTTGTCCTGCGGGGACACACCGGTGGGATTCACCCTGGATTTATTCATGATAACAGGATTTCTGCTGTTTGGGGCTTGTGAATTCCTGGCTTATCGACAAATTTGTGACAGACTTGACCAAACTAGCGAACACTCAGACTGTTGGTGTGGACAGAGACAAGGACTCAAACTCCCTAACCGGATGGAATCGATCGTGGAGAAGTTGCTAGTTTCGGCTCAGTGGAACGACCAAACTAATTTGGATGATTGGGAACTGAGATGTATCTGAGAGACTTTAGGGAAGATTGAAATGTATAATCCTCCCAACCTAAGACATTCTGTTTATGAATTGGCTTTCCCCGTGTGGCCTTGGAGGGGCTGCATATTTCTAATCGCCTTGAAGATATGTAAACATAACGCTCCTTCCCACCTCACCCCTCCCATTTCCATGGAGTTGCGAAGCTGAATGCTCCTAAGGACATCATGCCTTGATAACATCTTATCGGACTCTGCCAGGGCGCTCAGTAATGTTTCTTTGTGGCCCTTTGACGTCACCGCCTTCACTGGTGTCTTTGTTTTGCACCTTTGTTTTGTCTGATTGTTGCCACCTGCCCCATTGTGTCCATTCCTCTTTTTTGTTTTAGAAACGGTGGAGTACTCCCCATTTTATCCAGAAAAGGATTATTTTAGATTATTAGTAATATCAGAAATTGTGGAGTACGCACCATTTAGATCAATTTATACAGCCCAGAAATGGAATCACAATAACTGCAAACTTGGAATCCAGAAATACTTAACAGGAACAGTCACTGCTTAGTTTATATTACTTTTAACCCAGAAAATGATTTAGAACAAACTTAGAATTGTGGAGTACTCACTTTAACCCAGAAAAGGAATTAGATCAGTCACTCTTTAGGTTATTTTATCAGAAACTGTAGAGTACTCACTATTTAGAAATGGTATTAGATACTTAGCAACCCTGAACAGGAGCACTTAGTTTACATACTTTAGAACAACATTCGATTATTTTTCTTTCATTTGGTTTGTTATTTTGTTTGCATTTCCCTTTAACTCATGTAAAGCATTTTGAATTGCTTTGTTGCTGAAAATGTGCTATATAAATAAAATGACCTTACCTTCATGAGACTCTCTTGTGAAACAAAGAGACTTCAGTCAGAGGCTTTTTCAGATTCACAGCAATACAGACTGCGCCAACAGCCATCACTATCTAGAATAACTTTTTGAAGAGTCTGAATTAATATGAGTTACAATAACATTTCTTTTCCCTTTGGGATAAAATAAAGTATTTTTGCATTGATCTGAATTGACTAGTGACTGCATACGAGAGCTGAAGTCGCCACAGGACTTCTCAGTTCTACTGTGAACGACTGACTGACAAATACACCGTAACATCTGACCAACGACAAGGATCTGACAAGGAACAAAGACAACAGGTGGACTTAAATACACAGGGAGGGTAATCAGGAAATGAGACACATTTGGGAAGCAATCAACAGGAAAGACAGGACAGGAAAGGGTCTAAACACAGAAAACCTCAAAATAACTACACAGAAACACAGAATCAATCAATCAATCAATCAATCAATCAATCAAATTTTATTTGTATAGCACATTTCAGCAGCAAGGCATTTCAAAGTGCTATACATAATAAAAAAAGCATGTGACATCGAATAAGCAGTAAGAAAGGTAAAGAGATTTTTAAAAAAAAGATTAAAAAAGATAAAAACATTAAAACCCGCACCCCTTTTAGGACTTCAGTCAAACGTCGTTTAACTGGGACTCTAACCCTCTGGGACTTTAGTAAAAAACGCCGTTTGACAAGGACTCCAACCTCTAGGTTTTTAGTTGAAATGCTGTCAACTGGGACTCTAAACCCTGTTTAACTAAATTAACACAGCAGAATCCCATGAGCTCATTGTCATGATCGTGTTTCTGTGTGTTTATTTTTAGAGTTTTTTTTGTGTTCAGTTTGCTTCCTGTGTCTCCGTCTCTGCGTCTTCCCCGTTGATTGTCTCCCAGGTGTGTCTTGTTCCCTTGATTACCCCGAGTGTATTTAGTCCCACCTGTTGTCTGTGTTTCTCGTTGGGTCTTTGTCTATTGCTGTCTTACGTACGGCTGTTTCTGTCTGTTTGTCAGTCGTATGTGAAGTCGTTCCAGTTGTACTGTTAAGTCCTGGTTAAACCCGCTCTATGTTCAGTCTTCGTGTCAGTGCTGCCAGTAACTAGCCGTGTGCTCTAGTTCTCTCCTGTGCTGCCTGTCCTGGACCGTTTTTGAGCATTGTAATTCATTAAATCACCATCATCTTCATCAGACCTGGGTCTCAGCGTCTCTCTTCACCATCTACCACCACACCTTATGACACTCATTGCTACAAATTGAATTTAAACATATATTCACCCTGTAGTGTTTCCAGTAGCAATATAAAATAAGAAACTTTATTGTCCTGAAAGAAATTTGCCTTGGGTATAGAATGGATGCTGCATTGCACTGAAAAAATAATGTGAATTACTATTACAGAGATTTGAGCAGTTCTGTTATTTATACTGCTGGGAAAACTAAAACCTTTTGTTTGTGACGCCTTCAATGCCAAAAATAGTAATTAGTGTTTGTGATAAAGTGGAGTCAAACATCCGACCTGGCCTCCTACCAAACCCTCCTCCATTCCATTGACAGCCAAACCCATCTGCATTCTGATTTGATTGTTAAAATTGTGATTGACATATTTATCAATCAGCTGAAAGGGAGCAAACCCAGTCAAAATTCATACATCCAGGTTGAAACTCATAAGCAACATCACAATAGTTTTTTTTTTTTCTCTTTTTTTTGCTTTATTTCTGTAAAGAAAGGGACGTTAACACATTGTGTAATTATGTTTTACATCTTCATTTTGCACACAAAAATTCTTACCTTTTGCTGCACAAACATAAAATTCTTACATTCTCAAGGTGGCAAAATTTATTTACAACTACACATGCTGATTTACGAGCACAAACTGATTTATTTACACACATACATAGAAGTTTTCTCTGGCATTTTACTTTGCAAGATTGCAAAACTCACTTTAGAACCATTCAGGCCTGATTTACAAGTAAAACACATGTATGAGGGGAGCTTGGGCTCATCTTAACACACAAAATCTGGTTACCAAACTGACCTTCCTTGGTAGACTGGAACTTTACTTTTTCAATCCACTTTGATCTGCATCAAAGTGGGGACTGTATGTTTGGGCTTGTGGTAGCACTTTTGTCCCAGCCAGGGCTTTTTGCATCATCTCTCACTGCATGAAGTCTTGCTTTCCCCTTTTCTGCTCTTATTTTCTCATGCAAAGAGCTGCCCACATATGAATGCAAAAACAAGTTTACAGAAGCACACAGTTTTCAGACACTTCCTTCATTTTCCCCCAACCTCCTGTCACTATGATTACCTTTGTTTCATATCTCAATTTTTCATTTGATTTACACAGCAATACACGTCCTAAGGTTTAAGCCCAGAGAGCCCTCTTTTTCCAATCTCCTTTCTAATGTTCTAAAACCAGCCTACTCCTGTCAATAAATATTAACATCTAGAAGGATGAGATGTGCTCTGGTTCTGCCAACTGTTCACTCTCTCAGCTGAAACTGACCAGCTGAGAGTCAGTTGGTGAATTTAATTCACCAATTGAGCCACACCTAAAATCAGAGTAAGAGTTTTGAATTTTAAAAACATCTCATCAATATGACAATTGAGTAATTATCTTGATGGGCTGGAACAGAATTCCTGATGACATTTACAAACCCAGCGATCAACTTTACAGTACAGGAATTTTTTTATTTTTCCCCCAATTAGTTCTATGCTTGAATATCATTTCCTAGGAAATTTCTTACCACTAGCACTCATGCGCTCTCCTATACCCCCATCATTTGGCACTTATTCTTTTATGTTGTGGAACTACTTGGTTTATGGTCATTTTGAAATAGCTGGCTTTCATCGAGTAGACTAATTTTCAAACATGGCATATACTGTAAGGACACTCAGTAGGGACCCGAAAATTTGACCACACACAGGAGTACGCAAAGGAAACAAACAAGTTTAATTTATTTTAAGATTCTGGTTGCTGCTCAGGATGAGGTCGTAGAGCAGTGGATGGGTGGAGCAGAGGAACTGAGAGTCTGACTACAGGGAGGTGCAGGTAACCAGTTTGAACAGGCTTCTGTGGAAGTAATGAAGATCTCCACAAGGACATCCAAAAGGCAACACCCAGGGACTTTGACGATAATCAGGCAGAGGTCATACACAGGAGGACAAAGAGAGCAAACTTAGCTTGAGGGGCAAGCAATTCTTGGTGGTCATGAGGTAGAGCTTGGGTCAGGGTTTAGAAATCCAGAACAGAAGGGATCCGTGAAGGGCTTGGCAGAAGAGGTAAATCCGTGGACAGGAAAGGGTCGTAGAAACGCTGAAGACTTGGAAGGAACCGCTGAATCTCTACTGGCTCGTGGCTGTCGATAATCTCACAAGAAGGCAGAGGCTGAGAGGGGTTTAAGTAGGGCGGGGCCCAGGTGGAACAGGTAAGTAATCAGGTGTGGCAGGTGAGCAGAACGAGTGCTTAAACACAGGATGGACAGGACATGAATCATGACAATATACAGATTGAAATGCAATTATATCTATCTCAAAATATGATGTAATTGGAACAATAATGTTTCCATAGAAATAACTGAGGCACCCCAACACTTCACCCTAACACCAACCTGGGCTTTAGGGGGATGAGTGAGTGGCAAGAGATGAAATGGGACTCAGCCTTAATCATGATTTGCTTGGGAATCAAAACACCTATCAACATTGATTCAAAATAGAAACATACAAAACCAGATAAAGAATATATACTTCTTAGTACTATCATTGTTCTTTTGGCAAAAAGTTGATCTAATGGTTTGGGGAGTTATGGTAGAACACTTTGTGACACAAGAAAATATTGACTGTTTTTTGGCTTTCTGTTCTTAACATCATAATCTGAACATACAAGCACTGAATGATAGACAGTTATAAATAAATAATCTCTACCCAGACTTATTATTATAAAAGGAGAACTTTAGATGTTATCAGTTTGTCTCCTTCAATGGAATACAGGAAGAACAAATGGACAGAAAACATGAAAAATAGTTAAGATTCCTAACTTTACCTTTCCACAGCACACCACGGGCATCCCATAACTGTAATTCCAGCAGCTATATGGCTACTGAATACTGTCAAACTCTTTCCCTGTCCCTGACTCCCAGCTCCTGCCCCTGGGCCCAGATTCATTACAAGCTGTGGCCGGGGTATTAAGATACGGCTGTATTAACAAAGTTGTCTCTGTATCTTAATTGAATCTACCCCCGCTAGTGTCGAATCTGGATTATGTTTACCTGAAATATAAGCGGCTCGGCAGACAGAACATGGCCCCACTGATAAAACACTGGGTTGTCCCCCCTCCCCAATCCTAATCCCCAACTGTAATTTGTTCCTCGATGGTTGTAGCTGCAGTGATGGGAACCTCGATTGGGAATCATTCCAAGAACAGGGAAAGCATCTTCAGGTAAGTTCATCTCTTAAATTGTGAACCTGTCAGTGTGTGTGCCTTTCTCTCTCTTCCCAGGATGTTCACACAAACTGTCCTAGTTTCTGTTATCACTAATCAGCCAACTTCAAGCAATGTTCAAGCCTCTACAGATGTGTGATTGAATAATCTTTCTTACATTTTCATTTGCAAACATTACTTCCAGTGTACAACAAACACCCAAAATGACCCAATCAGGGTTCTGAGAAAAGCAAGAAAAGAAGATGACATAAAATGACAAGTGGGTGTTAGCATGAAGCAGAAAATCAGTCCAAAGTGGAGTGGTGTTCTTATATTTGCTCAACTGTCAGATATTTCAGTAGTACTAAAATCACACTCATTCACAAACTGTTATAACCCATTTATTTTAAACTTCATAAGCTTAATAGCTGGTGACTGATACTGTCAGTAAGAATTGCCATACAATCATCATCATGCATACCTGTTCATGTATTGGTTCTTTCTGTATACTCAAGCTTCCTCCCACAGTACAAAACCATGAGTGTTAATTTAACTGTTTGCTCTAAATTGCCTTTAGGTACGAGTCTGTGTGTACTGGTTGCTCTGTGTTGACCTGTCCATGCTAAGCCCAAAATTTGCTTTAGACAGGCATTAATCCCACTGAGACCCTACATTTACAATGGATGACAAAAGGAAACTGGTTCCTTTTAAATGGATGCTGGTCATTGTGAGCCCACCTTTAGTTCCTGTTCATTCATCCAGCCCATCTTCCAATTAGAAAAAGCCAGAGGTTGTATTGGTGGAAACACAACAGTTCTGATGTGGAGGAACCACAGATATGATAAATGTCTGTGGTTTCACTCAGGAGTGTCTTCTAACCCAGACCTCGAGGTCCAGTGTCCTGAAACGCTTAGATTAGGCCTGTCACGATAAACGATAAATCAAATAATCGCACGATAAATTAAACCTATCGACCTCATTTTAATTATCGGCTTTATCGTCTCTTCCTGCCATTTTTTCTTTCTATTGATGACACTGAATGAAAAAAAGGCTCAGCTCCGGTGCTCTCCACTGACCCTACCTTCCTAATTTCCTTAGTCTAATGTCCAGCGCACACTACACGAGTTGTCGGCCCATTTTCAAAACCTGAGAGACAAATTAGCCGACAGAAATCCTAGGTATAACAGTTCGATCGGGTTTGTCATGCTGTGTGGTGTCCAGCCACATGGGCACAAAATAATAGGTACAAGCAGTGGCGCAAAAAGTGGGTATGCAGCGCATGCAACGTATAGGGGCGCAGCATCAGAGGGGGCATCAAAACCCCGTCTGGAGGGGGGCGGCGTGCCAATTATGTTTTCCCATACACTTCAGCGCGCCTTACGCTCCTTCACCTCGCGCACGTGACGAGGTAAATGTAGCAAGTTTTACCCTTCAGGCAGTGGCGGAGCTAGACTTTTAAAGTTGGGGGGGCCAAGGGGGGGCCAGGACTACCTCTGGGGGGGCAACATTTAAAATGTGTGTGTACATCCATCTATCTATCTATCTATCTATCTATCTATCTATCTATCTATCTATCTATCTATCTATCTATCTATCTATCTATCTATCTATCTATCTATCTATCTATCTATCTATCTATCTATCTATCTATCTATCTATCTATCTATCTATCTATCTATCTATCTATCTATCTATCTATCTATCTATCTATCTATCTATCTATCTATCTATCTATCTATCGTCCTGCAACTTTTACATGTGTCTCTGCTCAAACACACCTGGATCAAATAAGCTGCTCATTTCCAGCCTATTGCAGAGATGAATGAATGCTGGTGAGGAAATTCAGACATTTTGGAGCAGAGGTGAATCTAAAGGTTGCAGGATGGTAGGTAGCCCTTGAGGACTGGAGTTGGTGACCCCTGGCCTACTGGATCATTTCAGTGGAGATTTCAGACTGTGGCAGGAAGCCGGAGTGCCCGGAGAGAAACCTGTCAAATCTTTTTACATTTTGTCCCATAAATTTAAATCAGACACATGTTTGGTCCCAGTCAGATTTCTCCAGCTCAAAATGATTACTAATTAGATCTTCTAGGATTCTTTTCTTCTTCCGATGTTAATATTTGTAGCTCCTTTCCAAAGGGCCCTTTGTCTTCTTCCAGAGGAGGGGCTGGAGAAACTAACCTCTGGTGTCTGATCACTTCTTTTCGTAAATGTAAATGAAACCGTTGTTGATCATGTCTTCACTGCAGTCGCTGTCTGCAGTGAAGACATGCTCGTTGTCTGCCTTCACGGTTCGTTCTCCCTTCATTAAGTACAGTAAATGTCTGTCTGCTTTGGATCCCCACAGATGACGGAGGACAGGTGGTACGTCTCCGTCCCACATTCTGCAGGCACATCGATGGTCTGAGTGGCTTTTGTTCGGTATTCCCTGGTAAACCTATGCAGAAAAAACACCAGGACCTTGTTATCGGTCAGACAGTGTTTCTTCTGCCAGGGTGACCCGCAGCCTGAACAACGGCGTTTGCACGCCAAATCCAACCAGTATTCAAGCAGTATAGAAATACTGGTTGAAAATAATACTGGTGGAAGTGAAATGAGGGCGCCGTCGTTCAGGAGCCTGAGGGAAGTGGCTCCACAGTTAGAGCAGGAGTCGTTGTCATACAACTCTCTATCTGTGTCGCCACCAAACGAATCCAGCCAGACCAGCACAGACTCCAGCAAACTTTTTGTGTCGAAATCCTTTCCCCGCCTGATGGCAGCTTCTTCTCCCTCAGCTCCATCAGAACTGGGGAAAGGTCTTCCTGACTAAAATGCTTGCCGGGCTGGCGGACAGCTGAGAGGAGGAGACTCCCACAGCAGGGGATGGACGATGCCTCCAGAAAAACCCTTTCCTGAGCGAGACACCGCTTGGTGACGCTCAAGTTTAGGACGCTCTGGAAGGCAGCGTTCACCCAGCTGTTCTGGAGCTCATTGGAGAACTTGAAGTTCTCCTCCTCTTGTCCTGGTCCTGCAGATGTCGTCCCTACATCTGGCAGATCTGAGCCAACGCCATCCACTGCATTAACGTCAGGGGAACAGGAAACCTCGACAGCAACAGAGACATTTACATTTAGAGCTGGTTTTTCGGACAAACAAGCAACTCTGTTGTGTTCTGAAATACAACGATCCCCGTCCGGGAAACGTTGTATTTCAAAGGACCCTGAGAAAGTGGCCTTCAGAGGACTACTATCCTGTAAGGATGGGACCAGCGAAACCAAAGCTTTGGCTGTCACTTCAGCCACAGCTTTGGCTGCGAGATCAGCCGCAGACCAATCTTCCCCAGCCGGGTTAGATTTTTCTGCAACTGCAGTCTCACCCTCACGTTGTACCATCGTTTCTGAACAAACCTCCCCAGCCGGGTCGGTTTGTCCAGAGACAGTACCATCGTCCTCTGTACTGTCTCGTTCAGAGGACGAGATGGAGTCCGAGGTCCCAACATCCAGCGAACAAACCTCCCCAGCCGGGTCGGTTCGTTCTTTGGAATTGGATGGAAATCCATTCCAAAACAGATCGTCCTCTTCATTCTGATCGTTTTCTTCGTTGCCATCCTTACCTGGAAAAAACGATCGCACACTTTCTTCATCCCAGTCGTCACGGCATATCCGATGCCCCAACCAACCGGGAATATCAGGGGAACAAGCGCTGTCGCAAAACTGAACATTGTTGCTTTACACAATTGTGAAACTCCAAGAAATGTAGAAATGTCTGGATCCTGACTGATGCTTAGAGATTCCAGCATTCAAGCATTAGAACTTCTTTGATCTACTGTGATGTACATAATGTCACCTATGACCTCATCAGTGAGCTCACTGGACTTCTGGTGCAACGCCTTGCTTCTGATCGTTGCTATGGAAATGATCAGCTCAGCTCTGCATGACTCAAGCTGGCATAAATATTTAAATAAAAACTTATGAAGTTTATTTTACATGAAGAGATTAAAGGATTTGTATATGATTTAATTTTTGCTTTTGTGGTTTTCCATACCTGCTGTGGTATAAATGTTCTGAAGCCTTTTTCCACTATAATTTTTAATTACAATTACGGAAATTTATTAGGATTATTAATGTATTAATAATTGCACAGTGCTAGGAACAGTCTGTGACTTATTATATTTATTTGTATACATTTTCGCAGACAATTTAATGCTGTGACTATTTTACGAAACATAAGAAACAACAGGATCCAGCCCTGCACTTATACATCATTTTATTGAGGTCCAAAACTTAGAAGTTCTTGTCTTGCGTCATTCAGGAGTCTTGGGTATAAAAGGGCTTCATGATTGTATTTCAAAGGCAGATTTCAAGAACAACTCGGGCAAGAGTTTGGGTCAGACTGTGCTATTCCGGGATGTTGAGGTGTGCAGGAATCTTCACTATATATATATATATATATATATATATATATATATATATATATATATATATGTAGATATTATTATAAGTCCCTATGTTACGGAGAGAAAGCTTCTTCAATCAAGACAGGGCTCGGATGTCTTTTACTGAACTTTTATTGAGGAGAAAACGGCCCATGCTTATAACGGCAACAGCTGTTCGTTACCTAGCAACTAAAATCAACAGAAGCAAGACAGTGACAAAAGACAGAACCAGATCCTGTTAAGCATTCTTCAAAATAAAAGACTTCCTCTATCCAAATAAATCACACTTAAATATGTTTCACTTCACCTTTTGTAATTATATACAATCATGTTCAATTCAATTAATAATAATCATCATGTAAATTTTGGTTGACATATAATTGTAAATCAGCCACTTATCATGCAAATTATACTTAACATATAAGTGTAAAGACCAGTGGCGGAGCTAGACTTTTAAAGTTGGGGGGCCAAGGGGGGGCCAGGACTACCTCTGGGGGGGCAACATTTAAAATGTGTGTGTACATCTATCTATCTATCTATCTATCTATCTATCTATCTATCTATCTATCTATCTATCTATCTATCTATCTATCTATCTATCTATCTATCTATCTATCTATAATTTAAAAAAATAACCAAACTGAATATTTGGTTATTTTTAAGCCCCTCTGTCATTTGACATGTTATAATTAACACCTTTGACTGGTGCACATGGAGACATGATAGACTTTACGCAAAGAGTTCATCGCAGAGGCAACTAAAATCAATCAAATAAAAGATCTTTCTCATGGACAATGAACTAAATGCGTCTTTCTGACTGGGAGCTGATAGCGTGTTGATGAGTTACACCTTGGTTAGGAAGCTCCGTTTTGAAAGGTAAAAATAGTTCTGGTCGGACCAGAATTATTTGTCTGATGGTGGTTCGGGCTTCTAATTAGTTTACATTTAATGAGTTTGCAGCACACAGAGAAAACCTAAAGAGAATGTGATCTACTTATTTTAGTTTAGAGGAATAGAGGCTGACTGTTGAGAGAGGAAAGAAATTAAAGTGCAGATCCGTTAGGCAGAAACAAGCGCAGTGCGCTGGGCAATAAATGCGCTTAAATGCTCCACCGTTACGCTCCAACTAATCACACATGAGATGACAAACGCCAAATATACAATATATAGTTACACTGCTTAGTTAATGGTGTTTTAAAAACAAAACCAGTAAAAACTTAACTGAGTTAATATGTCAGATTCCCTCCTCACCTCGTCTTGATAAGAACAGAGAGCAGTTCGCTGGTTTCTGTCCAGACTGTGATCAGCTGACCACTTGGTGCGCAGACAGTTTCAACTTTACGCACAGAGAACATCGTGGAGCTCATTATTAATCATACTAAGAACAATATCAGTCAGAGAATCATCTCTGATCTGGACGCTTTAACGGACCAGAGACTTTGGAGCTTCTAGCTCAGCTGATCCGCTTCTGCGGAGTTTTTCTCCCGCTGAGGGATCAGGAAACGATCAGAGTTCTGTCGTCTTCTAATCACGTCATTTCGTGAAATGTTACCTGATTTCAAAAACGTTCTAACAGAGAAATAATAAATGTTTTGTTTGATGACTACAAATTGGAAATAAAATTATTTTTTTCTTTGACGGACAACGAAAAAAGTCTAGCGCCACCTCTGCTCCAAACTATGAACATCGTCGGCCCCTCTTCGGTTTTTTCTTTTTTTTGCGGAGGATCAATAAATAACTTATTGGTGTTTTACCATCACCACCAGGTATGAAGTGCTTTAGCCTTTGAGTTGCACCACAGCGCAGCACAACTGAAACACCCAGGACAAGAATTTCAGCTTGTTTTTATGAGTACAAAGGAGGCTGGTATCGCGCCTGATCTAAATCTATTTATTTATGTCATCACATGGACTTATATAAAGTTTTATACATTTTCTTTTGATATATTTATTATTGTTTTTCTTCTTTAGATATTAGGTTGACTTAGAATGATTCCAAATAATGTACAGGAATAACCTGGTGCTGTTACATGTCAATCATCTGGGGGGGCCACTGGGGGGGCCAATCAGATGACAGGGGGGGCACTGGCCCCCCTGGCCCCCCCTCTGGCTCCGCCACTGCCTTCAGGTATGTCATCTCGGGGGGCGGGGGGATTTATGTTTTCGCATCCACCTGAATAATGTGTAGTTGCGCCACTGGGTACAAGTCCAGTAAACTAATTTTAAAACCAGGCATTAATCAATGCTTTACTAGAACCTACCTGTGACGTCTGTGGCTAGAGTCAGCGTAAAGTCCTGACTGAATGAACATCATTATAACCTATTTATGTCACAACGAAGAACATCTGAAAAGTTACCGGGTTTATCAACTGCAGTAGCAATTTGGCTCCAACTCCTCCCCTTGTCATTTCTACATTCTTTCCATGAAATGTTGAAAACATCATTGTTGTTTCCACATATCATCTCCGATTGCGCTGTGTTAGCTGTTTGGGATTCCCCTCCGTTATTTCCCCTCAGAAAGCACGGAGGAGAATCCGCGCTTTCTGATTGGCTGCCTGTCATATTGAGCGTTAAGCTCCCAGTCGGGGAAAACCCCTGATTTAGATCGGAGCGCACTGCAGGATGATCGGTTACGAAATCACCAGCGACAATCTTAGATCGGCCAACATCTAAGATTGTCTTAACGGGAAAATAGGGGCAAAAAATTGTGTTGTATGAACTATTGCATTAGGTATTCGGATGTGCCCATATTCTCTATTTAAATCTAGTGATTACTGAAGGGCAATATAATATACAGACTTCATAATCTGCACTCTTTTGGTTGAATGCAGTATTTATTTCCACTTTGGCTTTATGTTGTTTAGTTTTGATTCAAGTACGTTTTTTGTTAATGGAGGCTGAGAATCCATTTTAGTTTTGTTTTTGGTGATTTTAGTACTCCATTTCTTGTTTAGTTTATCAGCTCTTTTCAAAATAAAGTGTATCTATCTATGGCAGAAAATTGAATGCATTATTAAGCCATTTCCATTAAATCAGTGTCAAAAGGTCTTGAAACAATATTATCGTTTATCGCAATAATATTTTAGACAATTAATCGTCCAGCAGAATTTATCATGACAGGCCTAACTTAGATGTGTCTGCTTCACATGTGAAAGTTGCAGGACTGGATTTAAAGTCCTTTGATGTAGATGGGGGCAAAGACTGTGAACATATGGGTCAAATTTTTATTTTGGTTGATTTAAATTTTTTATAAATCAACTTCATAATTCTCACTATTTGCATAAAATTTTGGGGAAAAACTTTAATCTATTTTGGAATAAACCTGTAATACATCAAATGAAGGCACCTATTAATACTTGTAAAGCAGCTGGAGCAGTACTGAAAAAGGTACAGTTTATACACCATCAAGTTGGAACTAAGAATATCCCAATAGTTAAGATGGTGAAGTCGTCCCAAACTCAGCCCTTTGCTCTTAGAACTGCGCCATCTTAATGAATGACATGGGCATTTCACAACTGCGCTACATGTGAGTTTTTCATCTTTAAATTGTATGGAGATTATAATTCTAATGAAAACTAATAATTCAAGTAGACCATAGACACAGATAATTGCAAAACAAACATGCTTCAACTCTGTGCATGTGCAGTCTCAGCTTGTGCACACTCCTTCATTTCTGAGCTTCCTCACTCTAACCCTTCCACAAGCCGAGAGGCAGCACACACTCTTATCTCTTGCAGGGGGGTTTAAGATGGAAAGTTGGCTATACAGTAAATACCACCTGCTTCCTTGCTTCCCTCCTCCTTCATCACACTCTCATTTTACAGCTTTACCATGTCCCCTTGCAGTGACTGCCCCACCATGGGACATCATCATCCTGTGCCATGTTTGGATTGATCCTTCCACCTATCTTCCACACCTCCTGCTGGTCAAAACTAAGCCATGTGTAGCCTCCATGCTGGAATGTTGTAGACTGAGAGACAGGAGGCTCCCTGGGGCTTCATTGCATGCCAGGAACAGTTGGAGTGCACTCAATGTGATACTGCCTCTCCTCGGGTGACAACACCATCTTCTCGGCATCGCTCCCCTCCCCTCAACTTCCCATTCCCCCCATCCTGAAACAGATCCTCGGGATGAGAGCGGGTGCCAGTCAGGGGGGACATGGGTTAATTGGGGTAGTAGTGGGGGTTAATTTCAATTAAAACTTCAACTAATGGAGGTCATGGAAGCGTCTGCAAACACCTGATTAAAACAAATGTTCCTGCCAGTCAAAACTTTATCTTGGTCAGCCTCTGGCAGAGTGTCCTCGAGTGAGAAAGAGAGAATAAAAAAGTGGGAGCTGGAAGAAGGAGAAAGAATGACTAATTGGGCAACACTTTTGAGTGCAACATCTGCAGGGTGATCAGTGGGTTTGCTTTGTCTGAGTTTCTCTATATCTGCCAAAGCATGTTTACTCTGCCTCCAGATAGGGTAATCTAATTCTAGGGCTATTCTTTAAATATAAAAGCAAAACCTTTGGTCATTTCCTGTTTCTTGCCACAGTTGTGATACTAAGAGATACTTATCGATATTTGACATTTTAAAAATCAGAAGATTTTACTTGATAGGACTAAAACAACAAATTTCAGTTAGGCCTAAACAAAATAAAAAAAAAAAATCCAGGAGAACTTGGAAGTTAATGCTGGAGTTTACAATACCTAAAGGAGGAACCAAATGTGATCCAATTGAACTCAACATTAATCTCAAAAGCTTCCGCAGAGCTTTAAATTCTTTTTTTTTAAATTACATCATAAATCATTTCTAAATGTTTGAATATCTCTCTTAACCCATGGCCCTAATAGAATCGCATACAGGGTAAAAAGCTTCCAGGCGCCACTGAAAATGATTTGAATGAATATTTGCAACTTTTTTAATGTTTCTAGGACAACAAAAAAATTGAAGGAAATGGTAAACATTAGTTTATATCCCCATTTAAATATTTGTATGATTTAATTATTTGACGGTGAGGAACAGCTGCTCTCTTTGTCTGGTTACATGCAGTTTGTGCTTTAAGGTTGTCTCGTGCAACATGTTAGATTTTCTTTGATTAGCTAAACTGGTAACCATAGAGATCCAGATTAAGTTATTTTCAACAAGTCTAGTTGTTTTGTAAATTAAATTATTCTTAATCAACCAATTACTTATGTTGGGAAAAACAATTTTTTATATTTTACGAAACAGGGGTTCATGCTATGTAGTCCTACATATCAGCTGAAAGACTTATGAACATTATTTGGTAAAAATTGGAAGGCTAGAAAGTCACAACATCAGTTGAAACAAACACCTGATAGCACTTGATTCTAAAACTATTCAGAAGAGCAAACACACAATTGGTTAATTCCTATTCAAACATAAATGAAATGCCACTATCATATCCATGTGGTGAACCGAGCTATTAATGTGTGTTTTGTTGTTTTTCCATGTTAATAAGCAGCACTTGGTGGGGCTGATGGTGGGGTAGAGGGGACACGTTACAAATGCATGCTATGCCACTCTGCTGTCAATATGCTCTGCAATGTATGCTGCAGCAGCTTCCAACATCTGGCACTGGGCCTCAGGGAGATGGCAGGGGGTAGGACACCCCACTGCGGCTAAATATGGCACAGGGTTACACAGCATTTCCTTAATCACTTAGCTGCTGTCTTGCAGCACACACACTTCTCCAGATCTTGCATACATCCACACTGCTAAACATCTGCACAGCCACAAGGCATCTTTTTACTGGGCTCTTTAGAATAGGATAGCTTAACATTTCTGGCATTAATCTTCTCAGATTTGTGAATTGGGCTATCGTCCACCTCTCTGTGTCCATGGAATGATCTCTTATAAAGTTCAAACCAAGTGATATGGCTTCATTTGCAGTTGTCATTTTGTTTCTGTCTTGGCCTCAATGGAATGGACTCAGCTTTATGTTTTCCTGTAGTCCCTGATGCAGCTTTCTGACGCAATTCCTGACTTTGATCCATTTGCTGCATTTTTTTTCCATTCTAGTCTGCACTTCTTCCTGTTCACAAACCAATGAATAAAGACAACTAGTGCACTATGACGCAAAATCAAAACTAATATAACAACTGAAAGTAAGTTGTTTTTTTTTATTTTGCTGTAAAATAATACTACGTACCTGTAAAATACTTAACACCCTCTTTAAATAGTATTAGATTGTAAATAAAGTTTTTATTGTCTTTGCTCCTTGAATATTTTTGTCATTTTGTTGCATGTAGCAGTTGTTTCATCAGCTGGAATGATTTCTCTCAACATAGATCCACTTGTATTTCAGCAGTCTGTCATCCTTTGTTCTGTGGTAACACTGCTTATTTTGTGACCATCAAAATGAGTTGTTGAGCAATGGACTAATGCTGGTAGGGTAGCCACAGCCTTGTAAGTTCAACACTATACTGTTTTCTCTAGTTGTGGGTAATGATGTTAAATATCTATGTTCTCAAAATCTTCCTGGGGTTTTTGACAGAAGTAGGTCGTACAACATGCTCAGGAGATGTGCAGTTCCACCAAGTGCTTGCTAGTTGCTGCTACTGGTGGAGCTGAGTTGGGGAAGCGAGGGGAGACTGCTTTACGGCACCAGGCAGCGCAGCTGTTTAAGATTTCTCAAATAAGCATGAAAAAATCAAGGCATGTTTTGATGACAGAAAAACATCATAAAATGACGTAAAGCGGAAAAAAGTCATTTTCATATAGTACCCCTTTCAAAATTCTTTGGTTAGGAAAACTGCATAAACAATCAAATGGAAGATAGACAAATTATAAGGTTCAGCTTACACAGAGGAAGTATCATACTGGTGACATCAGAGGGCCACATGGCAGACTCGCTTCTATCAGACTGCACCAGGGCAGCTGTGGCTACAATGTGGTAGATAGCCACCATCCGTGTGTGTGAATCTGTGAATGAATGTAGTGTGAAGCGGTTTGGGGTTGATAAAGCACTCTACAAGCTGTTTACCATTTTATTTTTATATCTAAAGACTCAACAGCAACAGAAGAAATGAAAAAAGCAGACTCTCCCTCACTTTTTTGATGCAGAAGAGCTGACACTAAATGGTTTTAATTGGATGGATCCCACATGTGCCTCATCATTATCAGTTGTCACATTTGGAAAGCAGCTGTAAAACATAGAAGTGAAGAGGGATTCAGAGATGAGACACTCATCTGATGTCAACATGACATACTGTACAGAAAAACTGCTAGAGGCAACATGCAGGTCAGTGGAAACATTGATGCTACAGTCATACGAAGGGTCTTATTCTTTTTCTTTCTTCTCATATTTGAAAAGATAAGAAAATACAAACCAAATAAAACTGAGCTTCTGAAATCATAATCTTTCCATATCCAGAAGGGGAGTTTTGAATTCTGTTCTGGATTTAACAGCGAGCCAATGAAGGAAAGCTTAAATATGGAAAACATGAGCACTCTCTTGCGTTTTGGGTAAGCTGTAGGTTTTTAATTGCATTTTGTAGATGTCCTGATAATAAAGAATTACAACAGTTGTTCCTTGAAGTAACAAATGCATGGACTGTTTTAATTCCTGGTCAGAATACTTGTAATTTTGGAAATCCTAGGAACGTCCTTAAATTGGGATTTGCTTGACATCCCCTGGTAAAACATAACACCAAGGTTATTTTCTCTAATACAGAAGGTCAATTTAATGCTGTACATATTACTGAATGAGCAGTTTCTTTTTCAAACACACTGGTCCAAAGACAACTTCTTGTCTTAATATAAAATCAGGGAGTGATTCCCAAGGTATTCAATATGACTATAGTGCGATTAAAAACCAAACTGGAATCAGAAAAAGTACCTATTATTTTCTATGTTCTTTATTCCTAGGACTGTAGTCACATAAAGTGCATAGAAAATATTTAACTTGTTTTCTGCTTTAAGTCCAGAGGACCCCAGAGCATTCACACTACATTCAGTCATTCACACATTCACTCACACACACATAAACAAATTGCTTCACTTTGGACCAGTTTCTTTTTCTTCATGTCAAAACATCTTTTTCTAAATATGCAAAAAAAATGTATTCAAATCTGATAGAAAAACATCCAAATTATGTTTCACTGTAAATAGAAGTGCAGAAATTGTAGCTTGCTTTACAGAGGTTTTCCACTAGTTGTGTTTGAAATTCTGATCTTTTGAAATCATGTCACCGACATCTAATTGCTATTTTCTCTAACGTATGCTTTTCCACCCCTTGGTGATCAACCTTTAGCTTAAAAGCCCCAGCCCCGCCCTTTCACTAAGCAGCCCTCCCTCCATTCACACATAGCAGCCTAAACTCCTGGTCTCACCATTTCCCACCCATGATAGTGTTGCTAATCCTGAGATCGCCTCAGTACACTTGCCATCACCTTCATGTCTCCACCCTGACAGAATGGAAACGATGGGCCAGAAATCTGCTCTCTGTGGAAACGGATTTAACTGTGTGTGTGTGTGTGTGTGTGCGTGCGTGTGTGTGTGGGTGTGTCCGTGTGCGTGTGTGTGTGGTAGGTAGCGGCAGACAGAAGCATGTGTTAATAAGCCTATCTGCCCATCCAAGTGTTAATATGTGAGATGTCAGCTGATATGATGGTCCAGGGTGGGCTCGTCTCTCTCCATGTTTACCTGCCCTCCAGTGCCAGTCTTTCTCTCCTGTGGAGAAGAGGGATTTTGGCCTTCGATCCTCAATCACTCTGCGCCTGGGCACAGGTGGTGCTCAGTGTGCATAGACTCTCTAACCTCCATGTGTATGTTCGTTCACAGAATGTGTGTGCCTGAGCATATGTGTTGGCCTGCACTTTATCTCAAAGAAGATAATCCTTGACCAACACATACTTGTAGCTATTCTAATGTATAACAGAGTAAGACCAACGTTTTTAAATTTGATAGTTGACTCCCTAGAGCAGTGGTTCTTAACCTTTTTTGAGGTACCGAACCCCCCAGTTTCATATGCGCATTCACCAAACCCTTCTCATACCCCCCCCCCCCACCCGCCCCCCTTTCCCTCCATCCCGACACACAGAATACTTTGTGGTATTCTGATTTAGTAATGTAATTATATTAGCTGTGTTACCACCCCCACACCACTAGAGGCAGTAGCAACCCCGAAAAGATGCGACTAAGGAGCAGATTTAGACTATAGAACTTGGTAAAAACGGTGAGTTTTGCTGAAGTAATTAAAGACAAATGTTCAAATCCATACTGAGAGTGGAGCTCCTTCAATCAGGGCTCCTCCGCAGCTCTGATTGGCTAAGCAATGTAACGTGATCCTCTGCAGCAAGTGATGGCAAAGCGGCGCGTCATCACGACTTTACACAAGTGTGTCTTTATCTCCGCGGCAGAGGTTCCGCCGAACCCCTGAGACCGACTCATCGAACCACTAGGGTTCGATCGAACCCAGGTTAAGAACCACTGGCCTAGAGTATATGCTGCTAATTTTGAATCCTGAAATATGTTCTAGTTATTGATGGAGTTAGTCACTTCTTTTTTCAGCTATAAAGTCCATGGTGCCAGGTTTTACACATAAACTGTTAGGGATCTGAGCATTTTGCAGATGGAATCAAACACCAGCCCATAAGAAAACCCAATCTTTCACGGTTATGTGCAGATTGCAAGAAATTTTGATATAAAGTCTGAGTCACCATCAACTAATCAAATGACTGGAAGATTTATCTTTAGATCCCGATCCCTTCATGTTCAAATACTATTAAAACATTGCATCATCCATAAAATTTAATTCCAGTTGAGAGAATGCAGAACTTACAGACCCTTTGTGAAACCATGTTAAAGGTTTATATTTATTTATTTCATAAAGCATAATGTGAAACTTCCTTCTGTGAGCATCAATGTCACTGACTTGTATGAGGGGAGGTGTTTTTTGGGGATTTGTAGGTGTGGAACCCGGTGTCCCGTGGATTCTCTCCATACCCACAGAGCTTTGCTCACTGTAGCCTGGCCTGGCCATCTGCCACTGTGGGCTCCAAACAGGAGAGTCAGAGGGTTGGTGTTGTCACACCCCATGGTTCGCGGTGACAGGATGATGCACCAAGTGTAGCAGGACAAGGCATAAATCTGCCCTGACTGAAGTTAACACTGACTTTGTTTGCTTTCTGGATATGCACTAATTACCTCGGAAATCCAATGCTGTTTTTTGCAAATAGTTCAAAGTTTAACTTGGTATTGTCATACATATTTTGTGCAAAATTTAGCATCTAATATCAGAAAATGTCACAGAACAAGATTTTTTTTTTCCACTTTGACTGCTGTTCCTATTTTATGTTAAATGTCCATCGCATTTTTATTACACACCTGTGAAAATGATTTCTATTCACATGGCTTTTTTGTTCTCTGGGAAACTAATAATTCAGTGTTTTCCTTTTAAAGATTTTTGATGATGAATAAAGAAACAACAATAAAAATCAAGACAGTAACAATAATGACAGTAATATTAATAATAAAATAATATTCAGTGCAAGTAGCCAACATCTTCTTTGATGGGGGACAATAAGGGATCTGAGTAACAGAGAGGTTGAGAAACACTGGCTTATATGATATTAGACATTCATGTTTGCAGGAATACCTTTCAGATTCTCAAGTCTCATAATTGTTATTGTTTTTTCAACAAGTTCACAATAGAAAATACTAAGTAATTTTATGTGAAATGTATTTAACACCTGTGATGTACACTCTCCTTGTTGTCCATGACATGCTTAAGTCTGCTCCACTGAACCCGACACCTGACCTGCAGGATGCCACAGGGACGCAGATCTAGGGTCATATCAAAATTTTGTGGACCCACAAAAATGTGCAGCACAATATTTTACGGGTGATGAACAGCCTTTTCTAATTTAATGGTTGTTTGTAATAAATTGCTTACATTTTTTTTGTCTGACTTCCATTTCTTCTTCTTTCATTCTAAAGCTCTACTTGGAACCTTGTTAAGATCTAACAATGCTAACTCAAAAAATTCTTGCCATTTTTCAAATGGTCTTTGTAGTGTGAATTTATAGACGTAGATAGATTATACTTAGCAATGCAAGGTACTTCATCTATTACAAAATGTATGTTTAAATTCATCCAAATAATAGATGGCAATAGAGTCCATGGGGGCTTCAGAAGGAAGCCCCCATGGACTCTATTGCCAGTACTATGTACTCTATTGCACAGAAAGTAGCTTGGCATTCTGACAGTGGTAAGATCTTTTGGTGGGGTTGATTACGTTCTAAGCTTCTATTTTCTGTCATCCTTGCAGAGTATTTTTTTAAACCCATGAAGTTCTTGCCACTTAATGTATGTTGTTGTCTTCTGTCACTGTGCTGCCGCCAACTCGGGGGTTCCTCAGCTCTCTCCTGACGTTCCACCTTGCGGGTGTGTCAGCACACACCTGCATACCATCTGATCAATTCCAGGAGTATAAGAGGAGCCTCCAGCCAACACTTCCATGCCAGAGTGTTGACCCTTGTGGTAACTGAGAGCCATTAGCAAGCCTTGTGTTGTGAAATGTTCTTGTTTTAACCTCACGTCTCCTCGTCTCAGGTTTGATCAAGCCCGGAAACCGGATCAAGTCCGGAACCAGTCAAGCCCGCTAGCAGGGATCCGGATCTCCTCGCCCTGGGGGTCCTGACGCGGTGAGCATCATCAAGTCGGCTTCTCTCCCCCTCTGTTTCCCCGAACAGACATTCTTCGGACCCCGTAAGCCCAGCACGTTAAGCTCTGCCGGCCTCCTATACTCACCTCTCTGGATCTGTCCTTTCAGAGCCCCAGCCCCAACGCTTCTGACCTGCCAGCTCGTACCCCATTATTTCGTTTGTAAATAAAACCCTTAATCTTCAGTTCAGTTTTTCTGAGTGTTTTGCTGTATGTGGGTTCGGAACATTCCAAAAACCATGACAATGTAAATTAAGTTATGTCTGTTGATTTTGACAGTGAAATATACTGATTGGCTGTTATGAAGACTATTAAGCGTTGATGCTGTTCTGAAAACATGATGCAATGTAAATACAACGTAATATTAGCAAAAAGAATTCATGAGTGTTAATATGTCTTACTGCATGTTTCCTGTTCTAGGGACCACAAATGTTCATTTACCCCTCTAAGCTTACTGTCAGACAAACCATAGTTAATATTGATGGCTTGCCTGAAAGACATTAGCCAGACATGCCCAGTGACGCAGATTGTAAAAGTGACCCATATTAATACTGTAGGCTTCAGTTAATTTTCCACATAGTACAGTAAAGCGACTCAGCCGTGACCTGCCTTTGCAGAGCCAGCTCTGTAAATGTCACCCATATGGCCCACTCATTCATTTCTCTCAAAACAAATTCCCACAAAAGAATGACTATAAGTGTATTTAAAAGGCAAAGGCAGCCAGAAAGAAACCTCTTATCCACTGCTCGTTTTTCCCACAAGCTAGAGGTGCTCTTTTAATTTTCACTCTGAAAGGTCAGTGAAAATGTTCTCCATCTCCATCTTAATTGATTCTTTAAATTCAGCTGGTCCTGTGCATTGGGAGCCAGGAAGAAAAACTACAGAGGTGTTTGCCTACCTTAGTCACAGTTAAAAGTCCAATAACGGTCACCAAATTGTATTGAGCATGTAAAATATTTGCAAGTTTTTGGATCTTGAAGTCGGGATTTGTGCTCTTTTGGCATATAAAACTGGACATAACAGTTCCAGGGCAGACATCACTTTTTTGCACTCAAATAGGCAAAGTGAACTTGTTTTTTGATCAAATCAGAGGAAGAGGGACATGCACTGGCTTTACTAAATGTCAACATATATTACTTTAATTTCATTATACTTTTCCTTTGAAGTATTCTAATTTACTGACCTACAAAAGCTTGTGCAAAGAAATAAGGCATCCACACAAGGACAGATTAGCTTTAATGTTAACATAAGAAAAAATATTTTCAGTTATTAACCTGTTTTCCAATAAATACTGGATAAAAAGAAATTTAACACAATTCTATTTCCATTTCATTTAATTCTTACTGAAGGATGTGAAACTCATGTCTGCTTTACAAAACACCCAAAACATTTGATCAAGATCAGAAAAAAATGAAGATTGATCCAAAGGTAGGTGTGTCATTCTAATGGACCAAGTCTGTTGTCTGACCAAAGTTGAACTGCAGTATTGTCCAGTTTAAAGACAGTCGCCACCACGTAGACGTAGACACTCAACCAACATTAAGGTCCACTGCAACATTCCAACAAATTATTGTTTCGAGGACCTGAAGCTCCATTTTGCCAGTGAAGGACAGTGCTCCCCAGATAAGCACAGTCTTCTCTTTGACCAAGTTGGAAACATGGGATTTTCTCATCATTCCAGTAATTGGAAGCTATGAATTTGGGTGCAAGGAGAGGCTGGAGCCTCCAACAACAAACAAGTTATCAAAGCTTTTCATGCTGAAGACCGTGCAAACGACTTGAAGGATTTGGAGCTAAGCTCAGACGTTCTTCCTGAACAGCGGAGCTTGGGACTAAACTGGAACTTGGAGTCTGACGCATTTGTATTCAAAATCAATCAAGAAGAGAAACCCTTTACACGTCGAGGCATCTTGTCTGTGGTAAACAATGTGTATGACCCCTTAGGATTTGTGGCTCCTGTGACCATCCAAGGGAAGTACATTCTGAAAGAGCTGAGACTGGGATTCTCTCCTTCCTGACATAATGGAGGAACAATGGATGATTTGGCAAGATTCACTGAAAGATCTAAGTAGCTTGAAGATTTCAAGACCCTATATCGAAGTTTCTCTTTCAACAGCAAAGACAAGAGAACGGGGGGGCTAAAGTCCAGAGACAAAATAGCGAAAAACAACCCACAAGGGGTGGGAGAAAAAACATACATAAAGGAATACTCAGTCCAAATAAAACAAAAATGGTCAGGACGGACCTGCCATGACCTGTCTGGGGGCCGGCAACAGCGCATGAGCGCATGACCCCCCGAGGAAGATCCGGGTGCCGGCAGTTGCACAGGGGGCGTCAACGTCTGAGACACTCGGGCCTCAGTGGGCGCCTACAGAAGGTGAGTTCTGGCCAAGGAAGGCGGCGCAGGAGGCGGAGTTTGTGCCTCGGCAGATGATGAACAAACCGAGGGGGCCTCGGGAGGCGCTGAAGGTGCCACTTGGGCCTCAAGAGGTGATGAAGGGGCCGCTGGGGCCTCGTTCTGGTCTCCAGGGGAGCTCCGGGAGGAGGAGTCCCCAAGGGAGCACTAGGAGTCAGAGACTCAGGTGAATCACTAGGAGGCAGAGTCTCAGGAAAAGCACTGGGAGCCGGAGTCTCGGCAGACTCAGGGAGCGGCACAGAAGCAGACTCGGGGCTGTGCATCAACGGACACCGGAGGCGGTGCCATAGTAGCAGACTCAGGAGGCGGTGCGGGGAATACCCGTACCTAGGCTGGCCATGCCACTAACTATGCCGCTTGAGGGCCAGGCGACAACTTCGCCACCTGGAATCCCATGGCCATGGGAACCGTGGCTGGTGGCTGGACTCAGGCTGTGATGGCTGGAAGTGGCTGATCATTTCTGCCAGGGCTGCGTCACGGTCCCACTTGGCTTCCTGCAACAAATCCACCGAGCCAGGATTGGGTAGGAGCGGAATCCATTTCCTGAGAACAGTTACACACACTGAGGCCATGGTAAAACGTTTGTAGAGGGAGCAGGTTTTTGCCACGGTGTCTGTATAGTTTTTAACTGTCCTCTATAAATGATCCACGTCTCCAAAACGCACAGCTGCTGGGTCCTCGTGGTCAGATACTTCTGTCATGATGTGGTGATGTAGTAGGACCCAAATGCAGCAAACGGGAAACAGATGTAGTGATGAATAAATTAATTTAATGAAGAATATAGCTCAAACAGTCCAGATCTCAGGCAGCACGGCAGAGCAGAAAACAGGGGCTCAGTACTGATAGAAATTGGATTAACGAAGACTGAAAAAACGAGAGCTAAGACCGACACAGGACTTACCCAGTGCTACTGTGATGACTTAGACGAGTGTTTCTCAACCCCAGTCATCACCGCCCTCCCCCTGCTCTGGCTCTGCATGTTTTAGATGTGCCTCTATTCCAGAACAGCTGATTCAAATGATTGCATGAACATCAGGTACTGCAGAAGCCTGTTAATCACCCAGAGATACAATTCAGGTGTGTGGCAGAAGGGAAATACCTAAAACATGCAGGACAGGGGGCCTGTGAGGACCAGGGTTGAGAAACACCGACCTAGACAAATTAACACTTATGTGCAAACAACAAGGATCTGACAACGGACAAGGACAACAGGCGGGCTTAAATACATGGAGGGTAATCAACAAGACGAGACACACCTGGAAAACAATCAGGGAGCAGACAGGATGACACAGGGACTCACAAGAACCGCAGATCTAAATAAACAGAAAACCTATAATAACAGAAAACTCAAATCCCAATAAATATCTGCCCATTTTATCCTAAAAATACATTCAAACAATAAAGATTTACAAAACAACAAAACTAAACCTTCTCCCCTCATAGACAAGCTTGTATTGTTCACCGCCTCTCCAGACTTTTTCATTAGCTATTACTTTGGTTTGTTCATTAGGCCATCAAGTAGTATCATCTGATAGTTTCCCTTTAGTAGCTGCCTTTCATCTATCAGCATCTCATAGCCTCCCTTTACCATCTGGGCTTGATCTTGCAACATTCCATAGCCTTCTTTTATTATCTAACCTTCATTTACCAGCATCTCATATTGCCATTGTAAATCTTTTTACTGTCAATTGTTAATCTTTCAACTCTTGTAGTATAACAACTGCATAGCATCTTTTAGTACTGTACTGGGGAATGGCAATATCCTTACAACCTATCTAGCTTCAAAAATTACTACTTTATATTTGAAGAAACATTTGGAGTCGCTTCACAGTAGTCAAAACGACAGAGCAAGTCCCACAAGGTGATGCAAAAAAGCTGCAATTAAAATTCAACAGAAGCTGGATTTTGATGCAAAACCAGTAAGTCAAAGACAGTTGAAGAAGTTAGTTGGACAGCATAAGAGAAAATGCTGGTCAAACATTGCTGACTCGACCTGATGATCGTCTTGTTGAGGCAGCTGCTGAATGTAACTATTAAGATGACTTGTAATCTAACTTACTTTAAAATCAAGTAATCAGTGAAGAAACTAGGTTACCTTATTAAGAAGTAATCAAAAATCAAAGTACTTCGTCAAGGTAATTATGCTCTCACTTGTTGACAGTCAATCATAGAGTAACGCTCACTTTTGCTCATCATCATCGAGGAAGTTAGTAGTTTACTCCAATAGGCTAAAGTGAAATTTAGCTTTTCAGCATATTAATCGTATGCTTTGGGTCATTTTAGGCAGATGCTTTCTAGGTTTTCTGCATGTTTTGAACTGTAGATAACATGTGGTTGAAAATATGCAGTAAATTTGGGATCTCTAGTAAACTATATACATGCAGTTATGCAACTTAATAGACTGAGGGACCATTCCTAAGTACTGTTAAGTGCTTTTGTTGAAAACTGTATCTTCATGTAAAAGACTGAAAGGTTCACTGGATTTTATTTGATAAATATGTCAGATTGTATTCAAGGTTTTCACCCAAGATTATGAGATCAACAACATTTGTCTTAGATGGCATGAAGAAGTTGAACTGCCACCCGCCCACTACCTCCATCATCCCATAATCACCCATCCAGCTGACATACTGTAGCTGTTATCTCCACTCAGTAATTTTGAGAAAGCCTGATCTGGCTTCAATGGGGCAGTGCACCCAACAAACATGATCTATTGCATACAAATGAGTCCTGTAATTTATGCATAAATCACCATGGTTGGATTTGCTGGAAGGGCCCTTTTTAATTGTCTTTGATTAACAGTGGCATGTGCTAGAGATAGGGGCTCGATGTGTTCAGGTCCTCTTTTGTTCTTGCCACAGCTTTCTGAGGGAAATTATGTGTGAGTCTGGAAAAATGTCAGAGGCTCAGTTTGATATCTACACACTATTACTGTGGGCTTGCATACACTTGTACATACTGCTGGTACACAGACTGACATTTCAATGCAAAAAATATGTAGGGCATGGATGAACAAGGAAGACTGATACGTAAATAAATTCATGTGCATAATAACACAGAACATATGCATACAAGGCACCTATAGTTATACATTAAATTGGGGTTCACATTCAGTATGATTCAATTAAGAAAACCTTTAAATGTTCTGGACCGCTGGCCAAAAAACAGATTAGAAGAAAAATGTGCCGTTACAATTTTGCTAAATCAAATCCGTGTGTTTGACTGGACACATACAGATAAAGGGTGTGGGATGAAAGGAATTCATATGAATTTGTTCTGACTGTGGCCAAGCGCGCCTTTTCCAAGAACAATAACCTCAAACCACTAGAAAAGCATATATGGTAAAATCCAAATATGTAAATTGGAATGTAGATCTCTAAATTGACAATTCATTTAAGATTGCATTAGTTTGCCTGCAGCAAAATTTGTTGTTAATACATTCTTCTCTGAAGAATTAGGCACAGTAATAATGATCTCAGGGACATTGTTCCCTGAGAAAACAGATTCAGTATACGTTGGTTATTCAGTATGGTAAAACACTTGTCTAGGGGATAATGGACAGGCTCTGTATATTTAGTTCACCTAACAGTTTGAGAATAAAGTGAACATTCAAGCAAGATTTAATTGTTTGTCTTATCGACAAATAGTGCTTTCCTCTGATCCAAACACTGACTTTAATGGAGAATTAAATTTATGAGTCGCATATGACCATCTTATAGCACAATCAAGTAACTACGCTACCTTTAGTTCTTATAAAAATGCTATTTGTGTAAAACATGACTAGGTTTTGTAATTTGACACCGTGACATTGTGTGTGTGTTTCTCTTTCTGACACTTCATCACAGCAATCCTTCCCACTATGCCATTAACTGAGATGCTCTGTGAGGTGGAAATGGGCGGTGCTTTGTGACAGCAAGCGTTTAGGCACCACAAATGGCTGCCGTGGGAGATACAAGAAGTTCTTTATGGTGAAAAAATTAGTGTCAACCAGAAGGTGGACTCTTCTAATTAATACGGACGGCCGGATCGCCGGCGATCTGAGTTGCATGTAAATATTTTTCAAATGCCGGTAGAATTCGAACCACGTAAGGTAGAGTAATTATTTTTTTTTTGCATATAAAACCGTAAGAATTTTACTTACTTTTCCGACAATCCACATGTCCCAGAAGCGCTGCATGGCCGCATTACGACTTCACAGATTTATAGTAAACGGAGGAACCAAACACACGAGGCATATCCATTCGCGATATCCATCTATATGGTTTTTAGATCTGCCCAATCACTTCTTGGTTTGGATTTCCCATTCTCACGTCGACAGCATAAGATATCGTGAGATATTTTCACAGGACTTCATTTCCCGTCGGACTTTATTTACGGGTACAAAATGCTGTACCATACACATTGTCCCACGTATACAGCGTACGTGCACCACGTATGAGGAAGTGATGTACAAAACGAAGCCACGTGTGCTGTACACGTTTTTTTTTGGGAAGGGGCGGGTTTATAGATCTTTATTGAGAAACAGTAACGGTACAAACACAACACAAATAGCATACATTGTCGTAAAATGTCCGCCACAATATACAAAGTCTATACGACATGCACATTTCTATTCTGGCTTTGGATAGATGTTATAAACTTGGCAGTATGTGAAAAACTAACTTCTGCAAAAAATCAAAATACAAGTTCCATGGTTCAGAAGGCCTCTGTGCAGCTTTTTTGTATTGACAAGTTTGGTAAATAAGATTAGAAAATTGTTATATTTGCAATATATTGGAAAAAAAAATATGAACCGAATTACATTTTTGGGATTTTTCTTTGCAGATTTTAGCATTTTATTTAGTTGTTATTGATTAATAACATATAAATTGTGAAAGATCTGGATATAAGGATTGTATTGATGTATTGGTTATTGAAATGCTCCAAATAATGGCTGTGCAGCATCCAAAAATGTAAAAAAAAATAAGCTCATGAAAATCTTTATAATTCTAGTCCAAAAAGGTCTGTATTTGGGGGCTGTGCATGCTTGTAGCTATAAATTTGTGTAATCCGCTGTTGGCAGAAACAGGAATGTGTCTTGCAAACATTGTCTTCTGACAAAACATTTATTCTGTGCACACATTCATGTGAGCTTGTCAGTCACCCCCCAACCCTAAACCCAGAAAGGTCACTGGCTTCTTTGATGTTGGCTCCATAGGTCGCCATTTTTACAGTAGTCTATTGATTCCTATGGAGATGAGGTCTGCAGCAATGTTTCTGAGTGACTGAGGTCAGGGTCTTCCTCTCCCTGCATTTTCTACTGAATGAAAAATCCAGCAAAAAGCCTCCTATTGCTCAACATGCTGAGCTTGTCTGAAGGACATACAGGCATACAAGAATGCACTTACACATCAAGTAGATTAAGGTTGTGCTGCAAGCTACCAGAGCATAGGCAATGTGCTGTTTAGCAGGGTTTAGTACAGTGATGTGTTGTAATTGAAGCAGCTCACAGGAGATTTTCTTACATGTTCTTTTTCTGGGCTGAGATTTAAAATCTTTCGAACGTGACAGTGATAAGCCTGCTCTCAGAGAATAATCAGAATTTATTTCTTATGGCATTCTTGAAGACACTGTTCTTATAGGAATGACAATATAATTTTTTTGGGAAAGCACTCTAAACCGGATTTATGACTCTACAACCTCCATTACAACAGAGCAGCAATGAGAACAATCACACCAACCAGACTTTTAGAGTGTGATTAATGTTTAAGCAGTCTAAAGTCATTGCTGTGTGGCAGTTCATCCCAGCACCTGTATTCTAATGATCCACAACAACATAAAAGTCTCCTCTTTGTTCATCCATGTGACCCTGACCTGCAACCCAAAGTGCTTTGTTACTGTTGTTAACCATTTTGTCATGATGACCCCCAGGTCAACCCACTTCCTCTCCCTTCCTGTAGCTGCAGAGATGGACAGCAAGCCCCAGCTTGAGGTCTGCTGTGAGCTCCTGTGCTCACATCTGTCATGCTCATGCTCAGGTGGCACCTTTTTCCACCTTAACTAATGCTCCTCACTCAAAGGTGGTAGCAGCCAATCTGCTCCTAATAACCCAATAACCTCTATCAACATAACCTTGTGCAGGTAAAATTAGCAGAAATGTCATTGTACTTGGTGCTTTTTCTGAAAGCAATCTATTACTATTTATTTTTTTGGTAAACCAAAAAAAAAAACAAAAAAAAAAACCACACAATCTAAGTAATTTGCGTACTCAAGTAAATCCATTCAGCACTAAGTGAATATTCTGAAACTCATACATCAACTTCTAATATTATACACATAATTATGGAGTTATACAATTTGCACTTCAAACTGTTAAACAGTTATTGACCTAACTTATTTAGAGCTTTCCAGTTTTTTTGACTACTTTTTACTAGAGACACATTCACTCATTCACTTACAAATGTGTACACATTTACACAGATTACAGATAACTTGGAGTTTAGTGCCTTGCCCAGAAAGGTTTTAGAAATACTGTAGCTTTCTATTTCTTTTCTAAACTGAAAGATGTCGATGACTATTTTTCATACCGTCATGAATCGCTTCAGACTGAACAGTTATGTGTTGCTTTTAGAGGAGATGTTGATGACTTTCTGCTGTCAAATGAGTGTCTAAAATATTCAGCTGTAAAGATGGTAGAATGGAACTTAAAAGTTTCCATTTGTCTGTGCCTACCACTAATCTTCAGGAGGATTTTAACCAATTAAAAAATTGGCAACTTTATCCATGTACTGCTATCATTACCTTTTAATCAACTTTATGGATAAAATGTAATCTTATGAAAATACTATTTTGTATCTTCTGTAAAAAATGAATGATATATGAAGAGCTTCACAAAATGTGCTTTCTTCTTTTGCAACAATCAGAGAAAAACAGCAGTTTAAATATTTAGCAGCTTTTAACATGAAATAGCTTTTATTGTTGTTGGTTGATTCAGGTGGACAGGACGATATGCAGCAGCTCCTAAAAATCATCAGTAATATCTTATGATAAAAGTCACTCTTCAGGTTGATTGTCCCAAGTAAAAGAGAAAAAGATCATTCACACATTTTAACTGGCAACAGCATTCTTCTACAGTAGCTGCTCTCTCAAAGGGATGGCAGCAAGTACAGAAAAACTGTTTAGGAACGGCTGAAAGCAACAGTCTCTAAGGCGGGGTGCCCATTACGTCGATCGTTGGAAAGTGGGTAGATCGCGGCAGGGCAGTCAATCTGACCTCTGGTCAACTTTTGTCACCACCTTACGCATGCGCGTAATTCCGCGCCAATAATTAGACGAAGAAGTAGTTACAGTTATGCATAGCTCGCAGCTAATAATTTATTTAAACTAAATTTAAGAAAGGGTATAAAAATGAGTGCCATAGTTGGTACAAGTAAGAAGGCTAAAACCTACCACTTCCATGCTGAATAGGAGGAGGATTTTTTTCCACTATGTCATATTCTAAATGTGTTTGTCTCATTTGTCGATGTGCCATTGCTATTCCAAAGAAGGGAAATGTGGAGCGGCATTTTCGGACTCTTCATAAAAACTACGACATTTACTTTCCTCCGAAAAGTGAGCTGAGAAGGAGAAAGGTGAAAGAACTTAAATCCCAGTTGTCCGGACAGCAGTTATTTTTCTCACATCTGACCACAAAAGCGAAGGCAGCCACCGAAGCATCATTTCGGATGAGTCACTTGATTGTTGAACACAAGAAATACTTCCAAGACGGAGAAATGATAAAAGAGGCATTTGTTGAAGCTGTTGATTCCTTGTTCCGAGACTTAAAAACAAATCAAAAATATCATCTGCAATCAAAGCTCTCCAGCTATCGAGGAATACAGTTACAAGGCGCTGTGAAGCCAGGGCCGAGGATTTGACTCAGAAACTGTGGAAGGATATTGCGAACTGCGAGTGTTTCTCGCTGTAGTTAGACGAGTCAACAAATGTGAGTGACACAGCCCAGTTGTGCATTTTTATTCGGATGGTGTTTACTGACATGAATGCAAGAGAGGAGCTGTTGACCGTACTGCCCATGAAAGAACATACACGGGGAGAGGACATTTTCCAGTCTTTCAAAAACTTTATTGAGAAAACTCAGCTCCTGGTGTTCAAACTCGTGTCTATCACCACGGACAGAGCACCTGCGCTGATGGCCGCTTGAATGGATTCATTGCTAAGTGTAGGGAGGATGATGCTTTCCCGGACTTCCTCATTTACCACTGCATAATACACCAACAAGCGTTATGCACTAAAATGCTCAACATGAAAGAGATAATGGATGTGGCAACTAAGATCGCCTGTTCTATTTGCAGCAGACTTCTTCAAAGACGACTGTTCCGTGGACATCTGGAGAAGGGTGACTGTGACCACTTTGAGTTGTTGTTACACACTGACGTGAAATGGCTCAGTCGAGGGAAATTCCTGGAAAGATTTCGAGAGCTCTGTCCAGAGATTAAGGAGTTTTTACATGTAGCCAAACGTGCAGAGTACAGACAATGGACCTTACCACAGGGGCCGCGTTTCATTGGCTAATGCCCATTTTACGTCACAGCGCAGCTATCACGTGCTTTACCGTCTCACAAACGCATGCTAATATACATTGTGGACTAGCAGACCGGCATAAAGTTTTTGCGTCAGGACTCAAAAAAGAATGGTTCTCCACCGTCAGCGGGGTATCTGTACAGGCGATGTCAGGTATCCTGATCGTATTTGTGGAACTAAAATTCACAGATTTCCAAAATCTGAAACGGAAAGCCTTGCTTGGATCAAAGCTTGTGCACGACCGCATTTGCAGCTCAACCGTCGTAGGATCAATAAGAACAAAGGATTGTCTGCTGGCGTAAGTATTATTGCTTTGCTTTCTTTGTGTTTAGTGAATGAAAAAAATAATCAATAATAAACACATCCATTATGAAAACCTTTTAGAGAAGTACAGCATAATGGCAGTACCGATACAACTTCTACATCCTGAAGCCTGTCTGTTACAGACTTACGTTAGCTGAACAGATCAATATGCAATGTGTACCGTATCTGACATACATTAAAGATTTTATTTTACCTGAAAAGGCTTTTTACTAAACTGTAATCGTGTTAGCCACGCTAATCGTGTTAGCCTCAGAGTACCGTGTATCAGGCCTAGGCATATATGAACATTTTCCAACAGAAATCACCCTCAAAACCATGAATGTCCGACTTACCCAGCCTTGCAAGAATAGGCGTCAGTGATCTTGTCTACAGCTATATTTATGCTGAGGGTGTTAGGATCTGCTGTGTTCCTCATCAACCGGTAGCATTTAGCTGCGACGCGCACAATCTTGGAGGCATCACGTGGCTCAAAACACCTTGATGTCGTCCAAAAAAGGTGACATGAACTTGTTGGTTCTCCTGTCCATTGTCATGGCTGATATTTTTTGAAAATCCAGCAGAAATGCTACACTAATCGACTCAGAAATACTCTGCAGAGAGTCAGTCGAAATGAAATTACACATAGAAACTAAGCACCGCGAGGCTATGTTTGTTAGACATGCAGTCACGTGAGACGTTCGAGGGGCGTTTCTGGGCGGAGCTTGGTAAGGTCCATTAAATGATGACCGGTGGCTGCTAGACTTGGTTTTTTTTAACCGACCTGACCAACATGTTGAATAGGGGTGTAGTGATACAATAATTTCCCGATACAATACAATATACGATATTCTGGTCACGATGCGATATGTATCACGATATTTGTTGAGCGGTGCAATTTGATACGATTCAGTGCATTTTTACGATTTTCTGAAAGATTTTAGAAGGACATAATGATTTTAGTGACATTTTGTGTTCCATAGACTTGAATTTAATTAACTGAAAACTGATTAAAAGCACCAACTACACAATACCTGACTCTGATTGGACAGTCTAACAGTCTGCAGCTGGATAAAATGAATCAAAGATGCAGTGAGAGAATTAGTTTCTGTTATTTAATTCATGTGGATTTGACATAAAACTCAAAAGTTTAAACGGCAATCCAGGTGCAGAGTGGGGAGATTATCAGCCTCTGTAGACTCTCAATATGCAAAAGATTGCACTTATGTTTTTTCTTTTGGACACTGTGGCAATGCAGTCTTTTGGACTATGGGAAAAGGCTTTTCTACCTTGGCTCCCGGAGTTAGCCGTGGCTGTAAGCTGTTTACTACTAGCTGCTAAAGTAGTGGCTCCGCCTCACCCCGTAGTGATCGACTCCCTGCAGCTACGCAGCGCCGCTATTCCCCTGCTTGGATCTCTGAGTAGCTGCCTCTCAGACTGCCAGGATCTCATCATTCTCTCAGTCTCTGATACTTTTTGTCTGTTGCTAATAAGAATGATCAATCAGATATTGTTATCATGGAAATCCTCACAAATGTTATCAACCCATGTTCATTCTTCAGGTCCTTTATATACAGAACAGAGATAAACTAATTACGAAGTGAATGCTACCAGTCAAAATTTGCATCAATTTCGCGATCTCACTGCTTTTGCAGCTACTCCGTTCGCGCCGCTACTCCTTTCCGCTTCTCGGTTCCGCTTCTCTTTCACGGTTACTTGCGCAACTTTACTTCGTTTCTCAGCAACAAAATACAGCCCATCGTTATTTATTGGAGATTTTACATTCCCAAAAACACAGGAATCTAATGTTTCGTTTTGTTTTGTACGTTTGGAAGCTCATTCCCTCTCACATAATCTGAAAAGCCGGGGAATGGCGGCGCTTTTGACATTTCTCTGACATTCGGAAAAATATGGTTTACTAATTTTAGCATAACTCCGGTTATACTTGGCCTATTAACATAATTTAAAAACTAGTGTGTAGTTTATAATGTGCACTTTAAGCTCAAGTTGAAAGTGGAGGCGGAGTCTTGCTGCTACGCCGTAACAAACTAGACGTTAAAAAGAGCTATAAGGTTATGGACCCCTATGGTTTAACGGATCGATACTCGCGGATGAAAAATCCGATACTTTCCTAGGGCGGAAAATATCGATATATATCGCCGAATCGATTTATTTATACAGCCCTAATGTTGAATGACCTTAACATAGAGCTGCAGGGAAAAGACAAAACTGTGATGTAATGTATACAGAGTTGTATTGTGTAATGTGGTTCATGCAGTTATGCAAGGCACACCAATATGTATTGTAGATGAAATTCAAATTCAAATACTTTATTTATCCTAAAAGGGGGAAAAAGAAAGAAAGAATATACAAGATTAATTAATTAATAATAATAACTTAAAGAATGACAGTTTAGAATTAAAAAAAAATATGTTCTGCATTTTTATTGTAGGTAGATCTTTTAGACTTGGTCATCTTAAAAGAAACTTGCAAGCTGAAAAAGTGTGGGCACCCCTGCTCTAAGGTATGTTTCCAAACTATATAGATACTAATATGACTGAATAATCATGGATCAAATCTTCTATGAGTTATTCTGCTTGCACCCACTCTCTTCGGTTCACTCTACACTGGCGTTAATATTATGCCTGAACAGTTTGTATTTCCTTCCTTGTTGTGCTGCAGTGGCTCCACA
Source organism: Poecilia reticulata (assembly GCF_904066995.2). NCBI lineage: Eukaryota > Metazoa > Chordata > Actinopteri > Cyprinodontiformes > Poeciliidae > Poecilia > Poecilia reticulata. The sequence continues at coordinate 2,308,923 of NC_088842.1, forward strand.
CCGGCCTCCATCAACACCCAAACCCCAAGGCACCTCCGTGGCCCTCCCCCAGCTCCCAGCCCTTTCTCTGGGGTCATTATTGGCTCTGACATGCCCTGCTGGCTCCATGAATGTTAATACAATGAAGAAGGAGCTTGGGCTTCAAACACACACTTAGACAAATACACACGCAGACCTGTTCAATTACACAGAAATGCGTCTGTGTTTTTATGCAGACAATCTGAGAAGACAGCATACAAAACACACACTCACACACATGCTCTAGTATGGTCCATTGTAAATACATTGCACAATTCCAAAGGGCCTTCTGCACTGACATACACACATCTGTGCCAGATAACACAGATGGAAGATACTCTGTCTATGTCAGCCTAGAGTTCAGAAGATGTCAGAGTTAGGCGAGACAGAAAAAGTCACGATGTCACCTGGACTTCCTCTCCCAGTCCTTCTGTCCTCAGTAGGTTTCTCCAAGTTTCTTTTGTCCTGTCCTTTTTGCTCCCTCTAATACTACACTGTAAAAAAAAAAACGGCCTCAATTTACGGTAAAAAACTGGCAGCTGTATTAAGACGGTAAAATTCTGGCAACCAAAACTGCCAGTATTTTACCGTATTTTGGAAATGCAGTATTTTACCGTTTTTTAAGAATACGGTAAAATTCTGGCAACCAAAACTGCCAGTTTTTTACCGTATTTTTAAAATGCAGTATTTTACCATATTTTAAAAATACGGTAAAATTCTGGCAACCAAAACTGCCAGTATTTTACTGTATTTTCTAAATACGGTAAAATACCGTATTTTTACCGTCTGAAATACGGTAAAATACCGTATTTCCTAAAATATGTTAAATAAAAAATTAAAATGTGGTTTTGCTGTAGTAAATACTGTCATACTGCCTGAGGCATAATATCTACATAAGTGAAAAACACAGCCAGACTGTATGATATATTGACATTTTATTGTAAAAAACCTCCAAAAACCATATGGTAAATTACTGGTCACTGTTCTTACCAGAATTTTACCATACAAATTATAGTACAACACACAAGGAAGTGTAACTTGTCAGCATTTCTATACAGAAAGTTATAAAGAAAATAAATTCAAATTAAACAAAAATACAGATTACGAGTAACCCACTTAAAGAAACAATTTCTATTTAAAAATTTAGTAAAAAAAAAAAAACAATTCTATTTTCTGTCCAGTTTCCTCACGGTGGTCTATATAGCCAGATCTGGCAACTGAGATCTGGAAAACAAAACAAACAAAAAACAGCATGTGTCCACATAAGAGATAACCTATTGTAGAAGAAAAACCGTTGATAAAAGGATTCTTGTTCTGGGTTGAGAGTAACAAGTCAGTGAGTTCAGATTTTGCTCAGGATGGTTGTAGTCTTCCCAGTCACAGGTTGAGATTGAGAGTCACATGTTGTCAATCGGGTGTTTCCTCTCTGCTGGAAAACAAACAAAGCAAAAGTTAGAACGATGCACTACATGAACATCATATAAATGCACCATTCGCTTAAATGTCTGTTTCACCTTTGTTGACTTGCATATGGAGTCTGGTACTTCAACCAGGCGGTGTGATCATTTCTGCCTGAAAATTCAGTAGTTCCTTTGTTTGTTTGTTTGTTTGTTTGTTGACAACAGGTGTGATCCTCTGCAACCAGACAAAATACACAATAAAAAATATGAATAAAAACAAATATAACTGTTTTAGGCAATTTATGAAATAGATACTCACCATTAATCCTAGTCTCATGAAGGCCAATAGGTAGAGTGCCTTCTCCGGGTCAGGGTGGTCGTCCTGCCTCAAGTGGAGGAGTTTAAGTATCTGGGGATCTTGTTCACGAATGAGGGAAGAAGGGAGCGGGAGATCGGCAGGCGGATTGGGGCAGCGTCTGCCGTGAAGCGGGCGCTGTACCGGTCCGTCGTGGTGAAGAGAGAGCTGAGCCAAAAAGCGGAGCTCTCGATCTACGTTCCCACCCTCATCTATGGTCATGAGCTTTGGGTCATGACCGAAAGAACGAGATCACGGATACAAGTGACCGAAATGGGTTTCCTCCGCAGGGTGGCTGGTCTCTCCCTTAGAGATAGGGTGAGGAGCTCGGTCATCCGGGAGGGACACAGAGTAGAGCCGCTGCTCCTCTACGTCGAGAGGAGCCATTTGAGGCTCGGGCATCTGGTCCGGATGCCTCCTCGACGCCTCCCTGGTGAGGTGTTCCAGGCACGTCCCACCGGGAGGAGGCCTTGGGGAAGCTGAGTCTTCACGCTGGAGGGATTATGTCTCTCAGCTGGCCTGGGAACGCCTTGGGATTCCCCCGGAGGAGCTGGAAGAAGTGGCTGGGGAGAGGGAAGTCTGGGCCTCCCTTCTGAAGCTGGTGGCCCCGCGACCCGACCCCGGATAAGCGGAAGAAAATGGATGGATGGATGGATGGATGATATATATATATATATAGCATATGGTATCAACAGGGCCTTTCCTTTCTTCCAAACTCCTATTCCTTTCAAAAAAGAATGAGTTTGCTGAGAAATCTAAATTTGGGATTTTCACACTAGGAAGGGAGCATTACCTCTGACGTTTCAGTCAGCTCTGCTTTTGGTTGTACCTTCATGGCATAAGCCCGCACTGTGGAAATAAAAAAAAAGTCAGTAAATTTACGGTAAAAACGGTAAAAGACCAACAGTTTATAACCGTCATATCCAAAAACATTTCATTACCGTAGAAATTACATGGAACTACCGTAAGTCGAAACTACAAAAAAAGTCAGTAAATTTACGGTAACAAATGGTAAAATACCAACAGTTACTGACCGTAATATCCAAAACATTTTGGTACCGTAGAAAATACATGGAATTATCATAACTCAATAAATGTAGAAAATATTGAAATATATTGTAAAAATATAAGTAATTGTAAAGTTCATAGAAAAATATTGTAATATTGCCAGCAGTTAATTACCCTAACTGTATTAACCAGCCAAAATTACAAATTTTGGCTGATATTTAAATGTACAATGTAAAACCGTAAACGAGACCACAAAAGTAATTTTTACAAAGAACAGAATGCTGGTTTGATATTTTGGTTTCTTTTTTAATAATGGCTTGAATACACCAAACTGAAATCTCAGCAGTAGACCAGGCATCAATCTGGTGATCCACCGATTGCAAAGCAAACTCCTACAGCCAACGCCACCATCATTTATGAGAGCATTTGATTAAATGGTGCATTTGAGATTAATTTTATGCCGACCATAGATTTCTTATACATTATTAAGAGAACTGTATGTTAGCCCCTCTTGCTTGGATGAAGATGAAGTTGGTTTCCAATTGCTGCTTCCAATTTGGGAAATGCCTAAAGGGCGATTCCACCTAATTTTTCACTACCATCAGCGTCTTTAATTTACTCTAGCTGAAAAACTACAACACCTAGACTCTTCAAATCTGGACTAGATTATTCTCAACTCATATCAGAATATTTAAAACCAAGTGTGGGATTTGTGAAACCTTTATCTGATTTGTGAAACTTCAATAAAGAACAATTCCAGTGTTATCCAAAATCATAAAAGTTGTGAAGTCGCCCTTCATTGAAGTTTCACAAATACCACACTTGGTTTTAAATATTGTGCTATTAGTAGCAGTGGTGGGAAGTAGTACAATTTTCGTGTATCTGTACTTTACTTAAGTAGATTTAATAATGAATACTTTCTACTTTTACTCCACTACATTTTACAGTAAGTATCTGTACTTTCTACTTCACTATATTTCTACAAAACGTTACTCGTTACATTCAAGACGCATTGAGGTTTTTTTCCGTTAAAATGTGAAGTTCATTGACTTAAGATGGCGCCGTAAAATCCGAGCAATAACGTGTCACCCATCGCCTCCCCCTTTACTCGCACGCGGAGCTCCAGACATGCGCAGTGGTTTCCTCTGAGCGAGTCTAATCATCAGTAATATAATAGCGCTGCATAAATTGATATGGCTACATGTAAAATCAGCAGCGCTTCGCTTTCACAGACGGTGGGGACTTCGTCCAACTTTTAGCGTCACTTGGAAGGAAATCTTAAAGAAAGGTAAGCTCCGTGTCAGCTAGCTGTACAGCGACACATGTTGCATCTGCAATGAAAAAACGTTGTCACTCATGCGCTGAATTATTGTGTGGAGATGTTGACTGAGGTGTCGCAAATATGGGACAACGCTGGTACCAAAGTGCAATATAGTGGTATGATAAACAGGAACGATCCGATTCTTCTGGACGGATCTTTACTGATTAAATTTATTTCAGCTCTAAGTATTTAATATCTAGTTTTTTATGTGGAATGTGGATCTTTCAGATCAATTTGAGAAGCAATTTTGATAGGTAAAAGTTCATTTTTTTGTGTCACGTAGCTGGTCTTGACTTGGTCTTGGGTTGGTGGTCTTGACTACAACTCTGCTACTGGGTCCTTGGTTGCCTGTCCTCTCCCACCCACCTTCTTTCCCCTTTCTGTTGGATTTCTTTAAAAATAAATGCCACTAGTAGCAAAAAAAGTGAAGTTCATGCTATGTTAGGACAGGAGACCAGATGTTTCCATCCCTGAAATTATGATGCATAGAATCACATATCTAAGTCAACCATGTTACAGAGAGTAAACATAATAAAAACATGCTTTATCTGTGGCATTGTTCATTAAAATGGCACATTTCTAATGTATTAAAATTAAATACGATCGGTACACTTAATGATATTGGCGATTAGGTAATGCATTCAGCAAGTACTTTTACTTTTAATACATAAGTATTTTTAAAAGCCAGTACTTTTTTACTTTTACTTAAGTAAAATGTTAATGTGGTACTTTTACTTTTACTTGAGTACATTTTTGTCTGTGTATTTGTACTTTTACTTAAGTAAATTTTTTAGTACTTTCTCCACCACTGATTAGTAGAGAATACTCTAGAGCAGGGGTCACCAACTCCAGTCCTCGAGGGCTACCGTCCTGCAACTTTTAGATGTGTCTCTGCTCAAACACACCTGGATCAAATAAATTGCTCATTTTCAGCCTATTGCAGAGATGAATGAATGCTGGTGAGGAAATTCAGACATTTTGGAGCAGAGGTGAATCTAAAAGTTGCAGGATGGTAGCCCTCGAGGACTGGAGTTGGTAACCCCTGGTCTAGAGAGTTTTTCATTTTGTTATTGTGATAAATAGCAGGGTTTACAGTAAATAGAGAGTGTTATTTGTCAAGTAAACAAATAATTATCTAGTTTGTATTGCTGCTTGATCCTTCAGCATCAGCAGCAAGTTTCTTTTAACTCTGTTCCTGTAGTTGAGTGTGGCTCAGGAAACTGTGGTGTCCTGAACTCAACACAGTAAAGTCACAGTGCGCTAGCTAAGGCTGCTAACTAGCAGGTGCTAGCTCAGGGTGCTGAGAGCCCAGTAGGCCTGGTCCTTGTCAGGATGCGGCTACTGTCTTTGAAATCAAGCTTCTGGTATTTTTGCGCGTTCAGGAGGAGGAGAAGGAAACACATCTCTGCATCACAGGTGAGCTCCTTTCACGGTTTTAACTGAAGTTAGATAACTTTAACCAACTGATAAAGAAATGTGTAATTTCTGAGCCATGCTGTTTATGTACATGCACTGCAGCTAGATATTTTTACTATATGGAACATTTAATTTTCTCAGATGCAACACTTCCATTAATGTTTCTGTAGGAACGACTGCATAGATTATATTTCTGGTCTACTTTAGACTTCATGTGCTTAAAGTTATTGTTAATGGCAGAAGCAACTTTTTCAAGTTTGGTTCAGTAATTAATTTGAATTACTTTGAGTGTGAAATGTTCATGCATGCAAGTTAAATCTGTGAAGAACACGTTACCTTTTCTTTCAATACTTTGGTAATACTTGGAAGTATAAAGCTTGGCATCAGAGCTAACATGCAAACATGTTTTCAGGAGGAAATGACTCCTCATGAACATGGAATTATAACAAGATATAAAGCTCAAATCTAAACAATTGATGGTGATATATACACCAAATCACTTTAATTTATCAAACCTTTGTTTTTGAATTTTGGGGATTTTTTCTGTTTGACTTTCTGCATTGAGTTGTTGTTCTTGTGTCATCTATCCTGAATTACTGATCAAAAAGTAAAAAATTACAGAGAAAAATGTTTCTCCCAAAAGGAAAGATGAAGATGGAAAATTCCCTGAAACAACAAGTCTTGTTTTTATTTATGTTTTTTGTTTGTATTTTGTCTGGTTGCAGAGAGGATTGACAACAAACAAAGGTTTAAGAACTACTGAATTTTCAGTCAGAAATGATCACACCGCCTGGTTGGAGTACCAGACTCCATATGCAAGTTAACAAAGGTGAAACAAACATTTAAGCGAATGGTGCATTTTTATGATGTTTATGTAGTGCATCTTTCTAACTTTTGCTTTGTTTGTTTTCCAGGAGAGAGGAAACACCTGATTGACAACATGTGAGTCTCAATCTCAACCTGTGACTGGGAAGACCATAACCATGACCCACACCATCCTGAGCAAAGTCTGAACTCAGTGACTTGTTACTCTCAACCCAGAGCAAAAATCCTTTTATCACCGGTTTTACTTCTACAATAGGTTATCTCTTATGTGGACACATGCTGTTGTTTGTTTGCTTGGTTTTCCAGATCTCAGTAATACTGTGAGGAAACTGGACAGAAAATAGAATCAGTTCTTTTTTTAACTGAATTTTTAAGTAGAAATTGTTTCTTTAAGTGGATTACTCTAAATCTGTATTTTTGTTTACTTTGAATTTATTTTCTTTAGAACTTTCTGTATAAAAATGCTGACAAGTTACACTTCCGTGTTGTACTGTAATTTTTATGGTAAAATTCTGGTAAGAACAGCGACCAGTAATTGACCATAAAGTGTTTTGGGGTTTTTTACAATAAAATGTCAATATATCATACAGTCTGGCCGTGTTTTTCAATTATGTAGATATTATGCCTCAGGCAGTATGACCGTTTTTACTATGGCAAAACCACATTAAAATTTTTTATTTTACCATATTTTAGGAAATACGGTAAAAAACTGGCAGTTTTTGTTGCCAGAATTTTACCGTATAAAGACGGTAAAATTCTGGCAACCACAGCTGCTAATTTTTTACCGTAAATTGAGGCCGTTTTTTTTACAGTGTGGTTTTCATTTTGAAAGACTGTTAAACACATTTTTTTATGTAGTTTAGAGAGGATAAGTTGTCCCAGTGAGACCTCAGCATCACAACAGATTCAGATAATATTGAATACTGAATATTCTAGAATTCTTTTATCATAGAGCTAAATCTATAAAAACAGAATTCTAAAGGGCCTTCTGCACAGACATACACACGTGTTGCTATCTCCTGTCAGTCTTCTCTTTCATTCAAAAGTAGTAGTTTTTGTTGAATTATTACTCATAATTCAACAAGACAAAATGAGAGAGGAAGTACATTCATATGTTTACAGTGTCTATAGAAAGAGTCCATCCTTTGGATTCTTACCCTTTTTAATGATTTTACAAATCAGTCATGGTCAATGAACTTTGGCTTTTTTGAGAAGAAACAATTTCAAATCTCAGGTAATATTTAACGTTCAGCAGTGGTTTGAAATGAGAGGCCGCTGTCGTTTACAGCTTGACCCATGTCAGTCCTTCTGAAGCCAGATCAGTGTTTGTGTTCCACATGCCTGCAGCTGTTCTCCCACAAAGCACTGCTCTGCTTTCATAAACATGCATTGCTTCTTCTTCTTTTCTCTCTACATTGTTGCTTTCTCTCTTGGTTTAGTTCCTGTGAGTACACATCTTAATTCTTATGTTTTTGTACCTGTTGGTTTGTCACTTTGTCCTCTCCTTTCTGTTTTTAGTTTAAAAAATTTTAATCTGTCTGTTTCAGTTTTTTTTCCTTTCTCTATTCTGTCATGTTAGTACCTCATTTTAACCCTTTGGTATTTCTTCCTAGTTGGACATTTCAGAGTGCGTTTGAACAGACACTCCAATGGAATAAAAATTCTTGCATTATCTGATAATAAGTTTTTATTGTAATCCTTGACCCTGGCCCTGAATATCAAACACAGATTGAGGATTAAGGTGCTTAGCTGCTTCTGTCTTTGTGTGTGCATGCATATATGTGTGTGTGTGTGTGTGTGTGTGTGTGTGCGTGTGTGTGTGTGTGTGTGTGTGTGTGTGTGTGTGTGTGTGCGTGTGTGTGTGTGTGTGTGTGTGTGTGTGTGTGTGTGTGTGTGTGTGTGTGTGTGTGTGTGTGATCCTATATTTGTTACATTGAAAGGCCCATCTTTCCAACAAAGTGGAACAGGACTCTTACTTTAACATGATGTGTTCCAGTAACTGCTTGGATCTGGTACAAGCTGACTAATAATAAGGTTGTAAACAGATTTCTCTGACTTGTTGGTAATTATTTGGATAATTATCTGAAGATAATTATGTGTGGTTATCTGTAGATAATTACATAAATCATTAATTTTAAACATTACAGCCACTTACAAGCTTCTTAACGTCACATAAACTCTGGCCCTTCAAGCAAGCATTTATATTTTTACCTTTAAAACTCTAAGACCAAAAGTCAAGGGCATTCTTAATGAAAACAAAAAAGTAACAAAGAAAACAACTAAATTGCATATCAGTTTTAAAGTTATGTACATCATACATGAAATATTCAGAAATTACTATTTAGAATAGAATGGGTATTCACATTATCACTTATCAAGCCAACAGAGCCAGTTTGTCAAAATAACAGCAATCAAAATGTCAAAAGGCCAGTGGTATTTACATGAATATTTTACTTACTGTTTTATTTATTTATTTATTTTAAAGACACTTCTCATTTTGCAATCAAACTACAGAGGATTGCAGCACATGAAGGCAGTGGCAGTGGAGATATTGGAGCCGGTGTGAGTGGTGTGGGTGAGCGCCGAGCTAATCAGTCTGTCGGAAACCCTGATGGACAGCCTCAACACGTTTTACTAAATGTGCCCAAAAAGTTAGAGCAAAGTTTTGAGCAGTGAAGAGGATGAGGAGTGTGGGCTACGCTGAACAAAGACATGATCCTTAATACACCTATAAACGGCATGAAAAGCATTTAAAAGTAATATATAGAAATATAAGTTGGCATATTTTGACACTTGAGCACCTAACCATTTTGTTGGCTGTGCTATTCCAGTATCCGTGTTGACATCAGTTAACTCTTTGTTTCACATTGGCATCATTTGATTTTCAAATTATGTGCCTTAGCAGAACCAAAGCCCGGTCCTAATATGGTGGACTGGGGTTCGGGTTTGGGGTTTGGTGTGAATTAGGTTTCGGTTCAGGTAAGTCAGGGATATACTATGAATATAGTAATAATATGGGTTTGGGAAAATATCTAAATCAGGCATAAATGGAGAATGGAGATACTAAAATTAATGGAAGCCAACACTAAGGCCTAAAATGGATAGAAATACAAACGTTCGTGTGGGGTGGGGGTGCATGTGTGTGTGTGTGTGTGTGTGTGTGTGTGTGTGTGTGTGTGTGTGTGTGTGTGTGTGTGCACGTTGTGGGGACTGGCTTCTCCAAAAGCCCAGGACCCAGAAGAAGAGCTGTTTTAGGACTGAGGTGTGACTTGGTTTTAAGTTAGGCTGAGGATTAGACATGTAACAATACTGATTAGATTTAGGGTAATGGTCAGCATTAGGTTATAGAAATGAATGAAAAATGAATCAAAAGTCAATGGACAGTCCTTGTGAATACTGTGTGTGTGTGTGTGTGTGTGTGTGTGTGTGTGTGTGTGTGTGTGCGTGCGTGCGTGCGTGCGTGTGCGTAATGAGTCAGAGGTTTAAATGATTCTATATAATTATAGCTTGCACGGTGACAGACATGTGATCAAAATATATGACTTAATCCTGCAGCCTTTACAGTGCAGTCGAAGCACCTGGCACTCACACACATTATGTTGTGCTGGTGAGAGTGTGTTTCTGTGTGTGTGTAAATAAGATATTGCCACCCTCTGGTTGACCCTGCTGTGGAGGATGATAATGGACTTTAAAATAAAGGATGTGGGAGAGAACAAGCTCAAACATATTTGCACACAACCTTTATCCTCACTGCAGCTTACCACACTTAAAGATACCTTACAGTTATCTTCAGTTTGATTTTGTGTTTACTTTACACTCCTTAAAATAAAGAAAAAAATTATTATTGGAATAAGTCAATCATCAGATCTATTTTTTTCCCTTTTTTATTTTTGTTAGATTTTCAATAGACAGAAATGGGACAAACATTTGATCTGCTCTGATGGTTGCCTGATTATTGTTTCATGTCTAGGTAATTGGTTTAGTTCTCCGCACTACCACTAATGGTCACAGGTGCCTTAAATGCAAGTAACAACCATAACACCCTGCAAGTTAGAAGTCTGTTTCTCTGCACAGATTTTATTATTACATTGAAATCATGTGTCCCTGAGAGTTTCTGCTCTTAAAAATATTTAGAAATTTAAAACAAACGATAAGAACAATAAACTTTCTGAGGCAGTCGTGTGTTTTTTAAAAGCCTAAATCGTCTTTGAATGTAGAGTTCTGTTTGCTGATGTCAGCTTATGAAAATATTTTAAACAAATTGACTTTAACCAGTAGCTTGACAAACAGTAGCTTGAAAATTATACCTGTTGAATTCCAGCCACAAACTGTAATGTAGTTTCTGGGATTTGATGTTAATGACAAAGTAGTTTACAAGTGGAAGGAAAATTATACATAATTTTTTTTGTTTGTTTGTTTTTTTCAAATAAATATCTGAGAAGTATGGCTGCATTTTTCTAGAGTTTCTTTACTACGCTGCATCTAGTCAAGACTAATTTGGAATAATACAACTCCAGTACAAAATCTGCTGTTTTATGAGGAAATCTGAGGTTTATCGAAGCTTAAGGAACAAGCAGCATCATGATACACAGGAACACAGCAGACAGGTCAGGGAGGAAGTTTTGGAAAGGTTTAAAGAATGGTTAGGTTGTAAACAGTAACATCCCAGTCTCACAAGACTACTTCAATCCACCATCTGACCAGCTAAACTGACTGGTCGGGCAGAGAGAACATTAATCAGAGAAGCAGCAGAGAGGTCCATGGTACATCTGGAGGAGCTGCAGGACTTCACAACACAACAAAATTATTAATCTGTTAGTTGAGACTCCATATTTTTTTACCTTTATTGCAGCTAAAGAGAACACTTTTGAATGCAATTAGTCACACTTGATTTCATTTAGGGTGTATGTGTTCTTTATGTAAACTGCTGGTCAGATACTTAAAAAATAAAATTTTATTTTGATGTGTGTGTTTTTGGATAAAATGCACTTAAGGCAATCACACTGCAGTTTTATGTCATTAATCAGTGCAAACAGAATGAGAAACATTTATGATTTTTAAATATTTGCTTTATATTCAGAAACTCAAAAGGCTGGAAATTACCTAGGATCAAAAGTAAACAAGGAACAGAAAAGACAATGCAGAGAAAAAGCATTTATAAATATCCAACATGAGAGCACACACAAATGAACACACTTATTGACATGTGTGACAACCAATAGCAGGACATTTTTATCAGCTTGTACACCATTCTTACTTTCCCAATAACTTTGACAGCTTTCCATTGAAGTGTGTAAGATAGAGAGAATGGGTAAAAGAAGCTATGGTGAAGTGCTTTCAACACACACACACACCCAAGCACACCCACACAAACAGGTCGAATAGTGCAACAGTAAGCCAATTGAGTGAAAGAAAAATCACTCCTACATGCATAGTGGCAGGCAACGGAAATTTCCTTGCAATCCCAATGACTGACTATTAATAAATGGAGTAAAGGCCTAATGAGAGCAGAATCCTCTGGAGGCAACTTTTCTTTTCTCTTCAATACCCCACCTCTCTCTCATCATTTCCTGTTTCACAATAGAGGGTTTCTTCAGATATTCATTCAACACCAGCTGACTTTTGTTCTTCTGTATGTGTTTGTTAGTCCGAAGAAAAGTCTGCTTCTTTCATTTGCTGTTCAATTTTCAACAAGAACCAAGCATCTCAACTCGTTTTTGTAGCATTCAAGCTAATCATTTTGATGAAAGGTGAATATTGAGGGTAAACCAAGTGTAACTAATTGATACAAGAGCATCCTGTGGGCAACTTTTACTGTATTATACCTGGAGCATATCTTTCTACTGAAGGGAAATGTTAACAAATGCCTGCTGGCTTCACCTGCCAGTCCATTCAGCTGCTGCTGCACTGCACTCTTATCTGCAAGGATGTGTTCCTGTCATGAGGCCTGTTTGTTCCAGAGTTCCTAAGCAGTATGGAAAGGAATGGAATTTGTTTTGAGAAATTTATAGATCTGGATGAGCACGGAAAAAGAGAAAATTGAGTTCAGAAAAAGTTCTGAGTTTCAGGCATTTCTTTTTGCCTTTGCATTGTCTATATTTGAAATACGCCCAAAAAATAAATGGACATTTCTGATAGATAAATATTTATAGTAAATCTTTGCACATGTTTGTTATGCAGTTTGGTGGTTTGATTTTTTAGGGTTTTGGAAAAAATGAACACAATGTACAGAGAGTAATACAGCAGGAGCATTTTTGTTGCTTTTTTGACATTCAGACTGGTTATCGTTTTAGATTGGACTTGAGTTTCTATTTTGCTGGTCCTTTAACTGGATCTTGTTTAAATGTCAAAGTGCTGATGTTCTCATTGTTCTGAATCTAAAAAAAAGCATAACAGACAACAAACTTGGACTTAGAGGATCTGGTATTAATGTAGAATTTTCTGGTCAAAAATATTTTATTACATGGAATGAAAACTGGTCCAGATGGCAAAAAGTAATAAAAAGAAAAAGTAGCCCATTAATATTATTATTATTGTAGAAATGTGGGTCCTCAATAAAATATAATTAGCATCTTTAATAACCTACTTGTAAATTTGGGAACAGTGTATTTATATTCTGAAACAAACATGGAGTTACAAACCAACAGATCAAGTTTTCTATGGAATCTTAACTTACAAGTTACAAGTACATGGCTTAAAAAAAGCAATGGAAGTGGCACTCTTAGTGTTTATGCAGTTTTTAAAAGAAACAATAATAACATGTTGGGGTAAGAACAGACCAGTGTTATCATACTACATATTCTGCTTGTATCATTAGCTTTGATTTTAAAATATATGATGATCTTTTACAAACCTGGAACATTGGGAACGTTGTGTTAATGCTCAGTCACAGCTGATCGTTGATTTACTGTCCTGAACATCTGTTTGATTTAAAACAAAAACTTTCTCTGCCATCCAATACAATAAAAAAGAAGTCTTCAATGTCTGAGACAGACTTTGCAAAGCAAAAAGTATTTATTAAATAACACAAATGGCATAAGGAAAGGATTGCAAAATAAATTTTATATTTAATGTAGTTTATTTTAAGGCTCAATCTCAATAAGATTTAATACAAAATATTGTATCTCTGTCCATGTTTTCAGAAATTATATAAACATGTTAAAATGACAACCATAAATGAGTTTACATGTTGCATATTTAAGAAAACAATATAATATATATTTTTTAATGTGGTAATATTTTAATAATTCCATTATTTGTCGTATATATTTTTATAAGCAAGTTGCTAAATGTTAAGGTTCAGTTGTGCTATACAATTCATCTCCAGGTGGACTTGCTGGAGGTGACTGGACAGGGAAAGACTAACACACAACACTGCCATCTAGTGGAGCACCAAAGAATCTTTTGTGCTCGTGACAGTAGAAGGGTTTCTCTAAAAAAACAAGCAAGGGCACACATACATGCACCCACCCACACACCCATACGCGCACGCACGCACGCACACACACACACACACACACACACACACACACACACACACACACACACACACACACACACACACACACACACACACACACACACACAAACACATTTGCACGCACACACACACACACTTTGGCGACAGTATGACAGTCTTTTTCAGGAGATGTTGTCCCTGGGAGCCATACAGCCTGCTAATACAGGGACAATTGTTCTCTAAGTGGGGTCTGGAGACCTGCAGGGGGCTAAGAGGGGGAGTCCATTGAGCCCCCGATGGAATAACAAAATAGGTAATTTGATGATAATTCAATCAATTATTGTTGTTTTACATAAAGCCTTTCAACAATAGTGGGAGGGTTTTTTTTTAACAATGAATATCTCCAAAAGTATAGAAACAATCATTATTCAGTGCTATTCTAAAAATGGATTCTATGAGTTTTTGATCAACTAAAACAGCTCATTGTTTAACACTGACTCAGGCTATCAGTGTTTCTCTATAAGACCACAACGCAAAGCAAACATCCACAGCTGCCATGTTTAATTGTTCAGCTCTGACTTGTGAACCACATGCTTTCTAAAGAGTGAATAACAGGAAGTTTATAGGGGCCTTGTGGTAATGAGGCTGCTTGAACGTTGGACGGGAGGGGAGTTGGTCCTCAGGGGCTGATAGGGCCCATTGGTTCTGCTCTTCTTCCACAGCATGAGAGAAAGGGACAGAGACATGGAAATGTATGGAACATAAGTGAAGACTAATAGATAGATTAGTAAACTAATAGATGTTATACTGAGGAGGAAGAAAATATGAGGAAAGTTGACAGTGAAACAAATTCTCACATGTACTGATCATAAGTATGGTCAGAATAGTTCCAGTAATGTTACCTTTGAATCCCATTTACTCTAGACATTGACTAGAAGTAAAACATGAATAGTACATTCACAGTAATATGAAATACATTTTTTGGTTTTGAAAGAAAAATGAAAATTTTAGAAATGCTTTAAATATTTTAGAAATTACAAAACTTTGAAAATGAGGATATGTTTTCTTTAATTCTTTTACAAACGTCAAAGTTAGCCAAAAATCTTGTAACAACAGCCTTTAAATTTCTTCATGTTATGATCCACAGCTGTGGAGTTAAATCATTTTAGTGTTTTTCTTTTAGGGTTTTCCCATGTTAGGGGATTCCTTTGTGTTGAGTGTTTTTTTTTTAGTAATTTTCTGTTCTGTGCATTTTGGTTTAGACCAGGGGTCCCCAAACTTTTTCCTGTGAGGGCCAAATAACTTTTTCCTTCTCTGGTGGGGGGGCCGGAGTCAGTTTGTAACAGAAAAAGTGTGACGATTGCAGGAGTGCCTAAATGTAAAAATGTATTGTTTTCCAGAAAGCACAATCAAATAACATTCTCTGGGTTCTTCACAGAACAAGTCAGGAAATAAATAATAACACTATTAATGAAATAAATAATAACCAAATAACCCTCTCTGGGTTCTTAACAGAAAAAATCCAGGAAGGATTATAGTCCGTATTTTCCCAACTATGAGCTGCACTGGACTTTAAGCCACAACCCCAAAGTTTTTTTTAAACCAGTAAACATACACATATAAGCCTCAGATATCTCTGCCTCTCCAGGTTTTCCACAACGATGCAGCAGCAGCAGAGGGGGGCGGACACCCAACATTTGAGTCATAACAGGTCAATTGAATATCACATTTATTAGGGTTGAAAAAGATTTAACAGAACTGATTACGGTAGTTTCCTAACGGTAACTGTAACAGTAAAAGTGCGGATCCTTCGTGTTGCTACTAGCATGTGCTAAATCAGTGGTCCCCAACCTTTTTATTACCGGGGACCGGTCAAGACTTGGAAATTTTGTTGCGGCCCGGGAGGAGAATGGGAGGGGGGGTGAAACGTCAGATAAGGCTTCTGCATGTTGGTGTTTCCACTAAATACTGAATATGCCCTATTTGGGTTGTCTTGGCCCTTTTATCTCAGCCTGTGAGGTTTTCCCTGACTCGGAACGAAAATACGACCTGCTGAATGTGACAGGTAGCCAATCAGAAAGCGCGGTGACGTAAGAACAGAGGGGAATCCCAAACAGCTGACATATCGAGCAACTGAGAGTTTGGTGGATATCGGAGATGATATGTGGAAATGTTTATTAAATCTAAAGGTCATTATTATGTTTATTCAGTTAAAAATGTTAACTATGAAAAACATAGTCACCTCCAAATCACAGTGCAGCGGCTGCTCCCGTCGTCTTTTATCCACCGCTTTTTCTTTTTGTTACGTCTTTTATCTCTTAAAATGAGTCCACAAACTATCACTATTGCTTCTACATTGTCATCTGTGTTTGGTTATTCTAAATTCCCGCTATGTTGGGGGTTTTACTGGATTATCCTCTGGAATCCGGATGTTCGTGACTGGAATCGATTCGTGTTGCTCCTGCCTTGGACACACGAACCGATCAAACCTGTTGGACTTTATCAGCTCTGTGGTCACAGAGGTTTGGAGAATCGGCCAACAAATCTTAAATTTTTCCGTCTAAACCAGACTTAAGACTCGCAAGCTCTACTCATCTCCTCTTGACCGCAGCCCAAACGCTCTGACTCTGGTCGCTCTGGTATCTACCTACAATGCATGTGACTAGAGTCAGCGTAAAGTCCTGACTGAATGAAAATCATTATAACCTATTTATGTCACTTTAACGAAGAACAGCTGCAATTTGGCTCCAACTCCTCCCCTTGTCATTTCTATATTCTTTGCACGAAACGTTGAATAAACATTAATGTTGTTTCCACATATCATCTCCGATGTCCGCTGGACTTGTGTTGCGCCGTGTCAACTGTTTGGGATTCCCCTCATAATTTCCCTACAGAAAGCACGGAGAAGAATCCGCGCTTTTTATATTATAATAAAATGTACAATGAAAAATCAGCATAATGGTTTTGATTGTTTGAGTGTTGAGTCATTTATGTTTATGTTGTTTCATCAGTCACTCTCAACTGAAGGTATCAGACTGTATTATAGTGAACATGATCTCTCTTTTGGTGATAAAAAGTTTATCTGCTCCAGTATCTCCAGAAAGTGTAGAGACAGTGGATCCTCAAATAGTTTGAAAAGCAGGAAGTTCTGTATTTAACTTACATTTCACCAAAGTGGAAACCTTCAGCACACCAACATATACCTTCATAAATTCAAACCTTTGTTCTAACTAATATAAGGTAAATTACAGCTTGTTAATCAAAAATGAATTCTACTTTCCATTCCTTTCTTACATTTATGCCTCTCTCTTTCATCTTAAGACTTAATAACAAAATGTAGATTTTTTTTCACAATCCTCCATCTCATCTTTGCGTCCTTTCTCCCCCTTTTCTTTCTATTACTCTCCTCCATGAATGCCACTAAAGATCAGGCTTTAGAAAGACATTTCAATTTACTTATTGGCCTTTAGAAAACACCTCTGGTCAGATTTGGATGCAGTCCTACAGTTAATGGTCTAGATCTGTTAAATGGCAAGCATGAGCCGCAACCCGTATCGCATCAGAGTGGAAGATGCCAGTAAATATAACAGCAGGTACAGAGCTTTATCCTTCTGTCAAGGAGACTGAGGACTGCTAGTGGATATGGATTATCTGTTTCAGAGCAAGCGTTTTAATCTCTGTGTGTGTGTTTGTGTGTGTCCCCCTCTGACTCCACCCCTCAGCTGGCAAGCAGTTTAGATGCATTCACTGGAGTACAAGCAGCTGCTTGTGTCACTTTCACTTTGTGTATTAAGGCAGGCAGATGCTGGCCACAGGGAGCTGGCATCCAGACCTCACTTAACTCATTAGTTAACAGAAGTTTGTCAGAATACAAATTACTTCAGATTTTTTTTTTCTTTGCAGTTCTTCTTAACCTGTAATACTCAAGCCCTGTGTTCAGCAGCAGATTGGTTCAACAAGAGTTCTAGAAACACAAATGAAAATGATTCAGTAGCTATTTTTTAGTCTTCATAAGACTCATATCGGTAAAGAGTAAATTTCTACAGTTCCTGTTTGGCCTCTTACCCTAACAGTGATCCTGTGTCTAGTCTTCATTTTCAGTGTCTAGTCTTCTCAGTTTCACACAGTGTGTGCACCTTTTCTTTGTGTCAATAGATAACTTTTCATCACAGCAGACAGAAATCACATGTGGTGTATCCCAAGGTTCAATCCAGGAATCTTCTTATTCAAAATACATGTGCTCCCACTAGCTCAAATTATAAATAGGAAATAAGATTAGCGACCATAACTACGCAGATGATACACAGCTGTACTTTATGATGTCACTAGCTGACTTAGAACCCATCCAATCACTGAACAGATGCTTAGAACAGATAAATGTGTGGATGTGCCAAAGTTCTCTCCAGTTGAACAGAAACAAAACTGAAGTTATTATTTTTGGACCTAAAAAGTAACAATCTAGAGCAGTGGTTCTTAACCTTTTTTGAGGTACCAAACCCACCAGTTTCATATGCGCATTCACTGAACCAAATTCAAATTCAAGACATAGGGGTTGTTCTGCCCCAGGCTGGAAGTTGGAAATGTCTTAATTAGTTTTAAAAAGTTCTATAGTATTAATTTATCTGTATTTTATTTTGAAAGAGAATTTTGAGATATTAATGCATTGTGGGTAGCAGAGGCAGTTGCAGTTTGGAATACCTGTTCACAGAGAGAAAGTCTGCCTGTTAATGTATGAACTTCACCTCCTGTGTTGTCAATCTTTTCTTACACCTCCGAAAACAATGGCTGTAAGTTCAATCTATGTTCTGTTTGGTGTTATATGTTTTGTTAGTTTATTTTTATATTGTTTTCCAAATGTCTTTATTCTAGAAAAGCCATATCTTGATAGTTTTTATTTACATAGCAACGGTTGCTATGTGACTGTTTCTTAACTGCAGCTCAGGTTAATTCTATTCAGACACTAGAAGTTTATTCTGTGTATTTAGAGCTGATGCATATTTTATTTTTCTATTTCTTATAGTTTCACTCAACCTTTCATTGAGCTTTTCCACACCACTGCTCAAAGTTGTGTCAAGAAAACGTAATAAAGGAGCAAGACGCTCAGCTTCCTGGCTCATGAAATTGAGTTTGGCTTGCTGTTGATCTACGTTAACATACACAGAGTATCTAACACGTAGTGATAACAGTACAGGGGTGACCCAAGAAGATCACTAAGTCTTCTTACTTACTTCTTACTTAACTGAGGTTATTTTTTCCCCCCCATTGATAATTGGGGGAAAAAAATTAACTTCATACTCTGCGAACCAGACCCTAAACTTAAAGTCTGGGTTGAGTTTTTTTCCCCTTCATTAATTACACACTTCAAATCTATCATGGTAGTTCAGGGTGAGTTATTTTTAATTCTAAATGAATATCCTTGTTGGACTTTTATTTAAGTGTTATTTTCCTTCAAGATACATTAACCTAAAGCCAGAATAAATGCAATGTACATTATGCAGCAAAGGAAATTAGAAGATCGGACATATATCCATTATGGAGATGATAAGTTTTGGGCGGGCGATGTGCCTCGTTTCTCCTCACCTGACTGTCTCCTCCCGCTCAGTAGTTCTTCAGAGAAAGGCAGAAGCAGAGGCCTGTCAGTGTCTGTTGTATTTCATTACCTCTCTGCTTAAACCGCGACTCCGAGCTGAAGCAGAAACGATACGTTCAACGTTTTCTGTCATCTGACAAGTAGCAAGTTGTCGAGAAAAGTCGAGCTCATCCCACTTCCCCATGCTGGAGATTTTAGTTTAATAGTAATAATAAATAAAATTACCTTAAAATTAATGACATAGGTGACATCAAGACCCAACAATAGAGTCAGACTGTAATAAAATGAATCTGGTTGTGTGTGTTGTTATTGTGTCCTGCAAACTTTGCTTTAATTCTACTTTTTTCTATTTAATCATAAAAAATCATAGTCAGGCAGAAAGAAAGTCATGAAACAGGAAAAGCTGATTTCCTTAATAAAGAGGAAGTTTCTGTCTTGCATCAGGCTAAAAATAATTCAGACCATTCCTTATTTTAAAGCATTAAAGGTTTTTAAAGAATAAAATCTAAACATTTTGAGAGATTGGATAAAACCCACAGTAAAATACTTAAAATAATGACTTATCATTATGCCAATAATTAATATTGGTTTAACCAGTGGTTGATGTTGGTTTGATTATAAGAATATTTACACTTACTCTTACACTTGTGGAAGTACTTAAAGGTGAAACAAGTAACTGTAATTTGGTATCAGATAATTACAATAATGGATTATTATTGGGTTCTTTTCAGAAATGTCTGTAATAACTCACCTTATGATTATAATAAGAGTAACTAATAAGTTATGGTTATTATAACATTATAAATGAATGTTGAATCAGATAAACTAAAAGGTTATAAATGTGATTTTGACATTGAACTTGAAAAGGTGTAAAATGTTGTAACTGTAATTAAAGGTCACTGATGTTGTGTAGGAGGTAGATGGTAGGTGGAAGGACAGGGGAACTGATAGGATAGCGGAGGACTAAGGCCTTATTGCTAAACTTCAAGAAAAGGTTGGGCAGGAAACAGAGGTAGGAGGAACTGTTGAGCAACTTGGGGACATTAGAACAGAGATCCGGTCATAAGGTCTCCAGGGTGATGGAGATGAGATCATCTGTCCAAGCAGTCAGCCAATGAAACAGGCACAGCAACAAAGCCAGCCAATGCAAACGCACCAAAAGGTGGATAAACCCTTTATAAGGTGGGTGCAACAGAGGAATCTTTGGTTGGATCCTTCAGGCAGCTTCGAGCCAAGACGGAGATGGACAAAGAACTCTGCAGCTGAAGAAGAGCCGGGGCCACAGAGCCGAAGACTGTTCTGCACATGGGGACCAACCCGTTAGCCCCGCAACATGTGGCTTCAAATCGCACTTCTCTCAACAGCTGGGTTTAGACCCCCAAAGACAAAGACCAAGGCAAAGATGAAGATAAAGACAAAGGCAAAGAACAAAGGCAAAGAGGAAGAACTGGTGTGTTCCTTCCGTGGGACCAGAAAGATCGTGAGACGAGGAGAAGGGAGCTACAGAGCTGCAAGACAAGAAGCTGAGGACCGCTACGCGCATGAGGAAGTCACCCTGAGGCCCGAGACCTGCTGCTCTAAGTCAGTACTCTTCCTGTACTGGGAACCTCCTGCTGCTGCAACACCTTCTTCATAATCAGGCCAGTTCTGGGGTTCAAAATGCCAAACTCTGTCCGTCTCTCTCAAAGTTTCCCTTTTTTAGTTCTCAGTGTCAGCATTAGGGAAAGATAGGCTAGATTATTGATTTTACTTATTTGATTATTTCTGCTACTGAATTAAGCTGTACTGACCCTTGCAAAATTGCCTTACTAATAAAATAATTAGCATTTAAGAAAATCTAAAAGATGTTGTGGACATTCAATTAATGAGTCACCTTAAAGTTCTTTGATGGTTGTGAAATAGCTATGAAGTTTGATTCTGGGAGGAAAAAGTAGAAATGTTTTATAGGTTGCTTTAGCCAAAACTAAAATAATGACCTTGGGACTTAAATCTAAGTCACTAAATTTAATCTAGCCGTTAACAAGTGCCGTTATTTTAGGAAAGGAGCTACCGTTAACAGGAGTGGTTGTAGGGGTTATGTCGCTGTGAGGGCTACTCAGCGGATTGCCCCTCAACTGTAAAAGGTCATAACTTCTGGATCGAAGGTAGTCAGAGCTAGACGAGTCCTTTCCGACCCCAGTTTAAACAGATAATTCTCCACAAACTATCGCTAGGGTAAGACCCGAGTTTCTGGGGGTTTTCCGGACCTGTTAGACAGAGAACTGGGCCGTAGTGAGTCCAAAGAGTTGTGAGGAGTGGGCGGGACTTACTATCGGGTAGTAACAGACAAAGTCTACTCCACTTTATTCACCAAAAACTTTTTTTTTTTATAATTCACCAAAAACTGTTCCGTAATCTGGAACGTTTGCTGCGTTGAGCTCCAGTTAGCCACTTTATCACACTGCGCGAGAGACAATTGCGTCATGCGTCACGGGCAAAAGGTCAAAGGTAACAAGGTGACCGGAGGGCTTATTATGTTGTACAAAAAAAAAATAATAATAATTTTAGTACATGTTATGTGTCAGAAGAGGGCTTAGAAAATAATAATACCAAAAAAAAATAAAATTGACCAAAAGGGCACTTCGGAGCAAGGAGCAAAAGGGGCAAGTGCTCAAGCCCCCCCAGACACCCCTCTGCACGTGCCTGCAGAGGGGGGGGGGGCTGCAGGCACGTGCAGCTAGAAACTAGAAATCAAGATGAACTCTGGCGGGCTGCAGCATTCTGTACGCTCTGCAGTCGCTGCAGGGAGCTCTGGTCCAACCAGTTTGCCTTGAGGACTAGTTTGGAAACACTGTTTTAAAGGAAGATAAAATGGATAGTACTGCCTTGCCTTACAGAACAAAGACATCCAGGTGGGATCGCCCCTGTTTATGCATAGCTATGCTCCAGGTACTCTTGATTACTCACAGCATGAAATCGCTGATCTGTAATTGTGAGAGTGTGCAGAAACATTTGTTCATCTCATGTCTCTCGGTGGGCGTTCCGTGTTGGACCCTTTTAGGGCCCACTCTGCCTACTGACTCTGGACAGGACAAAGCTGAGTAAGAAACGGTGTGTACAATTAAAAAATATATATATGTGACGTGCTGTGAGATTCATAGCTGGTGAGGCACCGACTTAATTATTTACAAATCTAGACCCCTGTATGTTATTGTTTACATAAGGAAATTTTGCGCATGCGTACAATGCTGTAGGGCAAAAAGACTATTTTTTAACATGTGATGCTTAGCCGCGCCGCCGCAGAATAATTCCGTTATCTCAATCAAACTTAGACATGTAGATATTATTAATTTCGTGCTGTAAAGTACAACTCAAAACCACGTCTTTCTCGCTCTCTATATCAGCACAGCTACCGTATGGCTAGCTGGCTGTTACTGTCTCTTACTCTGCAGTTGTAGAGTTACAATGTCTGGGAACATGAGCGCCCCCAGCGACGAGGCACAAGAACTGCCTGCCTCACCTCGAATCTGTTCTCTGCCGTTTCTGATCGCTCCTCAGCACACAAAACATGTTACACACAGTTGGTGACAATAAAAACACAGTACATTAAATA
The DNA here is from genome assembly GCF_904066995.2 of Poecilia reticulata. Taxonomy (NCBI): domain Eukaryota; kingdom Metazoa; phylum Chordata; class Actinopteri; order Cyprinodontiformes; family Poeciliidae; genus Poecilia; species Poecilia reticulata. The sequence continues at coordinate 2,331,907 of NC_088842.1, forward strand.
AGCTAAATTATGGAAAACACATACATTAAATGTTTTTAACCATTTTATTGGTGACGTACAGACAGGAGGAGCATGCTTTCATAGAGTGGCAACCGGTGCAGTTAGCGAGAGGTTGCGCAATCACAGGTGAGGCTCAGCTCACTGCTGCCTCACCGGCTTCGATTCCAAGCATTTGAATGGAAAAATGCGAAAATTCAGCGATTTTGAAGAACAAAAACAAACATCAGATTTGGTTAAATTAAATGGAAAATTATTAATAATAATATTATTATTATTATTATTATTATTATTATTATTATTTTCCCATGATGACAGGGAAATCATGGGATTTTCCTGTCATCATGGGATGACAGGGAGGCAGGTGAGGCTCCCCTGACCGCACGTCACTGATATACAGTACTTAAGTACAATTTTTGTGTATCTGTACTTTACTTAAGTAGATTTAATAATGGATACTTTCTACTTTTACTCCACTACATTTTACAGTGAGTATCTATACTTTCTACTTCACTACATTTCTACAAAACTGTCGTGTTACTCGTTACATTGCATTGCTCTTTTTTTCTGTTAAAATGTGAAGTTAAGGGACTTAAGATGGCGCAGTAAAATCCAAGCAATAACGTGACTTAGTGTCTGTTGTCACCCATCGCCTCCACCTTTACTCGCACGCTGAGCTCCAGACATGCGCAGTGGTTTCCTCTGAGCGGGAGAAGATGTCTGTCTAATCGTCAGTAATATAATAGCGCTGCATAAATCATAAGATATGGCTACATGTAAAATCAACAGCGCTTCGCTTTCACAGATGGTGGGGACTTAGTCCAACTTTTAGCGTCACTTGGAAGGAAAGCTTAAAGAAAGGTAAGCTGTCTGAACGTGATGCTAGCAAAGCTAGCTGTACTGAGACACATGTTGCATCTGCGATGAAAAAAAGTTGTCACTCATGGGCTGAATTATTGTGTGGAGGTGTTGACTGAGGTGTCTCAAATATGGGACAAGGCTGGTACCAAAGTGCAATATAGTGGTATGATATTCAGGAACGATCTGATTCTTCTGGACGGATCTTTACTGATTAAATTTATTTCAGCTCTAAGTATTTAATATCTAGGTTTTTTATGGGAATGTGGATCTTTCAGATCAATTTGAGAAGCAATTTTGAAAGGTAAAACTTAATTTTTTTGTGTCACGTAGCTGGTCTTGGGTAGGTGGTCTATACTACAACTCTGCTATGGCTCCTCGGTTCCATGTCCTCCCCTTTCCACCCTTTCTGTTGGATTTCTTTCAAAATAAAAGCCACTAGTGGCCAGAAAAAGGTTCATGCTATGTTAGGACAGGAGACAAGATGTTTCCATCCCTGAAATTATGATGCATAGAATCACATATCTAAGTCTAAACTATGTTACAGAGAGTAAACCTAATAAAAGCATGCTTTATCTGTGGCATTTTTCATTAAAATGGCACATTTCTAATGTATTAAAATTAAATACAATTGTTTCACTTAATGATATTAGCGATTAGGTAATGCATTCAGCAAGTACTTTTACTTTTACTACTTAAGTATTTTTAAAAGCCAGTACTTTTTTACTTTTACTTAAGTAAAATGTTAATGTGGTACTTTGACTTTTACTTAAGTACATTTTTGTGTACTTTCTCCACCACTGCTGATATATATATATAAATGGGATGCAAGTCAACTGGTAAATACATTAAAATTGTCTTGTTGCATATGACTGAAAAAACTGTGTTGTTATCTAAGAAATGGAAAATGTCTGAACTGATTCCTGGAAATCTCAAAGCCTAAATTTGTTAGGGGGGGAAAAAAAAGAAAAAACAAAAGGTTTGCAATGTTTGCACCAAATATCTGCTCACATCTGGAACCTCACCTGCCTCCATTCAACACAAGCCAAACAGAGTACATTATAAACACAGGTCACCTGAAAGCTAAGATCTTGGAACTGTGTATATGTTTGAGATTTGTTTTTTGTTGTTGTTTTTCTTATCTCTCCATCTGGTTTTTTGTTCCACATGCTGAATGAGAGGATTCAATCAACGCTGCTCCACCTACGGAGCTGGGGGTGGGGGTCTGGTGGGAGCATAAGTGGTTGTAGTTTCCTGTGTTTCACATCCACCCGCAACCCCACAATACTTGAAAAACAATGAGAGTGACCCAGTTGCAGGATTCCAATTAGTATTAGATATGCAACAGTTAAGATTAGAATGCGCCTCCTTCTCCAGTGGAAACGGGAAGGGATTGGGAAGAGTGGAGGCTGCCGCTCTGATTACCAACCGAGCCCAAGTGTAGGGTCGTGATAAAGGCATGTGTGTGGAGAGAGAGAGAGGTGAAGGGGGGAAAGATAAGGCATCAGGGGGCACAGCTGAACATCAGAACACCAGCTCACCTACTCACACACACACGCACGCACACACGCACGCACACACACATACAGATCTCAGTCTGTCCCGTTTGTCCGTTGAGGGAATATTTATTACTAACAAAGCTTGACTCCTCCCTGACGGGAGTGGAGGTTATTTTAATCAGTGGAGAGGGAATAGAAGAAGATAGGGTGCTGTCTTTGTGTGTGTTTGTGTCTGTGTGAAGCAGAACTCACTGAATTGAGTTTTTTTTTTTCCTTTGGCTGGGACGCTCTCAGTAAAGTAAGACAGCCTGACTGTATGCCTTTGTAATGCTGTTGGACTGACCTGAATGAGAACAACTCTGAAGGTCAGCAGGATATTATGTTGGCCGGAATATTGGAAATGCCAACCATTATTTACTTCATGTATCTTTTAAGACAGGATACAGTCTCTTTTTTTATAACCCCAATCAATTCTTGTAACATTCTGAAAAATTGTTATGTTGTTTAGCATTAACTGCAGAACATGGTTTAGTCATTAAATTGATTTGATTGGTTTCAGGAAACATAATTTAACTAGAGATGGACAGCTGTACACATTTCTCTGAAAGCCATGGTTTCAGAGGAAGCCATTAAAAAGCAAATTATTTTTAATATATCCACCTCTGCTGTGTTTTCAAGTTTAAACGTTGACAATATTGTGAAAGGTTTTATGCTTTTTTAAAAACTTATTTATGTCTTCTTTTTTGTCCTCTTTGCTCACTCCTGTGTCATTCTGCCTCCCGCGTCAAACAACCCCATGTATATTTATGAACAAGCAGTGTTCTCATATTATTGACTGTAAATTGTACAGGCTTTTACAAAGCATCTTCTCACATATCAAAATACAAAATACTCATTAGAAGGATACAATTTTATTTATTTATTTATTTTTTTATCAATCTGTTCCATCGCAGCAACATGGATTTTTTTTTTTTAATTCAAATTACTTCTAAGTTTCAAATGCAGAAAGGCTTTCTCTCTGTGGTGACATACATTCACTACAAACAAAACTGAATAAAGTCTAAAAATAAACTGAGAATAAAGCTCAGAATATTGTGAAGTCTTAGGGAATTACCCTTTCTATGTTTCCTTCACACACAGCTTCAGTAAAATTAGTCAGAGCGAAAATAACATCAGTAAATAATAATCAGTCATTTTACATCATAGTTTGATGGTAAGTAAATATTTTTACAGTTTATATTAGTTAATAGTTTGCAAAAAGACATTATACAAAGTAAAGTGGAGTAAGTTAGGACACGTCTGCTCAGTACATGTGAGGCAGATTAAAATGACCAAGTATTTAGATGTTAGATTGACTTTGTAAAAACTCATCTTGATGTGAACTCGATCATTTACAGAAAAACAATGTTTGACTTACTGACTGATGAGCCTCAGAAACAAAAGCCTTCTTCATATTCCCATAAAAATCTCAATTCAGTTCAATTCAGTTTATTCATAAATTGCCAGTTAATAACAAGTTGTTTCAAGGCACTTTACAAAAAAAAAACATTATTAAATATCACATGCATTCCAATAGATGCCAGTTATCAAACAATATAGTATGAACAATTAATTATTCAAACTAGTTTAAAAAGTTTCTATCTAAGGAAACTGAGCAGCAGTTTGGAATTGAATCACTGACTTGCATCATTCACTCCTCCAAGACCAGAATGTGGTGCTAGCGTTGTGTCATTCACCTTACAGTCAACGACACAGTTCATCTATTCCACTAGTGATGTCTGTCCAACTGCTGAGATAAGAAATTGTTAGAGATTTTTTGGTATTATCATTTTATTACTTTAGTTTATAGTCAGTCTAATGTTAATCAATAGATAATCAACATTCAGTCTTTAGATTATTGTGATTTTCAGTTTAAAGTGTTCTCTTCCTTCTCTGTGTATAAAATAACCTGGAGGCCCCATCTGCCTGTTTGTCTTCATGTGAAACAGTTAACTGTGTGTTTCCCAGACCTTGAGTTCCTTCTTATCAACCAGAATACTCCCTACCTTAGAAACTGCCTATGTGCAGTAAAATTTGGTCTCTGCTGTTTTCCTTGCCTATCCTCCCTCTTTTTGCTAGATAATAAAAGACGAGCTGTAACCAAAGGTCTTTAGAACCCTCATATTCGTTGGCTGTGGTTCTTTTAATGAAGGTTCGAGAAAAATACCTATCAGAAATCTAACAGTTTTAGGGCTTATATGCATTTTTCATCAGAATTTAACAGGACAAATCTTGAACTTCTGTAGTTATTTCTCCACTCACATTTTTAGATCATTCTGTAATTTGATGGCAGTATCTTTAGGTCTAAAGAGGAGTTTCAATTTTGTTTCCAACTTTTTGGTCTGACTTTTGGTGTTTGAAGTTAAGTGCAGTTTGGCCCTGAATCACATGATTCACTGGATGTCATCACAGGACATCCAACCTGAAAATGACAGTTTAGGGTCATGCTGTTTTCTGTTTTTCTAAGTGTGTAGCTTTGGCTTGAACCCGTCCAGATCCAAAGCAATGAGATTAGACTATCATGCAACCCTTACACTCTCAAAGTGTCCAACAAATCTAAACGTTCAATTGGAAGTGTCACTGGCTAAGCCCTAAGCGACATCTCAAAAGGGAGCTCTTCAGATAGCTCCAGCTGTTAATATATGCCTACTTCCCCCAATGAGATTCTGAGAGGATAAATAGAGATGGGGAGGATTAGTTCACAGGCGCTACGAGGACAGGATCCAAATTAGTGCCGGCCTCAATCATCCTGCCCCAAACCCCCTGTCCGTTCACACAGTCAGCTCGTAGGGGTTTGTTTTCCTGCACTGTCGCTTATGTTCAAGGCTGACTGGCAAGGAAATTCTGATGCAGCGACGTGGTCAATTTGGTCACTAATTCTTGCCTCGATTCAACACAAACCCCAATGACAGACCCCGCTCCAGCTCCCCCCTCCCAGCTCCACTTCTCCCCTGCATGCCTCTGTCAGATTAGGGCCTAGTTCATTTCAGAAGCAACTGATGTCCTCATTCATATTTACCACAAATATTTTATCCGGTTATTCCAGGAGAGGTCCGCATCATTTGGGCTTGTGCAATCGAACATATTTTACATAGAGTTGTGCTGTTGTTGTTTTTTTGTTTGTGTTTTTTTCTCTTTCTTTGTAAAAGTTTCAGAGATAGCAAAAGGATGTAAACTGTGAGAGGTTTGAATGAGTGCTATTCAACAGACAGACACCACCTGCTCTCTTCACATTTTGGAAAATATAAATTCCAAAAGGGATTATTAGTGTAAAGCCTGAAATATGCTATCCTTTTCAAATGGATAGTAAACATTTATAAATGTTATGTGGCGCCTTAGTGTTCTTACCCTTGATCAATGCATAATAATAAGTTATTAAAGTCTTAACATATCTATAAACTATATTTTAGCCATCTATAGGGGTTTCTATAAGGTTATACCAAATACCTAAATAAGGTCAAATGAGCTGGGTAACATTACAGTTCACACGCTACTTAAAACTACCTTTAATAAAAGTTATGTTCATGTTCTCTTTTGTACTTTTGTGTGTGTATAAAAACTATAGTGTGATGATCAGAGTATTAATATATCAATAATATCAGATATGCAGAAGTAGACATGATTCTTCTCATATTCTGTGCTGCTGGTTGGAGGTTTGTACTCAGATACGCTGTAGGATACAGAACGACTTCACTACTTTATCAGGAACTAGTTGTAGTTTATGCAACAGACACGTTACATATGTTTGTCAAGCATCTTTTGTTCATTAACACTTGTGTTACACTCAACAAGTACATTGTACTATAAAGATTATATAACTCTGGGTAGAGTAGATTTTTTTCTGTAGCACAGTCTCTGGTTACTCAGGTTTATGAAGGTGACTGATTTAGTGTGACCTACCTGATAGGTTTATTGTGCTGTGCTTTAATACAACATAAGGTTCTATGGTGCAGAGAATTTGTGATAAAATTGCAGAGTAACATAGTCAAGAAAAATACATGGTGCTCAGTGTGTAAAGAAAAAAAAGGGTAAAGTTAAAGTAAGTCAGTGTTCTACCTTTACATGAGTCTGTAATAATTTTGCCATTTTATTAATCCTAAGAATTGTGTAAATGAACCTAAAGTGCGTCCTTGATTAGAGTAGTTTTTTCTGAGTTTTTTTTTAATTTTTATCCCTGATCCCATAGGACAGCTTGATTTATTTATGTTCACTATTACACACAGGTGTCTTTCTCTGCCATCAGCAGAGGATGACAGTTATGATGGAGGCTTCAAATTCATCAAACTTTTGTCATCTGTTTTATTTGAACAATCTGTTTTTAATGAAAGATAACATCAAAGACAAAGGTATTTATTTATTTGTGATAGTGGATCAAACTGGAGGGGGAGCGATCAATGCCTCCTTCTATATAGCACCTTCTATAACTTCAATGATTGAGAGAGCTTGATAACTCAAGCAACTTATAAAACTTTTCCACCTGTAATGTGACATGAACCTCTCAAATGCAAATGAAGATCAAACATATTAAAGGAAAAATCATAAATGTGCACAAGATACTTTTGAACAATTATCTTGTTCAAAAACAAGATAAATGTTTTTGAAACAATACTTTTAAAAACAATGAACTGTACTCGTCTAACTTTTAATGATGTGTTTGATTAAAAATCCCTCAAAAAAAGCTTTACATGAAATCATTGTGGGGCTGCACAGTGGCGCAGTTGGTAGAGCTGTTGCCTTGCAGCAAGAAGGTTCTGGGTTCAATTCCCGGCCCTGGTCTTTCTGCATGGAGTTTGCATGTTCTCCCTGTGCATGCATGGGTTTTCTCCGGGTTCTCCGGTTTCCTACCACAGTCCAGAAACATGACTGTCAGGTTAATTGGTCTGTCTAAATTGCCCCTAGGTGTGAGTGTGTGTGTGCATGGTTGTGTGTCTCTGTGTTGCCCTGTGACAGACTGGCAACCTGTCCAGGGTGACCCCACCTCTTGCCCGGCACGCCAGCTGGAGATGGGCACCAGCAACCCCCCCAACCCCACTGAGGGACAAGGGTGAAAGAAAATGGATGAAATCATTGTTTTTAACTTCTGTGTGATTTGTTATGTTTAAACCACTCTTGTTTTAAAGCTGCAATATGTCATTTTTATAAAAAAAATAATGTATTTTACATATTTGTTAAAACCATTACTATGTCCTCACAGTATAACAAGAGACAGTCTGTGAAAAACCAGTCACACAGCCACTTCCTCCCTGTCTGCAGAAACACACAATACCATCATATTGTCCTAATAAAGTTACCTACTGCAGCTTTAAGGATTCACAGAAATAAAACAGGCAGCAGTTCATTAAAATCTTGTCATTTTGTATATCAGTTGTTAAATACAGGTACAAAAAAGTCTAGATGTGTATTCCAGTTCACTGTGATGAGTTTTTACCCAAAAAGAATGTTTATCATTCACTATTTTAGGTTAAACTCCACATACAGGCAAAAAACATTTGACCAGACAAAGAAACAGAAAACAAAAGAGCATAAACACACTCTTGTCTCTCAAGTCTTTGTTGTTTTTGTCTATCTCAGCACGGTCCTGTGTTCCTTGCCGTGCTCTGAAAATAGTATTTGGGAGACAAACAACTTCATTTTGCTGTGCATCAGTAATTAGCTGTGGAATTAGCGGGCTTGACGTGCCTCCACAGATCAGCCGGCCCTCCAGGGAGGCCTGCGGGTCCAGGCAAGCCGCATTTCCAATTATTGTGTTGAATTGCTAATTTAGTTATTGTGCCTGCCGTAATTGTGATGGGTATTGGGTGTGCAATTCAATTTGTTTTAAATATTTGTGGGCTGGCGGATTGGTAATGGAGCTGACCTATCTGCAGGCCTAGTATAGGAGTTAAGAAGTAGAGGAAGAAAAATCTTCAAAAAAGAAAGTGACTATAAGGATGATTTGGTCCCATTTTCAGACACACACACACATGCACACGCAAACCTGCACAAACTTCATCCTCTGCTTTGATCATCTTAGTTTGATCTTTGTCCTCTATAAGACTGTTAAAATTAAAAATCATAAAATTTAGAAAAGAAAAATAGCCCTTTATGGTCTGAAGGGTTTCTGTTGGGGAAGCTGAACCCACTTCGTGTCACAAAAGAGACTGATCTACCAAATAAAATCTGTAACAATTCATTCTGTACAAGATATACACATGGTGAAACCTACACATAGAACTACAACAAGCAGAATGGTGACCAGGCTGCTTGTAGATATTACAGTCATGTAATGCCTGAAAATAATCATATGTAGTATGGATGTGGATGTGGCATAAAATTCATATGACGATATATATTGTGATGGGTGGTGGTAACAATTATATCATGATAATTTGTATAACACAATGGAAATGAAAAAAATCACATTATTTGAGTGGATGTATCTGTTTATATGTGTTGTAACTCTTAACACTCGTTTGTGTGCATTTTATTTGTACATAATATTTGTAACTGTTTTAATCTCAATGGTGACAACCTGGTTAAATCAAGCTTAAATAAATAAATGAAAATTCCATGAAGAAACACAATAACCTTAATGTAATAGATGTCTGTGTTGAATCCTGCTCTTTGTTCCCAGTGTTGTGCCTGGAACTTGTAGTCAGCTGCATTGCTCAAGCACATGTATTGTTTTAAGGTGGTAAAACAAATTGCTTGTATTTCCTGTCTTCCCCACACTTTGCAAAATACAGTTAATTCTCTCTGAAGGTAGGTATGCATGTGTGTGCGTGTGTGTGTTGACCTGTGATGGACTAGTGACCTGTTCAGGATGGGCTCCGTCTTTATTACTCTGATGTATTTGTACAGCAACAAGTTTGCTGCAGTGACAATATAGTGCAACAATATACTGATTTCTAATATTCCGATTTATGGGATGTTTCTTTTTTTTCCACTTGTATAAATAAAGTGGAAATAAGAAAGTAAAAACAGTCATAGAGTCCTGAACGATGGAGGAAGTGCAGCAACAACTCAGCCATTTTTAAAAGTACAGAGTATACTTAATTTTCCTTCCCTATTTGTTTAACGCCAAAATATCCAATAACTTCCTGCAGTCCGAGAAGTTTGTAAATGTATTTGTAATCAGTTTCCCACCATGAAGAAGAAAGGTAAAAGGAAAACAACAGTCAGTGTTATAGCTGCATCTCCCTCATTCACTGTAAATCTAGTGAAAGCAATAAGAACTTTGCCCAGAATTGTAATTCAGATGGAGTCTGCAGCTCTGTGGTCAGTCATGAGCTGAGCCACCTGCACCAGTGACATGCAAGCTCATGTAGGTGTCATGCAGTACAACTCTCCACCTCTCATAGTAACACCATTCCATTTTCAAACTAAACTAGCTCTAAGCTCTTCAAACAAGAGTATGAAATCAACAACCCTCTAAGCCACAGAAGCATCACGTTTAGCTCCATGTTGATATGCTTCATCACACAGTTGCTGCAGATTTGTCTGTGGCACATCCAACAGCAGAATCTCCCATTCCACCACATCCAGAAGGTGCTCTATGGGACTTTGAACCATTAGAGTATAATCAACACATTGTCATGTTCGAGAATCGGGTTTGAGACGAACTGAAATTGGTGATATAGAATTATATTCCTGGAAGTAGCTATCAGAAGATGGGTTCATTGCTGATAATAGAATGGACATGGTCAATAAAAACACAGAACTAATCTCTGGTGTGCAAAAAAATCCCCAACACGCTGTTAGGTGACACAACCACCTCCAGTCTGCACTGTTGATATGAGGATAGAACCACACTGTAAAACATTTAATTGGGTCTACTAAACGATGTTTGATTTTGTACTTCAATGTGTGAAACTGATTATTTTATCTCAACTCCAAGTTGAATAAACTATGATTAAGTTCCCACTAAAACTAAGAAATAAAAGTCAAGTCAAGTGCATTTTATTGTCAAAGATCTATGTAACAGGGTTAACACAGAAGTTTGAAATTGCGTTTCACCAGTCTCCAATGTGCAATTAAATTAAACATATAAATAAGACATTGGTAGTAATCCCTCCCCCCCACACACACTGCAATACACTGTGCAATAAGAGGACAATAAGGTAATAAGAATATATAGATGGACAATAAATACACAATCGCACACACACACACAGTGCAATAAGAAGACTAACATACTGATGGACAATAAATACACAAAAATACACACACATATAGCAGCAGAAGTGCAATCAGTGGACAAACAGGTAATGTGAGGTAATGTAGGTGCTGTATACAAGGTGCAAAGAGTAAAGTGCAAGTGCCCAGCAAGCATACCCAGGTGGACCCCATATGGGGAAAAGGAAGGCAGACAATATGGGTCCCATGTGGGTTTTTCCGCGGTTTCCATGGTGACCCCACATGGATTTGCCCATGTAGGGCTACTGCCTACATGGGCCCTACATGGCGGTGGGCCCACATGGGTTTGCCCATGTAGGGTCCATGTGGGCAGTGCCCCTACATGGGCAAATCCATGTGAGGCCACCATGGAAACCGCGGACAAACTCATATGGGATCCACATTGTCTGCCCTCCTTTTCTCCATGTGGTACCCACCTAGGTATGCTGGCAGGGTGGTGTGTGAAAGAAATGTTTATGAAATGTTCTCCACTGTCCTTGAAATGTTCATTTAGTTTACTTCAATGTGTCAATAAGTCTAATGGCTTGTGTAAAGAAGCTGTTTCCCAGTCTGCTTGTGCAACACCGCAAGCTGCGGTAGCGCTTCCCTGATGGTAGTAGGGAGAACAGTTTGTGTGCTGGGTGAGTGGGGTCTCTCATTATGTTCATTGTTCTCTTGGAACAGTGTGAAGTGTATAGGTCCTGACTTGCTGGTAGAGGTGAACTGATTATCTTTTCCGCGGTCCTCACCACCCTCTGGAGTGTCTTCTTGTCTGTAGCTAGACAGCTGCCGTGCCAGGCAGAGAGGCTGCTGGTCAAGATGCTCTCAATGGCTCCCTGTAGAAGGTGGTGAGAGCAAATGTGGGGAGGTTGGCTCTTCTTAGCCTCTGCAGGAAGTGGAGTCATGTCTGAGCCTTTCTGACCAGGGAGGTGGTGTCTGTAGTCCATGTGAGGTTATCTGTGATGTGCACCCCAAGGAACTTTGTGCTTTTCACAGACTCCACAGTCTGTGAAATCAATCAACGGCAGTCATCAACTGCCATTGATGATGAGTGGGATGTGAGTTGTTTTTTCTTTCCTGAAGTCCACAGTTATTTCTTTTGTTTTGTTGACATTGAGTAGCAGATTGTTTCTCTCACACCAGTTGATGTACCTCCTCTCTGTACGCTGAATCATGGTTGTCTCTGATGAGACCCACCACTGTTGTGACATCTGCGAATTTGATGATGTGATTCGTTTCAAATCTGGCACTGCAGTCGTGGGTCATCAGCGATAACAGCAGGGGAGATGGTGCACATCCTTATGGCACCCCAGTGTTTATGATGCTGGTCACTGAGGAGTTGTTTCCAACTCTGACTGTCTGCAGTCTGTTTGTTAGAAAGTCCAGTAGCCAGTTGCATAGTGAAGTGCTGATGCCTATTGAACTCAGTTTGTTCACCAGATGTTGGGGATGACAGTGTTGAACGCAGAGCTGAAGTCAATGAATAGCAACCGTGCATGACTGTTTTTGTTCTCCAGATGAGCCAGGCAGAGTTGAAGTGCTGTTGCTATGGCGTCATCAGTGGAGCGTTTAGGGCGGTAGGCAAATTGATATGGATCCAGAGTAGTAGGGAGTGTGGATGTTAAGTGGGCCTTTACCAGTCTTTAAAACCACTTCATCAAGATCGTAGTGAGTGCTAAAGGTCTGTAGTCGTTGAGTGATGATGCTGGTGACTTCTTGGGTAATGGTATGATGGTGGTGGCTTTGAAGCTTGCTGGTATGATGGCTTGGGTCAGAGAAAGGTTGTAGATGTCTGTGAGGACGTCGGTGTCAGCACAGTCTCTGAGGTATGTTGTCTGGACCTGCAGTTTCCTGGGGTTCACCTTGAGTAGGGTCCTCTTCACGTCCGCTAGGTGTTGTGCTGTCTGGGTTGACTGGGGCTTTTGTAGGTGTTGTAGTGTTAATTTCTTCAAACCGGCTGAAGAAAGTGTTCAGTGAGTTGAGGAAGTGTGTGTTGTCCTCACACAGTGGGGGGGCTGGCTTGTAGTCTGTGACTGACTGGATGCCTTGCCACAGGCGTCTTGGGTCTTTCGTGTGCTTATGATTTTTTGTCCATAAGCACGCTTGGCTGCTGTCACACAAGTTGGCTCTGGCTGACTTGAGGGCCTCCTTGTCTCCAGACCTGAAGGCAACTTTGTGTGCTCTCAGGAGCTCACATACCTCCCTGGTGAACCAGGGTTTTTCGTTTGCTCTCACTGTAATGTCCTTGGTGACCGTTACATCTTCCATGCATTTTGTTATGTATCCAGTTACTGAGTCTGTGTATTCGGTGAGGTTGGCATACTGGTTGGTGGTGACCGCCTCCCTGAAAACAAACCAGTCTGTGTGTTCAAAACAGTCCTGTAGTGCTGTTGTGGCGCCCTCTGACCAGGCCCTGATCTGTTTCACAGCTGGTTTGCTTCTCGTCAACAGAGGTCTGTAGGCTGGAATTAGCATAACAGAGAGATGGTCTGATGAACCTAGGTGGAGGTGGGGAACTGCTCTGAAAGCCTGCCTGATGTTGGTGTAGACCTGGTCAAGTGTGTTCTCCCTTCTTGTTGCAAAGTTCACACACTTGTGATAGTGTGGCATTACTGTTTTTAAATTGGCCTGATTAAAATCACCAGCGATTATGCAGACTGAGTCCGGGTGTGTGTTTTGTAGTGTACTCACAGAGTGGTACAGAATGGAGAGTGCTTCCTTTGTGTTTGCGCTGGGGAAACAGCTGTGATGTTGACAGTATTGAATTCTCTCAGAAGGTAAAATGGGCGGCATTTGAGAGTTAAAAACTCAATGTACTCTGAGCAGTGGCTAGCGATAACTGTAGCGTTTGTACACCAGTTGTTGATGTAAATGCACACACCACCTCCCAAAGATTTACCTGTGCTGGCGTGGTTTCTGTCCGCACGGAACGTTGTAAGCCCCTACAATTGAATGGCGCTGTCCAGAAAGGTGTTGTGAAGCAACGTCTGGGTTAGGATGATCGCGTTGCACTCTCTCACGTTTCTTTGTGTGGTTAAATCCAGCTTGAGATAGTCAATTTTATTTTCCAGTGAGCGGACGTTGGATAGGAGAATGGAAGGTAGTGCTGGCTTGTGAGGGTTTCTTTTCAATCTGTTGGTGATGCCAGCTCGATAGCCTCGTTTTCCCCACCGGCGCATGCTAAGTCTCCCCTGCCGCCTCAGCTACTTCCAGTTTCGGCTGGTGGGGGAGGAGGGGCCCGCTGCCTAGGAGGGCCCGTTGTCTCACTGGGGTATGATTCCCAGACCGAGAAGAGTTTCTCGATCTGTGGCGAAGTTAACTCCTGACTTATCCTTTGTAGTGTAGTTGCTTCTCAGTCCAAGTAATGTACTCCTGTTGTACGTGATTCTTGAAGAAGATTGTGACGGTACGGATGACATATTTAACATAAAAAGCACATCGCTAACGGGAGCTGGCCTGGCCGCAGTCACACCGGGCGCCGCCATCTTGAGTGTGTGAGTGGAAACTTGTATACCAAATGTACATGTAAATGTTGTAACTCATTAATTCTGAGTTATTGTAAATGGTGATTGTGATGGGTCCCTGTCACTTTTGTGAATGAGCCCCTATTTTTGTTTGTTTTTTTTTCTTTCTCCTTGCAGTTGGTTGGCTGGAAACCGTTTAAAAGGAACAAGCCCCACCCACCAGTGAGCTCGGAAGTTTGGATGAGCACCTGATTGGTCACGTGTCTCCGAGTCTCGATCCCGCTCCTGTTCTATTGATGCCACTTTCTGTTTGTTAACCACCTCATTGTGTTGTTAGGTTTGGGGATCGTTGGCTAAGTCGGGTTTTTGCCCTACAACAAGTGATCTGGTGAGGCAGAGTGAGGGGATCAGCCCGAATCAGACGGCCAACTGCTGGCTGGTTCGTGAATGCTCCCCCACTTTTGTTTATTTTGTCACGATGCCCCAGTACCTCTATGTCCAGCCTTGGGTTGAATAAAACCTCTTTGTTATATGTAACTTGGTCTGGACTCCTTATGTTGTGTCCTGTGTCAACCGTAACAATGATGGCTGCTGGCAGGAAAGACAGAATTTCCAGGACAGGAGCGATCTGTGGAACACAGCCGCCTTTTTCCTGCACTTACAGAAACACAAACATGTTGTTGTACGTGTAGGCACTTCACATGACCAAATGGCCAGGAACAAATAGTTCATGATGAAAAACTCATGTACACACACTTATGCATTCAAAGACATGCTGATAATGTGAAAACAGCCATTTACACTTGGTCGCTGTTTGATCATCAATTAAGCTCCATCCCTTTATCTGTGAGGCTGTTAGATCTCCTGGGTGTTGTGCTTTTCCTCCAACAGTCTACAGAACCAGGCAACATCCAAATTGGCACATTGTCTGTTTGTACTTACAACCGAATAATTTTATTTTTCTGCTTGTATGAGAAATCTTGAAATCAGCTAAATATCTAGCTTAAAAAATTAAGATCTTCTTTGTTTTTATAAATTATATTAATACCTTACGTCAAATGGGTTTATTTAGAAACATATCATTGTTTCATTAATCATTTAAATATTTATTTGAATCTTTTTGCCTGAAAGAAAAACCTTGATGATTTTTAAAATCTGAACCCACACAAGGCCACATTTATATATGCAGGCTAAGCAGTAGAGCTAGTGCCAAGATTTTTTGTTTCTTATACATTTTTTTTTATCTTTTTCTGTAATAAAAAGTTTTTTTTGTTTTTTTTTTCTGACATACATCATACATGTATTCTGAATACATCAATACTAATAATGAAAAAAGGCTGCATGACCGATATGCTGCCAGGCAGTGTTGAAGCATTTCACAAAAACAACATTGTAAAATTAATACTACCTTCAAATTCTTCAACTTCCTCTCAAATCAGTTAGGACACAACAGGAACCTGGACAAAATTGGGCCAGGTTAAAAATTCTCAGAAGTCTTGTTTTCTTCTCAATCAAATAATATTGATTGTAATACTATTTCTAAAAATGTTGTAAAGCATAAATCACTATTACTCAGAATATATTAGCAAACAATCATTGTATTCCAAATGTTCTTCACACATTGATGATATATTCACAACAGATTATGCAGGTCTAGTGAAATCATTTGAATTTTAACTTGAAATTAAAATTGTTACAATTGTAAATTTGGAGACTATTCCTGATTTGTGATTTGGTGCAATTTCATGCTACAAGGAACCAGAAGTAGAAGGGTAAACTGTGGTTATGTATAGTCCCCAACACTCAGATTGTGAAAAGAGCTCAAGTGGTAGTAAGGGGCCTAATCTGTGCCAAATTATAGCATCAGTTTCTTGTTCTTAGCTTACAGGGGGTACACCACTGAGGTCTTCTGCTGCTCTAACCCATCTGCTTCAAGGTTTTTCACAGTATGCTATTCTGCAAACTTGTAATGAGGGTAAGTTGAGCAGCTGTTGTTTTTCAATCATCCCAAACCAGTCGACCCATTCTTCTCCAAACTCAGACATCAACAAGGTTGTTTTTTTTTTTTGTCCACACAACTACTGCTCAATGGATGTCTGATATGATTTGGACAATTCACTATAAACATGAGAGGTTTTTGTGGGAATATTTCAAATGGGTCAACAGTTTCTGAAATACACACACCAGCCTGCCTGGTAGTTAACAGCCATGACATATTTAAAATAAATCTTTCTCCCATTCTGTTCACTTTAAACTGTAGGAATTTATATCTAAATGCACTGAGTTGCTGCCATGGAATTGGCTGAGTTTTTAATTGTTAACAAGCAGTTGAACAGCTGTACATACTAATGTGGCTGGTAAGTGTAAATTTCTTTGAAATTATTATGACAATGTAACCCATTTAAAGGTGTGTACACATCACAGACTTGGTTCGCAGGAGCTGAGATGTCATGCAATAACTAATAACTAAGCACGCAGGTAATGGTTTTTTCAGCAACTGTTAGTTTACGTAAAGAACAATAATAAATACAAAAGTACATGCAATTTTTAACCTGGGCCCTTTTTTAATTAGAACAACTCAAAATGTCTCTAGGAGTTCAATTTCTTGCTGGTAACGGATTGTTCCAAGCAGGGCTGTCACGATTCCTTGAATGATTCAAGTACCTCAATTATTAAAATTCCTTAAGGCACATTATCTTCCTCAAAGCTTCATTATATTATGTTATACTATTTAGTGCACCGTGTTCCCGCTGGATGACTATTTATGTTGTGCAACATTCTAATTTCCGCCTACGAGTTATTGACAAATGCTAAATGCTAGCAGCATAACGTTCAATTTTGGTCCGGGGCATGATTAGAGATTTCATTGATTGATGACAACGTCTGGGTTTTTATCATTTTCAGGGGACCAAAAGTCATCCTTAACCCATGTGTTTACAAATGGGGTCCAACCGACTCCACACACGTAAAACTTGTATCATTTGCCACAGTCCTCTACGTTTGCCTCAGTCCTCGCACGCACAAGGGTTAAAATAACTGCAAAAATTGGAACAAAATAGCCTTTCTCCTCCCAGAGCTGCTGCCTAGTCTTTGGTTCAAGACGAAAAGCGATGAAAGCTGTGACTGTGTATTTATACAGATGGAGCAGAGCAACGCAGGTATAGATGGAACGCAGTTGTCTGCTGTAGCTGGTACTTTGTATAGTTTTACAGACAAACCCTTCCCAATTAAAAGACTTCAATATGTTTTCCTCATTCAGGTTTGTAACTAACATCTCTGAGGTTTAACCACCATTAATGCCATTAAAAGAAAGACATTATATCAACAGGACGTTTAAACAATATCCACAACTCATAATCATGCTCCTTCAATTTGTGAATGTGAAAACAGCAGCAGAAACACTTTTTGATGCTAAGGAAAAATAAGGAATATAATCAAAACAGTGTGATTGCCTGTGATTCACGCCAAAATGCATCTAATCTCACATTAAAATATATTAATCTGCTTTTTAATTGGCATCTTAAAAATAGCACTTATGAAATTAGCAGAGAAAAGGCTTGTATGGTCAATTACAGCTAACACTTGGGTTTGGCACAGGAGCCATTGGACACAAGCCATAAGTATTTAAATTACACAGAACCAGAGGGCCTGATTACAGCTATGCTGAATTTAGAAGCTATAATTGTACTCACAGCTACACAATAATGTTATTCAAAGGCTCTTGTTCGAGGTAAGAAGGCTTTCCTGAATGGTGTAAAGGACTGAAATGTAAATTATAAAATCATGTTCAGGTATCATATTGATTTGAGTGGAAAAACACGTGTCACTCTCAGATTCAAATGCATTTTACAAGCAGGTCAAAACAAAAACATAGTTGCGCAATTTGAATCTTTGAATTTATTTATGGACACTGGGCTTTTCCAACGAGATTGACAAAGACTGCAAGAATTCTTTTTCTGGAAATCCATAAATCTCTAAAAAATCTTACGACTCAATCTTATGTCTTTTTTTAACCTATATGTTTTGCTAGATGTGTATAAAAGTTGTACACCCTGAAGCTTGTCTATGTGTGTAAGAAAAAGATCATTTGGTTCTTGGTTAATGCTGATGTATGTAACTTAATAAAAAATGTTTTTGTACATATAAATATTTTAAAAAACATTTTTATTAACAAATTTGTTAAAACTCACCATATTGTGACAATATAACATGAGACAGATAATATGCAAAAAAAAAAATTAACCTCTCATCTCCTTCCAGTGTTACTATTGCTATTTGAAGAAATACACCGCTCCCGGTGAAAAACAACCAATCAGAATCAGGGATAGTGTCCTTTTTTTCTAAATTAGACATTTTTGGCTGTGGTGGCCTTTACTTCACAGTAGATTGACAGGAAAGCGGTTTGTGAGCAGTGGCGGAGCCAGGGGGGGAGTCAGGGGGGCCAGTGCCCCCCCTGTCATCTGATTGCCCCCCCTGTAGCCCCCCCTGATGATTGACATGTAACAGCTCCAGGTTATTCCTGTACATTATTTGGAATCATTCTAAGTCAACCTAATATCTAAAGAAGAAAAACAATAAATATATGAAAAGAAAATGTATACAACTTTATATAAGTCCATATGATGACATAAATAAATAGATTTTTAACAGGCGCGATACCAGCCTCCTATATACTCATAACAAGCTGAAATTGTTCTCTTGGGTGTTTCAGTTGCTGCGCTGTGGTGCAACTCAAAGGCTAAAGCACTTCATACCTGGTGGTGATGGTAAAACACCAATAAGTTATTTATTGATCCTCCGCAAAAAAGAGAAAAAAACGAAGAGGGGCCGACAATGTTCATAGTTTGGAGCAGAGGTGGCGCTAGAGTTTTTTCGTTGTCCGTCAAAGAAAAAAATCATTTATTTCCAATTTGTAGTCATCAAACGAAACATTTATTATTTCTCTGCGAGAACGTTTTTGAAATCAGGTAACATTTCACGAAATGACGTGATTAGAAGACGACAGAACTCTGATCGTTTCCTGATCCCTCAGCGGGAGAAAAACCAGCAGAAGCGGATCAGCTGAGCTAGGCCCTCCAAAGTCTCTGGTCCGTTAAAGCGTCCAGATCAGAGATGATTCTCTGACAGATATTGTTCTTAGTCTGATTAATAATGAGCTTCACGATGTTCTCTGTGCGTAAAGTTGAAACTGTCTGCGCACCAAGTGGTCAGCTGACCACAGTCTGGACAGAAACCAGCGGACTGCTCTCTGTTCTTATCAAGACGAGGCTGAGGAGGGAATCTGACATATTAACTCAGTTAAGTTTTTACTGGTTTTGTTTTTAAAACACCATTAATGTAAGCAGTGTAACTGTATATTGTATATTTGGCGTTTGTCGTCTCATGTGTGATTAATTGGAGCGTAACGGTGGAGTGTTTATGCACATTTATTGCCCAGCGCTCTGCGCTTGTTTCTGCCTAACGGATCTGCACTTTAATTTCTTTCCTCTCTCAACAGTCAGCTGTTATTCCTCTACATAAACTACAATAAGTAGATCACATTCTCTTTAGGTTTTCTCTGTGTGCTCCAAACTCATTAAATGTAAACTCATTAGAAGCCTGAGCCACCATCAGGCAAATAATTCTGGTCCGACCCGAAATATTTTTACCTGTCAAATTACCTGTCAAAGCAGAGCTTCCTAACCAAGGTGTAACTCATCAACACGCTGTCAGCTCCCGGTCAGAAAGACGCATTTAGTTCAGTGTCCATAAGATGATATTCAAAAAGGATCTTTTTGAATTGCCATATTGTTTATGCTGCAACATATCTGGGGTGAATGATGTATGCTAGGTTCGACAGCAGTAGCTCCATCCAGCCAAAACAGCAATGGGTAAATTAAGCCAGGTGAATTGAATTGACAGTTTGCTGAGCTGCAAGCAGCTGAATCAGGCGTAGTAAAGCAGGGAAACATCTAAACCATACAGGACAGGTTGCCTGTATGGACAGGCAACCTGTTATGCTCTTCACATCATAACAGTGTTCACTGTTCATATTGAGCCAACTTACTGCCCAGACACAGCAACAATGATTAGCAAAAAACATGTTAACTAAACCGTCCAGATTTGTAGATGGGAGTGAAACCAACATAAACAAAATATGTCTTTGTCAAAAAGCAAACATATGGAATATGTAATGGAAGATTGGACACTCTTAGTGTGTCGCTGAAGCCGGATAGGAATGACCAGAACACACGTTATAGGTCTCAGTGTTTTCCAACATGTGTTTGTGTTGTATTCAAACAGCTAAAGAAGACATTTCTCATCAGAGCATGTTAGCCTGTGGCCAGAAACCCGTAAACACAGAGGCCTCAGCTACAAAGGAGGACCACGAAATGTCACAAATCAAAAACTCAAAATTCCTCAGTCACCGAGGGGGGGAAAAAAACCACTCCGCCACCACACCACGATATTGCCTTTTGGTCTCGACTTGATAGGGGCAAAATGCATATTCATGAAGTAAGCAACTTGTGATCCCAAACAAAGTAAAGCCCTGGCTTAGGGAGATTGGGCCTGCCGTTAATGACTTCTTCGTTTTAAGCCTGCATAAGAAAGCCCCCCGATTTCCCTGCGCTTGTAGTCCATGAGAATATTTAATACCGTTATTAATCATTTTTAATCCGTTTGCTTTTAATTAAGAAACAGCATGTTGCTGTCCTATCAGCCTGTGCCAGCGCACAGATTAATTGTAGCTTAAGATAGCCAGCCGTGATTGGTGTAATGTATTAGCTAACAAGGCGCCCGGCTTCTAAAGATACTTGTACACTACCTTGGGAACTTGGCACGACTCCAGGGCCCCTCTCTCGTCACATTCTCTCTTCTTCCTCTATCTGTTGTCCCGTGTGTCTTTCCTGTTTGATGCTGCAGTCAGGCGTCTTTGGAAAGCCTTCTCTCTCATCTCGGCATGCTGCTGTGTTTGTAGCACCATTACTCTGATGGCTGGCCAGGCTATCCCTGATGAGGGAACATGATGGAATGGAGTCTTTCATTTTGTTTCTGCCCACAAGCGATACAGTGTAACCTATAGCCCCCCTCTTGCCAGGATGGGACTTTTGTAAAGACAGGTTCAATTTGACATGCTTTGGCCCCCAGTCTGGATTAGGATGTCAGGGAATTGTGACTTGATGGCTACATCCTCATTAAGTTGTTGTTTTGTCCTGAGGATTTTGTGAGTGGGAGATGCTTTACCATAAGTATGACTTAGAGTACCACTAACACTAAAACAAGAGACAGCATTAGCGCTTTGAGAAGCAAAGCTATGATGTGATGCCAATAAGGATGTTGATGGAGACAGCCTGGCTGGCCTGCTGTCCATCCCTGGGTGAAAGGTGCACATAGGGATGCACCTTTTATTGCAGAGCTTTCCACAACTCTTCATATTTGCTAATCATATTATTATCACTGAAGAATATACAGCTCTGGAAAAAATGAAGAGACCACTGCACTGAAAACCTCATGGTTATTCCACAAAATATTAATTTCTGAACTTTTACTGAGTCCAAACATTAGTATTGTTGTTTCTATATGAATATGAACTTGTTTTCTTTACATTATTTGGAGTCTGAAAGCACTGCATCTTTTTATTATTTTTGACTGTTTCCCATTTTCTGCAAATTTCTGAGATGTCAGTAGTTCATAGAATTAAAAAAACAATGTTCATTTTACTCAAACGTATACCTATAAAAACTAAAATCATAGAAGCTGATCATTTTAAGTGTCCTCTTTTTTTCTTGAGCTGTAGTCATGACTATTTGTCATGACTATTTGTAATAATGTTTAAAAAATTATAATCTCATTTGCTCACTGAATGAATTTCTTTTAATGATTTAGAGAATTATCTGGAGATGCAGCACATTAGAAGTTTTGTCAGAAAACTAGTAAACTAGCACCGGGTTCAGTTAGAGTAGCGGTTCTCAACGAGGGCGGTACCGCCCCCCAGGGGGCGTTCAGAGGACGGCAGGGGGCGCTGGTGGACATTTTTACAAAAGGGGGGCGCTGGGATGCCTTTGGGGGGCGTTTGGTCAAAGGTAAAATTTACACCTTAAATGCACAACAATGCCAGTTTAGACTTTGAGTAACTTGGTAAAACTGTATTGTGTAACATTAAATCATGCTTGGCTGCAACTGTATCGATGGCAGCTCTTCTTCTATTCAGTGTTTGTAGCTTCTGTTAGCTTCTTGGCGCAGCTCCGTTCTCCTGCTACTGGTAGCTCAAATCACGACACCCTCACTGTGTATCCCTCTGAAAAATGAACCCATTTAAATAAAGAAATCAAGAAATCCCTCCATGGGTGATACCATGATAGAGAGCGTTCATTTTATAGCGTTAACACGGTGCTGTAAGTGGTCCGGTATGAAACAGGGGTGATAGAACAACACAGCACTTTTAAATTTCAATAATGAGGATGCAGAAATTGTTTCCGTTGTTTTAAAAGGTTTATGTCAGTCTGACTTTTCCCCATCTATACGCTTCCCGACCGCCCTGCATCTTAGGGGCTTAAAAAAAAGACGCACACATTGCGCAAAACTCTGAAACAGGAGAAGCGGGACATAAAATGGAGCGACAAACTAGATGTGAATTATGGCATAAAAACAAAGAATCCGACACTGAACAGTGAAAAATCAACACATGATGTGAAACACATGACGATTAGGCGGCGCAGCAGAAGATTACTGATGGTCAATAAATGATAAAATAAATCTAGCAACAGGAAATAAACTAAAGTGGACATAGCAATAAACCAAGAGAGGATAATACTAATCAAATGAAACTAAATGGAAATGAATGAAGAACAAAATGCAAGAATAAACTAAGAAACTAAAGTAAATACAGAGGAATAAACTGGTTTGGCAAGACCTTTCGAGCAATAATTAATACAGAGACTGTATGGCAAGAATAAACAGACAATATTTAGAGATAAAAGGTAAAATAATATTGTTGAAATGCCATGGGTTTGTTGAGACCACATCTAGTACTGAGAATAAATTTATTTATTTATTTCTGGGGCTGCACAGTGGCGCAGTTGGTAGAGCTGTTGCCTTTCAGCAAGAAGGTTCTGGGTTCAATTCCCAGCCCTGGTCTTTCTGCATGGAGTTTGCATGTTCTCCCTGTGCATGGTGGGTTTTCTCCGGGTACCCCGGTTTCTTCCCACAGTCCAAAAACATGACTGTCAGGTTAATTGGCCTCTCCAAATTGCCCCTTGGTGTGAGTGTGTGTGTGCATGGTTGTGTGTCTCTGTGTTGCCCTGCGACAGACTGGCGACCTGTCCAGGGTGTACCCCACCTCTCGCCCGGCACACCAGCTGGAGATGGGCACCAGCAACCCCCCCGACCCCATTAGGGGACAAGGGTGTAAGAAAATGGATGGATATTTATTTATTCAATATTATTTTTCATGTCAGTGTTAATGTCATCAGGCTGATGACTCCATGACACTTTCAATTTGACTCATTAGGATTTGATTAAGAACCAGATTTGTTCTTTGTAATTTCTGTCCAGTAAAACTATTAATCTATAAATCAATAGACAGGTCTATATAAAGATATAATCCATGTTTCTGGCTCATATTTGTATGCCATTTAAAGGATCTGAAACTTTTGTTTTTCCACTGAAAGCTCTGGTTTGCACAATAAATGCCATGTGGGTGAAGTTTTATGGATGATACTCTGATGTCCCATTCTCCTGAAGGCAGCACAGAGCTGCACCACCAGAAACTGACAAACACTGAAGAGAAGAAGAGCTATGATTAATGTAGTTACAGTTCTATCCATGTTTTAATGTTGCAGAGCTCAGTCGTTTTGCAAATAGTTCAAAGTTTAAACTGGCATGTTGAACATCTTTTATCTGGTCATTTTGTGGAATATTTAACAACTAGAAAATGGCACAAAATAAGAATATTTTTTCCACTCTGATTGGCTGCTGTTAGACCTACCAATTTTAATTTGAATGTTCATTGCATTTTTCATAAGACACCTGTGAAAATAATTTCTATTCCCATGGCGTTTTTGTTCTCTGGGAAATTATTTTTGATGATAAATACAGAAACAAGCATAAAAATCAAAACATCTACAATAGTGATAGTAATATTAATGATAAAATAATGGTCAGTGCAAAGTAGCCTGCAAATTCTTTGGTGGGGGGCACTGATCCAAAAAAGGTTGAGAAACACTGAGTTAGAGCCTGGCGAAATATTTGGCTTGTTTCAACAATAAAGCTACTCTAGTGCAAGCAGACCCCTCATTATGGACTGACAATTTATGTTGTCATTTGGAGGTCTAGTATTATCTGCAAACAATACCATAAGTCTATGGTTAATGACCGTAATATGTAAATAGTGGTTTGTTTTTGGTTTACCTCATAGTCTTCATAGTCAAGTCAATAACCAAAGATCAACACGTAGTTGTGTATATTTGACACAAAAACCAGTTAATGAATGCTAACTGGTTTTTCACAACCTGAATGTTATTTTATTCATCCTTAAAGTTGCCCTTTGCAGAGAAGCTACACGGGTGGCCCCGGCTCCAGACGAGTTTAAGAAGGGGGGGTGGGGGGGGCATCGACTTATTTTGGGGGGGCAAAATGAATCTACGTAGCTGAACATAGACAACAACATCAGTAGCCTACAGGCTACTTGTTAACAAGCTTAAGGTGCTGTATTAGAGTCATCTTTTAGCTAACATTACCTGCATCCAACAGCTTTACTCAACTCAGTCGGTTAGTTTGGGGGAAAACTGTGCAAAGTTCTTTGTGTTTTGCTGGTTTGCTGTCATGATTCTAACACACACCTGTGTAACTCTGCACAGCAGCAGCAGGTCTCCTTCGATCCTGCACACCCAGCGGGAGCTTCTCAGCGTTCATGCTGCGTTTGAAGGCGGCTCGGAAAAACAGTTTTAACTGCTGAAAAAGCTGACAGAGGACACAGATATGGGAAGTGCGGAAGCTCCTACTGTATCAAATTGATATAGGAATAACAGAGAGTTGGCCATTCTAAGGTAAAAACAACAAAGAGTTTCCAGTCCGGGTGGGGGGGGGGGGACGGCTGACTCTGTGGGCTGGCAATGTCCCCCAATGCCCGCCCATGCCGCCAGGCCTGCAAAGGGACACATTATGTCTGGGACTAAACTTCATCGACTTCCTTCATTTTTTTGGTTCCAAACAACAAACATTGCAGTTAAGCTCTACTCTGCACTTTACTCAATGCAAACTGATTCCTGTATTAAAACTCCTAATTCTGCCTCCTCTTTTATAACATCAGTATTTAATGTCACTGCATGAACATTTAGGTTACAGTTTATTAACAGTATTAAGAGGACTGAACATTACTGCATTGTTTCATAACTAGGGAACAATTTGGAATGTGTGGAATTGACATGGAATCTGTCTAAATGTTTGGGTTGAAGAGGTCTTTTCTGTCAAGCGCCTTCAGATGACATTTACTATGAATTATTGCTAAACTGAATTGAACTAAATTGAAAAAGCCTCTTAATTCTTAAGTCTTTTAATTATTTCAGACCAAGGCACTGACCAGTAGCCAGGATAATCAATCTTCATCAAAGCACCACAACAAAGCTGATCAGTAAATACTGTTCAGCAGAGGACAGGGCAACTCAGGATTCAACAGGAATGTAAATGGTTTTCAAAAATAATACTAAACGCTGTGTAGTAAAAAATAATCATTTTAAAAATTACATTGAAAAATATAATTGTTGACAGATATTAAGTATAACGATTAGAACCCAACAAAACAAGAAAAAACTATTTTATTTTGATTCTAGAGATGGTGATTTTTTTAAATACACTTGAAGCTTAAGCAGATAAAGCAGATTGCAAATTTTCTTCTGGGGTTAATACAGTATATTCATCCATTTAAAAAATAACTTCCTTATGTTACAAACAATTATGAAATCATCAAAAGATAACATTGTTTTTCTTCCACACCAAATGTTAATTTACAAATTTTTATTTCTTTAAAGTCACATGAGTAAAATGATCATATTTGAGAAAGTGAAATACAAATCATTGAAATTTAAGTAATGTATTCAAATCTCTTTTATTCTGTTAAAATGAGGTTCTTTCTACACTGACAACATGGAGTAAAATGGACCCAAATAAATGTTTGAAAAATGTTTGTAATGTTTCAATAAACCAATTATATTGATTCAATTCAATTCTAAAAGTTTGTTTTAGTATTGTTGGGTATAATACATGTGTAAATGACAAAGAAATGTGTCTAGTCACTCTTTGATTGATTGATTGATTGATTGATTGATTGATTGATTGATTGATTGATTGATTGATTGATTGATTGATTGATTGATTGATTGATTGATTGATTGCAACAGACTCATGGTCCACAAAGACATGATTCAACACATAAAATAAAATTAATTATTATAAAAGACTTGCATACCAATGTTTCCTCAAAGCCGACTGGTATCGTAGAGCATTGATATAACTTAACTGAAATAACTTAACTTAGAAGATGGGAATTCTATTCATGAAACAAAAAAATACAGCTAGACTAAAAGAAATGGTGACAGTGGGGTAGAGAGAAGCGCTGATGGACCTTGGCTGATTTGATGGACACCTCAAAGAGTCAGGATGGAAAACTAAAAGTTATGAATAACTGTATAACCAGTTGGACACAAGCAGGAAGGACTATATTACAATCAATAGAAGACGGAATAAACAAGCTTTAAAACTATTAGATTACAAAAACCTTTGTAGCATTACTGCAGAGTTTTAGCTAAGTATAAGTATAATCTTAAAACATACTTATACTTAGCTAAGTATGTTTTAAGATTATACTTAAAACATACTTAGCTAAGTACTTAAAACATACTTTTTAGTATGTTTTACTTAAATGGTGGAGACAGACGTGGAGTCTGTCTGCTCCACCACTAAATTATTAACCAAACTCTCCACAAGTATCTAATAATCATCCCCTGACACTTAGAACACTGTATTAACAATTGAGAAACATTACAATTTAAGCAGTTTCCTTAATCCATAAAAGAGAGGTTGGTAATTAATAATTATAAATGTGTGATCATAAGTGATTGTGGTACATGGGCAATGTGTTTTTGATTTTTATTTTGAAATGTTGTGTATTTTCTAGTTTACCAATCATCTAACTGAATGTTTTATTCTATGCCACAAAACCCACCAGGGACTGCAGATGAAAATTAGCCTCTGTGGCTAAATATGGCACATTTACATCATAGCCTGAAACACCAATTATCAATGTGCAATGTCCCCTTTAAATAAATACAAATTCACTGAGCAGTTTCTCTGGTGACTAAATAACAACCGTTGTTATGAGTGAGTGAATGAAAATGATATTCAGTTGTGAGATTTTTTGTTTATGTCCAAAAGTTTCTATTTTGAGTTTTATCCTTTTTTCTAGAGTTTGGCTTGGTAGAGTTTGGTACATTTGTTTAGAGTTCTAGGAGTTTTTAATTTTATTGACTAGAGAATACTAGAGAAACCTGCAAAACAATGTATTCATGAGTAATTATAGAGAAAACGCATATCAAGTGAAGGCAACATGTTTTAGGTGAAAAGTCTGGACTGCTGGCTGTCAAGCCTCAACTTTGATGAAAATAGACGTCTGCTTCAAAAACCCGACTCCATAGAAGTGAGTTTGTGTCTGCATGTGGAGCAGGGTCTGATGGTAATCTAGTGTATGAAAGAATAAATAGACGGCTATTTTCAGGACTAATCTCAGCATCTGCCTCAAAGGGACTCTTTGTCTATCTCCCTCTCTCTCTCTAACTCACACACACACACACACACACGCTCACACACATCAAGTCTACTCTCTCCAGTGAAGAGGAGCCCATTGTGTGAGATGAGAGTTGGATTGGATGGCTCCCTGGGGAGCTGCTCTCCATTAGCTAAGGTGATCTAACAGGTAATCAGCAGATAATTAAAAGGCTTCACTTGTCTGATGGGAGGGGCTGAGGGAATCTTAGTTTTATGTGTGTGTGGGTGTGTGAGTGTGTGTGTTATATTTAAGGGGTTGTTTGCACACACACATGAACTTTTGTCTGTGTACCTGAGTCTGTGCTGTCATTTTTGAATGTCACCAGGGCAGGAGGCTCGGGGACGCTTCATGGTACGACGGGACATGAATCACTTTAATAGACACCCATCCCTTCTGGAAACGTGCCTATCAACGGATATTAAAAGGGAAACTCCAGGTTAAGCTAGCTAAAATATCTGCCCATATACTGATATGGGGAACAGCCTATAGGCTACTGTGTTGCTTCCTCAAACTGATATATTAAAACCCATTTCACCATTAAAAGGATACCGGTGTCCTCATGCAAACATTGGAGAACATGTAACTGTTTTGATGGTGACAGTTAAGGGGTTAAATAAAAATTATTTTCAAAAGAAATGAAGGAAAGTTTTTTTTTCTCTTTGCTGGGTGAAGGGTAACCTTCCATTATTTGATTGCCATATTTGACTAAAAACTGCTTTCTAAAGTCCTGACGTGCTTGTTGGGGTACTTAGTGTCAACCTAAATATCCTGTAGGATTAGTTGATCAGTTTTTTTTAACTTTCAGAGGTGGTTAGAGAACCCAAAAATAAGTAAGAGTAATTCTGTACTTAAGCATAAGACCTAGATCAGTGGTGCCCAAAGTGGGACCTGGAGGCCCGGCATCCTGCATGTTTTAGTTCTCTCCCTGGTTTAGCGCACCTGGATCCAATGATGGCCTAAGAAGAACATTGGCCTGCTGAAAAGGTTGTTACTTCCACAAGGGAGGAAACTAAAACATGCAGGATAAATAAATAACACAAACACTAGAAAATAACTTGGATGAAAGAAACATGATGAAGAGACACAAGGAGAAAACGTAGAACAGATCTAATACAAACTGACGAACAAAGAAATTAAAAACAACCATAAGGGCTAGATATAGAAATAAACCTAACTAGAAATCACTAAAGTATAGAGTAGACTCAGACACTAAAATGTAACTAGACATAGAATAACCAGGTAGCTGGGAACACTACGAGGGTGTTGAAATAAAAAAAAAAGATCCAACAAGATCCCAGTAACAAGTAAAGCAAAAATTTAACTAAAATAAAATGAAAAGCAAAACCAAAACACACAAAACTTGAGATGTTGCTTAATTCTGCTTTAAGCTTTGTTCAATTCCAGTTTGTGATTATTTACCATTTCCAACAGGTGACATGGAAAAATTACAGAAGCTTTTCACACTAGACCACAGAAACCTGGTGCACTCCCAGCTGTTCACACTCATTTTTGGCTGCAACGGTTTCTGACAGAGAGGACTGTGATAACGGGTCAATGTCTATTTTCTGCCAGACTTAAAGCTTCACTGTGTTGTCAAAATTACCCCCAGCCCCATTGTCTGAAAGGAAGCACAATAAAAGCAGAAAAATAAAAAAAGATGTGTGTGTTTCGTTTGTGTGCGTGCACGCTTGTCTCTTTGTGACATGTACATGAGCCAGAAACTAGTGGAAACAAATCAATATTTGACAATGAATTTGATTTGAGGGTTTTGTTGTGAATGTCTAGACCAGTGATCCCCAAACTACAATACCAGTGAGTATTCATATTTTTTTTCATAAATTCATATATATTGTATTTTCCGGTTTACATGTGTATTTTTCTTCCACCACCAGGGGGCTCTTTAGCAGGAAATGTGTCCTATAAACTGTGGGTGTTTTGATGGCGCATTGCTGCCATCTGTTGGACTTTTAGGGAACTGCTTGACTTTTATGTTATTTAATCAGTACGTTGGTTGTTTGCTAGCGGTAGAGCAGATGAACACACGTGTTTGTTATGAACGGTCGAATTCTTCTAAGCAATGCCTGTAAGAAAGTAGCAGCTTATACTTCAAAACGAGCCTTTATGTTAACATATGAGGAATATGTTAAAGTTACTTTCCCTCAATGGAATATATACTAGTCAGTCCCAGTGACCGTTTCACTAACGACTTTCTGGGTAAAAATCAATCGAGTAACGCGCGGCGCACCCGCATTTAAACTCACATATTTTCTGTAAAAAACAAGCTAAAGAAATGCTGAGCAATCAGAGGAAAAAGGAATGTTTAACATTTTTTGTGGGTTGCAGGACAATAAGGACAATCTGGACGGCAAGGATTTTTTTCAACTATTAAACTCTACTGATATTGCAGGAGGATGAAAGAACCAGTTCTGAACTAGTTCTGCCATCCCTTTAGTAAAGGTGTTAAATATATTTCACAAATTGCTAAAGTTAGTTTTGCATTTTACTGCAGTCCCGTTAATTTGTGAGTATTATAACATACATAGAACTTAAAACTAAATTGGTCACCTAAGGAAAAGCAGAATAGATGCTATGGATATTTCAAATAAATTATAGTGAAAGAATGGTGGAATCAAAACTAAATACAATTGAATCATTTGGTTGGATATTAAAAAGTAATATGTTAATCAAGTAATATTATCCCTTCTCTCTGATTCAACATGAAATTTTCACAGCTTCATTGTTCTGCAATCAACTATGTATGTAGTGATTAATGTTCTCTCTGACTTATTTATCTGATGCCCCTTTTGAAGATTTGCCACCCGATCATGATGGAGGGGTTTCAGTTCTGTTTGGACTCTGAGGATGGATCAAATTAAGAGCAACAATTTCAATGAATGGCTAATCACAGTAAGAGATGAGTACCCTCCAGGAGCCAGACCTGGAAAAAATGTTACATCTTCAGTAATAAAATGTAGCTACATAAATCAAAGGATACATTTGTAAAACAACATCCAGAAGAAAGCATTCAACAAGTTTTGAATTCTGCAGTTCTTTGCTTTCAGAAAGCGGGAACTATGTTAAAACGGGTGGGAACTATGTTAAAACTTTTATCAGTTCCTCATGTCTTCATAATAAAAACACAGAGCAGGAAGCTGAAATCAGAGACATACTGTACTTAAATAGAAGGCACAGCAAAGTTTGGTACAAAACAAGAGGACATGCAGTGTGTTTAGCATGCAGAGGATGTGAGCAAAGGCAATCAGAAAGAAGGTTTTAAAACATACTAAGATGTGCTCATTACATCCATGGGTGGGAGCTGCGAGCATGGTCAGTGATCACCAAATGTGTGCATGTTTCTGGATTTGCAAGCATGCCCTCCCTGTGCTCCTCAACATGTATCCATGGGGTATGAATGTGTTTGCTGATATGCATTTGCTTATGTTTATGTGCACACACATAGTTTGGCTGTTTTCAGTGTGTTTGTATGGACACAGTTGGCAGAGAGGTGGGGGTTAAGCTGGTGCTGAGGCTCCTGTAATGAGTAAGCGTTGGGTGGCCGGTGCTAAGATAAATGGCGGGGGCCCGCCACTAGTGCAGCAGTCAGCAGGATGCACCGGGGCCAGAGGCTTGTTTGTGCCAAATGGAGCTCACAGAATATCAAAGGCCAGCCATCCAGAAGACGCAAGCGTCTGACAAATTTTAAATTAACCAGAAAGAAAAAGGAGGAGGGGGTTAAAGGGTGAGAGGGGGTTGGGGGTGTGGAAAGAAAGAGAAGAGAGTGCAATAGTGAAAGGAGAGAAAGAAAGATCAAACTTTGGAAATATAGAGAATAAAGAAGGAATGAAGGGGAATAAATCATGAAAAGTCATAAGGCGATATTCATATTTCGTTCAAACCTGTCCTCCACTCCTTCATTCTATCGGAATAATAACAACGTTGCCATGTTTCAGCTGTTATTATCTCAATGGTATAAATGGTACAATCAGTAAAAATGGAGGGCAGGTGTCACAATGTCAACATGTTCCCCTTCTCCTGCATGTCACTAACTACTGTTTAGTGAAAGCTGTTGCTGCGCTTTAGTATCAGAAAACTAGAGAAAAATCAGTGGTCAGATTCAGATTCAGGTTCAGATTTCTGACAGATATATATATATATATACCACAGCAATTATTTATTAATAAAACATTAAGCCTAAAACATACTACAACAACAAACTAAATGTTCTGTTCTGTGTGCAAAATTCATAAATGTTTTTTGGTGTTAAATCCTAAAACATGGCATTGTTGTCAGTTGCTATGGCAACGAGTTTGCGTAGCTTGGCGATAACAGATCACTTTGCTGTGGAAAATAGCACGAAATTAATACCTACATTTTTGAGTTTCACTGAGTTAACGCGGCTATAGATGACATGTAAAAGATTAGTCTTTTTGCCCCACAGCGTTGTGCGCATGCGCGAAATTTCCGTAGGTCCAATAACATGGATGGTGTCTAAGTCACAAGTCAGTGCCTCACCAGCAATGAACCTCACCGCACGTCACTGAGATATATATATATATATATATATATATATCTGTTGACAAATTTAATCTCAGGTCTGGAGTCACAGAACTGCTTGGTTTGTTTTCGGGGTTCATTTTCTGCACAGTGCTGGTACTTAAACTAACAGGTTTGGTATAGAAACCAGACAAAATATTTTAGGTCAAACTAGGATTGTGGCTAACTGTTTAATTACACTGCTTCAATATTTTTAATCTGCACAATAGGTAACATGTAGCGTGTGTCAATTTTTATGAATCACACATCCATGCTTGTATCGACGGTGAAGGTGGTGACATTTGAAGCCTTGCAATCGCGCTCAAACTTGTGAGTGTTTCCCCATAACATTTTCTTGTGTTAAGAATTTATTGCTTGCTTGTGTGTTTGCAATTTATTTGAGAATCTTTTTTGGCATGGACTGAATAGTGGGGGTGGGGCGCAGGGTACGGGGGCAGGGTGCTCCAAGAACGAGCTCTGGGGAATTAGGAAGCACTTTGTATGAGCAAGCGTTTAGGCACCCCAAATGGCTGCCACAGAAGATTCAACGATTCAAATAAATGAAAGACTCAAACTAATACTCCATGTATGTTTTTGATTAACTTAAAAGTTACATAATACCCCCCTGCCTCCTTTATGATTTAATAGCGTGTCTAATTCTGAAGTATCCATATATCCACCCATCAATTATATAAAGCTGTTAATGCATCAAGGATTGTGGGGTCCTGATGCTTATAGCTGTTGTGCAACCTAGCCAGCTCACCAGTCCATGACAGGGCTACACAGAGATATGCAGGACTAACAATCTCACACACACACACGCACACCTACACACTCACATGTCTGGTGTGTATCAGACATGCTTGTTTTTGGGTTGAATAGAGAACATGAAAAAAATCTGCAGTAGACCGGGATTCAGACCTCCTGTTGCTGCAAGACGACAGTGCTAGAAAACTCCACAGCCACATATTTCTTTCCATTATTCTCTTTTCATTTCCATTTTTACGGTGTTGTTGCTCTGGCATTTACAGGAAGCACTAATTAAAGTTTCAACATTTGCCCTTATGGACTGAAGAATTCATAGAAAACTGTGAAACAATGTTTTTGTTGTTACCATTAACACAGACAAGCATTTCACTCCTTAATGCTTTCAACAGGCTTCTGTGTAACATCCATTATATTAAAATATACAACTGTATTCACCATTTTAAAGATTCACTAAATCCAATTTCTAATAATTTCAAATTGCAAATAGATTTTAAAATGGGATTTTTAAATGTATTTACATGCCAGAGAGCATGCATGTAGCTCTCTTCCAGCAGCACACAGCAACAACAACACACCACTTCAGCTATTATCTTTGAGTCTTTACTCATTTCATTCCAGGTCTCAGTGTTTGTTCCCACCCCATCCTCCTTCTGCTGCTGTCTAAATCAGACTGTGCCTCCCCCACATCCCCAGTAAAAGAGTTTTCTTTTACTAATGTCAATTTACAGCCTAGCAAGAGCTCCCTCTAATCTTTTCCCACTCATTACACACAATTTCCAGTGCGTTCTGCTAGGATCCTGATTGGTTCCTTGCTGTGTGTGCAGCGAGGGGTGCTGTGATTGTTTATTATTTATTTGTTTATTTATTTACACCGGTGCCCCAACTCTTTTTCTCCCCCCTCTACTTTCCGGCTTTTCAGTTTCTTCACCCACTTGCATTTCAGTCCCACAGTCCCTAGTCTGCATTTTCTATGAATAATCAAAGTAGTGCTGAAGCATGTGGCTCTGCTCTCACTGCATCCATTTCTCCAGAGCAGAGACCTACTGGCTTCTGAAGGACATATTTCATATGAGGTGGACTTTTTTAACATCCAGTCACAACTTAAGAATTTATGTTTATGAACAAATTAATATTCTTCATATCACTACATATTCATCATCTGAAAATCAAATGAGAAAGTAATAGAAGTGCCTTTCAAAAGGGTTAGGAAGGAAACTGTTAAGTGAGGCAGGATGCAGAAAAGCTCAAACTGAGTAGAAACACAATTCTTAATTTGAAATGAAGCCTAGGCATAAATTCAAACTGGAAGAAGCTTCAGCCTCGTCTGCATCATCCAGTCAGGCTGTCATGCACGTCTACCAGAGCCTATCAGCATCAGAATGTATGGCCTCCACCACCAATGTCCGGGCTCCAGGGAGGAAACGTCCTTAATCCTTATTCTAAACTGATCATCAAAGCTTATTGCAATTTACAGAGTTGAGGTCCAAGTGCCAAAACCTTAATTCATTCGTGTCAAATAAAACTTTGTAATTGCATCTTTTTCTTTGTGAGTCGTTGTGAGTCACTCCAGGTTGAATTTCTAAAATGTATATAAAAACAGAAGAACAATATTCTCCCGAGCTAACACTCCTGCTTTGTCTTAATATGTTTTGGGAGAAATTTCTATCAGATACAAAGTTCTAGGTTGAATGGGTATTATTTTGAATCTAAATCTGACTCAGACGGACGGGCAGAGACAGACAAATTTAAGACAGTGTTTTCTTATTAAATATATTTTAAAAACAGCTACAAACCTACCAAAACATAGACAACTGAGGACGACACACAGAACAAAGAGACCTTAGCCTCAGAAAATCTATTAGCTGTGCACTCTACAGTTCTGCTATGACAGCAGTTGTTGAAAAAAGCCGTAAGAAGTCTTCCTGGCAGTTTAATACAGGCCACAAAAAAAAACAATGTATTTGGAGGAAAGCAAAAACTGATTGGGGGGACACTTTTCTTCAGCAAGGACAAAGAGGCTGGTCGGACCTGAAGGTGGATGAAGATAAATACAGGCAATCCTGGAAGAAATCCTGTTAGAGGCTGCAAGAGACGAGACTGGCAACGAGTCTCACCTTTCAGCTGAGCAACGAGCCCAGACACACAGAGGAAGCCACAATAGAAGGATTAGCTCAAACCCTTGTATGAGAACAATGATCTCAGAGACAACAGCAGATCTACTGCTGGAAGGGCCAGTCAGACTCAAGACCTAAATCAAATGTAGAATTTGTGGCAAGACTGGAAAATCACTGCCATCTGTCAAATCTGATTAAATGTAAGTAATTTAAACAAATCTCTATATACGGTGGCCTCAGAGGGTCAGGATAAGGGACGCACCATTTTTAAAAAAAAAACTATTTAAAAATCATACTTGTGAATGCAATGTGTCAAAATATAGAACATCCAAGAAAATGAATACTTTTGCAAGGCTCAGTTATAAAACAAACGTGATTAGGAAAATCTGAATCAAAACAAAACTTATTGATTAATCTTTAAATTTCAGGGGTATTTTTTATAATTTTGTAGCTACGGTCATATTTATACCAACATGTATTGCATTTTTAGATTTTTTAAAATTTGTTACAACTCAAAAATGAAATGAACGCAAATTTCAGTTCAGTAGTGTTTTGTTTTTTTTTTACAGTAATTCTGACTCTGACCAAAAGTCACGTAAACAAACGTGACATACAAACAAGCAGTTCCAGTTCATATCTAATTTATTCCATAAATAACCAGCTATAAAACCGTTCTGACATTAGGTTTCTTAACTTGAACAGTTATCCACTTATAAACCAATTTCAAGCAATTATATGCAATAGATTTTAAGACATATTGTAGATGATGACATTTGAGACAGGCAGTTCAATGAGTCATCTGCTGGACGAGTGTTTTAAAGCTGTTTATCTGGTTTTCTGTTCATTTGAACCTCCCATTTTATTTTGTGCACTAATTTCTTGTCTTGTTTCAGATCACATGAGATTCTTTCCTACAGTCAGCCTCTGCTACACCCTCATGTCATCGACCTGTCTCTCACTGACTTCCTTTGGTTGTTTTTCTGTGCAGTGTCCCTTTACCAGTTCATCTTCATCCCTTGTGTTAAGCGTTCCAACCTTAAACCTAAGTTTTATATTTTTGACCCAGTTTGTGATTTGTACTTGCAGAGGCTGGTCCAACTTCAGCTTCCATTGGATTTATGTGTGCTGACTTTGAAGGACTATGCCATTGTGTTGAGTCTTTTGTATTTGAGTCATGTTTCATGTTCTTTATAGCATATATGTTTAAGTCATGAAAGTCCACCAACATTCGTTTCTAAAGTTTTATTAATCAGAATATATAAAATGATATGAACATCATCTGATCTTTACAAGCTTTTAAAATGATTCAAATCTAATCTTTTGTACAAAAACACATGGATTATGCACTGTAAACTAAACAACGATACAGAAAAACTGTAAAGGTCATTTGTGGAAAAATGAAGTATGTGGCTTGATGGTTTGTAGAATCAGCTTCACTGCTACGGAGGACTTTTTGTCTACTGTGCAACAATTCATAAGTTCATCAAAGTTTAAAAATATTTATATGCAAACTCATAAGGCCCTATGTAAAACTGTCCGATTCACTTGACATTTGGACTTTGACTAACCATCTGCAGTTGAATGACTCATGTTTCAGGTGGCTCCACATTCAACTTTAAATGGAGGGAAATGTATGTTACCTTCACCCAGCAAATGTTTTAGTAGCAAAAAGGAAATTGTTTCTAAAATCTTGTAGGCCACTCAGATGTTGCCATGACAATCTAAACTCCGTTGGGGTTTGGTAAACCTGAACATTTAAATGAAAACATCTAGAGTAAATAATTATTGACTTAAGAAAACCGAGGTTTGTGCCTTTTTAAGTTAATTCTTCCATCCATTTTCTAACACCCTTGTCCCTTATTGGGGTCAGGAGAGGTGCTGGTGCCCATCTCCAGCCAACGTTCCGCCAGTCGCCAGTCTGTCGCAGGGCAACACAGAGACACACAACCATGCACACACACACTCATTCACACCTAGGGACAATTTGGAGAGGCCAGTCAACCTGACAGTCATGTTTTTGGACTGTGGGAGGAAACCAGAGTACCCAGAGAAAACCCACCATGCACAGGGAGAACATGCAAACTCCATGTAGAAAGACCGGGGCCGGGAATCGAACCCAGAACCTTCTTGTTGCAAGGCAACAGCTCTACCAACTGTGCCACTGTGCAGCTCAAGTTAATTCTTCCTTCCTTTTTATTTATTATTTATTTGATATTGACAGAACAAATGCTGATTCTCACGAGCCAAATACAGCAGAACAAATGACAACAAGCCAAGTCTGGACTGACAGCTTCTATGCATACCATACCTGCTATCTTGCTGCTGTGCATCAGTTCCAATAGTGTCAGCATTGATGCACAGTGGTCCATGACTATCAGCCACAGGACAAACAAAATTAATTAAAGTGCCATCATAACTGATACCTCGCTGTCACCTGGTGCAGAGAGCTAGAAAAGGTTTCAGGAGATGATGTGCTGTCCTGTGAGCTGAAATCACCTACTCTAATATGCACCCTCCTAATCATGCACACGGAACAATCAAACTCCAAGGTTGAATTTAATGTTTAATTCTTAAATTATATGTTTTAGTCTGAGACTAACTAAATAATCTGCAAGAACCTTATTGGATAATAGGAAAATCTGTTATTGTTCCACTGATTGCAAAGAGCTGTTTCGAGAAAATATTGTTGAAACCCAGATAAGAAGCCAGAGACTCCACCGTCTAAATGAAGGGTTTGTGTGTGTGCACTGTCCATCAGACTAAACCGAGCCTTTGTCAGTTCACAACTGACCAGCGTAAAAAAATCATTACATCTTCAATTCCAGTCACGTCATCAAAAAGCCTTCAGCAGCAGTCATTGCTGCCGAACACACCCAGTGCCCGGCTACCGCCTAAATGGACAAGAGAAAGGGAAGGGGATGGACAGATTGGAAAAAGAAAGAGTGGTATAGGCAAAACAACAAGCTCATTTTATATCAGCACCAAGATTACAACTGCTGAAGGCTGAGGTGCAAAGAGTTGTGGGTAATTGTCATGTTTTTCATTAGCGTTTAGATGAGGATCTGGAGATGAGGGAGGAAATGGCCTCATCATCATCGCTCTGTGACTGTGTGTGTTTGTGGAGCCAGGCCTGAACGTCGGCAGATCACACCCTTGATCACAGCTGTCCTCGCTCAATACAAAGGGAACAAATTGTTCCTTCTCTCTCTTCAACGGGCGACTTGCTATATTCCACTATTACCTTGCAACACTGAAAGAGACAAGCCGGCGTAAATGACGAGCCAGAAGATTGCAGGAAGAACACGAGATCGAGGGGAAAGAGGGGACAGAACATGATGGTGGGGCGGGTGGTTTTAGGCTTAGCTGTGTGGGAGTGGAAGACCAGAAATAAGACAGGAGATGAGGAAAGAAAATGAAAAGAAATGTCTGCCAAAATTGTGATGAGATACCACAATTGCACGGCTGGGATGAGGACGGAAAATTAGAGCAGAGGAAATTTGAAAAGACGCACAGATAGGAAAAAGGGGGAGGGAGGAGACAGGTGGCGTGGGAGGGGGCGTTGTGAAGCATGCTGTACTGAAAGACGTATTAAGGTTTTGTTTTTAACTTTACAGGACACACAGTCCAACCCACAAGACATGCTCTTTATTAATTTTGCCTCAGATTAATACTGCACTCCTCTGATGTAGTGTCATCACACTGCAGGTGGATTTACCTTGTCCTCAAATAAGCAGCAAGGACTTTGCCACCATGCATAAACTCCTTCATTTTCTCAATTTAAAAAGCTCAAACAAACTTTCACCAAGTCCAAGTGGATTATTCATGCCAGCTTTGACTTGCCAATTAGCTGCTGCGGCAGTATCAAGATGAACATGACCATCCTAGCTTCGCACTGCAGACGGATTACGTGACACCCCTCATACATGAAGGAAAGACACAGAATAAGAAAAAGTAAAAAAAAGAGTCTTTGTTATTTTGCATTTTTCTAGTCATCTAAAGTCATTTAGAAAACGTTGCTGCTCATATGTTTTGTCTTTCAGGGTAAATGTTTGGGGTCGTCCACGAATAACTTTTTCTTCTTCCATTTTGTGTCTGGTCATTTATTGTTAATCACATCACGCAGATTACTTTTAAAAGATTTCAATAGCACTTGATGTGCTATTCAAATGTGATGGTCAATCTTCTGGTTTTATTGTGTGACCACAGATTATAGATTTATTTAAACAAGCCAACAAGTAATTGTCTAATTTTGAAAGGTAATTGACCACAAAGGACACTTTTGAATTTGTTGCTCAAATGCTCTTTTACAAACATCTTAAGGCTTCAGGCAGATTTTTGTTGTCCCAGATTTTTATGAAAGGACCAATGAGGAGAGGGGGCTGAGGTCAGCCTGCCTCTGTTCTGCCTTTGTTTGGTTTATACTCGTCTCCTGTACATTCCACATGGAAAATAGATGTTTGAAATCTGTATGGCACTGTCTGCAGCATTTACACCATATGGATCATCTCCTCTGAAGTCCACATTCTGTTCGACTGTAGGGGGCAGTGTAAGTATGGTGTTTTTTATGGGTGGAATCATGAATTTGTCTGTCTTTGTGAACCTCCACCAAGAGGAGCTCTTGCTTGTCCGCCAGGATTTTCCACGTGGAACTGTGAGCATAGTTAAAAAATTTCAGAGATGCTCGATGTGGAGAATTTAGTGTATGCTAAAGGAATGTTGTTGTGTGCACGTATCAAGCGTAAATCAGGTTTAAACCAGTTAATCCCAGCTGACTTGAACAAATACAAGCTAGTTGAGGGAGTGAGGGAGTGATGCAGTGACGACGTCTGGCGTGTGCATCCAGCCAGGCGCAGGATTCAAATGCGTACCCAACACCCGGAAATCATTTCTGAGAAAATGATATGAGAGAAGAAATTGAGATGTGTTGTACATTTTAAACTGGAAGTATTTGTTTGAGCCAACAGCAAGCTTTCTGTGCTAAGTTCTGATTCTTTTGAATACAATGTTATGAAGAGATTTCCAGCTTTAGTGTATCGTCACTGTAAGCCATTTCTGAAAGCTCATTGCTGTGCATAATATTTCTGTCTCCGCAGAAATGTTTGAGGTTAAAGTCAAAATCCTGTCAACGGGAAAATAAAAACTACACATCAAGGTCCACTGGAACAAAAACAAATCTCCAGAATGTGAACTAGTCAAAGTTCTCCTATTTGCTCATAAGTGAGTTAGTGATGTGGAAGGTTTAGTGTTTCAGACTGATTGTTAGAGTTCTCTCTGAGTCAAATACTTCCCTGTAATTTCTCATGTTTCATGTTTTGCCCAGAACAGTAATACAGTTTGGATAAAAGTAGGGTTTTTCTACAGTATCGTACAGGTAGAATTATTCCTTCATGAGAAAAGGATCAGTTTTTAAATTATTCAAATGTTTTTCCAGACTTGCACAATTTAGATGAAATAGAAAGGGTATTTGATCTGATCATGGTTCTCTGGAGGTAACCCTGCTTTCTCGAACTCAACAAAAACATGACTCATAGGTAATTTGGTTACTATAATATTTCCCTCAGGTATGAATGTGTGTCCATGTTTGCGTCTCTCTGTTGCCCTCTGATGGACTGGCGATATAAAGAATCGAAGCCATGCACATCTTCTTTCTGAAGATTTAAAATAGTTAAACTACAGTGGAACAAATGGTAAATGTATTTATTAGTCATCCCACGATTGTTGAACTATTTTAGTAGTTAACTCATTTAGCTAATGCATTTAAATTTGTATAATTGAATACCACTTAAATGTGTATACATCTGTCACTTTAAAATGCATCGTATGACTAATTGCCATTTCTCTCTAATATTTTTAGTTTTATAAGGATCCTGCTCCGTCTGTGTAGAAGATGTGTACTTTCAGCCCAGAGGACAGCTTATGAGGATAAGGCATCAAACTGGGGACCACAAAAAGTCCTTATCAGCATTTTTTCTCCCCCTGTGTTAGCCCTCTTTCTCTCCATCTCCTGATCCCGCTGCAGTGTTAGCACAACAGCTTCAGAGGTTACCACTCAATTAAGCTTGGCTCTTCATTTATGGCCATGACAAAGACGACCCTTCTCTTCTGTCTCTCTTCTTCCCCTCTCTCTGGCTCGCTCCTCCAACCAAACTTGTAATTACAGTGTTGGACAGCACGCTGCACAGTGACCCAGTGTAAAATATGACTATCCATTTGGCCCTTATCCCTTCATCGCTGTTCCTCCTCCTCCAATTGGACCGGTGGCTGCTGCTCACCCCCTGCACCATCCCATCACTGCTGGCCATTTCACCCTCGCTTCACCTCACCCCTCTCAGCTGCCACGCGGCGAAGCGTCAGGATGAGGAATATGGCTAAGCACTATCTCCTTGTAATGAATTACATTCTCTTTTAACCCCGGACAGATATCTACTTGAACTTACTGCTGCAAATCATCTGTTTTTCTTTTTTTTGTCTGCTGTTTCATACTCTGGCCTAAATCCTGATGACCACCTCACTTTAAAACCACATTCACTAAATTAAAATATAGAGTAAGTCTATTCAAAAGTTGCTGGTGCAAGCGTTTGTGTAATGGGTTGATTGATAGGTACAGATTGTGCTGAAAGGGGATGCAAGGATATACAGTATGTACATTTATAAGTGTGTGTATAGAGATAAGCAGAGGTGTAATCTGAGCAGATAGTCTAAAGTTTGGCACCTTGTAAGTAGCATCACTGGGAGATGAACCAGTATGAAGCAGTTTATCCTTTGAGTTTTGCTGTTTTAACAATGGGAGTCAGGG
Source organism: Poecilia reticulata (assembly GCF_904066995.2). Classification (NCBI taxonomy): domain Eukaryota; kingdom Metazoa; phylum Chordata; class Actinopteri; order Cyprinodontiformes; family Poeciliidae; genus Poecilia; species Poecilia reticulata. The sequence continues at coordinate 2,373,930 of NC_088842.1, forward strand.
AATATTACACATCAACTGTCTCCTTCTGGTTGCATTTAGAAAGTTACAATTTTTGGCTAGATTTAAGAAACAATCTTGATTAAAGGCAGCACACAAACCCATTCAATAAATTAGAATATTCCTGAAAAGCCCATTTATTTTCGTAACTTTATCACTATTTGAAAAGCATTATATAGATGGTGTTTGAAATCCTTTATTTCTGCTAATTATGATGCTTCTACTAACAGCTAATTCAAACATTACATTTATGTTTAAAGTACTACATCACTATTAAAGAAAGATATGCGAGTTAATAAAAAGTATTAAGTTGTTATTTTCAGAAGGTACATTTAATCTGACAAACAAGACTCACTCGGACATATACCTTAATTTATTGAATATGACTGTGATATGTGATATGATAATGACAGTAACAACTTCCTTGTTGTTAATAATGTGCATTATTTATGTGTAATCACAAAAGTACTACTATATTTCTTTGGTGGTTAGTTTAAGCTCAAACTTGTAAATTAGGGTAACAAATGGAAACACAACACAAAGGAGGGTAAAATATGATCCGTCCATCCATCCATTTTCTTCCGCTTATCCGGGGTCGGGTCGCGGGGGCAGCAGCTTCAGAAGGGAGGCCCAGACTTCCCTCTCCCCAGCCACTTCTTCCAGCTCCTTCAGGGGAGCCCCAAGGCGTTCCCAGGCCAGCGAGAGACTAGTCTTCCAGCGTGTCCTGGTCCCCGAGGCTCCTCCCGGTGGGACGTGCCGGAACACCTCACCAGGGAGGCGTCCAGGAGGCATCTACCAGATGCCGAGCCACCTCAACTGGCTCCTCTCGACGTGGAGGAGCAGCGGCTCTACTCTGAGTCCTCCCGTATGACCGAGCTTCTCACCCTATCTCTAAGAGAGCCAGCCACCCTGCGGAGGAACCATTTCGGCCGCTTGTACCCGTGACCTCGTTCTTTCGGTCATGACCCAAAGCTATGCCTAGATGAGGGTGGGAACGTAGATCGACGGTAAATCGAGAGTTCGCTTTTTGGCTCAGTTTCTCTTCACCACGACGGACCGGTACAGCGCCCGCTTCACAGTAGACGCTGTCCAATCGCTGTCGATTTCCCGTTCCCTTTTCCCTCATTTGTGAAAGATCCCCAGATACTTAACTCCTCCACTTGAGGCAGACCCCCTGACCCAGGGAAGGCACTCTACCCTTTTCGGCTCAGACCATGGCTCGGATTTGGAGGCACTGCTCATCCGGCCGCTTCCACTCGGCTGCGAACCGCTCCAGTCAGAGCTGCAGATCACGATCTGATGAAGCCAACAGGACACATCATCCGCAAAAGCGAGTGTGATCTAAGGCAACCAAAACGGTCCCCTCAACTCGGCTGCGCCTAGAATTCTGTCCATATGAGTATGACAGATCGGTGACAAGGGCAGCCTTGCGGAGTCCAACTCTACCGGACGAGCCCGATCACTGCGGCCATGCGGACCAGACTCTGACACCGGTCATACAGGGACCTGACAGCCCGTATCAAAGGGCCCGGTACCCATACTCCCGGAGTGCCCTCCACAGGGCTCCCGAGGACGGTCGACGCCTTCTCCGTCCACAACACATGTAGACTGGTTGGGCGAACTCCATGCACCCTCCAGGACCCTGCTGAGGGTGTAGAGTGCAGGTTCAAACCAGGATGAAAACCACACTGCTCTTCCTGAATCCGAGGTTCGACTATCCGACGGACCATATTTTACTATCATATTACTACCATATTTTACTATCCATATTTTACCCTGGAGAGAAGGGTATGATTCTGATTAAAGCACTATTTTAGTGAAATGTGTATTATGAATGCATGTGTATTATTTTAAAGCCATGTGAATATATGCCACTCTGCACTTGTTCCTATGATGTAAAGCTTGTTCAACTGGCTTGTTGCTGAAATGTGCTGTCCAATAAAACTTGACTTGACTTTTAATCTGAATGTTTGATTTATAATATGATTGAGAAATACAACACCTGATTCACTGAGCTGGCTTTAGCCAAGAAAATCAGATCCTCATTAAACAACAAGAGCAGACAGACTGTGTACTAAAGACAGAGCAGAAAGAGGGAGATGTTTCTACCAAACTACGTTTAGAGAAGATCCTAAGTAGTAAAGGAATATTTAAATGAAAACAAAAATCTCTTCAATTATATTTGTTCAACGTTTTATGATAACACTGAGCAAGTTATAAATAATGAATAAATTCAATTAAATATTTATGTATTATAATATAAACAACAGAAGGTAAAAAGTATTATGTGTCTTATTTCTATGCTTCGTCTCAGTTATTTCAGCTTCAGATCTTCTGTACCCTTTGCACTGTTTAGAAGGTTTATCCATAGAGCCGACGCTGTCTTGTCTTTAAACACGATGGCTAAAACGGTGCTTATATCTGGCGGCTGCTGGATGTTCAAAAGGGTCTTAAAAATTTAATTACTAAGTGACGTCTGATTACTCCAAATTATATGTACATTCAATTACAATTATACGTGTCAGTTTATATTTGAACTTTGTGAACTATGTTAAAACACTTTTTTTCCTCAAGGCTTAGTAGAACACCTAAAGTTCATTTTTAGAACCAGGTTTTGGACAAAGATTTTTATTAGATTCTGAATTCAGCTTTAGATAATACTCCCCAGTAGCACAGCCTTCTTTAAGGCTCCTTACATCACCAAAGTGAATAAACCTATTATTTATTTATCCTTTAATGAACAGCAATTAAAAGAGTTTATAGCCAAAAACAGTAATCAATTTGTAGAAACTGTTACATATTGATAACAATATGTAACAGTTGTAAACTGTTTTTTAATTGTTGACAAACACTCTGTAAGGTTTCAATATTATGAGCTGTGAGTTCTTCATAGTTAGAAACAGAAATGCAGGTGACATGCATCCTTTTGAAGCCGGATGCAGAACTGCATGGCTACAGGCAGACGGTCACTAAGGAGACCGGTCGTCTCCCACAAGCATACAATAAGGGATGAGTGTTGCCAACACAGCTGTCCACTGGACATGTTGCTCCATATGCCCTTATCAGTGGGGGAGTGGAGGTGCTCCCAGGCCAGCTAATCAATCACAGAGGCCTCCCAGTTTGCAGAGGTCATCCCAGCGCCACAGGGCAGGGTGCAGAGCACAGAGTACCTGGCCAATAAACTCCATTTTAGCTGAGCTCCGCTGCATTAGCTTGCCATAAGCTTCTTTTTAAGTAAACCGGGTGTTTTCCAAAAGAAAATGTGATCTTAAATGCACTGTGACTTTAAATTAAAATGACTTTCCAAACTCAAGGTGTGTTCATGTGTTCACCAAGGTGTTGTCAACCTAAAGACTTTTACGTTCTCCTCCATAGATGATGTACTTGAGCCTTCAGCATTCTCTAACGCTGCTGTCTCAGGTTTAGTGTTCTCTTTCTTCCTCCAGTCTATAAAAGCAGCTTATTTGTTATGATGTGGTTCCCTCCTAGATGAAGCCACTAAATGAGTTGTTGTTACCAATAAGGTTTCTCTAACATAGCAGTACTTCTGGTCATTTTTAGTGAACCAGGTTCTATTTCTGCTGGAGGTTTCTTCCTGTTAAAGGATAGTTTTCCTCTCCACATGCTCAGTATGAAGGACGGCTTCAAAGCCAGTGACATGAAGCCAGTGATTGTCACTACATGTTGGTCCAGGAGGAGTGAATGCTGCAAGTCAATGACTCAATGGAATCTAGATGACATAGTGTGAACTGGTGATACATAAATAAAATAAACTGAATTGAATTATTCATTAACATTAAATAAACACTCTCAAAAACCTTTTACTCTAAGCCCAGGTAAGATTAGACATACCTATGACTGAGGAAAAAGTTGCCACTTCCTGTTTGTGAATAAATCCTATTGTTGAATGAAATCTTTCTCCAACAATAAGTTGACATTCAGGCTCATCTGCCTGCCACTGCTCTCAGAGTCTCTTCCATCTGGCCTAGCAGGCGTAATAGCTCTACTAATCTCCAAATAATAGGAGCCGGACTGGGAATGTCACCGGGGTACAGTGGCCCCATAGTCCCTCAAAATCAATAGTTTATGCCCCTCAGGGGGATCCATGCTATCCACTGGGATGTCAATACTGTTGATTTGGTATTAAAGAACATTTCATCAACATGTGTGACAGCAAAAGCAAGAAGAATATATGCTCAGGCTCATGAAGGGAGTCCATGGATGTCCAGGCTAGCCTGTGGGTATTTAGGACCCCTGGGGAGCTCAACCCTCAGGTCTGTCAGAAGACATCGTGACAAATTGTGTAATCTGACATCACCACAGTATTGGTTTATGCTTTAGTAGAAAGCAAAATGAAAGTTCCCTGGGTTTGCTCACCATTCTTCACCATTCTTTCTTCCCTAAGGTACATTTATTTGTGCAGCGTTTTTATTTGTTTCATTCATGCAGAAATGTAACTTGACAATACAATCTGATGTTCCAGATCTTATCAGATGTTAAACATTAGATTCAGTCATGTTTTTGTTTTTGTTTTTGTGGCAAGGGTAGGTAGGTCAGTATGGTTAGGACCACCCAGATTTGACCATTATTTCCAGATCTACAGTTCATTACAACATTTTTCACATTTTATCACGTGCCAACCACAAACTTGTGGGGGATTTTATGTAATAGGTCAACACAAAGTAGTGCATAATGAAGCACCTGTATGTGATTTAATATCGGTATAAATCTGAATCTGTGATAGCCTCAGAGGTTAGTTGGTTATGCACCAGAAAGACAGATAAGGCAGCAACTGAAAATTTTAATATTGTAGAAAAACTGCACACTTAGAAAGACAAAAAAAACAAAAACTTACAGGAGTGAAGAAACCTAAAGATGGCTTAATGGAACAATATGTTGATAATCAGTAGCTGACTTTATGTTTGTACTACCTGATACACAAATCAGGTAGTACAAACTGATATGCTGTACTACCTGTACAATGTTTACTGTACAATGTAAGCATTGTACAGTTTTATTTTCAGGTTAATGATCATTAAAGCCTCTAACCTTGTGATTAAACATACCTATGTTATGGCGCCATCTTTGCCATCTGCCTGAAGAACAGTGTAGAAACTTGCTGACTTCCACTTTTTACCAGCAATTTGCTGTGACTGCAACTTTTCCTTACAGAAAATAATGCAATGTTTGTGTCAGTGAAGAGGCAAAAAAGACCTGCATCAGTATTTTGCTTGTTTGTGCCCAGTGGAGGCCACAGGATGCTCAGCGTTCCCACTGTGTCCGCTGCCTTTGTGCCCTGCTGCCCTCCTGCCCAGCCACCACCATCTGTTCCCTGGCACAGCCTTCTGCAAGCCCTGACTCTGATACCCTCACAGCACATCACAAGAGGGAGGAAATGTGTGTTCGCTTGTGTGACTGTCCACACATGTGGCCAAACAGTCAACGCACAGACAAAATGTGAGAGGAGCACAGGAAAAATGAAACATTGTAAAGGAGGTAACTTAAATGATACCACAAATTACATCAGTAACGGTTGTTCCAGAGTTAAACCTAGTCACTACATAACTAACTTACTGCTTTATTCATAGACATATTCAATTAATTAGAATATTACTGAATAGACCATTTGTTTTAGGAATTTTATCACTAAGTTCCTTCAGAAACTTCCACATACAGCTAATAAAAACATGACATTTTAAATTAGAATATTATATAAGCTCAATAAACTATAAAACTGTTTTAAAAACAGAAATGTGGGCTACAGTAAAAAGTATTACTAATACCTGCTTCAAGGTTATTTTCAAAAGGTACTTTTAATCTGACAAACGAGACTCAACGGGACGAATGTTCTAATTTATTCATTATGACAGTAATGGCATTCTGGTCAGGCTAGTGTTACATTCAAAGTACCTTTTGAAAATAACCTTGAAGCAGGTACTAAACATGAATTTCACTAAGATGCATTTCTGTATTAAAATGTTTTGTAATGTAATATTCTAATTCTAAATGTGTTTTTATTAACTGTAAGTCAATATTACCAGAAAGGGAGGCGAGAAATAATCTATTTGTGTGGAATTATTATGGACAATGTTTCACTTAGTGAACTGAGGTAGTGAAATAAATGAACTGCCTGAGTGTGTTTGTTATGAAGAACTAATGTTCAAACACTTTGTGACTGAAGTTGACAAAGAGGCTTAAAACTTTCCATTTTCAGTGATAAATGGTCTGAACTTATATAGTGCTTTTTCCAGTCATTTTGACCAATCAAAGTGCTTTACATTACAGTCACATTCACCCACACACAGATCGGTAGGCAATTTGGGGTTAAGATACACGTCGACATGTGGCAGGAATCGAACCTGCAACCTTCCGCTCACAAGACAACTTTTCTTCCCGCAGAGCCACAGTCACACTGTGATGTGTTGATTATGGCACAATTAACATAATCATTATTACTGTACATAATGGAATTAATGCAACTAGTTTATTTACATAGCACTAATTCATAACAAAATTATGCATCACCAGCTGACATTTGCAGAGGCAATCTAAATAGAACTCTGGGTGCAGGAGTGTGTATGCAGTCCAGCATGCACTGCTTTGATGTGAGTGTGTGTCTGGAGGGAGCGCCAGCTCTGAAGAATGGTGCTGAGGCCACTGAACTCATTTTCCTTTCCCCTGCTACAACCCTTGACCTTTGACCTTCTGGGTCAGAATTCTCCCCCTTTCTTCTGTCTCCATCTATCAGGCGCTCAATCCCAAATGGGGGGCAGCATCTTTTGCAACAAACTCGCCTCTCGTGTCTGGCCTCTTTTGTTTTAACCTCTTTAGCCATCACTCCTGGTTGGGAGGGGGTCGCGATTTGGTTTATGGCCCTGGTGGCTTATGGGTATTGGTGAGAGGAGGTGTGTGGGGGGGGTGGGGGGGGGAGTCAGGGCTACAAATCTCTGACTAGCACCTTAAGCTGTCAGCGTTGCCCTGGGGGCCTTCAGGCGTCAGCCAGCACGGTCACCTTGGATTGGTGGACGAATTAGATGAAGACACACATGCAAACACACACACATACACACGCACGCACACGCGCACACATACACGCACACAGACACACACACACACACACACACACACACACACACACACGCACGCAACAGCTGCACATAACACTGCAAGACAGTAAACAGAGAAGATCTCGCCATTGCAGGTTTTAATTCCAACCTCTGCAAACACAGACATGCATCCACATCAACAGGCAGGCAAACAATCCCCCGTTTCCTCTCTCTCTTTCACACATATCCTCTCACACACAGTGAAATGAAACACACATCTTCTCAGTCTCTAAGAAATGTGATTAATATTCCAGAGGAGCAGAGGAAGGCTGACTTCTGTTTGCTCTGATTGCTGCAGATTTCCCAGAACCTCTCTGTTCTCAGTATGCTTTCAGCTGTGTGGAGTTGTGGCTGTGATTACCAGATCAACATGATTACGTCATGTTTGTCAGTGAAATGGTTCCTTCACCTCCTGGTTGCTTCTACCCATCATCACCCTGCTGTGCTCAGCAGCTCCCCGTGGTGCGACACCACAGTGAGTTGTCCATCAACAGGGTGGAGTTGAGTAAAATGTCCTGGTTTAGTGACGGAGGTGAAGATGGAGAGGGAAGGTGTCAGAGTGTCAGTGGGCTGGTCCAAGGGCCCTCACTGGCCAGGGTCACCACCCACTTTCCCACCCACCCACTCGGTGGCAGCTGTGTTGGAAGTGCATCCTTGACGGGCACAGCGGGGTGCAGTGGTGGGTGATAGCATATGTAAATGTGTGCATGCAAATATATGCATGTGCAGATGTGTGTGGGACACAGGATGTCAGATATTTAAACATTTCCTTCAGGCAGAGCTGCACAGAAGGAGCAACTAAAACATGAGAACCAAGAGGAAATTTATCAGATTGTACATTCAAAAACATCTGTGCTTCCTAGAAAACTACTGAGACTCAACAGACAGTCCTGCTAATTCAGGTCAAAGACACACAGTAAATGTCTTTGACCTACCAAAAGGTCAGTAGCACTGCACTGGACTTATATGAGAACAAGATATTGTTTATTAGAATTTCATCTATCAATAATATTATTTGGTGAAAAAAATTCTTCTTCTCCTCTTTAATTTATCAGCAGTGCATTAGAACAACAATCAGTTCTGAGCAGACCCTCTAGCCACCATCTGGATTGTCCTGTGAAACATATTTCACAGTTTGTATTTGGAAGTTTTTAAGAAAAACTACTCGCACACTGTGTATGCTTCCTTTTCACGTATGACAGTCTGCTTGTATCCACTGAATGAAATCCTCACAATTAGACACTTTCTGTAGAGAGAGATTGTTAATGGTGTTTAAAAGTATTCTAACATAGGGCCTTGTCCCGGTGTGTGTGGACCTTCTCCCTGTCATCAACTATGTTACAGCTGTCATCTTTCTACATGATTTACCAGGTGAGACGGTTTACTTGGTTCATTTATTAGACAACTAAGAATTAAGGTAACAGTGAACAAAATACTGGAAAGATCAAAGTAAAGAAAAAATATTAAATGCTACTGCTGCTACTATAAGATGAAAATATACTAGAAAGATCTTTGGTCAGCATAAACAGGCCTTAGTGAATCCAGTTTTATACTGGTGTAAGCAAAGGCCCATTGGAATGATTTATTAAGGTATAAGGTGTCTGTTTATGATACAAACACTCTGATTCTGTTTGTTTTTCTGGTTCTTTGGTTTTAAACCATTATGAATCAAGCATCTCTAACATGACTGAAATCAATTTTCCTGTTCCAGTGTGTAACTGATGAATTCCCCAATACGCTTCAAAAGTGGCATAAAACGGCCAAAACAGCAAAGGTGAGGAAAGACGATGGAAGGAAGGATGAGCAGCAGCGGTGGAGAGAGAGAGAAGAGCATTTAGAAACAGAAGAGCTCCAGTTAGTTCATTTATTCTTTGACACAGACATGAATCAAAAAACACAATGTTCAGGATTTGCTTCTCTGATGCCTCTACACCTCTTAACAACATAATGAATCTGTGACATCAGTTTAAACTCTGAAAAAGAACTATGAGCAAATATCACAGAAAATCTGAGGAAATTACACAACATATTTAGCTAAGATTAAAAAGAGTATCTTGTATTGAGTGTATTGATTGGGTGAGCTGTATATTGTATACTTTTGTTTCCCTTCCCTTGGCTCTAATAAAAATATGTATATATAAAAAAGAGTTTCTGATGTATACGTTGCTGCAGTAAGAAAGTGACTAAATTTGTTTGGTCTGATTAACTTAACTAAACTTCTCGAAAGTTTAATGAACAAAAATGTTCTGATTAAATCAACCACAAATTGAAGGTGCGGCAAAAAAGAAAGACAAGTAAAACTTTACAGAGAAGAAGATTTCACAGAAAACATTTTATGTCTTAGGCTGACTTTAGGAAACAGTTATGCTGCTGTAATTCCAATAAATGTTCCAACCTTTTTCTGTTCTGATTTGTGTGGCCTGACTTTTGAGGAGGAGCTTCTTCTGATGCTCATCGTTTCCTCGGCTACTGGGCCGGTGTGCTCAGCGGCTCTGTGCCAGCCTGCATAACATTTAGCTTCAAACTTTAACTGTGACACTCAAAAGTCAACACTTTCCTGACAAAATTGCAGATTTTGTATAACAATAATCTGTCTTTCAATGGCAGACAAATATAACTAAAACTAAATTGAAAAAGAAATCACAATTGCTAACCATAATAAAAATAAACAAATGTCACAGCTATTACAGACATAGGATTAAACAGTTGTGTCATTTCAGCAAAATTCTTTTTTTTAATTTCACTTTTGACTTGTGTTTTAGTTAAAACACAATGTTATAGAAAAGTGAGTCCATCCAAACATCCATCTTTGCACAATGTTGAAAGTATCTACAATATGCTGTATACATAAAAAATGTAATGTAAAAAAATTCAATCTTTTAAAAATGTTACTTCTAAATGGATTTTTATTTTGATAACAGATTTGATTTTAGAATGATCCTTTGATGTTCTACAAGACTTCAATCTAATGGCACAAACCACTTCATTTTTATCCAAACATAAGTAAATAAATACAGTTTACATTAATCAGAATATAAAATATAAAGCTAAAACAACTAAACACATTTATTCAACTACATCCTAATCATAAAACCATTTAGATAATTCTAGATATAACTTTCAATTTCATAATTGTCCTGAAATGTTTTTGATGTCTATAAATTAATAATAATAATACTAAAATAGTAACTGTAACTATATTGTGTATATATAATTATAACATTGCATAATTGCAGCATGTCTTTTCTTTGCTCACACACAGTATTCTGTTCTTATTATGATAAACAGCAATGGTTATTATTTTGATACTGTTTCATTCAGGCTTCAGAATTGCAGAAGGTAAAAAAAAAAAAAATTGAAACTGTAACTGTATAGAACTTATATTTGATGTATTTTTTAATTTTTACACATATTCTATTTTACCCATTGCTATTTTACACTAACTCAGCTCAAAGAAGAACCTATTTTGTTGCTCTTAGAGCTTCTGGAAAAAAATTGAAAATATCTGCAGTGGGCTTTAGATGCTCCGTCTCCTTTCTCTCATGTGTTTCTGATCTACTGTGACGTGCTGAGCCATTTTATCAGCCTCAAACTTCCATAAATCTTCTTCTTCACCACAGAGATATCTGGAGTCCACCATATTCCCAGCAATGTTTGACAAACTGCCAGCAAGACTGGCATGCTGGTGGTGCACAGCAGCGCAATACTGATGTGTCATCTAATTTCACATCACACTGTGCAACAACGGAAAGGAAAGACGAGAGAAGAGAGTGTAAAGATCGGACAGTAGGGTAGAGAGAAGGAGTGGGGGGTTTGGGGGGGCTGATGAGGGAAAGAAATCTCTGTCTCAGCAAAAGTTTTCATTACAATTTTGAGACAAATGATCTCTGTGTCCTTCTCCTGAAGCTGCCTGGGGCGTCATGCTATTTCTATGCAAATAACAACCTCACGCCTTTGCTCCTATTATTTCTGCTGGAGCTGCTGCAACATGACCCAAGAGAGAAGGGGAGGGAGGGGGAAGGGGACAGAAAAGGGAGAGGGAGGGTGACACGAAGTGAGAAAGAGAAATAAGAAGGAAAATGCTGTAAAGGATGGAAAGAGAGAGAGCGGGAGAGAGCGGGAGAGAGCAGGAGAGAGCGAGAGAGTGGGGGCGGCAGAATGACGGTATGGAGGAGGAGAGCCGAGGAGACAGCCAGACAAGCAGAGCGCGTGTGTGCTTGTGTGTGTGTGCGTACGATGAACTCACTGAAGTGTGAAAATATATAACACTAGGAAAAAGAGAGAGAAGGGAGAGAAGAGGAGAAATGGAGGGCTAAGAACAACACAAAGACACAACTATAATTTGTTTGGAGCCTGCCTTTCTTGTAATATATGACACCCTCTGTACGGGTGCTTCCTCACCGCGCACTATTGTTTAACCATATAGCACTTACAACACTATCAGGACCAGTCCATCTCAGACAAACACACACTCCTGCACACACATCAGGATTTACGTACTGGTCCACTCCACTGCTGCAGTTTGCTTCAAATGAAACTGTGTGAAAAGTGAAGCAGCAAAGATATACTGCAAATAAACAGCAGTACACACTGTGATGTATAGCTTCACCAGAAGCTGGATCATTCGTTAACTTTACACAGAGTGTAGAGTCAGTAGAACGAAGGGTCTAAAACTGCTCGACTTTTAGTTATTACGTTTTTGAGCTGGACATTTAAAAACCATAAGCAGGAGAGCAAACTAGAGAGAAAACATCTTGGACATGTAATAGAAAATAACACCACCATCCTGCTCAGTTTGTTCATTCAGTCATTCATCATTCAGTCATTATGAAAGGAGCAAAATGGCCTGAAAAGTGTTCCCCACTTTATTAGATTGACAAAAATTGTATGTCAGTTATACATCTATTAAACTGTATCAGAATGAATTTAACAGCATTATATTAAGCATTGTTGCCTTGCAGCAAGGAGGTCCAGGGTTCGAATCCCAGCCAGAGGTCTTTCTGCATGGAGTTTGCATGTTCTCCCTGTGCATGGTGGGTTGTCTCTGGGTACTCTGGCTTCCTCCCACAGTCCAAACACATGACTGTCAGGTGAGTGAGTGAGTGAGTGAGTGAGTGAGTGAGTGAGTGAGTGAGTGAGTGAGTGAGTGAGTGAGTGAGTGAGTGAGTGAGTGAGTGAGTGAGTGAGTGAGTGAGTGAGTGAGTGAGTGAGTGAGTGAGTGAGTGAGTGAGTGAGTGAGTGTACATGCGGGTGGGTGGGTGTGCTTGTTTGTCATGTCTGTCTCTGTGTTGCTCTGTGATGGATGGGGTGACCATAACAGGGCAACCCGATGGAGATAGAGAGCAGCACCCCTCACAGTGCTACAAGGATAAACATGTTAGGTGATGGATGGATGGATGGATGGATGGATGGATGGATGGATGGATGGATGGATGGATGGATGGATGGATGGATGGATGGATGGATGGATGGATGGATGGATGGATGGATGGATGGATGGATGGATGGATGGATGGATGGATGGATGGACATGCAAAGTGCAAGTAATATAACACACTGTTTGCAGGTCAGTAGTTTGTAGAGGCTGTTTGTGTTTACCTGGTTTGCACATATAAAGGTTCTAATAGTTTAAATCCAGAAGTATATCGTCACATCAAATCAGACCAGATTTTTAGAAATAAAAGTTGAAGGAAGACTTCTGTCATCTAAACTATAGCTTTCTTGGCCCTCTACCACAAAGGTCACATTTTGTGGAGTGCACTGCTAATGGTTGTAACAAATTCTCTCCTCTGAGCTGTGGATCTCTGCAGCTCCTTCAGTCGGGTTCTTGACTGCTACTCTGATTGAAATCTCTCTGTGCTCAGCCTGACTGTTCAGGTGGACGGCCATGTTCTTCAAACTGAACAATGCAACAAGATAAGTTCAAAGCTTGAAATATTGTTTTAGAACTTAACCCTGCTTTAAAATTCTCCTCAGTTTTCTCCCTTGCTGTGCTGTTCTGTTCTCCTCTTGTCTTTGTGATGCTTTCGGTCCTCTGATGCTCTCCAACAGGTCTTTGAGGTCTTCACAGAATAGCTATGAAAATGCTGTGAGAAACGTTGGATTTCTTTCTGACTCATATTTACACTCCTTTCTTCCATTTGCACAATTTTACTAGAAGCACAACATTTCTGTCATCGCAGAATCATTTGTTTGTTAAGTTTACTGTTTTCTCTATTTAAAAACCTGCAGCAGAAGTTACAATTATATTTCTTAAAAGGTTTTGTCGGTTCTAGTGGGATTTATTTATTTATTTAAGGCAGGTTGTGAGAGAGGGGGAAGACATGCGGTAAAGATCAGCAGACTGGGACTCGAACCTGTGACATTCACATCAAGGACTCAGGCCTCCATACACGGGTCACGCTTTGTCCCCCGCTACCACGGCGCCCAGAAATCACAGTTCTTTAAGTGGAATGGAATTGTCAGAGGCCAAGCTGCAGGGTGTCGTCATATCTCATGTTCCATGTTATTGTAGTCAGACTTTAGGTTTAACTTTGGTTAATGGAGTCAGAACAAGTAGACTACCAGGCCTTGTGATTAGGTTGTTAAATACATCTAAATAGAAACTTCAGTACTAGAAATAAACTGTTCCTTTTCTACAGTGTAAAAGTTGGATCTGACTCAAGTGTCATTGTTCTAAACTAGCTGTTCTCAACGAGGGCGGTACCGCCCCCCAGAGGGTGTTCAGAGGATGGCAGGGGGCGCTGGCAGACATTTTTAGAAAAGGGGAGCTCTGGGATGCCTTTGGGGGCGTTTAGTCGAATGTAAAGTTTACACCTTAAATGCACAACAATGCCAGCTTAGACTTTGAGCAACTTGGTAAAACTGTATTGTGTAACATTAAACCATGCTTGGCTGCAACTGTATCGATGGCAGCTCTTCTTCTATTCAGTGTTTGTTAGCTTCTGTTAGCTTCTTGGCGCAGCTCCGTTCTCCTGCTACTTGGTAGCTAAAATCACAATAGCCTCACTGTGTATCCCTCTGAAAAATGAACCCATTTAAATAAAGAAATAAAGAAATCCCTCCATGGGTGATACCACGATAGAGAGCGTTCATTGTATAGCGTTAACACGGTGCTGTAAGTGGTCCAGTATGAAACGGGGCTGATAGAACAACACAGCACTTTTAAATTTCAATAATCAGAATGCAGAAATGGTTTCCGTTGTTTTAAAAGGTTTATGTCAATCTGCCTTTTCCCCATCAATATGCTTTCCGACCGCCCTGCACCATACGCAATAAAAAAATAATAAAAAAACGATGCGCACATTGTGCAAAACGCTGAAACAGGAGAAGCGGGACATAAAACGGAGCGACGAACTAGATGTGAATTATGGCATACAAACAGAGTATCCGACGCTGAACAGTGAAAAAAATCAACACATGATGTGAAAAACATGACGATTAGACGGCGCAGCAGGTGATGAGTGAAGATTACTGATGGTCAATAAATTATCAAATAAATCTAGCAACAGGAAAGAAACTAAAGTGGACATAGCAATAAACCAAGAGAGGATAATACTAATCAAAGAAAACTAAATGGAAATGAATGAAGAACAAACTGCAAGAATAAACCAAGAAACTAAAGTAAATGCAGAGGAATAAACTGGTATGGCAAGACCTTTCGAGCAATAATTAATACAGAGACTGTATGGCAAGAATAAACAGACAATATTTCCAGATAAAAGGTAAAACAATACCTGGTGTTGGTGGATACCTTCGGTGAGGGATGCTGTCAAGCTGAAGAAGGAGTCCTATGGGGCCTTTTTGGCCTGTGGGACTGTGCGGCTCGGTTTGTCGCTGAGGCAAAAACTCGGGCGTGGGAGGAGTTTGGAGAGGCCATGGAGACAGACTTCCGTACGGCTTCGAGGCGATTCTGGTCCACCATCCGGCGTCTCAGGAGGGGGAAGTAGTGCAGCACCAACACTGTTTATAGTGGGGATGGTGCGCTGCTGACCTCAACTCGGGACGTTGTGGGCCGGTGGGCAGAATACTTTGAAGACCTCCTCAATCACACCAACATGCCTTCTGTTGAGGAAGCTGAGCCTGGGGACTCTGGGTTGGGCTCTCCAGTCTCTGGGGACGAGGTCGCCGAGGTGGTCAAAAAGCTCCTCGGTGGCAGGGCCCCGGGGGTGGATGAGATCCGCCTGGAGTTCCTTAAGGCTCTGGATGTTGCAGGGTTGTGTTGGCTCACATGACTCTGCAATATCGCATGGACATCTGGGGCAGTTCCCCTGGATTAGCAGACTGGGGTGGTGGTCCCCCTGTTT
The DNA here is from genome assembly GCF_904066995.2 of Poecilia reticulata. Classification (NCBI taxonomy): domain Eukaryota; kingdom Metazoa; phylum Chordata; class Actinopteri; order Cyprinodontiformes; family Poeciliidae; genus Poecilia; species Poecilia reticulata. The sequence goes on from NC_088842.1 coordinate 2,389,339, forward strand.
AAAAAGGGGGACCGGAGGGTGTGCTCCAATTACAGGGGGGTCACACTCTTAAGCCTCCCTGGTAAGGTCTATTCAGGGGTCCTGGAGAGGAGGGTCCGGCGGATAGTCGAATCTCGGATTCAGGAAGAGCAGTGTGGTTTTCGTCCTGGTCGTGGAACACTGGATCAGCTCTACACCCTCAGCAGGGTCCTGGAGGGTGCATGGGAGTTTGCCCAACCAGTCTACATGTGTTTTGTGGACTTGGAGAAGGCGTTCGACCATGTCCCTCGGGAGGCCCTGTGGGGGGTACTCCGGGAGTATGGAGTACTGGGCCCTTTGATACGGGTCTGGGCCTCCCTTCTGAAGCTGCTGCCCCTGCGACCCGACCCCGGATAAGCGGAAGAAAATGGATGGATGGATGGATGGATGGGTAAAATAATATTGTTGAAGTGTCATGGGTTTGTTGAGACCATATCTAGTACTGAGAATAAATATATCTTACAGACCATAACAGTAAAGAACTGATCACTTATTTATGTTTTTATTTAGATTTGATATATTTATTTCTTCAATATTATTTTTCATGTCAGTGTTAATGTCATGAGGCTGATGACTCCATGACACTTTCAATTTGACTCATTAGGATTTGATTAAGAACCAGATTTGTAATTTCTGTCCAGTAAAACTATTAATCTATAAATCAATTGTCAGGTATAAAGATATAATCCATGTTTCTGTCTCATATTTGTATGGCATTAAAATGACCCGGAACTTTTGTTTTTCCACTGAAAGCTCTGGTTTGTACAATAAATGCCATGCGGATGAAATTTTATGGATGATACTCTGATGTCCCATTCTCCTGAAGGCAGCACAGAGCTGCACCACCAGAAACTAACAAACACTGAAGAGAAGAAGAGCTATGATTAATGTAGTTACAGTTCTATCCATGTTTTAATGTTGCAGAGCTCAGTCGTTTGCAAATAGTTCAAAGTTTAAACTGACATGTTGAACATCTTTTATCTGGTCATTTTGTGGAATATTTAACAAATAGAAAATGGCACAAAATAAGAATATTTTTTCCACTCTCATTTGCTGCTGTTAGACCTACCAATTTTAACTTGAATGTTCATTGCATTTTTCATAAACGCCTGTGAAAATAATTTCAATTCCCATGACTTTTTTGTGCTCCCGGAAATTATCTTTGATGATAAATACCTAAACAAGCATCCAAATCAAAACATCTCCACTATTGATAGTAATATTAATGATAAAATAATGGTCAGTGCAAAGTAGCCTACCAAATATTTGGTGGGGGGCGGTGAGGGACCTAGATAAAGGCTAGGGGGCGCTGGGCCAAAAAAGGTTGAGAAACACTGTTCTAAACAATACTAATATTATGGTAGTATGAACGGAGCATAAAAACACTTATTTGTACCTGAACTGTTTGTGTTTGTGTGGATGAAAGAGGCTCAAAAGCAGCATCCAATGGTTTAATGCTTTTAAAGGTTAGTGGCTCCTCTCAGCCTGCAGCAGTGCAGATAATCTTGCCCCAAATTAACCTGTGATAGGATATGATTTGATATAGTCTGGTTTAATAACCCATAACATGTTTAGCCATTTCAGTTATTGAGGTCATTGTGAAATAGATTTTGTCAAGGAGACCACGAAGGAGGAAAGTTTGGTTTCACTTGTTTCACTTATCACAGTATTTAGGTGAGTCCAGATAACAAAATTGGTAAATTACTATAAAATATTACTTTGAATAATCAATCTCTTTATTTATTAAATTTTTCAAATAATTTATGTACTGGGGGCTGCACAGTAGCGCAGTTGGTAGAGCTGTTGCCTTGCAGCAAGAAGGTTCTGGGTTCGATTCCCAGCCCCGGTCTTTCTACATGGTGTATGCATGTTCTCTCTGTGCATAGTGGGTTTTCTCCAGGTACCCCGGTTTCCTCCCACAGTCCAAAAACATGACTGTCAGGTTAATTGGCCTCTCCAAATTCCCCCTAGGTGTGAGTGTGTGTGTGTGCATGGTTGTGTGTCCTGTGTGTCTCTGTGTTGCCCTGTGACAGACTGGCAACCTGTCCAGGGTGACCCCGCCTCTCGCCCGGAACGTCAGCTGGAGATGGGCACCAGCAACCCTCCCAACCCCACTAAGGGACAAGGGTGTAAAGAAAATGGATGGATGGATTTATGTACTGTGTATTTCGACAGTTTCCTTTTTTTCTATGTCATCCTGTTTAACTCTCTTTTGTTTACATCAAATTTCACAAAGCTCTATTTTCAGTTACAAAATAGTAAGAACAATGTTCACTTTTTATAAAACTCAATCATTTTACATATCTATGCATATGAGTTCACTACAGTAAAAAATATAAAGAAAAGATATAGCTGTAAATATGATGGATGTAGCTCTGCGACAGACTGATGACCTGTCCAGGGTGACCCCGCCTCTCGCCCAGAACGTTAGCTGGAGAGGCACCAGCAACCCTCCCGACCCCACTAAGGGACAAGGGTGTAAAGAGGATGGATGGATGGATGGATGGATGGATGGATGGATGGATGGATGGATGGATGGATGGATGGATGGATGGATGGATGGATGGATGTTGTTCAAAAATATTTCCAAAAAGACAATAAAGATGTCTCCCTTTTTATGCGAATAACGCTGACTGTGTGTAAAAAAACATGTGACGCATAAAAACTAAAGTGTAGGACCAGAAGAGCAAATTCCATTCATATTTCAACATTTACATATCTCTACTGACAAATAATGTCAAAGCAGTAATATTGATCCATGAGATTATCTATAACCTGTTGCAGTTGTTTAATGTCTCCTGAGATCTAATTTTAAGTCATCTAGTTTGATTTTCATCCCCCAAAAAAGACAAAACTAAGAATATATTATTATCATTATCATTATTATTATGAAATAACAATAATTATTGACCTTCATATTCCTGCAAAATAAAAAATCAAAACATAAAAGTAAATCCGTTCTCTCTGCATGACAATATTGAACACTCACCACTAACCGGATTGTTACAAACATCCAAGGGTAAATTTGACATTTTAGATGACCAAGCATTCCAGAGCATCAACCTCTTGCTCTTCATTTCCCTAGATCACTGTTAAGCCAAGTATGTTTTGCACTGCTGAATAAAAACAAGATGGTGGGTCTAACCCACCATCAACACAATGATGTTTCATCATTATCAAATCTTCTTCCTTTGCTCTGATGGCGTGTGCTCTCCATCCATCTGGGGTCAGGTTGTGCCGGTTGTGGCAGCAGCAGAGAGTCCCAGACTTCTCTCTCCCCAGCAACTTGGACCAATTCCTCCAGGGGAATCCCGAGGCATTCCCAGGCCCATAACCCGAGGCATTCAGGAGGTTCATGCCTGTCCCTCCTCTTGGTGGGACATGCCTGGTGAGGATCACCTCAGCAGGGAGACGTCCTGGAGGATTGGAAATTGGCATCTGGCCAATGTATGAAGTGGAGTGTGGATTTGAGCAACGCACCCACCACAGTGGCAGGTTGGCAATTTGAGCAGAAAATAAACCTGAGTGTTTCTGTCAGTAATGTATTTCCTATTTACACTATAAGAGTAAATATTGTCTTTTAACCAGTAAAATTCTAGCAGGTGTAACATCAGACAGAGCTCATGGTTAATGCCTGCTTACAGTTTGTCATGGCTGAGGAGATGTTACACATGCAGGTAGGTCATTGTCCTGCAGTCATCCTAACATGTGTCCATGTGTCACTGTATGTGTGTCTCTGTGAGCATGTGCATATTTGTGTGAATCCACCTGTGCAGACAGCATCATGCTGGCATACTCACCTGCTACACCATGGGGGGTTACTAGCTAGCAGCACTGTTAATCCAAACAGCAAGTGAACTGTGAAACAACTACAGTCAAAACATCAAGCTGATTAAATGCTAATTATGTCTCGTGCCATATGGTGCTATCCAACCTGGGAACCAGCCCTCACAAGAAGAAAAAAAAAAGCACAAGCAATATATTTGTGTACGAAGATGAAAACAGAAAACCTGAGCTCAATTAATGTTTCATTACTTCTTACAATGACAATTACCAGTAACATCTAGCAAATTTATTTAAACCAGTCTCATCAAATTTCTCGAAACCAGCATCATCACACATTGTAGTTTAAATAAAATTAAATGATCTTACTGTGTACAATGGAAGACACTAAGACACCAAACTTGGACAAATAATATCAATTTTAAGAATAAAAAAAAATCTAAGCAATGTGACTGACTTGTTTTGCAAGTCTCACCATGCATTGCATGGCAGGCCCCAGTCATTAAGTGGAAGGAACTGCCCAAGGAACTCAAGGTTCCAAAAGAATTTCTGCAGCACTTAAGATTCCTAGAGCACAGTGGCCTTCATAATCCTTACACGGAAGAAATTTGAGCATACAGAGTGAAAAATTTAAAGGGTCTTGGATACTTTTTGTATCCACAGTAGCAGTTTTGGGGGCCATTAAAATGAAATAAATTTTATAGAAAATAACTTTGATGAGTTTGCATTTGTGCAGACAATGTCACAGACAGAACATCAACAGGTATCAAGACTACAGGTTTGGCAGAGATTCTGATGCCTATTATTTTAACGTTGAGCCAATCCCAGCTATCAGATCAAGACACCCAAAAATAAACACACTGATTACACAGGAAGAAGCTATGAGTTGAAATGTCTTTTCCACTCAACATTCAAACATGCATTTTATGACACTTGCATGTTCTTCTAATGTTCTCTGGATTTCTTTTATTTATAGCAGCATGATTAGGTAATACAGTTACAGCTCTGGAAAAATGAAGAGTCCACTGCACTGAACCCCATTGGAAACCTCCTGGTTATTCTATCAAATATTGATTTCTGAACTCTTCCCAAGTTAAAACATTAGTATTGTTGTTTCTAAATGAATATGAACTTGTTTTCTTTGCATTATTTGAGGTCTGAAAGCACTGCATATTTTTTGTGACTTTGACTATTTCTCATTTTCTTCAAATAAATACTACATTTTTGCTTGGAATTTTGGAGACATGTTGTCAGTAGTTCATAAAATAAAAGAACAAGGTTCACTTTACTCAAACATATACCTATAAAGAGTAAAATCAGAAAAACTGATCATTTTAAATGGACTCTTAATTTTTTCCAGAGCTATATTTTAAGTATAATGGCAATAAAAAAAGCTGCAGCTCGCTGAAAGATTCTCCTGTATTTTGGCTACCATGTATTTGATGTCTTTGCTCCGTATTAAGAATAAAATGGTGTAGTTATTAACTAGTAATCTGTCAAAAATTTTACGTGTGAAAAATGCTTGGCTTTTCTCTGTAAACCTATAAAAGTGTTAATTGTAAATTACATTCACTAGAAAATGATGAAAGACAAAGTTCTGCTGTGGTCTGTAAATACAGTTACAGTTCTCTCACTGACAGCTGAAGGGGGCGGTTGTGACAGCAACAGAAAGCCATCATCTCACACAATAAACCTTTGACCACAACAAACACAAACTGAAAACATGTCAGAAGCTCAAATAGGAAACTCTCACCTCACAAACACATATGTATGGCCAAGTCTCTCCAAATGCATCCCCATCAACCCTGACTGACAACATACAGCATGCAGGAGCCCTCCTATTCCGTCTGCCTTAAAGAAACAGCTAATGTACAAAGTAAGCCGGAGCTCTCAAAGCAAAAAAGAAACACACATACACACCTCCTTTCTCCTTTCTCCCTCTCAATCCATCTGTTTCCCGTTTGCATTTCATGCCTGCCGGCATTTTTTTGAAGTGGCAATACTTTGATGCAGACTGAGGGATACATTATCATTATTTCAATTTCCATGCTAAAGTGTTTTGTGTTTGTGTGTGTGTGTGTGTGTGTGTGTGTGTGTGTGTGTGTGTGTGTGTGTGTGTGTGTGTGTGTGTGCGTGTGTGTGCGTGTGCGTGTGTGTTTGTGTGTGTGTGGGGGGGTGTGCGTGCGTGTGTGTGCATGACTGGAAGACGAAAACCGAGAGGTATACCAATCTGCTCAGTGGTGATGCTGTCTCCACCTCTGTGCTTGCGTGAAAATAAGGCATTGCAGGGGAAAGTGGCAGAAAACAAAGAAAGCTGAAGGAAGGGTGAAAAATGAAGATAAAGGGGAGGTGCAGAGCTGATGGAAAGGAACAACGGGAAGGGCAAACCAAGAAGTATAGAGATGGCGAAACAGTGGAGGAGGCATGAGAAAGATAAAGGCTGCAGCTGAGACTGCACTGCATTTTGACATGGCCGTCTAAAGCTTAAGCCTCTCCTGCAGCTATGTACTTTCAGCTCGACTCCTCCACCTCCATTTCTATTTCACACTCTCTTTAAAACATCCCTCTTTTTTTGCTTCCTTTGATTCCAATCTGTCTCTACACCTTGGTTTTCAAAATCTTTGTTTCTCCTCTTCTGCATAGCAACTCAAGTTGCAATACATAGACTCTCCATTTCAGACAGAGCTCTAGAGTCCTGAACTATGCACCAAGTTGTTGATTAAGAATTATTCCATGCTTGAACAGCAGCTTTGTCTGTGTTTTTAAAACATGTAAATGTAGAAATTAAATGGCTGAAACATTTAAAACAAAATTAGTCTTTGGAGTGGCCAAGTCAAAGTCCAGACGTAAGCTCAACTGAGATTCTGTGACTTACCGTTAAACAAGCTGTCATTTTAAAGACACTTTGACCTGTTTATGAAACTAGTTCTGCATGGAGGAGTATGCCGAAATCTCTTCACTCCTTGTGGAAAAGCTTGATGTCTGTTAGAGGGCGGCACAACCAGTTGGTACGTTTCAGGTACCATTAGTTTTTTCACATATTCCCAAGTTGGTGCAGGATGTTTGTTTCACTTAACTCAATTATCATTCCCAAACTGCTTATTGTTTTAACTCAGATAATGTTTGTTTATATACCTAATGCATTTTTATTCCTATTCTTCCTTGTAGGTTGAGGTGCAGCTGTAAATTTTTATATTTAACTTTGTTTGATCTGAAACATGTTGGGGATGACAAAATCTGAAAAAGGAGCAAATAATTTTTGACAGCACTAATATGACATTTTTGCCAATAACTGATATTCAGGAAATCATATGTTTTTCGTAATTAACATTATAAAATGACCACTCTGCTGACATTGCCCCTCTGCTTCAGTTAAACACCCCTATAGCCTTTACTCTATTACTATCACTGTCATATGATGATTGAGACAACTGATCAAATATGTGACACATTTTAAACTTCAGATTTGCACTGCATTTTTAATAAAATAACTGAAATCAAATATGAGAGAGGGGTTTTTTTCTTCTTCATTCAGTAACTTACCCATTATAGTTTAGGTCAAGTCAAATAAAACATTAGATGATAGTGGCAAAATAAAAACATGTTCCAGTTATCATTAATCAAAGGCAGCTCTAAGGGCTTTTGGCTCGATTTAAAGGAACTCAGTCTTTCAATACTTTTGTGGATATATTTTTCAGATTAGTGGAACATAAAAACTGAGTGTGGTTTCTTGTTGAGTTTTGGTCTGGTTTAAATTGGTAACTAAAAAACTCAGTGTGTTTGATATTTGTTCAAAGCAGGGAGATTAGGTACTCACCATAGAGGCATGGGAGCAACAGGCCTGGTCAGGGAGGCATTGGACCCCCTTGTTTGTGAAAATCAGTCATCTGTATTCAGTACATTATCCTCCTTGAACTTGACCTCTCTTCATTTCAGATAAACAGCATAGAACCTCATTCGGAGTTTTTATTTCCTGGTGTACTTTTGGAAGTATATTTGGAACATCAACTGGGTTTGCACATAAGATCTATGTGAAATTTTGTCTTGTTTTGTAAAGTTTCTGTTTCATCATGACCTAATTAATAACTAGTTTTGTTGTTGTTTTTTTTTTTTATTATTTAAATTAAATTTATTTATTTTAATAAAGCAAAATTTATTCTGAGTATAAACATCCCGAAAAGCTCCAGTCCTCAATACTCAGAAAACAGATTTGCAAAACCTCTCTGGCTTATTTATATGTTGTTGAGTAAACCAGACCTGACTTTTCTTGTGCTTTTGGTCAGAAGTGCTGTACATCATGGAGTTCAGGTATGAAGCACTTCATTGTTCACTGTCTTTGTTGCTGTAGAAACTGAAACCTCATCAGAAACTGATACCATCACCAGCAAGACCTGGTGATGGTATCATCACCAGGTCTTGCTTTAGGTTTTTTGCAGCCAGTCAGTGGTTTTTGACCACCAGCCTCCTGAGGAATCTCCAGGTATCTTAATGATACTTATTTTTTTATGTCTCTACTTTGCATAAAAACTGCTGTCCCTTTGGCATTATATGCAAACTTAGCTTCCATTTGTATCTGAGAACATGTAGGGCCTTCACCAATTTTTTAGCAATGATCTTGTCTAAAGTATTTGTTTAAGTCTCTTGACCAGATTTCTAACAGGCAATGAAAAGCCTTTGATTGGCTGAGACCACCTGATCTGGAAATTGTAGATTTCTATTAAAGGGTTAAACAGAGGCTGCAGTAGTCTAGTTAAAAGTGTGAAGAAATATTGAATATTGCATTTTTTTTTTTTTTTCAAACACATTGCAGTAAACCTAATTTACAACCGGTTTGAATCTCTTGTAGATCAACTGTTTACTGAAAATTAAGCAGAAACCTGGCAGAGTAAGAAGTATTACAACATTCAATGTCTGTCTTTGTATCTGCAATCTATTACATTTTTCTGCTTCCTCCTATACAGTTAAAAACCAAAAGTTTATATCAAATAAAAACACATAGCATTTTTTTACTCACTGTCTGAAGTTACAGCAGACCAAATTTATCTTGTTTAAGATCAGTTAGAACGGCAAATTAATTTTTATTTGCTAAATGCCACAACAATGAGAGAAATGCATGTCAGAAATGTTTTTATTATTATATTCCTGTTGAGTGCCAGCTCAGACTCTGGCATCCTTTTATTTCCTCTTCTCATCAGTTTGGAGCCGTACCATTCTAGAGCTATGTATCAGGAAATGAGAAGACACTGAGGACTTGAAAGAAAACATCTCAATGTTAGCTCTGATTAAAATTCCTGAGGTGATTATGTGGAAAATAGTGTGCAAAGGTTGGTATTCAATCAGTTTAGCAAGTAGTGAAAGAATTAGACTTTAAAAAACAGCTAGCAGCAGTGTTTGTGTAAAAAGCTTCACTTCCTTGCTAAAGGGTCCCCATGTCTGTGTGTTCAGCTGATAGTGAGAAAGAAAGTGCATGTGTTTGTGTGCATGTGTGTGTGATGGGAGTATATACTGTGTTCCTGAGAGGGTGTGTAATAACAAGAGATGACAAACATTGCATATATGCAACCAATATTGATGTAGATGAGAATATTTTAGTACTTTTTGCTGTTGGTTAATATATAATTTCTATACTATACAAAAGATTCTTCTTTGAGTATCAGCCATCTAAACATTACACACAATGTCATCCTAGCTGCTTTTGGGATGTTTGATATTCTGCCAAAGCCAACTGTCACAGTTGCTGTAGCATGCAGGAGTCACAAAGTCCTACGCTGAGCCATCTCAGTCCCATAGAAGACACTAAAGTGGTCCCAAAACTAAAACCACTATATTTGCTAATAAATCTTGAATTTTATGTCCCCATCACTAGTATGAATGTCTTATATTTTGGTGGAGATTTATTCAGCTTATGTTGTGTTTTCCAGTGCAGTAGGTTCCAAGCAGCCTTAGAGCAGGGATGTAATTACAGAAAAATACAAGTCATTTCTCCAGGTGCTCCAGTTGTTATCAAGGTCCGATCTCTCAACACAACTTTAACTATGAAGTGAAGTGTTGTTATTGTGACAAAGTAGCTCTTAGCTTTGATGTCTCAATTGCTTAGAAAAAGGTCAAGGTTAATGTAGCTGAAACTTGACTGATCCTGACCAACAATAGTTTTCTAACGCAGTTTTGGTACAACAGACTTACTATTACCCAAATGTGTGGTCCAATAACCTTCTGTTTCAACCCAAAGAGTGTTATAAATCTGTCAACTTGGTTGCCACTGATGTTCTCCAGCATCATTCAATAGTCAACCAATACTGTTTTTAGTTTAGCTATCTATTACATTTTCTATAATTAGGACAAAGAAGCAGCAATAACACATGGGAACTTCCTTCAGATAAATTCTACATATATCAGAAGATGAGAAGAAAAAATATTTCAGTGGTTTGTAGAAGTGACATTAAAGCAAATTATTTCCTACGACTCTCAGTAAAAGCAAATGTGTTTAAAATTAAGTGAAAATATGACTAAATTCAGAGTACAATTTGTGTTGTACATCAGTTAGAGTCTGAAGTTAAAACCATCAGTAGATATACCTTTAGTCAAGGAGGTATGCCTCTTAGAGAGATGCCTTATACACTTTAATTTTTAGTAAAGAAAGAAAATGTCTGAGTTTGTAGCTCTGAGACCTTTTCCCTCAGCAGGCAGGTTTGAAGAAAAGGGGATAAAGATTTGTCCTTTAACATTTAGTCTAATTCTGTCATCACTCGGGTTCCACTCAAATTCACTGCTGATCTCCCAGAAGAAACAACTAGACAGAAGCATTTATTAGAGGTGTATCCATGGAATGTGGTGTGGTGTAGTTTTTTTTTCTATCAGTACCATAGAACAGTTAAAATCTCAGTTTTTACTAAAAGTAAAATTTTGAATCTCAATTTTAGAACATTTTAAACACATCCCTATACTCTCTCTTAATGAAGTTCTATATACTCAAGATCTTCACTATACCTAAATAAAAATGTAACAGCAAATCTCCCTCCATATGATAAAAGCTTTAAATTTTGACATCGGATTTCCTTGTAGAACACAAAGACCAACTCATAAGAGGTGAATACTGAAATCAGTACAAGTTGTTGTCAGTTTGGAGGGTTTTTTAAACATGAAGGGTTAATTGCTAAAAATTACAAGTTCTTGAGCACAGGTGGATTCTTTTGCATTAACAAGAAATTATAAAATAAAATTACATTAGCATGCAGGATGTAATTATCTTGATTGTTGAATTATGTAGTTTAGTTCAGGACCAAAAAGTTGTACATTAATATCAATCACAACTTTTATTAATGAAAGAAAAAAAAAGTGACACAATTTAATTAAATTAAGTTATTTTAGAAAACAATAGAATGTAAAATCTATGATATTAACAGATGGGCTTCTACTGGTTACCAGTTGCCATAATGCCAGATAAACCCAGTTAAACAAGCTAGCTGTAAGACTGGTTGATCTCTACTACTGTTTTCCTCTAATGGGTCATTTTGAGCTCTTCAAAACTTAAATGAAACAAGACATTTTAAATATTCAATCTGCTGAGGCTACAACAAACAAACCAACAATAAAAAGTGACATTACATGTCTATGGAAGTATTTAATAAAATTAGTCAACAAAACCCAGCTTACAGTTGTGTAATCTCATTTGAACGTTTAACCAACAGAAAGCCTACTGAGGTGTTATGTACATTACACCAAAACGATATAAAGCCATTTGGAATAAACATACATACCTCTTTTTATACAGAAATTATGATTATTTGATTAACTAAAATATATAGATAACCCAAATTTTAAGCTATTGAAAATAAATTAATTTCATACCAAATAATATTTCTAAAATGCAGAGACTACTCACACAAAGAGAGGTGTGTGTGTTCGGCTGCCACATCGCTGCCTTCAGGCTTCTCCTCCTAATGGATTTATGCCTTTCAGCTCTGCAGCTCAACACAGTTAAAATAATCACAATACTGTTAATTTTTCTAGCAATTTTCAAGGACTTTAAATTATTTACCGCAGAGAGAAATCTTTTTTTCAGTTGGTTGAATTTCCTTTTAGCACCGCAGTTAAAATTTTGTATTTTAACCAGTGAAAGATTCATTTAAGAGAAAGTACTTAAGTTCAAAGATAATAGATTTTTATCCACTGTGATGAATTGCTGCACAGATTTTCTAAAAGTAATAATAATAATAATAATAATAATTATTATTATTATTATTATTATTATTATTATTATTATTATTATTATTATTATTATTATTATTATTATTATACACTATACATCAGCCTAACTATATGGAAAGTTAATAATTGCTTAGATTTGAACATTTTGCCTTTACAGCACCTGATGACGTAGAAACATATTTGATAAGTTGCCATGGCAAACACTGTTTTTATATAAAGTATAAAAACTTTAGGCAAATATATTTGCCATGTGTTTTATCATACATTAACATTTGGCTATAGAACTTGTAGTATTTTCCAATATATGTCAGCATTCTATGCAGAACACTTTTTTCATATTCTTTCTGAGACTCCAATAACGAGAGAAGCACTGCATTGCCCAAGGACAGTTCATCATGCTCCAGGCTGATTCAATGTCGACCATGAAGCTGACCCTCTGTATCTCTTATTTCTCTGGGTTGCATCAAAGTCAACGTAAAGTATACAGATCCGAAATAATTCCACCTAATCCTTGGATATTTTGGATTTAATGGAGACTTCCATCTGAGTAACAATTTTTGACGCTCAGCACAGCGATAACTAGATGTCTTCTTTAATGTTGTGTTGTTTTTTTTGTCATGCCATACGCCTTTTGTGTTATTTGTTCATCTGCAATGGCTTTGTTTACTGGTGCTGCTTTGTCTCTAATTTCTGTTTTGTTTTTGCTTACTTGGTATTTAATTGCACCCTCAGACAGTAATATGTTCATGTTCATTTTGCACTGAACAGGTGCATTCTACATCTTAAACGAAGAGATGGTCACAACTGATGGGTGAAGAATTTTAGCAAGATGAGAACAAGAGTTGTGAAGAAAAAGAGTGACACCCATAGGAGCTGTTGGAGTACTGCAGGTCTCTTTCCCCAAGTCAGGGTGCAGAAGCAATCTGAGGCAGAATCAGACTAAAATGACAAACATAATGAGTTCTTATGTGAAAATAATAGCAAATCTAATAATTTCAAAAACAGAATATTTTGTATTTGGAGTTTCAAAAAAGAGCTGAAAGTTGACTCGCATCCAATTTGAATGTTTTTATACGATCACTTAAATCTGACATTTACACTGCAGATGATACAGACAAGATTAGCATTCACAATCCTACTTCCCCTTAAAGACATTTAACATAAGTAAGGTCCATATTTCTTTTGGTCAGTGAGTCAAACATATCGATACACACACACCCACTCCCCACATGAGTCGCACATAAATGGCCTGTTGACAGACTGACACAACAGGACTGAGTGTTTTTGTGTTTGTCTGCTCCTCTGCATCAAACCTTGTCTATTGTGCCCTTACAGTAGTGACAAAGAATCTGTCCATCCATATGTTTCAGCACGATAGCATAACAGTGGAGTGTTGTAGCCTGCCATCTCTTTCTCTCTCTCCCTCTCACTCTCACACACACATGCACACGCACACACGCACACACACACACACGCACACACACACACACACACACACACACACACACACACACACACACGCGCGCACACGCACACACACACACACACACACACCGACACTCACAGAGGCAGACACCTCTGAGGTAAACTCTTTGTCCAGCATTGCAAGCCAAAATGCTCCCCTATTATAACACAAGCCCGACTCGCTTGATTCCCCACTACATTATAAGTGTTAATTAATCCCAACCAAACACAATGCATGCACAAATGGGTTTGGTGTGTAATGCAGTCTACCAAATGCAAGTAGATGCAGTATGAAAATTGGCTTTTTGGTCTTCATTTCCATGGGTGTTGGGAGGAGAAGCAGGGTATTGTACAGAAACACTACTGCTGCTTTTGTGGTAATAATGTTCAACTTGCCGTGTTAGAAGTAAAGGCTAGTTCCCTTTTATTGTTATGCACTGGGAGTATTTACACCAACCAGTTGCGTTCCATCACTAATAACTTTACTTTATGTTTTCTATATGCACCACACACCAGTCCAAAAAAAAACCCCAAAATTTTTTATAATTTTTGCTTTCAAAGATGATGGACAAATTATAAATATTTGATTTTCTTATACAATTTACCTGAAAAAAACATTCTAAATATGATTTTTGCAACACGTGAATAAATGTGAAGGGATTTCAACTTTTTTTGTACTTTTCTAAAAATGACTTGGCAGTCAGGTTGTGAATCAGCAGTTGATTAGTTTGAGATTTCAAATCTATTTCACACTATGTTATGATCATTTAAAACTACTGTTGTGCAGCAGCACTAATGCTCAATAATAAAATGCAAACCAGCCTGTTAGTTCCTTTCAGCTTTCATTTGATATGAGGGTAGATAAATTGTATAATCAATTGTATAATTAGAGAAAATATCAAAGGGTAGATTGTTTTCTCTTCCTTGTTGTGATTCTAACAGCATGTATTCTAATTGCTGATTGATATAATGGTCTTACATGGATGCCTTCAAAGTGTTCCTTTTGCAATTTGTTAGCTTTTAATCTACAGTTGTAACGCACTCATAATTTAATGAGAAGTATTTTGTCTTGTCGTGAGACTTTTGCAGTTCATTAACAGAGAATTCCTCACCACTGGCACATGCTCCTACAAACATCTAATACTGCGTGCAGGGAAAGTTCACAACTTAACATGTATCCAATATTTTACATAAATATAAAAAAAGAAAGACAGAGACATAAACCAAATTAGTCACATGTCCAAATCCAATATATTTATAAAACATCTCTTAAAAAACAGGTTTAACCAAAGTGCTATACAAATACTAGAAGTAAAACATTATCATGCATGTTTTATCAATAATTTTCATCACAACAAGAGATGAGTCAAACAATATTTCACCTAAATCTGAAACTGTCATGCTTCACAAACCCCAGACTGTATTTTAAAGGGATCCAAGGCTAGTCAAACACGTTAGTGTTCACCTAGACAGCAGACTGGACTGGAGACGCAACATGAAGGAACAGAGAAGACTGGACTTCTGGCGGAAGCTAAGATCATTCAAGGTTTCAAATAAGATGCTGCAGATCTTCTATATTGTTGTGAGCATCATCTCTTCTGCTGTCATCTGTTGAGGCAGCAGCATCAGAGCCAAAGTGCCCGATGGCTACAACCTTAATATTTGCAATTGAATCTAGAGTTTTGCCTCCTGCCATCACTTGAGTCATATCGTTTAACAAGAATTATCTGAAATGATCGCTGAAAGGTTCAATGAGTTACTGAACTGAAACCAACATGTATTACAAGGCAACATAATGCAGACTATAGTAATTTAATGTGAGTATGCAAAGGTATCTGGACTTATGTTCATAGCATGAGAAAATAAACTTTATGTTGTGATCCGTGTCTTTCTGTAGTTACAGTATTTTGAGGTTTTCTGTGTTTAGTCCTGTTTTCCTGAGAGTCTCTGTCCTGTCTTCCCTGTTGATTGTTTCCCAGCTGTGTCTAGTTCCCCGATTACCCTCCTGTTGTCGTTGTCGGATCCTTGTCGTCGGTAGTTTGTCACGTTGTAGACGTCAGTCGTTTGTTTTCACAGTTGAACTGGTTAAGTCCTGTGTTAACTTAGCTCTCATGTTTTCAGTCTGTTGTCAGTAGCTACCAGTGTTAGCGTTGGCCTCCGCTCACTGTGCCGCCTGCTTGGGACTGTATTGAGCTGCATTCTTCATTAAACATCCATCTTCACTTCTACCTGGGTCTGCTCGGCGTTCTCTCTCACCATCTCCACCCCCAATCATGAAACTTTAGGGTGGAATCATTTGGATTTGAATCATCAACATTCAAACCCCTACAGATGGATGTTGAAGAGAATTTTGACAACAGATTGTTACTATTGTAAAATTAAAAACAAAACATTGGAAATCTGTACTAGATAATATGATATTTAGTTCAGGTGGACTTCAGAAAATCATGGATGACTGTTTTCACAGACAACCCTGTCAGTCTGCCTAGAGAAAAGAAGCATTGTCAACAGGTTAAAGGATGAGGGGGGTTTACTGAGATTGAAAATGGCTACTGGTTAGTGTCCTGGGCTAAGCAAATGCTATAAAAGCCAATCCCAATGTCTTAATGGCCTTCATTCTTCTTCAAGGGTGTGAGGGTAATTATAAAGTTCATTACAGTAATGAGAAAGGCAGTGTTTGATAGAAAGCCATCAGTAACTGGGCCGAGACATAGTGATACAACTGTTGATCAAGTCTCTGGAATAAGATGTGAATGAGGTTAGGACAAGTTCTGATGATGTCATTTATTCCTAATGGGGTTTTTTTCTCTCTGAAATTATGAATTAACATTTAAGTGGCTCTCTATTAATGTTTCTCTCTCTCTTACTCCAAAGTAATTCTAAGAATTTGGCATGCCTCATGTATTATAGTGCAAACACGTACACATTTCTAGCACAAAAACAAAGGAATATTTTACATTATAACCTTGCTAAGTAGGGTTAAACAAGTTTTGTTTTTAAAATTCAAAAACAGGAAAAAGAAAAGTGTGTTTAATAAAGGAGGAGGTCATGCAATTTTGCATTGTAAATTGTAATTGTCGGATGTTGTCTTTTGTTAGAGCTCTGGACGTGCTAACTATAGAAGGACAGTATGAGTTGTCCACATTTTATTTAAAGTTAAAAGCACTGTCAATCAAAGTGAGGTAACGTTTGTCGGACTAAAAGCACCAGAGTCAATTAATTGTATGGTAAATTAAAACTCAGTCGTTTCCAATCGCATGATTTATCATTTTTCTCTTATCTCTCTCTCTTTCTACCAAAAACTGGAT
Organism: Poecilia reticulata; assembly: GCF_904066995.2. Taxonomy (NCBI): domain Eukaryota; kingdom Metazoa; phylum Chordata; class Actinopteri; order Cyprinodontiformes; family Poeciliidae; genus Poecilia; species Poecilia reticulata. The sequence goes on from NC_088842.1 coordinate 2,406,120, forward strand.
GACAAGAGTCTCTAAACTAAATTGCCCTTCAAAAAAGGGGTTAGTTGAGACTAAAGACTTCAGAATTCATTTTATTTGTTGTCTTTCTTATTTTGGGTATTTAAAATTTCTTCCAGTTCCAGTGTTTAATGTTTATAAGAATTTAAAGTTTATTGACCTTTGACAATGTGTTCTTACAGCACTATGCCATCCATCCATCCATTTTCTTGACACCCTTGTCCCTTAATGGGGTCGGGAGGGTTGCTGGTGCCCATCTCCAGCTAACGTTCCGGGCGAAAGGCGGGGTCACCCTGGACAGGTCGCCAGTCTGTCACAGGGCAACACAGAGACACACAGGACACACAACCATGCGCACACACACTCACACCTAGGGGCAATTTAGACAGACCAATTAACCTGACAGTCATGTTTTTTGGACCCCGGAGGAAACCGGAGAACACGGAGAAAACCCACGCATGCACAGGGAGAACATGCAAACTCCATGCAGAAAGACTGGGGCTCGGAATTGAACCCAGAACCTTCTTGGTACAAGGCAACAGCTCTACCAACTGCGCAGCCCCAGCACTATGCCATTATCATTATATTATTGCTTATTGTAATAACTTCTGGGGTAATTTATCGTCCAGCAAAATTTGTTATCACGAAGGCCTACTCACAAAGTCAAAATGCAATAAAGCATAGCTAAATAAACAGTATATCTTTATATCGAGCCACTGTGGTTCACCGGACAGTCATTTTGCAGTTGGAAGATTCTGGATTTCCTGCCAATCACATATGAATTATTGAACTTATGTGTATGCTCATCTGCCTACATATAAAACCTTGAATAATGTCCCATTGTCACTTCATGGAGTTTACATGAACACCTTTAACTTTTCTGAGTGTAGTATGTTTCTAGGAAAATTTGACCATTCTTCCAAAAGTGCATTTGTTAACTCAGACATTAATGCTGAACCAGAAGTCCCGACTTACCGTTTATCTCTTATTCAGCTTAAACCTGAAGTGGCAACGTTGAATTGAACACTCGGATCAGTCAAGTTCTTCACCAAACCTGCAATCCCTGGAAATATGGCCACTCCCGAATGTCTGAAAAACAAACATGAAGTTTCAAACTCTGTATGTTCCTATTCTATAGAAAGTTGTCCTCTTGTACACAAGATGTCTCTCAGTATCTTCCAACTTTGCTCTTTGAGTTTGCATGACCCCCTGTTGCTGTTGTTTTGATTTGGTTCCATCTTTTTGTTCTACCACAATCAGTTGAGTGTGAGATATTCAGTTATGAAAAAATTCTTACAGATCGATATATTGCACAGGTGGCATTCTGTTGAAGTACCACACTGAAATCCACTGAGCTGCTGAGAGTATGCATACTTTCTACATTTGTATAGGCAGTCTGTGTGGCTGCGTGCTGGATTTTATAGACCTGTGGCCATGGACAAGATTAGAAGTTCTCATCACACAAGTTCCCTAAGAAATAAATAGACAAATGAATAAAAACCTGGAAAACTGAGAATCTTCAGATATTTGGTTTGGTTTGATATGATAAAACATTTTCTGAAAAAATGCATTTGATACTCTTCAGTTCTGTCTGGCTGGGCTTAAGCCAGTTTTAAATGCAGAAAAATCAAAGATTGTGGTATTTTTGAACGGTAATCTTCCACCTGACTTAACAACTGGGAGGTTTGAAATGGCTCATTTTCCAGACACCAAAAAAATACAAACTTATGGCCAAAAAAAATGTGTGGGTGATTTTTGTTAAGTGCTTGGATTGTTTTTAGAAGCAGTTGAAACCCAAATATGCTTCTAAATTTGCTGTGAATGTTCTGTAATCTGTGTGAGCTGCTGCCAGTCTTGGCCAGGATCCTCGTGCAAAAGAGATTTTTAATCTCAATGGGATTCTCCTGGTTAAATAAAGGTTAAGTAAAAAAAAAGAAAGAATGGAAGTAATTTATGTGCAAAATGTTAACTTTGCACAACCCCTTTAAAGCAGTGGTGGGGTTTGTTGCAACAACAAATACAACTTCAATGGCTGTTTAAAGCCAGTTTCCGAGTGGAATGCTATAAAAAATTCTTACATTACTTGGAATGCTAAAATGCTTCATTTCTCTTCAAACTCATTACATATAATGAACTCAATTCAGCTGTTAAGTAGACCACATTTACTTACCAGACTAATGAATGCAAGCTTAGTGTCTTGATAGATTTTTTTAAAAAAAGTAATTGTAAAAACTGAATAATGTTGAATAATTTAAATGTTAGACACAGTGAACATTTTGTCATATACAGGTTTGCTGGTACCAAACATTAACAAGGCAGTTTTGTCAGTGAAATCTGTTAATCATACATTGCATTTGGTTGCATTTTTCTCCTGTTTTTTGTGTCTCACTGTGTTTGCTTCAGAAGATGATTTTCTTTTCATTTTATTTCTGTTATGAATTTAAATTAATGTTTGTTTTTAAACTCAGTATTAAATAAAAACTGCAATGAATCATTGAACATTAATGTTGCCCCCTGCTGTGGTATCTAGAAAAACATGTAGGTTGTAGTTTATTTTCACGGGGACAAAGCAAAGGTGGTGGGAGAAAGCAGGCTTTACTTGGAAAAAGGAATGAAGCAAACAATAATGGCTCATTTTGACTGTGATTCAGCCTGTATAAAATATGCCTTATTTCCACACTGAATGATGTCAGCTTCTGCAAGCTGATTTAGTGAAGAGAAGGCCTGCATTTGTAATAAGGCAGAAGAAGTTATTGCTGTGTGTTAATATTGGGGATTTGATTGAAACAGATACAGGGTCCATTGAAAATTGGACAGTAAATCACTATGTTCCAGTCAGGCTTGCTACTTACACAGATATTGACAGATAATGGGCTTCTCGCTTTTGTTTTGATTGGTCATTACAGAAACCTTATTTTCATTAGTATTCTTACAAGCGTGACTGTTTTTGACTACGCTATGTGATGTTGACTTGAGCTGGTTGTGCAGCTGTGTGTGGGTAAGGAGGAGTGTATCAGATGCTTAGAGAAGCAGTTTGCTGACGTTTGTGAGTCCTCTAAGATTTTCTTAACAGGAGCTCTGGCAGTGAAAATTGTAACGTTATGCATATTGGGTACCTGCACTGGATTGCTGGTAAACCCTGTTTAACATTTTGGCATCCTGATTGTTAGAACCTCAAAAATTTTAGAACAGCTTTCAGTGTCTCAGTCAAAATTTTACCCGAGCAGGACAGATTTTTTATTTTTTTTTGTCTTATGGGAAAAAAAATCTTTTGATGTCCAAATTTTCCCCAGTCTCAATGGGGAGACGTTGCAATATGCTCTGGGTTTTGCAGTTTTTATTTCTACACTGGATTATAGAAGTAGTTTGCACTAAGTACATGCAGCGGAAAAACCCACCTATCAAGTGCAGTCAAAGATAGAAAGTTTGCACTCATCTTTGCATCAAATCTGTTGTTCTTGCTTAAGCCACAAATACAGTACAGCGATCAAACAGATGGAAATAAGTTTTGCTTCATTAGTATTATTTCAATTAACAGAAAACTCAAAGTTCTGTCATGTTTCTTGTAACCTATATGCAGAATCAGTGTACAAATACTTAAGAATGCAATGATGGTTTATTTCAAATATCTACAAGGTGAGAAATGTGCAACATAGACAGGGAACTGGTTCAGCAATGCCTGGATGACAGAATGGGTCAGAAGCAAAGTAAACTGCAGATGGATCACAGAAATGTTGAATTCTGAGATTCGCGAATGGAGTGTAACATTTGTGGAGAGAACCCCAGGACAGAGAGTCAGGTGAGTCACACAGACTCAAGTAGAGGCAAAGGAGACTGGTAAAGTCAATCGTCAGGCACCTCCAACAGTTCCCTGAGTGCAGACAGCAGCGCTGATGAGAGCCATTAAAAACACAATATGGGCATTATGGGCATACTCCACCCAAAGAAGTTGGGAACTCCATGAGGCAGGTTTGGAAGCACACAGGCAACATAAAGTGGACTCCACTTCCTGATCCATCTTCAGTGTGGCCATTGGTTTGAGGATGAAACCCAGAACTGAGCAAAACCTTTGCACCCAGGATGTTGCTAAATTCCTTCCAAAGTTTGGGCGTGAACTGAGGACTGAGGTCAGAAAGGACTTCACTGGTAATGCCATCCAAATGAAAAACACGTTTCACCAAAAGTTGTGCAGTTTGAAAAGATGACAGGAGTTTACAGAGAGGGATCAGGTGACAAGCCTTAGAAAAACGATCTACAATGGTGAGTGTGATGGTAAAGCCTTGGACACAAGTAAGCTAGTCACAAAATCAAGGACTACACTCAGAAAAATTTGACCAATGGTTACTTAAAAAAATTGTGGCAACAAAGTGACACGTAATATAATTGAATAGAATTTAAGTTCTACAATTTTGATTAAAAAGTATTGAATATGTTAACTTAACTTAACTTAAAAAAAATGAAGTACATCTTAATAAAAGCAACAGCTGAAATGTGTTTGATTTATTAATATCAATGCAAATGATCATTTATATTGCCCAAAAATATTTAGTAAATCCAAGTCAATTTTACAAGAAAAACTAATTTTTATTTACTAAGTATCTGAGCAAAAATTATGTAGATTTATTAAATATCTGGGGGAAATTTAATCATATTTACTAATAATCTAGGTGAAATTAACTTATATTTATTAATTAAATGGGTGAAATTGATTTACATTTACTAAACATCAACATAAAAATTATTTGGATTAAGTAAATAATACAAATAATATCAATTCATATTGTAGCACATTATTGGTTAATTCAACACATTAAAACTGTTGTTCTTATTAATCTGTAGCTAAAATAATTGATAAATTTTAAGTTTTTATTTGTATGATAGCACTTTAAATCTATTCAATAATATTGAATGTCACTTTGTTGCCCTAATTTTTCTGTGTCTAATTTACACAATATCCTGACCAAACTTGAGTGGCATCAAAAAATAACAAATTACAATGCATAAAACAGCAGCAGCATTTATTTGTGCAATTTTATAAAACGTGTTTATCCAGCACCAACTAGTGCAAAATTCCTAAATACAACAATAAAACAGAGAAGGGGCAATATACATAAACATAGTGCCACTCTGCTCTAAGTATAGTTAACATGATTTTTTAGAACCATCACATCAACAACAATCAACATGGACTCAGTTAAACTTGCTTCAACAATTTATCAATCACATAAGAGTTCACTTTATGTTTAAAGTGAACTCTTATGTTCACTTTTGTGCTCTGCATGTTTAAGGCATGCAGAGCACAAAACAAGTATGCACATAAAACCTACCTGGGGAAAACGCATGACAAGATGTGAGAGTTGGGCGAGACCTTTGAGGCATAAAAACTTCCATTTTCTTTTTTTGTATGTTTATGCTACATCTTGTCACTGTGTTGGGGCCCTTGGCTCCGTGACACATACTTTCCTTTTCGAAAAATAAGTTGAAAGACAGAACTGGAAAAAAAACATATTAAATAAAGTGCAAATGAAACACAACAGTTTTCCGGCCTGCAGATCATCACCCTTCAGTGAAGCCTGCATGGACTCTCCAAAAAGGCAATAGTGGATGCTCTATGCTGTATAAAAGGGACAAGGGTTCATGTGACAGACCTGAACAGATCCAAGCCATATAACAGGCACATATGAGAACAAGGAGTCAGTCCTTAGAAAGGGTGGTTAACTGTAATGTACTGCAAGAAAAAATACACATGCAGAAATCCACTGAACTGAAAATGACCCTAATTTTAACTAACTTCACCGAGCATTTCACAAAGTTTTGCATGTTGGTTTTGACAGTGACTTGTCTATTCCCTTTTGTTTAGCAACGGTCCGTTTTCTTAAGCCAGTAGTTTATTCCTGAGGCTGTTCACTTTTGGGGAGAGCTTTGAACTATCCAGCCCGAGGAGAAGTTTCTGAAACACTTCAAACGTGTATCTGAGCTCCTTTGGATAGGCGAGATTCACAGCATACGCCAACCCAACAAGCAGGGAGCAAGCCCTTGGAAAGTTACCCAGAGCAGTTAGAATTTTCATGCCGTCCACCACAATGCCGATGTCTGGATCCTCTGACGTGTTAGCTTTGATGTTGTAGATCTTCAGGCTTTGAACAGCAAGGTCCTGTGACACACTGTCTTCATCAGCATCCTGTAATAGCAAGAACATTGTGCATATCAGACAGTGCAGCCAAAGGAGAAGGTTCCATTTCCCAAATTGCTTGCAACTGTTTGGACAAGAAAATCTGGAGTTTGTCAGCCGTTGCTTGTAATGCACTCTATTTATGTCAGTGTTTTAGACAAATCTGAGATAACACAAAAGAAAACCCGCACATAATTTATAAAGGAAAAATATATATATAAATCAATCATAATAATATATTATACTATAATCAATTATGCAATCAGGAGCTGAACAGTTACAAATATTTCTAAATGAAGTTTCTGAAATTAAATCAATCCATTACACTATTATTTCTTCCTGGCACTGTCTTGATTAATATCTTATTCTGCGTTGCCTCAGTCTTTCTGTAAAAATGTCTTTGTATTCACAAAGCAGCGTCTTGGCCATCATTTCTTAGCTCACTTTTAGGGACAAATTGCCAAGACTTAAAAATAAAAAAGTTATGGTTAGGTAAAGCATTCTTAGGAAAAAATTACATAAATTACTGACAAGTTTTAAATTATGCCAGTTGGTGAAATCAAATTGAGATAGCATTCTGCACTAGCATTTAAAAATGACTTAATGGAAAATAAGAATTTAAACACACTTAACAGAGGACAATGATATACCTTGCCAAGAACTACTGGGAGAAATACAGTTATGACTATTTTGTGATTTGACTTTCCAACAAATAACAAGTACAAGAGATGAGAGAAATCACCTACTTTATATTTTAACATCTAATTCAACTTACATCGTACTCTTTTAAGAGTTCATCTGTAGATTCCCCAAGGTACATCATCAAACATCGAATGATAACATCTCTGGTCATGTTGAAGTCAGGATTGCTTGGAGTCTGAAACAAAAAAAAGAAACACCAGGTGGTTTATATTACTGTTAATATTGAGTTCCTGTGCCGTCTTGGGGACCAGTGTAATAAAACACTACTCATACAAATTCTCATGCGATTATTTCATATTCCATTTATAAAGACAATCACAGGCTAACCTCCAGTAAATTTGAGTAATGATATTCCAGAAGTTTAAACACAAAACTTTGAGAATAATATATTAGCAACAATAATGCTCAATGAAAGATACCTTGAGTAGGATAGCCTGCAATCTCAACCCCATGCTTCCGCCCTTCGAGTGGAAGAGGTTCAGAAGTCGAGGAATATATTCATCCAGTTTGGACATGAACTTTGATTCAAGATGCACCATTGTGATTCTGTGAAACTCATCCTGGATCTGAAAGACAAATTATGAAACCAGTTTTAAAGCATCAAATATTACAAACATACATACTGTTCTTACGACATTTTTCAAAAGCAAAAAGATGGATCAAATTTGATCTATAAAAAAGATGACAGTAACGTAACACATTTTGTATCAAATTGCTAAATGCAGAATCACAAATGCAATCCTTCACATTGACTAGGAATATTTCTGATTGGCATGCACTTAGAACTCACGTGAGATGTCTCAAATAGAGCGGGCCATCTGGCTTTGATGTCCTCTATACTGTGTGATTGGTTGATGATTTTGTTTCTTCTGTGTGCAAATGATTTGGCCATTTTGGCCAAATCATTTCGCAACTGTAATGTCACTGAAAAGATGATCACAATTGAGTTTTTTTTTTTAAATCATCCAGCTCTATAATATACCAACTATGGATGAATACCTCATCCAATCCCACTTCAAAAAATGAACTATTGTTTTAAGATGTTAAGACAAAAATATGAAACAGATTTTAAGGTAATATGCACATCAACAAATGCCAAAAAATAAATATTAAAATCAAAGATGCCCAAAACGGACTAAGGAAACATTTCTCTCACTCTCTCTGTGGCAGCTCAGTCAGGACGAAGCTACATACTGATTTCAACCTAACATTCATAGACGCATCTCACTGTAACTGTTTATCTGTCAGTGAGCTGCAGCCACAGTTTGAAAGCATAACGTTTTTCCGAGAAAACGGGGAAAATGAGGAAGCCGTTTGTGCTGAATGTAACTAACGTAATGTTAATGGAGAGCCTCAGTGAGAGCCGGTGAACTGGGGTTTAGCAAAACACCAGCCATTGCGCTCAAAACACGCCAAATTAAAAGAAGAAAGAAGAAACAGCGCACTTTGTCTGAAAATGTAACTATGCAAAACGGCTGATTTTTCTTTCGAAATGTGTAACGTTATAAAAACTGATTAGAAATCTGCTTTTAACATGCTACTTGAATAAAAATGTTACTTGAGTACATTTTAATTGTAAAAACTACATGCAGTAACTTTAAACGAAACTCCTGAGTTGATTAGCTCATTGATTATCTCACCGTTGAAAACAACGTCTGTTCCTCCATTATGGTGCCCAAACATGCTAGCTAGCTTGTTAAGGTGGGGGAGGGGAAGCTTGGGCTGAGGCCAAGAAACTAAATTAAATAAAAGAGTAGCTTGTATTCTACGGCCACTATATAACGGTATTACGTTAGTCACATTAAATTGTGACATTGAGACTACTTTTTCAATCCTTGCAATGCATTTAGTCAAATCAAAGACGACGTAGACTGACTTCGAATCCTTCACAATATAACTTAATTGACTTGCTGTACAGTAAAGTTGCCATGTTTGCTAATTTGCAGTAACTTAAGACAATGTTTAACTGCTACAGACACTTGAATTGTTTAACTAAGAACACTTAAAACATGTCTTACCTTTAAGCAAACGGTAGTCCACGAAATGCTGAGCAGACGCGATGTTCCTGTGATGAAAATGCCTTGGGCGGGAAAAAGTCAAGGCCTCCCAAATGAGTAAAATTTATCAATTTTCTGCATTTTTGACTTTACCAATGAAAATAAATAAATAATACTTATTGTTTTTTTGCTGATTATATTTAAATAAAAACAGAGTAAAATGCAATTAAAAAATATTCAAATTTGGTTAATTCAGCTCAGTGAGATTCAAAACTGCACACAGTCTTTTTTATTATGTATAGTTTGCTCTTATTTATTTAGTAAATATTACTTAACCCTGATCACACTTTTTTCAGTGTACATGAGACCAGAGACACTTGTGGATGGAAAGAGGGTGGAGAAGGTCACTGAAAGGCTGATGGAGACCTTGTCCTGTTAGGCGACGGGGCCTGGATAATACCCGTGTTAAACGGACGGTGGAGTCCGGCGACGACAGGCGCTTAAATTCCGTAACAAAAGTACGTTTTTATTCTTTTTAATCTTTTTTTTTTCAAAATCTCTTTCTCTTTCTTACTGTTTATTTAATATCACATGCTGTTTTTATTTTTTCTTTAATTATGTAAAGCACCTTGAAATGCCTTGCTGCTAAAATGTGCTATACAAATAAAATTTGATTGATTGATTGACTGATTGATTGATGGCGGACCAACTCCTGGCACAGATGGAACAATACTAAAGAACTCTTTGATGTCCTTAAACAGGGAGGGCCATGAAAACCGCTGTTAAGACACTTCAAGTATCTGGCCAGGGCATAGAATGGCTTTTTGGTTTTTTTTTTTAGAAAAATTTGACGAGAGAAAGAGATTTCTCTCGTCTGCTCTCTTCCCTCACACCTCCAATCAGTTAGCTCATAAGCTCAGGCCCTTTGTTCACCATTCAACTTCCCAGTACTTAAGCACCTCATTTCAGTCACTCTTTGCTGGTTCATCCAGTCTCTTCTTTGTTATTTCCCATGTTCTTGTGTCTGTTTTGTTCTTTTAGAATTATTGTTTGTGTTCAGCCCTAGCTCCCTGTGTTTTTTGTAAGTTTGTTTATTTTTTCATTAAATTCACAAAAACTATACTTGGCATTTCCGCCTGCTGCATTTGGGTCCACTCAACAAACATACAACATGACATCAACATTATGTACAAGCTGCCATAAATCTGTGTTTTGGGTGACAGGCTCAGCTCAAAATGCTCCAAGACAGAAAGCAAACAGTAATAATGGATTTTCTTTTCTCAGAGAAAAATTTATATTTTCCAGATGAAGATTTGTAAGAAACAAAATGCAGTAAATTTTTATTTATGTAATCCTCTCTATTGTGTCACTTACACATTTCTTGAATCACTTAAAGATACATTTATCAATTCGCAGCCAGTTTATAGTAACATCTTACACGTAAACACCAAACAAAAATTCTATACAATTTCATCTGTTTGCACAAATTACAAGGGGATCAAAGAGAAATTAATCTGAGTAGATGAAACGTGCTGAAGACTATGGTAAGGTAAGGTAATTTTATTTATATAGCACATTTTCAGCAACAAGGCAATTCGAAGTGCTTTACATAAATTAAAGGGAAATACAAACAAAATAACAAACTAAATGAAAGAAAAAAAAGAGGGAAGAAAACTAATCTAATGTTCTAAAGTATGTAAACTAAGTGCTCCTGTTCAGGGTTGCTAAGTATCTAATTCCATTTCTAAATAGTGAGTACTCTACAGTTTCTGATAAAATAAGCTAAAGAATGACTGCTCTAAATCCTTTTCTGGGTTAAAAGTAATATAAACTAAGCAGTGACTGTTCCTGTTAAGTATTTCTGGATTCCAAGTTCGCAGTTATTCTAATTCTAATTCTGATTCCATTTCTGGGCTGTATAATATTGATCTAAATAGTGCATACTCCACAATTCCTGATATTACTAATAAACTAAAATAACTATTTTCTGGGTTAAATAGGGAGTACTCCACCGTTTAAAAAAAAAAAAAATGCAACAACATCTCACATCTAATAGAAGAGAGCCTTGAGCTTTTTTTCCTCTTGCTTTATTAATTATGGAAATTTTAGGTTCTAACTCCACAGATTAGCTTTATATCCAGATGGTTAGCATCTACTAACCTTGCAACAGACTTTCATATCAGAGGTTTGCAAAGAAGAAATACTTGTTATGTTACATAGTAACATTTTTAGTTTTTCCCTTATTTAAATTAAACTTATTCCCTCTGTGTACATGTCAGGTCTTTGTGCTTTGTGCCTGAACCACAAACAAAGTCAATGCATCCAAGCTGCGCAGATAGCACCACTGTAATCATGTCTAGTAAAGCCAACTTGATGAAAAAAAAATTACAGTTACATAAATAATTTGAATAGTTATTTTAATGGTCTGCTCCTACACATTGGTAAAAATGTGTAGGTGTTGGTAAAAATAGATTTGCATAATTACTATTGTGTCTTGAAATTAGAATTTTTTTATTCAATTCAAAGTATCAATCTTCTAAATCTACTGCATCTAATGTAAAAACCATCAACTATTTATGTACTTGGCATCAATATGTCATTTAACACACATTGGACACATCCTTCTGAACTTTAGTCTTGGGTACTTTTGAAAAACATCTTTGCTCACCACAGTCTGGCATTTCTAGTTGGAATTCTTGTTGCTTTATTATTTCATTTCTATGAAGACTAGACTAATATTAGAAATATAATTAAAAATAAATTGGCATTTCAGTTTAATTTACATAGTATTTTGTGAAAACATTTTACATAAAATACTACACACTTGTTTGAGATATTTTACTACAGTAATGGGTTTGAATTAAATAAAAAACTGTTTTCCTAACAGCTCTGTTTGTGACAACAACACTTTCTTTTGTCAACTTGAGAGGGAACCAGAAGAGAGAGTCACAAAAAGAAGAATATGAGGGCTAAAGCTGAAGAAGACTCGCTGCTCATGCACACTCACACTTCTGAATACACTATTTGTGTGTCTGCGTGTGTGTGTGTTAGCGTTTGTGTGTGTGTTTTCCACATGGCCAAGTGTAGGGTTCCAAACTGTAAGAGGATTAGCGACTTGAAAAAGGTAGCCGTCATTTAATTGAAGGCTTACCAGCAACCAGAAAAAAGCTAGCAGTCAAAGTGAAGGTATAACCCAGCCCAGAACATCCTGTTGAAACCACATTTGCCAAAGTCCATGTGTTTCCCTCCGCCTGCGTTGTCTGTCTCCCTCTCAACCTCAGAGGCATGCATCACATTTTATCACTGCGCCTCAGCTTCTTAAAGACGTTTACACATTTTGCAATTTTTAATCTCTTCAACTCACTGAGAAAGGTGGCTTCAACTGGTATTATTCAAATGCTGTGATCTCTGGAAACTGCTTGGACCCTGAAACCTCGTTCCCTTTGCCTGAGAGAAAGCTGAGAGCTTTCAGAGGGTTTTCATGTTGGGAGCAGTATCTCACTGTAACAATTCTAACCAGACTGGCACTATTTATCCTCACAAACACTGACTGCAAGTACAGACAGTTATCCTTCTTTGGATATTTATCCACCACTAGCCTACAGTCAATACAAATCCTGAACTGGTAAGTCAGTTTGCACAGTTTTTATTTATACTTCTATGTAGCCACTGGACTAATGTATACATTCTAGAAAACTGTATATATTAAAAAATGGATCGTTTGAGTGGCTCTTTTGAATGGCAGATGAATGAGGAATAATTGTTTAACATTCTGAAATAATTTTTGAAAGAGAGCCAGGAGTATAAAATAAAAATGGTTACATTTATTTCAGCTCTGAATATTTAATATGTAGGTGTTATTATGGGAAGTAATTTTGCTCATGTTTCACATTTCATTGTGTCATCCTTGGTCTTGTCGTGGTCTTCAGTTGGTCTCGGATGGTCTGTTTGACTATAACTCTGTCTACCTGCTTCTGATAGCTCAAACTATGACAAACAATAAGAGGGTTTACCATAATTAGGAAGATGATACATACTGTAGCTCTATATCTCAATTTTACTAGGTGGCTGTAAACTCATTCCCACATTGAGTAGATTTATAGAACGAATGAATGAGTAGATGTGTCATAAATTTATTTGTTTGAATAGAACAAAAACTGTTAGATCTGTTACCATTGTATGAACCTTCTAGACCACTCAGTTCTTCTGGTTGTAGTCTGCTGTACATCACCAGAACCAGAAGCAAAAATGTAAAAGCAACATCCCATTTTAATTGTCCTCTGATCTGAAAGGGCATTCCAAAAAACTGCAAAAATGCCGAAACATAGTTGTTCTAAGTCAAAACCCACCTGTTTAAAGCTGCCTTTCTTTTAAAATAAAAAGAAAGGAAACAACTTGACTTGTCCAGTGTGACTTGAGAACACTGGTCCTCAAGTCACATTGCCCTGAAAGTTTTAGGCATCGCTCTGCTTCAGCACACATGATTTAAATTGGTGGCTGGTTAAAAGGGTTTTCCTGAATTGCAGTTATCTGAATTGGGTGTGTTGAAGCAGGGGAACAAAAACACTGATTTAGATTGTCTTAAGAACTATGGACTGCCTTGTTGCTGAAATGTGCTATACAAATAAATTTGCTTTGCTGATAACAAAATATCGTAATCCATTCCATAGGTTCATATTATCAGTTCCATTGTCAGCAATTATTCCAACATTATCAAAGGTTCAAATTTTTGAATGGAAATGAACATTAGTTCAGGCAGGGATGCGTTTGGTGCATTGATAATTAACTCTTTAGATTACCCATATTTGGTCTGGTGCAATCCTTAATGCAACATTAAGTAAGGTTATGTTAGAAAATTGTTGTAGACAGGCCTTTACAGGGCACAGGCACAGGTGAATGATACATTTTTGAGTAGCAGTTTGCTCTAAATTAAGTTTGATATTTGTAATGTTGATGCTTGTATGAGTACTTGTCATCAACGGATACTGTTATGCAAAGTGCGACTACATGGCGCTTGTTTGACCCGAGCTTAAATAGTCTAATAAGAACACACACAAATATTTCACTATGCTCTAGTTGTTATGAGGCAGTGAGAACCACCACAAGCAGACTCTTCAGTAATGAAAATTACAGTGTAGCTGTCATCACTGAAGGCTCAGCCAAATCACTCAGCTCTGCTGCACGGCCAAACGCACCTGGTCACCCTGTTGAATCCAAGCCTCCAAGCCTGTAATTGTCACCATGATACCAGCATTGTGCGCCATCAGTATTGATCCCACACAAATGATTGCACATGAGAGCTGATTCAGCCAGAAGGAATGGATGATGGCCTGTGATCTTTAACATCATATTGTGACCTCTTATCACATGTTTCTTGTAAGAAAAGAGACGATTTCTCATTCATTTCCATGCTGCTAGAGTGATTGAGATGGGCTGATGAATGCTAGGATTTAGTGCAATTACCTCTTAAAGACAACAATCTTGGGGGAGTTTTTTGGGTGTCGAGTGTGGTGTTTACACTAAAGCAGACAGCATGATTGCAGATAAATTCCAGGGAAAAATCAGGCAGTGGTGTCAGAAACAAGAGGCGTATTAAACATAATGACATCATTACAGAAGACTAAAACCATCTGTTGCAGTGAGGGAGATATTTCGAACGTGAATTTGGTACCAGTGTTTCATGGTTTACAAAATATTCTAAGAACTATGAACTAGCCTTCTTTAATATAATGACTTTCACGTTCTTTCTATAATGTTGAAAATGTCATGGTTCCTGGTAAATATGCATTTTTGGTGTCTCGAAACAAAAGAAGGAAAATAGGGGAATGAAGTGTTTCATTCTTTTATATGAGAGCAGCAACTCAGAAAATGAATATCGTAATTTTGTCCATTTTTGAAAATGCTGCATTCATTATATCATCACACAGGGAAAGAATATAGAAAAATATGCACATTTTTAAATGTCTTTTTTTTTTTTTTACATATTTAAGCAGAAATTAGTTTCTTCAGAAACCTCTGCTATAAAATATTAAATACAGTTACAAAGTATATTTATCTCACAAAATATTTAATCAGTTTTCCTTTTTTTGCAACACTTAAATGTTTCAGAATGTTAGCTTATTTTTACATTTAACCATAGGCGTAAATCCCGGGGGGGCCGGACCCCCCCAATCTTGGAAAAGTCTAGAATTGTCCCCCCCCCAAAGAAATCATGAAAGAAACCCTTGTATTTAAACAATATAAATATAAAAAAGGCAACAGAAACAAAGAACAAAATAACTCTGCCATTCATCTAAGAAAAAAATAAGAATACATTTTTATGTCGTCACCCCACTATTGTTAGAACAATGGTTCAGTCCAAAGTGAAGGAGCAACAGCTGTGCTGCTGAACAACACAGGCTTCGAATCATTTTGGCTTTAGAATGGATTGAGGAAGTTCGTCCACTGAGAAATATAATATGTTCTGATTCAAGTTCATCATTATATTCATTAAAAAATAATCATTCTATTAGTAAACCAGACCGTTTATTAGAGATTCACATGTAGGAATAAAAGGAAATTAGTTGGCAGACAAATGCAAAACAAGCTACAAAAAATAGTTACATTGATATATTGGTATCATTCAGTAAGGAAGAAATCAAATCTATTATTAAGCAAAAGGTTAAGGAAAGATGGCAGAAGCAGTGGGAAGAAGATAGAACTAGTAGGTGGCTTTCCAGTATTCAAAGAAAAGGTGGGGCAATGAGGAGAACAGGACAAAATAGAAAAGAGGAAACCATAATATTCAGATTACATTTTGGTCATACAGGGTTAAAAGCACATTATTTAAAATGGGAAAACATCAAACTGGAAATTGTGATTTGTATATTCAAGAAGAGACAGTAAAACATGTTTTGTTGTTCTGTACTAAATAAATATTCTGTTGAGAGAAGGGTTGATTACAAGAAAATAAATTACAGTTAAATATACAAGATATTTTGGACAAAATTTCTACTTCTGAATATTTTTGTTATTTAATAAATTTGCTTAAGAAAACAAAATTGATAGAAAGGATATAAGTTTTGTTGTTTGTTTTTTTTGTGAGAGAATAGAATCCCGATCCACACTCCATTCCAGCAGATGGCGGTTATGCACATCAGTAAGTTTGCTTGCCAACCGCCATAAAAAAAAAGGAAGAAGAAGAAGAAGCTGACAACACAGACTCCGTTAGAGCCGCTGAAGTGAGGAGTTAGCTAGCTGCTAGCTGTTGCTGTGGCTCTGCAGCACAAACAAAAAAACCCTCCATGCAGTGGTGGAGAAAGTACTCACAGAATATACTTATGTAAAAGTACAAATACACAGACAAAAATGTACTCTAGTAAAAGTGAAAGTACCCATCAACATTTTTACTTAAGAAAAAAAGTACTGGCTTTTAAAAATACTTAATTATTAAAGTAAAAGTACTTGCTAAATGCATTACCAAATCGCTAATGCAACATCAATAAGTGTACCTATCACATTTAATTTTAATACATCAGAAATGTGCCATCAGAACAATGCCACAGATAAAGCATGTTTTTATTGTGTTTACTCTCTGTAACATAGCTTAAACTTAGATGTGTGATTCTA
The DNA here is from genome assembly GCF_904066995.2 of Poecilia reticulata. Taxonomy (NCBI): domain Eukaryota; kingdom Metazoa; phylum Chordata; class Actinopteri; order Cyprinodontiformes; family Poeciliidae; genus Poecilia; species Poecilia reticulata. Next base: position 2,422,596 of record NC_088842.1, read on the forward strand.
TGCATCATAATTTCAAGGATGGAAACATCTTGTCTCCTGCCCTAACATAGCATGAATTTCACTTTTTTGCCACTAGTGGCTTTTATTTTGAACAAAATCCAACAGAAAGGGGATGGAAAGAGGGTGGGAGGGGGAGGACATGCAACCAAGGAGCCACGTAGCAGAGTTGTAGTCAAGACCACCTAACCTGAGACCTAGTTAAGACCAAGACCAGCACCCAGTGCTACATGACACAATAAAATGTTGTGTACTTATCAAAATTGCTTCTCAAATTGATCTGAAAGATCCACATTCCCATAAAATACCTAGATATTACATACATAGAGCTGAAATAAATTTAACCAGTATCATAATCAATTCAAACTCTTCATCCTGCTTTGTTTCCATCTCTGTGCCACAATCCACAGAGGTCTCCTGCCATCCCTGAAACATAACGCATAACAATTAAATAAATCTATATATTTTTAATGAAATAAAATAATAATAGCTACTGCAGTGTACACAGAGCATCACAAGAACAATTGAGGCTTCAGTCCTATAGGACTTAGTAAAGATTGGTCCAGAACAATCGGATTGTTCGTGAATGTCATATCACTATTGTTGAGAAAATAAATAATTAAAAAACCTCTGTCTTGCTCGTTGTCCTGTTCTCTCATTGCTCGAGTTCGTGATGTCATCATTTGTATCAAAGGAACCACAAAAACAGCAAAATGAATCGCTTTCCAAGTACAGTCATAGTTTATTTAACAATCAAATACATAAAACTCACAATATCCTCATAAAAGCCACAAACCACAAGCCGAGACATAATTACCTGAGACAAACAACAATAGACAACATTAAAGTACGGGAAAGGATTTCACAGACGGACCTGTCCCCGGAGACCGCATCTTGGGCAACCCTGGAGCAATCTGATCTAAAGGCTCCGGTTCCTATACTTTTAAAGGAAGGGCGTGTTTTCTTCTTCGCTGTATTTTAAATTAGAGGGGGCTGTCTTCTAGCCAAGTAGAGGGAGAATATTATTTTAAAAGCTAGCTGACCATGTTTCTATATAAGCCTGCTTTAGATCAAAGAAGCATTACTTTTCTTTTGAGTGGTGACAAATGTTTTTATGACCCTGCCAGGGAGGAAGCTCTACTTTGGCAACAAGACCAGAGTGTTTTTCTTTGCCTTCAAAGAGCCACGCTTATGACCCTCTGTGAATGCCTGCTGAGGTCACAGAAAGGCTAAGAGCTGTGTTTTTTTTTATTTAGAGAACTACAATTTTAGACTACTTTAATTAAAACATGGTGATTTATGTAAGAGAAATATTCTACTACCCAGAATATGCTGATTAAATCATGAGTGTAATTTTAACCTAAATTTGAGCCTATTTAAAACAATGTTAATCTTGTCCAATATTTAAGAAAGCTTACCTTGAAAATAGCTAATAATTCCTACACTATATAGCAGACTTTGGTCACAGCGTTGTCCCATATATGCGACACCTCAGTCAACACCTCCGCACAATAAGTCAGCACACAACTTTTTTTCATCGCAGATGCAACATATGAGTCTCTGTACAGCTAGCTTAAGTACAGTAACAAAGTACTTGAACTTCGTTACTTCCCACCACTGCCTCCATGAAGTAAATACTTAAAGCAAAAGACATGTAACACATTTTATTTACTTTCACTGCTCAATAGGAAGAAACACATTGCCAATAAAAATCAGTCCACAGTTCATTATTTAATTACTTTGGCTGAATCATGATAAACTGCCACTTTATGCCTTGGAAATCAAAACTTCATAGACTTAGCTCCTTTTCTGTCGAAGGTACCCAATATTTTAATTACATTTAGCTCTCTAACTCTTACTTTAATAAGAAGAGTTTGAAACGGGAGGGAGCGGCTGAGCATTACCGGTAGCTGATAGCTCTTTATGGGAGCCGAGAGCAGAGGGGATGTTGCAGCTGACAGTAAAAAAATAAAAATAAAGTATGCCTTTATTTTACCATCTTCAACATAGAACCTTTAAAACCACAACATAAAATCTGAATATTTTTCTAGAAAACTCTGGTGCTAACTTTAAGTTTAAGTTATGATACTTTCCAAATATTCAATTCCTCCATATTTATAGGTTTTAACATGAAAAAATCCCCCATAAAATAAAAGTTTAAAGCAACTTAAGTTATAATTTAAATAACACATGACTTGTATTGAGAACCACTGCAATAAATCAATATTTATGAGAAATTTTATTAAGTGGAGTTACTTATTAAAACTTGTTTTTATTTAGAGCCTTAAGTTTTTTTAAAGGTGTATCAGAGATTAGATCTGTGAACCAAACTCATGTCTAAACAACATTTGAATCTTAGTTAGACTTCTCAACAGGTTGTTTACTGTGAAAAATATTTTTGTCATTCATTGCTACTTATTAGACATTTTTGATGGTGCAGCAGGAACCCACACACACACACAAAAAATTAAATCACATTTTACTGTAACTTTGTCGACTCCCCCAAAATTGCTCTTAAAAATTTTTCCTGTTTATGGTCCCTCTTAATAATGACATGGGATTTACGCCCTTGCATTTAACCTATAAGTTTTCTAATCCAACCTGGTTCTTCATGGATAAAGTCATTACTCCCTTGATTCAATGACATGCTGTTGGTGGAAAAAGCAAAACTGACAATCAAGCAGTTTCAGTAACTAGCAATGAGGAATTTTGGCTCATTCTTTTTATATTTTCATTCAGCCACAGGAAGCTGGCCTTGGGTTAGATGGTGGCATTCTCTGCATAAAGCCATTCCTACAATCATCGTAAGTCTGTCTGTCTGTCTATATGTAACTTTAACCCTGAATATATATTTTTGCTCAGTGTTATGTTGTGTGATGTTGCGTTTCTACCAACAGAATACAGGTTGAATAAGCATTAGTGCTGTTTGTCTAATTTCGTGCATGTGTTAAATGGTAACATTGTGTAAAAGTAATTACCATTTGTGAACGAAAACAAAGATCATCGGTACCTTTTTTACGACCTCTGAATGTAATTGTCTGTAATTATATTTTATGGTGAATTACTAAAAATCCCTCTTGAATGTATACAGTATGTTACCTCTATATTTGTGAATTTAATTTCACAGGTAGAAAAATTACTATCACAAAGCTTATTAAGGGCATTACATTGGTGAGTAGTAAGGCTTAACATGGACAGGTTTCCAGTCCATTACAGAACTACTGTATTGTATACTGTTTAGTGTCTAACTACAACTAATTAGCTCACTATGCATTCAATATTAAGGGGTCCCTTAAGTACTATTCAAGCCCATTTTCTCAGCCAAGTAGGAGTAAGCCGAGTCATTAGCCCCGGCCTGCGTGCCATTGGTTTCAAATGGAACAGTCGACAGGGGGTCCCATCGGTTTAATTCCTCAGCATTATCAAAATTGTTTTCGCAACATTGATCAGATTAGAGCCCTGTGGGGGCTTTTTATAGCTTAGTGCAAAAACTTAGTACCATGAATGGAGTTTGTGTGAACTTTTTAAGGAAGAAATCATAAAAACAAGAAGCGATGGCCAGTGGTTCTGAAACAAATACTGTTTCTAAATGGCTTTAATACTTTTTACACATTTTTGTAGGTTTTGCTTTTTGATGTTATCATAGACAATAAATATTTCATATGTTTCAAGGACTTTTGTGTGTATAATGAAATGTATGTAAAGTGAAAATTCACAGTGTTTTCTTGAAAGCGTCTTCTTTGGCTAACATGCTAGACATCACCATTCAGGCCAATTCCTGCCTGAGGTGACCCATTCTTTCCTTATTAGTCCTTGAAATTAATTTGGTGACTTTCTCCAGCCACTTTTAGATAATTGACATCAGTATCCCAGCAAGGTTAATATAAAGAGCATGTGCTAACCATAGTTTTTAGTAACATGCAACACAATGCTAGGGCATGCAGCAAATTCAGAGACCATCACAAAATGACGCCCTAACTTTTGAATACTATTCTGCTATTGTTGCCTGATCACTGTCTTCCTATGCAGATCCGCTGAATTCTGAGTCTGGGCTTTCTCCAATTCACTTGGATTCTTCCAGTAGAATTTCTACCAGGCCAATTAGTGAAGAGAAGAAGTTGTGAACAATTGTAGTCTGCCTGTAGTTTTAGCAAAGATAACACAGGAGGTGAACAAAGCATTCAGTACGTGTTGACAATGCTTCTGTGTTAACATCATCCGCCTCATTCGGATTGGCACTTCTCTTTTCATAGTGAACGATGCTTGTTTACAGCGCAGGCAATTTCCAATAAGCTTCTTAGCATCAAATTGGTGCATTACATACGATGCAGACAAACATTAGCAGTTGGGCTGAATTTAAAGCCTCAACACAGTCCATGGAATCAAACACTTCTGAAAGCCGACAGTACAGACCTTCTGGACGAAGCAGAGCGTTAAACAAGTGGCTGGTTTTTACCAGGCTGCTGCTGTTTTAGTGTTTGTCACAGTCTGTATTCATGACACTGGACTTTGACAAAACTGCCAGTCATGGATGAGAGCTGAAACATAGATTGTGTCAGCATGCCTAATTGCTGCTAGGACACAGGACTCAAGATAGTGCTCACTTGTTTCACTTAAAATGAATTCTCAAACAAACAGAAAAGTCCCTTTACAAGAAAGAAACTTGTAAAGGGACGAGTCTTCTGCTTTCCACTCTGATGACTAGTCCAGATTTAAATGTTATAGCTAGGCAATGAACTGCTTTAGATATACAAATTTTAGTAAGGTTAATTTCACTCTCAGCTCAAACTTCCAGGTAAAAATAGGTAGTAGGCACAAAAGACAGAAAACATAAACTCCATCCATCCATCCATCCATCCATTTTCCTGCACCCTTGTCCCTTAGTGGGGTCGGGAGGGTTGCTGGTGCCCATCTCCAGCTGGCGTGCCGGGCGAGAGGCGGGGTTCACCCTGGACAGGTCGCCAGTCTGTCGCAAACATAAACTCCAATAAATGCTATTTTTCATATTGGTGTCATATAATATTAGTGTGTATAAAAAGACTGAAGACCAAAAAGAGAATAACAACATATCCAAATACTTGTCTTGCGCTGTTAGATAAAAAAAACAATACACATTTCATCTAGGGTGGCATTAAATTAGACAGACCAAGTTTAAGTATTTTAAAAAGTGGGCCACTGGCAGCAGCACTAATCCTATTATGGAGCTCTAGCGAAAGTTCAAGCTGGAAGACTCCACCCCCTTCGTTCGCCCATCGACGTCATGCTCATCTCCGACCTCAGCGCTGGACCTCACCCGGCGCGTTCAATCAGCAATCAGGCTCTGCATAAAAGGATCCACACCCAAGCCGTCAGCTGATTCCCAGCTTCGTTCAACCCACCACCTCCCCTTCTCCACCCACATCCTTCAGCTCTAGGATGGCACCCTTTCCTGACCACCACCACCAGTGTCGGGCCCCGGGGGAGAGCATCCCTAATCAGTTATCGGGATGTTCATCGAGTTCACATCAAATCTCAGCTCAAATTAGCTGCCGGGGTCCGAGCGCCAAAGAACTGTTATTCATTCCTGTCATTAAATCTTTTAATTGTTCCCTTTTGTCCATCTGAGTCTCTCCAGATTGAAATCAGTTCTGCAATGTGTCAGTAGCACTGTTGACTTCTTGAAGCAAGAAGAGCTGGGGTTACCCCTGTGCATCCCACCTACTCTGTTAGGTGGGATGCACAGGGTTCAACAGAAACACCACATTCAACAGAAACACCAGGTCTCACTCAATGACTGTAGGATAGAAGCTGATGTGAGTGATTTGAACAGTACTCATAGTTATTACCAAAACTCATTTCCAACTGCAAAGAATGTTCATATATAAACATGTTCAATATATAGATAAGCTACTGCTCCAACAGAAAACACCATAAAAGCTGGCTAATGCCAGAGTCAAAGAAAGTTGTGAAGAGCGCCCCCTGCCCTCCAAAACGCCTCGGCAGGTAGAGTCTGCAGAATAGAACAATAATTAAGATTTGGCTATTATTTTGTGATAATCAGCTGGTGCCCCAATTTAGTTATTTTGATCTAAATTACACATTTCCAGAATTGTCTTACAAACGTGTTGATAATTATTTAAATCCAAATCATTACTATTGTTGCACAAGATGAATTTTAAAAATTAGCTACAATGACAAGATTGTAGTCAACTTTAATTTAGAGGTGTTCTTTTACAAGCTGTTTGCATACAAATGCATGCATTTCTTTATATCACATCTATAAAAGGTTCCTATAATTCTGGTTGCACACAATATAAAATAGTTTATTCCTATAGTATAAAGATAAACTTGACCTGGTTTGTAAAGATTTCCTGTAATCCTTTTCTTGTAAACCAAATGAAGCAGATCTGGAGTCTTTGTTTTAATACTTTCTGTTTCTGCCTCCGTAACTTTGACTTCATTAGGCAGTTGTAGTATTCTCACAGTTAGGCCTGTCACGATAACAAATTTTGCTGAGCGATTGTCTAAAAAATTATTGCGATTGTTAAGGAAGAATTATTTGTGTGATTAAATTTAGAAAATAATCTAGCTCTCCTTCCTGTTTGGATCCCGGGTTCTCTTGACGGTGGCGCGTTTGGGACAAAACACAACAATTCGTGATGACGTCACAGAATTTAATCCAAATCGGGACAAAGTGAGAAGATACAACAGAAAGCTACAAAATAATAGACACACATTCATTACCTGAGACAAGAGATAGGGACAGCAAAGCAGTGGTGGGAAGTAACGAAGTACTTAAGTACAATTTCCGTGTATCTTAAGTAGATTTAATAATGGATACTTTCTACTTTTACTCCACTACATTTTACAGTAAGTATCTGTACTTTCTACTTCACTACATTTCTACAAAAGTGTCGCGTTACTCGTTACATCCAAGTCGCATTGTGCTTTTTTCCGTTAAAATGTGACGTTCAGTGACTTACGATGGCGCCGTAAAATCCGAGCAATAACGTGACTTACGTGTCTTGTCACCTATCGCCTCCACCTTTACTCGCATGAGGAGCTCCAGACATGCGCAGTGGTTTCCTCTGAGCGGGAGGCAATGTCTGTCTAGTCGTTAGTAATATAATAGCGCTGCATAAATCATAGATATGGAGACATGTAAAATCAGCAGCGCTTCGCTTTCACAGACGGTGGGACTTTGTCCAATTTTTAGCGTCACTTGGAAGGAAAGCTTAAAGAAAGGTAAGATCTGTGGACGTGATGCTAACAAAGCTAGCTGTACAGAAACACATGTTGCATCTGCATGAAAAAAAGTTGTCACTCATGCGCAGAATTATTGTGTGGAGATGTTGACTGAGGTGTCGCATATATGGGACAACGCTGTGACCAAAGTCTGCATTGATATGACATTCAGGAACGATCCGATTTTTCTGGACGGATCTTTACTGATTAAATTTATTTCAGCTCTAAGTATTTAATATCTCGTTTTTTATGGGAATGTGGATCTTTCAGATCAATTTGAGAAGCAATTTTGATAGGTAAAACTTAATTTTTTTGTGTCACGTAGAGTGGGGTGCTGGTCTTGACTTGGTCTTGGGTTGGTGGTCTTGACTACAACTCTGCTACTGGCTCCTTGGTTGCCTGTCCTCTCCCACCCACCTTCTTTCCATCCCCTTTCTGTTGGATTTCTTTAAAAATAAATGCCACTAGTGGCAAAAAAAGTGAAGTTCATGCTATGTTAGGACAGGAGACCAGATGTTTCCATCCCTGAAATTATGATGCATAGAATCACATATCTAAGTCTAAACTATGTTACAGAATAAACACAATAAAAACATGCTTTATCTGTGGCATTGTTCATTAAAATGGCACATTTCTAATGTATTAAAATTAAATACGATTGGTTTACTTAACCCCGGGGCCCTGCCTCCTCGGTGGCAGGGCCCCGGGGGTGGATGAGATCCGCCCGGAGTTCCTTAAGGCTCTGGATGTTGCGGGGTTGTGTTGGCTAACGCGACTCTGCAATATCGCATGGACATCGGGGGCAGTTCCCCTGGACTGGCAGACTGGGGTGGTGGTCCCCCTGTTTAAAAAGGGGGACCGGAGGGTGTGCTCCAATTACAGGGGGATCACACTCTTAAGCCTCCCTGGTAAGGTCTATTCAGGGGTCCTGGAGAGGAGGGTCCGTCGGATAGTCGAACCTCGGATTCAGGAAGAGCAGTGTGGTTTTCGTCCTGGTCGTGGAACACTGGACCAGCTCTACACCCTCAGCGGGGTCCTGGAGGGTGCATGGGAGTTCGCCCAACCAGTCTACATGTGTTTTGTGGACTTGGAGAAGGCGTTCGACCGTGTCCCTCGGGGGCCCTGTGGGGGGTACTCCGGGAGTATGGGGTACCGGGCCCTTTGATACGGGCTGTCAGGTCCCTGTATGACCGGTGTCAGAGTCTGGTCCGCATTGCCGGCAGTAAGTCGGGCTCGTTTCCGGTGAGAGTTGGACTCCGCCAAGGCTGCCCTTTGTCACCGATTCTGTTCATTACTTTTATGGACAGAATTTCTAGGCGCAGCCGAGGTGTTGAGGGGATCCGTTTTGGTGGCCTTAGGATCGCATCTCTGCTTTTTGCGGATGATGTGGTCCTGTTGGCTTCATCGGAACGTGATCTGCAGCTCTCACTGGAGCGCTTCGCAGCCGAGTGTGAAGCGGCCGGGATGAGGCTCAGTGCCTCCAAATCCGAGGCCATGGTCTTGAGCCGGAAAAGGGTAGAGTGCCTTCTCCGGGTCAGGGGGGTCGTCCTGCCTCAAGTGGAGGAGTTTAAGTATCTGGGGATCTTGTTCACGAATGAGGGAAGAAGGGAGCGGGAGATCGACAGGCGGATTGGGGCAGCGTCTACTGTGAAGCGGGCGCTGTACCGGTCCGTCGTGGTGAAGAGAGAGCTGAGCCAAAAAGCGAAGCTCTCGATTTACCGGTCGATCTACGTTCCCACCCTCATCTATGGTCATGAGCTTTGGGTCATGACCGAAAGAACGAGATCACGGGTACAAGCGGCCGAAATGGGTTTCCTCCGCAGGGTGGCTGGGCTCTCCCTTAGAGATAGGGTGAGAAGCTCGGTCATCCGGGAGGGACTCAGAGTAGAGCCGCTGCTCCTCCACGTCGAGAGGAGCCAGTTGAGGTGGCTCGGGCATCTGGTAAGGATGCCTCCTGGACGCCTCCCTGGTGAGGTGTTCCGGGCACGTCCCACCGGGAGGAGGCCTCGGGGAAGACCCAGGACACGCTGGAGGGATTACGTCTCTCGGCTGGCCTGGGAACGCCTTGGGATTCCCCCGGAGGAGCTGGAAGAAGTGGCTGGGGAGAGGGAAGTCTGGGCCTCCCTTCTGAAGCTGCTGCCCCCGCGACCCGACCCCGGATAAGCGGAAGAAAATGGATGGATGGATGGATGGATGGTTTACTTAATGATATTAGCGATTAGGTAATCCATTCAGCAAGTACTTTTACTTTTAATACTTAAGTATATTTAAAAGCCAGTACTTTTTGACTTTTACTTAAGTACAAATGTTAATGTGGTACTTTTACTTTTACTTGAGTACATTTTTGTCTGTGTACTTGTACTTGTACTTAAGTAAATTTTTTGAGTACTTTCTCCACCACTGCAGCAAAGATATCTTTGGAGAAATTGCAAGGGCAAGATCTGATTTGTTACTCTGTGTGGAAAGTTTGATCTTCTTTTCTTTAATTTATTCAAATAAGGCGTATCTTTGCTCATCCAACCAGGACCTGTCTCTGACCCTCTCTCTAAAGCCATTTGTGCCCATTGTCTAAATAAAGTGGAAGGAGAGCTTCTCCGAACTCCTGCTGGTTTATGGCTTTCACAGATCAGTGTGAAAAGCTGGAACTTCTAACAGATTGCTACTGAGGGCAGATCAAAGATCTTGGCAAACAATCTGCCTTAACTACAGGTAAAATAAAGGTCAATAGGCCAGAATAAGTTATAAATTTTAAAACTATTATTAGGCTATTTCAATCAAGTAATGTTACATTTTAAAACTAGCTTATTTTAAATATATTTTCTTAACACAATAAATGATAATATTGTTTCAAGACCTTTTGACACCAATTTAATGAAAATGACTAATAATGCATGCGATTTCCTGCCACAGATAGATACACTTTATTTTCAAAAGAACACATAACACTGGAACTGATAAACTAAATAAACAAAACAACCAAAAACAAAACTAAAATGTATTCTCAGTCTCCATTAACAAAAAACGTACTTGAATAAAAACTAAACAACATAAAGCCAAAGTGGAAATAAATACTGCATTCAACCAAAAGAGTGCAGATTATGAAGTCTGTATACTATATTGCCTTTCAGTAATCACTAGATTTAAATAGGGAAGATGGGCACATCAGACTACCTAATGCAATAGTTCATACTACATGATTTTTTGCCCCTATTAATTTGCCCCTAATCTTAGATCGTTGGCCGATCTAAGATTGTCGGTGATTTCGTAACCGATCATCATGCAGTGTGTGGTGTGTTATGGTAGATCATCGTGGCCACTCCTATCTAAATCAGGGGTTTTCCCCGACTGGGAGCGTCAATGCTGAATGTGACAGGAAGCCAATCAGAAAGCGAGGATTCACCTCCGGGCTTTCTGAGGGAAAATTATGAAGGGAATCCCAAACAGCTGAAACGGTGCAACATGAAGCCCAGCGGACATTGGAGATGATATGTGGAAACAACATTAATATTTATTCAACATTTCGTGCAAAGAATATAGAAATGACAAGGGGAGGAGTTGGAGCCAAATTGCTACCGCAGTTGATAAACCCCGTAACTTTTCAGCTGTTCTTTGTTAAAGTGACAAATAGGCAGTGGTGGAGAAAGTACTCAAAAAATTTACTTAGGTAAAAGTACAAATACACAGACAAAAATGTACTCAAGTAAAAGTAAAAGTACCACATTAACATTTTACTTAAGTAAAAGTAAAAAAGTACTGGCTTTTAAAAATACTTAAGTATTAAAAGTAAAAGTACTTGCTGAATGCATTACCTGATCGCTAAGTGAACCGGTCGTATTTAATTTTAATACATCAGAAATGTGCCATTTTAATGAACAATGCCACAGATAAAGCATGTTTTATTGTTTACTCTCTGTAACATAGTTTAGACTTAGATATGTGACTCTACGCATCAGTAGGGCTGTGTAATGATATCAATTTTGCTATATATATCGATATTTTCTTTCCTAGAAAAAAAATCGATATTCATCCGCAAGTATCGTAACATCCAACTGTCACCTTGCTCACTCACTGCTTGCTTCGCCGGGAGAGTGATTAGGTCATCAGGCTTAGAGTGATTCCTTCAGATGTTAAATCTCAAGGTTAAAAATGTATCAAACTATTCAGAGCAGGGTACTTGGTGCACTTTATTTACTTTACAAATGCATGTAAGCTACAGTTTGTACTGTTTCAACTAAAAGAAACATGTTTTCTCACCACTTTGATTCATTTTGTCCAGCTGTCGACTTTAAGTCTGTCCATGTCCAACCAAAGTCAGGTATTGTGTAGTTGGTGCTTTTAATCAGTTTTCAGTTAAATTAATTCAATCCAACTCTATAACAGTCACAAAATATCACCAAAATCACTGTCCCTCTAAAATCTTTCAGAAAATCGCAAAAGTGTATTGAATTGTATTGTTTGCTAAATATCACAATATATATCGTATCGTGAGCAGAATATCGTGTCGTATCGTATCATGAGATTATTGTATCACTACAGCCATACGCATCAGAATTTCAGGGATGGAAACATCTTGTCTCCTGTCCTAACATAGCATGAACTTCACTTTTTTTTGCCACTAGTGGCTTTTATTTTGAAAGAAATCCAACTGAAAGGGTGGGCAGGGGAGGACATGGAACCAAGGAGTCACGTAGCAAAGTTGTAGTTTAGACCAGTGTTTTTCAACCACTGTTCCGCGGCACACTAGTGTGCCGTGAGTGATCGTCAGGTGTGCAGTGGAAATTATTCAATTTCACTACGGTACCGTATTTTCCGGACTACAAGCTACTACTTTTTTCCTAAGCTTTGAACCATGCGGATTGTAGCCCGCTGTGGCTTTTCTGTGGATTTTTTTCTACAACTTCTTTAAATTTAACACCACAGTGTTGTGGCTGTTCAGGTGTATTTTTGAAGTGGACATGTTAAGTGCAATTTGAAATAAGAAATGTAAAATGTGATAAAAAATAAATTTTTGTGTTTATTTGATTCCTATTCGAGAGACTTTGATAAGAATGACTATATATAGGCGGCTACAGAATATCTTTGTTTACATTTTTGGTTGGTGGTGTGCCTCGGGATTTTTAAAATTAAAACAGTGTACCTTGACTCAAAAATGGTTGAAAAACACTGGTTTAGACCACCGAACCCAAGACCAAGACAAGACCAAGACCAATGAAAAGCAAAACATACCCAAAAACCCAGTGTCCTGACAGATGTCTGATTATATAATTGTTTACTTTAATCACATAAAATGTTTATTTAAAAATATAATCTATCACGTATATGTTTATTACCTGAAATATTTTAAATATCAAATTTTTACTTTAAATGTGCTTAATTTCTTCACCTGTTTACATGCAACTTGAAGTGCTTGAATCAAATGTTTCATGAATGTTTACCACATGAAATTATTGAAAGAGAGAAAACAGCCACTTCCAACTGTATGTTTCTGCAGCCTGGCTGAGCTCCTCTCCTGGCGTTTCCTCGTCAGCCTCTCCAACTTGCTCCTCATCTACAGCCTCTTATGGCATTATAAAAACAGTCTCTGTAACTTGTTGATCCAAGTTACAGATCAACAAGGGCCTCTTTAATTGACGCCCATGTCAGTCTGATGTTGTGGCGTTTACCTCACAGTGACCCATATTCAGCGCAGGACCCCAGTCTGGATTGAGCTCATCCATTTCATACGTCAGTTTGCCTTTAAGAGGACATATCAGAACACACATCAGTATTAATACTGTAAATCTGATAACACTAGTAAAATAGTTAACTTCACAATAATGTAATAACCCCGATGTCCACTGACAAAACTCGGACTATGCCACTTAAAAAATATTAGCCCGACCTAAGCAAGGTCCACTTAAATGAACTCAACATAAACGGAACATGAACACTCGGACAAAATCATAGCAAAAAATTATGACACATCAACAAAGCAAATTTAGACACTCACCAGAATGGAAATGTCTGGAACAAACTTGTAGGCATCTGGGGATGTTGGAGAAGGTAAATATCAGGACGTCTTAACCGTTGACACCCAGGACATTCATCTTCTTTTCGTTAGCTCCGATAGCTTAGCCTCCTCGCGTTGTTTCCAAGCAGAAAAATAGTGAAACGAAAGTCCGTTTTCCATCTTTTTGGTTGTGTGATCGGACATTACACCCAATAACGCAGCAGGTTTGTGCCATAGCTAAAATATCTGTGAGACAGTCGTTTTTGTCGGTGGCAACAAAGATGGCACTGATACCCCTGCAACTAGAGCAGTTACGTCACGCTCCGAAGCTCTATAGATAAAGGGTACCATGCTTCATATGTGATGCTTTATAACAGTTCAGACTTGCCTCACCAGATGAAGTATTATGCAGACAACAACCGGAGAGCTCTTCACAAGTTCTCATGATAACCCCCTCATTTAAGGTCACTCAACAAGCAGCAATCTGTTGTATCTACTCAGGTTGTCTTTTCCAATATCAACATTAGTCAATATTGGATATATCAGATTGATATATCTGAGAAATATCAATGAAGCAGAAAGGCAAATATCGAAAACATCAGTTTTTGCTATTTTTTAGCATGCAGTTTCACAGAACACATGTAGATGTAAATCTTCTCTTAGCGCAGCCTGAAATCCCAGATTTACATGTTAACACTCCAACGTGTTCTCATCCCATCCACCTGCCTTATATTAGCAGCTTTCTCTTTGCTGGGCACACTGTGCTGACTTTCATGTGTCTCCTTCAGTGGGCTGCTTTGCATGCTCAGCGGCAGTCAATCGATAAACTGCTCTGTCTGCTGAGGCTGGCGTCGCTGCTGAAATAACAGCCACTCAGTCTGTTTGTATAGAGCAGTCTCTCAACCCAACCAGGGTACTCAGAAAACTCAATGCAAAACGATCATCTACAACAACACAGCTGAAAGAAAGGACCAAGGTGCTGGAGCTCTCTCATGTAACAGAAAAGATGTTTTACTGATGTCTTGTTGGCCCGTTAACAATAGAACGTGTTGAATGATGACCCTGGGTAAGCCAAGCAGTGCAGGCTTTGTGGTTTAGGAGAAAACACAGGATGCTGAAGTAGAAACACATTGAAACTCTTGGGACACACAAAGCCCCAGTGGAATGCTTCAGTATTCCAGCATTAATTCTGATAAAGCAACAAGATACTTCTGATAATTCAACCCAGATGCCAGAGCGAAAAACGCAGGTGTGCAGTGGGCTAGTGTTAATTGCTGCTAATTGGTGTAGCAACACATCAAGGCATATGTGGTCTGTGTGTCTTACAAGAGAACAGAGGGGACTGTCAAGTGTCTCAGTGGTAGAACGAAGACGATCCCAAGGCTCTTTGTTCTACAAAGAGCACGCTGTCTCTACCTCTCACTTTAAAGTTTCTTCTCAAAAACTGTTCTGGATTTTCCATTTGACAAAGGGAAAGATATTTACTATGTTTTTAGAAGTATTTTTGTTTTATAATAAGGTTAGGGATGATTTTCTAGATAAGGATTGATCACATTCAGAAAATCCATGCATTTCAGAGGGTTGATGTATTTTGCATTGCAAGTCATCCCCAAATTAACTGTGTTCCATTTGCATGTCAGAAAACTTGCCTTTGTTGTTGTGTTTTGTAAATAAGCCCAGCAGAATTGGCAATGCAAGTCAATGACAGAGTTTGGGGCGGACAGGAAAGTAAAGGCGGCCTGGGAGTTTCTCACTGGCAAGTCTACATTTGTTCAGTTGAAATTTTATTGAGAAATCTCTGTAATGTGACATTAGCATTGTCACATTACATTGCTAATGTGATCATTTTGATTCTCAGATGGTCAATATAATTTACAGCAACACTATATATGTCCACATACAGTACACAGTCTAAAGTCATTCAAATTCAAAAATACTTTATTTATCCAAAATGAAAATTAAATATTGTTGCCACTCATATTAATTCAGAGACTTATTGTAGACAGTGATGGCTACTGGCAGGAAATATCTCCTGTATCTGACTATATTACAACAAATTTGAAGAGGCCTCTGACTGAAGACAGGAAGAGGATGGTTAGGGTTGTCCATAATTTTCTCGATCTTATGTAAAATCCTTCTTTGCATTCTCATTTCCGGAGGTTCCATAGTCGTCCCCAGAACAGAACCAGCCTCATTTGTTGAGCCTCTTTAGGTCCCTGGCTCTGATGCTGCTGCCCCAACAGATGATGGCAGCTATAAAATCTAACTATTAAACTTACATCCGAGCTTTGGGCCCTCCATCTGTTTATTGACCAGCTGGGTCATCATCAGCCACAAGCTATTTAATAATTTTGAATTGTTAAGGGCTGTGTAAATAATATGTGACAGCCATACCAATAAAAACTTTTTAAAGTTAGAAAAATGAAAGAATTCAACATAGCTTCAGCTGCTGCAAGCAGTGTCATCTGCATGCCATGAACTAAAGCAAGAAAACCCAAACAGGTCAGAAATTTTTACATTTGCTGGAGGACTTCTTTTTATGTCTCAACTATTTAGCGCCACTTTTATATTTTGTTGTTTGCTTGTAATGATATTGTCATGGCTGGTGTTTTCTTAGACCTTCTTGTAGACAGGCCAGAGGCAGAGAGGAATTGAAACATAAGAATAAATAGAAAGCTAAACACAGACAAAATAAATGAATAAAACCTGATTTAACCACAAAAGCCAAAGAGGAAAATCCTGAAATGGAAAGCAACAATTAACAATAGTAAAAAACTCAGAAATTATATACAGGTCCTTCTCAAAAAATTAGCATATTGTGATAAAGTTAATTATTTTCCATAATGTAATGATAAAAATTAAACTGTCATATATTTTAGATTCATTGCACACCAACTGAAATATTTCAGGTCTTTAATTGTTTTAATACTGATGATTTTTGCATACAGCTCATGAAAACCCAAAATCCCTGTCTCAAAATATTAGCATATCATGAAAAGGTTTTCTGAACGAGCAGTTAACCTCATCATCTGAATCAACAAAGTAACTCGAAACACCTGCAAAAGATTCATGAGGCTTTTAAAAACTCCCAGCCTGGTTCATTACTCAAAACCGCAATCATGGGTAAGACTGCTGACCTGACTGCTGTCCAGAAGGCCATCATTGACGCCCCATGAAGGTAAGACACAGAAAGAAATTTCTGAATGAATAGGCTGTTCCCAGAGTGCTGTATCAAGGCACTTCAGTGGGAAGGAAAAAGTGTGGCAGAAAACGCTGCACAAGAAGAGGTGACCGGACCCTGAGGAAGATTGTGGAGAAGGTCCGATTCCAGACCTTGGGGGACCTGTGGAAGCAGTGGACTGAGTCTGAAGTAGAAACATCCAGAGCCACCGTGCACAGGTGTGTGCAGGAAAGGGGCTACAGGTGCCGTATTCCCCAGGTCAAAGGTCAAGCCACTGTTGAACCAGAAACAGCAGCAGAAGCGCCTGACCTGGGCTACAGAGAAGCAGCACTGGACTGTTGCTCAGTGGTCCAAAGTACTTTTTTCGGATGAAAGCAAATTTTGCATGTCATTCGGAAATCAAGGTGCCAGAGTCTGGAGGAAGACTGGAGAGAAGGAAATGCCAAAAGGCCAGAAGTCCAGTGTCAAGTACCCACAGTCAGTGATGGTCTGGGGAGCCATGTCAGCTGCTGGTGTTGGTCCACTGTGTTTTATCAAGGGCAGGGTCAATGCAGAAGCTATCAGGAGATTTTGGAGCACTTCATGCTTCCATCTGCTGAAAAGCTTTATGGAGATGAAGATTTCATTTTTCATAATGACCTGGCACCTGCTCACAGTGCCAAAACCACTGGTTTACTGACCATGGTATTACTGTGCTCAATTGGCCTGCCAACTCTCCTGACCTGAACCCCATAGAGAATCTGTGGGATATATTGTGAAGAGAAAGTTGAGAGACCAAGACCCAACACTCTGGATGAGCTTAAGGCCATCGAAGCATCCTGGGCTCCATAAAACCTCAGCAGAGCCACAGGCTGATGGCCTCCATGCCGCATTGAAGGCTGCGAAAGGATTCCTGACCAAGTATTGAATGCATAACTGAACATAATTATTTGAAAGTTGACTTTTTTGGTATTAAAACACATTTCTTTTATTGGTCGGATGAAATATGCTAATTTTTTGAGACAGGGGTTTTCATGAGCTGTATGCCAAAATCATCAGTATTAAAATAAAAGACCTGAAATATTTCAGATATTTCAGTTGGTGTGCAATGAATCTAAAATATGACAGTTTAATTTTTATCATTACATTATGGAAAATAATGAACTTTATCACAATATGCAAATTTTTTGAGAAGGACCTATATATATATATATATATATATATATGTGTGTGTGTGTGTGTGTGTGTGTGTGTGTGTGTGTGTGTGTGTAAAAACATAAACACAAATGAAAACCCAAAAACCCATTGACCATGACACTGATAAGTGCCAGCATTTCAGTTAAATAAAGGCACTCCTGTGATGTTTATGGCAACATTCACTGTGTCCTTGTGTAATGTTATGGAGAAATGAAAATAAATAAGAAGAATAAATAAAGCAAGAAGACAAGAAGAAAATTGTGGATCTTCTAGGGTACAAGTTTCAGATGTCTGAAAGTGCCACATTCATCTGTTCAAACAATCACATTCACATTTAAACAGCTGTGATAATTTTGTTACTAAAATTCTGACAAATGTATTTCATCAATTATCTTTTTAAATGTGATATCTAAATAAAACCTAACTTTGAAGGATGAGAACTACAACTAAGATGAAAAAGAAAAAACCCATTCATTTGTCTTTCCATTGCCTATTTTTGCTTATCCGTGCCCTCCTCTCCTGCTGAGAGCATGTTCCAGACACACAGGAAACAAATTCTGTCAGGAATAATCCTGGCTTGCCACCTGTCCTTATCTCCAGAGGTCATCGGGCGAGAGGCAGAGGAACACCTTGGAGAGGCCTCCAATGGGACTCGGACCTCCTGAGTGGAGGGAAGTGAATGACTGTATGTGTCGTGAGCTGGGGGCCACATGTCTCCAGTGACCGTTGGTTCTCTCTGCAGTCTGCAGGTAAACGCTCCAGGAGCAATGTGAAACAATTTGACAGAAAATTGTTTCTACCTGACAAAAAAAAAAAAAACTGAAAAATTTAGTCTGATTTATTTTCAGAGAGTGAAAAAAAAGGATGATGTGGCTTTTCATATGTAAATATTTGGTTTCTACAAATTCCACAAGTGATATGGGTACATGTAGTGTTTTCATTCAAAGCTCAAACTGTTAATTAAGGTGATTTTTCACTTACATTTAAAATGATGTAAGTGAAAAATTACATATTGTTGAAATGGAATATTACATCAGACTAATAAAAAACTACTTTTGAAAACAGAAATGGGAGCTTAATGAAAAGTATGTTTACATGTGCAAATGTAACTTTAATAAAAATATGTTTTGTACACAGTTGTTAAAACTGTCACCATGTTAAAACAAGTTAAAACTGTTGTGTTTCTAACAGGAACGGATAAAAGATCGAGTTCCACCTGCTCCCAGTGCTGGGAGCTGAAAAACACGGCTGCCAGTCAAAAACAACCAATCAGAGCCAGGAGGTGGGTCTTAGCGATGCCCATCACACTGCGCTGCTCAATGTGTGAATGTTGTTTCTGATATAACAGTGTATTTCTGCAGATAACAGCTGGACCGTAGAGAAGACGTGGCGGAGATTGGTTTTTTCCGATTATCTGTCTCCTATCATACTGTCATGACATAGTGACAGTTTTAACAAATATGTAAAATATATTTATTTTTTTATAAAAGTTACATACTGCAGCTATAATCACTGCTTAAAGATCATTGATTTCAAGTGATGCTTTTAATTAGACAAAGGAAACTCCTCATGACATATTATTTTTTTAAATAATGTTTTTACAGATACAGCAGCAGCTCCTTTTTGCTTCACAACTAAATTTTTAAACTGTTTATGGTGCAGAATTAGAGCAACTGGAAAAGTAACTGAACCTGGTTGTTTAGTTCTATTAGGTAGGGTTGTCAACATAATAGAACAATCGAATCAAATTCGTCTGTTGTGGCTCTAAATTCTCAAAAAAAAGTGAACCTATTCAGAATGTGGCACACGAGGAATCCTGAAAACGTTAGAGTGAAAGGGACAGTGCTGAAGAAATATATCAGTCTTCATAACAACTCTCGTTTGATCTTGATGATACCCATTGTATGAGAAACTTTCAAGATTATTTCTGCTTCCTGCTGCCTCCTCCAACTTGTCTGGCTGCAGGCATGGGCGCCTGAGAGCAGCATGAAGAGCTTAAAGGCATCTTTATGGAAGAGCGAAGCAACAGCAGCACGGCAGTAACAGAGAAAGTAGAGGAAGAGATAGAGGGGTGGGAGGAGGAAGGGAGCACCACAAGATGAAAGGAACAGCTGTATACAAATGACAAGCTTCCATACCCCACCAACAGCAGCGCTGCCGCCGCCACCACCAGCCGCTCTCCCCTCTCCCCCTCCACCTGCAGTGATGTGCCCTGTGCGGTCATCGAACAGCTTCAAAGAGCCAGGCAGGCGAGACGAGGCGAGGCGAGCGGGCCGAATCCTCAAAGAGACAGCCTCCGTCTCGTCCTCGCCGAACACCGTGGCCTCTGACACACAAACACAATCTGCCTCATCCATGCATACAGCACACCATCCACCCTCCACCCTGCACCACCACCAGCAACACTGCTGCATGTAAAGAGGGAGGAGAGGGAGTGGAAGAGGTGCAGAGTGGAGTGAAGTGACTTTATCACTGTAGTATATTCAGTTTAAGTGACATGTGCTGCTATAAAATGAGACTAGCAGTTTTTTTTCTCCTTGTATTTTTCATATTACACAAACCCCAAACTGGAACTGGCTTATATGATGTAATTCCCTATATTATCCTACGAGTTGGAACTTTACAGCCCAAGAGCCCTTACAAATATTACAAATGAGATATTTACAAATGGGGCTGTATGGTAGCACCATTGCCCTATGGCAAGAAAGTTCTAGGTTAGCCCGGCCCAGGGTCATTCTGTATGGAACCCCATGAGGGTTTTGGGTTAGTGGTTAGGAATGTGATGGTTAGGGTTAGGTAGTAGAAAATGAATTGAATTCAATATAAACTCCCCAAACATATGAAAACACAGCTGTGTGCTTACGTGAGTGTGTTTGTGTGCTTGTTTGCCTGTCTTTATGTCTTCATTTTTGCAACTAGTCACTTTTACAACCAGCTCAGCATGTTTAACATGGTCTCTGTTAATGTTTTCTTTTGAATAAACACTTAAAACTTAAAACTCCGTCCTTTGCATTGCATAGAAAAAGATTTTTAATTTCCAGTTTTATCAGTTATGAGGTGTGAAAATCCATACTTTGGTTTTTGCATTTTGGAAGCATTTGTAGAGAAGTTTGCAAAAACATAAATACTTTCTTTGACATCATACAAACATAAAACATGTTAAACATAAATTTTGATTTTGTAATTCTTTTAAAAGAAAGATATAGATTTGCAATAATTGTTCCTAAGTCCAAAATGTCATACAGTACTTGAGTTAAAAGCAAAGTGAAAGCAGAAAGTCAGATTAAGTCTCTGCCTTTAACATGACCTGTTCATGTGAGAGTAAGTGGCCCACTTTTTGAGATGCCTTTATGGTTTTTGGGACACCTCAGATATTTGCTGGGTCACAGAGGAAGGGGGTTCATCCAGGGGACCATTCACACAAAAATTAGTTCTGATGTCATAAAAATATGTACAGGAATAATAAACTTGAAGAGAACAGCTTAATATTCTGCCTAATGAGAGCATGAGCTCATTAATAACAGTTCATCTGATCTGTGAGTAATGTGTGGTTTCCAAGCGCTCACAAATGTAGCTCTGAATAGTCATGTTTGTGAGCATTGTTGGATGTGTGAAAAGCAAGGCAAGACATCGATCTGTAACAAATGCCAATTTGGCTTTGAAACAAATCAGCCTGAATGGATCCCCTCCTCTTCGCCTGCACCATGGCCAAGCACCTTGATCAGGATTGACAGTGCTTGGCTGCAGGCCAGGGCTTTTCAGCACACACACGATGGAAACGGACACGCCTCTCCAAAGAAAAAGGTAATCAATGAATGCCATGTGCTTTTCTTTTCTCTCAGTGATTTATTTCAAGGCATCATATCAGAGCATCATATCAGATCTTTTTTTCTTTTTTTTTTTTAAGCACACCACCTGAATCTTTCCGGTCTGATTGATGGAAGGAGGAGGACGTATTTTGATACGAGGATATTATGATCGAAAGGACAAGATGTCAGGATCTGCCTATAGCCGTCCCTTCAAACACTTCTCCAGACACACACGCACACACACCAGGTGGGAACACACATGCACACATATGAACACCAACCTCTCAGGCAATCCCACCCCTTCTTGGCCTGGGCTGGTAAATAAGGCAGAGTGTGTGAGAATCTCATTACCACAACACAAAGCAGAATTTCCTCTGAGGATTGCAGAGTGCATGTGTGTGTGAAATAAAGAGTGAGACAGTGTTTGCGTATGCAAAAATTGAACCAGAGCGCACCCAAACTATCTCTCTCTCTCTCTCTATCTATCTATCTCTCTATCTATCTATCTATCTATCTATCTATCTATCTATCTATCTATCTATCTATCTATCTATCTATCTATCTATCTATCTATCTATCTATCTATCTATCTATCTATCTATCTATCTATCTGTCTATCTGTCTGTCTGTCTGTCTTGCAACCTGCGTCTGTGTGTGTGTGTGCGTGTGCGTGTGTGTGTGCGTGTGTGTGTGTTGGACTAGCTCAATCAGCAGCAGGCTGATGGAGAGGGAGCGTGAGGCAGCTGGGGCCTCCTGCCCAGGCCTTCAATTTCCCTCGCAGTCCAGCCACTGGAGTGTGTAATTACTATGGGGCCGGCCCGGGGGCTGGCATCGAAGTGCAATTGTGCACGCATACACACACACGCGCACGCACACACCTACACACGCAGACATGCACAGCATCTCTCAGTATCCACCCTACTGCAACAACGACCACCACCCCCAAGTCACACACCTCCCACTAATAGCCCTCACACACTCATGCACGCATAGGTCTCACACTCTCACACACGCAGAGCTAAGATACACATCAGCCCTGGCTGTCTTGGTCTTGTAGTTCATCCTGGTGCCCTGTGTTGCCCCAGGGTGGCTGAGCATCTATGATCCGCGACTAGAAGCACACTATGAAACCCCGTTCAGCTCTCACTCTACAGTCATGCTGAAAAGTATCCAGTACTCTGCCGTGACACAGAGTATGGATTTCATATTATTCTGCTCCTTATTTTTTCTTCTGATTTGCTGCTAAGTCAGCTGTGTTTGCTGTGGCACCAAGTCCCTGTTGAGTCCAGGTTCAATAGGAAAGTTCCCAAACTTTCTGATTTATCAAGTATGCACATGACATCAGCTTATGATTTAGTTCAGACTGCCAGGTACAGCTCAGCAGAAATCTGAAATGGGAAAGAGATTGGATTGGCATGGCTGTGTCTGGAGATGACTTGATGGGAGCTTTGATCTAATCTCAGCAACGTTGACATGGAGGGCATAACGTATCAAGGGGACCACAGATTTCTTTGATGAAGAAGGCACCAACTTACTGACAAGTCTGACATATTCAACTTAAAAATGTTTGGAACAAAACATATTTAATCCGTAGAGGAATAATGAAAAAGATCTGGTCTGTACCAGGTACAGTATTAATTTGTTGAATGCAGATTTCACATTGTCACTATTTATTAAAACAAAAGGATGGAAAATAAAAAGTTATTCATTAAAAAAATAAGTATTCCATGATTTTAAGAGAAATAGGTTGAAAGCTGCCATAATCTGCCTGGTTCTGGGAGACCTTTGACACACTTCACAAGATGACTCACTCTTCTTCACAAGAGTGCTTCATTACAAGCAACAAAGCAATGCAGCTTCTTCTGTTAGATGGAATCATGTCTGACTCTAGAATACTTTGATATTTAGAGCAATTCATGTTCAACTCAGTGTTGGTTTGCACAGGGCCTTGGGAAACGCACAGGTCTTCTGCCATCCGTAAGCCTACTTCACACTCGGTCCTAGGTGTTTGGTGACTGACAAACACTACTCTGAGCATTATGATCAAACATGTTAACGTTGGTGCAAAGATTGTTTCAGAATTCTTATGTTTTCAAGTACTATTTTCAAATATCAGTCACCATGGAGACAGTTTCTTCCCCCAGACAGTCTCTCTGATGGACACAATGAACACCTCAGTGTGACTGAGCCTGATAGCTACTCTGCTGTAACACCAAATAAAAGTATTGGTACTGTGCACAAAATCTGGGTCAATAAAGTTGATTCTGATAGTGGTTTAGGGAGAGGCAACTTTGCAAATCACACAGGCATGTTTTTTGTATAGCTTTATATATATATATATATATATATATATATATATATATATATATATATATATATATATATATATATATATATATATATATATATATATATATATATATATATATATATATATATGTATATTTTTTATTTTTTTTTAAGAACGTAAAACCTTTTTCTACCAGCCGTACCAAACAAGCCACAGTTTTCTTTCTGCTACCCTGTCATGGACTTCATTATTTTACATACCAACTGAGAACTTTAGTGACTAAGATACAGCTGCTGGGTTTTTTAACAGTTTCTCTGAACATTGCTCAGTCTGACCTTGAGGTGAATTTGCTTTTATGTTTTCCACTTGTGAAAAACCTTTTTCATTATAGAGTGATGGGCTTCAAATAGTTTGGAAATTGTCTTTTTACTCTTTCTATATTGACAGTCAGCAACAGCTACTTCTTCAAGGAAATCTCTCCACCTTGTTAACAAACAACTGCATTCTACTCAAAAGCAAGGCTCACATTTGATAATGATAAGTTTATCAAGTCCATTGTTTTAGCAGCACATGTTAGCTCTGTTCTTGCATAAATCTTCTTAATGTAGAGATCAGTTTATGATGTCCTCGGAAGTTAAACCTTAGAAATTAAAATTGTACTTACTTTATGCCATGCCTGACACTGTATCCAGACATAGTCAAATTAAATTGAATCTCTTTGTGTGATCAGTCTTTAATGTAGAATACTGTAGACTGATTGGCTAAGAGTTGGAGTCACTGGATGTGTCAGAAGAGTGACTCTCTTATAGTAACCTGACATTTTAACAAGAGCAACTAGTTGCTCAAGTATTTGGAGTGCATTTTGGAGCTTCAACATAGTTTTCATATCCACCATTTTGTGTCTCATGCACAAATTACATTGCACTACTTTTCGGACTCTGGGATCAACCAACCCCAACCTCTAGAACGGTTGTAATGAACACTGCAGAGTAGAGTTAAGATAAGTGGAGCCATGCTGCTAGATGCTAGTGAAAAGGCTATTAGTCTGCCCTTCCTACTTTAGTTGGGTTTAGATTAGGTGCAACCTCAAGGATTATAATTCCATTTTACAAAATGTGCCTATCTGTTTTCTATCACCTGTTGTATTGTACACCTTTCAGCATACATAGTAAGTACTTTGTACATACTGTGTATGTGATGCGAGATGCTGTGCCAAAATACAGGAGGACAGACTGTCTTCCTATCAGAAGATCTTCTACTTGATATTCATTACTCTTCATCTCAATATTGACAGGTTTTAGCAATAGTTAACCAGACATTTTTTCTTGCATCTCATCCGGCTAGGATCGACTGAAAACAATTTTTAAGCACTGACAAAGTAACCAAATAGTACCAAAGTGCTGCATTTCACTCTGGCTTCAAAGGGGAAGAAAGTTCATCCATCTTTAAAGAAATTCTTGCAGTGCAGTCATTGATGTATTTCAACCTGTTTGGTGCAAATACTTGGTTGTTTTTTTTCCCATAAACTCTCAATTAGAAAAAAAACCAACTATAACCACCTTTCTCAGAGTGTCCAAATATCCATTTGAAAAAGTAAACTTATTCTTTTAAATGGCATGTCCTGCTCACTGACCGGGTTACAGTCATGTTTTAAATGTAATGTTGTTGATTGCTAAGTTTGGTTGAAGTGATTAGTGATGAGTAATAATGTGGCAAAAGATTACCATTTGTATTTTTGTAGTCCGAATGGTAATAAGTGAATATACAAGTACTCAAGTATATTCTCTGGCTCTTGGTGTGAAGTCACAGCCTCTGAATTTGTCGAAGGGATGTGTGTGTGCTTGTTTCAGGCGCTTTAAAACAACACACTGACTGAGGGAAGCTCCTTGCTATAAGCACATTTTAATGGGACACACACTTACAATGTGTGTCTGACAGTATCTGACAGAGCCGCTGTGTGGCTTCGTGTTATAATGCTCTTACTCCTTGGGCCTGTTCTGTATGCATATGTGTGTGTATTTGTGCGCGTACGTGCATGTTGTCGCCCTCGTCCTCCTTGGCACAGCGGGAGCACGCGCATGCACTCACTGGTGGGCCCTGGGACAGGCAGACAATTAAACAGGTCAGCGTGGGGTAACCTCGACTGGCCTGCGGGGGGCGGTAGACACGCAGCTGGAGGTAGCAGGACAGGCGAGAACAGCAACACCTCAGACGGACATGCTCTCTGTTACACTGGCATACACTGAGGGACAGACACACACTCACACACACACACACACAGAGATGTACTCCCACACCTGCAGCTGGCCAGCAGGAGAGAAAAATGATTAAGAAGTTAGAGAGTTGAGGAGAAGAAGCAATTCCTGAGAATGACCTTAAATCTGAACCCATGGAACTGCACAAACAAAATCTGCAGATTTTCCCAATTCTTGATCATCTATATATACTTATTTGATGGGTAATTTTACATCTTTACTTTCCTGTTTTATTTTGTTGCCATGAAATACTAGACCCTGTGCTTTCTAAATGTTCAAACTAGCTTCAAAATTAGAAACATGTATGTCAATAAATCTGATCTACAGATGGACTGTAAAGTAGCCATTTGGAGTTTTTTTTCTAACTGCTGTTACTGAACACATTTTAACATGTTTTTGTTTTGTTTTCTTGCAGCAATGATAGTAATTTTCTTCTATGTTACAAAAATTAAAAAAAGACAGTGGCTTGCAATGTCTCAGCAAACTTCATCCATGCCTCCTCTGTGATAAAAAGCAGATTAAAGCCTCTCTCTGTGTGTTTGCTTGGTAACTGATTGCCGAGGCAATGCTATTCTTGTTTGCTGTTGCAGCCGAGGCGGAATTACCTCGATTGTGTACAAAATAGTCAATTAAATTAACTGTGAAAGGCTATTTATTTTAACCCGAGGATACATTTTTTTTCTGTCTTTTTCTCTCCTCATAGATGTTGTTTTGGGTGGGCGGGGGTAGGGGCGCATGGGTAGCAGAGGAGGAGAAATCGGCAGGAGAACAAAGAGGGAGGATGCCCTCAAAGTTTCAGGATCGGGATCATACTGCCCTCAAGTGGACAACGGAAAACTCTGCAGGAGCATATCAGGGTTTTCATATCCCACAATAATCTAAGGTCAACACAAGAGCTATTATTTTATCAGATTTCTTGCACACAGTCACCTCCAGGGTGATCCTAACATCTGCTACAAAACAACAGTACAACAGTATGACACCTTTACCACAGAAGACAAAACACATTGCTCCTTACGTTTTGACACCAGTATTTTCCAACCCATAAAACAAAACACATGAAGCCATCCCATAGGTGTGAGCTTATAGCAGAGTGTGACACAGAGATCCAGAGTCTCTGTTGTTTAATCTGGTGATTCCTGCTCTGTTTATCTCCCTGGCCACAGGTTCTCAATGTAGTGAATAGATTTGGGGACTTTGCTGGCTACAGGTTTTAGACTTCAGTATTCTGTTCTTTGACCCACTCTGGTATCTCTTTAGTTTTGTGAAACGTTGCTTCATCATGCAGGAAAAGACCTGCATCATCACTACATTGTACCTAAATTACTGAAAGGAATTATTCAAAGATGAGATTGTTTATGTCATGAAGCCTTCTTCAATGCAACTAAAATCTCATGTTCATCCCAAGTTGTTCATCCCCTGTCATTGATGGCTATGCTAACTAGCCTGAGCATTCATATCGGATTTGCAGATGGAAAAGCAGTAGAGGTCAATGAGGAGAGGGGGATGAGCAGCACCACATGACATTGTGATTGACAATGCTGAGATCAGCCTCCTGGCTCTGATTGGTTGTTTCCCTAAAATTAAGCACACCTGGACTATCCGGTGGAATCATGTTCTAATACACACCAGTTTTGGAGTGACCTAGTCAAAGTTTTGTTATGATCCTTGAGCGATAGGGCTTTGTATGCATTTGTGTTCTTGCTTGGCTCATTTCTGAGTTCTTTATTATTATTTAAAATGTCTTAATTACTTAATTTGTGTTCATTATTGCTAGAAAGGTATTGACCTGTAGATGTTTTTGTCTGATTCAGCTTTTTTTGTGTTTATTACTCATCTTCCATCTGTCTGCCTGTTTGCTTTCTTCCACAGCTGTTCCTAATCCCATTAATCAACTTGCCTGCATTCGATATCATGCTCCACTCTCACAGAGATTGGCACCAGCACCCCTCCCGACCCCACTAAGGGACCAGGGTGTAAAGAAAATGGATGGATGGATGGATGGATGGATGCTCCACTCTCACATCAGTGTAGCAGCTCACAGATTGTCATTGTTCTTTGCTTGTTTCTCACATCACTGCATGTCCTTCATGTACTGTTCTTCATCTGTAAGTTTTCCCTCTTATTATTTTTTTTTTTACATTTTCAATGATTATTAAATTCTTCAATAATTAAACAACAGAGACAGAGAAACTGATGCTGACAATACAACCTTTTATTTATTGAATCTCCACCATGCTCATTCCAAGTTCCTGTCTGCGTTTTGATCCTACCCTTAACGTACAAAACACGATCAGCTTAGACTTAAATACGATTCAGATAGCATGCCATGGCCTTTATGAGGCCTTTAGTTTCTCTTTGGGATCAATTAAGTATTTTTAATTGAATTGATACTGTGCCAAGGAAGAGTCCTGTAGTGTGGATCAGTTTAAATTCTTAAAAGAAAAGTGGGTCCAAATTGCTCAACAATAACCATTCAAAATGTTTATTGGCAGTTGTTGCCCCGTAGTGTGGTAGAAGCATATAGTAGGTCTAGGAGCCATCTTTTCACATATGGCCAGGCTGGTTTGGATACTTGTTTTGCTTAATAAACAAAATCATTTTCAGAAAAAGCCTTTTGCATTTGGTTATATATCTCTTATAACTTCTTTATTTGTCAGAAAAAAAGCAAAAACATTAGAAAGCTGTATGAAATACGTTTTTAATATCACAGTATATTGATATCTTTTGAGTAGCATTGTAGGTAGCCTGTGAGGGGACAACTACTTTTTCACAATAAAGAAAACACTTCCCAATGTAAAAATAGCTTTTTAAAAAAATTAGTTGTACTTTATAAACAAGGTATTCTCTAACATATTGCTTGTTCATACTGGGTTTAAATACACAACCATATGCAGCACAGTGTTGGACAAGCACTGCTCAGCAGCACACACATTTATCATCAAACAGAATTTTCCAAACACCAACTTTCATGTAAATGAAAACAAATAGTAAAAAAAAACAACAAAAAAAAAAAACACAATGGAGCAGCAGAAACATGAGGGATTGGACAAATGCATGCGTTGCAATGGAGGCTAGTTAAATGAGGCATGTGATGCACTGTAGTGCAATGTGTATGACAGTAAGACAGAGAGAATAATTGTGACTGTGAGATAGAGCAAATGATGTGCTGGAGGGGAAGTAAACAATGCCAGTTCCTGTGACAGACTGCACAACACTTTCCGACTCATTGACTTTGAATAATTTTTCACATCAAATGAAAAGTAATTACATCACAACAGCTCATCCTGAATGGTTTCCTCTCTCTGTGACAATGTCCCTCTATGTGTGCTTGCTGCAAGATCAACATAAATGTTGGTCAGGGATTTAATTGAGCCATTTATGATGTCAAGGAAGAGGTGATGCTTGACTGTCTGCAATGTAGTTAATGTAGTGAGAGCAGAACCCTGTTTAACTACAACAGCCATGGTGTATGGCTCATTTGAAAACCATATGCACAGACTGCCATTACAGGAACACAAACATTGGAAGTAAAAAGCAAACAGGTGCATTTTTGGGAGGAAGCTGAATATCTCTGCATACACCACTCTGGAGATCTTGTTATTCAATGATGACTGTGAACAAACAATTATATTTAAACTGATGCTCGCATCATATCTATACCAATCAAGCTAATCATGTCCCTTGATGATGTGTGTCACCTCTAATTTTAGGTTGATTCTAATAATTATGAGTTTAGGCTTAAACACTGAAAAATTCTGACACAAAATGAAGGGTTGAAATGAACTCACCAATATTATCACCATAATCCTTGGTCACACAATCATGACTCCAATAAATGACAAAAGGTAATATAAAATTATGAAACAGTAACAGCTTAGTGACATGATGCAAAGCAGCAGCAGTTTGGTCCACGGTTAAAAAGAAGCCAAGCAGTGTCCATGTGATATGAGAGACTGGAAATAGGGAAATCAGCACAATCAGATGCAAGTTAATATGTTGTTGGTACAAAACAACTTTGCTTGCTTGCTTAAAAGCAGAAAGTGTATGTGGAGAACATGTATGAAGACCGCAACTAAGAGCTCAGTCAGTTACATGCACAGCAGAAACTAGATTCTGCCCGTTTGGACAAGAATCTTGTGATTGAAAGAGATGGAGCTTCAATGTCATTGTTTAAAAAAAGGATGCAGCTCACGTGGTCACACGAAAACTTGAAACCGGTTATCTAAAATGTATCCAATCTGGAACCAGGTTTCAAAAATGATCTTTTCTGGTTTCCTAAAACACCAAATCCATGTGGATGCACAGTCTACACGATACAAACAGGTGCAGAAACATATAAAATCATCTCTGTGTGGATGGGGCCTGAGAAGTGCTTTTGCAGTTTCTACTCCTGGCCTGTGGAACATTTTACCTCATCTTATCAAATCTGCTAAAACTACTGTCGTGACCTAAACTTTGGAGAACTTCAAAGGTCCAGTATGTAACTTTTACACAGGATGTGATTTCGCACATATTTGTGACAACTATGTCTCTATGTCGTGACAGTATGTTATGATATAAATGTGATAATGGCAGAGAAACAGCTTACTGTTACAGAAAAAACATTTATCAGCCATCACTGATGGCTATGCTAACCAGCCTGACCAATCACAATCAGATCTGCTGATGGGGAAAAAGCTGTAGGAGCAGCAGAGAACAACCTGCAAGAGACAGCATTAAGACTGTGCTGTGCTCCGATTGGCTGTTTCTAGTTAGTGTTGGGTGTTTTAGTAGAAGACAAAAGGAGCTAGAATTTTCTTTACACCAGATAGTCACAAAATAGTGAACAAATATGTAAAAAATATATTTTCTATAGAAGTTACATACTGCAACTTTTACTGCATGGCATTCAAGTAAAGCCTGACAATGGGATTTGAGTTGTGTGAAATGATCTTTCTGTAGTTATTATTACTGCTTGTTTGGCTGTCCTGACAGTGCTTTGATGCAATTCTTGTTGTGTTTAAATTGTCTTATAAATAAATCAACAGGGACATTAGTATTAGTATTTCACACCATCAATACTCCCTATCCTCCATCATGTGAGCCAATATGTGTTTTTCTTGGAAATCCCTACAACTCCCTACTCATTACTGTGATGGCTGATATCAGGGCAATATTTTGGGCTGGATGAATGCATTCTTGTACGTCTCTGACCCAGAGAAAGTGCATTTTTGACCGTTTTAGTGACAAACACTGTCTGATTTTTCCCAGCTTCTGTGAACAACTTCAACAACAACATTCAACCAAATCAGGCCGGTTTTTGGACTGTGGGCTATTGGCCCATATGTGTTTTTCCCCGGAAAAGTGCGTTTTTAAACATTTTTATGGAAGTGGAAGAGGAACGAGGACCCCCAGAAATCAAGCCCAGACACGGACCACTGCATGCAGCCATTCTTGTTTCAGCTTTGCACTGTATGTTGGTTGTTTGAATATTATTTGTTAGCTTTAGAGCTTGTTTGGTTTCATTACTAACACACATTTAAAAAAAAAAAAAATCTATGGTTAGTAAATTATAATATTACTGCATTATTTTATTAGTTCTCACAATTTCAGTTTTATTCTCGCCCTTGTAACTATTATTATTGTATGTACATATATATATATATATATATATATATATATATATATATATATATATATATATATATATATATATATATATATATATATATATATATGTATTTTTTATAATGTTCCTCTTAATTCAGTAGTTTAGTTTAATGTTACTAGGTTAGCTAGCTAGTTTATTGACTGAAGTGTCTTCCTTGAAATGATGTGTTGTATTAAATTCTTATGTTTTGGACAGATAGTTGTTTGTATTTATTCTGTATATGTGTGTAGGACTTCCTGTTTAAGAATGCCAACGTACGAAGTCACTCCTTCATCTATTGTTCTATAATACATCATCAGACTAGTATTCATAAAACTATAACAGACAGAGAGTGTCTGTTATAGTCTCTGTCTGTTATAGACAGATTGGGATATTATTTCCCGATCATAACATGGTGTTTAACATTTTTGTGCAGTCCAGTTCAGTTTATTTATAGTCATCTCACAACACATCAACGCACTATACAAAAAAAAAAATATTTTGATCCAATCATGCCAATAAATCAGTTATCAAAAAATAAGATCAATGCAGTATGTGCCCAGGTGAAAAAAAAGTATACTTTAGTATACTAAATTTTAACATACTTTAGTATACTTTTATCGATGTACTTAAACTGTACTATTTTGGAACAACTAATTTTGTGCTTAGTATACTTTAGTATTTAAATAGAATTAAATTACAACTAATAGTATATTTTAGTATACTATATGTACTTTTTAGGAACTTCAAGTGTACTTAGAGTGTATATATTTCAGAGCTTTATTATACTTTGATATTTTATTTTGAGTGTAATAATTCTGTCTCAGTATTAAAAATATATATTTAATATACTTCAATTTTACATATACTATTAATATATTAGTATTTAAATTACACTTAATTTTTATTTTTGATTTCCTGCTATTGATAATAAACTACAATTTTAATTACTCGTGGAAGTCTTTATTCCTACGTACCTATTTTGTACTTGACATGCAAAACTACACTACAGTACTTACATTGTTTTAGGCTAAAATTACATGGGAAGATTAATTACACAAGATGCCCAAGGTAATTCAAATATTGTTTTATTACAGACATTTTAAAACTGTCTAATTTTAATCAAAACATTATAAACTTAACACAAATTCTAAGTGTTCAGGTCAAAAGTGAACACATGAACATGAACATTTAAGTGTGACAATAAAACATGAAAGTGAGGATCAACGACAGAACATTCCCGTTCGCTGGATCACTGTACCTTGCAAAAACCTACAAAAAAGAACAATAGAGCAATTAAACAGAGAAAGCGTTTGTATTTAAAGAGAACAGAAAAAAATAATACTTACAATTTTAAGACGTTTTGTACTCGCTGTGTATGTGACATCATCAGAACTGATGATGATTGGGACCGGATGCCTGGGGTGGAAAAACATTTCTGGGTGTCTTCTTTGCCTGTTTATGTTAGAAGTAGAAAAAAAATAGTCAGCAATGTCATAGAATCAGTTGATGTTGGCATTAACTATGAAGCTGTTTTAAGTGTGGACTTAAAGAGACAAACTACCTTAAAATCTTTCCATCCATGATCTGAACACACTGATTCTTGCAGAGTGGTGAGGGGGCTGGTGGTGCCCATCTCCAGCAGCCATCAGATGAAAGGCAGGGTTCACCATGGACAGTTCACCAGTCTATCACAGGGCTCTGAAAGCCAACAACTAAATAAAATGTATGAAAAAGAAATGTTAGATTAACAAGGAGAAAATTTTTTTCCAGTTATCTATAAATCAAATCATGTTTATTAAGCACTTGGTGTTGGTGACACAGCAGTTTTTGTTGTTGAAAATGTAGCTAGCTCCTCATTGAAAAAACAAACTTACATCATGAAGACGATGTGGAGGTTCATCCTCAGAGCTGGTTGGTGATCTGGTGGAGTCAGAGCTTCTTCTGAGACAGGAAAGTCTCAGAACGTCTCGTTTCCGGTGAGAGTTGGACGCCAGGGCTGCCCTTTGTCACCGATTCTGTTCATTACTTTTATGGACAGAATTTCTAGGCGCAGCCGAGGTGTTGAGGGGATCCGTTTTGGTGGCCTTAGGATCGCATCTCTGCTTTTTGCGGATAATGTGGTCCTGTTGGCTTCATCGGAACGTGATCTGCAGCTCTCACTGGAGCGATTCGCAGCCGAGTGTGAAGCGGCCGGGATGAGGCTCAGTGCCTCCAAAACCGAGGCCATGGTCTTGAGCTGGAAAAGGGTAGAGTGCCTTCTCCGGGTCAGGATGGTCGTCCTGCCTCAAGTGGAGGAGTTTAAGTATCTGGGGATCTTGTTCACGAATGAGGGAAGAAGGGAGCGGGAGATCGACAGGCAGATTGGGGCAGCGTCTACTGTGAAGCGGGCGCTGTACCGGTCCGTCGTGGTGAAGAGAGAGCTGAGCCAAAAAGCGAAGCTCTCGATTTACCGGTCGATCTACGTTCCCACCCTCATCTATGGTCATGAGCTTTGGGTCATGACCGAAAGAACGAGATCACAGGTACAAGCGGCCGAAATGGGTTTCCTCCGCAGGGTGGCTGGGCTCTCCCTTAGAGATAGGGTGAGAAGCTCGGTCATCCGGGAGGGACTCAGAGTAGAGCCGCTGCTCCTCCACGTCGAGAGGAGCCAGTTGAGGTGGCTCGGGCATCTGGTAAGGATGCCTCCTGGACGCCTCCCTGGTGAGGTGTTCCGGGCACGTCCCACCGGGAGGAGGCCTCGGGGAAGACCCAGGACACGCTTTCTTAAAAATTACATCATGATTATAATTTTTTTATTGTATGCAATTTTAATAAGTAGCAAAAGATTATTAAGGCACTTAAAAATTCATACATATTCCTTCATATTTTTTCACTTAAAGTATACTTTTATTTAATATATTAAAAGTGTATTTTGGTACAATTATGTTTTAGTGTGTTTAAAGTTCTAATTTCGAAATTGATACAAGTGTATTTTTAGTATACTTCAGATATACTTATAGGTGGTACACTTAATATTTAGTATACTTAAAGTGTACTTTCACAAATTTAAGTATGTTTGAAGTATACTGAAGTATACTTTTTTTTCACCTGGGTAAACTTGATTAAAAACACGTTTTTTTACATGTTAAAACTGTCACTATATCATGGTAGTGTAGAATGAGACAGATAAATAGTGAAAAAAAAAAAAGAATAAGCTCCTCCACACACTCCCAGGGCTGCTATTGCTATCTAGAAAGGCACCGCTCCCGGTCAAAACAATCATTCAGAGCCAGGAGGAAGGTGTAAATGCTGTCATTCACCCTTCTTTTTTCTGCACTCATTACTCTGTTCTACATCGGTCTAGTAAATATGTTACAAGTTGTTTTAGACACATTTTAGCTGTCTCCCTATGTTTCTAGAAGTTATTTTGCAAATATATTTAATGACGAAATCAGAAGTCCCGCCTTTACTGAAGCTTGATTGGCCTGGTAGCACCATTCCATTGCTCTGATTGGCTTTCAATTGCACCACGCAGTTCCGCTATTCTAGTCTGTTTGTGTTTTGACTGTTTACTGTGGAGCTCTTCTCTTCTCCTGTTCAGCTCTAGTTCGAGCTCAAAGAGGCGGACAATCAGCGTTTCCCGCTTCGGTTAGTAACTGCATTGGCCTGACAGTATAGGTAAACTAACAACTGTGTAATAGACCCAGATTGTTACTATGGCGTTCATCGCTGAAGAGAAATTTACCAGCTAGCTATTTGGCTAGCTACAATAGCTTTTGGGGGCTACCAACAGAAGTTCATCGTTACCTAATTAGGGTGATGTGTTGACAGTTGTCTTAGTTCGCCTTGTGTGTCTGATGGTTTGAGGTGGGGCGAGAGGGAGACACATTGAGGTGGGGAACACCAGGGGAGAGAAGCAGACCTGTCAATGTGATGTTGGGGTAATTTCATCTCAGCAGTCTGTCTGCCTGTCGCTGATAGTGTTGTGTTCCATTCATGTAGTCCACACTCAGACTGGTCTTTCTACTCTAGTTGGTCTTCATTTTCTGTTATGTTCAGCCAATGAAGACAACCAGTGTTGGTGTTCATGGTGTTTGGACCCCAGCTGTCCGGCTGACCTCTGCATGTCGCTTTGTTGGTTGGTCATGTTGATAACGAACTGTTTGTTCAGCTCTGACTGACCTTCTAATAAATATGGAATCTGCTTTCTTGCAATATGTTTACATCATCACAAACCTTTTTTGTTTGACATCTGGTTCTGGTTCTTACGCCAAGAAAATAAATCCAGCTGTTTATCAGTTTTTTTTTAAGATACAGGTAAAAAGTTTAGATTGATATAAGTCCCTCATATTAGTCCATAGTGCAGCATTTCCTACCACTGAAATCTACGATGTTCGTATACTGTGTCATTCTGCTGATACTACGCTATGTCCTAAAGAAAGGCCTACAATAAGCTATTTGCTTTGTGGGAAGATGTTTTATCATTGTGAGAAATAATTTTTGTTATCATCAAACTTACATTGCTTTAAATTAATAATGAAACTGCTAAAAATTGAAGTTTGTTAACTGTAGAACTTTGTTCCTTCACGTGGCTGGGTGAACGCATCTTGGTCCAAAAACTTTTCCTCTTCTGATGTAGAGCAGTGATTTATAACAGAATGTTCCATTTCTCAAGTCCATAGTCCATTTCATAGTTCAGGAGACATTTGTCCAAATCTCCCACCATGTTTACAGTGTGATGTTGTGATGTCTCTCCTCATTTCAGTTTTTTAATTTAGCTACCTTCCCGGTTTTTATACATTCTGAGCCTAACATATCTTTCTCCATAATAAATAAAGTTTCTGATTTAACTTTTTAACATTGAGTATTTAAACTTCTTAATTTAAAGAAATTTTGAAAAAAATCTTTCATGATCCTGACATTTTCCAGATAGAAATAATTCTAGTAATCTTAACAAACCTAAAAATGGAAATGTTCCAGTTATTTTTTTCCATTAATTCTTTTGCTAAAAAATGCTATGACTTCATGCGTATGTTCAGATCCTTATATTTGCTTTTATTTTTCTGATCCAACTATATATTTATGTTTTTGCATATGTTGTTGCCGTGTCCTCTCTTGAGGTAAAAAGAAGAAGCAGGAGAAGGATGGCGTCTGAATCTCCCCGCAGACCGAGTCGCTGTGCCGGGGGAGTTTTGGTCCGAGCTCAAGCTGCTACGTAAGAACAAAAACCTTTTAATCTCAGTATTTATTTAACAATCAAGATGCTGCAACTGGGATTGGATGATATATACACATAAAGTGCAATAATATAAGTGATATTGTTATGACATAATAACTAAGCAAATATATAGTATTAGTCTTTTTTTTGCTGTAGGTTCTAGCAAACATAGAACCAGATAGATTACCTAGGAAAAAATTGGGTTCATTATTTTCAATTTCAGAACATGGGGCTATTGAAAACGTTACCTCTGGTTGTATCTTTTAGTCAGTAATGAAACAGTTGCAGTTTATTAATAACTTTCCCAAAACCTCTTAATCCACTTCATAACATTTTCAGCAGCAATAATCAACAATCATCCACAGAATTACTGGCATGGAAATCATTCCACTAGCTATTACTGTGTATGGTGATATTGATGGCATGATAAATTTGCATTGTGTTGTGCTGCCCTACCTGCCACTCTGTGATGTTTAATCACAGGTCCACAACAAAGTAACTAAGTACAAACTATAGAAAATATTTGGTGTCTGTTAAGTTTGCAGTTGCTTTGTTGCCCAAATCTCAAGTCTTTAGCATCCTCTAATAGGTGTCTTTCCTGGATTGTTCTATATAAGGCAGAAAGAAAAAAAAAATGACATTATGAAAACAAATTGCATAGCTGTGGGAAGGATAGCACAATAATGTCATTGAAATTGTTTCAATTTTAATTGCAATTGAAATAATTGCAATTGAGTTGCGTTTATTTAATTGCAACAATTAAAATGCATAA
This sequence comes from Poecilia reticulata, assembly GCF_904066995.2. Taxonomy (NCBI): domain Eukaryota; kingdom Metazoa; phylum Chordata; class Actinopteri; order Cyprinodontiformes; family Poeciliidae; genus Poecilia; species Poecilia reticulata. Next base: position 2,460,121 of record NC_088842.1, read on the forward strand.
TTAGTTGTCGATTTTTATCTAAACCAAGTGAAATTGGAACTCAATTAAACAATTATTTCATAAATAAAATAGATGTATTTAAAAAAAATCAACATGCACATCAGCAATTATAAAAGTATTCCTATAATTGTAAATGGATGAATGAGAGAAAAAGTTATAGGTTTAATCTACAAAAAGTCAGTACGGAGGAAATACCGTATTTTCCACACTATAAGGCGCACCGGATTATAAGGCGCATAGAATAGACGCTACAGTAGAGGCTAGAGTTACATTACGCATCCACTAGATGGAGCTGCACTAAAGGGAATGTCAACAAAACAGTCCGACTCGGGCTGGGGCGTAGCTGGACATTGGGCACCCTTCTCTGTCCGCGCACAGCATGTTCGTGGAGAACGTGGTGCTAAATGACCTGCAGACGACCTGATTCTAGACTGTCGGTAGGTAGATAGGTCAGTCAAACTTTATTAATAGATTGCAAACCAGCGTTCTGACAACTATCCCAGCATGCACCGCGCGCTTCTTCTTCTACGGGGGAAAATGAAGTCGGCGGCTGCTTACTTCAATACTGACCTGGACCAATACTGACCTGTTGTGGCTCAGTATTGGTCCATATATAAGGCTCACCGGATTATAAGACGCACTGTCGGCTTTTGAGGAAATTGAAGGTTTTTAGGTGCGCCTTATTGTGCGGAAAATACGGTAAAATGTGCTTTAATTCATGTATAGAAAAACATCCTGGTGTAGTTGAAGTCGGAGGTAGAATTAAGTAAAGTAGAAATGATGTTGCTCTTGCAGCTTTAAATCAAAATTATAAATCACAATTTGGTTAAAGGTTTGTGCCACAAAAATGGAAATTTGCTAAAACAACTCCATTGTCAAGAATTAACAAATTACCGTTGTCTGAATCTAACAGTCTGTCAATTAGCCTACTGCATATTCTAAGTAAAGAAATGGAGAAATTTGTATTTGAACAGATTAAAGCATATTTTGAACATCAGTTATCTGCATGCACAGGCCTGCAATGTTGTTTTTAAAACTCCTGAGTCTCACAAAGTTTCTTTGTGTAATATGTGATAGTACATTATCACAGATTACACAAATTGGCAATATATACTAAATGGGTAGAGGTTTAGTGATTATTAGATTATTAGAACAGGGCTTACTATTGCAAGAGAAACTAAAGCCTTAATACTGTTTCATTTGAAATACTGTCCTGGTTTGGCCCACTGGACTTGGAGAATATATTAATAAACTCCAAATGGTTGAAAACGGAGCATCTCATTTTGCACTTCTTTGTTATTAATCTACAAGAATTAGAAAATACATGACATGTTTGGATGGTGTTTTGTTAAAGATACATTAAGCTACCCACTACTTGTGTTTTTTAGAAATATACAGAAATATACAGAAATTAGCAGCAGATGATTCAGAGTCAATCATTTTCACTGAAAATATTCTCTCCTCCAGGTAGGATCGGAACCATTTAAGAACAGTGCTATATCTCAGTTCATTGTTTTACTTGAGCTTTCTATTCTGGCAGGGAGCAGTCATACATGGAAAGTGTTGTCACCTTCCTGCAGGATGTGGTCCCTCAGGTAACTGTTTCTCATTTGTTGTGAAGGGGATGATTAGATGTATGTTTTTGGTACGCTGATTTCTCCAGAGAAATGTTTTCACATCTCAAAGAGTTTGGACCCAAAACACCTTCAGATGCAGTTACAGTATAAGTCACAACACTGAGCACAACCCTCAAATTTTTGTCATGTATTCCTTATTTCTTTTTATGGTCAACACTGAAAGCATGACAGTTGGATCATTTGTACAACACTGCCTCCTCAAAATAACTCAACACACAACTATTAATCTTTAAATTGCTGGCAACCAAAGTGAGGACAACCCTAACTGGAAATGACCAAGTTGTTCCCAATTAGACATTTTTTCTCCAGGTATCTCGGCTTCCTCCCACAGTCCAAACTGGTCTCCATAAGTTCTCCAGAGAGTGAAAGTGTGTGAGTGTGTGTGCGCGTGCATGCATGTGCGCGTGTGTTTGGTTGTTTGTCCTGTCTGTCTCTGTGTTGCCCTGCGATGGACTGACGACCTGTCTAAAATATATTGTGACACAATTATATCACAATATATTTTAAATACCTCAATAACAATATCACAGGCGATATTCCATATTTTCTGCTGGGGGCAAGAGGTGAAAGACATAGGGACTAGGATTTGTTTATATGTATATATTTCACAAATACAAAATAAATAAATAGAAATCTAAACTGATTTGGCTAACAAAAAACAGTCTAAAATCAGCTACCAAATGAAAATAAAAATTAAACCAACTGTTGTGGCTTAACAGAACAATAGTTTTACAAAATGTTAAAATGTTTTTCCACTAAGGTCTTTATTTTTTATTTTTTTAAAAACTCAATTATGTTTAAAACTAAGATTTAAAAAATATATTTTTAAAAGGAAACCTCCGTTTTTAAAAATGCTCACCATAATATGTCATATAAAAAACCTCAACACACAGTAGACGCTTGCACACTTCCTAATAATCTGGAACTTCATTTTCATTTCCCCCATCTGTCATTGATATCTCCAATGAGATCTGCCATCAGAAAGCCAGATTCATTGTTTCTAAACGTGTGAAATCTGCACTCCCAGAACACACTAAAATATGGAAGCATGCAACTGTCAAAAAGTTACTATGTGATCCTACAATGAGCAGTTCTCATTTGTTAGATTTATCCTGTGTCCCTTGTGACGCTTTGCGTTTGACTAGATTTTAGCAGTTTAGAATGAGGAAAAATAGAATGAGGAAAAAAACAATTTTTGAACATACATCAAAAATGTTTTTCTGAGTTATCTCATCCTGCTTTTCCTCTGACAACTTCTCTTCACTGATCATGTGGCAAGTATTACTTTAAGTTGATGCCTTTTACACCTTGTTCGTTATTTTGGGCATGCGATGGATAAGAAGGCCTCCATCTGTATTAGTTGCAAAGGGAAGAATTTTAGTTGAGTTTTTTAGTTTTATCCTGGGTCTGAGGCCTCAAGAGAGAGTTTTTTTCACCTGCTATTCTTTCTTTAATTGTGTTGCTCTCTCAAGTATTGCTGTTTTTCCTGAGTTGAATCATTCACACAGGTTTTGGACTTTGATACCGTTTGTGTGAATTTAATCTAGTTTGCTCACTGTCTTCTTGATCATTCAAACTACAGGCATATACTGGAGCGCCACCTACTGATGAGAAAGAGAAAATCATTTGGGTTCGATTTGAGAAAGCAGACGTTAATGGTAAGTGATGAAAAGGAGGAAATGGTGTCTGTTTGATAAGGGACTTTAACCTTTTTGTTATTTTGTACCTGTTTTATTTTTTTCCATCAGTCCCTGGTGAAGGAGAGAGCAGTGTTGGTAGTTTACATTTTGCTCACCTGTTCTTCGCTGAAGATGTTTCACTACAAACAAACAAAAACTGTTCAGTTTAGGTCAGGCATTGGTGGAATTCTAATATATCTTAAAGTCTTCATAACATTGCTAATAATATTCCACGTACCATGTACAATTCAACAAAAATGACTGAATCTGTTTGAAGAAAAATATAATAACGTGGTTGAACACATGTGGACGCCCTGAGATAAATTATTTTATCTAACACTGAGCACCTTTTGATCCAGCTTCAGTTTGTATGGAAAAAATATATTTTATAAAAGTTATATACTGAAGCTTTAAGTGTAGATAAGACCATGTTTCCATGGGGTATTGGGTGCAGCAAGCAACACCATATATTTTTGAGTCAGTGTTTTGATGAATCGCGTTACAACCAGTGAAGAACGAGCTGAGGACTGGCAGCAGAAGCAAACGTACCTCTGCAGAGAGCACAAGGACAGACAGCAGACGACTGATGCAACGTTGCTTCTTTGGGAAGATTTCTTGAAAATAGTGTTTCTTGTTAGGTAAAATCAGGGGTGAAAGTAAGGGGGTACGACAGGGTACTGCGTACCCCTAAAAAATTTAGGGGTACGCAGTACCTCTCTCTGGCAGTAGGCTGTCTGCTGTAAAACATCAATGATTCACTGTGCAGCCGTGAGTTCACCCACTAATCAGCCGTGACTGATTAGTTTTTCAAGAACAATCTAAAACACGACTTAATCAGTTAATAAATAACTTTTTTCTCATTTCATATTGTTTCTGAACTGTTCGTGCTTTACGCAGAGGTGCAACACGTCGATCGCGGAAGGTTTTGAGTCGATCTCGGGATTAGGTGACAAACTGAACGTCGCCAGGACGCTGAGACCAGCACGTCCTCCTCTGATTGGCTTAAAACGTTCGTAACTTTATTACAGAACAACAACTAAAAAAATCAACAAAACGTGTTCAAATTAATGACCCAACGACAATAATAATCTCAGTAATTATTGTTTCAACAAGAAGTTGCGCAATTCTGTGCTTTTAGGTACTATAACCAAATTAACTAGAGCAGGAGTTTAAAATGAACTAATCAACCACCCTGTGTTCATGAGAGGCTTATTAATGACCGCAAAATAAATATCAAACCTGCAAACCTAATATTGTAACGGACTGAATGTTATGTTTTTAACGTAATCTCTGGTCAGCTTGTGTAGCGCAGGCGGTTGCCATGGCAACGGGTGTGCTTAAATGCCAGAGAGACGGAGAGTAAAAGGGTGTGAGTGGTTTAGAGTTGATCACCTGTTCAGGTTGTTTTACCTTCGTCTTGGCTCATCACAGCCGCTGTAGTTTCTGAACGTTCAATAAACGACAAACTTGGACTAATTACCTCGTTCTTTGTTACTATCCGTCATTCACAACAAACATCAAACACTGTAAATATGTTTCATTAAGTATTTAACAAACAAATGGCTTCTACCACAATAATTATGTGAAATTAAATTTAAAAAAATAGTTTGGTGCTGTCGGGCTCAGAGTCTGAGAGGCTTTCCCTTTATCAAACAATTTTTTTTGCCTCTTATGTAGTGGAAATATTGATGCTGATGAGACTTTCTCCAAAATGATAACCTTTTTCAACCTTTATAGCTCCACTCCACTCAAATGACAGAGAAATAAAATCCAGTCCAACATCTGGTTTGAGGTGATTCCTCTGGAACCTGTTGGAGGAAAAATATCCCAACTTCAGAAGATGTGCTTTTAACTTAGAGCTCTGTGGTTCCTCCGGTCAGTATGAGAGTCAGGATGAGGAGGCACCCTGTTAGGAAAACGAAGTGGAAGCTGCAGGATCTTCAGAACAAACAGGTCATGATGCTAGGCTACTGATTATCCCTCTGTCTGGACACAGGATCAATATAACCAGTTTAAAAGCTAAAATAAATGGTTATATGCCAGACATGGAAAACTGGGATGTTCTCCATGCCATGATGTTCAGAATTTAGGTCTGATGGCATCTCAAGGTGTCAACATTGCAGCCAGTGTGCTGAGAGAAATACAGCTTTATTTTGTAACAATTAAAGAGCTACCCAGCTTTTGTCGCTTCGCAAAAAAATTCATCAGCACAGAAACTCCAAAGAAGCTATATATATATATATATATATATATATATATATATATATATATATATATATAATTTGTCATAGTACCCCCAAGAATTTAAAACTACTTTCATCCCTGGGTAAAATGAAGTGTCACCTTCAGTCATGTGTGGTGCAAACAGTGATGCTTCCTAATGACATTCATCTCTGGCGGGTTCAGTAGGTGGTATGATAGCCAAAGTGTTTCTGTTTCTGCAGACCCAGCTCGTAACCCAGAGTTTTTGGAGATGCACAGCGGTACCTCAGACCCGCCCCTCCTCCTCATGATTGGCTACGCTGATGGCATGCAGATCTGGAGCATATCTGTAAGTTCCACGAGTTGTGTGCTATAACCATTTTCACTTGCTTCTTTCTGTATCATTTGTCCAGAAATATTGAATTATTTCCACAGATATTTATAGGGGTATGGAAGAATAAAATAACCTAACAGTGTTAAACTGTTTTTAATGTTGTACTGGTTTGTTGTGTGTTCTTGATAGAGCCACTAAAAACCCTACAAATAGGCAAGCTTCACTTTTTCTGTTCACATCAGTGACAGTTTTAGAAGGAAACAAAGCTTTATAATGACGTTTTAATGTGCGGGACTCCTCATGTCCAGTTCAACTTTTCTTCTTGTGGATCTAAATTTTCTTTATGCTCAGTGAAAGTTTTAAGCTGTTCTAAAACAACTTTTTTGTGGTGTTTGCAGGATTAAATTCCAACACTGGGTTCAAAGGTCATTTCTAGCCCTCAACCTGTTGGAACATGTCCGTTATCTGTCCTTATGTCTGTCCAGTAGATGGCAGTGTTGACCATGTTAAGGATTGTGCAACTGCAACAGCCATTTTCTTTTTTTTTACTTTCACCAGAGTCCACTTGTCTTTGGAAGTGAGACAATTGTTTAACTTGTAAATGTTGAAGAGGGAAATAGCAAAACATGTGAAAATGTTTGAAAATATAAGTTTGACATTTTAATCAAAAGCAGTCAGATAAAAACATTGCAATTATATTTCATCACTACCAAAGTAAAGGATTCTGTTTTCTAAATCTGGATAAATACAAAGAAAAGAACATGTTAATTAAATTCTTAATTTATTACTAACAGATAAAAATTTAAACTTATGGAAATCGTACTGACATTCTTTAGATTCATCAAATCAAAATTTACATTCAGCTCTTTTGGCTGTAATCATGAATGAATGATAGAATTCTCTTCTAAATTTAAACTCATTCATAATTTAAACCAGCCATTTTAACCACTTTTACCCGTGGTATTAATAATCACAGTTTTTGTAATTTTACTATAATATATAAGATAAAAATCCCTTATTTCACAGAATCATTAACTGCTTTACAGAATAGTTATATGGTGTAGAATTATCTGATCCAGATTTATTTAGTCATGGTGCTGTAGATTAAACAAAGGGGTAACCTAAGTTAGTCCATATGAAAAAATATGTCACAACCACTGTACCACGCTGCTGAATGGAAAGACTGCTTCAAGTATTATGTGGTTTGTCAGATATTAAGAATATTTTAAAATTTATCAGACAATTGTAGAAATTTTAGGAATTCTGAAACAGCTGAAATAATAAAACATCTGGATAACACCCACCACTCCTCCTCCTCTTACTGTTTTTGTATAGTGACTAATAAAATACATATCATTTAAAAACTTGCTTCATGTGCTCAAGTCTAAATAACATTTATTTTCACCTTGTACAATTTAGTACATAATCATCTTGTATAATAATGTTTTGCATACTTATCATAAGGTTCAATAAACAGTGCTTTTCTTAAAAAGTCACCTCCTGGTTTTAGCACATCCACTATTTAAGAAAGGTTCTTCCTAGAGTGACTCATCGATTAGACTAGAAAGTTATTTTAACTCACACACTGCTGGGTTCTTTTAATTGGACAGGTCTTAGTTCTGTGACTTTATGCTCCCAACATGAAAATACCTTCTCACCTGAGGCAGTGCCCATGCTAGGACTCATTCAGGTGGGTACAAGGCTTTCCAGGGAATGTAACAGAGTTTTCTCATAAGTAGTTACCATCACTGAATCCAAGCCCTGAACCTTATAAGAGGCTTTAGATGCTGGAGAGTAATTCATTCATGAATACCTCTCGTCAAAATGGGAGCTTTAGAGGAATGCAGTTGAGATAAGAAGAATACACTGTTTCAGTTCATAAGCTGCCCATGCATTTAAAAGGACACCTACTAGTGTAGTTTAAAGGGTGACCACCAGAGGGTGATCTATTTGTTTGAAGTGAGAGAATATTCACTGTGAAATGGTTCACTAATCTTTGTAAGAATGTTAAAATTAAAATTCTTTGGAAAAGTGAACAAAATGAACCTACTAGTGGGTTGCTAGAAAATAATATGTTCTATTTGAAATATGTTCCATTCAAGCTTCCTTTTTTAATGTGGAGGATGTTATATGTAGAAGTCCATAGCAGGCAGACAAGACTGGCTTTTCTAACTCCAGCCCCAAGTCAGTCTTGGAAAATCATTAGAGGATTTTGTCAGCTCCATAACATCACAAATGACCCACAACGCTGCAGAGCTTTCTTTCACCGAGTATCGCCTTTCATGTAGAGACTGTCACTGAAACATGCAAACTTCACATACATCCTGTGAGATCTAAACACTCCAGAGTCCTTAATCAGCCTCTTTCTAAACATCCACAGGCCGCAGATAGAAGGACGCACTCTTTCTTTATCCGTGATCACACACGTTGGCCGCTGTGATGTGGCAACACCCGTGCTGCTAACAGATTTTGTGCTGCTGCTATGGTGGAGCACAGTCGTACAGCTGTTTTTACCATGGGACACACACCCCAGTGAAAATACACCCCTGGTGAGGAAGCGTCCTTTGCTCTCAGACTAAGTTGACAGTTATTCTGCTTCATGTAACACATCCTGGCCTCTTATGTTGCAATGCTCTCCTTCCTCATTGTTTTTCTTTCAGTTTTCAAAGTTTACAGGATATCTCTGGGTTGCGTTTTTTTTTGCTAGGTTTTAAGTAAGCACTGGTGGTGCCTCAGTTTCCATCTCTTGAGTGACTGTGAAGTGTTTGTGACATTTGCTAAGCCAACACCCTCTGTAATGGCCCGGCACAGTGTGAATGTACATGGCTTCGCACATACTTTGATGGACTTGTGAGATGGAGACTGGCTTGTTGTGTGCTGACAGGGGTGTAGAAGCGATGCAGATTACTGTCGCCTCACGCTGCAGAGGTGTCATTAAGCACTGCCTGATAAGAGGCAGACCGTCTCGGGCTCATTGTCTGTCTACATGTGTGTTGGGATGGAAAGTAAGATGTTAGTGAAAGTCAAAGCAGCAAAGATCTGTGTTTGAGAATTTCTCAACTGGATCGTCTTTGGGGAGATTTTAATAGATTAAATCCAAACTACTGTATTACACCATGAAGAAAAACTATGGAGACACAGGCCTTGCGTTAAATTTTGAAAGAGTGAATATTAAAAAAAAAAAACACACAACAGTTGCAGGGTATTTTGATTCTGAACTGTTTAAAGAAATGTTCAACATAATTTAACTGGTAAAATCCTGATTTTAGTTTTCAGTATTCCAATAAATTTGAAGAAAGTATAAACTAAAAAGTATTTATCACTTATGTTCAAGTAGAATTACAGACTGTAGTAACTAAACCAATCTCACCAACTAAAAGTAATAGATCTAGAAGAAACATGTGCATTGAATAAAATGCAGCAGTTGAAACCAGATATTAGCCTGCACTATAAAACGACAAGTTTTTCTTTTTACAAACTAACACTGGAACCATGAAGGTGACGGTAACCAGGTCTATAGCAACACATCCAACTTAGATGAGATAACACACAATAATTAGTTCATCAGAATGAGATGATTTTTGAGAAAACAAAGAAATTACTTTTTTTTTTGTTTTCACAAATAAGATTTCATAAATTACAAATAGTATTTTAAAGAATTAGCAAATAATGTAACGTAATATAGTCCAGGTTTAGTCAGTCAGTTGTAATGTCTGTTTTTATGCTTGTTTAATTGTAAGATAGTCTTACAGGCAAAACACTTTGGAATATTTCTCTTTTGTGTTTTTCATAAATAGAATAAAGATTTTATTATATTTAAATGTGCTCTTCAGAATCTGTGATCATATGATCCATGTGGGCATTTTAAACCAGAAATGATCAAACTCAGTGGCAAATACTAAAGTGTATGATAGCCCTTTAACACGAGGCTCAATATCTTCAGAATCATTAGCCAGTTGTGGATTTCTCATTGTCCTTATAACAGCAATTTAAAAGTGTCAGCGATTTCTTCTGGCCAGATCTGAGAACTTTAGGTTAACTAACCTTTAGCTAGCTAACAGGACAATACAAAAACAAATTCTCCAAGTACTTCTAAATATGTTTTTCTTTAAGGAATATTGTACTGTTTTTGATTGTTTTGCTCAGGTATACTTGTACTGCAATAAAATACACAGGTAGCACATTTTAATAAATAGACACTGCATCAGAATTCCAGGTCAGCACACCATGATTTACCTATTAACATGGTCATAATGTGCGTCCATTGTTCAAAGTTACATTAAGATACTAACATTCTTCTGATGTTCAGTTATGAGGCAGCATATCCTGATTAAAACATATATGATGTTTTAAGGCTATTGTTTCTGAATATTTTAATCATTGGTCTAATTAATCTGCATGGTTTTGTTACAGCCATGATGCGTAATACACCCTGTAAAGATAACATGCTGTGTTTAGTACAACTTTAATAGAGTTTTAATAAAGCCATATTACATTCCAGTTATTGAGAAGTGTAGAGCAAAAAATATACACTGGATATAAACAGCTGATGCTAAAAAGTGGCATATTCTGTAATAATGATTTAAAGGAAGTCAAACTAAACACACAAAGTCAAAATAAACTAAAAAAAAAAAACTTTTCACACTGTCGGTCATAAACTTCATTTTGTTAAAATATTTCATAATTATAAAAGGTTATTTGTTTTAGCAGTAGGCTACATTTATTTTTTCACTTCCACTATCAAATCTTTGCCATTTGATACTTTTACTTTCAGACTTGAAATCCTAGGACTTTTTCACACTGAAGCAAATATTTTTTTAATCTATTTTATGTTGAAGTAGTAGCAATATATTTTTTCACTGAGCATGAAAAACAAATACACATATGTGGAGTATATTTTTAGAAAAAAATGTTCTGGTGATGTCAAAGAAAAGACTATTACAAAACTCTACATGGTATGTGTAACTGTTCTTTTTCAAGTGGAATAGTGAGTTTGTTTTCTTAATGTTCCATGTATAGCACGGAGCATGATTGTTCACACTGAGCCATAACTATTTATTACTGTAAATCTGCTAATGTGGCATAGAGTTTATCACACCGTGTTCTTAGAAACAGGATATGATTATCTTTGGAGCTTCTTTTTCTGTAAAGATACCTGTTACTCTCCCTACGCAGAAGCTTCCTCCAAACCTCCAATATGTCCGACACACAGTGTTAATGCATGCATCTAGTACTTGTGAATATGGAGCAAATATCTGTTAACAGCTCACAGCACTACATTTGAGAGATTAAAACAGAGGAGCAGACACTGTGATTCCACAAAAACAACCAAACCACAAATGAAATGAATATAATGAATGGCTTTATGCTGGGAATGCAACTCTGAGAAAGCAATTTAGCATATTGCACACTCTGTGCTACTAATGTAATGCTACGAATGTTGATGGCAGAGGATGTCACACAGAGCCATGTAAGGCGAGGATGAGCTGCAGGGTAATGCACAATAACCCTGCGCATTAATCTTCAGCCTTCCCCTTTTCATTTTAATCCAGCAAATTCCATTATTGTCCCTTGCAGGTCCATTTGCCTCCATAGGAATCCTATTGTGCTGGCGGCTGTTGGTGCTCATATAACAAACCCATATCTCCAGTGTTAATCTTCCATCACTCGACCTCTTTGAATAAAAACACAGCTCCAAATCCATCAGTTTGGAATGGCTACTAATTGCACAAAAAGAGTGATCATCCTCTTGGATGGGTTTAAAGATTTAAAACAAACAGATTACAGCACCACTAAAGTGATAATGCATGTTTCGCTGCAATTTAGCCCCAGTTTTGTTGGGGCAGAATGCCCCAACAAAACTGGGGCATTCTGCACTTAGAACAATGTGGTATTACACATGTCAGATTCTGCAAAGATCCTCACACAGCAGTGACCTAATACACTGCTATGTTATATGAGTGCAGAAAGTCTAATCTGGAGCTGTTTCACATGCAGACCTCCGTTTAAGTGCTTTTTCCTTTAACCATTTATTGTATTTTTTTTCAATTTGCTGCAAAACTGGTATTTATTCAACTTTACAATCTGTTCTGTTAATAAACTCATAAATCTTTATCTGTAGATATTTCCAAAGTCTGTGTAAATATATCACAGTTTAAAAAAACCACATTCTTTCTTTTGCATTAATTGTCATTCTTTTGCCAAATGTCATAAAAAGACTTTGCAATCAGATTAAGTTATTTTGCTGGTTCAAAGTTGGTCCAAATGGTTTTTCAATTTGACCAGCATCTTTCCAGGACGTCTCCAGCGGACACTGAGAGCATCTCTAATCAGAACTGCGGATATTATAATGGAGGAAGTTGGGCTGCATTCTAAGAGTGAAATTCAAATGATTTCTCTCAGAATTCAGTCAGAATCTCGTTGGCTTTATGATGGGGAAACTCAGCTTTTTAAAATGTTAAGAGTTAATTACCAATCCGATTTTAATAAGGCTGGTTCAGATATAATTAACTTGGTTTGTATCACTTTTGGATGTTGCAGTTAAAAGTTTGTAATGCCAAATGATATGCAGCTTGTAAGCCCAGCCTGGCTGCTCTTTATATCTTACCAGTGAAGTGAGTCAATGTTAATTGTTTGCAGCATTCAATCTTATCCGAACGTCTTCATGATCCTGTTAGGATTTCTTAGTTGTCAGTTTACAACAAAAAACCTAAATAGGATTTGTGTCTACAGCATGCTGTTGAGAGTGTTGATGTAGGTTGAAGTCAGGAAAGCTTATGTTGAACCCGCTTTCAGAACTGAACATGAATCTCACCTGATACTTTAGACAACAGTTGTGTCTCATTAAGAACCGTTACCAGTTACCTGGTAGAAGGTGTTTGTGTGACTGAAGAAGCAGCACCTTTGCCCCACTATATACATTTTTACTTCTTTATATTATGCTATATTCACACAATTGGCAAATGCAACCCATATCCAATTATTTAGTTTTTTTTACCCTTATGCAATTCATATCCGGCTACCTTTTTGGCCCAATTCAAATCTTTTCACCCAACCAAAAAATTAGAATTTTGCCACTTCCATATGTGGTGCTTAATTGGATATGCATCTGATTGTTGTCATTGACGGGAGCCGTTGAGAACCTTTAAATAATATTTGTCTGTAGTGTAAAATGTGTTTTCTTTGTAATTGTTGAGGAGTTTTTATGTTATATACATCTGCATCCATTCCTCTCAGTTGGCAGGAGAAGCCCAGGAGCTGTTCTCGGTGCGTCATGGACCTGTTCGAGCTGCTCGGATTCTTCCTGCTCCTCACATCAGTGAGTACAATACGAGTCAGTTTTCAACTTTCCACAAAGCATTAGTGTTCTTTTCAAAATTTGGTGTGCTATATTTGTAATTGACACACTCACCTTGTCTGATCATTAGATCTCTAACAACACCTTACGTTTAATACCTGAAACACTTTTGTTTGGACTAAGAAAATATGTGTAACCAAAGGATTTAACACAGACTAATCTTTTTACTCCTAAGATACTTAGGTGTAGGAATGAAAATAAAATAAAAAGGTAACACTTTACTTGACGGGTTGTGAATAAGACTGTCATGACACTGTCATAAACATGACATAACACCTGTCATGAACATGAGTAAGTCTTCATGAATATTTATGACTATTTGTCAAAAAGTGTCATTTGGTAAATACTTTTATAACAAATTTATGTCAGATCATGATTTATTGGTTAATGTCAAATTGTCATAACAAAGACTTTTGAATAATGTCAGCTATGTATTAAAAGTGTCATGATTTACCGAATGACACTTTATGACAACAGTCATAAATATTCATGAAGACTTACTCATGTACATGACAGGTCATATTTATGACAGTGTCATGACAGTCTTATTCACAACCCGTCAAATAAAGTGCTACCAATAAAATTTTCATTTGTCTGTACATTTGATCATTCTGACATAGAAAGTACTCTTAGGTCATTGCTTCTGTTTCTTTTTATGTGTATCTCTGTATTTTCAAAACCTCAGTTGGTTGCGTCAGATAGTCAGGTTCTGGTTCTTTTTGGCGGTTTCTTCCTGCTAAAAGGACATTTTTTTCTCCACTGTCACTGCATGCTTGCTTGGTGTGAGGGATTGCTGTAAAGTCAACGACACAATACAAGCGACTTGCCACGAGGTCGTCCAGGAAGAGTGAATGCTGCAAGTCAGTGATGAGATGCAATCTACTGAGTTCCTTGGATAGAAACTTTTTAATCAATTTGAATAATAAACTGAACTTGACTACATTGTTTGATAACTAGGCTCTACTGGATTAAAATAACTTTTTTGTAGCATGTTGTGAATTGGCCCTGGATAAATAAACTAAATTCAATTAATTTTCAGTTATTCTTTACAAATAACATTATATCCAGGATACTATATTTTTATAATTTGGAAAAGGTGTCTTGCCCGTTTGCTTATTCAAAAGTTTATTTTTCTACTAAGCTTGGAATAGCGCTTCACGGCCATTTTAGTTTGGGACAAACAAGAGCGGTAAGAAGTGTTTTAGGGGACATGAGCAGCTGATTTGTGATCGGTTGATTTAGGTTATTAATATGTACAGTTTTATGCTCATCAATAGTTGTTTGCCAACTGCAAATAAACTCAAGATGACGAACAGTTTTATATGACACTGATGGTGACACTGATGGTGACATCATGACCAACACGGCAGGAGATCTAATTTATTCACAGGCTTTTATAAACTGAAGTTTAATTGGAAAAATTAACTGTAAAGCTTTGATGAGTCAATGTTTTTACCTACACTGACTGCCAAGCAGAAAGCTGATGAGATAGGCCCAGATAACTTGGTGCTAGCGAGTGCTAGCTACCTCACTGTGCGTAGCCAGAAAAAAACAAAAAAACAACTACTACCTTTCAACCAGGTAAACCCCGTTGAGATCTAAATCTCATTTTCAAGAGGGACCTTGGCAGAAGTTTGATATACACAGCAAATGTCGATATCAACTTAGAGAAAATTCCAAGTCCATATTGCAATAGTTCATATTCTGGTGAAAATTGTAAAAATCCCCCCCAAAAATTATACGTACGTACGTACGTATAATGTATGTATGTATGTATGTATGTATGTATGTATGTATGTATGTATGTATGTATGTAAATATTCTTTGTAAGGTAGCGCCACACATTGCTCTTGACAAACAGACACCAGTTACATAAAGAAGTGAGATTAATATCTCTATACTGCACACATTAATGGCATTTTATTATATTTTCAAAGTTACTGATATTTATTGACACTCATTGAACAGAGTGGAGAAAATAGTAAAAAAAACAACAATAATGCTATCAATTATTTTTAGCATCATTAATTGGAATTTATCAAGATAATACGTCAGAATTCTCATGATACATTTTTCATGATAAATAATAAATTATATCTTTAAACTGCCCACCCTTATATGCTGCCTTTAAATATTACAGCCACCCAGATATTGCACTCAAGCAGACAGTTGCAGTTCCAATAACTTGGGGATTATTGCATTGCAATATAAAACTGTTCTCAGCAGCAGGAGCCTTTTTGTGGTTTTAATGTGAACAGCTAGTTGGTACTCATACACCTACCTCATGAATTCCAGTGTGACCTGGAGAAGTGAGATTTGGTAGAATGGCCTGCCCAATTTGAACCACTGATTTGTTCTTCTTGGACTTCCTGACTGGTTCCAATTTTCTCTACAAATTCTATTTTGAAGCAAAGGAGTAAATGAAAAAGGAGGGATGGATGGAAAGATGAAAGTCCCCCCACGTGTCAGATATTTTAACGATTCTTTTGTCATTACATTGAAATTGGAAATGCAGAAAAAACACTACTATTCTTATTTCTAAAGTCAGGATACGCATGGTTCAGTTGTTTGAAAGATGTGATGCTCCTCAGACACAAGGTTCAAATTTAATCTCTGCAGGTGTCAGGCAGTGATGTAGAAGCTGTTTTCTTGAATTTCATGTTCTGTGAGAAAAACAGCTTTTTGTTCCCCGTCCATGTTCCGGTCTTTTGGCAAATTTCACCAACACACAATGGCAGCATTTTAAGAGTTCTGGAAATGGATGAAAGCAAATCTCAGTAATAAGAAGCAGCAGATAGCCTGACACATGAGGGGAGTAATTCTCTCAGCAGAAAATAAATATGAATTGTGCCACTGGGTAGGATACCAATTGTAATCTGCTAGAGTGCAAACAGTGTTGCACTGTGGTAGGCCATTAAAAGGCCAATTGTCTGGATTGAAACTCTGTGTGTGGGTGGACTTAAAGAGCCCCGAAAATAGGTGTTGATTATAATAAGCAAGATCTCCCTTTATGAGTATACACAGGGAAGTATGCGCTTCCAAAACAGAACGCATATTCACTTCCTCTCTAGATGGTAGAACCAGTGCTCCCAATGTTTCTGACTGACATTTTATCGGAGCCCTTTTTCACTAATATGCAATGTCCACAAAGGACATACCAAAACTACCCATACAATGTTTTTTAAAAAAGAATTGGAACTGATGTCAGTTTGTGTTTCTTCAAAATAGTCATTTCAAGGAAATTGTACAAATAATTTCCTTGAAAGTTCACATCCTTCCCTATTTGTCAGATGTTTTGATTTTACGGAGAAGCCTTATTTTAGTAACTGTCATTTTGCTAAGTCTCAGAGAAGCAATATTTACGTTAGAGTTCAGGATTATGACTGAGAAAAATGCTTGATGGCAAACATGAAAGGAGAAAGGACCCTTTGGGGAGTGCTAGGGGCTGATGGGGCCGCCACTTCTGCTCTCACGCCATACCACAGGAACTCAGGCTGATTACTGTTGAGCCTCAAATTACAGCCTTCTGAAAGAGAAGGGGACATCTTCTCCAATCTGAGCACCGTGATCCCCTGATCCCCAACCCAACTTCAACTATGAGACAATTAAAGCAGATCACTTCACTTAATGCAACATGTTTTGCCTTTCTTTTTTCTTAAATAGCTGCTGTGGTTGTAACATGCTGTAATCCAAACCACAAAATAAACAAGAGTAAGGTTCTTTAACCCCTTCGCCCCCCAGCCTTTTCTTGAAAACGATGGAAAGGTTCCACTTACCCAACATGGTTTTCACCGTTTGAGGCTCAAGAGGTCTCAAATGTTAAATATATCTTATTCAAAGGCAGAATTGTCTTTGAATAAGACAATTCTGCCTGCCTTACTCAAAGATGCCTCTTCTTCTCTAGGTCCTCTGAAAGTAGACGGCTTTGCTGAGAAGAGACCAATGCTGGGGGTCTGCAAGAGCGCAGGGTCTTCAGGGTGAGTTGATAAATTATCATAGACCTGGCAGCATTTCTTTACTAATCTCAATATTCTTAATGCTTTGTATATTAAAGGTTACTTTAAAAACTACCAATCTGTGGTTAATGAGTTTTATCTAATATAAACCTACAAAATGATTTAAAAAAAAGAAACATTGGAATACCACAGTTACTTCAAAGAAACTCTCCCTATTCACTCTAGGGTTTTGTATATGTTGTTTGCATCTAGAGTTTTTGGGATGTACTTGATTTTTTGCAAACATTTCCATTTTGCTCATCGTTGCTTCATAAATGATGACAGTGAAGACTGTAGTAAGTGGATTTGTAAAGCTGAGTTGATGGTAAATGATAAAATGGCCTCTAATTGTATAGCCAAAATACCAAAGCACACTACCTTCAGTCATTCATACACACATTCACATGCTGGTGGTGATGAGCCCTGGGACAAAATGGTGATTTAAAAAAATGCCCAACTTCTTCTGGGTTGGACCATGGTTCAAAGAGACCTTTTTTTACAGATGTCGATGACTGAACTCTGGATATCTGTCCAGTCAGCAGTCTTCCCTACGTGTATGTCTACGGACCCAGACTGAGAGACCTTAAATGGCTCAGAAAACCTTTGCAGGTATTTTGAGTAAAGTGGCTGATTAGGCTGATTAGGGTATGATACAATGAGGTTTCATTTAAATTTTCTGAGACATTGAAATTTGAGTTTTCATTCTCTGTTAACCATAATAATCAAAATTACAACAAAGCAAAGGCCTGAAATACATCATGTGTGGTGGTTCTGTATAATAAGAGTTTCACTTTCGGAGATGACTGGAGAGAAATATTGCATATTAAAATTTTTGAGATGAACTAGAATTTTATGTTTTGTAGTGTTTTAAGATGCAACAAATGATATGAATGAAAGCTGTAATAGCATTTGTGAGAGCTTTTAGATTGAACACTTTACATGCAGACAAGTAAAAATGAGGGAGCAATGTGGGCATAGCGAATGTGATTCATTGATATTTTTTTGTGGCATTATGGTTGGAATTTAAATGGTACCTGGAAAACGAGCTGATGTCAGTTCTCAGTTCACAGCTCTTTTACAACTGTGAGTGTAATGTCTCGGTTTTGTGAAATAAGTGAATTTTACTGCTGGATGTCATGGCTTCCTAAACTAACTTCTTATATATAATTAGTCAATACCTTCCCCTTACCTCTTCTTTGACTTACTCCTCCAGAGCAACACTAAATTGAGCTTAATATGTCCTCCCCAGGAAATGAAATAAGGAAGTCTGTCCTCCAGTGTTGTAGTACTCGAAATCGGTCTTGGTCTCGATATCATTTTTTGATGGTCTCTGTCTCGTCTCGGACTCGACCGCATTTAGTCTCGGTCTTGTGTCGGTCTCGGGTGCTGAGGACTCTGCATTTTATTTCAAGACCAGTCGAGACCGCAACTGTGAAAATATCACTAAGTGTACAGCACACCAGGGCCGTGCAGAGACCACTAAAGGGGCAGGAGCTCAAAAAAAAAAAAAAAAAAAAGCACATCTAACTGCATTTTAGGACAGAATATTAACAAAGCCATACAGCTTTCAGAGTTTAATAAACAATGATAAATTACAAAAATGTGAGATATGCAATCAAAGCTAAGGGAAATCTCTATATAGAGCATAACACTATGTCTATGTAAGATATTTTATTAGTAATTTCTTTCTGCAGGTCTGTTTTGTTATAGGAAAGTATTGCAATATTCAAACCCGCAATTTAGCAAGATATGTAAATCAGAGCTGGACCAGACATATTTTGTCTTTACAGAATTACACTATTAAAAATATAAACAAGGGCACAATGCAACCTTTTACTGTACTGTAATCTATAAAAAAGAGCTTCCTGTTTGCTGCAGTGGAGATGAAGATGGTCCATTCAGGAAAGCAGAGCTGCATCAAACTTTAAGGTGGAACTGCAGAAAAAAGAAAAAAACAAAAGTTAATGCATGTCACCATGAGAAAAAACTACTGAGTTTTGCTTAAAAAAACTTTTTTAAACATTTAAATCACATTTGTCTCATGAAGTGAATTTTTTTTGCAAAACAAACTTATTTGTGCATGTCAGAAATCTTTTCTTGATATTCTAAGGTTTTGTTTGACTGATAGTTTTGCTTGTGATTCTCACATGACATTGTGGGCAGGGCCCAAAATCGCAACAAAAGATTTCTGATGTGTGCAAATAAAAGTTTGTTTGGCAAAAAACTTTTTAAGTTCACAAGACAAAAATTAGTTCTTTAATTAAAAAAAAAAAAGTTTTTTAAACAAAACAATTTGTTTTTTAAAAATAAATCACTACAATTTCAAAAGTTTTGATTACAATTTTATTTTACTTAACTGAGGTTAGTTTTTTTTTTTCCATTGAATAATTGGGAAAAAATAATTCACTGCATTCTCTGCGAACCAGACCCTAAACTTAAAGTCTGGGTTGAGTTTTTTCCCCTTCATTAATGACGCTTTTATTACATTCATTATATCTATCATGGTAATTCAGGGTGAGTTATTTTTAATTCTAAATGAATATCCTTGTTGGACTTTTATTTAAGTGTTATTCTCCTTCAAGATACATTTACCTAACGCCTGAATAAATGCAATGTACATTATGCAGCAAAGGAAATTAGAAGACATATCCATTATGGATGATCGGTTTTGGATGGGCGATGTGCCTCGGATACAGGGAAGAAGCTTTTAGTTATCTTGCTTTGTTGGTAAAGTTGTTAGCTAGCAGCTAGCTAATAGCACAACAACAACAACCTAATGTCTGTATGATAAAAATACTGAATCAATGGATGAGAACAGTTTTTCCTCACCTGGCTGTCTCCTCCCGCTCAGTAGTTCTTCAGAGAAAGGCAGAAGCAGAGGCCTGTCAGTGTCTGTTGTATTTCATTACCTCTCTGCTTAAACCGCGACTCCGTGCTGAAGCAGAAACAATACTTCAACGTTTTCGTTATCTGACAAGTAGCAAGTCTACTCCACTTTATTCACCAAAAACGCTTTTTTTAATTCACCGGAAACTGTTCTGTAATCTGGAAAGTTTGCTACGTTGAGCTCCAGTTAGCCGCCTTATCTCACTGTGAGAGAGGCAACTGCGTCATGCGTCATGGGCAAAAGGTCAAAGGTAACAAGGTGACCGGAGGGCTTATTATGTTGTACAAAAAAAAAAATAAAAAATTTTAGTACATGTTATGTGTCAGAGGAGGGCTTAGAAAATAGTAATACCAAAAAAAAAATAAAAATAAAAATAAAAATTGACCAAAAGGGCACTTGGGGGCAAGGAGCAAAAGGGGCAGGTGCTCAAGCACCCCCAGATCCCCCCCTGCACGTGCCTGCAGCATATACTGTCCAGTTTATTTGTTAACAGTGGATGCAAAACGCACCGATTTAAATCCAAGCAATAACGTGTTTCTGTTACTCCCCCTCCCCACCTTTTACTCGCACGCGGCTCTGAGACATGCGCAGTGGTTTCCTCTGAGCAGCAGAAGATCTGTCTAATCGTCAGAAATAGAATTGAGCTGCATAAATCATAAGAAATCTGATGGCCACAGCTAACTCAGCAGCGCTTCGCTTTCACAGACGGTGAGGACTACGTCTAACTTTTTTCGTCCTTTAGAAAAGAAGCTCAAAGAAAGGTAAGCTCCATTGACGTGATGTTAGCAAAGCTAGCTGTACAGAGACACAAAAGCATTTATCGCATATATGGGACAACCCTGTGTCCAAAAGTCTGCAATATAGTGATGTGACATTCAGGAACAGTCCGATTCTTCTGAATGGCTTTTTACTTAGAACATAGGACCGGAGTGTCACTGAGAGCTGTTCTTTGTTCTTGTAATGCTCTGCGTACACTGCAGTAGTAGCTCTCATTATTTTATTTAATCATGCACATTGATATTTTTTTAATTAACAAATAAATAAAACAAAAGAACGAAAGTACGCAGAGCATGCACATTGCTCTATGATTGTTTTTGTTCAAAGTGGCAGGTGTAATGTCTGCCATGGTGTCAGACTACCTTGCTTCATGTAGCCAGAGAGAGGGTGAAAACAGTCATGGTGAGCACCTTGTGCTTGGTTACTTCTTTGTTGCTCCTTGGTCAGTGTTCATAGTTGAGCGTTATTTACCGTCAGGGCATTGCCTCAATTGCTATGTGTTATGGTGCAGACAATGATGGTTTCTGACATGAGCAATATGGGCAAACACCCAGGGTGTTATCTTTTTAGGGATGGCAAGAGACCACCTCGGATTGTAGCACAAAGATGGAAGCTCTTCATTTTAATATTGGTAAAATGTATTAAGTATTTAATATCTAGGTGTTTTTATGGGAATATGGATCTTTCAGATCAATTTGAGAAGCAGTTTTGATCATATTTCACATTTTATCAAGTCATATAGCGCAGGCCGCTGGTCTTGGTCTTGACTCGGTCTCGACTTACCTCGGTCTTGGTCTCGACTTGGTCTCTGACCCTAAAAGTCTTGGTCTTATCTCGGTCTTGATACGCTCTGGTCTTGGTCTTGTCTTGGTCTCGGGTTAGGTGGTCTTGACCACAACACTGCTGTCCTCAGCCGAGTCTTGATGGAGACCACCTTCTTGATGTTTTCCAGAATCTGCTTCTCCTGTCTTTCTGACGCTGTCGCCATTGCTTCTGCTTTTCCTATGTCCTCACTGACATTGAGACATGTTGCACTTTGACGGTTTGGCGAATCACCCAGGCGTTGCTTGCCACTAATGCTGAAAACATGCAGTATGTTGAAAAGCAGAAACCCTGACCTCTGGCTGGATGACATCGCTTGGTTCTTCCTCCTGGAGAAGTGCTTGGTAAATAACACTCTGGTAAGACGCAAGAAGGAAAAAGGCTTCCGGGTGCGGCGGAGTACTTTCCGTACAGCCTGTTCATAAACTTGCTACAGTCTTCACACAATTTTTTTTCTGTATAATCATTTCGAAATAACAGCTTTTGTTAACCACCAAAAAGGACGCCATCCTGACACTTAAATGGAAAACAGATTGGAGTCTTGGCCGCTGTTGCTGTGCTGGTTTCGAAGTTGGTTCAGTCAGCTCTAGGCTTAGATTACAAGATTTGCAAATTAAAGGAAAACGAGAGAGAGGGGAAAAAAGCATGTGCTGAAGGCCTGTACTTGTGGATTTGCAGCCAGGCACACTCAACATAATTTTATCAATGGAAAGGATTGTGCATAAGTCCAAACAATGTATAGTTGCAGTGATTTTGCCTGACAGAAAAACTATGTATGGGTCCTTTTGCATCAGTGCCAACAGTACCTTTGGATTTAGTAAACAATGCAGGTGCAGTGTTTATTGGCTATGACTCCTTATGTTTCTGGACAAGATGCAGTGTACGAGGCCAGGTATTGTTCTTCAAGTAAATCTTAAATTTGTAAATTGATGCACCTATATTGGCTCTGTTTTTATTTTTTAGAACACACTCATCAAGTGAAAAATCAGCTATGAAGAAACAAGCTTTGTTTTCTGGTGTTTGGGAATTTCAGATTCCATCTCCCTACTTCACAGCATCTCCAACTGTGTAGAGGACATGGCCCTCTGTTCACTCAACAAATTCCTCTTTAACAATCTGGATTCCTTTTTTTTAAAGATGTTATTGGCTCTAGTGGCCTTTATTTGAAAGTAGTTCGACAGGAAACAGGGTAATCAGAGAGGGGGAAGACATGCGGCAAACATCGCCAGGGAATCAAACCTGTGACCACCACCACCACAAGGACTAAGGCCTCAATACGTGGGTCATGCTCTGTCTCTGCACCACCACAGCACCCTGGATTGCTTTTTCAACTGTGGTAGCTACACATTGATTTTACTGGACCAGTGATTGGACCAGTCAACTCTAAGAAGTCTTAGTTTATTTTCTCTGCACTGTTCCATTACATTGTATTCTATGCATCATAGTTTTTAATTGGGTTTTTTTATTTTTAGGGAAACTCCTGATGACCGGGAAGTTGTGCAGCCACTGTTGACTGTTGTCTTCCCTATGACTCAAAGTAAATTAATTCTTCCTTCAAGATTCTTTGACACTGGAGAAAAAGTCCCATATTTACCCATTTGTAAATATGGGTATTTTCCATTATTTTTCCATTAACACATTTGGTTTGTGTTAATGAGTAACTTTTTGTCTTTCTATTAACAACAGTTTTTCTTTCATTGAATAGAAAAAAACCCTCATTTGTTCTCACTTAATTGTTTGTATTCTAGCAAACAAACTCATGTAGCTATCTGTATCCAGTAGCTTATGTCAGGTAAAACTAGATATACAGTATGTACTATTATAGCTCCATTCCTTTTTTATCCTGTAAATGGAAGCTTGGGGATTGTCTTTGTGGTTTTGCAGTGAAAGGCTGGGTTCACATGCATCAGACAAACTCATCAATTGCTACACACTGCCCTTCTGCACTGTGCTCTATGCTGTAGCTATACAGCAAAAGATACTTTTGTTTTAGGGTTGTATGATATACTGAAGGGCAAAGTCTCATATCTTGGTTGAGAAGCAACTCCAAACAGATTGTATCAGAAGGCTTCACTGTTTTTTAGAAGTTCTGAAAACGTTTGGCTGTTTTCAGTGATGACTCTTGTATTATAAATAGTTTTCTCTTGTCTTCGTAGTAGTATTTTCCATTATTTTAAATGACTAGCCAATATTGTCAGATGTTTCCTCTTGCGGGAGGTAACTAGGTCTTTTTGGTGGATATTGAAGTATGGGGTTGAATAGAATTTTTTTCAGTTCTGTTTCATTTGGTTGTCTGCTGCTACACATGACATCTCTGGGTCCCTCCCTTTGCTCTCAGCTACAGCTTTTCCCTGCCAGCAGATCCTGTTGGTTAGGCTAGCTAGCACAGCCACCAATGACCACGGATAAATGGTTTTCCTGTAATGGTAAATTGTTTATGTTCTCATTAACATATTGAGCAGCGAATGCATGAGATTGAGTGGCATCGCTAAGATCCTCCACCTGGCTCTGATTGCTTGTTTTTGGTCAGGATCTGTGTATTTCTTCAGATGGCAATAGTAGCTCAGGGAGGCAGTGGAGGAAATCTTAACATGGTGACAATTTTATCAAATATGAATATGTTTTAACATATTCTAAGTAAAAGTTACATATTGCAGCTTTTATGACTTTCAGTTTTGTGTGAATTGTAAGAACTGATATCCAATCTCAACTTTTTCTGAAATGTTTGCATTTACTCACACAGGCTTTAGTTAAACTTAACACCTGCCTCCTTTCTCACTAATAAAGACAGCCATGTATTTGTGTGATTGTGGCAACTCACACAAAGGTCTGAATAAAAAGGGCGTAAAACTTGACTCCAGGTTAATTTTTTAAGTTATTTATTTTTTAAGTATTTTTTGGATCTAGTGACCTTTATTTCCTGTCACTCACAGTAGATTGAGAGGAAAGAGGGCAGTGGGAGAGGAGGAAGACATGCGGCAAAGGTCAAGAGGCTGGGATTTGACTTCCTGAACATTTATATTGAAATCTAGCTGGAACATTATCGTAAAAACTCTGGATCATAATTTCATTGTTGCAAGAATCAAATTCCACTTAACCTCCTTAAACACTTTTGATGGCAAAAAGCCTGCTGTGGCATTAAGCCTCGTCATTCAGTTCATTTTCATGACAGGTTTTGCTGTGTTTACTAGATGTATAATTCTTCTAAAATGTATTAAGCGGAAATCATCATGCATTTGAACAAAATGAGCCACCAGATTAAGGAGATTTAGAGAAGTGATGTTTTCTATCCACCATGAGGACGTGGTGTTTCTGACTGTCATGTGACCCCACACACAAGTCTTGGTTTGTATCTATCATCAACTAAGGCAAAGTATTCTCACTATTTAGACTATATTCTATTCATATTGGGATTATGTTTAGATGTTTAAAGTAGTATTGATGATGGTTTAGGTTCTTTGGATGACTGGTATTCAGAAAGAATGTCAACCCTGAAACTTAATGGATCTAGAGGAGTTGATCTTCAGAATTTGGCTTCAGTTTGTGAACATAACTTTGTTTTCCACAGAAAACACCCGAATTGGATCATTCTAGGCCCCTTTTTAACCATCAGTGTTTCAATGCCCCGGACATTCAAAAACACACACACTTGTTCAGTGCACAGGCAGGGTTGCAGGGCTCCAGTTTCACTCTGGAGTGGTTTATTTTGACTTGCATGTCTGTTTTATGTCTGTCGAAAATGTGTTCTGCCTCACCAGTTTTCCCCCTTCAAATAGGAAGTCAGATTAAACTTGGTACTGCTGGAAGTGGTGTGTATAAACACACCCGACAAACTGAATGATTTGTAATGACTTTTCAAATCGTTACCCCAAACCTCATGCCCTAAACCAAGCCCCCTCTGGCCAAATTAGTAAATATTTTATTGTATTAATGTTTAGTTTTAAAGTTTTCTTAGGCATGCAAAAGGCATTTTCAGCTATTGCTTGGCCACATACGTTTTCTTTTCTACGGACTTAATTTCTCTCTAATAACTTTAACTATCTGAAAATTATTTTACATATTACAATGCATTGAGGTTGAATATTATTTTTCCTTACTCTCATACAATAAATAAATTTGTTATGTGTGGTTTGATGGTCATTTTCAGTCTCTCTCCACAAGCAAATAAAATTGCATCATATTTATCAGTTTAAAACATAAAATCACATGAATACACAGCACAGGAATACAAAAATACTGCAATATCTAGCTTGATTCATTTATTGATTGATTGATATTTACTAAGTTTATTCAATTTTCAAACTTATTTAGGAATTAATTAGCAAGCATTTCTATAAATATACTATAAATATTGAACATTTGCTAATTTAAAACAGCTATGGTATATGCCACACAGTGTATTTTTTTGTTACTATGTTTCAATACTTTGTCAAAATATCAAATGCATTTTGAATACCTTGATGAGTTAATTTTTTTTTCTTCAACAAAAAAATACACATAAGTTGTTTGTGTCAAAAGCTGCATTTCTATTAACCGAAAAATTTCACAAATTAATATTTCAAAAATAAATTGACTTGATTGAAACACATCAATTTCAAAAAACACATTTTTCAGTAAAATGTTTTTGCCTGATGATAAAGTGTTTTTTCAGCCATATTGAAACATTTTTTACATCACACAAGTCGTCAACAGCCGGATGTTACTACTGGCAAAAAAGGACAAAGAAGATGACAGGAAGTGATAGGAGGATGATGGATTGTCAATATTTCTATGTTGAGCAGTTATTGTGATGTGTAACTGTGGTAACAAGGTGTTTTGTTTTTTAAAGCCCAGAGCAACTGATTAGCATCTAAGACTTAAATAATTCCTGAACTGTGACCCCCAAATTCCAGAGGAATTGAAGTAGAGGCCTCATGGATGCAGAGCAGAACCAAAAAGCTAAGAAGAAAAATTCACACCATTTCTTCCATTAACCACAATGGGCAAGGATCCGGTCCCCGACTCCAATATCTCTCTACCTGGTTTTATAACCAAATGGACAGACAGAGATTTAAAGAGCAGAGTCAAAAACAAAGGATGAGGATTAGTAGAATTGCCAACAACTGATGATGTCATCCAGAACATCTTACTGTGGAAAATCATTTCTGCTGACTGGTTATTGAGCTGTCGGCATGTGATGAAATTCATGACAGTCCAACAGTGTCTTCAGTGAGAGGACACTGTTGGATTGGTCCCAAGGCTGACCGCCACTGGAGATCCTTTTTGAAGATTCTTGGATGATACGAGTTTAATTTTGTGATAAATAAGGTATTTTTAATTGAGTTTGAATTAAATTAGTTACTGATTTAATTGACAGTTTTTGGAAGATTCCAGATTCCTACAATGAGTCCTAATTTCCTGTGAGGGAAATGGTCGACTTGAGATCTTGTTGGACGAGCGTCATTAAAACTGTCTGTAATCTGGAAACTTTTCCTGTGTTCCGCCTCCGTCATTGGCCTCTTGCTGTCAGAATAAATACTGTGCTAAAATACATTAGCTAAAGAGGACGACGGTATTAAAGATTAACTTTCATTTGGGTCATCATGCAGTTAAATGAGATAACTTTTAGAATAGCTTTGTTTAACATCCTGGAAAGAAATCTTATTTGTAAATAATTTTAACAATTTCAAGAATTGAATGTACTTCCTCTGCACCACAGAACTGACATCGTTATGCACCAGGAAAGCTGACATTTTTACATTTGTAAATAGAACTCTTGCAAGAAAAAGAACTTCTCTGGGAGCATATGTTTCTGTGTCATGTGGTTTCACTTAGGTTTGACAGAAAACTGGCACACTTCGCTAAAATGGCTAAAATTGGATCTAATGCAAGCTGTGGTTTTTGTAATGAATATTAATATCCACCTAGCTGCTGTCAAAAAAGGAATCAACTCAGTTTAAGAACTGATTACATACATTTTTATGTTCTTGTTTTTTAAACTGCTACACTAGTTACTTTGTCAACATGGTACTAGTATTGCTTTCTTTTTGTTCATCATTTGTGTGATCAGTAACGTGTTTTACACAGATTCTTTGGCTTTTATATCTGTTTCGCAGGCTACTGTAAGTAAAGGGTCATAGAGGTCAAAAGCAAAGGAAATCTGTCTTTGGCAGCCTCCATCCATAGTGTTGTGGTTGAACTTTTTACCTTAGTAATTAAGGTAGTGCCTGTAGTATGCCACAATAACTGTGGCCCCTGGGCCCTGGGTAGTTTGATGTGGCAGGCAGTTTCTGCTGTTTTGAATAAGAGTTTTAGATGAAATGAAAGTAGGACTTCAGAATGAGTGGGTAAAGAAAGAACCTTGTTGTTTCTTTACAAGTTGTTATGGAAATGACTCACAAAAGATGGGGTTTCGAGGTGCTGATAAAAATGTGCTGGTGCTGTGCCTTGACAAGGCATTCATACTACTTTGACTTTTTCACATTTTGTCAAAAAATAAGAAAATGTATGCTTATTTTTTTTGGAATTCTTTTTTGCTGGAACATGTCTGAAACAGTGCTACTCATTTATATTCAGCCTCCGTGAGTTAAAATATTTTGTTGCAATTACAGTTTCAGTTCTTTTGGGTTGTGTTTTTGCCTATTTTTTTGTCACAAAGAGCTCAGATTGGTTGTAGAGTTCTACAACCAATCTCTCTACAACCAAATTGTGGTTGTGAACCACAATTTTCATGTCTTCTCAATTAGATATTTGTTTGGACTTTGACTAGACTCTTGAGAAGTATGCTTGATCTAAACCATTCCAATAATAATAATATTTTCCTCATCATTCTGACCAGCTTATCTGCCTCTTAACTACAACATCCCCACAGCAGGATGCTGCCACTGCCATGTTTTTAACAGTGGAATTTTGAGTGATGTGTTTCATTTTTGGTCAAAGGCAAATAACTAGGGAAAATATTAAAGATGTTTTATTTTGACAAACCAAAACCTCCAATTAACATTCATAACGTTCCTTCTCTGCATTCTTAGCAAATACATAATGCAGCTTAGGAGTATTTTATATTCCTAAGCTGCATTATCTTTTGAATATTTTTGATATTCTCTTTGGAAAAATCTGCAAATAGGCCCTGTAGTGAACAGAGGGAATGGCATGTCACACTTTCTTCACATTTTCATTAGGAAAAGTTATAACATTTCTTAAGTAAACATTGATACAAGTGGTTTTATGTTTGAGATTCCATTATCCACAGGTCCAGACAGTTGAATCAATTTTATGTGAACTTGTTTTATTTGATCCTATATTTGTTGTGGCATTTTCTGAAATTTGATAACCCTTGGTCATTGTTAGGTAACGTGCATGGAAACCATGAACTCCTGAGGATGTTGTTGTTTACAACAAAAATCCTATGTTGATTGAATTTCTTTTTTTTTTATTGTTAGCTTGTTAGATTAAGCTGATGTAAAAGACCAAAGTTATGTCTTCTGTCAGTGAGCTAAGATCTCCAATTGGAACAGCTTTTTTTTCTATATAGAATTTCTTAGGTATGTTAGTTTTTCTATTTGCCAAACTGTCATCCTTTATTCATAAAATGTTCTACTCTGCCAAAACTCTTTGTGTAGTTTTTTGTGCTTGTTAAATAAATGTCAATACAACACCATTGTCAGTGTTCTGCCATACTTAGATCAGTTTCTGGCTCATATAGGTTTAATGCATAATTTAATGGAAATACCATTCCTCAGAAATTGTGGAGTGTCAGAGTTCTGTCTCTCTGTAAACCCAGCATCAGGATCCAAAAGTGAACTTGTGTTTGTATAACATTTCCACACCATGTAATTGCCACATGTATTTAGGGACCTTGTAAAACTTTGCACCAGTAGGAAATGTGGTAACATCCTTTCCCTGTAAATGAAATTACTTGCCTAGTTTTTAATTCCTTTCTAGGGCTTCCATCCATATTTTCCATATCCACATGGAGTCTTGTGGTTTCAAGCGCTTGGTTTAGTTCATGTTTATATAAAAATGTGTTCAGATTGCCTTAGCCTCATGGAATAAGATCAGCACTGATGTAAAAAATAAAATAAAATCACATGCTACTCCATTTCAAGGTGGAAATGAATAGAGTAGATTGATATAAGATGCCTATAAAATGGCTTAGTGGTCATGAATTGTCCTTAATGAGAACTTAGCAGTGAATAGGATACATTACTAATTTGGCAATTTCAAATTGTCATTATCATTTGATTGAATTATTATTGAGATGTATTCAGTGCTGCAATCAGACACATTTTAATCCAGAAATTGAAAAAAATCATGCTATCCATGAGAACAGTCTGATTTGGATCGTTTGTGGAACAAACCTGAGGCAAAAAATAGTTGCATTCAAACTAATCTTTTATTCCATTAAATTTAGGTGTTCCTACAAGTAACATTTCAAATATGTTACTTGTAGGAAATACAGTATATTACTTGGAGTGCCAACATTACATGACATGTTTGATAATGAAACTGAATTATATAATTAATTCAGTGGACTCTCGGAATTCACGGGGATTAGAGAGCACAACCGCCTAAGAATCTGACATCTCTGAATAACCCCTCTAAAAATGCTAAAGCTGCCCATTTTAAATGGGTCAAACACCAAATATAGCTTAGTATGCATTAATACGCACAGTGGAAACTCTCAGCACTCCTGGTCTGCCTTACCTCTTCTCCTGGGGGTACAGCTAGTCAGTGGCAAGAAAAGTGAATGGCCCTCATGGATTGGCTGCTTTGCAAATGGTGGCCACTAGTGTGTCAAGGAGCATTACGCCTCGGTATTTCATATTCCTAAACTGCATTATCTTTTGAATATTTTTGATATTCTCTTTGGAAAAATCTGCAAATAGGCAGATTTCCAGGTATTACTTGGAGTTGCATTCCACAAGAGAATCTGTGAATCGGCAGGAACCTACTGTAATTTGAAAACTTAGATTGAAATCCTGGGACATTTGTGAGACTTCAGCAGAATGTTTTCTACCATTCTCTTACATTTGTCTTTGTTTTTTATTAACTGGAGCTCAAATATGGGTCTTAGTGCAAATAAAGGGATTTTTTTAATCCAGGCAATTTACCCGCATATTCTTTACTGAGCAACTTTGTCCTTACATTTGACAGCTTCACCTACTGTTTTTCACTTGTAATTTATGGTATGGCAGAGTAACTATGTCTTTGTTTTTCTTTATATACCAGCTTAATGCCTAAATCTAGAGATGCAATTGAAACTGAAAGAAAGTAAATGGAAGTAGCACTTTTTGAATCAAAGTCATTGGCAATAATCTCCCCTTGCAGATATTCACCAGAAGTATTGATATGAAAGGCAGCTTCTCAAATAAATAGGGTTCTTTCTTTGCAAAATATGTTTGTGTATTCTGTGTCTTGGAGACCTGCAGTTTGATCTTTAGTTCCTGAAGTGTTTTTATTTGCTGTCAAATGTAGTAAATGGGTCTAGCTTTCTCTCTGCCATGCACTGCATCTTGAATGCTTTCAAACCCAAGAGCCAGTTTGAGTAATAGTAATTGACACATTGATCTAATAGGGCCATCATAATAGGCCTGTTACTGAGCTGGGCAATGGTGCTCGGCGTCACCTTAACATGTGCAAGGACTGACATCCCGCCATGATCCATAATGATAATTGTGATTTAGCCTTGCTTTCAACCAACGCCCCAATGTCCCCAGTATCAGGAAATCTTATTATATCTGACCCCGCACTGCCTCCATTAGAACTGAGCCATTTGTTAAAATACTGCTAAAACAAAACAATTGAACTCTGTGCCATTTTGATTCTATAACAATGGGTTATCACTGTCCCTTTGAATCAACCCAAAAGGACCATTTTTCAGCATATAGCTTTGAATTGGATAGATCGGTTTCTGATAATGCTGAAATCGATGTTGCAGCCACCTGAAAGTAAATTATTGTTGGAAAGAAATTCAGTATTAATCTTAATGCTTTTAGTCTTGACTGGTAGGGGTAACTGTAAGTGACGACCTTTAAATTGTTGACGAATATGTCAACCATTAAAAAGGAAGAATTGATTCAGGGATTGTTTGAGTCATCTTTCAGTGGCATCTCTTTTTTTTTTTGGTTGACAAAATATTCCTGCAGAATGAAGCAAAGAATTTATTGTTTCTTTCCAGTATAACAACCTCACAGTGATGAATACACTGTAATGCTACAGTTTGGGAACAGTATTGGATTTCTTTGTTTAGATTTTTTTTATAAATCCAAATTCTTCATTGCTGTTCAGCCAGCAGCTTTAAAAACACAGGAGTAAACATCGCCTTTGCACACACTACAGTAGAAAACAACTTTTCATCAGTCTTGATGTAAACATATTAGCTTTGCCAGTTGAGACATTTGTCTCTTCTAATTCTCCTTTACACTTAATTGGATTGTGATCAGGAGTGTTTACTTCTAGTGACATTGAGTTATTTGATATCACCTCTAAAACACATTTGAAAGAATCACAGTTTTATGCTCTCATTGCATTGGCTCCAGCAGACACTCAAAGGTTCTAGGATCTGAGACCTCTATGCAGCACCAATTTAAAAATGGCAAGAATTCACATTTGGCACTGTTAGATCAGAAGAAGGTTCTAAATACAGCTTTAGGATACAAAAAGAACAAATAGGAGTCAGACCCAAAAGAAGACTGAGTAAGCATTTATTGCAAACAACAGCTACATTGAAATAGGCTGTTCTCAACTGATCACCAGTTTAAGACCACAGGATTTAAAAGCCCAAAATTTGGCAAAAAAAAATTATTTTCTGTCATGACATGAGGGTCTATATAGATTAGGGCTGTTACCACATTTACACATGTGTTTAATCTAAAACTTTAATGTGTTAATATAACACAATGCAGCAGCGGAGGGTTATTTAGTTCAAAGCAGGCTTTCAACAATCCAGACTCGCAAACACGAGTGAAAGATGAGTCAGGAGAGTCAGACTCGTGTGCTGAGCAGCAAATTTTGATTTAAACAAAACCAACGTGGTTAAAGTGAGCGCCTCTCAATGTGGACATCCCAAATTTGAATCCTGTCCTTGGACTACTCCTCTCTCTGCCCCCTGCCTGTCAGATTACTGTCACATAAAAGCCACTTGTCAAAAAGAAATTGTAAAAAAAATAAATAAATAAAAATAAAACTAATGTGTATTTCTTAAATGTGTCTCGTATCTTCTTTGGTCAATTCATCTAAGCAGCCAGATTTTACTTCTGTGACTCACAGTTGCAACACAGCAGCTGTTTTTCTTATGTAGTGCACACATTTTGATTATAAATTCCCCATAAAAGATGCAGAATGTCCAATCTCAGTGATTGCTGGAACACTTTAGTGTGCTTTGACCTTTTTTGTTATTTTTAAGATTTGATCATTGGCTTCCAAATGTCCAAGAAGTGTCCCTGCTGAGACTATTAAAGAGTCCACTCGGTATGTATAAGCAGAATAAATGGATTGTTGAAAGAAAGCACTCTGATTCAAGGCTTAAAAACAAAAGCATCTTTTTTCTTCATTCGGTTGTTCTCAGCCAGCGCGGCACCACAGGCCTCACCAAGGGTGACAGAGGACAGAATGCCAGTGGAAGCTTTTCTCACAAAGGAAGGGAAGGGGCACCGGGGATCTGGGGTAACTGTGGTGGTGGGGTCTTTCTTGATTAAGATTTATGTCCACATTTGTTCTTTGCCAGCAGCCACTGCCTGCTGTTGGAGAAGCTTGCTCATGCAACTCATTTCTTAGCTGTGATGATTGAAAGACTTTTCCTAAATGTGTTTTATGTCAAAGCATTTCCTTTCCTTTTAGGCCACATGTCTCACTCTCACTTTGAAAACTCTCCTAAGGATTAGAGCAGCAGGATGTGGTGGAAACAAATACTGTATTGAGCATATTTTATACTTCAAATGTAAGCTTCATTCTGTCTGTGAGTGCATAACCCTAGTGTACATTTATCCAAAACATACTGATATATAAAGAAGCACTTTATATATCAGTATGTTTATAAAAACTTATTTTTATAAATATAGAAAAAGCTCAAATTGTTAGAATCCTGGTTTGTTTTGAGGTTTGCCTATTTTTCATTGTTCCTTAGTCTCTTTCTTTTATTAAATCTTGTTCTGTTTCAGTTCTTCTTAGTGATTCTAGTTTATTTCTTGACTAGTTATTCTTTGTTACTCAAATTGAATTGTTTCTTAGGTCTAGTCATTGTTTAGTGTTAGATTTATTTACTACTCACCTGTGTACTCTCCCTCACCCTCTGTGCCACTTTCTCTCTCCCTTCACACCTGCAATCCGTTTCTAATCGACCATCTGTTCCTTTTTCAGTAATCAACCTCCCCATGTATGTATACAACTCATCGTCAGTTCCTCCTGGCTAATCCTTTTTTATACCGTTATATTCTTATTATTAAAATATAATAATATATTCCATCCATCCATCCATTTTCTGCTGCTTATGCAGAATGTCCAATATCAGTGATTGCTGGAAGACTTTAGTGATGCAGGGGGCAGCAGCTTCAGAAGGGAGGCCCAGACTTCCCTCTCCCCAGCCACTTCTTCCAGCTCCTCTGAAAGAATCCCAAGGTGTTCCCAGGCCAGCCGAGAGACATAGTCCCTCCAGCGTGTCCTGGGTCTTCCCCAAGGCCTCCTTCCGGTGGGACGTGCCCGGAACACCTCACCAGGGAGGCGTCCAGGAGGCATCCTTACCAGATGCCCGAGCCAACTCAACTGGCTCCTCTCGACGTGGAGGAGCAGCGGCTCTACTCTGAGTCCCTCCCGGATGAGCGCGCTTCTCACCCTATTTCTAAGGGAGAGCCCAGCCACCCTGCGGAGGAAACCCATTTCGGCCGCCTGTATCCATGATCTCGTTCTTTCGGTCATCTGGTCATGACCCAAAGCTCATGACCATGGATGAGGGTGGGAACTTAGTTCGACCGGTAGATCGAGAGCTTCGCTTTTTGACTCAGCTCTCTCTTCACCACGACGGACCGGTACAGCGCCCGCTTCACGGCAGATTCTGCCCCAATCCACCTGTCGATCTCCCGCTCCCTTATTCCCTCATTCATGAACAAGATCCCCAGATAGCAGGACGACCCCCCTGACCCTGAAGAGGCACTCTACCCTTTTCTGGCTCAAGACCATGGCCTTGGATTTGGAGGCACTGAGCCTCATCCCGGCCGCGAACTGCTCCAGCGAGAGCTGCAGATCCCGATCTGATGAAGCCAACAGGACCACATCATCTGCAAAAAGCAGAGATGCGATCCTAAGGCCACCAAAACGGATCCCCTCAACACCTCTGCTACGCCTAGAAATTCTGTCCATGAAAGTAATGAACAGAATCTGTGACAAAGGGCAGCCTTGGCGGAGTCCAACTCTCACTGGAAACGAGCCTGACTTAGTGCCGGCAATGCGAACCAGACTCTGACAGCGGTCATACAAGGACCTGACAGCCCATATCAAAGGGCCCGGTACCACATACTACCGGAGAACCTCCCACAAGGCCCCCCTGGGGACACGGTCGAACGCCTTCTGCAAGTCCACAAAACACATGTAGACTGGTTGGGCCAACTCCCTTGCACCCTCAAGGACCCTGCTGAGGGTGTAGAGCTGGTCCAGTGTTCCACGACCAGGACGAAAACCACACTGCTCTTCCTGAATCCCAGGTTCGACTATCCGACGGACCCTCCTTTCCAGGGGCCCTGCCACCGAGGAGCTTTTTGACGACCTCGGCGACCTCGTACCCAGACATTGGAGAGCCCAACTCAGAGTCCCCAGGCTCAGCTTCCTCAACAGAAGGCATGTTGGTGGGATTGAGGAGGTCTTCGAAGTATTCCGCCCACTGGCCCACAATGTCCCGAGTTGAGGTCAGCAGCACACCATCCCCACTATAAACAGTCTTGTTGCTGAACTGCTTCCCCCTCCTGAGATGGCGGGGGCAACGGGTATGCCCACTCCTGCCCGGCGCCTCTCACCGGGGGCAACTCCAGAGTGGAAGTACGTCCAGCCCCTCTCAAGGAGACTGGTTCCAGAACCAGAGCCATGCGTCGAGGTGAGGCCGACTATTTCTAGCTGGAACCTCTTAGCCTCGCACACTAGCTCCGGTTCCTTCCCCACCAAAGAGGTGACGTTCCACGTCCCAAGAGCCAGCTTCTGCAGCTGAGGATCAGACCGCCAAGGTCCCCTCCCTCGGCTTCCGCCCATAACACAATGCACCCGACCCCTTTGGGCCCTCCGACAGGTGGTGAGCCCATCGGAAGGGGGACCCACGTCTCCTCTTCGGGCTTTTACGGGCTCCGTAAAAGCCCACGGAGCCCGTGGGCTTTTACCCACGGGCTCCATGGGTAAAAGCCCGGCCACCAGGCGCTCGCCATTGTCCCCCACCTCCAGGCCTGGTTCCAGAGTGGGGCTCCGGTGACCCGCGTCCGGGCGAGGGAGCACCAGATCCAAAGTTAGTCTCCATCATAAGGGGTCCTCGGGCTGCGCTTTGTCTGGTTCCTCACCTAGGACCTGTCTGCCTTGAGTGACCCTACCAGGGGCATAAAGCCCCAGACAGCATAGCTCCTAGGATCATTGGAACACTCAAACCCCTCCACCACGATAAGGTGGCAGCCCAATTAGGAGTTATATTATAATAATATATTATATATATATAATAATAATAATATATTTCCCATGTCTCCCCTGTTTTCCTTGGATTTGTGGTTTTTGTTTTGCTCTGGCTCCCTATGCCCCCTGTGTTAGTGATGGGCAAATGAGGCCTCATTGGGTGCATGGCACATTTCGCAAACTATGTTGACATTGTGTTGAGACTGTGCTGCTGTTGCAAAAGTCATTGCAGGCAAATTCAATAAAGACTGGAACGGACTGAACAAGGTTTATTCACACATTTTTATTTAGAAACATCAGCTGCTGTAACAACTTTGGCCGAGACGGTTGTTCCATTTACAAACCATTTCTCCTGCTTTTGAGAACACGCTTTCACAGGGCACTTATGATGACGGCATACATAGAAATTTAATTGCAAGTTTGTATATGGTTGCATACGTAGTCTTTGCATTTCCCAGTATTGTAGTGGATCCTATGATTTTGGTGTGTTTTCCTCGGAGATGCATATTTGTTCCTCGATGATAGCATCATGGTGACATTTGAATTGGCTTTGCTCTCTTCAACTTCCCTGTTCAGCTGCTGCCACAGATGTCATCTGAGAAAAAAATAAAATGCACCTGTGTTACTAATTCATTGTAATTACATGGAGTGATTTGCAAGAACATTAAAATACAAATCAGCACAATTAACAATCATGACAAACTTGAACTGGGAGCAGATGGTTGAGTTGAAGGTCCAGTTCAATTGCCTGCTTTCTGGAAACATCAGTGTTTAACACAGAGTGTTAACCGGTGCATTCCCCTCATGTCAGGTACGACGATGCCTCAGCAGTGGAAGTGCTCCAGTTACAGTAAGACAACTGGGGGAAAATCCAATGTTTCACCTACAATATAAATAAAAGTTAATTCCTGTAAAATAATTCAAATATCCTATAGAAAGGAAGTGGAATAAGCCAAGAGAAATTTTTTTTCAAAAGTGTAAATGAGAACCGAATAATCATTTATTTTTTTCTCCATGATAAGATTAAAATGGTCCCACACGGGAGAAAATGTCCTCTTCTTTGGTTGATTCATGCCTGTATTCAAGTATGAGCCAAAAACAAATGCAAAGCAAAGAACACAAAGCATCTCCATCCAACAAAACCCACAAACGTGTCAACACAGTTTCTCCCTCATGAATACAATTTGGCGCGTTCACATCCAAACGACACAGGAACTGTATTGCTTATGTAGTTTTCCTTAAAGTGATACACACACCGATATGGGCTTTTGTCTTGTTTGCTCGGCGCATGTGCTGAGGTTTCTGTGTCGTTTGGCCCATCACTACCCTGTGTAATTTAAAACTTTTTTTTTTATTTTCATTAAAACGCTCAACATGATTCATACTCCCAACTCCTGTCTGTATTTTGATCCACCCACACACTTACACCTCATGACAAATATGCTGCTCAGTGTATCATCAAGTGATACACTGAGCAGTGTATCATTTGGGCTATTAATTATAACATTAATCAGTTATAATGTTTTGGCATTTGGTAAAAGAAAGGGGACATTTAACATACCTTGCTAAAATGGCATCTGGCAGTTTTTGAAATGCTTTAGGTAACAAGTTGCCCGACCATGGCCTTAATAAAACAGTTCTGCTTGATTCTCATCCCCATTTACTTCTCTGGCTTCTATGTCTCAGGATAGATATCCTCCAATCAAAAAACAGGAGGAGAAGTTGTAAACCATGGTGTTAATTTTCTGCACTGTTTTAGAATTGTATAGGGTTGTAATTTGGCATTGAGAGTGAAGGAAGTGAACAAAGCCATTCAGTCCATGTTGGCCATACGTCCGAATACTGAATTAACATTAACAACTCGGTTTGGCTCGGTACTTCTGTTGCCACAGTGGAGGATGGTTGTTTACAGACCAGGCAATTTACATTAAGCTTCATATCAAACTGGTGCATAACCATCGCAGCAAACGTTTGTGATTGTTGATGTTACTAGTGGAAGGCCGTGCCTTCCACTAGTAATCATTTCACAATAACCAAAGATCCAGTCCCTCTGGGCTGATTTTTACCAGGCTAGGTAAACTCAGCCTTGTTTAGAAAGTGCTCAATCAGCAGTGCTGGGAAACTTCTGAAAAGGGAACAGGTGCCCGCGTCATGGTTGACCAAGCCCATTAATGGACAATAGAATGTTTTTCAAAATAAGAGCTACTGCAGTTCAGACTGTTAAAAAAAGTACCACAACAGTTTTTTTTTTTTTTTTGCTTTGCATATTCCCATCGTCTCTCTCATCAGCTTCCGAAGCAAACGGCCAGACAAACATTTAAAGTGGTACGGCAAAAGTCAAGTTAAAGTTTATCTATATAGCAAATTTACAATGTCAGCTGACCAACTTGCTTCAGAACAATGACAACATCATTGTGATTACAGATAGAGAAATGATAAAACATAAAATAAAATAAAAATAAAATGAAAGCAAATGAGATGGAACTGATGATGTCATTCAGGACATGCTACTGTAAAATATTGTCTCTGCTGCCTGGATATTAAACTGCTATCTTGTCACTGCATCCAAAGCACCAGTCAGCAGCTTCTTCAGATTTGTTACAAGAATAACGTATACCGGACATCCTTCCTGCTCACAGCATCACCATCCACGATAACTTATACTTGAATAATATGAGTTGTAAAAACCATTTGATAGAAATGTGTTATCTTGGAATCTCTCCTTGAATTGTGCAAACTGGAATAATAAGCCAATTAAGTAAATGAACCGATTCAAATGAAGCAGCCATTGTGCTATTTCTAATTTATCTAAATATTATGGCATCACTAGAAATTAATATTCCTTGAGATCATTTTATGACCCAACTTTGTCAACTAAAGTTTGGTCCTTAACACATTTCAAATGGTAAATATCAAAATGCTATTTGCTGAATAAGCTTATTTTGTGTCTCTGTGCTTTCAGGACCAGCCCACCTTATTGTTGTGCTGACTTGTATTCTTTACGGACAGGCGAAATGGTTAAATCCATTCAATTCAAGACACCAATCTATGAGCTCTACTGCAACAAACAGTAAGTCTCATTCATGTAAAAATACAGTTTTCTCTCTTGACATTTTTCAATGCATCATCTTTTCTTCTTTTGGTAGTATTCTGGTGGTGAGCCTTCAAGAGAAAATTGCAGCCTTTGACAGCTGCACTTTCACCAAGAAGTTCTTCGTTACAAGTAAGGACGCTTATAGTTATAATGTTTCATGAACAAATTGTATCCTCTAAATAAATAATTTTTCTGCTAAATATTCTCTCTTACATTTGTAATTGATGACAATTTTCAATTTCAATTACAAACTTTTTAATTAAGTGCTGTTACAGATTCTGATTTAAAAAGAAAGTTTTCTTTGTATTAATTCAAATGTTTTATCTTTATGTAATCAATGTGGCTTAATTTGAATTGGAGAAATTATTAATGTCAGACAGGATATACCTCAGCTGCACTGGTTATTTAAAAAAAAAAAAAAAAGTTAAACTGAATTGGATCACAAAGACTGTGTTTATAAACTATTTTGTCAGGAAACCATAATTAGATCTTTGGTGATTCCAAAATGGTTTATGAGTACATTTCAGATTATTTTAGTTTTGCAGGGCTGTCATTCTATATGGGTTTTAGATTATGTTTAATCCAATGCATTATATTTGATCTTTTAAATTTTTGTAAATCCTTCATATATTTTATTCAGGGAAGATCAAATATTAAAAATGTTGAAAGGTTGAAATATTTTTTGAATGATTCCTTAAATATCTTGCTAAGCAACCATAATGAGGTTTCTCTTGAAAATAATCAAAATAAAGGAAAAAGAAATGAAACACTTGTGTGTTACAGTCTAAAGTCACACAAATCACTGATCCTGAACACAACTTGGGACTCTTAGGTTGACTTCATTCCAGAGGGCTTTGCAAGGACCCCCATGATCAACCACTAATGGGTGTCATTAAATTTTAGACTAGAATAGTTGGTATAACACCCAGATTTCAAAAATTTGTTCTTTCTTACTTTTCCTTTTTGGTTATTGGCATAACTGCCCTGTTTTCTAAAAACATGTTTTACTACCGTGGGCCTTCGGTGTAAGAGAAGAAACCGGACATCTTGCATGCCACCAAGACTTGGTATAGTGCTGCACTCAAGTCCTGCTTTTCTGAAACATCATCTGAGACCTCACAGTGATTCTGTTTACAGCATTACTCTTTTATCCTGTTTGCTGTACCTTCATGCTCTGCTTAAGGCGGCTGTGAAAGAAAGACCAGACTATTACAAGGCCATCGCTGTCCACTTAAGTCATTGACTGGAGTAAACTGACCTTACCGAGAGGCTTTAATGTGTCTCCTCGTTGTCTGCCTGCCTTCCCTATCAGCGTCTGGGCAACAGGAAACCAAACATGCTCAATAGTTATTAATCGTTTCTGAATGCAGGGGCCTCTTCTTCATAATGTTATTTGGTCTGTTTGGTCCATAAAAGTGGTAAACAAAAGGCCCTGTGATGTTCTGGGATCTGTTTTGGATAAGCCATTCTGCCACTGCACGTCCGCTGCTTCTCTGGAGATATGGTGGTATTTGTCAAATTTTTTGAAAGCACTTAGTGTTGCGTTTATGCTCATATTCTTTCTTTGAATCCAAGTGAGCTGAATCTCTTAAGAACAAAGCAGCTACACCATAAATCAATAATTCCCCTCTGTTCTGCAACCTTGTCTAAGTTTTGACCAGTCAACTTGATAATTTTTCTTTGCTTTTTCTAAAATGATTCAGCATAGTAGTGCTTATTTCTTTTATTCAAGCCACTCGTCACTTTGACTTTTAACTCCTTAACTTTAGATTTATCTTACACAATTTGCATTTTAAGGGTTGCTGGTATTTCTACTGAAATAAAAACTGATATAAAGGATTTTTCCCTTTTTTGTTTTGACACTATGCTTAAAAAGTACTACTATTTACGTTGTAAAATATCTTGTTTTTCTCTGGAACTAAATGACCACAAGCTTATTTTATAAAAACGCATTTAAGGATGGACTTCCCGTTCACCAGTTCCAGGTGCGGAAAACTTTAGGTTACTTCTGTAACCCAGGTTCTCTGAGTAGCATGAGTGAGTGTCTCACAATGGGAACGCCCCTGGCGTAACCTCATCAGAAGCTCCTATTACATTACGCCAGCCAGGATTGGCTGGAGATGAGCCTGTCAGCGTCAGAGAGGGCAGGGACCCTGCCCCTACAAATAGGGCTGACGCTGAGCAGACGTTTTATTCAAAACGTTCACCTCTTCCTCGCAACATCAGAGCAAGGAGGGTGACTTGGTGAGACACTCACTCATGCTACTCAGAGAACCTGGGTTACAAAAGTAACCTAAAGTTCTCTTTCATAGCATTCGTTTCGTTTCTCACAATGGGAACGAGAATATACTGACTCCCGTATTGCTCAGCAGAAACCACATCTTGTGGACTCGCCGAACATGCTCGGAACTGGAGCTGTGAAAGGGAGCGATTCCCACTGGTTCCCGAAATCTGGGGAGGAGGTCAGGCCAGCCGCTTCCTTCTCCTCACGTTCTGAGTGGAGGCGGGGGGCGGTTGGTCGGAGTGAGGGCCGTCAGGCTTTCTCTGCCACGGGGCTTTTGGGACAGAGGCTTTCTGTGGAGCCTGTGCAGCACCCTGCGTCTTCGGAAACTTGGGGATCTTGAAGGCGTTAGGGAATCGAGCTGGCGCCTGAGCAAAAGTCTGGCGCTGGGTGCTCGGGGCTGTGGTCCCAGTGGCAAACGTACGCCTGGCAGTTTCAGTGCCTCATCATCCCGTTTCTTTTCCTCCCATCGTTTTTGCATGGAGGTGACTGCTGCACCGAACAGCCCCTCAGGAGTGATGGCGGTGTCCAGGAGGTCCTCCTTCTCCTTAGTGGAGAGTGTGGTGAGGTTGAGCCACCTGACCCTCTCCTGCAGAACCATGAGACCCATGGTCTTGCCCAGGGCTTGGATTGCCACCTTGTGGAGTTGTAGGCAGTGATCCGTGATGATGCACACCTCCTCCCATAGTGCAGCATCTGGTAAAGTGGTCATCTGCTCCTCGAGTTCTGCCTGGTAAGCCATCAGCAGCGATGAGGCGTTCAGGGCCAGAACTGAGAGCGCCGCTGCCCGGTAAGATTTATCCGTCAGACTGGACTGAAAGCGGTCGGCTCTTGAAGGGAGAGTGGGACCTCCAGCTGACATGGAAGTCTTTGGGTGCAGGTGTGCCGCACCCGCCGGTTCGACCGGGGGTAACTGACGGAGACCGCACTTCTCCATATCATCACAGTCCAGTACCGAACTGCCAGCCACTGGGTGCTTCTCCTTGAAGGGCTTATTGCGCCAGGAGACGGCTAGTTCTTCCAGTAGCTCTGCAAAAACTGGCAGGAGTTTTCTGCCTGTTTTCCGTACTTTTGGCAGCTTTTTTCCGTCGAAGCGGGAGCGAACTACCTCGGCTTGAAACTCGGGCCACTGGATGTCAAGTTTTGCAGCGGCGCGTTTGCAGACATCGTGCAGATCAAAATCCAGTTCCGGCAAGGACGAGCCTTCATGACCGGGTTGGCCTGTGCCAGACGGTGCAGGTTTTGCAACCCGACCCGACAGCGGAGGAGATGGGTCATAATCCTCATCGTTATCCGAGAAAGGAAGCTCCGACTCACTATCGGAAAACTTGCAGCCTCCCGTTCCCGGGAAATCCAGCGAGCAGGACTCGAGGCCGAGTTTGGGGACCTTGGAAGGCAGCAGGTCCACGGAGTCTGAGATTTCGCCCCAACTCGTCCCGGCTCCCGCATCAGCGGTCAGCGAAGCTATTTGCTCGGCCGGTTCCTGCACAGCTGCTGCAGATGCCATAAGCGGGTCGCTGCTGGACAATGTCGTCTGACGGGCCAGACGGTGACGAAGCACTTTGACGGAGAACCTGCTACAGTACAAGCAGGTCTCCACAGAGTCGAAGGCTGCT
The DNA here is from genome assembly GCF_904066995.2 of Poecilia reticulata. Lineage (NCBI taxonomy): Eukaryota > Metazoa > Chordata > Actinopteri > Cyprinodontiformes > Poeciliidae > Poecilia > Poecilia reticulata. Next base: position 2,503,421 of record NC_088842.1, read on the forward strand.
TGGGCATGTTTCAGCCCGAGACACACCACGCACGACGGGCGTGTGTCCCCGCTTGAAATTTTGTTGCCGCACGGGCAGGTTCGTGCCTGTGGGTTCTTTTCCACGTTACTAGATGACCTGACAGTCTCCATGTTTCGGGGAGATGAGATGGCCGTAAAGCTACCAAAAAGAGAAAGAGCTGGTGACAGCCATGCTAACCAGTTATGGTTAGCCTATGGAGGGGGGAGCGTTGCAGCTTCCCAGTAGGTAGCTTACGGTGGGAGTATTGCTACTCTGAAAACTGCCAACGAATAACCTTAGGGGGAGTCGGCTTTTTTTTTTTTTTTGTGGGGGGTATTTCTACCCGAGAGAAGCTACTTGTTGTGATACCAAAAGAAATCCCAAGCCAAGCGCCCGGCGACCGAGCTTTCGCACGAGTCTGTGGACTGTTTAGCTTAGCTCAGAATAATGTTAGTAGTTGCACAAGAGCTGGTTAGAACTTCTGCTCGTTGCGAGAGAAGAGGTTTTTGAATAAGACATCTGCTCAGCGTCAGCCCTATTTATAGGGGGAGGTCCCTGCCCCCTCTGACGCTGACAGGCTTATATCCAGCCAATCCTGGCTGGCGTGATGTAACGGGAGCTTCTGATGAGGTTACGCCAGGGGCGTTCCCATTGTGAGACACGAAACGAATGCTATGAAAGAGAACTGTTGTAAAACTGAGCGCTGATTGTTGATCCACAGTTGTTATCCCTTAATGACAGGAAGCAAGCTAGTCACAACTGGCACTTTGGAGAGTGTGTGTGAAGTGGGGAGTTGTGTAGCAGTCACTGTTGGTTTCATGATGCCAGCACCTTCAGATTTCCAAGCTCTAAGTCATGAATAGCGTAGAACTGAAAATGGAATTCCAACTTTCTTTAAAAGTTGCAGAAAAAACTTTCAATGGGATTTTCTGACTGTCATTAAACCTGTGATGCACATTCTAAGGTACAAGCTGTTTGTTCCTTTGCAGTTTCGAGGCATATACTAGAAAAAATATAAAAATAATATGGAGTAGTTGTTTGAAAGAGCTAAATGCAGTAATAAAACATTTTTATTGTTTGAATTAAAGACCTGCAGATAAACACATCTACAGAAATGTTACTTTGGAAACGGCCCTAAATTTAGATTTAGTTTTAGATTTTTATGACCTTAAGTAAAACTTTATTTTTGTAGCAACTTTAACAGACATAGATCACAAAGTGTTTCACAAAGGTAAGACAATTGGAACAAAACAAAACCAACAAAAAACACACAGCCTTGTCTTGTTGAACTTTTTGGGAAGTTGTGTTTGAATTAAAGATAGGGTTATCAGTTCTGGAAAAGCTAAATTAAAACTCACCACATTGTCTTAACTTAGACAGCGTGGTCTAAATTAAGACAATGTACATCATGTTGCTCAGATGTACAGTAACACGACATATTAAACTGTTATTAGTTAATCAAGACAGATACTCACATGTGGAGTTCTACCCTATTCATGTCTTGGAGTGACTATCCTAAACTTCTTTTAATTCCCCCATCATGTCTGCCTCCTCTGCACATTCTGCTCTGTTCTCCGCCCAGGATGTCAAACATATGTTATCTCACTGTCTGACTCAATACAACCTCAGCCTTGGCAAGGTTACAAAAGGCCTCACTGGCGTTACCAGCAGCACTTGTGGCTTACCTCAACTAGCCCCTCCTTTCTCTCCATATCAGCCCCTTCCTCACCACACACACAGCCCCCCTGTGACTGCCTCCAACTTTCCTGCTGGCTGAGCTGTAAATGATTGTTCCCCCACACCTCTGTGCACATAGATGAGCTAAGTGTGTGCGTGTGTGTGCATGTTGATTGTGGGCTCCAGAACACAACTGACTGCTATTATCTTTTGCTTTGCTTTTCTACAGACTTTTCTCCATTTCATAAGTGGTCTGTGCCCGTTTCATTATTGATTATTAATAGTAATAAGTGTCATCTTCAGCATATTCTAAACTAAGATAAATCCCACCTCAGGTGTAAATATTAAATTATTAGTTAATCAACCAAACAATGAGTTATTAATCATCTTCTCAACCACGTTAGTTTTCATATGGTTGTGAATTTATTTATTTTTTCTTGGAGCTTTGCTTAAGTTATTTATTTGTAGTAATTAAGTGATGCAAAGTTTTCTTAACATCTTGCCACAGCATTTCAAGTTGAGGTCTGAGCTTTGATTCGGTCAGTCAAACATCATCATTCTTTGCTTTCTCAGCCATTGGGTTGAATTATTGCTGCTGTGTTTGGGACCTGCTGCTGTGTTTCATGAGTCAGTTTGGGCCGAGCCTCAGCTGTCAAACTCAGAGTTCACGGTTGACTTTATGACAGCTTTTTCCTTACATACGACTCCCAAAGCTAATCTGGAGTTTGGGCTTATTTAGCACTTTCTATGTCCACCTATAAATCACCAACTCTAGCAATGAGAAAACTGTTATATGTTGGTCCAAACTCTTTGTTATGGCAGAGGAAATAAGCAGCACCTGCATTTTTTGCCTAATTTCTTTTTTGTTTTCGTCAAAAATTAGTTTATATTTTTTTTACATTAGCAAGGAAATAATGACTGCACTTTTCTAATAACTTGAAAAAATTAGATAGGATTGAGATTTTCTGCGACATAATTACACTGAATAATACTGAAAACCAAAAATAAGCTACGGAGACATAAAAAGATATTGCTACTACATAATATATTTACATTATGGTAACGCATAAAACCTTTGTATGTTAAACATAATATTTTTACATAATCTTATGTAAATAAAACATGTTGATTTGACAGGCAGTAACTATTGAGCGAAAGACGGACATTAAGTCAGTTCTACTTATTCTCATTGTGTGGGGCCGATGTACACAATAAAACCAAATTGAAAAACCTTTTTTCCCAGTGTGTGGATGAAACAATATGTTTGATTAAATAGATTAATTGTGATTAAAATTTTTCAATAATTGACTAAACTAATTGAAAGAACAACAGATTCAGAGCAGTAATTAAGCGAAAACTTTACAAAACACATACATTTTGCATTTAAATACTTAAATAAATACTTTTGACTGTAAAAGCTGTTCTCGCCAGATCTCTGAATGTTGCAGTTTTAGATTCACCTTATTCAAATTCTGTTAAGAGAAAGTCTGTAATTAAGCACCTTCCTCTGTATTTGCTTTTATTCCAAATTGGAGCTTGAATTCCATTTAAAATTTTCCATTTTCATATGAATATCCTGAGATTTGGTTCCAGTGGTCCTGCAGTTTGTTTAGATGATATTCTTCAACCGTAGTTTTTATTCATATATATATATATATATATATATATATATATATATATATATATATATATTATTATTATTTTTTTTTTTTTTTATTATTATTTTATTATTATATTATTTTATTATATTATTATTTTTTTTTTTTAAGGGACACTTTGAATTGACACCTTTTCTAATCACACAGCCCAGCTTCTTTCTGAGAAGTCTAGAAGTGGTCCAAGGAGAAGTTGGAGTTCTGTCTTTTTGCTCTGACTAAATCATACCTGTGTGTGATTACATGGGTTCATTTCTCACATCTAACCTCTTTCACCTAAAGTATAGGTCACATTTGCTTGAAAGTGTGTGCATGTATGTGTATGTGTATCCCTAAAGGGACTATAATGTTGGTCAATGAACAAAGGAGACGTCCTCAGTTTATTAGGTATCTCAGACTCCATTAGGTCATGGTGTGCACCCCCAACAGACACGCAAAGATACGTCATCCTCATTAAACTCCCATTTATCCTTCAAATACAGAGACTGCACACAAACACTTTAATGACAGTTGATGTATGTTAATCCTTTGCACTACTAGATGACAAAGTTATTTACCAAAATAACTTTGTCATATTATGTGACATAATATATATTCTGTTATGTTTTTGGTAAAACCTTCTGTTGTGGGTCTTCAGGCTGCTATCCGTGCCCCGGTCCCTGCCTCAATCCAATAGCTTTGGGAAGCCGCTGGCTCGCCTACGCTGAGAACAAGGTGGTCTACACACACGCACATGCACACACACACGTACACATACACATACACATACACATTCATCTTATAACAGAATTGCCTTATCTCAGAGAAACGACATATTTACCCTAAAAATAAAATGCTTTTTATCTGTTTTCTGCTTCTTTAATCTGTCTGGATAAACAACTCATTCTAAGAAGAGTCCACTACAGATGATAACATTTTTGAAAATCAACAGATGCGCAGGCATTTTCTTTTTAATGGGATTGTTAAGTATTTACAAAAACCTGAATGTTCTACTGCAGGATTCTGCAATACATTTAATGCATAACCGTGTTTTGGTGCTGGGCCACTCAAGTAATTGACAGATGGGACCACTGTTTGTGTGACTGCCTGAGGAGGATTTTCTGAAATGACAAAATGTAGCTTTTTGTACAGTTGGAGCAAGACTGGGGCCGGGCTTTTCAAGGGATGTTGTGTTTGAAATTAAATTGGTGGAGATTGGCTGTTTGGCTTTTCCAGCTCTTTCAGTTTTTTCCCTTAAGAAAATCAGTCTAGCAATGGTTGATGGTCAAACTCTATAATTCTGAGTTATTTTCTCCAGATTTTCTCATTGCTTACCTCCAGCAGTCTCCTTATTGCTTTGTATGCTTGTCTTTATGGCAGTTAATAAGATGTCACCAGTCTCATGGAGGAGCCTGTGGCGACAACGCACAGTCCTACACGGCTACAGTGATCAATGCTGCTAAAGTAAGCACACACTTCTCTTCCATCTACCGTTGTTTTAATGTCAGAATTTATACTAGCTGCCCGCAGGACAGCTATTTAGTCTCAACTCCACACTTTTTAAAGGGAGACGGCAGTACATTGCTGATGCTAACTTGTGTTTAGTATTGAAATGAACAGATTAAATTATTACTTATTAAAATGTATTAGACTTTTCTGAAACTGTTCTAATCAGTCAGTGGTTTTTGACCAGCATCAGTCACAAAACACTGACCTGTAATAGTCAGTTGATATCACTTGGAATGAAAAAAATATTGAGAAGTGTTTGTGTCTTTCTGTGTACTTAATTAGTTTGACAAGTAAAAGTTTGTGTGTGCAGCACTATCAGGTTTTCATTAATCCGCAGCCAATGCTGCCAGTACTCTGATCAGCTTCCATTTCCCATATCGTTACCTTTTTAAAATAATGTCAAATTTTTTATTGCTAAAAGATTAATCAATTTTGGCAACAAAAATAAACTTATAAATGGGCAATTATTTTAAGAAGGTGGTATGAAGAAAATACCCCCTCAGCATGATGCTCCCACTACCATGTTGGGGGTTGTGTTTTGAGGGCGATGCACATAGCTTTTGCATGCAGACCAAGTGCATCGGCTCCTACATGTTACCTATGACCTTTACATTGCTCATGGAGAAATTTAACCTGGAATTGACGCCGGCTCTGCCAGTATTGATGTTAAGTAGAGCAGAAAGGGCTGAGCTTGTCACATGCTGATATCAGAAGGATTTATTTAGCTACAAATGATCAAGAGTTGGCCAAAAGAATGACAGCAATAACAGCATTATTATTATCATGTTTTAGGTTCATTTTGTTATTGAAAAATGGAATTGAATTACTTATTTGCATTCTTTGTTTTTCTAAAATTGCATAAAATAAGACTATTAGAAAGGCTGTTAGAAAGAGCTTCACACTGTTCCAATTTGGTTATCCAGTTATCTGCTTGTGAGAAGAATAGAATAGGATACAATAGAATAGAATATATTTTATTGATCTGCAAGTGTCATGATTAGTGCTGGTTGAGTGGTGAGGTAGGATGCAGGCAGGCCAGGATGAAGATGAAGATAATGATTTTAATGACAACACATGGAACTGAACAACGGGGAGCACAACGAACACATGGAAACAGACTGGTTACAAACAACGAAGATCCGACCAGAGACAAAGACAACAGGTGGGACTAAATACACTGGGAGGGTATTCAAAGATGACCGCTGTCAGAGTCTGGTCCGCATTGCCGGCACTAAGTCGGGCTCGTTTCCAGTGAGAGTTGGACTCCGCCAAGGCTGCCCTTTGACACCGATTCTGTTCATTACTTTCATGGACTGAATTTCTAGGCGCAGCCGAGGTGTTGAGGGGATCCGTTTTGGTGGCCTTAGGATCGCATCTCTGCTTTTTGCGGATGATGTGGTCCTGTTGGCTTCATCAGATCGTGATCTACAGCTCTCACTGGAGCGGTTCGCGGCCGGGATGAGGCTCAGTGCCTCCAAATCCGAGGCCATGGTCTTGAGCCGGAAAAGGGTAGAGTGCCTCTTCCGGGTCAGGGGGGTTGTCCTGCCTCAAGTGGAGGAGTTTAAGTATCTGGGGATCTTGTTCACGAATGAGGGAAGAAGGGAGCGGGAGATCGGCAGGTGGATTGGGGCAGCATCTGCCATGAAGCGGGCGCTGTACCGGTCCGTCGTGGTGAAGAGAGAGCTGAGTCAAAAAGCGAAGCTCTCAATCTACCGGTCGATCTAAGTTCCCACCCTCATCTATGGTCATGAGCTATGGGTCATGACCGAAAGAACGAGATCACGGATACAAGCTGCCAAAAAGGGTGTCCTCTGCAGGGTGGCCTGGCTCTCCCTTAGAGATAGGGTGAGAAGCTTGGTTATCCGGGAGGAACTCAGAGTAGAGCCGCTGCTCCTCTACGTTGAGAGGAGCCAGTTGAGGTGGCTCGGGCATCTGGTAAGGATGCCTCCTGGACGCCTCCCTGGTGAGGTGTTCCGGACACGTCCCACCGGGAGGAGGCCTTGGGGAAGACCCAGGACAGCTGCAGGAAGCAGAATCCCGGAGGCTGGTCCGGCGGGCGTCTCCGGCGCAGGAAGCGGAGTCCCGGAGGCGGTCCGGCGGGCGTCTCCGGGGCAGGAAGCGAAGTCTCGAAGGCTCTGGATGACCGGCAGGACGGCCGGCTGAAGGTTCTGGCGGAGCACTGGGAGCTCTAATGGCTGCTCACCGGCAGCGGACTCGGGGAGCTCGGACGGCAGAGTCTCAGGTGGAGCACAGGGAAACTCGGGAGGCAGAAACTCGGACGGAGCACAGGGGGCACTAGGAAGCTCAGTCGGAGCAATGGGAGGCGGAGGCTAGTCCGCAAACTCGGGGGGCGGAGCCACGGGATACTCGGGAAGCTCGGAGAACTCCGGAGGCTGCTCAGCAACAGCGGGCACGGGGAACTCAGGAGGCTGCTCACCAGCAGCGGGCACGGGGAACTCTGGGGGCAGAGACAGACGTCGCCTTGTTGCGGGGACCGGAGGCAGCTGCAGGCGGGGCCCAGTGGCCGGGACCTCCGGCGGCTCAGGGCAGCGGTGACGGCTTAGCCCAAGGGCCGGGATCTCCGGCATTCTAAATACACTGGGAGGGTAATCAAAGAAATGAGACACAGCTGGGAACAATCAACAGGGAAGACAGAGACTCACAGGGGAACAGGCTAATAAACACAGACAAAATAAATACACAGAAAACACAGATCACAACAGCAAGGGGAACTTGCTTATTTGTTGACTAGCTACGTCATCGAATGTGTCATTAACAAATAATAATGTGACCACAGGTTATATTAAATTAATTTAAAAAATATACTTAAGTGTGATATGGTAATTTAAATACAACTTAAATATAAAATAAATAACTAAAATAATGTGGCTGCAATGTTAATCTATTAATGAGTCCAGAGAAAACTTGGGTCTGAAAACACAGACCATCAATTACTATGATAAATGTTAACTTCAGCCTTAGAATCAGAGTTAAAGAGGAAGGACGGGTCATGCCTCACACACTTTCCACTTCACAGTTTTTCATTGCTTTGTGTTGACTGATTATATAATACCCCAATGAAAAACACTGAAGTCTACAGTTGTATTAAGACCAAATGTAAATGCATTTAAAACAGCTTGAATACATTTTCAAGATGCAGTACATCATTGTTTTTCTCACTTTCCTCCCATGTTTTAGTAGAGTTATACATGTTGAGAATGCATAATGGACTTTTTACTTCAATTGCTTGAATCCTGCTTAAAGAAATGTTTTATCATTGGTCTGAACCCTTGCTTATGTAAAACTGTAGTGAGAACAGCCTTTCCAGCTTTGCCTCTACCATCTGTAAATCTATTGACATTGGATCTGCCTAGCCGTTCCTGGCTGACTGGCTCTGAGCTTATGAGACACTTCATCAACCTGCCTGTTTTTTGTTCGCCCTGTAATCCACTTCTCGCCATTGGTCTTGGTTCACTTGCCTCCACTGGGGAGTGGCTCTAAAATGAGTCACTAACAGCCCACCTCTGATCTTAGGTTAAATTCATTCCTGGCATCATTTAGTCACTGACCAGCATATGCTAATTAGCTACTCCTTGTGGGGATGGTAGTTTATTTGTTTATTTTGTCTCAGAGAGAAAGATTTATTTCTAGATTAAGTGTATCAAACAGCAAGTGTGTGAACTCTGTAATTACCATAAAAAAGAACTGTGTCATTAGTAGGTTAGCAGGACGTCAGTAAGCTGTACAATGGCAGGGCTATTGATATGAAGACAGGCATTCTGCACGCGCGCCCTCTCCTCATTTAGAACCATATATCTCAATATGGATGACAAGGTATCTCATTTTGGCTCGTGGCGCGACACGCTGGCTCTGTGTGCTGATGTCCAGAGACAGAGACGCAGAAGGGGGAAGGGGCAGCATTAAAGTGTAATGGCTTTTGTTTATAAGAAAGATTAAAGAGAGATAGCCAGAACCATCCAGTTGTTTCTGTCCTGTATGCGCTCTTTAGGCCATACTAAGCCTTTTGCTGATGACTACTTTGCATATGATTAAGAAAGACCTTTTGCACAAATTAGATTGAAATGTGCTCAGATGGCGACATCAGGCTGTTTTTTGTCAACCATCTGACTTAATCGTCTCCCCCGCCCCCTCCCCCTAACTAAATCAATACCCCCTGTTTGGACTACCACAAAGAACTCCACAACTGCAGTGATTAGAAAACACATTAGTGTTGATCAATTAGAGGCCAAACGCCTCTCTTAATAATTGATGGCATTTCTTACATTTTACACACGTAAATGCACCCAGGCAGCAGAGACTGTTAGTGTGCCTGGCCAAGTGGCTAAGAGAGACAGTAGGTGATCTTCAGACCCAACAAACTGGAGGCGCCATGGTGTATTGACAGGGCCGCCTAGTCTGAATGCTTGATTAGGCTCTCCAGGGCCCCTTTGGCGCTTACACACACGCAGACACTCAGTCACATGCATTGGACTCCATTAGACTAAGACAGTGTAGTACGTGAGATAGACTCCACTTAAGCAGCACTATCCATTTCCCTCAATTGAGCCACAGAGGTGTGTTTGAGCCAGACACCCTGGCTGGACCTTAAGCTGACACAGAGGAGCCTCTCTCACACACGTTGGAGTCTCTTGTGGCGGCAGGACTACAAATAATCAGCACTACAAGTTATCAGTGGGAATCAAGAGAGCATACTGCATACACCCACACAGATGGTATTCCACGTATATACCTTGTGCTTCTGAGTTGCGATTTTATTGTTTTAGACCAGTCTTTAGAGCAAATGGATGCAGGATTAGATTTATCATTTCTGATGCGTGGATCTGATGAAATTTACTCTGTTTTGTCAATGTCTTTTCAGACTTTGAAAACAGGCCTAACAATGGTGGGCAAAGTTGTGACCCAGCTGGCCGGTACCCTACCGGCAGGCACACCCGACGAAGAGGGAACCCCTCACAGTGCAAGTCGCCGCAGCCCTCATAGTCCTGGCGTGATCACCATCATTGACGCAGACAATGTTGGCGAAGGACAGGTCAGTTAATGAAACACAGGATTCCTCAGAACACTTGAACTCATGATTTCTGTCATTCCTACTTATGATTAGTTAATTGTAAATGTTATTTATATATATATATATATATATATATATATATATATATATATATATATATATATATATATATATATATATATAATTAACACCCAACATGGCCATGTATTACTTACCCTTTGTTTGCTTATGTCTACAGCAATTAAGTTAGTCACAAAGATACAACAGAATTGTTAGTGGACTGTGGTCCTTGTACTTGTTCAGAACCATTTTAATGACTTTATTTGTAAATTCATCCATTCATCAATCTTTGAAAATAATCTGCTATGTTAACTAAACAACTCTGACAATCACCTAGAAAAGGTTCAAGATCATATGCAGTTCTGTGTACTGGACCTGAGCCACACTCTTACTTTCTTTGTCAGAGCACTGACAAAGAAAGTTATCTCTTCTAAAATTTTTTAAAGATAATCATTTAAAATAGCACAGTTGACAACATATACAAACAAACAATAAAACATAAAACATCAAAAATTGATACAGTTCTGTTTTTGACATAACTAGAGTTTTGTTTGTTTTTTGAATGTACTAAAACTGGTTACGGACTTTAAATCAACATGAAGTGAGTTCCAAACTGCAAGGACAGAGCACTTTGAGTAAAAGTGATTCTTCGAAAGGGGACCTTACAATTTCCATCCAAAGCCGCTCTAGTAGATCTGCTATTGCCCTGCAGTCTCTGTATGCAATTTCTTAATGGTGTTGGTGCATATCCATTTAAACACTTAAAAATCAATTTTAAAAGATTAACATTTATGAAATTAGGAAAGTCCAAAATGCCAAAGTTAGCCAAAATGTGACAATGATGGGATCTGATTGGCTTTTGATATAAAACCTTTAAAGCCTGATTGTAGAGATTTGCTAATGATTTGAGCATAGTTTGACTAGTCTGAGACCAGATCATTGTAATTTTGTAATAGTACAGGCTTAGTCTGATTGGGTGGAGTAGGATTTGAACGGGGCTCTGACTAGGCAGGCCATTGTTACACATTATTTTATGAAAACTCAGTCAGTTATTTAAAAACATACATTTACAATTAATGTCATGTTAGTCTTATGAACTTCCAGCTATGCAAAAATGTGCATTAAATCAAATTCCTAAGTTTTGATTTAACTTATGAATTTGTTAAATCAAACACCAGGCTTATATGTCTGGTGTTTATATCCCAGGCATATAAGCACCATAGGTTTAGTGACTTCCTACTGCATCTAGATGTAATACCAGAAGGTCTAATTTAGAATTTTGCCAGTTAGTCAAGAGTTATCTGTGCAATACTTGGCTTGTTGCATGGAGTCTTTGCCCTTGCAGCAATCTCTCTTCCTGATCAAGAATGTGGTGACAGTGACAGGTGACCTGAATTTGAGAGGTCATCTGCCAGGAGTGACCGGGTTTGAGAAGACACAAACACAAAAAACCCACAAAAACTACTTCAAGAGGACTTCGTTTTAATAATTTCAATGCTTTGTACAGACCCTGTTACTTGAGACAAGAAGGTGCAAATACAGCACCATCCAATAGTGATTAGTGTTTTTATATTGACACAGTTGGAACTTTACCAGTTGCTGTCTCAATGTCAAATGAAAAGCTGAACATTTTTCTGCCTCTAGTTCTCCTCAGCTTTACCACATTATAATTAATCAAAGTGCAGAAGCTGTCACATCTTTAATGAGCCATGGGAGCTTAATACTGCTGACACACACACTCACTGCGTCCCCTATGACTCTGTATTCCACCCTTAGTTTGTGTCTTGTACGTCAGACTCAGGCCTTTAGAAGCAAGTCTGCTCTCTGTCACTAAGTGACACACTGTAACTGTACACTAACCATGAAGACTGAGTCAGCTGGTCACCAAAAGTCCAGAAGTTAAAACTTTGGGAGAGAAGGGCAGGGGGGTGAGGGGATAAGCCAGCACAGATGTCCTTTGCAAATTCTAGATATTTCCGTTTTTTTAGATTTTGAAATTCCTTATTTAGAGCAGAAAGCTTGTGGTACACCGTCACACTCCCTCCCCTGTGTACTACTCTGTTCTCCAGAGGACAGATGTGTGTCTAAGGACTCAAGCATCTTTCTCTCACAGAACCACCATGTCTGGATTCTCCGTAATAACAGTGAACTGCTTCATGTCAGCGGCTTCTTGCTTTTCTTCCTTTCTTGACTACTCTGTTTACTTTCTTGATTTTTATAACAGACATTTTACTCAACTTTAGAAGCAGCTTTCAGTCGTAGTGAAGTATAATACCAAGATAATATTTGATTTGCGGAAGTGAATTTGAACATGTTTTTTCCCTCTGTTGGTGTGTCAGTATTTTTTGCACAGGATTTTTCAAATGCAGATTAGATTATGAGTTTGCTTTCTTTTCAGAGCAGTGCAAGAAGATTTTCTATCAGTGGTTTTTTTTTTTTTTTTTTTTTTTGGAAAGATGGTGATGACATCTTACTGAAAACAGCTCAAAGTGGCTGTTGTTTCTCTGTTGGCATGCCAAAGAACACTTTTCACACCAAAACCCTAAATGTCAACAATAAATCCTTGAAAATGGGGAAGTCCCATTTTCTGTTTATTGTTGCCATTGTCAGAAAGTGATTTTGGGTCTGTGTCCATATGTGTATACACCACAGGTCCTGGTGAGTGAGGACTCGGACGGAGAGGGAGTGGTGGCTCACTTTCCAGCCCATGACAAACCCATATCCTGCATGCAATTCAACCCTAGTGGTAAGGCCCACTTCCACAGAAACACACATGCACAAAACACACACAAACAGCTGCTTTTCAAGAGATGGCTTGCTTTAAAGACTTGCAGTGACACCAGAAAACAGACTGTACAACACTTTGGTTGTACAGTCCAAACTATGTGTGTGTGTGTGTGTGTGTGTGTGGGTGTGTGCGTGTGTGTATACATATATACACATATATATGTGTATATGTATATATATATATATATATATATATATCGTATTTTCCGCACTATAAGGCGCACCGGATTATAAGGTGCATAGAATAGACGCTACAATAGAGGCTGGAGTTACGTTATGCATCCACTAGATGGAGCTGCACTAAAGTGATTGTCAACAAAACAGTCCGACTCCAGTCGGCGAGGAGAGCCTTCCGCGACTGGGCCGGGGCGTGGCCGGATGATGGTCACCCTTCTCCGTTCGCGCACAGCATATTTGTGGAGAACGTGGTGCTAAATGACCTGCAGACAAACTGATTCTAGACATTCGGTAGGTTTTGACTGACCTATGTCAGTCAAACTTTTTTAACAATCCAGCGTTCTGACAACTACCCCAGCATGCACCGATGCTTCTTCTTCTACGGGGGAAAATGAAGTCGGCGGCTGCTTACCGTAGTTGCTAGACCTGTTGTGGCTCAATATTGGTCCATACATAAGGCGCACCGGATTATAAGGCACACTGTCGGCTTTTGAGGAAATTGAAGGTTTTTAGGTGTGCCTTATAGTGTGGAAAATACGGTGTGTGTATATATATATATATATATATATATATATATCACACCTTTCAGCTAGATGTCGTGTCTTTGAGATCAGTTTCATTGCCAAAAAACCGGACCAAAAGCCCAGATAAAGGAGTTTGGACATAAAGAAAAACAACTGAGTGATCTTTTTACTGTTGCTGACCAAACTTATCAATTAAACTATAGATCAATTAATTTAAATCACTTCTTCCCCAGAGTAGTTTCAGAGCGTATAACAGAGCTGTTATACACTTTGAAAGAAGCAACCACAATTTAACAGCATGGCAGTCCCCAGTATTTAGGAATCAATGTGGATGTTTGGGGTCATATTGTGTGTGTGAACTCCCAGCATGTACTCCTGCCCAGCATGTGTGTGTAAGTTAATAAAGAAGCTGCTGAGAGACTACTTTCACCCCCTGACCCCAGGAATCCCTCACTTACTGAGACTCAAGACTAACTGAGCAGCTCTGTCTGAGCAGGAAAAGGATTAAAATATGGACAAGTCTGACCACAGATGGTTGTCTGTCCCTCTGTCCCTTATTCCTCTCATCAAAAATCAAAAACACATCCCAAGTCAGAAAAGTTAATTTTGAAGAACTTGATTAGGACATATTTTCTACCCATGAAAGTTCTGTGGATTGTACATCTTCCTAGTTGTGGAATCTCTATCACAGTACATGAATAGGAACCATTGGTTTTTTAAAGACGCCTTTAGTAGAGATGTGCCGATCAGGTTTTTTCCTGCTGATACCGATCACCCATGAGGGTCGATCACCGATACCGATCACATTATTTTTTTAAATTTTTATCATAAACACTACCGGTTACATTATGTGGAAAAAGGAACCATGAATTCACCTTAATTTAGACAAAAACTTGTTTTTAATAACTTTTTCCAAGAAGAAAACTAAACAAAACAGGCATTCTGCAAATTGTACTGCTATCAATAATACTATCTTTAACAGACTGATAACATATGAAGGCTCTGAAGAGGCTAAATAATGCAAAGAGCCAAAATAAAACCTCTCAACATTGTCAAAAAAAAATTCAAGTATAAAATTTAACATTCAAAGGCAAATACAGGTTCCATTACAGTAAACAATCCTGAGTTACTGAATGAAAACTTCCTGATAGCATGGCGGCTAGCCCATTACTGCTAGTTCTGAGTGGCTGTTTTTGATTGAGCGGGGTAATTATGCAGAAAGAGAGGAGATCGATTATTTTTTTTAGAGATTATCTGTCTCATGTTAGGACAACGAAAGTTTTAATACGTATGTAATATGTATTTTTTTAAGTTAGATGCTGCAGCTTTAAGCAGAGGTTTGGTGTGAGAGTCACTACCAGGTGGAGCAGAAGCAGCGCTCAGACTGTGAAATATTACTACCTGTAGCACGTAGCAGCGGTTCAACAGCGAGAACACATTTTGACGTGCTTCAATTTTCTGCCGCAACACTCAAACTTCCCCATTCACTCAGTGCGTTATAGTTCCACATCGCTTAGGATTTGTTGCTGCGCGTTTGCGCAGTGTGAAGGAAAGAGGAGACCAGCAGCACAGGCAGGCTGCGAAATGAGATGCAGGTGATCGGTATCGGCAACAAGAGCCAATGATGGCCGATCATGCACTTTTTCACAAAAATCGGCCCGATTATGATCGGTGACCGATCAATCGGCACACCTCTAGTCTTTAGTTGAGCAGGGCCATGTTTCATTTACACATCCATGGTTTTTACAAACAAAAATAATGCTAAAGGATGCAAACTTAGATGCATTTCTATAGATATTTAGAAGTTCTTGAATGAATGTATCTAAAATGTAAAGGAGCCACATTCCACTGTGGATTTGTATCTTTGTTCATTGCAACATTGTCACACCTTTCAGCCAGGTGTCGTGTCTTTGAGATCATTTTCATTACTAAAAAACCGGGCCAAAAACCCAGATATAGGAGTTTGGACTTAATGGAACCAACTCCAGATGAACCCATGGATGACTGATGATCTGGTGGTGAATTTCCATAAATTCTAGAATATCTGGAATGTTCATAACAATCCAGGATGGACTGGGATCCAGATCTGACAGACTTGTTTGTTGGACTGCCAGTAAGAGAACTGGAACCTGCTCATATTGAACTTGTGGTTCCTTCCATGCGCCACTGACATGGAAGAAAGTTCAAGATCATCATGACGAAAATAATAGTGTTACACTAAAGAGGAAATGATGAAATGACTCAAACTAAGTCTGGAAAGCTCAAGTGTTTTGGCTGGGAAGAGTTATAAAACCTTAGTGGCTTGTGTGTGTTAGAGGCTCTGTGAAGGGTGAACCAGAGGCTGCCAGCTTTTGGTGTGGCGCCTAGCACTCTGCGGCATTGCATTGGATTTGTGTATCTATTCCTAGCGGTGTAATTAGAGGGACGCACATGAAGTGCAGTGGCAAAGTGCTCCTTTAACAGCTGCACTGAGTGTGCTTGTTTTCTTTTGCGTCTCGTACTTTCTAATCATCCTCAATGATCCTTGACTTGATTATTAGGTGCATTGCCAAGTTCAAAATGTCCTCGTGTTTTCATTCCAGAGATGCTGAGGATTTGTTATGACTGACTGGCACTAGATGGAGTGATTGATTCAGCCTTCATGCTCCACTCTGAGCTCTTAAATGTCTTTCTGCAACAATCTCATTCAGACTGATAAGAATTTAGTGCTTGGTTATCAAGTTTGTAACACTACAAAGTGAACATATCCATATCAACTGATAGGCCAGCCTTTCAAACTTAATAAAAATCACATTAACATCTTCCAAAATCTTTCTGAATGAATTAAAGTAACATTTGTTTTGCAAGTTGTGCCTCCATGTGTCACAGAATACACTCCTATTTTTGTTTCAGAAATGCTTGTTTTACTTCTTTCACTACTCACCCTATTTACTATAAGTCTAAAATCATTGTAAAAAAAATATTTAAACATTCAGTAATTAATAAAAAATAAGTATGTAATATTTAAGTGATAAAAATTATTTTACACCATAGAAGTCACACGTGACCAAATTATTCTTTTTCTTGCAGTCCATTGTGCTTGCCATTAAAGGATGTAACAATATTCGTGGTTGTCCGAGATATTTTGGGGGAAGATTTTTTAAATTAACAGCAAAGTTGTGACAAAAATGCCGATAGCCTCTACATCAGGTGCAGCTTCTGTCACACAGTTTCTTTTCTTGTTTTTTCTATTGGTGGATCAAAAAGCATAAGAGAAAAGGAGACACATTTTGTAAAACATCAGGTCCTCCTTTTACAAGCATGATGCATATGTGTTGTATTTCCATCTCTGACTTTCAGTGTGTGTTTGTATTGGGGTTAATGATAAAAATACTATTCCACTCTTTACCATGTCAACATGTGTTATCCTACATTTGCTGTAGTTTCATTGCTTTGTTCTATTTAATTTTCTTTTCCATACTGAAGGACCTTGATATTCGGTGCACTATAAATGTTCAGTGAGTTCATCCTAATGGGCCTCCGGGCCATATAGTAGGATCTCATTATTGAGTTAATGGTGTAATGATTACATTGTTCTTGCTTTTATTCCATTGTGAGAACACATACATGTATGGTATCGACGGACAGTATCTCAGTGTTGTAACTCTGATGCTGATGAATCTTTCTAAACATTTGTAAAAACAACCTGTTTAACCTGGTGATCAAATAGTGCATGCTGCAGTATCATAGGTGGTGCTGGAACCGGTCATTAAAACCCAAAGCAAATGTGCAATACTGTGATGTGAAATAGGGACTGTGTATTTGGATTCCAGCATAACCCTTCCACATCTGTTGATGTAATATGAGTTGGTGACCTCTGATTATTCTACAGTTTTTTCAAGACTGTCCCATTTTGCAGGGTAATATTTTAAAACTACCCCAAACCTTGTATTAGGGCAGAGAAGGAGTCATTCAAAATCTGAGCAAATTAGATCAGACTTTGAAAAGGTTTCTCTCACTTTGTTGGATGTTGTGAAGGTTTTTTTCTTTGCTGCTGAAATAAACTTACAATAACTGAGCTGTCCTCTGAAACGTTCTCTGATTCTTCTGGCCACAGAAACAACCTTGAAACTCCCAAGATACTTACTACTCGCACATAGTAACAAATCTGTTCTACTTGTTTTAATGATGAAGAAATGAAGAAGAAATTTTAAGTCCTAAAATAACTTGGAAACAAGTACCTTGAAATAAAAGCCAGTAAAAAAACCCTAAAACTATTAAAATTATACATTTCCCTCTGGGATTGAAGTATATTCATTCATTCATTCATTCATTCATTCATTCATTCATTCATTCATTCATTCATTCAAACATGAATCCAGTAGGTAACTGTAAATGTAACATTCTTTCCTGAGTAGTAAAAATAACAAAAATGTCAGATCTCAGATACAACTGTACATTCATCCTAATGTGGAGAAAAGTCTCTTTCATTACCTTTTTCAGACTCATAAAACTGTATTTTTTAACCATCTAAATGATCTGAATATGGAAGTTTTGAATATCCCTTCAAAGCCCTGGGTAATGGCAGATGAATCAGGGCTAAATTTTTCCCCACACGGAACTGTCCCATAAACCATATTCCTGGTTTAGTAACATGCCGGTCTAATGAATAGCCAGGCCTGTCGTGCCTGACCATTGAGGCAGCTGTGCCATGAAGGCAGCTCTCCGTGGTGTAATAACTCCTTCGCTGCATGTTACTGATGTGTGAAAAAAACCAGGCTGCCGCTGAAAAAACGCTCAACCCACATGCACATGTTGAACACGAGGGGAATTCCCACACACAAGCAGCCTGACTCAGCCACACACTTCTAGCCACACATTTAGCTTGGATTGAGTTGTGTCTTCACACCAAGATAGTAATTAGCACTCACAGCTGCCTCACATGTGATTTACAGTCAGTACTGTGGAGGAATACTGTTGACTTTTTCCAGCTCTGTCTTGGAAAGGAAATGTTGTAACCTTTGTAATGTTGCAGGGTTTTCTATAAAGACTGATGGGTTTTTTTTTAAGTTACTACTTTTGTTAGAAATGCTACCTTGTCATCTAGTCTTCAGTGGGATGACCTACTGGCTTTAATAGCAGAGAGAAAAAAGAAAATTAGATGTTCATTTTCCATAAAGTAAATTGCTATATGTATTCATTGGTAGACATGATGTGGTTTCTACACCAGACACCTCAGCAGTGTAGAGTTACTAAATACCCATACAGTTGTGTCCAACTGGGACGACATCAAGAGGAAAAGCAGCTTAAGTGAGGCTACAGTTTAAAGTTTGTTCAAACCGAGAGTCAAACTCAGGCAATATTTTCCAAAAGAGGAAGAGATAGCTTTGTCATATTTTTTAGTGTAGATGGATATTCCATATTTTTATGCTATTGAATAATTCAGTTGGATATTTAATATTATTTATAATTTAAGATTTTTTTTATGTTTCTGAATAATTCATTTCATGCAAAAAGTAAAACAGAAGAAAAACTTTTAAACAACACATACAGTATTTTGTGAAGATTAAATTGACTCCCACATTCTTCCCATTTCAAGTAACTGAAATAATACATTGGCTTATGACATGATGACTAGAAGATGTTCACCTATCGTTTTGAAGGATGTTTTCGCCTTTTGGACCCTGCTGTGCTTTGCTCTTGGCTGCTGAAATAAAAATTGAACACCATGGTATGATCTTCAGAAACAAAATACACTAGCTGTGTTTCCATCGACCATATAATTGCACAAATTAGAATGACAAAAATACATTTGTTCAGAGCAAATAAAAGAAAAAACTCACGTTTTTCACTAAAATGATGAGTTAGGATAATGTGTTGTCTTGGCTGTACCATAATTTGCATATTTTGGAAAATTGCAATGGAAACACATTTTTGCATCACATGAGTTATGTGATTAACAACCGGATGTTAATTCTAGTGGAAAAGACAAAGAAGACAGAAGTGGTAGGAGAATAATGGCACGGCATGCTTCTTAAAGTCTTACAGTGTGAACAAACTTGTTCACTTGTGATTTTAATTGTTTCTTATTTAATGGAATTACTGCAATTCCAAAATTGTGTTCCAAGATATTATCAAGAAAATATTTGACATTATCAAGAAAGATTTGGCACATTTGCAATGGAAACACAGCTAGTGCAGCTATTTACGAGTCTGGTGCAAAATGAAAAGAAGTCTCAAAAGAAAAAACACGTTCCACTTTATGAGACATAGTGTACGAGTGGAAAATATTTACAGCAACTATCAACATACGCAAGTCTGGCCCTCCAAAAGGTTTTTTACTAAGAGCAGACTGCAAGATGCTAAAAGAAGTCAAAGAAACCCTAAAATGTCATTTGCACAGCAGGGTCTTATTATTACGGATGTTTAAGTGCATGCTTCAATCAAACTTTCTTGGGAAGTGAAAAAGAGAAAATTGTTATTCTCTCTGCCAGAGAGAACGTAGACAAAGTTCAGATTCCTCATGTATGAAAGAGTGTGCAGTTTTCACACAAAACATTGGTGCGGGGACACATTTTGAAAATTGTGGACACAAAATAATTCACATGTATAAAACCATGGGCACTCATGGAGCTGCACACCTTTCCTTTATGCAAATCACCATTTGTGTGAAATAGAGCGCAGCTGCTGATGTAATATTGGCCCACCTGTCATAAATACATATGTAAATTAGTTTAAATACCTGGAAGAGACTGCAACTGCCCCAAGAACCATGGCAATGGTCCCTACTTGTGGTAGTATAAATAGTTCTAATAATAATAATAACATACTGTACTTCATTCAAAAGGTGCCTTTATGTAAAAAAAAATCCTCTTTTACTAAGACGTGATGGAGTGATGATCTATGTTAGTCTTTAGACATATCTGGTTGTCAAAAAATATAAATGTTATTCAGCTAGATTAATACAATGGTAAAGATGTGGACTATTTTGTTTGATGTTGATATGGACAGTTGAAACTTAGTGAACTTTTTTCTAGGACCAACAACTGTGACTGATTGAGACGTCCCAGTTTACCAGAAACAAATACAATTTTAAGAAATCATGTAAATGCAAGAGGATTACCTCTGCAGCCTCACTGTTTGTCTGCTCAAAGAAGGGATTAGCGTCTGAGGATTGGCTCTGTTGATTAGAGTAGTTTGTTTAAGTTTTTTTTTAAATTGACCAACAAATAGCCCTGGTGTTAAAGAAAAAATGGAACTGCTGTGAGCAGGTTTATGTTCTTGCGAACAGCCGCCTCGCCTGTGACAGTTTGCAGTAGAACCCTCTCTCCTCTTAAAACAACTCCCAGCAGGAAGTGTGCAAATATGTAAATGCTGCATAAAAATGGACCTAAGTGGTGTGTTTTCCGCTTAAGTTGATGAAAGAACAAGCCTGAAGCTCTACCTTGAGAACCAGTCATGCTTTGTGAACTTGACCGCTACGGTGCTTGCCTTTGTGTCGGCACGGCTTTAAAGCTAGGTGACTTTTACCCTGTTAAAAAGACCGGCATTCCAGCAACGGAATATCAAACTAATAGCAGCTTGTCAGCAAGGTTAGCCACACACAAACACCTTTTTTTCATATCTATTAACATTGAAGTGCTCACAGGTGGTCTGCCTGTGGAGCATGTAGAAAAACACAACCCTTGGTTTCAGCCCACTGTACATCAAATGAACCATGAGAAGCCCCTTACTCTGATGTTTTCTTTGCTTTTCCTTTGTAGCTT
This sequence comes from Poecilia reticulata, assembly GCF_904066995.2. Lineage (NCBI taxonomy): Eukaryota > Metazoa > Chordata > Actinopteri > Cyprinodontiformes > Poeciliidae > Poecilia > Poecilia reticulata. Next base: position 2,524,563 of record NC_088842.1, read on the forward strand.
TCATCTTTTGGACTGGAGTAACAGTTTAAAGTGAAAGTACGGCATATGCCAATTTATAGATTAGAATCTTTTGTATTGATGTAAATAAAACTTTAGAATCTTGCCTTTGAATTCATTTGAAATTTTCAGGAATTTAAATAGACACCATTTTAACACCAACATGTGTTGATCATTTGTTAAAACAGATTTGGAATTAGTCTGAATGCACTCCTTCTGCTATATTAGAAATACGTAATTTTGGCCTTTTGGTTTCCCTAAGCCTTACCCTGAAACCTACTCATATGCTCTTACATATGAGTAAGAGCTGCTCATATGTACGTTTGTGGTTTCTTTGTTGCATTGTTGGCTAAATTAATTCTTGCTGAAGCAGATGATGCTTACTAAGCGATATATTGTGTTTTTTTTCTCTTACCAGGATAAATCTTACATACTTCCTGAGTGAACATCAAAGATTTAAGTAAGATTTTATTGGTTATGTTTTCAGATATAGAGGTTGAATATGGGGCCTTGCTCATATTCAAGGCCTCATATTCATGAATTTCTGGGGGAAAACATTTATTGTGAAAATATTTTACTTTTGCTTCCATGGAAGAATATGGAGTGACTTTGTGTTTATATCTTCATGTGTGTTCTAAAACTCAGAAAGCATGTCCTAATATCACATCAAACTATTGTGTATCTGTGTTCATTGACAAATGAAGTAGCTTTAACTACAGCATTACATTCTCAGCACCTATGGTTTGTTGACCATTTTAGCCAGGCTGTAGTAGATGCTTTTTAAAAAAAAATAAAAAAAAATCTGCAACAACGCAATTCTGAAACGCCATATAAACTGGACACATGTAGAACTGCCATTTGATTTCATGCTCATCTATGCAAATGCTCTGTCTTCACTTAAGAAGGTTGACTTACCTTAGCTGTCAACTTAATTTTGAACATTCAATACATACCTTGTATATATGGAGAACTCTGTGGGTTTTACATTCTTCATGCCCATAATCATGCACCATAAAATGGCACTTTGAGAGGTCGCTGTAGCATTTTGTTACACCGACCTCTTGCTTATTTTTGTTTTTCCACTTTTGTTTTACCTTTCTGTGCCACCTTCTTGTTCCATCTGCAATTGTTAGGCAGAAAGCTCTTTCAACCACTTTGTAAATGAATGTCCTGTCCGCTATTATCCGCTTGAGCAGATGTTTTCTGTTTGGACTGACAGAGATGGGGCAGTACAGCTTGCAGCGGAACACAACAAAAGACTCAGTTCTAGGAGAGGGGTCACAGAAACTAAAAACAGACATTTATGGAAATGATTATTCAATTTTCCTCATGTTCCCTATGCATGCATGTCTTACGCACATGGCAAATTAGAGGTCATCTCTTTCATTTTAGTGCACGTCTAAGTGCGTGTGCCAACAATTTCTAGTTGTAAATCATCACAAATAACACTGTAACATATAGGACAAGGTGTTATAAATAGGATGTGTCAAACCATGCTCTGGCCAGCCTCTGGTTTCCCCGAAACCCTGTCTTTTCAGCCGCCGAGTGGCTCAGCTACTTTTTAATTTGGCCTTCCTGCGGGCTAACCGACTGACGCCTCTCGGTGAGCGCATCTGTATTTCAACACTGCCGCAAAATCCCCAATCCTTGGGCTCTGACACTCACAAAGCTCCAGCCTCTTTGAGCCTTTACTTTTTTTTGGGCCCTAACTGCAGCATCAACAAAAGAGAAATACCGACTCAGGCCAGAAATCAGCAGCCAACTTTCATCCATTGGAAAGCCATAGGGCAGACTGTGCAGCCACGAGGAGGGCAGGGCTTGACCAAAACAGAGAGCAGAGGAAAACTAAAAGAAGGAGTGGAGCGTGGGTGAGGGAGGCTTTGAGAGCGAGAGGAAGCTCCCAGATAAACAGACCGCAGCGCCTCAATTCCTAATCACCCCGCGCTTCCGTTTCCAGACTCTATAATTAGAAGGGCCCCGTTCCTTTTTTCTGTGTATCCCTAGTTGACGCAAATGCTTCTTGTGGCTTGGCACCTCGTTTGGGGTGTGGGTTTGAAGAGTTTACAGGCCCCGGGCCTTAGTTCTCTGCCTTTCTGGTCGCTGTGATACAGCATGAAAAACTAACCACTGTCTCAGTCCACACTTTGCTTGGCTCCACTCGATAATATACATGACCCTACTGCTTATCCCTTCTACCTCCCTCATTCCACCTCTGTATTATCTTTAGAGAATTTCTCAAAAAAGAAAGCTTTTAACAGTTAACGAATGTGCCAAATTTATTAGACGTCTTCATATTTCTTCATGTTTAAGGGCGTTGGGGCGTGTTTTCCATCTCCCTTGCACATGTTGCTGAATCCTTTTAATCTCTTGCCATTCCAGCCTCCTCTTTTCACTTTTGACGTGCCACCCAATAAAGCCTGGCCACTAATTAAAACCTACTGCCACTTCCATGGAATAGATTCCAAGTGGAACAACTCATAGGAAAATGACAAATTATTTTAGTATTACTTGTGTCGTTGAATCCTCAGAATGACGGAGGCTGGCCAGTTGTTAGTCTCCATCAGTGATATGGTTTCACCGTTCTGTTGAAAGCTTCAGGCTCTGGGTTTGGGCTTGTGTCTGAACTGCCTTTTTTCTGGCCAAACCAGTTCAGATCTGGGTTTGTTCTGGTGTGGTTTGTTGAGCATGTTGTTTATGGTGAGGGCCTATACTTTCTGCAGTTTGACGAGCTTCAAATAAAATGGGGCTAAATGAATGGGCCTGTCAGTGTTGGTTACACTTGTGCTGCGCTGTGGTTCAGTGTTTTAGTGATTTCCAGTGTGCATGCACACAGCCATGGTAATCCTTAGATGAGTAGATGCTTGGATGCTCTCCTTCGCCGATACTTATCATCTTGTCTTCCCTTACAGGAACACACGACTTGAGCCCTGCACTTAACCAAACCGAGCCATCATGTGAGAGAAAGTTGCTTTTATGACGGGAACAAACGACAGCTGGTTTAATGGACTTGTTTGTTTGTTTTAAAGACACAATAATTCTGCCATACTGTCTAGCGTCTGTCCTGCAGACTTGGTAGAGTTGGCAGACTTTGTGTGGTCCACTCCAAGGAATAAAACAGAAATAATCTTTTACCTTACCAATTTTAGCAGGTCTACTTAGTTTTTCTCAGTTGCTTTGTTGCATTTCTTGATTCATTTTTGACATTTGCAAAACAGTGAGTGCATTTCTCAAAACAATTCGTACAAACAGCAAAACAGCATGGATTACCCCCAAAATCTGCTTCCTTAGTTCATCACTCAAAAGTAGTGATGAACTAAGGAAGCACTGACGTGTCTTAATGAACAAGTCAGTGCTTCAGAATGTCCAAGTCTTTGTTTCATTGTTTGGATATGAAAGTCATATTGATTAGTCATGTCAGTATAGCTGTGCACTCTGGAGGGATGTTGTGTTGGGAACTATAGCTAAAATTTTGATGACAAGAATTGTAAAAATCTAATGGTAGGTGATCAATGGGAAGATGATGGACAAAATTCACATGTATGCTTTTACTGTAATTTGTTGACAGAATACAGGGTTTCCCCCCAGAAAACTTGCTAAGCCTGGTGGTTGTGGCAGTCCACAGATATGTTAAGTTGGCAGGAAACGTAAAGTATTGCAGGGTAAATATGTTACTGAAAGAGAAATAAAAATATTTAAATTGTTTAACATTTAAATTTAAGATTTTAAGGAGCTAACACATTTACTTAGTAAAAGTTCAAAAAACAATCATCATAGATTGTTTTGTTACCATAGCAACAATCTGATGCTCTCAGTTTAATCTTTGAGTTTTAGTTGTTCATTAATGCATCTTAGTTAACTACAATTACATTTGACTGCTCAGTCAGTTAAACTAGGCACCCTCTCCCAGATTTCACTAAATCCACGGTAAAATACTGTTAGTGGTGCTGATGTTTGGAGCAAGACAGACCTCCAAATCAAATTCTGCTCAAGGCCTCATTCTGAGCCAGGCCAACCTTGGACTGGCTCTGCATGATGAGCTAAAGCTACATGATGCACTGTGCTGTTTCCAACACAGTGCATCTCTGCTGCTGGATACAGAGGTGCATATAGGCTATATGAGTGATCCGCGCCACTTATATAGCCTATATAGCATATAGTGAGTGATCCCTGGTTGGATCCCTTCATGCGCCACGACAGCGCATGAAGCGGCCAACTCGCAGAGTTGCCAGCAGTCTGATTGGTTCATGCTCCCTGTTCAATGGATCAACTATTAAAAATTATAAAAACTATAAACCCATCTTTCTTTCAGGAATAATCCTGCCCTGCCAGTGAAATGCTCACTGCAGAAGGGGCGCTTGCAGTCTGCCTTATTAAAAAAATAAATAAATAAATAATAATAATATATAAAAAAATTTTAAACACAAAAACGCACAACGCTTACCCTGGTGGGGGGGCATGTAAATCATGATGACCTGCCAGGCCTATAAATACACTGGGGGGGAAACCCTGGAATGTGCCACTGTGACATCAAAAGGGAAAGAAAGACAGACATTCAGAGAACTGAAAAGGAAAAAAAAAATCAAAATAGAAATGGAAACATTACTTAAGAAGATTTCCTTAAGTAAAACGGTGCATTGAGTGTGTAGGAACTCAGTGCAATCTGCTTATAATTTACTTCTCCATGCTGAGAAGTTCCTCAATGGAATCTGGCACTATGTTCTCACTTTTGCCTCTTAAGGAGAGGTCTTAAGGATTTGAAATGATTTGAAATAAATCCAGGATTTATATTGTGGCTTTCTTATCTAAATGTAAGGAAGTACTAATGCCAAAATCTACTGAAAATGTTTTATGTTTTTACATTAATTCTTTTCCATAAAGAATTAATTTTTTTTGTTTTGTTTTGTTTTTTACACATATAACCTATTGGGAAAATTGCAATGACACTTCTGGAGGTCAAATGCAAGCTGCCAATTTTTGTATGCCAAAAATTCTCACTATTTACAGCTTACCAAGCATAGTACTATTAACAATTCTACAAAACAGCAAAAAGCTGATCAGTTGTGAGGTTCCACGGGATTCCAACTCTTGATCAACAATGACATAGTGCCTGGATCAGATACAGGAGGATACATTGTGGACGACCAAAAGAATTATGTTGACACCAGTTAATGATTTGAAATGCTGTCACTGTGCTTGTTGTAGGAATGCTCCTGGTGACAGCCGACACGCTGGGCCATGACTTCCATGTCTTCCAGATCCTCACCCACCCTTGGGCTTCCTCACAGAGTGCTGTTCACCATCTCTATACCCTGCACCGGGGGGAGACCGAGGCCAAGGTCTGACACACAAACACAGACACAACTCTAATCGTTAAATTCATGTTTGAACCTAGTGCATCAGTTATTCTGTTTGTGACTATGTGGAACTCCAATTCTGCCGTCTAAATAATTAAAAGGAGAAATCTGTTAAACTACACTGCAAAAACACAAAATCTTACCAATTATTTTTGTCTAGCGTCTAGTTTAAATATCTTAGTTCACTTGAAATAAGACAAACATAACTTTTAAATAAGACAAATAAACTTGTCTTAAGTGATACAGATAAAAAAGTAGTAGTTTCACTGGTAGATTTTTTTATACTTCAAATGGAAAGAAAACATCTTGTTATAAGTGAAAGAATCTGCCAGTGGAAAATTTTTTGTCTGTATTCAAAATTAATCGCTTAAAGCTTGGTTCACACGGCATGACTTTTTAGTCACGATTTTCTCCTTGTGACAGTCTTAGAACATTCGGCATTCTAAGATTGTCACTTGCTATAATCGTTACCGATTGTCCTGCCATGTGTGGTGTGTTTAGACTGATTGGATGCAGTTGGCAGAAAGTGAGGACCACTCTGATCTAAAGTCGGGGACATTCAACATGTTGGATGTCTTGGATTATTGCAGCATGTGTGGTGTTCCCCGACTAAGAGTTAGAACGCAGCCCCATTGAATGTGACAGGTAGCCAATCAGCGTGGTGATATAAGCACAGAGGGGAATCTCAAACAAAAAGCATCTCACATGGCGCAATTGAGAGTCTGGTGAATATGTGAAAACAATGTGAATGTTTATTCAGATATTTCGTGCAAGGAATATCAAGAAAAATGGTGGAGTTTTACAGGATTTTCTGTCTGAGGCCTGAAAGTTGGTGAATAAAATGGGTTAATGTGTTGGTCCTGCCATGTGGCTGGGTACCACACATGGTACAATTCAACCCGTTATACCTAAGATTTTTTATCGGCTCGTGTGTGGACTCAGGATTTGAAGATTGACTGACAATCATAAAATCGTACTGTGTGAACTAGGCTTAGGATAACATAAGGTAAGGTAATTTTATTTATATAGCACATTTTCAGCAACAAGGCAATTCAAAGTGCGTTACATGAATTAAAAGGAAAGGATAGGATAAGCCTGTATCTTGTATTGAAAAGGCTCGTGGTCTTCTACCTTTAAATTATTTTTGTCTTATTTCAAGTGCACTAAGATTTTTTCACTAGAAACTAGACAAAAATACTTGGCAAGATTTTTGTAATTTTGCAATGCATAGTCATCTTACAATCAATCATAGTTTATTTGTATAGCACATTTCAGCAACAATGCACTTTAAAGTGCTTTATATCACAAAAACACAAAAAATAAAAAGTAATAAGAAAAACATGCAGTTGTAAATCTTAAACTGACAAATACTGATATTGGCCAGTACTGTACAGTACTGGCCAATACTGATACCTTTGATTGTATCATCACATAGTTTTGCAGTGTGAACTGGTGCGCATGTATATAATATTTAATATTGTGACTATTGACTCTTGGTTTCACTTTATTCTCTCACTTTCAGGTTTTTTAATAGGTATGTTGCCTTTTCCTAAAATAATTATATAGTAAGTTAAAAAGTCATGCTGCATGTGGACTAAGATGCGTCAGTGTGACTATATCAGAGGTAGGAAACATATCACATTTGATGTTACAGTAACGTGCTACAAAGTTGTGTAATACAATCTATTTCCTTTAGTTACATTCAATAAGATGAATATAAGCAACCACAGCATTGAGCATCAGAACCATACAGAGTTTGTGTTAAAAAGGTCAGAAAAACTTGGCAACCTTTGGCTCTTTTTACATGCTGGTTGGGGGATTAAATTAGATTCTTAACCTTTTTCAAACCTGTTGTACACATGTCATCCACCAAGTTCATACCTATACACTTTCTTTGTAATACTCCTTTCTGCATTTTGCCTAAGTGCATGACTGGTTATATATTAGAAACGTCACTTGATCTTTTGGAGGTCTTATAGACCTATCTGAGGTAGGGTTGAGTTGGCTCACTCGACTCTGCAATATCACATGGACATCCGGGGCAGTTCCCCTGGATTAGCAGACTGAGGTGGTGGTCCCCCTGTTCAAAAAGGGGGACCAGAGGGTGTGCTCCAATTACAAGGGGGGTCACACTCTTAAGCCTCCCTGGTAAGGTCTATTCAGGGGTCCTGGAGAGGAGGGTCCATCGGATAGTCGAACCTCGGATTCAGGAATAGCAGTGTGGTTTTCGTCCTGGTCGTGGAACACTGGACCAGCTCTACACCCTCAGCAGGGTCCTGGAGGGTGCATGGGAGTTTGCCCAACCAGTCTACATGTGTTTTGTGGACTTGGAGAAGGTGTTCGACCGTGTCCCTCGGGAGGCCCTGTGGGGGGTACTCCGGGAGTATGTGGTACCGGGCCCTTTGATATGGGCTGTCAGGTCCCTGTATGACCGGTGTCAGAGTCTGGTCCACATTGCCGGCAGCAAGTCGGGCTCGTTTCCGGTGAGAGTTGGACTCCGCAAAGGCTGCCCTTTGTCACCGATTCTGTTCATTACTTTCATTGACAACATCTCTAGGCGCAGCCGAGGTTTTGAGGGGATCCATTTTGGTGGCCTTAGGATCACATCTCTGCTTTTTGTGGATGATGTGGTCCTGTTGGCTTCATCAGATCGTGATCTGCAGCTCTCACTGGAGCGGTTCGTGGCCAAGTGTGAAGCGGCCGGGATGAAGCTCAGTGCCTCCAAAACCGAGGCCATGGTCTTGAGCCGGAAAAGGGTAGAATGCCTTCTCCGGGTCAGGGTGGGTCGTCCTGCCTCAAGTGGAGGAGTTTAAGTATCTGGGGATCTTGTTCACAAATGAGTGAAGAAGGGAACGGGAGATCGACAGGCGGATTGGGGCAACGTCTGCCGTGAAGCGGGCGCTGTACTGGTCCATCGTGGTGAAGAGAGAGCTGAGTCAAAAAGCGAAGCTCTCGATTTACCGGTCGATCTATGTTCCCACCCTCATCTATGGTCATGAGCTTTGGGTCATGACCGAAAGAACGAGATCCCGGATACAAGCGGCCGAAATGGGTTTCCTCCGCAGGGTGACTGGGCTCTCCCTTAGAGATAGGGTGAGAAGCTCGGTCATCCGGGAGGGACTCAGAGTAGAGCCGCTGCTCCTCCACGTCAAGAGGAGCCAGTTGAGGTGGCTCGGGCATCTGGTCAGGATGCCTCCGGGACGCCTCCTTGGTGAGGTGTTCCAGGCACATCCCACCGGGAGGAGACCTCGGGGAAGACCCAGGACATGCTGGAGGGACTATGTCTCTCGGCTGGCCTGGGAACGCCTTGGGGTTTCCCAGGAGGAGCTGGAAGAAGTGGCTGGGGGGCTAAGGAGGCGATAGGCGGCAGAAAATGGACGTACGTACGTGGCGCTTGTTGGATCCTTTCCCTGCTGTGCAACAACAGGTCTGGCCTGAAGGAGTTTTGTGTGAGAGATCAGGGAACATTTGATTACATCTCAGGGAGGAAGGATGTGACTGACTGGGATTTGCCCGAAGACAACCTCTTACCAGAGTGTGGAAAGTAAAATGAACACAAGGACTATTGGTGGAAACCGTTTGTATTAGCTACCACTACCTTAGTGTAATTCAGTCTTGCAAGAACACTCAACTAATAATAATTCTTTCTCCACATGTAAATGCTTACTCCATTTACTACACCACACCTAAGCACTCTAGATTTCTTAACAGTTTTGAAAATCAATACATCTTTAAAGTAGAAATCAATTATCTTATTCAAAGAAAGCATTTTTCCATCCAGCGTTTTCACTCATGGCGTGCAAAGACTTTGCAAAATAAGGTAAAGACACTTACTCAACAAAACTGCTTCAGGCCTTGTTCGGTTCAGGATTATTGACTGGGAAAACACACAATCACACACCACCTCTCACAAGCTGCCTGCAGTTCGGTCCGCTGACCGGCTGCACAGTGAGACCGCTTTGATCCGACCCGCCGTAAACATTGAATGCCAAGCTGCAGCCCAGTGCTGGGGCCAAGGGTTATCACCGCACGCTCACTTACACGCACACAAACACACAGCCGCACTATGAAGCACAGTGGAGAGTGATAAAGTCTTCAGTTAGGTGGGTGGAGAGACGCCTTATCTGTCTCCTGCAACCAACCAAACATGCGACCGGCTGCCAGTGACCCGAGGCCAGGTAAACAGACCTGCTGCTGATAACAGCTGTAAAGAGGCCGGGGCGGAGAGGAGTGTGGACGGGCATGGGGGGCCAACCAGAGAGCCCTCATCCTGGAGGTTACAGATCAGCTCCTTTACTCTAGATATCACAGTCCTGCAACATCAGTTGGGATTTTAGTAGCATGACTAAACTCGGAAGTACAGTACTACCAGGAATGCTTGTCCACCTTTTTGAAGATATATCTTTACAGCTCACTATTCTACATTGAGAAATGGCAACACTTCTCTAGCACTTATATAAAAACATAGGCATGGTGACCGATAAAAGTGAAATCTGCTTCCTATATACAGTTAGATTTTTAACCCATATTTTCCATCTGCTAACCATGTACTACATTCATTATTCTTCAAAACATGTTGATGCAATGACATGATGTGCTAGGTGTCTTTATGTTACTGCTTGTCCCAGATTTAGACTAAGTACCCAACATGCCACTTAGTTTGAGATGAACAGCTGTCAGCATGTATTACTAGTAGTACTAAATATAATGCTCCATTTATTGCTAGTAGTACTGATAAAGGCATAACATTCATAGAGGTTTATAATAAATCATTATTAACTTTGTTGTCTTTCTGACACTGATTCTTTTAATGAAGATCAATAATGTTGCCACATTGTTCATTTGTGTGGGGATTAGACTTCTTCAGTGCTTTCGTAATGGAGTGTTGTCGGCCTGCCAGGGTCAACGCTAGAGGGCAACAACTCCATAACTGCTTTCTTTCTTACTTTCTCTAAAATAAAAGTGTAGCTTAAGCATCTGTCTACAATTGGGTGATGGTGCCTTACTTTTATTTAACCAGAAAAAGGTACATGCTGACACTTTGAAAGGCAAACTTTGCTTGGACAAGAAATTTTGTAGTACTTTAGCATTGTGTGAGATTTTGTGGCATGACATATAGTTGCACCGCTTTTTGTGTCTGTGGACCTCACTCAGTGTCCTTTACTTATTTTATTTCTATTTATGTCCCTGACACACATTTTATATGTCCCAGGTTTTTGCAAATCCAATCATTATACATCACCCCATTATTGGTCTGCATGTGGACCAATAATGGGTCCACAAGCCAGAAGAGCATTCCTTCTTCTGGCTTGATAGTATTTTGTTAGTGAGTACACATTTAAAGTACTGAGTTTAATACTAAATTCAACCCAGTTGTTCCAGTTTTTATTTTTCACTTGTCAAAGTGGTACATTTACATTTAAAACAGTTAGTTAAAGATAACTTTCTGAGTTTTGTAGGATTCAACGTCTTGAACCTTGAGTTGAACTTCCTATAGTTTGGTGACCTTATGGGTCTTTGTTAGTAATTTGTTTATTTTTGACTCATCGGTCATATTTCTGTGTTCATCTTTGCCACATTCCCATCATTCCTGAAAAGGTTTCTTTCAGGTGAACAGGGACTCATAGTCTCGCTAACAAGTGTCACTGATTTTTCAGAGGATAGGCACGAAAATTTGTCATGTCATATTCACATCCTTCTGTCTGTCACGGATGTCATCGAATGTGCTGTGTAAAGGACTGGAGCGAGACAAATCAACACCTCTGCATCATATGACTTAGAAACAGTTGCATTCCATCTATCAAAGATAACCTTCACCAACTCTTTGACTTCTATGCTTTCGATATGGACTCACAGCCACCTTTCAGGTACTCTACCTGATCAGAATGCATTTGACGATAGAAATTTAGTCACCTATTTATAGCTGAAGCTTAGACAGGTCTGTTGTGGTCAATTATGACACACACAAAGTAGCTCTTTATTATGTCTGAGTCATCCCTAATGGGGACAGCACAGGTGAGGCCTCCTCTTTCAGTCGTCTCTGTGAAGTAAAGTATCTGTCTGGTATGCAAAGGATGCCCCATTAACTGTCATTGCTGGGGCCAATTACCCTGTAGGACCTGGCAGAAGATTAAAAGGCCACCAGGTACAGAGCTGTCTCTCTGACTCGCTCTCAGTAGTTGGACATTCCTCATAAAAACTTTCTCATGAACCTTTTACATTCATTTTATCCTTGTATGCTGATTGATAAATGTAGATTGAGTGAAAACTACTAATCAGTCTGTCTTTAGCTCTTGGTCTTTTCTCATTTACTCTTCCCTTGGCTTGTATTGTTTCTTTCAGCCCATCTGTCTGGTTTCCTGCATGTTTAACATGCTCCATGAGATCCTATCTTGTCAAGTGTCTGCTCTTGAGTGTTTAAGGAGGAGGCCTAACAAAGGGCGCCATTACAGCTTTTGTTTTTGTCTTAGTAATTTATTTTACCACCAAACGGCCTCAAATCAGATTGTCACCTTTAGAAAATCGTCATTGACTAATCCTCTCACCCTGTTCCATGCTGTCATGCACCTCTGGCAGATGTGTTTGTCTGCGCAGTAAACATTTTAGTCCGGTCACATTAATGTTTGCTGGAGTTTCAGGCTGTTTACCTCTGCTCTGCATATTTCTGTGGTGAAGAAAATGGCACAGAGAGGCTTTTAAACACATGCATGCGAACATGTCTGCTCAGCAAAGCATGCATGCTCACTATATAAAGCGCATGGTAGTTTACTAGCATTGTTTGTTCATAATAACTTGTGAAAAATCAGATGCCCATTTGTTCACCATTTCCTCTTTTAAAAATTACATTGTGCTTTAAAAACACGGCAGTATCTGTTACTCAACAATTCGGTTAGCACGTGCCCAAACACGTCCTGTCGTTAGTCTGTTTGCTCTCACACAATGTTGGAACCGGGCCACATTTCCTGATTATCTTCAGTCTGAGAGGTTAAGCCCTGATGTAAACTCACTGCTTTAAACAGGACTTCAGCATAAACTGATTAGAGCTCACCACTGTTTTACATCATACATCAGCAATGAAAAAAAGTCTGTTTTAAGTTCTTCTCTTAAACTGTTATCTATGTTATGGGTCTTCATTATGCTCTGAAAATGTCTTACTTTATCTAGTGTATTGGTTTGTACTAATTGAACCAGTAGAAATGATTTTGAGAACTGGTGATGTAACAAATTGAATTCTGTCCTTCCTGCTTTAGCCATTATCAATCATTTATATTAGGAACAGAGGTGATGTCACACTGTGTGAGAATATAATTACTTCTCACACAGGATTTTCTTATTATTTTAAAACTAAAACTAAAACTAAATTATTTTAGAGTTGACCATGTGTATGCAATGCTCACAGCCTTCCTCTCTGCTACGCTACAGCTCCTTCCCCACACTGGAGCTTGTTGTGAATGCTCAGGCTGTGGTCAAGCCCATATGCAGTTTTCCTGGAACAATAAGTTGTTGCTCCACCATTAACACATTGAGCGCAGCTTACAGGAGCTTGATTGACAGCACTGAGACCCTCCTCCAGGCTTTGATTAGTTGTATCTGATCAGTAATTGTGTATTTCTGCAGATGACATCAGGTCCACAGGGAGAAGGCAGAACAGCTGTATTTTTGTCACAGATCATCTGTCTCATAATATACTATCAGGACATAGTGACAGTTTTGACAAATATGTAAAAAACGTTTGGTTTATAGATGTTTCTGAATATAACGGAATAAATGTAGCTAATGAACATTTCAGACTAAATGGTCTAATTGTAACAGGAAGTGAGTCTTTCAAGAGAAATTTTTGCAAAAAAATTACTGCATTCTTTTTGTTAAAATAGCATAGTTTTTTTTTTAAGCTACTAAGTTTTATGTTTTCCAGTCATTGTCTATTGACTTCAATCTGTTGTTTCTTCTCTCTGCCCTTTTTCTTTCTGTCCTGTTCCTGCGCTGGGTCTGTCTGCTCAGGTCCAAGACATGTGCTTTAGTCAGGACAGTCGCTGGGTAGCCATCAGCACCCTTCGAGGCACCAGCCACGTGTTTCCAATCAACCCTTATGGTGGCGCACCCTGTGCCCGCACCCACATGTCCCCGCGGGTGGTGAACCGGATGTCGCGCTTCCAAAAAAGCGCCGGCCTGGAGGAGATCGAGCAAGAGCTGAACAGGGCGGCTGCTGTTGGCGGAGGAGGAGCTGGAGGCATGGGAGGAAGCAGCTGCATTCTGGGTGGAGGAGGCGGCATGGGCGGCCGCTGCAGTCCCATACCTGGCATGTCCAGCAGCCCCTCCGGGTCTCCACTGCATGGTAAGGAGAGGGGCGGGTTGGTGAATGTGTGGGCAGCCCTTCTTCTGCTTACAGCACCAAACCATTGAAACTTCAACATTCTGTGATCCTGCTGCATCTCCTTTGTGTGAATGCTCAGATACATATTCAGATACATACCGAGTTGGACTCAGGAAAAGCCTGAATGAATCGGCCTTTTCACATGAATGTTAAAGGGCAAAGTTTCCCTAAAACTTGATGCTAAAATATTTTTCACTTAGAACTACTTTCTAGGTAAGGAAAATTATCTTTCTATGCTACTATGAAACATATTTCTCTGTGTGTGTGCGTGTATGTGTTTGTGTACATACAGGCTACTCTATGTAGCTAAACAGGGTTTAGCTGCCCTATTTAGAACCATTTCTGTCATATTTACTAACCTTCTGAAGACCAAAACCGGGCCCTAATACGATGGACCCCCTTGTCCATCGTATTAGGGGTCAGCGGTTAGATTTGGAGGTATGCTGTGAATGAGGTTTTGGTTAGGAATAGACTAGCAAAGATTAGGTTTGGGGAAAATGTGTAGGTTGACAATAAATGCAGTTACTAAAATGTATGAAAGTCAATACAAAGTCCTAATATGGGTAGAAATACAAATGTGTGTGTGTGTGTGTGTGTGTGTGTGTGTGTGTGTGTGTGTGTGTGTGTGTGTGTGTGTGTGTGTGTGTGTGTGTGTGTGTGTGTGTGTGTGTGTGTGTGTGTGCGCGCGTGTGTGTGTGTGGGTGTGTTTCCAGTTACTGATCATGACAGTAGCTCTTTTCCTGGGACTCCGCCCTGCCTTTTGGGACCTTGTCTCCCTTGTTTGTCAAACACCATTGCAGGCTGCTCACACTGTCTCTGTGTACCAAGTCACAGCAGATACACACTGATGCACATATACCTTGTGCCAACTGCACTGCTTGACCCAGAGGTGTTACTCAGTGTAAAATATCACAGTTCTCATCAGTGATTGGCTTCCAGGAATAACCCTGAGCTTTGATAGCTTTGCTGTGGCCGAGGTCATGCTGGGAACTTGGTAAACACTTAAAAGAACTGAATGACTGCTAACTGACAAGTGAATAAGTTTACATAACAGGATGTATTTTATATCTTCTTTTGTTAATTGATTTTATGAAGCTGGTTTTAGCTTACAGTGGAAATCATCTTTTAACCTCTTCAACTGTTTCAGTTGTAGGTGAAACTGGTGGCTCTGGGGAACAGTGAGGCTGGCAGGGGAAGTTCCCCCAGACTGACATTAACCTTAGACATATTGTTGTCATACATATTTTATTAAATATCTTAAGGTATTTAGAGCAACATGCTACAGTGCAAAACCATGCAGTTCTATCACAGTACATTTCAATATCATAAAATATATATACATATGTTTATTTCAGTAAATCAATATAAAAAAGAAACTTTCGTGTAGCGTCATTATACACAGAGGGACACATTTTGAATCAATGTATATCTGTTGGTTTGGTTTGGTCTGTTATTTTAATGATTATTCCTTACAGCCAATCAATACCTAAAGTTTGATTTCTCAGATACTCTACGGGGAACTGAAGCCACAATTGGTCATTACTAAAAACGTGGATGCTGATGGAGTGATGTATCTGAGCACATTAATGGAAAGTTAAGTAGATGGGAATATTATGTTACAATAGGTTACACAATGCAACTGGGATAACCACAGTTTCCAGACTCAGAGGTCTGTGAAGACCATTCAGGAGTGTGAGGGGGATTCACAGGTTTCTCTTCTCCATGGTCTAGTCTCACTTTAGCCATGAACATATTTAAACATGAAACATCCTGTTTGTTTTTGTTTATTTTGCATTTTATTACAACATTAAGGGTTATCTTGCAAGTTTTTGTGAAGAGTATAATTACTGGTCTACAAGCTGGAATTTTAAATGTGGTTTACTTCATGGTTTCCTGCCAGTTTGAATTTGACTACACAAATGTGGAATGATTGTCTTCAGTCTATATATATATTATGTTTTAGTTCATTTAAAATCATTGTAATATATTTTGTTTGAAGAGCTTCTCACTTTTACCTCCTAGCATTAAGCTGCCCCTACAGTCTGTTTTCTCTGTTCTGACTGGGACCAAAGTCTGGAACAACGGATGCAGGTTGATGTTTTTTCATATGCGTATCGCTTTATATATCAAACATTCACATCCCTACACTTCCACTGACAGACTATGTCCTAGCTTCCTCTTTTCCTTCTTGTCTTTCTTGTGATGACTCAGACCTCTCTTTAACCTCCATACCAAACTACTCACATTCCTCCAAACTGAGGAATAGACCATCAAACATTAAAGGACCTCTTTGGAGACTTGGTTTCGCTGCGATGAGACTGAGTGGCACGGGAACATCAAAGTGGAGCGGGGAACCAGGTGAAAGTGAACAAGCAAAATAATGAGGTGTAACTGAGGGAAAGCAAGAGATGGGGTACATAGGTGGGGGTTGGGGTACAGACACAGGGAAGGAAAGATAAGTTTGTAGTAGCAGCCCTGAAAGCCAGGGTCTTGGGGAGCCTGCTCGTAAATCACACTTTTGTTTCAAAGGAAGGCATTAAGGCCACCTGTCAACAATTAGTCTTCACAGTGACACTAAACTGAGTGTGTGTGCGCACACGTTTGAAGAAGATAAACTGTCTACAGCATCATTTATACGGCGAGGTGTTCAAAAGGAGTGGATCAGAAACATCTTTCACGGTAAAGTCAATGTTTTCATAGCTGGAATATTTTATTGTTTACATTTTAGTTTCTTGTTTGTAGATGTTGTAAATTTTTGAAGATCAATTATCTTTTCGCACAGCAGTTTTTAAGCTGCAGTTGTCATGTTGTGATTCTTTTATCAGTATTATACCAGAGACTCAGCAATGTTTTTTAGCCTGAAATACTTTAACAAAAACTCTAAGATCTGACCAAGGCTCAAATCTGCAGAATTCAGTAATCACTCTCAGCTCACAAGTGAGATTGGAGTCACAGAGTTTCATCAGTTGTGCGTTTCCTGTAATCTGTAGTTAATTTATTGCCACTGTTTCATGACATGCCATCACGAATGCCAGTGGTATTAATAAAAACACCATAATTCGTCCAGTTTTCACCAGATGTAAACAAAGAGTCACTTGCTTTTGCTGTTGTGTCCGCCTTCCTTCTGTTTTTGTGAGCCGGGTGTGAAATTCTGGGCAGCTGAGGTGGTTTTCCTCCAGCCTGGCAGAGAGCAGGGGGGGTGAGGCAGGCTGGGGCCGGGCCACCTAGCCACAACAGCTGCGCTGTGATTGTCGCCAACAAGGCCGGCGTTGATTTTTGGGAAGGAACTGTAGAAAAGTACACATCCTCCTCAAAGCTGCCAGTCCGAGCAAGCGGCAAACCTAAAAATAGAGGCTGCAATTGGCTGTCTTCTTGTCACTGTTAAAATCTGGAAGGGCTATTTGTGTCCCTGGATCCAGTTTCTCGGCCCCGTGGTTTTTTTCCCCCCAAAGCCTTCCTTTTGTGTGATGGATGTATTGTTTTTTGAGGTGATGACCCATCATGCGAGCGTCCCACGCTGTAAAGCTTGGTTTGTTTGGGAGCCAGCATATATGAGCCTAGATTAGTGAGTGCAGGTCGGACAGAGGTTATTGAGGTTGCAGCAGGAGCCGCTGTTGTTGCTTTCATATTCAGATGAACTTCATATTTAGCTACCGTGTTGTATAATACAGTAAGTCCTAAATACAGTTTAGATCAAAATGATTCATATTTCAACTGAAAACTGTCTTTGTTCTACCCAGAGGTTGGTTCCTGACAGAGAAGCAGACAGGTTCCTCTCAAAAGCTGGTGAACAGGGTTGCTGAGTGGCTCAGGTGTAGAGGCTGTAGTCCTCCACGTGGTCGCCCGTGGTTCGATTCTCGGCCTGGGGGCCATTTGTTGGATGTCTTACCCTTCTGTCTCCTACCTACTTCCTGTCCAATTTTCGTTAAAGAAACAAATAGTAAGCTATTTAAATGGTGTATGTTTATTAAAAGAACACCTTAATACATACTAAACACTAAACAACATGAAAAAGGAGCTATAATAATTTACATCCTTCTTAAGCATTTTGCATGTTTTGGCTGGTATTTTAACACGGTTTAATTAAAAATAAAACCGTATTAAAATACGAAAAAATTAAATTCCGGCAAGCGGCCGAAATGGGTTTCCTCCGCAGGGTGGCTGGGCTCTCCCTTAGAGATAGGGTGAGAAGCTCGGTCATCCGGGAGGGACTCAGAGTAGAGCCGCTGCTCCTCCACGTAGAGAGGAGCCAGTTGAGGCTCGGGCATCTGGTCAGGATGCCTCCTGGACGCCTCCCTGGTGAGGTGTTCCGGGCACGTCCCACCGGGAGGAGGCCTCGGGGAAGACCCAGGACATGCTGGAGGGACTATGTCTCTTGGCTGGCCTGGGAACGCCTTGGGATTCCTCCGGAGGAGCTGGAAGAAGTGGCTGGATAGGCGGCAGAAAATGGACGTACGTACGTAAACTTAAACCTGCCAGGTGTTTAGACCAGATAAATAATTTAGGGTTTCCTCACAGTTCAGCTGTTTTGAAATATTTTCATTATAGTCTGGAAGCTAAACCTGTCACTCTTATTAAGGTAAAGCTGTTTTCAAAGCTTATATAGACCAAATGGAAGCAGCATTTCCACCAGAGCAGACAATCTGACTGATTAACGGCGTCAGCTTCCTTTACTCATGTTGGACTGTTCCAAGAAAAAATACTGCACTAATGTTTTCTAAGTCTATGTAGCAAATCATATATAAATATAGGGTATAAATGTATTAATTTAAATCAGTTTATTTGTAGGAGAAACAACATATTTTTAAAAATAAAATATTTTGAATTAAAGTCTTTTTTATTAAATGTTTTCATATAGTGATACTCCTGTTAATAAGCTTCCTACTCCCAAAGCAACTTATCAATAAGTTCTAACTCTGAGTTTATCTCCTTACTTAAGGAGAAATATTTTCATTCTGGTCAAAGGGTTTTCTAACCATCATCTTTACTTTTCATCCCTGGTTGCTGGCTTTGTCTGCGCATGCAGCATCAGGAGTGCAAGACGTCAACACTGGGCTGTAAGTCAGTGCAGCAGATTTGTTTCCTCAGCAAGTTGAAGTGGTGGTGGTCCGATCACTGGGCCATCTGGGGCCTGGCGCTGGTTCAGACGGAGAACCAGAGAGGGGGAGGCTGAAAACAAGGTGTGACGGGAAACTGTTAATTCATTTGTTGATAAAGGGACACTTCCTTTCTGCTATTAGAGGCGGACGGCTTGCTTATTTAGCTGTGGACTTGTGTTTTATCTCGCCCTGTCTCTCCCTGTCGCCCCCACCCCCATCCAGCCTTCATCAGTCATCGTCCTATGGTGAAAAACACCAACGCTTTTCAGAAGCAGAAGTCAAGGAAACATTACCTCATAACTGCTGGTGTGTGACACGTATGTGCACGGCCTCCTGTTGACCCTGCTCTGGGACTGTGTGTTGCAAAAATCCAACCTAAAACGTTCAGAATTCCTCCTGAAACACACAGAGGTGGTAGATGACTTTACCAGAGCAAGTTACACTGTTCATGTTTCAATCAGAGCAGATTGCGGTTCAGGTGAGCAGGTCTGCCTTCGCTCAGTCACCAGACTCAGAGGAAAGATGTCTGTTTTACTTCCAGCAGCATCTCTGAGCCTGAAATGTTAACCTGATTAGGAGCAATTAAATATCTTTCATAATTCTGAGATAGTTTTGTCTTTCTGTTTTCTAGAGATTCTACAAATGAACATGGTGATCAACACAATGAACTGGGACTGAACTACATATACTACACTTAAACAAAGTCATTCTAACAGTTGATTATATTTGGCTTAAGTTCAGTGAATTCTTCTTTGTGACAGAGCTCAGTTTTAGTACCGCAGTAAGCCTCCGTGTGGTGCTGTATGGTCAGGGTTGCAGGCGAGTGGAGCAGCCCGGCTGCTCGTCACACAGTGCACGACTGGTGACACTGGACTTGTTGCTGGAAGGGATTAGCCTGAATGCAAATGTGACAACAGAGGATGAGTGGGCTCATTTCTGCAGCGCCTGGACGTTTCACAGGTGGCTGCTTCCTTCAACTCGGAGCTCACAACTGTTTTTTATCCTTAAAACCAGAACTCTGTTTGGACCATGATAGTATTTAACACTTCATTTTTCTGTATTGTTCTGTGTTAGTTTTCCATCCCAACCCCCACTTAGAACTGAAACTATATTTTGATTGGCAATCAGAATCATTTTCATAGATATTTATTTCATGCTTTTAAATGTTTTGTTTAAAACCTTGTAATGTTTTTTAACCCCTGCAGCCCTCTCTTTAGAACATGTTCTTGCAATACAGACATTTTATAGGAAATATAAAACCTGCATTAGATTTTAATCCTATTATATCTTAAATATCCTAACGAACAGATTGCTCGTTATTTGGAGGACACAGCTGAATTATAAAAGTATTTTTATCCCATGGTCATTCTGTGCTCTCCTAAGAGTGAGGCTTTCTACATTTCAGTGTACAGTAGAGCACTATCAGAGAGGTAAGAAGTGTCAGCGGCTCGTGCTCTGTGCTGCCGACGGAGGTCTGCAGGCTTGTGCAGGCTGTGGTCGGCAGAGGAGCCAGAGCCCAACTCGGCTTGAGTCAATAAACGGAAAGCTCAGCGCAAAACCACACAGCAATCGAACAAGCTGTTTACCCTGAAAATTAGCCTTCCCCAGTACTTTTAAGGCTTTTAAAGCGACCAAAAACACACAGTACGAGGAATATGTATCTTGGCCGGCGGCCGTGGTCCGCCAGAGACCTCTGACGTTTTTATGCGAACCCTAATAACTCAATCCCCACAACCACTAAACCCTCTTATCACCAGCTGCTTTACGCTGCACTCATCATTATTTGATTTGCAAAATTGTAAGGTAGAGATAAAGAAATAAAGCTGGCTTGCTGTTACACACAGAAGGCACTTGTGGCTTCCAGCTCGGTGCCTGCCCTGTGGAAAGCCGTGTTCTTCCTTCATCAAACAATCAATAGGCTTTAGATGCTTTCTGTGCTGCTGCACTGTCACCATTTTTATTCTCCTTTATACAAGTCATTGTTTTATACGGTGAACTAAGTCTGTTTCAGACCTACTGAATGTAATTCAAATGTCATTTATAGAACAAAAAAATTAAACATTATTATACAGGTTAGGTTTTATAAAACTCATGTAGTCATTAAAACATTTTGGAAATATGATACACCCATATTCTCGCTGGCAAAAATTAAGATACATTTTTATTATAAATTGTAATCTGCATCAGAGTTTACATGCATGATCTCATACTTTGATATTTTTGAAACCTCAAAAATCTTTTTCTTTATTTTTTATTCCCAGTAAAACTTGCCAAAGTATTTTTGGAACACTTTTCTTACCAGCTCAACTCAGAGCATGTGTCACACCCAAACATTATAATATAATATAATGTGATGTGATGTAATATAATAAAGTTCAGGTGTATTTTAAGATGAAGAAACCTGATGGATCAGATGAATAGATTTCTGCCTGCCTGCATAATAAGATTTCACTTTGTTCCTCATGGAAAGTGTAAATGACTGTGCAGGACTTGTTAAAGGTGATAAGTCGGTGTGAGTGTTTGACTGCAGCAGGACCGGGGCAGCAGCACCGTCGGGTTTATCTCCCCTCCACCTTTCTTATTGACTGTTTGCCATCGGACCACCGGCCTATTAAGGGGGGGGGGGGGGCTTTCAGAGTGGGATTTAGCGGCCGGCTGACTGTGAGGTCAGATTCTGCTCATGTCGCTGCTCTCTGATCTGGTTTTAATCAGGTTTACTAAAGAACGTCTTCCTAATGATGGTTAAAGTGAAAAAGTGACATATTTTACTGTATAACTGTTTTTAGCAACAGATGTTATATATTCATAAATATATATTTCTGAAAACAATTGTTTTAGGTGGAAGGATATGCTTTTAATTTAAGTCTAAGAGAGAACTGAATTATATTGGTGTACTTTGGCTTTTGTCTTCTAAGGAAATGTAAACGAAACTCTTCAGAAATGTTCTGTACAGTGAGCCTCTGTGTGATTTGTGTATTTTTATTTTTAATTTGTCTGTCTCCACCCCCCCCACAGCCCCTACTCTCACACACACACATGCCCACCCCAACACACATACACACACACACACACACACACATCACAGCCATCTCCTGTACCGTCTCCTCCACTCGTTCGCAGGAACCCGCCGCTCCTCATTGTGAGGTACTAACTCCTTGACCCAAATAGGACCAGAGATGCACATATTTGCACACGTGTGTGCTCTTGTACACACACATATGGCTGGAGTGTGGGTGTCATCTGATCCAACGGATCTGTCCCTCCCACCCCCCTCTGGGGCTCATCTTGTTGGCGACCCAGCACTGTCTGATGAAGTCTTGTAAATACTGACATGCTGTAAACTTGTGGATCTGATTTCAGGGGGATGCTTGTGTGTTCCTGCTCTGTTTTTTTCTTTGCCTGTCTGATGTCTTCACACCTAGAAGTTGTTTGTTGGGAAAATGTTCCTAGATGTGAAATGTTCTTGCTTCTGTGCTGCCGCTCCCTCAGCCCTGCTATTTTTTATTTTATTTTTTTTCCATATACCACATCTTATACAAGAAACGTCAAGATCCTGCTTTCTCATTTTGAGATAAAATTAGGGGGAAAAAAAGTTATTTCCTGGGAATTTCTGTGTATTTTTCAACTATTTTGACATGAGAAATGTTGATAAAAATACAAAACGTTCTGAAGGTTTTCCCAAATAGGGCCATTAGTAAAAGTGACCCTTTAGCTTGCGGTTTGGGAGCAGGAGAGTGGGCAGTAAGCCATTTTCACACAGGCCGGCCTGACCTCGACTCTTCACTGCGACTGAAAATAGCAGATGAGAGAAGGCTGCTGTACAAAGAGAGAGCAGAGGGGTGAAAATGGAAAAGGGAAGAGAGATTCCTCCAGTGGAGCATTACCTGAGCGAGGTGAGGACGGGGGGAGAAGAGAAGAGGACGTCCTGCACGTCCTGATGGCTTTACCACCAGCCCTCCTCCCTAACAAAAGACTAAATCATGGGAATTTTTTTTTTAGCAGCATCTGTGTTTTATAAAGGCACTTTTAATTTGTTTTTACTTTGTCCAGTAGGGGATCCCCGCTCCTTCAGTACTTACCCCCTCACACCCTCTCTACACACACACCCCACACACTCTTTGTGTTCAGCTCTTTTTAGCCTACCCTGCCATCCATTTCTCTTTCTTCTCCTCCTGTTTTTCTGTCTCCCTCGTTTTCCCCCTCATGTGGAAGTGAGTGTTTTAATAACAGTACTTTGGGGAATTGGGACGGAAGAACAGCTTTCTCCTGCTCAGAAAGCCTCACCCCCACTACCACTGCACCTTTCCTTCTTCCTCACCCACTGCTTTCTTTTCCTCCCACCTTTAACATGTTAAAGGGAGGAAAGTAATGAAATCAAACATTAGGTTTGATTTCAAACCTAATGTTTGAAATCATTAGGTCCCATTTCAAACAGGACCTAATGATTCCTGTTTGAAAGGAATTCACAAAATTATTTTTGTGAACAGAACCGAGGCATAATACCAAAACATATGCTATGAAAATGTCTTAATTTTGTAAAAATACATTTTACTTAATTATATAATAAAGACGTGTTAATATCATCACCTTCCTAAACTAATGACGTCAGTCTTTTTTTTTTTTTTGCCAAAATTATTTAGGCAAAAAAAATAAAAAATCAGTTTTGGCACAAAATAACTTGGTCCATTATTTTAGTAAGGTGATGATATTACAAAAGATATTTTAGGCCAAAAAAATCCTTTAAAATTCTTACAACAAAATACTTGATAAAATATAGTATTGCATAAGTTAGAATGCTTCCTTGGAAGAAAAAAAATATTAACTTAAAATAATTCAATGAACTTTAAATATAGGTTTAACACAGTTATTAAATGAACCCAGGAGATTTTAATCCACACACTAAGCAGTAAAGGCAGACACTGATCTTTGTGGAATCTTGGTTAAAAAAACCCAACAAAAACAATATTTTATTTCATGCTGCTTTTAAGGAGATAAGTGTTAAATGTTCTGAATAAGTGCAGATGGAGCTGCTGTCACCTGCAAATATGAAAGTAATAAATCTGTTCTCTCCAAAACTATTAAATTCGTGTATAATAAAGAAATATTTTGGAAATAGCTTTTGTATTTAGTGATATTTTTATATGGACATTTTGGGTTTCAAACAATCTGAAATTGAAAACCAACTTAAATTCTAAGCGGGAGTTAATTTACACATTGATAAAATTTGAAATTACTCAAAAATTAAAAAAAGACAAAATGTTATCAACCTCCTTAAATATTTTTTTCCATGAATTAAAAACAACCAATCAGTGGCGTTAGAAATATATGAAAGTCTTAAAAAAGTTCAGGAACATTAGAATAAGTCATCAAAGTGTGTGTTTCTTGCAAATTTGTCAAATCAGTGACCTGGCACTTCAAGGTACCTCACACTGATGCAAAAATCATGTAAAAAGCAACATTTCCATAAAGCTCACCTGCACATGGATTTGCCTAAATGAAGGAATGACCTTAAAGTCTCGCAGCAACACAGACAGCTACAGCAGGGCGGCCGGCATCAACACAAACATGTTGACACATTTTAACACCTGAAGAATTGTAGGCTTTATTTAACATTTGTTTTTATTTATTTGCTTGTTTCAATTAAGGTTCATGTAGAACTTTTGAGTTAGAACTGCTGTATTTATTCTGTTGCAGTTGCTGGTTTTGGCCTTTTGCACATTTTAATTTCACCTTCAGATTTATCAGGTCAAGTGCAACATTCTGACTGATCCTCAAATATTTCTGGGGAGACATGTTTTACATTTTTCACATGATTTAGTGTAGTGCATAGTTTAGACACACATGGCCTTTCAGTAATCTGCTGTGTCCTGTGTTTTTGTTAGGACATGCTAACCACTTTACTTTGCTTCATCAGCGGGGCGTGTGTCTCCTCATTCTTTGTCAGGATTGGCCTGATTGATACACATGAAACTTCTGTGTAGAAACAATCTGCTCCATTGGAAAACTCACTTACTTCCCATTTAAATGCAGTTTTCACTTGGTGAAACTGCTCAACATCACATCATGTCTACAACACTTGTTTTAGTTGTGGATCCAAATGTCACCCACTGCATCATTTAACTCAAAAAGTTTCATTTCTTTGAGTATTTGTTTAGTTTGCTTTTCTGGGATTCACATTAAGTGATACATTGTATGCTTTTGGCCTTAAAACTGACAGAGATAAAAACAGCAACTTCAAAATGTCATCTTCAAAGAAGGAAGACAGAGCTATAAAAGTATTCCCCAGCCTGGATGCTGAACTCTAGATTCCTTTCCCACGCTTCACCTCTGCCTCCCAGCTGCAGGATCCTCTGCATGTCCTGAATCGCGGAGCATCAGTCAACATGTCACCTGCCCAACCTGCTGCCTCCTCACACCCCCCCGTCCTCTCCACTCCAGCTTACCCTGTTTTTTCCTTGAACTGAAATCTGCTCTCAGGCAGAACGATTCAAATAAGACACAGTGTTTGCGAGGGCTTCACAGCTTGTCCTTTCGCACATCGGCTCCTCAGTGGAAGCAGCCTGCTTGTATTGGATGCAAATTGGGTATTAAAAGAGGGGATAGAAATATGAGATAGCGTGACATGGTGAGGCTGAGGAGAGGGAAAGGGCGCAAAGGAGAGAGAGAGAGGCTTAAAGCGAGAAGAGAATGCAAATGCTGTTGAAACAGGGAGGGATGGATGGAGGAGAGCTGGACGGACGGATGGATTAGTTGAGAAAGAAAGGCGAGGGTCAGGTGTTGATGCGACTTTCTTTTAGCAGGGTCAGAGTTTTTCTCTGTGCGACTGACGGAGCTGGATTTGCATTGATGGATCTTCTTTCCATGGAGATGTCATGTATCAGAGCCCGGGCACATCACGCCCTGGTCATTAATCAAATCCCAGCCTCTGTCTGGAGCCGTCTGTCGGCTTCTCAGCTATCTGTCTCTCACTCTCTGCCTTTGTCTTGGCTGTGGCTGTGATCTTCCTCGCCTCGCTGTGGCCGGCTCCTCACATAGGTGGCTTTCATTTCAGACTTTGAATCAGGTAGCTGGGCGATAAGGAAGCAGGTTTTTATTGAGGAAACTGCTTCAACATTGAGTTTGATTGGACATGTTCCCCCACATATTTGTTCACTCATTAAGTCTGGAAAGAAAATTAGTTCAATTCAAGATAAAAGAAAATAATTTTTTGATTTTAGTTTCCATTCACTGGTTTCAGGAGTACTTTCTAGTAAACAGGAAGCACCTAGTTTATTACTGGATTAGAATTTGCTGAAAAGTTTTCTATTGTGTTCAATTTCTAATTAAACCGTTTGAGTCGTTTTCAGTCAGTGTTCTGGCCAGTAAAGCTGAAAACTGGCTTATCTTGGTCACCAGAGAATTTTGTTGATGTGTTTATAGTTTTTTTCTGGTAGCAGAAAGTCATTCATGCTGTTTTATTTATGGTTCACTCTGAGTAAATGTGTAAAAAGCATTCCAATAAGTACATTTTTTGCTGCATAATTTACCTAGTACCAACAGAATCCATGCTAAATTCTGTCCCATTGTTTCATTAAAGTTTCATAAATTACATGCAGAATGTTGATGTTTTACCCCTTATGCAGAGGCACAGATACATGCATGTCCATGTACCATCTTCTGACACCGTGATCTGCAACATGTCTTCACTGTCTGGAGGGTCATGACCTCTTGGCCTTCAGTGATACTGGCTGCGGCTGTCAGCGCCACGCTGTCTCAGTCTGTCCACACCTGTTCTACAATCCAGGCCACAGTCCGGTCTGCGGGGGCCTGACGACAAACTAAGCAACGGGGCAAAAGTGAAAGTCTGTTTTGGACGTGAAATTCATCGACACCCCCACCCCAAATCCTCATGCTCCACTCCTGTCTCAGCTCAAGCACCATTATGGCTTTTCAGACTGCTTCCTGTGCAGATGATTTTTTTTCCTCATCTGCTCCCCTTCCTTCAACACAAAAGGTGGCTGCCCAAGCTCTGGGGGTGTAGCACTTTTGAAATGTGAAGGGCTTTCAGGAGCTGCTCCGGTACAGGCCGCTGTTGGTCGACCAGGAGAGGAGTGGTGGGGGTCTGGGGGGCTAGGGGCTAGGGGGTCTGGGGGAATGAAGGGCAGGTTTGTGTAATGGTCTTCTCTCTCCCTGCGAAGGTCATGCAGCATTGTTGGCTGGCAGAGGTCTAAAAGACAGACCAATGGAGAACCACAAAGCAGAGCTTTGGCAGGACTAATGAAACTCAGAGCTACACGTTAATGATCTAAAAGACTGGACCAAAACACTCAGCGCTCCCTTTCCGCTCACATTCAGCCTCCTCTTGATCGCTCCTTCCAGATAATGACGAGGCTCTCCGCTGCTTTACCTTTATTGTTGCGTTTGATGTGGGCCTTGTTTTCTTTGTCTTCACGTACCCCCTTCCTGCTTTTCATTGCTTTATGTTACGTGGCTGTCACTCATCTATTAAGGCAACAAATGGAACAAGGAAAACATTCAGAGAGCGTATTGTGCTGCGCCCGCTGGTTTGCTCTTTATTTCTTTTGAAAGCACTTGAACTTGGAATTTTCCTTGGGCTGCCAGTAGTATACACTTTTTTTTTGTTCTTACTGTTGTCACAGGATTACAAACATATTTATCATATAATCCACATGTCCATACAGCTGCAGTTTAATGTGTCTGTTTAGATGTAATTTGTTTTTTTTTGTCTTTTTTGGTATGCAACCTTACATTTACCACAAGAAAAATAGTAAACACAAGGCCTTGTTCTCCACTTCTGTTTGTTTCCTTTGTTTTTTGGGAGGGGGTTTCAGGGTAAAAAAAAAGTCTTCTTTCTGGTTCTGCACTGTTGCACTTACTGATCTGTTTTTAAAATATTATTTTCTACAAAATATTTTTGTAGAGAGGGCAAAATAATTACATTTTTAATATTTTGTATTTTGTAGGTGCATAATGTAATTTTATAGTACTGTCAAGTTAATATTACCTTCAGTTATACAAAATGCCTCAATTATCAAAAGTGACTTCCTTTTCACATGTAAATCATTCACTTGTAGCCTATATAAAGTAGAACTGCAGTGCTTTGGTCTGAATTCCTGGTTATTGTAGCTCCACAGACCTTTCCTTTACCCTTCATACCCCTCCTCTGAGGCATGTTTTAGAACAACTCGTTTTGAAACATTTTATTTCTGTTTGACTGATGATCTATATGTTGATTCATAGTGACAGACACGAACCGTGGATTAAATATTATCGTCTGCAGCCGTGAGAAAACCAAAAGCACGCTAGCTGGAGGAACAAATCCACCAGGTGCTGCCGGCGTTCTGACCATCAGATTTTCCTACCGTAGCTGTCTATCTATCTGTGCTACATTTGAAATTGCTACAACACTTGTTGAGACTTATAAATGGTGCTGTTATGTTTCCACGCTCTGGTGGTTAACTAGTTGGATGCAGACAGACCTTCTTGGTGTTGCTGCCTCATGCTATTCAACTGCCCCTCTACCACCCTGGATTTACTCTGCATGCGTCTCCGCTCAGCTGTGCACTTCACCGGCGAAGACGAGCCGTTTCTGACCGTTCTGATTTAGAACATGTCAGAACACCCAGTTTCTGTAAGTTTGTTGAAAAACAATTGAATATCACTGGGACGATCTGGATCCAAAACAGATCACATTAACATGGACATGGACACCCTCATGTTTGACAATTTCCAAATAAATGAACTTGCGCTGTAGTACAACTCTTATTTTCATTATGCATTTTTTAACTAATGCAACTTACAGTCTCGAAGATGCAGTCATCTTTAAATTGAAGTGTGTATTTGTACTGTAGTTGGTGTTAAATTAAATGTGATTTTTTTCTCTGTGTGATCTCTGGCTGTTTTATGCCGGATATCAAGTGTTCCATGTTTCCTTCTGCCCTGTGAGGTGATGGCTTTCTGAATGTCTGCAGTCAGACAGTAAAAGAGTGAAATAAAC
Source organism: Poecilia reticulata (assembly GCF_904066995.2). NCBI lineage: Eukaryota > Metazoa > Chordata > Actinopteri > Cyprinodontiformes > Poeciliidae > Poecilia > Poecilia reticulata. Next base: position 2,553,384 of record NC_088842.1, read on the forward strand.
AGTAAGTGGACTAGCAGCCTCACTCTGCTGCAGTGATGGAGCTGGTTAGGATCATTAGGCCTTTGACATGGCCTGATTAGGTTTGACTCCAGCTCTTCGGCATATGGGAGTTGAGATGTGATTCTCTGGATCATCTGTCTTTGTGATGTGTTTTCCCATATGTGCATGCATGTGGGTTGCACCAGTGTGCAGAGAGCCTGTTGATTGGCCTTGATTAAGAGACTGCCGGGCTTACAAGCAGAGTCTTTGTAATATAGCATCTTGAGCTGGTTATTTCCAGTTGCTCCAAGGGAGGCCTTGAACCTGGGGTTGTGTGTTTGTGAGGGAGCAAGTGGGGAAAACAAATATCCCAGGATTCAGGCGAGGCAGAGGAAGGTGGGCTGACTTCAAAGAAGGTTTTCTGGTGGTGTGGTGAGGTGGTGAGTTTGAAGTGATGTCAGATGACGTTTTAAATTTGAGTCCAAGTGATCAGATTTGAATATTAGCATCTGAAAAGGCAGCTGAACTGAAAACATACTGCAGGATGAATAATGGATTAAAGGTTTCCAGCATTCATTTGACTCTGTTTATTTGTTCCCTTCTCCTCTAAAACGAATCAAAACATTTCTCTGAGATCTTTGTCTGCATTCTTTGTTCAGCAACCGTCCAGTTGGAATCGTTTTGGCTAATTTTCTGCATGTGTGTCTTGCAGCCAAGCTGAGCAACCAGGATTCATACAACAACTTCACCAACAACAACATGGGGAACCCTCGGCTCACGCCGCTGCCCAGCCTCACCGTGGTGCTTCCTCTGGCTCAGATCAAGCAGCCCATGACGTTGGGCACCATCACCAAGCGCACAGGGTAGGTACCATATACACACGCACGCACTCACTCACAACACACACGCACACACACACACACACACACACACACACACACACCTCGGCATACCCCACAGGAAGAAGGTCCAGCATACACTGTTGTCACACTTAAGTAAATTTCTCACAGGTAACAGTTACAGGTCTGGTTTGACGTTGTTATGGTTTTTGTCCACGAAATCCTTCTGAGGGCCACAAAAGGCCCCTGGGCTTCATTTTTATACACCCCTATGTTATCAAATTAAAATCAAAACATTTTTGTTAGGTTATTCTCCAGCTCTTACCATGCCCTGAACAATGAAGTGTTGTTTTGTTGTTGAAAATATTGGTTTGAATAATTTGCTCAAACCTGTCCTATCCATCAAAAGTGAAACACACTAAGTTTGTGTAGAGCTTTCACAAAATTCTCTCATTTTATTCTTAATGATCACAATCCAAAACAAACCCGTCAACAAAATGTTTGACCGGCAGCATCAAAGAAAGTCTGCATTGCACTGGAAGATTCCTCAGAGCATACATCTTTCACTTTTCACTGCTTTTACTCTGCATGTGAATATTGAAAAAGCATATGTATCCATCGATTGATGCATACAACTAGCCAGCCCTAATGCATTACTGGATAATAAAACACTGATACCTTAAAAATTATTGTCTCCAGGGCTTGATTTTAATGCGTTTAATGGCTAAGGAACAGCCTCCTCTTGATGCACAGGCTGGCTATGCTAAAGCAGAACTTCCATCCCAGCACCGGCCTGCAGGTGATGCTTCCCTCCCAGTAAAAACAGCCTGTTTTGTCCGCAGTTGTTCTGCTCTCCAGAGCTTCTCCTGCACATTCAGCTCATTCTCATTGATTTGTTTTGTCTCTGGCTATCTAGTTTTTTTTTTTTTTTCTTTTTTTTTTTGCATAGGTTAATGAAGCACAGCATACATGTGAAACTCATTCTGGGTTATTTAGAAGACAGACAAAACAAGACGCAGACTGCAGGAAAACGAACCAATCCTTGAGATCATTCTGAGTAAAATTTGACTTGGATAACAAATGCTGTGTAAATCTGTATGTTCTGACTGAAACTGGTTTGGATGGCTTTCTCCTTCCCTCTGCCGTTTGTTCATTCCTGGATCTTTGCCATACATTGAAATGATGTAGCTTTAAGACCTTCTGCAAGTATAGGCCTTTGCTAAGTACATTTACATACAGTACAGGTGGCTCTACAAATATAGACAGATTTTAATATTTTTCATTTAAATGTCATTTTCATGCCCTGTTTGAATGGGAAATGCTATAATGATCCCAGCAGATGGTGGAGGATTTATTTTCCTGTGATATTTGATAAGTAAGCTTTGAGGATGAAAATAGAATCCTGATCCTGCGGTCACCATAAACAGCATCAGGGCTTTTTTCTAAATCATTAGGCCAGCCTGTAAATTTATTTGCTATGTAAAAGTAATTATTGTGTTTGAGGTGCTGTGGTGTCTGCTTTGTATGTTTATGGGATCCTGATAGCCGTGGTTTGTATTTGGTTTCCCGAGTTGTTTTAACGCCATACAAAGTGGGTGGGTTTCATTTAGGATGTTTAAAAAAAGAAACACATTTTCTCTTAGATTTAAAAACAAAGTTTTACAGATTTATTTATGTATCTTTCTGATATTGTTAATTTTAAAATATTTTAAAGTTCATATCATGCTGTATTACATAGCTAAGCCTGCAAACTTTGTTGTAAACCTACTGGAGTTTATTTATTTATTTATTTATTTATTTATTTATTTAAGTCAAATCAAAGTGTATTCATATTGCACCATTACAGCAAACTCAGCTGACCAAAGCCCTTCACAATATCTACAGCATCACTAATTGATATACGATAAAATAGAAAATAAAATTTCATTTGATAATATGATAAAAAGCAAGACATATTTTATTTCAAATTAGTTTCAATTTCAGCAGCTTTCTAAAGACAGATCACATCATTTGAATTTGCAGCAAATGTAGGTAAGAGGAGCTCTTTGTTGTCATAAAAATTATTCCTAAATTTAGACGATTCTCAAGTAAATCAGTAATATTGTGGTTCAATATAATTGTACCGATGCATTGCTGTCTACTGATAAAGTAGAGGTGAATTCCTAATATTCTAAGATCATCATGAATGTGTCTCAGTACTCAACACATTTTCATTTTCTGCTTTTCTCCTTGATAAGCAGAAAATGCTTATCAAGGATAAGCAAAAAGAGAACTCATACTTTCTTTTTTTTCACAGCTATGTTTTTTTATTATATTTAATTTCCTCAGAGAGCGGTTTGTCTCTCTCACAGTAAATATTTGAAAACAACAACATGAACATCCTGAAAGGAAAGGTGTCAGTTATTTCTTTACTTATTTTAGATCATTTCTGAATGTCTGCCTTTCTGCTCCATTAAACGTGTTTTAATTTTCTCATGTTTTCTTTCACACTGGTCTTCACATTTGGAGGTTAATGTAGAGAAAATAAGATTATCACAATATTTTTATTCTTTTACAGAGTTGCTATCTCTGACAGGCTGAATTCTATTTATTTATGATATGATAAAGTCTACAAAATTATAAAACAGATAATTTGATATGATAGAAGAAGAAGGTTTCTTCAGAAAACAAGAACTGAAGTAAGAAGTCACACCATGTGGCTCCTTAAAGTTGTACAAACTTTTGAACATCTTGATTGCGACTTTGACCAAAAGTCACAATTAATAAATGTTCTTCTTTAAAATAAAAATGACTTTTTTTTTACTTCTATCACTCATTTTATCTAAATGTTCATCATGAAAGCCTGCTAAAGAACCTTTACTTCATCACAGTTTTATGCCTTTTGTGTAAGACTGCCTTTAGCATAATTTTTTTAAAAGAAATCTATTTCATGAGTCTGTCTTAACTAGGGATGCTCTTATCAGGTTTTTTGCTGCCGATTCTGATTCCAATCACTTATTGGGGCCGATCACTGCTGATCACCTGAATTAGCTGTTATTTTTCAGACATTACCTGTCTTATTGTCTTATGTCAGGAAGACAGCGAAAGTTTGACTACATATGATTTTTTTTTTAAGTTACATGCTGCAGCTTTAAGCAGACATTCATTGTGAGAGTTCACTGCCGGGTGGAGCAGAAATGGTGCTCCGTCTGTGAAATATTACTACCAGTAGCGTAGCGATCCCACAGTGAGAACAGTCCTGTCCAGCTGCTCCAGATGTCTTTTTTTTTCCTGTAGTCAGCCTCGATATAGCCAAACTCCGTCAAGTGCTTGTTTTTAAATGTCATATTATATTTGTTGTGTTGATGCATTTTGATGTGCTTCACCCCCAAGTTATTGGTGCAACACATGAACTTCCCCATTCACTCTGACCGTTAAAGTAGAGATAGCTGCACAGGCAGGCTGCGAAGAGAGATACAGGTGATCGGTTTTGGTGATTGACAATAAGTGATACTCTCATACTCTTTCATGGAAATCGGACGATTATGATCGGTGGCCGATCGATCGACACACATCTAGTTAACTCATTGCTGCCATTTCATAAAATATAAGGTGGATTTTCACAGGTTTGTGTAAGTTTTAGATCCACTCACACAGACAGGAGTGTGTCAGGCAAGGCTTGTTTTGTCCCTGATAAAGATCTGATACATTTCGGGATTAGTCGTTTGTCAGAAATAAATTCCAAACCAATAACATAAGAGGCTTTCGTATGGAGTGAAATTATACTACAGTCAATCAGTATTGCATGGTCCACATTGGTATTCTGTTTGGGTCTCACTTTACCTATTTACCATGCTTTAGGTTTTTATGGAATCTCCTCAATATTCCACAACAGCAAAACCAATCAGATATCTGCTATAAAGCAGTGGTAATGCGTCACCTACAGCAGCCATAGCTTTCTCATTTCTTTCCATATGTCAGATTTGAAAACATACTGCGGTGTTAACCTAAATGCTAGCCTAGGCTAAAAGTAGCATGTTTGCTCACTGTTTTGTTACTCAGTATTTTTCAATGCAGTTCTGAGTAGTAGTGCAGGACATAAACATATAGAATGAAATGTGATGTTTTGCTTCAAACCTCATACACTCTAATGCCAAGAGCTTCATCTGCTCTCTATGAGAGTGATGGAGTCTCCTTTTATGTCTAAGCTGAAAAATTAACAGGAGGGGGATTGTTGGATCCCTGAAAGTTATCTATGTTGTAGTTTTGCAAGCCTGGTACAAGACAATGCACCTGAACCTTTACAAATTTGCTGAACAGAACTTGGTTGCTGGGTCTGCGACTGACATAAAATCAGACACCACACAGACAGCTGTCTGACACTGGTCACCACCCGATCTGATACGTGAGGGTCGGATCTACTTTCCTATTTATTGTTTGAAGAATTTTCAAGCTGTTAATGGCTATGTTAAGAATATGATCGATCCTCTTTGTGTTCAATTCCTCCATGTATTTCCCATCCTTCACCTCCCCTGGCCTTCCTGCTCACGAATCACCTTAGACAGCCGTGTTGGCTCTTTGTGCCATTATTGAAGCCTGGTAGGCTGCCTCCCTAAAGGTTCATCCTTTCATTCAGTCCGAAGGAGACGTCAGCATTAATGCATCAGGACACGCAGCTGTGTGGCCTGCTCCTGTATGCACATGGCCAGGCCAACACACCGACACACACTCGCTGTGAGTGAGGCAGCAGGTTCAGCCCCAAGAGTGGGGGGTGATATCATATGCTTTTACGCCATACTTGCACAGGAGTACCCAAGCACCATCTGTCTGTGCAGCCAAGCTCTGTTTCTTTTTCCTGCCTGTGTGTGCGTGTGTGAGTGCGCGTGTGGGTGTGTGTGTGTATTTGTATGGGACACAGTGAGGCAGGGAAAGTAGCGTCCAGCAGCTGTATTTACACCTGTATGAGCAGATCCCTGTTGGCAGGGGAGCAGAGAAACACACCAGCTGCTTAACCTAAATTCCCTTCAATGTCGGCCATGTGTGCACTTCACTGTGCCGTGACACACAAACACCAACACACAATCTGTGGAAACCTTTACCCTCTTTTTTGTGTGACCAGACAGGCTGCAGGGATGTCTTAATAGATATTGGCGGTCCCAGAGACCACCAATGTACCGGAGATGCTGCTGTTTGTCCTCGGTTTCTGACATGAAAGAAACCCTCCACAAGTTCACACAGAGCGCGCTTGTCTTTTGATGTCGTTTTTGTGCTCACCCCGTGTCAGAGCAGGGAGGTAGAGTCGGATGTGGCTCAGCATCCGCCTGATAACCCTGCTGCAGACGAGGCCGTGTCAGGCAGCAGAGGAACGCAGCCAAGCATCTGCTAGTCCTCACAGTTCACTTGAAGTTCCAAAGTATGAGAGGTGTCTAGCTGCGACCCAGTCTCATGTTTTCTGTTAGTTTTACCTAAAGCTTGAATTGCCGTTAGTTCAGCCTCAGAACAATGAGCAGAAGTCTCTCCTGGTGAGAGTAATATCGACAGGACGCTTGACAGACAACGCAGTCCAATAATGAAAGATTTAACTTGTCAAAATGCCATTCAGGGTCACATGTGGGATTTGCACACGCAGTACAGCACACTTATCCCATCTACACACTGTCTGAATTTAACACAGACAAATGAAAATCTAAATGGAGAGATTGTCACACGCAAAGCAGAGCAGCACCATCGAGCAAATCCCTGTGATAACATTTTCAGGCAAATGCATATCAAGTGCAGGCGGGGTGACGAGAAACATGACAGCAAAAGAACAAATGAGACCCTGTGACCTGTCACAGATGTGCCCTCAGCTTACAATAATACGTGTTTAAGAGCCAGCACTGCGCTGAGCCATTGTCTTCCACAGCCTGGCTGAGGCCAGAGCTAAAAAGCGGCTTTAAGAAGGCAATGCCCACATGGCAGAAAAACAGTTTCACAAATCACCTCACTTCCCTCAATGTTTTAATGGCTTAGGCGCTGCTCTGAGGGCCATTGGGTTAGGAGCTGAATGTGTGAATGATTATTCACTGAGAGTGGGGTCATTGCCCTCAGAGGTCAGAAACACACTCTCTTTTCTGTCCGTCTTCTGCCTGCTGTCAGTAAATCGCTGTCTTCACACCCGTTACTAAATGCCTACCAGTTGGAGTCTTTTTCCACAAACCTGTTCCAACAGGGATGTACCATGGTATCACTGGACCTTCTTTGTCAACATTGAAGTGTAAACTCATCATCAGCCAGTCAAAATGGACATGTTTCCCAGAATGACTACATTTAAAGTTCAACGTTCTGAAAAAATTTGCTTTTTTGATTTGAAAGAACTTACAGTGGGTTTAGGATTTTAAGCGCACAAGAAATGTGTGTTTAAGAAATATAATGTGTTTTGTACTTTTGGAAACTAAAAGTTAGATTTTGGTATTTTACGACCTGCTCATGCTGATTTGAGTTGATTCTAATTTAACTTTAAAAATTATAACCAATACAATACAAATGCAGTGAAATCATCCATCTTATGGAACAAAGGTATTTTTATTTTCTGAATTAGACAAAATCTTCTTTACACCATCAGACCTCTTCCTCAATCTGCCCCTGGTCATGTCTCTCTCTTGGTCAATAAAAATTATTTTTAATTATATACTTTTTTTGTTAAAGTATGACAGTCGGGCTTCCCCATCGATGTGCATTAGTCTATACGCCAGACAGCCACTCCTTCCCTCATCAGGAGTTCAAAATGAATGCAGTTTTTTTTTTCTGTTCAAATTGCCAACCCACCACAGTGGCAGGTGCTCAAGTTTACATGTCACTTTATACTTTTACTCGCATTTGGTCATCGGCGGGTGACCATGGTAAAGTCTTTTTTTCTAGAAGCTTCTTACAGGTTTGTGCTTCCTCTGAGCGACAAATGCTCATTTGTTAATAGCAGAGAAAACCAGAAGCAGTACTACCTCTGTTTCTCTGTTAAAACAGAGGTAAAGTTGTTCACAATAAATACTTTTTTTTAACAGAACACAGCAGAAAGGAAGGCGACAAAGTTGTTGAGCCATTTAAAACGGTACCGCAAGCTTTCCGCATCTCAAAGAGCACAGGTTTACATCTCAAGTCTTTTATTTGATTTCATGTAGAGCATTTTAGACAGACCTGTGTATAAACTGTGTATAAATGGCTTGAAAAAGGTAAGTTTAGCTATCAGTAGAAAATAGAAGAAGCATGTTAAAATTTCAGATTACAGAATTAATCAGAAAAACAGCTGAGAGGTCCATGGTAGCTTGGGGGGTGGGGGGTGGTTGCAGAGATTCACCCCTCAGGTCTGAGAATCAGTTGACATGGCAACTATCAACTCCCCTTTAATCTGGATTTAACTGAAGAGTGGCAGGAATAAAGTCATGCTCAAAGACAAACATAGGAAGTTTGAATTTCTTACACTTCATGACTTTGTTCCATCAGTTGCCATATATTTACTTTCCTGTGCATGTATTAGTGTATGTATTTCTCAGGCTTTCTGGTTCATGTGGGGTCAATCTAAAGCCTATTTGACCCATTTCCACATAGATGTCTTCCATCGGTGTCTCTCCATTTTCACAGTTGGAGACTCAAATGGGGATCCGTTGGGGTCAGTAGTCTCAGCAGTAGGGTAGATAAACCAGGGGTCTCTGTTAAACCAACCACTGTGTTCATTTGTCAACTTGCGCTCCAGGAGTAAAACGTTCCAGGGCCAAAAGTTGCTCCCTGTCTCCCAGAGGAACATCTCCCTCCATATTCATGCACCAGGACTAATTGGACACTGTGTGCTATCACTGGGAGGGCCCAGGCGGATGCGATGAGAGCGATAAAATAAAGAAGGGCTGCAGAGTGCTTTGGTTGGCTGGGGGATCCTTTTTTTTCAGCACTGGGGAGGGTGGCTCACAGGGACAGAGTTCAGTCTCATTGGATCTTTATTGCTGTAGGGAAAGAGACTTATTTACTGTAAACTGTTTATGGAGCTCTGTCACTATCTCTGGCTGCGCAGAATAAACACAGGAACACACTCCCACTCCTGATGTCTTGTAAACACCAGAAACACACTCACAGACTGACGGACAGCAATGTACCCTGAAAAAGACACACTCAACTCTGGATGACTCCTGGACACGCGGACACACACACACACACACACACACCCACGCACGCACACACACACTCACACACACACGCACAAACGCACGCGCACACACACGCATACACACGCATACACACGCACACACACACACGCGCACACACACACACACACACCTACACACACGCACACACACACACACACACGTCGCATGCTTGTTAACATATTCACAGTGGATACACATTTGCCCACACCCTATCTTTCAAAAGGCCATGCTCTGCCATAAATATACAGTTGCTCTAAAAAAAGATGTTGCTTGCAAACACACAGCTTCTTGTTTCAACATTGTATGAGTCCTGTTAGTTTTACTGGTGTCCCCAGTTGTTATACAAATTGAGTAAACTCTTCTAACTTGTTCTTTATCTTCAGTCCAAATTTTTCCCATCTAAAGTGATCTGACACGACTACGAGAATTAATGTAATTCATAAAAATGAAAAGTGAAGTGAGACAAATGAAAGGAAAATAAACAAAGTGACATATGTCAAGAAAAGGGTGCCGCTCCACCTCCACCCCTCTAACTGTGGACATGCTCTGTCTGTAAAGTAAATCTTCTCAGCATTTACAGAGCAGCTTGAGCAAATGAATCCTCCAACCATCCTGCAGGTTTTCATATCCATCTTGGTGCTCAGACATTCTGTTTCCTGCCTCATGTGCACTTAAACAGAGATGTCAAAAAGTGTGTAATGTGAAAAGTGTGTTTGGTCAGGTGTGCTAGTTTAATAATGGCTTTTCCGTCCATCTCTGTGTCCCCACACCCTTCACCCTCCCACCACACCTCTCTCTCCCTCTCTCTCATGAAGACCTTACCTCTTTGGGGCGGGATGTTTTGCCATTAAAACTCCATGGTGAGTTTTGCTTTTCCCCTCGTTGACTACATCACCAGCATGCAGCGATACTCTCTACCAAAACCCGCCTCCTTTGTTGTTGTTTTTTTTTTTTGTTTGTTTGTTTTGGGTGCCTTGTAGATTTTTTAAACTCATCTTGCCATTTTTATTTTCATTACTCAAAGGGGAAAAATCCCAAAGAGGCATATTTTTTCCCCCTTTCTTTTGCATTTTTGGTGTTGGCTTGCACACCTTTTTTATTGTATGACAAATAGTGGCACTATTGCCTGATAAGTGTATTAATTTTTGTTTAATGTCTACTCTTTCTTAAAGGAGATGGTAAATGTTTCATTGACAATAATTCCAGAGGACATTTTCAGGCCTTGGACCCTCTGGGCTGGCTGCTGAGTGGCCCGTTTGTGCCACCCCACAGAAAATGGCGTTGCTGGCGTCTCCTCTGTGCGTTGCCTTTGTGCAGACCCTCCACAGTGTTTTTCCAAGAATGACGCTTTTGTGTAAAACACATGTTCAGATTTTGTTTGGTTTCATTTTTTCCATTGGATGTGTGTTTGCACGCAGCAGTTCTGCCTTGTCATACTGTGGTGTGATTCTCAGTGTGTTGTGTGGTTCGATGGTTACTCGGAGATGTGTGCTTTTCACTTGGGAAATTCCTCAACAGACAGCAAAAGAATGAACCAAATGTTCTCGATTTAATTTTCACATATTGTGTTTAGGCCAATCTTAATGCTACCATTCTGGTATCATGTTTACATTTACTCTTTATAGGTATGAGCAATATGCATTTTTTTTTCTTTTCCTGGTGTATGTGTAGACATTAATCTGTTCGGATTTGTTCTGATAGAAATACCAAGGATCCTTGCAAACCTCCAAAATGTGTGATGTGGTTTGGATTGGTACTTCTGGTATTAAAAGTGTCACTGATAAGATGTTGGAACTATGCACAAGTTGCCGGTGTGAATCTATATCATTCATATAGTTGATTTTTTTTTTTTTATAACTTAGATGTAAATTAAATACAAACATTTTTGAAATGTTTTTAAACGTAGCTCTGTGTTGCCTAAAGCCCAGTTCACACTACGCAATTTTGGGATTGTCAGCCGATTTTCAAAACCTGAGAGACCACAAAAATTTGTAGGTGTCGGCATCAAGCCCTGACTGAATGAACAGCCTTATTGATAGCCTATTTAAGTCACGTTAATGATGAATAGCTGAAAAGTTACCAGGTATATCAACTATGGTAGCAATTTCTCTCCAACTCCTCTCTTTATCATTTCTGAGGGTACTCCTCGCATGAAATGTTGTTTCCACATATAATCTCCAATGTTCACTGGACTCTGGGTTGCGCCATGTCAGCTGTTTGGGATCTTGGAACGCTGAACTTTCTAAGATTGTCGTAAGGGGAAAATCGGGGCAAAAATTGTGTAGTGTGAACTGGGCTTAACAGGACAAGTGGTGGTGCGACCCCTTTACAGGATGTGATGTAAAGAGGGTAGCATCCAGTGAGTGACCTCTGTTAGCAAGATGTTTGTTTTCCTTCATCATCACCTTTTGTTCCAGTATGGTTTAATAAATAAGTGCCAAGGTGTTGCGTAGCGGCTGGGTTTTCTAATTACCCCAGTGAATACATAAACCTGTTCTCTTCCCCAAAAGATAAAAATCTTCAAGAATGAAAGGATGAAAGGAAGTACAGAGAATAAATGGTTTCCTACTCCATCTTCTGTACTCTGTAGCAATCTTTTCATGCAGATTGTCTGTCACAGTAAAGTTCCTAAAGTGTTAAAAATGTTTAATAAAAAAAATCTGATCAACATTAACAATGAAAATACAGCAGGATTATTTGTTTGTAAACATGGCAGATGATAAAATAAGTTATGGTACCAAGTGGATATTAATGAATGAGATCCATCTTAATGATGCATAGGCGTTACATGCAGGTGATAGATAAATGGTGGATAAATGACAAGAGAAAAAAATCAGAAATAAAAAGAGCAACAGGCTCAGCAGGAGGCAGTGTGAGGTGAGACACTGTACCGAATATAAAACCTTCAACATATGAAGCAGATAACAGGTGACCTGTGCTGGCGGCGAGTTGTAAATTATTTTATTGGCATAATTGTAAATAGTTTAAACAGTTATTCTTTCTTGCATTCTGCAGGCAGCATGCACAGTCCAGTGGGTCCTGACGTAAATGGATGAAAACTCTACAATAAGTCTACAAATTATTGCAAGAAGTTATGTTACCCATGATTTATTTATTACTTTGATTTAGCACAAATACAAAATATTTATTTGCTCATCACAGATGAAACACATTCTGCATGGTCAATACCTCTAGGCTTATAAAAAAAGTGTCAAACATGATGCCATTTTAATGATTTATAAAATATACATTCAATGAATATATCAACTCTGTTGAAACTGTTGAAAACTTTCTGTTTATGCTGACTGTCTACCACTAACTGGTAAGATACTAGCTACTACAGATTTTTCCATAGAACCCTACTTAAAAATGTCCCCACTATTCCTTTGATTTAGTGCAGCATTTATTGTCATAAACAATATGTGAAATGATATGTATACATAGAGTAAAACTGACTATTGGTAAATAGATTTAGTTTTTGAACATAATTGTGGATGATTTAAAATGTAAATAAAACACTTCCTCCTTATCCAACATAAACATCATCTTTTAACAATATTTATCCTAAGCATCACCTCATGTATTCTTCCCAGTTCCTACCAAGTTATTATTGTACCAATAAATAAAAATGAAATGAAAACAACAACAACTGTGATTAAAGTAAAAGGTGACAGAGCTCTAGAGTAATGAGTGAGCTCTCCCAGTTTTGAGAGTTGGATTTTAAAAGCACAGGAACATCATCTTTTTTCTTTCTTTCTTTCTTTGGGATGAGCTGAAGCTAAGTCTCTTGTCAACACTGCCTCGTGAAATCAGATGCTTACAAGCTTTTAAAGGAAGCCCCATTATGACAGAGTCACTTATGGAGAGATGATTGAGTGGTTCAGTGAAGTGAACTTTTCCCTTCCCGGCTCCCTGCTCTCCTGCTCCTCCCTGCTGACTCCATTCACTTTAGAAAATGAATAGCATGTGGTGCCTTCTCTAAGTCTTGGGTTTCTCCTTTTGTTGTGGCCAGTCACTCATACTTTTTAATTGAAACTTTTCTTTTTCTGCCTTCATTCAGTATCTAGCTAATCTGAACCCTCGGACCATATAGATTTTCAAAGCTACACGTCCTCAGCAGTTTGAGTGCCTCTGCTCAAAATAACTACTTTCAGATCAGATTTGAACAAATGAAAAAATATTGTTTTCTGAATAACCTGAATTAACTGTAACAGTACATTGTCCATTTTGTATTCTTCTTGTAAGGCACTCTGGATTTTAGACCCCAAAACAGATGGAAGAAAAAAAAGCATCTTTAAACTTTTAATGGCTGTTTTCCAGTTTTCTCCTCTATATTTCCTAAGCAGTTGTCATTAGTGCAATATGCTCAACAGAGTCTCAAGGCTTCCTTTTTTTCTTCAAGAGCTGTAATAAAATAATTAATGTTGCGTTGAAGGATGTGTCCTCCACATGACTGCTCGCATTCTCTTTTTTCCTTCTTTCTTTGTGCAGTCTCCTTTTCTGATAACTATTAAACAAGCCATACAGCTCCTTTAAAACTGGCTGACTAACTAAGTAAGCTGTGTTATAATTGTTTACTGTGACGACTCTGAAAATAAATGAAGGCTGCCACTGGACATGCAGTTGTGCACCCCCCGCTCCTCCTGAGCGGCGCCTCATGTTAGCTCCGGACATAGTAATGCGAAGGGACTTTGATGGTTGATGTCGCAGATTGAATTATGCCCCTGAGGAAAAGCTATTAGCTCAGTCAAGAGGCCTCATTTGCGAAATTAAAAGTGGAAACGACATGTGAGTAGTCTTTTCAGTGAATTCAAGTTGCAAAGGAAAAAATAATTGATTTGCCTCCCCTTTAAAGTCCATGTTTCAAAAGGAAGGACGAACAGAAAGATTAGCCGTTTGTTTAGAAACATCTGGTTCCCTCTGCACCGAGTTCTCTCGCAGTATAATTTACCGATATTGAGTTCCATTTTTTGTAACTTTGAGCTGTTGGCTTACCCATTACCGCACCAGTGGCGTACTTCATAAACCGTATGTTCCATACGGAGAGGAGAATGAAGCCCTGGAGCTGCACTTTTTAGTCACAAGGGCAGAAACCTCAACACATTCAAGCCACTTCCAGTGAGATCAAGAGCAAACGTATGATTTAAAATGCAGATGAATGCATTTTAGTGGCCACTCTACCCAGATGAGAAAGGAACCAAGCTGTGATCTTTACTCCTGTTGGCAGGCTTGGTGCTAGCTGAGGGCTCTTCAAAGAGGCTATGAAACCACAGTAGGGAGCCAGTGTTATAGCCTGCTTTTGGAGACTTCTAAGTATATACATTGTGTGATTATTTATGTATATACACATTAGATGTGGTTGCAATATTGGTCAGTATATCATGAATTCCTCCAAATACTAAGCTCTGGTACTCCGTACATGTTTTGTATTTATTGGGCTTTCATATAGTCAACCATTTGTCAAGCTGCTTAAGAAGACCTAACTTTAATTTCTGAGTTTACATTGTGAGCATTTACATCTTCTGATCATTTCAAAATATCGTCCAGTCCAAATTCTAAGTCCATATGTGGAATATTCCCCAGTTTCTGACCTCCTGAGCCTTGAACCCGACATGAGCTGATTTGTGTACCATGGGTTATAGAAACCAGCGAACCGCACAGCCTTTGACGGTTTAACATATTTTCCAGAAATAAAAGAAATGGAACAGCTGGTTTTTAGAAAGTGAACTCTGCCAAAAAAATAACTTGGTCCCAAAGTCATGAATATGATGTTTAGTTGCCCTGTTAGAGGAGATTCCTGGTTTTCTTATGCTGATTTCCAATTGTATGTATGTGTATCTATTTCCATTGTAATGTACTGAGTCTCAAATTTTTAAGCTGTTTAGACACATGCCACACATTGACTATTTTTAGTTTTCCTCATACTTCCTTTAGTATTTTACAGCTAGGGAGCGCCTGTCTCGGCCGGTTTACAAAATGTTTTGTCCTCTGGACGCTTTGAAGCAAAACTGGACCTGAGGAAGAGCCTGAAGGAGAGGACATGAACAAAGTAGAGTCAGCCAGAGCAATATCCTGAGTTCAACTTCCTCTCTTTCCCTGTCTTCCTGTTATAGACAAGGCTTACTATGGATATGAGGTTATTCATCCTTCTTCTCTTGGCCCAGCACTAATAAATGAAAGCCTAAATCTTGTATCGTGATCTTTCCTGGGACTACCATCACTACTTCATTTTTCCAGATCCCTCTTTCATACAGCAGGCAAACAAAGGCATCAACTTCCCCTTGTATCCAGGGAGTAATTTATGAGGTGCTGACAGTCTGTAGGGAGGTAGCAGAAAGAGACTTTTACCAGCAACTGCTCTTTCAGCGTCCTGAATTGTGAATGTCCCTTCAACGATTAGACACACTTTCTCCACGTCCTGGGATTATTGTTCACCTTAAGGTTTCATTCCATCTTTTATTAAGTTCTGGCGTTTGTTTACTCGAACCTCACTTCAGAACAAAGGAAACAGCTGTTTGGTTTGAGCACTGTGCAGACACTGAACACACTTGATGTAGTTGAGTATATGCACAAAAAAATTAGTAAATAGTCCCAGAATATCTGATGTTGTGCAATGATGTACCCAAATGTTGTTAAAAAAAAACTAAAAAAAAAAAAAATCAGTATCTAAAGTGGCTTTATTATGTATTTTCCAGGCAACATGACAGCGTAGCAAGCAGCACAACATTTGAGAAATGGAGAGAGAAAAAGAGAGTGAGGGAGTCGACTCCTCACTTTTTTTCCCTTTTGCTGCTCAGTTCTCACTTTCAGTGTAACTCCTCTGCTCACAGTAGCATTTTGTTTTGATTAGCATGGCAGCCTTGTGGCAAATCACGTGTGAGGATATGGGATCCCACACAGGGAAAGGGTTCTCTGTAAGGCTGATGCTCACCTGGAGACTGCATCTCCAAGAAGGAGCTTTGTTGAAATGGGTGGAGTGTTGTGGAAATGGACTGAGTTTTGTGACAGGAATCATTTAGCCACCCCTGAATGTTTGTCATGGGAGATTCAAGGATTCCTCAAACATACATGAATGAACCAAAGCAACACTCCAGGTAGGTTTTTGTTAAGGGACTAACATAACATGGTATAAAGCTAAAAAAAATAGATTTTACCTAATTCAACTTTAAAATTCAGGAAATTTTACCCTACACAGGACTCTACCTTCAATACATCAATGCTTGATGGAGAACCAACACTTCTCTGAAGGAAAGCATAAAAAGCACATTGAATCACAGAAAACTGTAAAACAGCTGAAACACTGAGTGCCTTTAAATCTCAACTTAAAACCGACCTATTTAGAGTTGCTTATGGAACATAAACAACAATTGGGATTTGAATCCCAACCCGGGTTCAAGCACTAGGGAGAAAAGGGGTGTGGGTTGGAGTCCCCCACGTTGTTTGAAAAGGGTGCGGGTTGGAGTCCCCCCATTGTTTGAAAAGGGGTGCTGGTTTAGAGACCCCCCATTGTTGAAAAGGGGTGCAGGTTGGAGTCCCCCCCGTTGTTTGAAAAGGGGTTGTGGGTTGGAGTCCCCCACGTTGTTTGAAAAGGGGTGCGGGTTGGAGTCCCCCGTGTTGTTTGAAAAGGGGTTGTGGGTTGGAGTCCCCCCCCGTTGTTTTAAAAGGGCTGCGGGTTGGAGTCCCCCGCGTTGTTTGAAAAGAGGTGCAGGTTGGAGTCCCAACATTGTTTGAAAAGGGGTGCGGGTTGGAGTCCCCCGTATTGTTTGAAAAGAGGTGCAGGTTGGAGTCCCTCCTGTTGTTTTAAAAGGGTTGTGGGTTGGAGTCCCCCCGGGTTTGTTCTAAGGCCACACAGTAATACCAGATCTTGCTACTGTAGTTTGATTGCAACCATATGGGCGTCCCGTTGAAAATACACTTTTTCTGAATCAGTCCTGACATGCTAAATAGTCAAATAGCTTCCTAATAAATTTGTCCCAAAATAAAACTAGCCACGCAGCTTGGAAATGTTTGTGAGGTGCGGGGCCTTCAGTAATAACCAGAGCGGGTTGGAGTCCAGACTCCTCACTTTTTTTCCCTTTTGCTGCTGTAGGTCTTGTACTTTCAAGTAGGATCTTCAGGCTAAGATACATGTCTTTACAGCATCTTGTAAAAGCAGATTCTCTCATTTTACAAGTAGCCTTCAAAGCTTTTTGTAAGGGATTATTTTGTGATAGAACACAAAGTACTGCAGGACTGTCAGGGGGTTTTTCATTGTTCATTTTTAACAAAAGAGTGGTATGCATGCTTTCTTCTCCCTGGACTTCTATCCCCAAAGAAAACCCGACACAACAAATTCCCTCAAAAGTCACAGAATTAGTTCACCTGCTCATCATTTATTCTTGGAATAAACCTTTCTCTTTTATTTAGAGAACTAAGAGCATCATTGAGGAAGCAAGAAAAACAGCAGGGAGAAAAACGTGGAGAAGTTTAATGTCACAGAACTTTGTTCAATCCATTTTCAGAAAACAGAAAAAATGTTGGTATACCTGTAGACATCCCATAACTGTCGGACTGGGCAGGGAGAGCAATAAACTGATAAATAGGTAGGAACAGATAAACACAAGGAGGTGCTAGAGCACCTGATGTTTTTCCTCTGGACAAGACAAACACTTCTGAAATCTTGTTGAATTTTATTTTTTTTTGTTCAGTTTATGCGTGGCCCAAGACTGCACATGATTTGAAATATATCATATATATCATATATATCAAGTATATCATATATACACATGATGTCTGCATTTTAAAAAATCTCACACTACTACAGCAGCCAGCAGTCCTTGTGCCTTACAACCTGTCCTTTTTATCCACCTGGGCTCCTGCCTCTAACATGCCACTGGTTAGGAACCATGATAAGTTGGTTGCAGATGTCGCCATCTGAAGTGGGAGAACCAGTTTGGTGTTCTGCTGTTGGACTTGAAAATAGATACGTACATATTCTTCATCTTATCTAACTGAGCAGGAGCTATTCTGTGAGGAAAAATGCCTAGACATTGAAAGGTGGTAGAAACAGAAAATCTTCTCAGCTTTTTTTTTCTCTTCTGCAGTTTTGCTAAAAATGAAAAAGTTATTTTACTCCATGCATGCCAGTCTCTCTTTTTTTCCTTTTCTTTTTTTTTTACAATTTTAATATTTTATTTCCACTTATGTAAATTTACTGTCAGAAAATAGTCATCCAAAAATGTGTCTTAGTTCTTAGAGACTTTTCAGTTTTTCCCTGCTCCTTCCTTTCATAGTAAACTATTATTACTGCGACTCTGCACCTCCCACATGCCAACATGCTTCATTTATTTATTTTTAAATCTCTCTTTTGGCATTGCAGGCCGTCTTTTACATTTGTCCTGTATTTCATGTAGTCATAGGATAAATGCAGATCGTCATTAGGCTGTGGGTTATTCCACCCCTTCTCCATGCTATATTTTTAAAGTTTTGGATATGAAATGAGGCCACAGCATGTTTCATCTGATCAGGATATGGAATCCACATTGACAATCAATAATTTACACCATTTTCCTGTATTCAATCAAAATTCTACAGTAATTAACCATGGTT
This sequence comes from Poecilia reticulata, assembly GCF_904066995.2. Classification (NCBI taxonomy): domain Eukaryota; kingdom Metazoa; phylum Chordata; class Actinopteri; order Cyprinodontiformes; family Poeciliidae; genus Poecilia; species Poecilia reticulata. The sequence goes on from NC_088842.1 coordinate 2,571,943, forward strand.
ACTTGAGCCCAGAAAATGATATCTACCATTTAGAGATATCTGTGTTTGATTTGTGGTCATAATCCATTACATTTTAAAGGATTCAAAGGGCCCAATTTGGGATCCCAATGAGAACAGAGTGTAATGCAACAGTTCAGATAATATTGTTCAGTTGAAATTGACTCCATATGACATTTCAGTGTTTTGAAAACAAAATACTTTACTGCAATAAAAAAAATAACAGTAACATTTTTGTTAAACTGTTAGATTCATAAGGAGTTGTATTTCCCTTACCCAGGCTAAACTTTTCAATTCTTTCTTCCTCTTGAAGCAAAGCTAAACCACCCCCCCAGATCTCTCCGAGCAAGTCCAGTGGAGGAGAGTTCTGCGTTGCTGCCATCTTTGCATCGTCCCGCTCCTGGTTCCTCACGAATCCAAACATGAAGAGAGAGAAAGGTATGAATTGAATCAAACCCAGGTTGCACAGGACAGTTTGAGCCTCCATAGACAGAGACTTTTTAAACTACTTTTGAACTTTTGGCGCTTCTTGGTAACTAAGATCCATTAGAATGGTGAGCTCAAATATATGGTTGAATTGAAATTATTGTTTGCAAAGTGCCTTGAGATGGCATTTATTGGGAATTGGTGTTATAGAAATTGACCAGAACGTTTCACATGTCTGTTATGTGTTATTCATGGCTTTGCTTCACAACATTGTCACAGATCAGACCAGGCAGTCGGTTGTGGACTCACTGTACATAATCAGTTGCTATGGTAATGTGGTGGAGCATGTCCTGGAGCCTCGGCCAATTAGCACTGCACAAAAGATTAGCGACGAGACTCCGCTGGAGCTGAGCACCTCTCCCAGAGCATGCTGGAACTTAGCCAGGTAGCAGCTTATTTTTCACTTTCTCTTCCAAAATGTGTTAGAATCTTGTTTCTATGGATTCATGCTGGATTACGCCATTTCTCATGTAGGACTCCGCAGTGGAACGAGTTGCAGCCACCTTTCATTTCCAACCACCCACTGGTGCTGGCCTCGGATCTGGTTCAGTACTATCAGTATCTCCTCGCTGGTAGGTTTCACAGTTGTTTTTTTTTACAAAGACTCCTTCATTGCCAAGTGAATGACTGAAATCCAGTTTTGTTTCATTGTTTTAATATTTATTGCTGTTTTAAGATTCAGAATGCATCCTTTGCAACAACTGTGGTCCTTTTTGGGCAAAATTGAGATACAGTATATATTGCCTTAACAACATCAGCATTTGACTTAGATAACTGTCAGGTTTGTATGTTTGGTTTTGCATTGGTGAATGTAACCTTGTATATGTGTTGTTGAAAGCCAGTTTCCAGTGTGTTCTCGATGCCACATGCTGAGGGGAAACCATTGTAGTTAGACCCTAGTTAGTCACATGAAAGATCAATCAACCATGAATACATCCTGTGGCAATTCCTTCATAATGCCACATTCGAACCAATTAGCTGACACCCTAAATTCCCTCATATTCGGTAACAAGTGCTGAGCAGTGAGGTCTGTGGTTTGCTGTCTTAGAGGTCATGTAGCACGGATGGCCACGCACAGATTCAATCCACCCCCACAGGAATAGGATGGCGTTTTGAGCTCACTCCATAATTATAAGCATTCAAAATGTTTAATTAGTTTTAGTAGGCTCCCCAGGCCATGTTGTAGCTGTACACAAATCTTTCAACTCATACCCATTGAGTACTGCAGTGCTTCAGGTCTTACTGGTAGGATATTTTGTCAAATTAGTGGTAATGGTCTCTCGTAGTGTCAGAGCAATGAGAACGCGTTGGAGTGACGGGCTCGGGCGTCAGCTTTTTCCACCATTGTGTGCCAGCATGAGTATTGAAACTGGCTGCATAATGAGAGAGATTCATTGCATTAACATTTACATCCAATTAACAATAGCCGGATAAAACCACTGTGCCTCTTTACTCCCATGGTCAACCAAGTGTGAAGCAATGTGAGGTCAAGATGTTATAAACATAATTGTTCAACCCCCTACGCATTTCCTGCTCTCTTTCCATTTACCCTTTGGGTCTGCATCCTATACACCACCAACAACCGAGTTTCTCTTGGACTGCCACCTTCCATTTCTGCGCTTTGCACCCAGAAAGAGACTCTCAGCATCCTGTTTCTCAGCATGTGTCCCCTTGCCAGCTCTCTCCTCTGCTGCTCCCTCCAGGGCTTGGCAGCCTAGCTGAGAAGTGATCCAGGAGAAAGAGTCAATTTGACCTTAGGAGGAATTACAGCAGCACCATAAGTTGCTTGTCCAAGTGCCTCTTACTGAGCATACGGATTAGTACGTTGAAAAGAAACAGGAAAGACACTGTTCTAACTTGCAGAACAAATTGTGCTATCTAGGTCAGATTTGCATTGGCCAGCAATCATTACATTATGCTGTATTGTAGGAACAAACAAGAAAACAGGAACATTTTACAGCTAAGAAGCTGGAGTACTGGTGAGTCAAAGTGCCAATAAATCTGCCCTGAACCTAACTGTGCTGAAGACACATATTTTTCAGATTGTCTGTGGAAGGTAAAAGGTTGGCAGCTTCTGATTGACAGGCTGTAGTCTCCAGTCTCATGGCTCTATATTGGATGACCCAGCCTGATTAAAAATGCAGCTTGCAAGAAAAAAGGAATAAGAAGGGAGGAGGAGAGGAAGGCCCAGGGTCAGACCAGACCGGAGCCTGGAGATAAAAGACACCAGTGGCGCCACTTCATGGTCACTATCTCCACCTGTCCATCTGTAGCAGCTACTGGCAGCACTCAGGCCTGCAGAGGATGGCAAGGCACAGCAAATCTTTGAAGAGATAAGGAAACAAGAGAGACACACTGTACACTCAAAAGGAGATGAGATCCAGCATTACAATCTGGCAGGCTTGGTGCAACTTTTTAGTGTTCCAGGAAATTTCTCCTGTTTATTCGTGAGAATCATGTATGCAATTAAAGTCTGCCTTTATGGCAATTAACTTTTTTTTTTTTTAACTTCAGGTGTCTCAACTGAATATTAGGAGATTCTGAATAAGTCATCCTTTGTCCAAGAATGTCCTTCTTTCATACAAACTTTTCTCTAAGGATTATTTTTGTTCATGAATATTTATCCGTCAGTCCACAGCATGTGTTCAGACACCTCTTCCCCTCATGACAAACTTTGCTCCAGAGCAAACAAATCAGTGAATAATTTACCACCTGAGTTTCTGCCTGGCTCCTGATTGTGGCAGAAACAGAGGTTATGCTTTATGGCCACAGGCTTACTTCTCTCGGTCATTTAATGTGCTAATTGTGGAGACTGGCTGACTGGCTGGCTTGCTTGGCAGCTCTCTTAGGACTTTGAGGCCTATGACAGCCCAGCCACATTTGCCTTGTCAATAGATCTAATTGCTCTGAGAAAGGGGCCAGAGTGAAAGCTTTGGAGCATCAGGCGTTTGGTAAAGAGAGACCCTGGCGCCATGACTGGGTCAGTAATCAAAGAGAGACAGAGAAAGGATGGGGTAAGTGCAGTGCTTGGCTGAATGAAGTAACTGTCAGTCAAATACACCTTGAATGATATATAATGACTAAGCTATTCCACTCTGTCACCATGCCAGCACCTGTCTGCCACAAGACTTCTCAAATGAGGAAAGTGAGAAGCAGGACAGGTGGAGCAGTTGAGTGAGCCAAGCCAGACATGTCTGGCAAACAAGTACAGTAAAGATTTGAAGATCGCTCGTGAAAGATAGAAAGTGGAGAAATGGAGAGAGCAGGTAACCGAGACAAGACAGCTCACCTCTGTTCGCTATGCAGCCAGTTATGCAGATCTATCAGGTTGTTAGCTCCTTATCTATCTCTGGAGATCACCCTGTCCGGCCCCGGGCCCCCAGCCCCCAGCCCCCTGTCCCCAGCAGGTTGGGCTACATCAATATCTAGGCAGCCTTTGTTCTTGTTCTGACTCCCTGCTTCACTGCTCCGGTTAACAGGCCACTGGCTACCAGCTTTCAGCCCAGCAAAACACCACTTACTGCACAGTCAATAAAGAGTGTGTCAGAGACATCTCTGTCCCTCGACAGTAGACTGGAGCTCACATTATGCTTTATGTGGGTATAAACATAATCCCAGCATCAAACGACAGGTTTCTACATCACAATGGTTCCCATCAGGAGATGGTTGGCAGTTGTAGAAAATACACTTCAAGCTCGTCTGAGTTTAAACTGTCAGAAGCATTAAGGTGTTTTCAAGTTATTTAGTATTTGTTTTTCTAGTTTACTTTGTAATTGTAGCTTTATTTAGTCTTCTGACAGTGAAAACAAGCATCTGATTGTTGGCTTTGCTACAGCATTAAGAGTCGAGGAATAAGACAGCCTAGACCAGTGTTGGCTTGTTTATCGATTCAAATTTCTGCATTCTTTTGGATTTTGTCCTCTGACTCTTTTTTAATCATGTTAAGTGCAACAATTTGTGAAAATGTTGAAAATCGTTTTAGTTTTTATCATAAGTTGATTCAAAATTGTATTAAAAAACTGAATAATACAGTTAGGGGTGGGCAATGTGGACTTAAAATTTGATCATGATAGCTGTACTATTGTGATAGTGTGATAATAAATGTGGAAATAAAAATGGATTCCTTAATTTTTAGGTGACTGTATGACTGACTCCCATTTGATTTCCAAAATAACTTTTATTGTTTGTTTTGTTTACTACTAAGATGCATAGTACACCACTAGCTCATATGTGTGGCCCTGTGCCGCCTGGGGCTGCAATGCTTCGGCTGTACTCAGTGCGATATGACGGTGAGCAGTGGTGCACACCGCACTGACCAACAGCATCGAGTAGCTGTAACACCTAAAAAAAAAAAATTACATCTGGATTTCTTTGGGCTTAAACATTAAACATGCCAACCTTAAAATGGCCATATTTTCTTCATTTAAAATTTTTTATGTCTTTGACATTATTGGAAGGCTTTAAGTTTCTTAATATATATAGTGATTCTTGAGAATAGGGACAAAATGGGTTTTAATTTTCCCTTTTTTTTTTTGTTATTTCTCAACCTTATGTATGCAAATATGACAAATACTGTTTTGGAAATGTAAAGATGCTAAGGTACAGGCTTCCACTTGCAACATTTTTAATCGACCTGACCCAGAACGTGGTGATCACCATCTGACAAAAATAAATAAAAAATAATTTTTAATGACCCTAGTAGTGATATTTTTACTCATTTTACAGACAAATGCTTCTCAAGAAACAAAATAAATATTATTTAAAACAAAAAACAACAAAAGTCCATCTGACGGAGTTGACACTGCATGATGGAGTTGACATAGAACTGAAGGTGGTGACAAACTAGCGAGTAAAATGAAAAACTTCATACATGTGAAGTAATGCAATTTATGTAAAATACATTAAAATAAATTAATTGCACATTTAAGTGAGATTTGACAACAATTTCACTGAAAGAGTCAGAAAAACTCTGATGGAGTTGACATCTGATGGAGTTGACAAAAAGCCAAACTACCTCAATTTATATGATGTTATTCTGAAGGAGGCCATATTGTAGCTCATCAGGTCCATGAAATCTTTACATTTTACCAAAATTAAGCTTTTATTTCACAAAATTTCATAAAAGTTTTGTAAATTGTCAGTTATGGTGTTGACACATCATGGTTGTGACAAACAACTTAGGAATAAAAAGAAGAAAAAACTAAAGAATAACATAAGCTAACCAGAGCTAACTAGCCTTCTTAGCAAAGGAAGAGAAGGGAAGTGGTCATGGGGTCCTCAGAAGTTCTGGTGCCCCCTGATTTTTTTTTTACATTTTTTTCATTTCTGACGGTGTTGACAAAAACTAGGGACAAATTTCAATGGAGTTGGAAAATATATAAAAATGCTTTTTAATTCAATTTATTGATACCTGGACAAGGGCTTTTACAGGCATCATCCACTGACTACAATGTTTAAAATAAAAAAATATTCAGCAAATACCTGGAAAATATACATTGTTGTGCTCACATGACCCAGGTTAGTTTAGTCATATATTTGAAAAATTATATTTTGTGTATATTTTATTCAAATTTTGTGCTTTATCCATAGGACCTGTTTTGTCCCTATTCTCAAGATTCACTATATATATATATATATATATATATATATATATATATATATATATATATATAGAGCGCTGACTGTATAGCTCAATAGGTAAGTCACCAGTCTTCCACCCGGGAGACCTGGGGAACCAGAGCACCCTGATGAAAAATGGGCTACTGGAACAAGACAGAAATGGACGAGAGGTGAAAACATGGATCTATTGGAATGCTACTACTCAAGTAATCCTAGTCAGAGGGGCTACATGGAGGAATGGTTAGCTCGACATCCCCAGTCAACACTAACTGCCAAACAACTAGTAGCTCAGTGTTCCAACATCCGCAAACGGCAACTGCTGTCACAACTTGAGATTGACGAGGTACGACACAAGTTCTACGGCAAGGGGAAGGAGCCAGGATGCCAGGTCAGAAGGGAGTCAACTACAACTCCCCGCCCAGAGACTGGGTATGTAGCCCTAGTAATGAACGAACCATCTGAGCTGAACGAGGCAGCAACTGACCTGAGAGAGAGAATCATGGCCTGAATGAACACCAGACGACCCCGACGCCAATTACAACGGCCGAGTGAAGTACCATCAGAAAGTCTCATTGAAGATGTGAATGCAGCATTGAGAACGATCCCTACCAACACCATAACAGAAACCAATGAGCTGATATACAACTCAGCATCAGTGATCCTTGAGATGCTTGGTTATAAGCATATTTATACTGGAAAGGCATATGGGAAAGGGAGGCGTCCCACAACAGCAATGAAAAACTGAACAGCACCATGCCTACTGGCTTAAGAAACTCACTGCCCTCCATGAGCGACTGGCAGCTCAACTGAACCAGCTGCTACAAAATGCATCATAGCGGCTAAGATAAGCGGGCACATGGATAAATACATGAGCAAGGCACAGAAGGGCATAGGCATAAATAGCAGAGGAGCCAAACACCAACTCCTTGTAGACCACACAGTCGCCCGAGACTGCAAAACCCGACACACCAACCTGTGTACCGCTTGGATTGATTACAAGAAAGCCTATGAGCCTACCAAGGAGATGCTCTGTCCCCACTGCTGTTCTGCATAGGCCTGAACCCTCTCAGCCAAATCATCAACAAGACTGGCTACGGATACCGACTCAAGAATGGGGCCACGATCAGTCACCTCCTCTACATGGATGACATCAAGCTGTACGCCAAGAGTGAGCGAGACATCGACTCACTGATCCACACCACCAGGATCTACAGCACTGACATTGGGATGTCATTCGGACTAGAGAAGTGTGGTCGGATGGTTACAAAGAGAGGGAAGGTCGCCCACACAGAAGGGGTCTCACTCCCAGAAGGAACAACAGCAGACATAGAGCACATCTACAAGTACCTGGGAATACCACAAGTAAATGGCAACCTCGATGAGGTCACAAGGAAAGGAGCCACAGCCAAATACCTCCAACGAATAAGGGAAGTCCTGAGAAGCCAGCTCAATGGCAAGAACAAGATCCGTGCAATAAACAGCTATGCCTTACCAGTAATCAGATACCCTGCCGGAATAATTAGCTGGCCAATGGAAGAGATGAAGGCCACGGATGTTAAGACTAGGAAGCTACTAACCATGCATGGAGGGTTCCACCCCAAATCCAGCACCCTGAGACTGAACACGAGCCGTAAGGAAGGAGGCAGAGGACTAGTGAGTGTGAGAGCCACTGTCCAGGATGAAACATCCAAGATCCATAAATACATCAAGGACAAAGCCTCAACGGACGATGTGCTCAGCGAATGTCTCAGGCAATGGGGAACAGAAGACAAGGTGCTGGAAGTACCATCATGGGAGGACAAGCCCCTACATGGGATGTACCACCGACAAATAACTGAAGTGGCTGATGTCAGGAAAACCTACCAATGGCTGGAGAAAGCTGGACTCAAGGACAGCACAGAGGCACTCATCCTGGCCGCCCAGGAACAGGCCCTAAACACCAGAGCAATAGAGGCTCAGATCTACCACACCAGACAAGACCCAAGGTGTAGGTTGTGCAAGGAGGCCCCTGAGACAGCCCAGCACATAATAGCAGGGTGCAAGATGCTGGCAGGGAAAGCGTACATGGAACGACATAATCAAGTGGTGGGCATAGTGTACAGGAACATCTGTGCAGAATATGGACTGGAAGCCCCGAGATCAAAGTGGGGAACACCCCCAAAAGTGGTGGAGAATGACCGAGCTAAGATCCTGTGGGACTTCCAGATCCAGACAGACAAGATGGTAATGGCGAACCAACCGGACATTGTGGTGGTGGATAAAGAACAGAGGGAAGCCGTTGTGGTGGATGTAGCAATACCAAGTGACTACAACATCAGGAAAAAGGAGCATGAGAAATTGGAGAAATACCAGGGCCTCAGGGAGGAACTGGAAAAGACCTGGAAGGTGAAGACCACAGTGGTGCCTGTGGTCATCGGGGCCCTCGGGGCAGTCACCCCCAAACTGGAGCAGTGGCTCAAACAGATCCCAGGAACAACATCAGACATCTCAGTCCAGAAATGTGCAGTTCTAGGTACAGCCAAGATACTGCGCAGAACCCTCAAGCTCCCAGGCCTCTGGTAGAGGACCCGAGCTCAGAGGATGAAACAGACCATCCGTGGAGGGTGAGAAGGGAATTTATATATATATATACACGCATACAGAGAATCCAACTGAAGGCAGGGAGTTGCAGCATGCTGACATACACCTCACTGTTGACAAACCTTACTAACCCACCTAGTTGAAACCCGATCCAGCCAGCCCACCAAATGCTTCAGAGCATCAATAATTAATTTGAGAACAGCTATTGGCCTCAGGGGTCACAGAGCAAAGGGAAAGATAGGGATGGTGAAAGTCAGAGAGCCCAAGTAGGAGGATGGAGGTTATCAGGGAATGCGGATTTTGTTTAATAAGTAACAACATAAAAGCTTAGTTCTTCTCTCTTGGTTTTTTTTTTTTAAATCAGCTAGCCTTCTCTGCCATTTTTTCCACTCGCTCTGCCCTATCTTCATGAGAGTGCTTGCTCATCCTCTCATGGACTGAATCTCTATCTCAATATAGAAGTGCATTTGTAAGATTTCCCATTCAAATCAATATTAAAATAAATTGAATAGAAGCAAACTTTTCATTTCAATCATTCTGGTTCTAATTGCTGAGGATTTTCAATCTATTTGCCCTTGAACTTTTTTCTGTCTGCTCTTGCTTTAGCTATAGAAAACATATTAAATGTGGACTATGGTCTATAAACAAGTATAAAACTATTCATGTAATGGCATAATTTTTTTCTGGGCTGTAGATGCCAAACTATTGTCACTAACAATTTCACTTTCAATTATCCTGCAGACAGAAATAAACATTGAGATCAATCAATATAATTAGATACTTAGAAAGATAACATGTCACATATTTAGTTGTTGAGATGATACAATCTTCACAATTCCAAAGCAGTGAAAATGTGGCATGTTCATTTACAAATATAAAAATATATATACAAAATATAATAAAAATTTGGAAAATATGTCACTGATATTATTTGTATTATTGATAAGATTGTGATGAGGACATCAATTATAGTTATATTAATTACATATAGTAATTTAGATATTGTCTTTTCTGCAATGCCCGTACCATGCTATGTGAGCTCTTGCACATCTTTGGCAAGACGGGTCAAAAAAATTATTTGTTTACAGAATTTTCATTTACTTGAACTGTAGTGTTTTATAAAATCTATAAAATTTTTGAGATTGTGGTACTGCACACCGGGATATAGTTGTTACTTTTGTAGTATATTGTATTAATCACTAAAGAAACTTCTGAAGGATGGAATGTGTTAAATGTGATGCCAAATATAGAAAATTCTCTCATAGCGCTAATATAGTTCTGGATATTCTCTGTTTCGTCATCTGTCTTCCTCAAATGTTGTAGTGTTAATAAGTAGCAATGTTTCCCTGTCAAAGGTGCACCTTATAGTACAAAACTAATAACAAAAGCTTGTGAATAGCCAAAAAAAGACAGTATGTTTCAGTAACAAGTTTCCCCCAGAACCTGAAATGGCTCAGATTTGCTCTGTGACCAAGTTGAATTCAAACAGTTTTTTCTATATAAAACATGGGGTGGTGTTTTTAGGATTCAGCTGGTATGTTTGTCAAAAATCACTGTTTTCTTGGAAATTTGTGGTTTTTTTGGGGGGTCTTTTTTTCCATTTCTGCTCTAGTGATTTGTTCCTGGTTTTGCTGTGGTGCATCACAACTAAGGTTCCACTGATTGAAGTATTCTGGTCGATCACCAATTATTGATCTTCAAAAAACCTAATCTTCAAAAAGATTCAAATTTTCGCTAATACTGATTTTTTTTTTGTCTGAAATGTTGCTAAATATAGCAAGAAAGTCGCTGAGTTGGCATCCATAGGGTGCCTAATGTTAACTGTGAACGTACAGATTCGACCTGGGCAGATCCGTCAGTCAAATTCTCTCATAACAGAGCAGAAGAGGACAGTGACTGATCAGTGGATAAAATCAGCTTCACATCTCAGTATCGACCAATCACCGATATTCTAAAACTGAGAAAACTGGGGCTGATCTACCAATTTATTGGTTCACCACTATCTAAAACCTCATGACGTTGCATCTTTTGTGATGAAGCTTCCCAGTGATGTAGTCAGGGCCTGCTGAGATACTGCTTAAAAAGGAAAGAAGAAATCTGTTCATAATCTAATATATTGAATATTTCTTCCTGTTAGTGTATTTTTCCTTTCCACTGTTACTACATGCTTTCTCAATAGGAGGGATACAGGGAATACAGGCTACTGTCTACTCTCAATACTCCATGAAAAGTGAATACAAGTCAACAACTCGATGCAATCTGCTGTGTTTTCTTACATATTTTTTAAAACTAATTTTAAAAAAACTAAAGATGTAACCTATTCTACATCATTGTAGAATGTATGTACTTCACTTGGAGTCTGTGTGATTAAATTCACTTTTTACTGTAAAGTGGCTTGAGACATGTTGTGACTAGGTGCTAGGTAATTAAACTCAGTTGAATTGGAGAGCAAGGACAGTTATGAATGGTGATTAATGATCAGATGATTTGATTACTGACTCCTACTGATATTACTAATTGCTTCAGTGGGAGTTAGGTTTGTTTTTGTGTTTCTTAAAAGAACCAATATAAGTAAATAATAAGCTTGTCATTACCAGATTTTTTTAACAGCTCTGGGACATATATTGATCTACTTTGTCTATGTAACTTCTCTTCTTGTGTTAATTGTCTTTTCTACGGTGGCTGACAGGTGCAAACGCACAGCAACAGAGAAAAGATGCAAACCAAAAAAGAGACGCAAACAAAAAGCAAATGCAGCAAACAAAAAGAGACGCAAACAAAAAGCTATTGCAGCAAACAAAAAAAGAGACACAAACAAAAAAGACTATAACCACAAATGAAATGCAGCAAACAAAAAGAGAGATGCAAACAAAGTGCTGAAAACGGAAGTGCTCCAGACCACTAGGGGAAGTCTAACAAAAAATCAGCTGTGTCCAAATTTAGGCTCTGCATCCTTTAAAGCGGGTGTTCAGAAAATCAGCAATGGCGACAAACACATTTTTGCTGTATTACACTTAAAATTACACAAAATGATTTTTTACAAAGTTTTTAGGTGAGAATGTAGATGTATAGATCTCAAATATCTGTGCGGTTCATTAATAAATCACCTAATTCAAATATTGCTCCGACATTTTCGGAGATGTCTGCCCCCGCTGCATTAACAGCCAGGTAGTTTGACTTTTTGTCAAATCCGTCAGATGTCAACTCCATCAGAGTTTTTCTGACTCTTTCAGTGAAATTGTTGTCAAATCTCACTTAAATGTGCAATTAATTCATTTTAATGTATTTTACATAAATTGCATTACTTCACATGTAAGTTTTTTATTTTACTCACTAGTTTGTCACCACCTTCAGTTCTGTGTCAACTCCGTCATGCAGTGTCAACTCCATCAGATGGATTTTTTGTTGTTTTTGGTTTTAAATAACATTTATTTTGTTTCTTGATAAGCATTTTTCTGTAAAATGAGTAAAAATATCACTAATAGGGTCATTAAAAATAATTTTATATTTATTTTTGTCAAATGGTGATGACAGCATTCTAGGTCAGGTCGATTAAAAATGTAATTTTTTTTTTAAATGTTGCAACTGGGAGCCTGCACCTTAGCATCTTTACATTTCCAAAACATTATTTGTCATATTTGCATACATAAGGTTGAGAAATAACAAGAAATTTTGTGAAAATTAAAACCCATTTTGTCCCTATTCTCAAGAATCACTGATAAACAAATAAATAATGATCAATACTGAATAATATACATTAGGCTATACATGTTTATGCGTGCACACACACGCACACACACATGCACACACATATGTTTTCCAGTCTACGAGTTCTGACTTAAGAGTGATTCAGCAGCTGAGATTGGGTCCAAAATCCGATACGAGATTCATTCGTGCTGTGCAGTGAATCTGTCTCTCCTTAAAGACATTTCTTCCTTCTTCCTCACGTCGTAGGAAACGTTCAAAACAAAAACGGGAGATTTGTGAGTTATCTTACGTTGACAGTTAAATAATTAAATAATAGCAATTGCCACCTGTGTAAACTTTGCTGATGAATGTTATATTATGCTTTTTATAATATTGTTTCATTTCTATAGTAGGCTCTTGTATCAGATGATCTAAATGTTGGAGAATGACTGAAACATTTTAAGATTTACGGAATCTCGGTTAGCTTTCAGAGCGGGGGCTGAACACCAAGCACTATAGCTAGCATTAGCTGGTATTTCACCTGTGGACATAAATACAGTATAGTAATATTCTACTCACAAAAAATACACAGTAATATGTCCATCTTACTTGCAAAAAGTCTGTCGAGCCCTCACGTCCATCGATTCGATCAACAATATTCCGCAGTGCTGAGGCATTTTATTTGTGGTTGTAGTGTTTTTGTTTGTGTCTCTCCTTTTGTTTGCTGCATTCACTTTTTGTTTGCGTCTCGTCTTTTGTTTGCATCTTTTCTCTGTTGCTGTGCGTTTGCACCTGTTGGCCACCGTACTTTTCTATCCATGAACACTTTTCAGGTTTTATAGACGCACATAATACTGCCACTTGAAAATATATCAGCATTTTTTAGCTTTACATCATGTTAGTATTAATAGTATTAATCTCTCATTAAATACATTCTTGGAGTGTTGCTTTGATTTTTTTATGCATGTTTGAGGAATCCTTTTCTCTCTCCTCGTAGCCATTCTGATGGCAGATATGCTTGGTCTCACCAGGCGCTGACTTTTCCATAAAGCTCCACAGAGTTGCAGTCTCCATCCAAGCTTCCGCCGCACAGAGCTCCCATTCCCTACGACTCACCCACTCAGCTCCTCCAGACTAGCGGCAGCAGAAATTAACAAACATTTGGTGGAACTGCAAGTTCCCTGAGCTTATCATAGGATCACTATCTAGGATCTGATTAAAATATTGTTAAAAGCCTAATTATTAAGGGTTGTTGTTGTGATGACATGCTGAAGGCGGAGTGTCGGAAAGATCAGGAGCTTCTTAAAGAGACATAGATCCATTCGCAAAGGGTTCAATTGCAAAGTTACATTTCTTTTAATTCATGTGTGACATATCCAGCATTTTTATAACAACTGAAGATAGTTACCTTATTGTGCTATAAAATGGCAATATGCATTTTGTTCTTGCCATCACATTAGACAAGTCTTTTATCTCTTTGTTTGTAAAAGGATCAAGCAGCACCACTTTCACTGTTGAGTAGCTACACAGTTCTTTTTTCAATTATTCACACAGCGAATGAGACCAGACCTTCTAATTCCATCGGGACATGTGTGAGTGTGTTGGGTTGATGTGTGAATCAGCGATGATGTGACATTCACTGCAGAGGTGTCAAACACCGTACTGCCTCCATTAAGGGTGTGTGTGACCACCTAGCACATGTGTGAGGGGATAGACAGGGGTGCCTCCTGTGCTCCAGATGTGGACTTGACAAGTTTATTAGCCATTCTTGTGTTAAACAAACCCCATCCCTGTGGTGGGAGATGGAAAGACGACTGATTCCACACATTAGAGCTCATTCTCCATGCCTGCTTATTCAAGCCTGCAGGAGCCCCATCTGTCTCTGGGTCTCTCTGTCACCCTCTCTGCTTCGCCTTTTCACAATTTACTGTACATTTGCCTTTTTACACACACAGTCATATGCCTGTTGGAGATGAAAACAAACTAAGAATTGTACTTTTTCCTTTCCTTTGACTCTCAGCCCAAACATTAGCTCTCATGCAGTCAGCCATGTGATTTCAATGGTAGTTTATCTAAGAAACCCATCAATCTTAGGTGTCTGTACTGGCTCTATATATCAAGCTCTAATAACACTGTGAGTATATAACTTGCTTGACAGCCTTTTCCTTCTAAACCTGATGGTTGTACAGTAAATAAAAATGGTTTGTTATATATTTCTTTCTTTTATCTAAAATCTACTCCATGTCTTTTTTTTAATGAATTTTATTGAATATGAGAATTAAGAATAGCTGTTTTTGGAGTGTCATCTTGTTTTGAATAGAATAGAATATACTTTATTAGGTGACAAGCTACTCCTTTAAGGTGTTAGTAAATACAAACTGAGTGTTATAAAATGTACAAAAAATATATACATATATACGTATATAAATATGATGTTCTAATTTAAATATAAAATAATTCATTAAAGTCAATAAAATAACAAGCATGCACATGGGTATATGTCAATCTATAAATAAATCTATAAATGAGTCCAGAGAAATGAGACCTTTATTACATATGTTAAAATGTTTCTCAAACAAAAATGCAAACTGAAATGTGAAATCATTTCACATTTCAAAGGCTTTTGTTTGCTAATAATTTAAAATGGGATGAAGAAGCAGCATAATTTATAGGTTATATTAGGATGTAGAACTTCAATAGTCTGGCATCTTGGATGCCAAAACTGATCTCTGTTTCTTTCATTTGTGCTGACCTGCTGATTTAATTTGGACTGAATGTGCTGCAGCTCACTGATGGAGGAAATAGTTTTTAATCCAACTGAAAATTAAATAATTATGAGATTATGCCCAAGTCTCATTGAAATATATGTGACAATACAAAATGAATCACACACATTCTGGTGGTTTCTATTTACCCAAAAAATCATTGAAACATTTTGATACATATAGTCCATCCATGCATCAGCTGAATCCACCGCTATGGTAGGGTCGGTGTCTGTCTCCAGCAGTTATTGGGTGAGAGGCAGGACACGCTCTGAGCAGGTCTCCAATCCTTCACAGCACAAACTACGAGCAGTTGGCACAACAGTCATGCTTTTGGTCCAAATTTTCCTGGTGATTGAATGGAAACATAGCTAATGATTCCAATCCCAATGTAGCTGTTTTTTTTAGCATTCAGTCTGTTAATAAGACTGATATAGTCACTTCAAGTGAACTCCTACAGCTTTGCCTGAGCTGATAATATGACTGTACTGTGATAAAGTTAAATGTTCATTTTGTACTTTTGCAAACTACAGTTTCTAAGTAAATAATAAGTGTTCGAAGTGAATTATATTGCACTTAATCACTAAACAATAACCTACAAACAACCTGAACTGTCCAACAAAAATCGGTTTGTTTAAAGTTGCACAGTGTGCCACTGAGTTTTTCCCACTGCAAAGCATTTTGCAATGACTGGATTGCACTTTGAATCATTATGATGACAGAAATCAGTCAAAATGTTTTGTTTCTCTTAATGTAAGGCAGTGTTTCTCAATTATTTTCTATAATGCTCCCACTTGGATCATACATTTTTTCAGACCCCTCCCCAGATTGAATTGAAATACTATTGTGAATATGATAATATTTCATAATTTATCTGTACTAACACCTCTCCCTCAGCAACTCATGGCAAAAAGTACCGCTATAAGAAAACATGTTTTTTTTCACCTGTTTATGCATGTTTTATTTCTTCTTCTTCTTCGTGTGAGAGGAGGGTGAGTGGAGAGCGGAAGAAGAGTGAGAGAGAGAGAGCGACTGTATATTTTCTATCTTTGGTTTTTTCTTACTGTTTTTTCACTTGGTGTTTATGTTAATTGTTTAGTTGTGATTTTGTGTTAGTTTGTCACCTTTTAAAGGGTTTTTGTTTGGGTCAGGGTGTGACCGTCAGGCGTGCCTGGCTGGCCGGCATCAGACGATGCCATGGTGTCTGGTGGTGGGGCTTTCTCTGTGCTGACATGGAAGAACAGCATCAAGGTGGGTGCTGGTTCTCCGTGCAGCGTGGAGGAAGTTTGTTTGGCTGTGGGAGAGGTAATCGGACATGGGTCCATGAAGTCGGCAGCTCGAATCAATGGAACTGTAGGATTGTTTGTTGAGAAGGTTGAGCAAGCTCAACAGTTGGTGGAGGTGGGCTTTTCAGTGAACGGCTTGTTTTTACAGGTGTCGCCGCTAACTTTGCCTGCAACCAAAGTAGCATTGTCAAATGTTCCTCCGTTCATTAGTGATGAGTTTTTAGTTAGAGAGCGGCGGAGGAACCCGCTGCGGCGTGGCCCGCAGTTGCGGCGGAGAAACCCGCGGTAGTGGCGGAGGAATCCGCGGTGGTGGCGGAAGAGTCTGCTACAGGAGAACTGGCAGAAGGTATTGTTGAGGGTTCAGTAATGGACGGTGAGGAAACTGAAAATGAGTGCATGTGTGAGAATGGATGGAAGCACGGTGTTGTGTGGTGATGGGGTGAATGATGGTGGTGATGGAGTGAATAGTGGTGAGGGTTAAAGTGAAGTGGTAGAGAGGGATGGTGTGCAGGGAGAGCAGGAGGAGGTGAGGGGCGATGAGGAGCATTTAGGGTGTGGGGATCAGAGAGGGAAAGGAGAGGTGCAGGTGGAGGGACAGAACAGTGCAGAGTTTATTTTTTGAGCTGGAGTGGCAGGAGAGACAGGTGAAGCAGAAGAGGCGATGGAACTGGAGGCTTCAGCCCCGTTAAAGAGGTGAAGTAAAAGGAGGAATATGGTGACTGCTGTGCAGGCCAGCAAGCTGGCCAGTAAGCTGGCTGCACAGAAAAAAGAGATGTCAGACAGCAGCGACAATGAGAGCTGGGTCTCTGATATCAGCGAGGTTTCTGTATCTCAAAATAGCAGTAAACAACCTAGATACCCTGTAGAAGCTTTTAAAATATTTTTAACAGAAAATAAAGGGTTGAAAGGAGTAAAAATTGAAAGTCATTTTCCTAATTTAAAAATGTTTTACTTCTCAGCACGGTTTTACATCAGGAACAAGGAAGTTTCAGGTTTTACATATTTAGAAGTTTTTAGACTAAAGAAAATAATGACCAAAGTTAGAAAACAACTTTATTTAAATGATGCACAGTAACAATTTATTATTTCTTATAGTCTTTTGGTATTTTGTTTTTAACTTCTTACCCAATATGGATTCTTTTAAAATAGCATCTTTGAATCTTAACGGGGCGAGGGAGGCTGAAAAACGTGCTTTGATTTATCAAATGCTGAACCAAAAGAAAATCGATGTTAATTTACCTGCAAGAAGCACACAGTGATCAATTAATAGAGACAGACTGGGTCAGAGAGTGGAGGGGGGAGGTCATTTTAAGTCACGGCACCAGGGGTGGGTTTTCTTTTCTCAAGAGCTTTCACCCCAAACTCTGTAGAAATTGAACATGTTATTCAGGGGAGGTGTCTTTTAGATCGTTTTTGTTGTTTTAAACACCATTTTAATGTGTTTAAAACATGCCAGATTTTACTGGTGGATTTTACAGATCACTCGTTGCTTTTAGGTAGTGTTTTTATCAGAAACATTTTACCTAGAAGCGCTTACTGGCATTTTAACTCAGCCTTAACTTATGATCAGGGTTTTAAGGAGGTTTTAAGTTATTTTTGGACTGGTTTTAGACGGAGAAAGTCTGATTTTACCAGTCTTAAACAGTGGTGGGACTACGGAAAAGTACAGATAAAACTGCTGAGTCAACAGCACACACTCAATGTCACCCGTGACATTACCAGATCTATCAGAGATCTGGAGATGAATATCGTGGAATTAGAACAACTTAGTGAATCCACAGGAAATCGAGAGCATATTGAAGCCGTCAAATCTAAAAGGCTAACTTTAGCAAACCTGCTGGAGAATAAAGTCCAAGGCATATTGATCAGGTCCCGGGTTCAGAACATCACAGAGATGGATGCTTCCTCTAGCTTTTTCTTCAGCTTGGAGAGGAAGCACGGGTAGAGGAAGCTGATCCACTCTTTGCTGTCGGACACAGGGCAGCAACTGAGTGACCCAGGTGAGATCAGGAGGAGGGCTGTGGAGTTTTACCATTCTCTGTTCAATAGTGAATACAAAGAGAACAAGGAACTGTTCAGGGAGTTATGCAATAAACTACCCCAGGTCTCTGAGGAGACCAACTCCGAGCTGGAGCGCCCCCTGGGGCTTCAAGAACTCCACACAGCCCTCCTCAGCATGCAGGGCCAGAAGTCCCTGGGCGTTGACGGGCTCACGGTAGAGTTCTACCAGGCCTACTGGGACGTTCTGGCAAAAGACCTGCTCGACGTCTATAATGAAAGTCTGTCCACTGGTTCACTCCCCTTGTCCTGCCGCAGGGCGGTCATCACCCTGTTGCCCAAAAAGGGTAACCTGCAGGACATCAAGAACTGGCACCCTGTGTCCCTCCTCTGCACCGACTACAAGATCCTCTCCAAGGGCCTGGCCACGAGGCTGGGGAAAGCTATGGAGCAGGTCATCCACCGGGATCAGACTTATTGTGTTCCCAGCAGGTCCTTGGTAGATAACATCTACTTGATTCGGGATGTTTTGGAGGTCTCTAGTTCATTGGGTTTACAAACTGGCTTGATTTCATTAGATCAAGAAAACGCATTTGACCGCGTTGAACACGGCTTCCTCTGGAAAACCATGAGGGGGTTTGGGTTCAGCGAGGGTCTCATTGCCAAGATCCAGGTACTGTGCAGTGACATTGAGAGTGTGCTGAAGATCAACGGTTGCCTTTGTGCTCCTTTTAGGGTGTGTAGAGGCGTTCGACAGGGCTGCGCGCTCTCGGGGATGCTCTATGCACTCTCCCTGGAACCCCTCCTCCAGAAAATACGCTCGAGTGTTCGTGGTCTGGTTTTATCTGGTTTTAGTAACAATATGGTTTTATCCGACTACGCTGACGATGTTGTTGTTTTTATAAAAGATCAGAAAGATGTAAATGTTTTAACCGAGATCACAGAAAAGTTCTCTGTACTGTCTGCTGCAAGGGTGAACTGGGGAAAGAGCGAAGCCCTGGCTGTCGGCTAGTGGTCAGCTGATTCTCCCTCAAGGTCTTGTATGGAAGAGAGAAATGGAAGTGGCTCCACTCCCAGATGTCCTACCGGTACAGAGTGTTGGTTTTAAACAACCTGGTGGCATCGCAACTGTGGCACAAACTTTCTGTTTTAGACCCACCATCTGGCTTACTTGTAAAAATACATTCAGAGATGGTCAATTTTTTCTGGAACGGTCTACACTGGGTGCCACAGTCTGTGTTGTTTTTACCAAGAGAGGAGGGGGGCCGGCTGCACAGTGGCATAGTTGGTAGAGCTGTTGCCTTGCAGCGAGAAGGCTCTGGGTTCGATTCCCGGTCCCGGTCCCCCTGCATGGAGTTTGCATGTTCTCCCTGTGCATGCGTGGGCTTTCTCCGGGTACTCTGGTTTCCTTCCACAGTCCAAAAATATGACTGTCAGGTTAATTGGTCTCTCCAAATTGCCCCTAGGTGTGAGTGTGTGGGTGCGCATGGTTGTTTGTCCTGTGTGTCTCTGTGTTGCTTTGCGACAGACCAGTGACCTGTCCAGGGTGTACCCTGCCTCTCGCCCGGAACGTCAGCTGGAGATGGGCACCAGTACCTCCCGATCCCACTGAGGGACAAGGGTGCTCAGAAAATGGATGGATGGAGGGGGGCCAGGGTCTTGTCCACCTGGCCAGCAGAACAGCAACTTTTTGCCTACAGTTTTTTCAGAAATACCTGACAGGATCTCCTGTGTGGAAGGATGTGGCCAGCTGTATCCTCAGACATGTACATTTTCTGGGGCTAGATGCTGCTCTGTTTTTAACTGATTTTAGCTTTTTAAAGTTAAAAGGGTTGCCTCAGTTTTATCAGGGTGTTTTTAAATCCTGTGCTCTTTTTAAATTGGAAAGAGCAAAAACGCATGATTCTCTGCATTGGTTTTTAGAAGAGCCTTGGGTCTGTGGGTCCAGACTGGATGTGTGTCGCGGCGCCATACCAGGGCTGTCGGAGGCGCTGTGCAAGTCCAAGATGACGATCATGAAACATCTGGTGGAGGCAGCTGGACCGGATTTCTCCAACGGCCAGGCCGTTGCTACTCTGCTGGGGGTCCGGTCCAGTAGACTTGTGCAGCGCTGCCTGGAGCGTTTGAGGGAGATTATGACAGCCAGGGAGAGGCATCTCCTGCAGCTCCTCCACGAAAAAAAGGTTTTGCCGGACCCGACAGACCCGGTCCCTGATATGACACTGACCACCGACTTTACAAAGGACAGTGGTCCCCTGCTAGCCAGCAGCGACTCGCAGTTGAGCCTCCAAAGTACAGGCCCAAAAGTATTGTACATTAACTTTGTCAAAGTATTGAACGAAAGAATTCTACGGAACAGAAAAGTGAGCGTGTGGGCAGACCTCCTAGGAGGACAGCCCCCGCAGTGGAGGACACTATACAAACTGCCGATAAAAAAACGGACTGGCGACCTCCAATGGAGGATTTTACACGGCGCCATTGCTACCAACTTGTTTTTATCGGTTATTAGTCCAGGGGTTTTTAATGAGTGTCCTTTCTGTGGTCTGTCTGATAGTGTTTTTCATGTTTTTATTGATTGTAAGAGACTGATTGTAAGAGATAAACATTTTTTAGTTTATTGATGAGTGTTTTTAGCTGTTTTGGCATTGTTTTTTTTTTTACCAATTCTTTATTTATTTATGGACTGCGTTTTAACAAGGCCAACAAGCCAAAGTGCCAAATTTTTAATTTTTTAATTGCTGAAGCCAAAATGGCTATTTATTTATCTCGAAGAGACATACTTCAGGCTGGTCCTCATCTTGATGCCGTGGCTCTGTGGAAGTGCAATGTCAAAGCTAGGCTGAGGCTGGAGTTTTGCTTCCACAGAGCCACTGGGAATATGAGAGCTTTTATACAGCTATAGGGTTTTAACGATGTATTGTGCACCATTTCTAATCAGGGAGAACTAAATTTTAACAAGCTACTAATGTAAATATTTATTGTTTTTATTTAGTTTTTCATTGACCTGATTATGTAAAAGTGTATTGTTAAATTAATGTAAATAAATGTTTTGTTAAAAATAAAAAAATATTCTTATTCTTCTTCAGGGATTCCTCCCAGCAGCCCGGGTCCAATCACACGTCATGAGTCATCCGACAGCTTGGCATCAGACCACAGTGGCCAAGACGATGAAGAATGGCTCTCTCAGGTAAAGCTTTTGACTCACCCAGCAACGCTCTGTAAGGGTTGAACAAGCAGACAGTTCCATCACTTCTCACTTGTTGGGTACGACATGGTTTTCCTGTATTTAGCTTTCAGGGACATACACTATCTGTTCCTTCTCCCACTGAGGATAAGGAACTTAAAGAATTCGAGCTATATGGAGTTTGTTCTTTCCTTAGATTTTAAAGGAAGAACTTTATCCTGCATGTAAAAGAACATGCCTTACTTTTCCTTTGAACTACAACTACATACTAAACTTTAAAGCTATTTCAGTGAAAATCTTGTAGGAAGCTGTATGTATTCGCCATCATCTATTTTTATCTTAATATGTTGTAATTAAATGTTTAAATATTCTTTCTAATATTGTATTCAGAGTAGTTACAAACATCCTAAAGAATACATCAACCAGTTCCCAATTTTTTTCCTGAAGGACTGAGAAATCTGGCACATTCACCCTGGTCTTTTCAGCTTGGTTAACTCTCACAGGCCTTGTCGCTCATGTCGGCAGGTAACCCACTACATTTTCACCATCAATAATTCCGATGCATGCATAATTGATTGGCTAAAATGCAACCCACTTAGCTTGCGTAGACTCTGGTTTATGTCTGCTATGATAGTTTGCCAGGAGCAGAACTATCCATTGCACTAGCCTGTATTTGAGCAACTTCCTGTCAGAGTAGCTGTAGGCCTGCATACATCAGTAGAAGATATCATGGTACAAGTCTTTTAACCCTTTCATGTTTCCAGGGGTACTTGTTAAAACCTTTTGTGGATGCTTTGAGACTGTCAGTGAATTAAAGATAAACAGAGTAAACTAACTGTGTTCCTGTCCCTCGAGAATATCTAGACAGACTTGAAGTTAGCGGACACAACAGCTATGTGGATTGAGAAATACTAAATACATGTACAATGTATTGGATTAGAAGCTAAGTACTGCTTCATGGATTTCATTACATCATATCAGTGGTCTTCATTAGATTATCGGTGGGCATTTCCGCATTTGGTTGGGATTTAGGATTGATCAGCCGTCCACTAATGGAATGTGAGGTTTGTGACCCTCAGTGTGAGTGCCTCAGCAGGCTGCTGTGTGGAGCCTTTTCCTGCCCATCATTGTCAGTTGCTCTTAAGTTGGCTGTCAGTAGACAACAATACCTTCTGTCCTGACAGAGTCCATCAGGGGTCATTATTTATTTTCTGTCAGTTCTAATGTGATGGGGAGGGGTAGAAGTACAGCACATTACAACGGCTGAAGTTTGAATGTGTTCTGTTTAATATAACACAGTTTTAGGCCAGTGACTCATTTCCAGTATATTGAATATATACTGATAAGCCATAATGTTGTGAACATTGACATGTAAAGTTACTCATAATTCATAATATCCTCTTAAAGAAAATCCTTCTCTCCTGGAAACGCTACAAGCTTTCACCATGAACACGAGAATTCTGTGGATCCAAATTGCTTCCTGTTGGATTTGAGTGCCAATGTGCAAATGTGTAAAGCATCCCTTTATTTTATTGTAATGTCCTCAAAAGCCTGCATTAAGCAAAAAGTTATGACTACTACAATACAGTAGTTTATCTAACAGCATGACAACCTGAGTGGGTGAAATATATTAGGCAGAAAGTGAACATTGTTCTGATCCAGAATCGTTGTTCTGTAACCAGAACTAGGAATGAGAGTTAAGACATAAGATGGCTAGCATTGTCAAGACAAAGGGGCAAGATCATCTCTAAAACTGCAGCACTTGTTGGATGTACCAAGAAAAGAACAGTAGTGAATCAGTGACAGGGTCCCGAGTGGTCTAGGTCACTGAAATACATAAACAAAATGTGCTTAAAGGGAAAAAAATCCAATTGTAGCTTAAATTACTGCAGATATTTGTTCTGTTAGAAAGGTGCAGCTTGACGGCAGGTACCACAGCAAGTCACCATAATACTGTGGTTACCATACCATACCATACCAACTCTATTTATAAAGCACTTTAAAACAACCATAGCTGATACAAAGTGCTGTACATTAAAACACAACATAACAAAAAAATAAAAATTTAAAAATTAAAAACTCTTACAGTTTAAAAACAAACATACAATTTAAAACTAGATCCTGCTGGAGTTGAAAGCCAAATAAAATAGATGGGTTTTAAGACGAGCTTTAAAAGTGGTTGATGTATGCTTTGAATGACTTATGCATTTGATTCTCTTTATAAAAGCAGTGTTTTTCAGGGACACTGTGTGTCAGGCAATGAGGTATTTTCTCAACACATTGAAGCGCAAAATTAGACTGCCCAAATAGTCTAAAGCCCAGGAAGACGATCACCTCTGGAAGCTTCTGTTGGCCGCTTTGTTTTATAGGGTTTGATCGTAATTTTAGTTTTATAGTTTTAAATATTAATACTTAGGACAAAGCATTTTAAAGCATGACAAATGGCACAGACGATAGTGTGCTATTAAATAGATGCAATAGTTTTTAGTTTTATTAAACAGACTTTAGGGCTGCAACTAATGGTTATTTTAGTAACCAGTTACTCTCATTATTTTGACAGTCGGAAAAGACAAAAGAAAATTGGCATATTTCCTTAAACCACTTTGTTTACCAGTTTATTTTATACGGTATTTTATTTATATGATATTAGAATGATGCAAATAAACTAAATTCATTTTTAAAAAGTAAATAAACATTATTGTCTATAAGCAATGACAACCTTCCTTTACTGAACTGTTAATCATTTGTTGCAAAGGGTCCACCTGCAGCTGTAAACAATCCTTCTATGATCAACATGTGAAAAGCTCAGGCCTTTCTGATTGACTTTAGTTAGGTAGGTAGGTAGGTAGGTAGGTAGGTAGGTAGGTAGGTAGGTAGGTAGGTAGGTAGGTAGGTAGGTAGGTAGGTAGGTAGGTAGGTAGGTAGGTAGGTAGGTAGGTAGGTAGGTAGGTAGGCTGGGTGGGTTGGTTGGTTTTGTCTGGGTTAAACATATTTACATACAGGTTTTTTTTACTCTCAAATGAAAAATGTATATACTTTTGGAACAGTTTTGACTGAAATAATGCTCTGAGTGTGTTGTTCTTCATCACATTGTATTTTTAGAGCCTATATTCCAATGAATGATTATTCAATTACTAAATTAGTTAACAATTATTTAAGCAATCAATACATCACAATAAATCTGATTAATTATTTCAGCCCTAATAGAGTTTGCTCTGAGTTGCACTGGGGATTTTTAAAGGATAATCCACAGTTTCTCAGCAGCTCTGACCAGTGTGCTGTGCAGTGAAGGGCTTGATGTGATGTAATGATTATGATGTTACCTCTCTGATATTCACAGGTGGAGATAGTGACCCATACTGGCCCCCACCGTCGCCTGTGGATGGGTCCCCAGTTCCAGTTCAAGACAATTCACCCATCAGGTCAGACCACAGTCATCTCCTCATCATCCTCAGTGCTCCAGTCCCACGGCCCCTCCGATGTACAGCAGCCACTTTTGGACTTTGACACAGATGACCTGGATCTACGCAGCCTTCGGTAAATTAAAACCACTCAGCATATTTTGTAATGGTGTAACGGTAGAAATTGCTCACAACACAAGACGAAACACAATATTGTTTCTAATACGATGGGATGCAATGCCATTTTAACAGTATTTTAGCAGAAGATAAAAAATTCCTTATTTCTTTTGGTTTTCAGAAATACATTGAAGGTTTCAGAAGGGCTCTGTAATCTGTGTGGAACATCTTTGTCCAGATAGGACCAGTTCTCATGCAGGATGAAAATTCTCTTTCTTTTACATTTTTGAATCTAGTATAAAGGTTTCTTAAACCTCTAAGTGGGTTATAAATAATCTTTGTCTAATATAGAATTAATCAGTACAACTTGGACAATTCCAGGTATTTCAGTTTGAACTTGAGATGATCAAAAGCAGTCTCAATTAGTGAAAATTCCTTTACTGTGGAGTTGAAGGGAAACTGCTATTCACTAGCATCAGTAGTGTTAGATATGCCAGTGCTTAAAATCATTCAAAACTTCTTAATCACTTCTTAAGAGATTTCTCTTGTATCAGATGCCCAATTGTTGTGAGTGACCAGCGGTAACAGAAAGCTAATGGTCAGACTGTGAAAAAACATAAGGCAACAAAAACTACTTCATTTAATTCTTCAACTGAGTTCCTAGATCAAAAGCTGCTTTTAAACCATAATAAATGGAACATTTACCAACATATATGATGTGTATTGATAATTTTGATGATGGCACTCAACAAAATGTAATGTTTGCTTCTGGTTTTTCAATTGGCGACTGTATTTTGTTTTATGATGAGATTTTATTTTTGTGTTTTTGTGATGTGTGGCACTATGAACTGCCTTGTTGCTGAAATGTGCTATAAAACCCCAGCTGATTGAATGATAATAATTGTCTCCAATAAAGCTGCAAGAATGAAGTCAATCTATCAACACTGATCTCATAATCTGGGGTGAAATAATAAAATAACTCGCCTTTCTGCTCCAGATGAAGTCGTATGCTAACACCAACTGGGTAACAGACATCATCTAATATTGAGATGTTTTAATATCACAGGATAGCATTACACCTCTAATGAGGACAAACTTGATCACTAATTAACATATGTTGATTATTCAATTAACATATCAATCAGTTAAACGTGTTGTTTAATCAAGCAATCAAGCAAACAATCAAGTTTATTTAATTTCAACAACAAAGTGTTCAAAGCTCAAAGTGCTTGACATCCTAAAAACACAAAAATCAAAGTTATACACCAAAGAGCTACATCAATAATATTTCAAAGATTAAAAAAAATAGATAATTCAGAGAAGCATTTTAATTTCACCTGAGCTTGAAGAAGAAACTGTCATCTCAAACTAAATAATATTACTTTAAACACATCTGTATAAAACTGAGCAGCTGAATGTCAGACATGTCGTATGTGTAATGCTATGAATGTTTTTGTTCAGAATCCAGCCAGTACGCTCCGAGCCAGTCAGCATGCCCGGTTCATCTCGGCTGCTGACCGACCGCAGAGGACAAACCAACATCATGGATGCCGGCTCAGGTAGGAAGCTTCCTGTCTTTTCTGATCCGGGGTCCATCATTTGATTTTTAGTTTGGTCCTGCTCCTTCCTAGGTTACTGTGGTTGGTTTCATCTAGTCTTACTTTCTGTATCACCTTCATTTTGTTTCACACCTGTGCATCCCATCGCTCTCATTAGTAGATGCTGTCGGTGTTGTTCGTGATGAAAGAATGAGAGAGTGTAGCACATTTTAATCAACACAGGGGTCATCATAATTGATCATGCTACACAATAATCTGTCCAGAGGCAACATTGTAAATAGAAACCTAAATATGTACATGCAGATGTAAAGTTTCTTATCAATTTGTAGTCCTCAACAAGTTTCTGGTATGTTTCTGGGTCAATACTTGTTCTCATCTTCACACACATGAAAGAGTTGGTGTAAATCAGCTGCTTGGAAGAATGCATTGATTCTCTTTATGGGGTCTTAGTTGTCCATAAACCTAATGTTAAACTGTTTACATATTATAAAATCAGTTCTGATTTATGTTTAGGATCATTGTCATGCTGGAAAACCCAACAAGTATCCAAGTTTTTACTATCTAATCACTGATAGGTAGAAGATGAAAATCCTTCATCCTTTAGTATTACTTTCATCCAATAAGCTCCACAGCACTTGATAGGTCAACCTCTCTGTGACTCCTCCAAAGATAAATTTTGTCATTGTGACCATACTGCTTACTATTTACCCAAGCTGATCATAAAACTTTTTATATGACCAATTTCTGATTTTAAAAGATATGGCTTAGAAATCTTTAGATGTAAGGAGCCAAAATAACTCAAATCTTATGACATAATTCCTTTCTTACTCACTGTTTTACATATTTGTATATACAGGAAATTGTAAAGTATTTTCAAAGTTAAATGGCAACATTTGGACAACATGCAAAGGATCTGTATTATAAGATATGTCAATCAACTACACAGCAAATGTCACTATAGCTATACAGACCCGTTGCTGCGTGACACCCGTCCCGTAAAATATGGAACCGTCCCGTAATTGGCTGTTTAATGTAGCGTCCCGTATTGAACTGATACGGGACTCGATTTGTTCCGTATTCTACAAATGTGTATGTGTAATAATAAAGAACTGGTCCCCGAGTACTTTATATAGTAGGCTGCCCCTGTCATTGTTTCACTCACGGTGTTGGTGTTGCGATATTGTGCCCAACTGCTTTCTGGGTAACACACACTAGCCGACACGCTGCCGCCGCAGCATCAGTACAGTTTACTGAAAAACAGGTTTTTAATCATTTAAAGCAAAAGCAAAATTATTAGTGGTTGACGTTAACCTCTTGAATTAGCGATTAGTTCACTTAGCATTACTAACTGCAAACACAAGTCTCTGTAGGTATTCCCTGCAGAATGCAGACTCTTATCTCTTATCTCACAATTGTTTGATATGGTTGATGACAGGTAGAAGGTGAAAGCAACAAAGCAGAGCAACTTTGTTGTAATTTGCACAGCCTCCATGATATCTACTGACGTCAGCTCTTCATCAGTTGGACAAGTCAAACCCAAGGCGGACTGTCAAACAACCCCTCTTTGAAAAGAACCAGTCAAGTCTAAAACAACCATAGCTTCTGTGAATTGTGGAAGAAACAAAGTGAGCAGATACCTGCCGGCTGTAGCAGCAGAATGAAAGCTAACATGCCTCCATAGAAAATACAGTGTCATCATAAAGCTTTTGTACTTCCTCTGACTTCATGTTTAAATGCCTCTCTGATTCTGAAGGACTTCTTCCTTCAGTCAACCAGATGATTCCTCTGCATGCTACTGGAATTGAGCCAGCTCTTGTTTTGCGAACACCAAGACCTTCTTTTGAGATTGTATCATCCGCACTGAGGAATTCAAGTTAAGCTATTTTCCTATTTATATCCTGTTATGCCAGTAATGAAGAAAATGTACTTGAAGGCCAGGATCTGTGTCAGCAGACAGGGCAGGTACCAGACATACATCAGCCATGTTTCAGTTCCTGTATTTAGTTTACTTTATCATTAGTTTTTGAGTCTCACACTTTCTCTCATATTTCCACTTTGTATTTTGATTGAGATGTTTTTTATTCTGTCTTTACCTTTAATGTGAAAAAAGAAGCTTTGAGTTGAAACATAAATGCAGTCTAATCAGAAGATGATCAAGATCTGCCTTTTACTCCCAAAATATAATGCTTAACTTGAGAAAGCGTGTGCTTCAAGTGTACGCACAATGATCACTATTTAGTGGCGAAGGAGTTATCACCTATTGCGTGACATTGTGACCCGTTGTCTAGCGTGTCAGGGCGACAGAGGAGTGCCTGTGGCGTCTGTGCTTTTATCTGCTGTCTTGTCACAGATGCTTCTCTCATCTGATTTGGCCTCATGCTGACACAGAGCTACTACTGGTTTCTTCCCCCAGGTGTCAAAAATACTGAGAGCTTGTGTCACAAATAGGTGTATCACAAATAGTTGGATGTCAGATAGTGTCTTTTGTCCTGCGCCACTGTCTGTCTTTCAAAAGCTGGCAGTGTTTGTGGCAGATTTATTTGAGATCAGAATCTTCTCAGAAGACTGATGACAGCAGATTTAAGGCCTCACTGGAGATGCTAGATGTGAGCTTTTGAGAAGAAGAGCTTTTGCCACAGCCACCTGTCACTGTGGCCCTTCCAGATCCTAACCCAGCTCTACTGTTATTCTTCCACCTCCATGTACCTCATTTCATCCTCTGAGAATCATATCTGTGGTTTTTCTGTCTCCAGTCAGTGACAGAGGTAGGCCGAGGGATGGAGGTGATGCTTATCGCTGTGCGCGCGTGTGTGTAAATGTGTGCGAGAGTGTGTGAAGGGAGGCTTCTGTGTTGTGTCCTGCCTCTGCCATGGCGCCGTCTCTTATCACACCACACATCTCTTTTGTCTCACCCCTTGAAGAAGCTGCCTGTGTGTGGCATACCAGCAGCAGTTTGCACTAATACTTGTTCCAGCTCCAGCTCTTCCAATCACATGCTGACTAGTTGGATTCCATTAAGAGTGGATCACTCATATTCAGCTCTTTCTTAGCTTTAGAAAATCTTTGAGCATGTTCTAAAGGCTAAAGGCTAAACTTTAGCCTCAGCACACTGTGTGCTTAGGTGATGCTAACTGCAGTGTTTGAGACTCTGTGGAGAAATGTAACTCCATTACTATTTGGTTCTGTTTAGAACTTTAGTATCATGTCAACTCATCAAAGTTAATTTACTAGTACAGGACAGTATAGAACCTGTTTGTTTGATCACAATCAACAACCTATTTATCAATAGGGACATTTTACCCTTACAAAATGTGTTTAATACCGCCAAACAAAATCTACACTTTAAAATATATTAGTTTATATAAAAAAATATACAATAAAATGACAGTTCATGAATAAATATATGAATATTTATTTGATACATGTAGGTTAATTAAACCATTATATAAAATTTGGCTAAAATTTAAGAACCACAATCTAATTTGTCTAATTTGTTAATTAAAAAAGATATAATAAATTAAAGTTCACAGATAAATATATTAACATGTATTCAGGTTAATGAATTAAACCTTGTAGGTAACCAGTCAGAGCAGGAAGGAGGATCTTAGCGCTGCCAACAATTCTCATGTACATGCTGCTGATGGTGTTAATGGCAGAGAAACAAGTTATCATTACAGGAAAACTGTTTACCTTGCTCAGGCTTGTATGCTTTGCATTGCATAGCAGTGAGCAAAGGGTACACTGTGAGCAGTGAATACACAAGGTTGATTGACAGCCCTAAGACCCCAACTTTAAAAGGAAATAAAAATTGTCTTTAAAAAAAAATCATATTTACACATTCTAAACCTACACATATAGCCATGTACATATTTACTCTAAATAAAAATATTAAAGTATCAACATCAGCAGAATGATGTATTTGTATCAATATTGCACTCTGAGTTGCAGCTCTGAGTTACAGAGATATGATACCTGGTGCTGCTCCTTAACCCAAAAACTAAATAAAATACACCTACATATGGGTGAAAACATCAGTTGTGTTTAAAAAAAAAAATAAACTGTCTATATTTAGGCAAAAAACTAAAATTTGAAAGAAATTACACCCTACGTCTACTAGATGGAGATCAGTATTTCCTGTTCCCCGGTAAATCCGATGTCTAAAGGTAGTGAGGTCTGGGATTAAACTTTAAATCAGCCAGTCTACATGAGGTTCACAGCAACACAGCTACTCTGCAGATTTATGAACAGCAGTGTGCGTGTGTAGTTTATTCATTTAGTGACGATTCATGTCGTCTCAAGACGCACACAGGGCACCATACAGTTAGATTGAATCCAATTTGGTCCAAATTGAATTCATACCAATCCAGTTTATACTTCACCATCCAGCCTTATGGTCAGATTTAGATCCAATTAAATACAACCCAAATCTATCCGGATCACAGATGTAGTATTCAGATCTGTTCTGTTACTTAGTAAGTCACTTGTGTTTTATTTGGCATTTCACAACTGGTTTAAAATATTACTCCCTACAATAAGAACCTGATCTCTGCTTCTGAATACACTGGCATGTCCATACTGTCATGTATGTTGAACACATTTGGGGACTTCAAAGTCTCTGGCAGACTCTGGTTTGTTTGTGTGAGAAGCTACAACCCTGCTGTTCTCCTCACAGTGACTCACTTACAGTCAGTCAGTCTCCCCAGTGTCTGCTCTCATCTTATCTCAGCCCATACACTACGCTTATCTCTGTCTTCCCTGAGGTGACGGGATGCCGTCTGCATGGGACACACACACTCACTCAGACTGAACTGTGCAGAGCTTCCAGTCCTGACTGTTTTGACTCAGCACCTCTTTCCTTATGGAGTTTGCAGGAGGATCATCAATGCCACAATGTTACCTTCCCTTGGCCACAATAAATCAGATCAGTGTAAAGCTGCTATCTATGCCCACCATCTCTAGCCACCAAGTCTTGCTGTGGGGTGTGTGATTGTGTGTCTGTGCATGTTTAGAGGCAACTTCAATCAAAACTAGACTACACAGGGACATTCTATGGCCTGGCTGTTCGTATCAAGGATGGAAAGGAAAGGAGACAGAACTGAAGGGGAGATAACACAGCAAGACTGAATAAAAGAGTATTTAATCTTATTCCTCTGTTTGTGTGTACGCACGCAAATTTAAATCCCACCTTTCACACTGCTGCTGTTGTGTTTTGACTCTGAAAACACCCCAGCCTTGACAACATGAAATTCCCTCTCTGTAGTGTCAGCCATTTTGTTGCTGTCTTGTTACTGTTTTTTGTTGTTGTTGTTGTTTTGCATGTTCAGTGTTTATTTCTTTGCCATTGCGTTTCTTCCTCGCTGTTTGACTCCACCTGCAAGTGTCTGTGTGAGTTATCTGTGAGGATGAATCAGTGATGGTGTGTTAGCTGGCATCAGAGAAGAGCAGGCAGGACGAGATGAAGCCAGCTTATCTCACAACTCTCAGGACACTTCAGAGGACTACTGGACCTCAGTGCTGGGTGTATGTGTGTTTGCTCATCAGGTTTTGACTCATAAATATGATTTTCACTAAGCAAAATAGATCTAGTTTTTAATTTAATTGTTTTAAATTCTTCATAAACAAAACAGTTTTATTGACAGTTTAACTGAATAGATGGAGTAAAAATGGCTCCACATAAGATGCTAATGCAGGTATGCTGTGAATGTCCTCTGCATATGTAGACACACGTATGCTCATGCTGTATGTTCTCCCTGGAGGAACGGGTCTAGTGAGTGTCAGTCCATTAGCAACATCCTGTGAAGCTGTCAGCTGATCAGTGTGTGATCAGCAGCTAACAGCCATTAGCTTCATCCCCCCACATCACTGCTCACTTCCCAGCACGGTGCTTGTGTTCCTCAGTGTCAGTCACCGGTATCAGCTTCTCATTCGCACAGATCAGATGTGATGATATATTGTTACACTGAAAAAATTCCATGTTCAGCATTGTCTTAATGTTAGGATCCTGACAGTATTATGGAAGACAATATTTAGTCTTACTGCAAAAAACTGGAATATTTGGGTTTCCTGTTCATAATTGGAGTGATGTTCCACAGAAAAATAGGTCAATCGTCCAATGCTGAATTGCGAGTAGGTGGGATCCACTTTCCTGTTTCCAATGTTTTTCCACTTCATTGAAATTTGCACATATTTGTCTTTCTACAACTCTTTCCCTAAAAATCTGGTCATTGCAAGTTCATTCTTACTGTATCCAGAATCATTCCCATGGTGAAGACTCCATTTCAGCCCAGCACAGGCATTCCAGATAGCCTGTCATTAACAATATGATGGTATTCCCAAGAAGTTCATGGCAGACTAGGTGACTGTAAGATGTTTAGATCTTCTACAAAAACAAGCCCAGATCACCTCCCCTCCATTTTCATGCTTAACTACTGATAAACTGTGCTTTAATTTCTGCAAACATCTCAACTTTGCTGTCATTGTTGTGAGGAGTAGTAACTAAACAGTGCTACTGCTTAAAGAGAATCAGCTTCTTGCAACCCTTTGAAACAAGGTGTATTTGTTCAGATTCTGTAATCTTTTTGTCATAAACTTTAACATTTGACATATTGAGGCCAATGGAGCCTGAGTTGAAGCTCTTGGTGTGTCACACTGTTGATCTTGGAGTGAAATTGCTAAGCTAGGTTGTCCAATCCTGTGAAGATGGGCAAGAAGTTGTCGCACTTGATAAAGATCACATCTGATTAACTGCATCCTATGAAGGCCCTAAGGGGGCATGGAGAGAAAAAAAAAAGAAATCCTGACTTACTTTCTCAAGATCCCGAGAAACTTTCTCGAGATCCTGAGATCCCAACTTATTTTGTCGAGATTCCAACTTTTTTTCTCGAGATCCCAAGAAACTAAGTTAAGATACCGACTTAGTTTCTTGGGAATCCAATTCCTTCAACATCAAACCCCACATCTTCTTTTCTCACACAACTCCATGCTCTCTGCATTTAGCGTACATCCATCGGTAACCGTGAAGCTGTCCAGAGGACTGCAGCTGGTTATTAATGAATTCAACCAAAACTGCCAAATCGGAATTGGACTTGTGCCAAATGAGTCCCCGCGCACTGAAAACTCTTTTCAGATGTCTCTCACTTGTACAATAACCATGTCTGCTGTCAAACACTGATTTGATGTGTTTATACTGAAGTCCAAGCTCGAAATAAAAATCGATATATCTGCCCCATGGGTGTGTGTCCTCCATCGCTGTGATTATGTCGTTATGTACTGATCCTGATCCGGATAAAGTTTCTCGGGATCTCGAGAAACTAAGTTGGGATCTCGAAAAAATAAGTCGGGATCTCAAAAAAATAAGTCGGGAACTAGAGAAAAAAAGTCGGAATATCGAGGAAAAAAAAGTTGGGATCTCGAGAAAATAAGTCAGGATCTCGGGAAAGTTTCTCGAGATCTCGAGAAAGTAAGTCAGGATTTCTTCTTTTTTTCTCTCTCCATGTCCCCATAAGGGCTCCGTAGCATCCTGTTGCTGCCATCCCTTGCATTAAATAGAAATGGTGTGAAGTTACTGATAGACATTGTAGACCTTTAGGTTTTTAAGTTCTACAGTAATCTAGTGGAAAAACATATCACTAAATGAATATCTAAAAGAGCTGATTGTTTTCATTTATTGTACTGCAAAGTCATTGTATTTTCATTTACAACACAACATATTTCCAGTAAAATACATATTAAAGTGTTATTAAAATGTATTAATGTCACTGGTTTGCCAGTGAACTGGCACGGTGGGTTTCAAGTTGTACTTAATTAGAAGTCAGTGAACAGTAGTCGGCACCAGCAGTCATATCCTATGGCCATTCTTTTCTATCAGTGTGTGCGTGCCTGCACCTGTTAGCATCAGTAACAAAGTGCCCCCTTGTCCTGGTGACCCACCACCTCCTTACCACTGACGGCACCACCCTGAGGCGAGAAGGGGCTTTCCCCTCTCTTATTGTTCTCAGAGAGAGAGCGGTCAAAAGAACCGTAGAACCGTTAGTGGTCCCACAAAAAGACTAGAATAGATGGTTGTTGAGCCTCGCAACACACACACACACGCACACACACACACACACACACTCTCTCATATATTTACCATAATGCACATTTTTCCTGGAATCATTGCCTCCTACTTCTTTCCTTCCCTTCATACCTGAGCAATCATCTAAATGATGAGGCACCTGTGCATAGGTATTCATCTCGTTTTTTCTTTACTGATACACACACACACACATACACTAGTAACCTATACCCCACAATTACCTTTCAGCCCCATAAAGGGCCCTTGTATTTTTGCCCTGTTCCAGTCACACTGACAACAGTGAGCATATAGGCCAGAAGATGCCATGCCATCTGATCTCTTCCTTAAATACAAATACCCTCATTTCCTGGGAACCCCTCCTCCAACAGTAGACACCTTTGTCACCCTGCTCCCAGCCCCCCTATCCCCATCCATCCTGGCCATCACCTCGGGGTGTGCTTGGTGACCTGCTGGCTGGTGACAGGACAAAACAGCCAGTCATCTGTGCTCCTTTTTGTTTTTGTCATCACCAGCAATTAGGCTACAGGAGATGCTGAACTGTTATCAGGATCAGGAAAAGGAGGGCAAAATGATCTGATGGAAATATTTTGAAAGGCCAATTAAAGAAAAGCTTTGCTGTGAAAGAAAATGGGCCGTCCAACTGATGAGTTTAATGTTTATTTCTCAAGCTGCTTTCTCGTCAGAGCTTCTTTGGCGCTGAGTTTGTTTCCTTGGATAGCCAACTTCTTTGTTGACTATGATCTGGTGAAAAAAATAGGTTCTGTCCACTTCCAAGAGAATCCTGGTACAGTCAATTTGTTTATGGTCGGAGAGCAAATGGACAGATCAGGGAGCAAAAGAGAGATATATACATATATTTGATCTGAGAAGATTCAAATCCTTTCAAAATGTTTCAGTGTGTTGTCTCTTCCTACTGCATGTTTAAACGCGGACTAGCTGCCTGCAGTACCTGCTGCTCAGACTGGGCAGCTTCCCGTAAAACCATCAGCTATTGTACCTGCAAGACATTGACTAGCCTGTTTGGTGCTGTATGACTGTTTTAAACTGAACTGAGTGAAAGTAGGCATTAGCCCTCATGAATCAAAGCAAGATTTTAGCTAATTCATTAAGTTGAATTTGATAGTTTTATGAGCACAAGTAAATCATTAAAGTACCACACAAAGAACAATGCCACTGACAGCCGTTTTGTCATAATATTTTTTCTTTTCTCTTTCAGAGATTTTATTTGAGTGGGAGCGCTTTAGCCTCATGTAGTCATCGATGCTGGAAATGTCTGCCTGATCGGGGTGTGACATGGATTGTTATGAAGGGATGCTGATCAGGTCTTAGTGTTGCTCTCATCTCTCTTTGCATGTGTGCGTGTGTGTGCGTGTGTGTGTGTTAGATCACTTTTAATCTGCAAGAGATGAAACGCCCTCCAGCATTAGTGCTGTACAGAGAATGCATGTGTGTCTGTGCATCCATGTGACCGTGTGTGTGTGTTAATAGAGCCAGAGGGCAGTCAAGACTGAGCAGCTGCTCTTTATAGTGACT
Source organism: Poecilia reticulata (assembly GCF_904066995.2). NCBI lineage: Eukaryota > Metazoa > Chordata > Actinopteri > Cyprinodontiformes > Poeciliidae > Poecilia > Poecilia reticulata. The sequence continues at coordinate 2,608,226 of NC_088842.1, forward strand.
GAACGGACACCAATGTGTCAGGCATCTGCCATGCATTCACCCAGCATTCTATCCACTGTCGTGTGTGTTCATTTCAGTGAAAGTGAGAGAAGATATGTTGGTGTGCCTTATCGTCCCATTTGATTCATCATTTTTTATATTGTAGAATAACAATATAAATAAATACTTTTACATGAAAATAAAGCTAAGTGTGTATAGCTAGTGTTTCAGCCGGAACATTTTAGTTTGATTGAGGAAACACCTTATAGACTGACGGTTCCTGTGCTCACTTGTTACAGAGCCGTAGTTTGCCCCAATAAAGGAGGGAGGTGTCTCCATTAATGCCACCCTTTCATTACTGTGACCTCAATTTGTGGTAGGCACATTGCCAAGATGCTCATCCGTCCGTCTGTTAGAGTCCACCATGACTTTCATTGAACGTTGACCTCACACACACACTCCCATCGGCACAAGTAGTATGAAGGCTGAGCTGTTTAGGTTCGCGTGAGCATGCAGGTCTGAGAAAATCAATTCCTCCCATCAGAATGATACAAAAACATGTAACTGAGATAAGTCCTGATTTCTTATGGTCAGAGAATTCCCGTTTTTGAATTTTAAAGTTGGACCTGACGACTATTAGAGAATGGCATTCTAGCTAAAATACTAATTTTAAAAAAAATTGCTATTATTCTTATTTTTTATTTTATTCTGTACTATTTCAGTACAACAGGAAGCTGTATGTTGTTGAAATGTGGTTACAGGAAACAGATGTGATCATTTGTCACATTTTTCTCAATGATAGGCAACCTTACAAATCTGAAGCAAATACATTTTTTAAGCACATTTGAAAAAAGAAAATTTGCCAAAACACTAAAGTGCTTTACATACTGAGAAAAAATACATATAATAAAAGTAAAACAAAACAGTTCATTATGATCAATGAAAGAGATGGTTTAAACTTCCTTCTTCTCTGGCAGCTCGCTGGTCCTGCTCTGTATCCATAAAACCTTCTCAACTCCTCTTTGATTTGTGGTCACAGTTCAGGATCATCTGAGCTTTTGAGATGTTAATCTAAGAAAGCAAACAACAAAAATTTCAAAAATGAAATAAAAAAAACCCCACATTGTTGCAACAATTGTGCATCGTACCTTTTCAAAATAAAATAAAATAAAAGTTAAAAAAAAATCATTCTACCTTGACTAAATAAAAAAAGCCGACAGAATAATTGCCCAAAAAAGCAGTGCCTCAAATAAACAATGTCCAGAAAAATAACAAATCAGAGCCAACATAAAAGAACTACTCCATCAGTCTAATAGATTAATACTCTCATACATTCTAACAGTAGACTTTTCTTAACTGGCAGTAGTATCAATGCATTACAGTCTGACAGAAACAAACCCAGCAAGTTGAAATGGAAAAAGAATTTTAGTTTGAACAGTATGTTGGAAATAATATTTAAAGCTTTGACAATTGGTGCCCATCCCAAATGACTAACTAACTGCCTTTCTCACCAGTTTGCAGCATGAAGATATGAGTGAAGATATTTCAGATCTAAGCACCTCTACACGGCGGAGAGAAGCAGCAGATGGCTGCTGTTCCACTGACAATATGTTCTTACATAGTTGATTGGAATCTGTCTTCAGAGCAAAGTTTCCATGTCTGGAACTTTGAAATTTTATAAAAAAAACAATTCTCACTCCATCTGAAATTAGTTGGGACAAACACAATAGAGCATCATCAAGAGTGGTACATCCTTCTTTTTCACTTTCTCTGCCTTCCATCTGTTCCCATTTCTCTTCCCTTCCCAGCTCTCCCTGCCTCCCTCTTGCCTTCTCTCTCTGACGGTAACCTTCCCTGACAGTGTCTCCATGCTGTCGCGCACAAATCCACCTCTGAGAGGTGTTAAAGCTCTTCCACACTCATACGTTCACGCACACACACACACAGACACATACACATGCCGTCATTCTGGATCCCGTAAGGTATCGATCTCACGTCCCGTGTGCTCTAATGGGATTTTTTACACCTAAGCATCAGAAACACCTAATGCATCGCACCGCATCTGATGTAGTGAGGCGCTCTCTCTTCCAAGCAGGCACAGTTTCATGCTGAGGGATAATTATGGCGTGGAGGAGCGTTGCTGGCAAGTGTGGTAAAAAATGAATGCAGAACAGAAGAGGAGGATGCACTCAACAGCATATGCGTAAGGCTCCCTGAGCATCTGACTCATGTCACAGATGTTCAGACAGTCTCTACTCACACACGCACACACACATGCACGCACGCACACACACACAGCATACAGTGTTTCTCAGTGTATGCTGCTTTTTACAGGCTCCAAGCTCCGAGGTTCCCTGATGTGTTAGATGAAGAAAAACATGGAGCTTTTTTCCTGTTTGGAAGTCATATTTATGAGTTTTCCTTTTCTGGAAAAACCACAGGTATCACAGTTAGCATGGAGCCAAAACAAGCTGCTAACAGATCTTTACCTTCCATCCCTCCCTCCTCATCTATGTCTGGGTTTCAGCAGGAACTTTGCCTTCCACCTACTTTCCAAGTACCTCCATGTTAGGTCAAAGTGGACATATCAAGCTTTTCATTCCTTCCTTTTCCCATTTAAATGATTCAGTTGTGGGTTGTATAAAGTGGATCTAGAATGCTTTGGTCTGAATTCCTGACTATGGCCTCTCTTAAAGAGATATTGTCTCTTTAAATCAACGAAGGCTCTTCACACCCAATACCCCTACAGGTCACAGCGCATTCCGCTCTGCCACATTCAACCCTTTTTGTAGTTTTATAAACTTATACAGCACTTTCCCAATCATTTTGGCCTCTCAAAGCATTTTATACTAGTCAAATTCACCCATTCGACCACACATTTCTATACCAGTAGGTAATTTGGGCAGGAAGAAGCTGGAATCGAACCTACTGGCTGAGGTTGCTGAAAACACTCGTCTTTGAAGAGCTTTGTGCAAACAAAGTGAACTTTGTCCGCTGATGTGGGAACATTTCCAAGAACAATAAATAATAACACTTTGACACTTTGAAGGTGTCGTGATGCAAAGGGATGGTGTAATAAATTGTGTGTGGTTGTACTCTGCTACTTCACTCATTAGCTAAAATCTTGAGCTTTTATTGAGCAAACAACAAAGCTAGCAGATCAGGCTCAGTGTGTGAACCCAGTAAGTGGGTTTATATGTAAGGACATTAGAAAATCCTCTGAAATCTTTATTACTGTTAGATTTTTTTGTCTTATTTAAAAAATATCTTTGTCTTATTTAAAAATACCAAGTTAATAAAAGTATATCATGCTTTCTTTTTATTTATAGAATTCAGATTGTTTCACTGTCAAATGTCTTCTGTAGAAATTTCAGTTTTGCTATAGATTTTTTTCTCCTTTGCTCATTCAGCCAACTAAATATGGTTTGGCCAGAAAACTATGCTCTACTGCTGGCTTCCAAATGACCTCAGACCTTCATTGCCTCTTTCCTTTCTTGGTGTCACCTCAAGGCTGACCAGGTGGAGGTGTACTGCAGCAGTCTCATTTCCTCAGCAGGTGTGTGTAGAGTGTGTGTGGGTGCGTGTTCGCGCACATGCAAAAGCCCCAGCACATTTACGTTGATACTATCTACTCACCTGCTCCTGCTAGGCCACAGAGGTAGCCATTGTGTATTGATGGTACCCAGCAAAAGACTAACGTCCTGCAGGTGACAACAGGTGTTGGTTATATATGCGTGTGTGTGTGTGTGCGTGTGTGTGTGTGTGTGTGTGTGTGCGTGTGTGTGCGTGTGTGTGTGTGTGTGTGTGTGTGTGTGTGTGTGTGTGTGTGTGTGCGTGTGTGTGTGTGTGTGGTAGTGGATAATATCAAGGAGGATATTGTTTGTGCCATGGCAGGAGTAGTTAGAGGAAGAGGGGAAGAGGTTACAGCCTTTCTCTCCTCACCTGGAAATTATGTTCTGCCGCCATTTTACTGGAGTGTGTTTCCAATCACTGCAGGAACGTGAGAAATGTCCGCTTGGGAATTCCTCCTAAACTTCCAGTCTGCCTCTTGGGCTTGTGTCTGTGTGTGTCGAAGTGTGGTTGCAAATGTTGCTGGATAGATGAGAACGTATTCAGTATGTGTCAGCTTTTTTCTTCTTCTTATGTGATTTAAGATCATGTAAATACGGCTAGAAAAATAAGGTGTAGTCTCATTGTTGCCATGAAATCACAATATTTCTAACAATATTTTGAAAGTATCTGCAGATAAAAATAATTTAAACTATAAAAATATATAAATATTTGTTGCACAAACTAATTTAGTATATTATAATATTGTATTATAATTCCAAATGATAAATTAAGATGAAATTCATTTAAGCTTTTTAATCAATTGTATATTATGTTGGTGTCCATTTTCTTCCTTTGAAACAATTTCTGACTTTTTTTTTATGATTTGAACTTTATTGATTTTCCAGCAAAAATATATAACACAGTTCTACAATTAACATAGCCCAGTCTAACACATGTTAAATAATGACTTCTTTGGAACAAATATCCAGAACAGTTAACAAAAATTACTTGATGCAAAAGAAAAAAAAGTCACAAATTGTTCTGACTTAGTGAAGTAAACCTGAACTCTACTAGTGATTCATCGTGTCTTTCTACAACATGTTATTTGCTCTCCCAGTCTACATTCTTTGCAATTCATTTAGAATTACTGCTGCTGTTCTGGACGTCATTTTGAGGATGAAAATAAAATGGAAAAATGGAGGCGGCCTGTGAGAATGGGTGAATGTGTCTGCAAAGTGACCATCATCTGCAGAGAATTAAGTAGAGAAGAAGAAGACGCTGAGAGGTTAAGACAGGGAGCACACACATTTGTCTGTCTCTTCCCCACAAACATGTATGCAGAGACTGGCAGAGCCTCGCTGATGTGCAGCTTTACTGGCAGTGCTGGCACATATTAGCATGCTGTGCTTGCAGAACCGGGCATCTTTTGCTGAAGCTCATTGAAAAAGTGACGTGACAGTTGGACAAAACTGCTCTTCTTTGTCCTTTTCTTGCTGTTGCTCTAAATTGTCAACAGTGTTCAGACAAAAGGTGCATGTGTGTGTGCTTTCTAAATAAAAATGTCTTGTATTGCATTGTATGTGTTAGACTGAGCAGGTACATTTGAGATCATCCACTTTGTTTTTTTTTGCCCACTGCCATATCATTCAGTTCTATTTAAATTCAATTTAATTTTAATTCATAAATACTTTATTAATCTGAAAGAAAAAGCTGAAGAAGGAGCTCCTTCTTGCCCACAGTAGTGGTCTGTATTGCAGCCACTCTAAAGAACCGGATAGAACAGGTTGATGAAGAGGATGCTGAGGATTGTCAGTATTTATTTTTTCATTTTATGATAAATCCTTGTTTGTACAGAGCAGTGAGAACAAAATCAATCTTCTCCATCACCTCCTTCAACTTTTCACATCTCAGTCTCTGGTTTTGAAGGTTCTTCTCCAACAGGTGAAGCAGCTTCACCTATTCCGTGTGCATTCTCCACAATAAATGTATAGAAAATCTGCAGCATCTTTGTGGAATGACTGAAGGACTTGAGCATCCTCAATTAGTCTGCTCTCACATCTTCTTCCTCCTTTGTAATTTATGCATTTTGTGACTCATCCTCAGTCTCTTTTCCTGATTCGCTCTATCTCCAACTTCCTCCTTCATACTCACTCCATCAGTTGTTGCCAAAACAGGAAACTGTTGTTACTGCAACATTGCTAACAGTTAGCCTCCACCTCTCCATGTAAATAACTCCCACATTCGGCATGGTGTGGACCTTAGGCTCTATGGTCCTATTTGTTCATTTTTTTTCTTGTCAGCTATACTGAATTATTATTATTATTATTATTATTATTATTATTAGCTTATATTCTTAACATAGACTACTAATTACAATTTTCACTTTCTTGTTCATTTTAAATGTTTGATAATTTCAATGTGGTCAGTTTTATCATTATTATTATTTGTTTCTTCTTGCATAGACATAAATATGCAAAAGCATATAAATATAATGATTAATGCCATTACTAGAGTGCAATGGTAATGTAGTCAAGTGTATTCTTTGTTGATATTGTCGAGACTGGGGAAACAGTTTGAACTTGTATAAAAGTTTTTATTTTACGTGCCTGTGTATATTTTCCTCTATGTGCGAACAACTAGACATTAAGTGCTGGTATTGTTGTTTATTAAAAACTATTGTTGGAGCAAAAATAAGGATGACTTATTAAGCCTCTGCTATTTCTTTTTTAAATCAAATGTTCCCCAAATACAACACTCATGAGATTTCACTTTTTCACTGACTTTTTAACAACTTTCAGAAAGGACATCATAAAACCTGTGATGCACAACAGGTAGCAGTAACTTTGACATAAAATATAAAACACTGAACAAAATGAAAGTTCCTTAGTAGCAGATCATGAGCATGTCTGTTACTGTGCAGTGTGTGAAGATCCTCAGTAAATAGTTGTATCTTTTAGAACTTTTAGAATGGCTGTATTTTCATCGGTGATCTACTTTAGGAGTCTCTATTTCTCCACACATTCATTCTAAAGTATGGTGTTCCGCTTTTTGATTTCTCCTGGGATCATTGGTTGGGAAACATCCTCCAGACTGCTCAAAAGTTTAATGTCCATATGCAGAGCGAATGAAAAGATATTGATTCTTCTTTCAATGTTAGTTGTAGAGCTTTTGATAAGTTTATGTACTTATTTATTCTTTCCCAAACATATTTGAATCACCTTTTAAATCCATAGTGTTATACAGCCTATACAATTTAGTATTATAGAGCCTATATAACATTAATATAGAGCCTATATAATACTAAAGCAAATGTGCTTGCATTTGCCTGACCTCACAAACGCAAGCACATTTGTGAGGTCATGCACTGATGTTGGATGAGAAGGCCTGACTCACTGACTCACTCTTATTTTATCCCAGAGGTAATCTGTCAGGTTAAAATGAGCACCATTCACCAATGTTGTTTTCCTCTCAAGATACACACATCCATGTCTTATGAACTATTCTTTGTGCATTATTGTATAGTCATTTTATACCAGAAAGTGGTAATTAAATCTTGCCATAAAAGTTGTGAGGATGAAAATGTCCAAAATGTCTCGACGTCCCCAAGAATTAATTTCACTGATACAAATGGCTGAGCCCAAATCCTACAAAAATCCATCCTCTACCAGGGCCATATCCAAGTGCAATTCTTTGCTGGACCTCAGTAACCTGCTCCTTAAATTCCTCTACATGTTGTTTTTGAACCCATCTGAAGGCCACATGAGGCCTGGCAGTGTCTAGTTATTGAAGATGGTGACCTCTTTGCACTTTGCACCTCAGCCACTGACCTCCCTCTGGGATCTTAATGTGGCCTACCACTTTGTGGCTGAGTCTCTTTTCTTCCTGTTCACTTTTACTTTGCTGTAATACCACCAGCTGGAGGCTGTGGATTATTTAGACATTTCCAGACTGAATTTACTGCATAGATGGGATCCTATCATGGTGGAAATCACTGACAGTGGTCCATTCTTTCCCAAATGTTTGTAGAAGTCTTCATGCCTTGCTGCTGGGTTGTACACACCTGAGACAATGGAAGTGATGGGTAATTATTTAGAAGCGGTGTGAACATTTTTAGGAATGTAGTGTTTTGTCCGCAATGCACGTCATAGTTAGCCTTTGTTTGAGCCTTCTGTAAGACGGTTGTTGTGTTTCTTATTTCCATAACGCTGTTATGGAAATGACAATGTTCTGGATGTTATGGATGTTCAAGGGTGCTGAAGTCCAGTCCTCAAGAACTACCATCCTGCAACTTTTAGGAGCATCCTTACTCCAACAGACCAGGATCAGCTCTGAACAGGTCTGGTAACGAGCCATTAATTTGAGTCAGGTGTGTTGGAGCAGAGAAGCATTTGAAAGTTGCAGGATAGTAGGATTCAAGGACTGGACTTGAGCACCCCAGTATTACACAATAGACTCAAATACAGAATATTTTACTTTCACAGTAGGTCATTGTTCCTACAGACATTTAAGTGAACAGTCTCAAAGTCTCTTCAATCTTTTTTTGCTACTTCACATAACTTTCGCCAAGCAAACAATGTTCACTAATCTTGATTATATCTGGATGTCAATCCAATAGACATTTGAGTTTCTGTATTATGACCTAAATGAAACCCTAATATAACTGGAGCAAGATGCTGAGAAGCACACCAGACAGAATAGTTTAAGTTACATGGAACACAATGAGAAGTTCTGCTGAAGCTTGACTCCAGTGCATTATGTGTTTGTGTGCGTACGCAGCGATTCAGATTGACTTGAAATGCAAGAGCGGAATTAGATGAAGCCGGAAATGTTTTCAGAAGCGTGACACCTTCCGAGACTGCTCGCTGCATACGAACACACACTGACATATCTAACATGTGTTTCTAATGAGTGGTAATGTATGAATGGGCGAGCTGGTCAACCATGCAGAATGATGTCATCTGGTTGGCTGTATACATGTCTGTTTACACTGGGAGTTTAAATCCCCCTTGATGTATTTCTGTTTACTCTGTTTCCTCTTAACTTGTGAATTATCATAAGGGATGAGGAGAAAAAGTCAAATTTGCTTTAAGGCCGTCAGTGAAACTCGATGCGTAGTTATGGTACTAAGCTTTAGATTGTTATGTTCTATGCATCAGGTTGTATTCGACAAATCTTAACTAGGCCCTTAAATAGAAGTTGAATGAAGACGTTTTTCATTCATCTTCAAATGAATGAAAAACAAATGCAGCATAGTTATTCTTTTCTTTTTTCTTTTTTTTAATCTGCTAAAGCTGGCTTTTGACCAATAACTGATGGGTGGCCATAGTTGTTCATGCCCCTGTGTACAACAGGCTCTTTGTGTTATTGTAAAACGGACAAAATGATTACACAGCTGATGTTTTAAACTGGCTACAGCATCCTAAGCAACTGGCATGCTTAGCACAGTTAGCATTGTACTGTACTTGTTTGAGCCTTTCTGTTATCTTCTGAAGGTTTTCCTCTCTAGCAGCCTAAAGCCCAACCATTGGAAGTCTAAAATCTTTTTCTCCTGCGTACTGTGTGTGTATTCTGAGGGCCGTACAGACTCCGCACATACTGTCCATGGACAGTTGAGATTTTATAGTTGAGCATAATTATTACCTACGTTTCCCGTGACAAATTCCTTCATTTTGTACAATCAGAATGGATACTAGCAAATTTGATGAGCTAGTGACCACTTAACCCTGTTACTTCTCAGGACCCTGGTGGATGCCCTAATAAAAAACATATTTTGTTATTAAGGTATATCTGGTGCATATTCTCCAGTTTGGCGTTGCAACACAGAGTATGCAGTCATAGAAATTTACCATTACCATGGATATTTCCAGCAGACGTTCGATCTAGTACGAGCAGACCTCTGTGGAGTGAAGTACGTATGCTGAAATGTCTTGTTTGAAAAGCTTTTTACATTTCTGTTTCTTCTCTGCATTCATTTGAAATCCCTTATTTATGCTAAAATGGCCGATTTTGAGAGGCAACTCTCTTTTTAATGAACTGCTTGATTCTGTTACTAGCCACTGACACCAAGTTCTAAATTTGTGACTGAGACTTTGGTAAAACTTTGGTATTTTTTAAGCAATTGCTTCTATTATTGCAGATTCAGATTCTTTGTGTTTGCATATTTGTTTCTTTGTTTGTCCTATGACACTGTCAGACACTAATGTCACACAGTTAATGAAATTATCCCTTAGAGGAAACAAGTAAAGGATACAGGCGGTAACTTACAAGTGCCTGGTCCGTTTTGTGTGTGTGAGTGTGTGTGTGCGACTGTGATGGAGATGTTGTCACTGGCAGCCAGTCTTGGCATTTCCACGCCTGGGCTCCACTGCAGAGTTTCCATCTTTTCCCTCCAGTACATCCCCAGTCCCTCTCTTCCTCCTTTTCTAATCAGGGCTTTCCCTTGTAATTAGTCGTTGTTGCCTCCCACCTTCTCCTCCCAAGGAGAGGCCTATTGACATAGCATGTTGGCTTCAGTAACAAGCACCCTTTCCCCCCTGTGGCTGTGGCGCTTCCCCCCTGAGGCATGAAGAGTGGGAAGTTGGCTCATAGCATCACAGCTAACTAGGCTGCGGAGCCTCAGAGCAGGCCCTGGCGCCGGCCAGCCAGATCCCCACTGGTCAGTTTTGTACTAATCCAATAAATGAGCTGCGTGCAAGGGCAAGTCACACACTCTAAGCATTCATACACAAAGTCACACACACACTTTCTCAGACACACTAATCTAGATGCACACTTCAAGGTCCCAAGTTGTGACAAGCTGCTGCTAATTGTGTTCTGTCTGTCCTTGTCTCCTCCTTGGGGCTCACAGAAATTCCTCAACCAGTGGGCTGAACTCAAGTGTGTATATGTTGGTCTGCTTGTATTTCTCCTTTTGTTCTTCTATCCTGTGTGTGTAGTCTTTTAGTGCCTCATTCATTTATTATTGTAATTTTTGGAAGGCATAGAGTATTTACAAAAATGCTGCAATCAGCTTGTACACAGTCCTGTGGAAGATTTCTCAGTGGAATTCTGTAGATACTAAGCAAGACCTGATGCAGTTTGGGTTTGGATCTTGGTCTTGTCCTCTCCTACACAACAATTTAATACATATTAAATAATAAAGTTAACAGTTTACTTGCAAATGAAACTCTGTAGGTAAGCAGCAGCGACAAAAGTTGATCATTTTTGCGGAACAATCACAATAACTATATGTAAGCAGTAATGCTAATTAATGCAGAAATCTGTTTATTTGCATGAATTCCCATGATTGAGGAATCGTGAAACACTGGAGAGACTAATTAGTGCTAAATTCAAGATTAATATCTTTCTTATGTGTGAATGTTGTACATGAAAATGATACATTTGGTAGATTTTGTGGAACACAAATATAACTGAATCAAATAGTAATTTCTTAGCTATAAAATCAGGAGTACAGTTATGTCATTATCTGATGATTCCTTCACATGGCAAGATGACGTCTGCTTTTTGTTCTGCAGATAGAAAGAGAATGCTCTCAGAACACTGTTTTGTTTTCCTTCATCGTAATAATTTATTTTCTGCCGTGTTTTTTATATTTTTCCCCTCTGATGCTTTATTCCAACAAGAGCCATGGTCGTCCTCATTGAAAGCTTGGCTGCGCCTTTTGTAGCACACTTCCATTCATGCCTGCATGCTTGCTACACATGACACATTCTTACCACAGGAAAAGCCCTGAGCCAGAACAGGCAGGAAAACTTTGGAAAACCAGGATACAATTTGGCACTTATGGAGCCTAAACGATTTCCTCCTGGGCGTTGGGCTTTGTCCTACTGGGAAAAGCCAAAAGACCGGCGGAGAAAATTACATCCGGGAAAATGTTTATGCAGCACACTCAGCTCCCTCACTTTTTTGGCCTGCAAACGAGTGATTATTCGTCTGCTCTTAACCTCTTAGGAAGAAGGGGGAGTGTAGGTGGGTGATGGAGAGAGAGAAATTCTGTCCATCTCTAGTCTTCGGGCAGCTGCTGGCATAGCTTACACTTTTTCTCCCAACTTGAGCTTCCTTCTTGGCAGTGCGGCTGGTATTTGGAGAGCCCTTTCTAAACGTGGAACCCTCTGAGTTAGGTAGTACTGGTTACGCTGTGGAAGGTGGGTAATTGGGGGGAGCCTTCACACAAACTTGGAAACGCACACATTCATTCAATGTTCAGACCACTCACGTTTAATCCGTGTGTGCTCCCACTGGGTCAAGCCAAATAGAAACATTATGTTCTTCACCATAATTGCTATAGTAGCTCAGAACCTTACTTCCTTCATTCCCTTGTGACTAAACCTTAAAAGCTTAAATAGCTCACTTTATTGAACAGCCAGATAATAGACTTTAGATGTCTAGTTTTAAAAAAAAAGGAAATACAAGTTAATTTGACGCATTTAGCTAGGGCTTAAAATAAAATATAAGAATAGCAAAAACTGACATAAAGTTAAAGTGTTAATTATAATTTCAAAAAGAAACAAACACAAAGAGATGCACTTAAGTTTTAGTTCTTTGTCTAACAGATGTGTTGGGATGAATTCATACCTCCCAGTGTGTTTGACCATCCGCTCTATAGCCAGGCCTGTGTGTGAGGTCATTTATGATCTGATGATGATCTGGTCTTCTAACAGACCACCCCGTAAAGCCCAGCTTTCTGACACTGTGCTGACGGCATGTGCAGACAGCAACAGTAAAATCCTCATTGAAAAGGTGGAAAAAAACTTACCAGAAAGAAAATAAAACTCTGAACCACCTTCTTGCTTCATATTGTCACCTTCCTAAAATGATGGCCTAAGTTATTTTTTTTTGCCAAAAGTGATTTTTGGCCCCCAGAAAAGGGAATCACCTTCTGTTTTTATTTTTTTTTTATTTTTTATTTTTTTCCCAAAAGATAATATATTCAAAAAAACAAATTTTTGGTAAAACATAATTTCGGCCACCATTTTAGGAAGGCAAAAAGCTGCTGTTCTGCTAAGCCAAAACGCCATGAATGAGGTCACCTGCATGTTGCCCCGGTCCAGCAGTTTCCATCCACAGACCCAGAGAAATATGAGGAGACCTCAACAAAAACACACTCCTGTACTTTTGCCACCAAATAAATGTTGAATAATTAATGTCTGGAATGCATCTTGAACCGTGTCACTGTAAAACGGCTCAGATTGGACCATGAGAGAATGAAAGGATGTTGGCTTTGCTGTGGTCTTTGCTTCCCAGGTTGTGGCTGGTTCTCTATCCCACACGATTACTTTAGTGACTCTGAAAGAATGTTATTGAAGTAATTTAATTGCCTTGAGGACACCAGTATCCTCGTGGGTCCACTGACTTGCATGTACCTGTTTTTTGGGGTGACATTTAAGAACAAATGTCACCCCACATAAAATATGCAGTCCCAATCTGAAACTTTTTGTACCTGCATGTTTATTTTCCTCTTTCATGTTTTCTTCCCACTAGTTGATCAAGTTCACCATCTGTTATTTGAACCCCACCCTCTCCCTCACTCATCCTCACTGACTCCTGTTCTTTTTCACTGCTGTCATGTCTCTGGTTTCATACCAACCATTCCTTTCTATCTCCCACCACCTTTGGCCTGTGTATAACTCTCTTGCTTGAAATGGTTTCATTACGATGCCATGTCAAGTCGAGAAGTACTCGAAGCAGAGTATATTTTTCTCAGTAAAATCTGACACAGTACTGCAGGTTGGATCATATCTGTAAAGTTTTGTGTGGTGTGGCTCATTTTCCAGTGCTTTTAGACTTATAGTCCGGTTGACCCGGTTCCACTGGGGACCAAAATTGCAACATTTGTTGCATTTGCACATTTCAGTGTGTTTGGCTTGACACAACACACCATCAAGCCAAACAAACTTCTGAAACCTTTTCACTCTCTCACCTGTGGTGGCACTGCTCCAAGAACTACTGAAGGAAATAACACAAAAACCTCTGAAGAAGATACAGAGTTCAACTTCCTTCTTCACAAAATATCAACAAGAGCACAGTAACATCAGATTTTAGTGGTTATAGAAGTTATCTTTTGTTATTGATAAAAGACCACGAGTCATTTCTTCCGCTAGCTCTAAATTTGCATGTTTTTCTTGAATCCCTTGAACTGTAGCTCATTTCCTGCTTTCGGAGCGGTCTGTGGTCCGCTTGGCGTACACATGCATTCGAGTCACACCAGAGTTCACCTCAACCAGCTGACATCTGGGTTTGTAGGCAGACCAGAGTTTACTTTTTTTGGTGCACATCAGAGTTTGATTACGCATTCACACCTCACCAAACCAACTTTACTTTTGGATTATGATTATAGTGAACCAATCAGGGCTGGTGTTTTTTACTTTTTTTACTTTTCATCCTGACTTTTCAGTTTTGGTAGAAGCCAGCAGCTTCCCCATCTAAACTCTTAGATATGGCTGTAAATTTACAGTGGAATTCCAGCAGTAAGATACTGTTATTCCAAAATACGGTAGGATATTGTCAATTTGATGTCTTCTTCTCTTGTCACAATCAAGACTGACGACTGGCAGTAAACTACCGCAAAATAATTGTACAATACAGTTTTTTCCTAGGCAAGACATTTTACTTGCATTTGCATCTTAGAGAACCAGCATTTAAAGACAATGTTAAACTGAAAGAAAAAAATACTTTCCATAATAAATCTTTTAGGGAATGAATCAAAATCTACAGAACATAATCAAAAGTGTTAGATTACCATTGTTGGTGTTGTATTAAAAATACAATGTTAATTAAACACTTGTTTAGTCAAATTTAAAGATAGGTTTGTCAGTTTCCCTAAAAAGATGGTGTTTGATAAAGAGTTGCTCCCACAATCGCAGCGTATCTGTGACGTCATGTGTTTGCCCGGGAGACAGCAGTATGGCGTCTTGTCTGGATCTTATCATAACAAGGTAAGTTCCCCAAATCTATTAAAACATGCTTTTTGTTCTCTCTTTAATGTATTTATGTAATGTAATGGTGATGTATTGTCTCAATGTTTGTAACTCCCTGGCAGACATTATACCACAATGTATGCTGCGTTTATACTGTTATGTATTCTGTATCTCAATAAAGATCTATTAAAAAAGGTAAGTTTCATGTTAAGATAGTCATGTTTTTGATTTTTTGTTATGAATGCATTAACATTCTGTTTGCACAAGAGTTTCAACTTATGCTTAACGTAAATTTATTTTTTTGGATGTCGCGGTATGACTGTTCAGTACAGAGATGCTCAAGTCCAGTCCTTGAGAGCTGCTATCCTGCAACTTTCAGATGCTTCCCTGCGCCAATTAACACACCTGAATCAAATGAATGGCTGGTTAGCAGGTTTGTTCAGAGCTGATCCTGGTCTGTTGGAGTAAAAATACATCGAAAAGTTTCTGCACGGTAGCTCTCGAGGACTGGACGTGAGCACCCTTGGTTCATTATTTTTGTTAGCAGCTAAAGCTAGCCAAGCAGGTGTAACACGGGGTGTCGGTGGTTAAACAAACATTAAAACTGTCAGAAAGGCTGTTTGCGTTAAAATTATTTAGCTGCGGAGTCGTTTTCTTGAAGTTTTCGGCTATAGACGGCATAATGGGGAGAGTGGCTGTGCTGGACCGGTGGTTTGATCTATGCGATCAAAGCTAAGCCAAAATGTTTTTGTCTTTATAAATAATAATGATAATAAATAATATATTGGCTGACTCTTTTTTTTTCTTCATTAGTATGTCATGTTGGTGACTGAAGCCTGTTATGATGACTTCAACACATTTCTTCTGACAGGTTGGCAGAAGAAAGGCTGTCCAGAATGTTTCTATAAGCTGACTAATTTGTATTATGCCTAATGTCTGAGTTGTGTTCATGGTAATTATTTCTGACATTTTTATGCTTTATGTTGTAGGTGGTGAAAAATGCTCTCCAGGGTAAACCGGGTGGACAAAGTATTTTGGTGGGTCTGGTTAGTTTTGCTCACTTCTCTTCAAAATGTTTATTTATTATCCTAATGTGTCTGCTGTTTATCCTGTTGTTCCTCCAGGCTGGGAAAACCAGGCATTCTTCTGTTGGTTCATGTGCTTCGTCCTGCATCCAACGGCCACAAGAAGAATCCAAAACAGCTCATGTCAAACTGTGGACCATGTTTTCAGATATGTGCAGGTATGTGGTTTTTCTAATGATCCTACTTCTTTGTAGAAGCACTTTCTCATTGACTTTGTTTGCTATCTGAATGTAGCTGTGCTGCTAAATATATGTAATAATTTTTATTATCCGTCGTCTTATCATTATGTCAAAGATGCAAGCCAGTGTTGAAGCCTTCCTCATTGCCGTGCAACCAGGACAGCCCTTCCTCCTGCATGTTGGTGAAAACAAGAGCAGCACCAAAGACACTTCATCATCAGTGATCACAAGATCATCCAAGGTAGCTTTTAATGAGGTTTCAAAGCGCTCTTCACCTTCAGTGCAAACTTCTGTACATTAATCCAGCCTACAGTTTTCAACATTGATGTGACTTGCACAACAATTGAGGAGTTTAAGATCCTTGCTTTTACTTTACCTGGCAGAGTGGACACTCTTTATTATGATGATCATTTAAATGCATACTGTATCAATGAGAGGATTTGTTTTATGTTCTTCCAATTAAGGACTTGGTTTATTACAGTCCCTGTGGCAAGCAGTTTTCTGCATGGTCAGCATTGAAGGCCATATTGTCTTTGAGAGGGTCCAGCTGACATTCCAGACAGGACAGCGTTGTCCATGTTCTACATCTTCAACCTCCAATATCAACATGAGACAGCCAAGACTTTGGAGTTCATTCAACGGTAAAACCATTCCTATGATTTTTTTGACAATGAGCAAAATACAATGACATTATTTAAAAGTTTTAAAGCAAGTTATGATTGACATTTGACAAAGGTGGTGATGTTTTCTCTTTACTTAATTAAAAACAGCTTTATTTATATATTGTACCAGCTGTATTCAGAATGCCACACTATTTATATTCTCAGGAATTTTCCCATTTTTGATTTTGCTTTTTAGTCGCTTCATTGAGATTAACCCAGAAAGGGGCACAAAAGCCGGTCATGGGAAGATGGTATCCAAAAAGACTGGAAAGACCATTCAAAAGAAAAAGTGACAGTCAATGTTCAGGTTTCCACCCTCATCAAAAACCTGATGGACTTTGAGTGGCATCTCATTCAGGTTAGTTGTATCCTTTTCTTTGAAATATTTCTGTTTCCATATTATTCAGGATCTAAATTGAATTGTCTTTTCTTTTTCCATGTTGGACAGTGAATTCATCTGCATCTAATAAAGTAAGTGCCACTTGGACTCTTGAAAACCATTAATAGTTCACATTTTAAAACCCTGTTAATACTAAAGTTCCACATTATTTCAGCCATGTTGAATTTTAGATTTTGGAAGTCCTTTTTCATTGATTTGCTTAATGATAACCAAAGCATGGATATTTCTTTTAGAACTGTGTTTTTATGTTCATAAGATTGTATAAATTAATTAGTTAAATCCAGTTTCCAACTAGATGTTACCTGACTTAATATCTGTGTTTAACTGTCATTTGGGAAAGCCTAAATGAGTCAGGTGTTCTCCCTTGGTATGCTAAACCTGGACCAGGTGGCAGCAGGCGAGGGGAGCTGCGTTTTAGGAGAGCAGACGTCACCGAAAACGTCGGACAGATATTGCAATTAGGTGATGCACTGATGAACCGAGCAGAAATGTGAGATTTATATATCTACATTCTCGCCTACAAACATTGTTTAAATCATGTTGTGTCACGGCTGCTAAGCAACATAACGCCGAGGTGGAGGCTAGGCACCTAGCTGAAGGCTACAGCCTCTCTGCAATGCTCTCTGCCTTCGCAGGACCCCTCTTCCGTAGACCGGGTCGTTTCTCAAGCCCATGAAAGAATGAGCTTGAAAGGATGCAGACCCTGAATTCGGACACAAAGCTATAGTGGTCTGTAACACTTATTTTTATATGTATATTTTTGCATCTCTTTTTTGTTTGCTGCGCGTTTGCACCTGTCGACCACCGTAGTATTTTAATGATTCTGTATTTTAGTTCTGCTGGGGTCCATATGGTTATGTGTATTTGTTATAAGTTGCATTGTGATCACTGTTATGTGTAGAGTGTTATGGGGTTCCCCTATCTGACTCTGCTGACTTCCACTCACATGTGATGGACCTGTCATGTGGGCGAAGGGATCAGGGGAGCGGGATCTGACAACACCGGAAGAGCGGAGAGTTCAGTGTGTGTTAGCAGTGAAGCTATTCAGTTGAGTGTAACAATTTGTTAGAGGCGCAGCTGCAGCCTAAGGAATAGCAGCTCGCTCTTATTTCTAATAAATCCTGTTGGCGGTACTACATCTGCGGTGTGTTGGGGTCATTACAGTATTTAACACTTTAAAAGGTAATTACAGGATTGAAAAGGTACATTTCCAGTAAAATACTGGTATCTACAGACGCCAGCTTTTTTAACCGTTTTTCTGAAAGAACGTTGAAAAAAAAAAACTACAGTACGGATACTGTGAAATGACTGTAAACTTCTGGCGTCTATAGCTGCCAGTAGTTTACCGTTTTTTCAAAAGAACGGTAAACTACTGGCAGCTACAGACGCCAGTATTTTACCGTTCTTTCGAAAAAATGGTAAACTACTGGCAGCTACAGACGCCAGTAATTTACCATTCTTTTAAAAAACGGTAAACTACTGGCAGCTACAGACGCCAGTATTTTACCGTTCTTTCGAAAAAACGGTAAACTACTGGCAGCTATAGACGCCAGAAGTTTACCGTTATTTCACAGTATCTGTACCGTACTTGCATTGACGGTAATCTGCTGTCAGGATTAATTACGGTACAGCTACTGTGCATTTACAGTAAACTTCTGGCGTCTATAGTTGCCAGTAAGTTACTGTAAATTTACAAGATTATTTCTTAGAGTGTACTCATCCACAGCATAACCCAACCCAGGAGGCTGTAGGTGTTAGGTCACTTACTGTAAGAAGGGTGAGAGTGAATGATGGATTGGTGCGGAGGAGAAAAGTAGGGAAGGTGGGCTGGGGGTGGAAGTCGTGGGAACCGACAGGCATAACTCTGCATTTGTTTTCTTTTAACAGCTCATTCGCACATCACGTTTTCAAATGCAAGCAAAAGCAATTTGTCCTCTCTGTCTTCCCCTCACGTCCTCCCCTCTTCCTCCCTCGGCCTTTGAATCATTCTCCAGCTGGGCCCAGTTTTGCTCATTTCGTGTCAGCATGTCTGTTTATGTCTACACTGCTGTGCGTGTCTCATAGTGTGTTGGTTACACATACACACAAACACACTCACACGCAGAAGCCTGAGGACCTTGACCAATTCCCGGTGGAAAAGCGTGGCGTCGCTCTCCGTCACAACATCTGGAAGTGGGCATTCTGCAGTCGGCAGCCGCTACACTCTGACTTGATTATATTATCTTGTTGCCGCATGTGTGTGTCGGATGTGTGCGTGCGCATGCGAAAACACAAATTGCATACTGCAGATACGCATACACCTTCAGGTTGATAAACTAATAAGTTGTGTATAGGAGGCTGTCAGGCTTTGTGAGTGTTATGTGTGGGTGAAGAAGAGCTCTCGAGTGGTGGATGTTTTTCCGTGCGTGTGTGTGAAGAGGTCAAGTGGTGATTGCTGATGTTGTCTGCTTTAAACACATGTTTAGCCAGGGCCCACTCAAACGTTTGGCAACCATTAGACAACTTCCTCTCCATCTTCCGGACTTAGGTCTCTACGGATTTGTGTGTGTGTGCGTGTGTGTGCATGTGTGTGTCCGTGCTCGTGCACGGACACACACAGGTGTGGAAACAAGCTGGAATATGTTCAAACCAGACTTTAATATGTGGAATATATGACTTATAGGGATGTGAAATATTTACCTTACCAAAAATGTTCTCTAAATGCACTTTCATGAAAGTAAGTGCTGACTTTTCTCAGAGGCGTGTTTTTCTAAGGGATCAACAGAACTGTGAACTTTGCTTGTAACTGTGGCACCAGAGCTTCTCACACACTCCCTGAAATCACAGACAAACGCATGCATAGACACCTAAGGGCCTCTGTCGGTCATCAGGAAATGAAAGGATCATTTAGCTTAGAGGGAAGATGAGAAGATTGTAGAAGAGGAGAGGTGGAGGAAGAGGAGGAGTATCTGTAGTTTGATGCAGATTCTAGCAACAACAATGTTGTGATATACACTCTATTAAAGTGTGGACAATCTCTGAAGTCACGGACCGACCAGCTTTGTTAATCATGGAGGTGTGATGATCCGTAGTCATGATGGTCACTAGGTAGGACACAAGGTAATTTAAGGTAGAAGTAGAAAGTGGTCGGGTTATGAAATCAGTCATTTTGAAGTGTTAATAAGTAGCCATTACTGTTGTGTTCACACTATGACTCCTCACGCAGGAGCTCAAATCAGCTCCCCGTCCTTCATGAATCTGCTGCAAGGTCTATACAGCAGCATAACTAACTGCATAATCACATTCAGACATATAGATGTTGAATGTGATTTATTAAAGTAGTTTAGGGGCCTGGAGTAAAACAACAGAATGATGAGCTGACTGAACAGTCAACTGGCTACCTAAGCAATGATTGGTATGTTGTGTGTCATCTGTTGTTGGTTATTATGCAAGATGACTGTTTAATAGATAGAAATATTTTTCAGTGGTAACTTTGTACTTTCGGACTATCATTTAAACATATAATTTACATAGGCCAATGGATTCATATGTAAACATAAGTATGGTGTGTATATGTATGGTACAGATGGTACGTTTGGGGTCTCCAGTTACGGAACGCTCCTAGATTTTGTCCTTTATACAATGGAGACTATTCCAAAGTGATTTAAATACCACAGCTTGGGTTCCCGATGGCAGCTTCCAGTACACCATGCCTCAAAGCTCAAATTATCTCAAGCTGCTTTCTTGAAGATGGAAATCAGCTTATTGTACTGCAGCGGGATCAACAACCACCAAATGTCAGTCCAATAGAGTGTCTTTGGGATGTTGTGGAACGGGAGATTTATGGGTCATAAATCCTATCATGGATCTCCAACTGGCAAATCTGCAGCAGCCACTGGTCCTTTTGGCCACCACCAGCATTGAAAACTCCTTCCACTGTTGCCACCATTGACCAAGTTTGAGTTGCATCCTTCTCTGTTTGTGCAGTCAACCACGCAGCACTCTATTTTTACAGTAAAATCTATTAAATTAAAGCAATAACAGGTTACTAACTGTCTATTATTTTAATAATGTGGAGATAACACGTATACTTTGAGTTGATGTTTAAAAGGTCAATAAAAGTCCATTAACCAGTTGAGCTTGGACCCAGTTGGGTCCAAATTTTTGGCAATCACAGCCATTCTTGCATTTCAATGTGTAATAAATGGTGCAGCAAGTATAGCTAATCAATTTGATGTCTTGATGTCATTTTAGCACATATCAGTATTATCTTGATAGGAACTCCTTTAAAAGGTGAGTAACTATAAGCGTTTATCTGTAGCCAGCCAGGTCTGTGCTGGGCCTGGGCAGAGTGCATCCAGAGGACATGCACAAATCCCACTGGGCACAGGAGACACATGTGTCTCTGCTAATACTCTGCTACTACACCTGGTGACGAGCACACCAGTATATGCATGCACTGATTTTCATGCCCTGTTTAGCCCATCACCATGTGGGGCTGCTTGATTGGCCACAGTGGAGGTGGCCTAGTATGAAGCAGCAGAGAGCTCCACACATTATGTTAGAGTGAGGTGCCTGGCTATATCCTGACAGAGTGTGTTTTGTCTGCAATAAGTCTTTTTACTCTTCGGTCTCCATGTTTGTAGTCCTGACATGTAGGCCAAGAGCCTAAATTGATTGATGTTGAGGATTTTAAAAAAATCATTTTTGGTGTATAAATGTATGCTTATTTTTTTGAAAACATAGCTGTGTGTGGGGTTGTAAGAAGTCAATGTGTGAATGTGTGTGTGCGTGTGCCCCAGGTGCGCCCGTGTTGCAGATTATATCTATATCCAAGCAAGTTTGACACCTCCGCATTCAGACTAGCGTTCAGCTGCTCGCTCTGGCACATCCAGGACCAGCTCAACCTCATGTGAACGCTCTGTCGCCTCCACTCATGCTCACTTAGGTGAGTGTGCATGCACTCAAATCGGACTGCAGCCGTTTGCATGCCCACACCTTTGTTCATGCACTTTTAATGGGATTTTGTTGATTCCGCCTGCCTTTGTGCTTCCAAGTTGAGCCTTTGAAGTGCTTTTGTAAATACCAACACGTTCCTAGATTTTCACACCTCGCCTGCTGTGTGTGTGTGTGTGCGTGGACGTGTCCTTGTATAGATTTGCTCTGTAGCTCCACATACGTGTTTTGTATGTGCGTTACAGTTGCTTTGCAGAGTGCACTGTGGTAGGCTGATGTGATGGCGTGTCACCTCGATAGACATCCAGTCAGCAAGGCCTGCTAATCTGCCTTTACAGAACTCTCTGTGTACAAAATTCTTCCTAAATGCTGCTATCAAGACTTTTGAGGCGTGTGTATTTGTGCGTGTGCATGTGTGTCACAGCCAGTATGTGTCAATAGATCATTTGAAAGCAGATGACTCACACAGACTCAACACTCACTCGCAAAAGAAATGGAAAAGACATTTGTATGACCTAAAATAATTCCTTCTCTTTACACTTTCATCTTATTAAAGGTTCTTTGTCAGGACACAGTAACACATATACACACATGGACACGTGCATGCCCTGCTGGCAATCATTAGAGTGCATAGAGTGCCTCCAGGCAGTGAGGGCCTTTTAGCTGAAGCCATCTTTCTTTTTTCTCTCATTGTTTCCTTGGTTTCCTTTTCCCTCCGTCTTCCCCGCAGGCTGAACCAGCGGCTCCACTCAGACAGGTCTGGCACACACAGCACAGGGCTGGGTTACCCTTTAACAGAAAGACACTTTAAAAACAGCGCTTTGGTTGACATTTACTGCAACTAAAAGCAATTCCACTCCTACTCAGATTCAATAATACATTATCAAAGTGTCATTAAGTCTTTCATTTGTGCTGGATGAATAAAATAGCAGCTTTCCTCCTTTATCAGTATGCTGCTGCGTTTCCTCCATTCTCTGCTCTGAAGCGTTCCTCATCTCAGTGAGGCAGGCATAAGGCAGGCGGACCTCTTTATGACCACTCCTCATTGTCCTCATGACCCCTGTATGTGTGGGTGAATAGACTGCTCACTCTTTGGGCTGTGTTTTCATGATCACAACAACCACTATCCTTGTGTGTGTGTGTGTGCGTGTGTGTGTGTGTGTGTGTGCGTGTGTGTGTGTGTGTGTGTGTGTGTGTGTGTGTGTGTGTGTGTGTGTGTGTGTGTGTGTGTGTGTGTGTGTGTGTGTGCACGTGTGTGTGTGTGTTGGGGTGTGTGCGTACGTGCGTGCGTGCGTGCGTGCGTGCGTGCGTGCGTGTCTGTCAGTTAGTCATATTACTGAAGCCTTAAAAGCCTGACAGTGGGGTCAGCTGGCCACAGACCATGAGTCTGGCACACCATCCACATTCATGCACATCACTCTGTCCCAAATCATATGGAGCATAACTAATAACTTCATAAAGAAACACCTACTCACTCAAAATCCATTTCTTGTCCAGCAGCCACCATTGTGCTAATGGTGTTAGCCTAAAAACCTGCTTTTCAGCAGATGTGCCTTGATGCTTCCAGACTGTCATTTGACCCAAATTCTCTCACATCTCTCTCTTACACACACCCACACAAACACACATTATGTACCCAGTATTTAATGTCAAATTGGTTGAATGACTAATATGGGATTAGTTTACATAAACAGGATTTTATTTTTTAGCTCTATACCCAATAAATATCAGAAAAGTCTCACAGTTCCTCTCAGGTCCAGGAACTGCAGTTCCTGGACCTGACTGTGATATTTCTGTGTGTGTGTGTATGAACGCCCCACCAGGATTCAGGCGTTCAGGCTCTCGTCACCCCGCATCACTGTCACAAAGCTGTTAATGAGGGGCACATTTATTGCTGCATTAGGAGAAATGTCACTACACACACTCATGCACACACCTATTCATTGACTTCTTTACATCTGCGATTACTCTCCTGTAAGCTGGCATGGCTTTAACGTTTGAGGCGATTTGTGTGGGGAAAATGTGAAATCAGATTTTCAATTTAAAACACTTTATTGATCCCAAAGAAAAATTTAATGTGTAACTTATATCGTCCAGGTTTCTGTAAAGGGTCATTGCAGAGGCCAATGATTGTGGGCAGTAATGATCTCCTGTCTGTATTACAGTATATCTGAAGAAGCTTCTGACTGAAGACGTTGTTGAATGACAGTCTCTATCATACAGGAAGAGGATGGTCAGGGTTGTCCATAATTTTCTTGATTTTATGAAGAATCCTTCTTTGCATTGTCATCTCCGGAGGTGTTGGATGAACACAAAAAAAATCTTTATGCTGTTGGCAGGCGAGTGTTTTTGTCCATGTTTGTTTTGAAGCAAGAAAGAGACGGGATGTGAAAGGAATGGCTGCAAAGAGACAAGGGTCACTGCTGAGTACTCTCCAACAAACCCACTCCTCTCAGCTCTGTGTGCCTCTGCGTGTGTGTGTGTGTTTATGTGCTTGACAGATGACTAACCCAAATGCTGTCAAAGTGTTGTGTTACTCTCACGCCTCTGTCGCTGTGACTCACTCAGTGTGTAAGGATGTTTGCGTGCGTGTCTGTGTGTTACTTGTTACTCATTGACTGGTAAGGGCCCTGGGTACATTGACATGACATACGTCTCTGCCTCTCTATAATGTGTGATGTTATTTGCTGACTCGCTTCATTTCCTATTGATTTTTCCTAGAAACACTTTAAACCTGAAGCTAATTGAAATTAGAAACACTGTTGAAGTCTAGATTCCTTCGTCTTTAAGAAACATCAGCAGTTAGCCAAGATAACGACAGGAAGAAAACAGATGGAAATCTAGCTCACTCCATGAACATCTTATAAGAATAAGAGGGTCAATCTGCACATCCACACTAAATCCAGATCCGTTCTCTACTCCTCCACTACGAGGAATGGCACACCAGTTGTAGTCTTCCTTGGTCTTGTTGTTGATGCCAAGCAGACCTGGTGGCTTTGGCTGAACAGAGAGGTTATGGAATAATGCAGTGGAAGAAATCTGATGACTAATATTCAAAGCTTGTGAAAAAAGTAGCGACTTACAGTTCACAATTATTTCAAGAATATTACTGCATATTTATTTGAAACCCATTGTTTTTGTGTTTAAATTAATAAAGATCCCTCACCATCAGCTGGCCAGATCACATACTTGGACATAAAAGTCTCCCCTAAGTTGTCAGAGACGTTTCACCTCAATTTTACCCCACTATTGAAAATAATAAAAGATTACTTAAAACAATGGATAATAATACCTCTTTCAATTATAGGAGCCATTAACACCATTAAGATCAATCAATCAATCAAATTTTATTTGTATAGCACATTTCAGCAGCAAGGCATTTCAAAGTGCTTTACATAATTAAAATAAAAATAGTGTATCCCTCTGAAAAATTAACCCATTTCAATCAAGAAATCCCTTGATTTCTTGATTTCAAGAAATCAAAATAGCTCTCTATCTATACCACGATAGAGAGCGTTCATTTTATAGCGTTAACAACGGTGCTGTAAGTGGTCCGGTATGAAATGGGGGTGATAGAACAACACAGCATTTTTAAATGTCAATAATAAGAATGCAGAAATTGTTTCTGTTGTTTTAAAAGGTATGTCAGTCTGCCTTTTCCCCATCGATACGCTTCCCAACCACCCTGCACCATACGCGATAAAAAAAAGAAAAAAGACGTTCACATTGCGCAAAACTCTGAAACAGGAAAAGCGGGACATGAAACGGAGCGACGAACTAGATGTGAATTATGGCATAAAAACAGAGAATCAGACGCTGAACACTGAAAAAATCAACACATGACGATTAGGCGGCGCAGCAGGTGATGAGTGAAGATTACTGGTGGTGAGCGTCAATAAATGATCAAATAAATGTAGCAACAGGAAAGAAACTAAAGTGGACATAGCAATAAACCAAGAGAGGATAATACTAATCAAATGAAACTAAATGGAAATGAATGAAGAATAAAATACAAGAATAAACTAAGAAACTAAAGTAAATATAGAGGAATAAACTGGTATGGCAAGACCTTTCGAGCAACAATTAATACAGAGGACAGTATGGCAAGAATAAACAGACACTATTTCCAGATAAAAGGTAAAATTATATCGTTGAAGTGCCATAACTTTAAGACCATATCTAGTACTGAGAATAAATATATCTTACAGACCATGACAGTAAATAACTGATCACTTATTTATGTCTTCAATATTATTTTTCATGTCAGTATTAATATCATGAGGCTGATGACTCCATGACACTTTCAATTTGACTCATTAGGATTTTATTAAGAACCAGATTTGTTTTTGTAATTTCTGTCCAGTAAAACTATTAATCTATAAATCAATAATCAGGTCTATATAAAGATATAATCCATGTTTCTGTCTCATATTTGTATGGCATTAAAAGGATCTGGAACTTTTGTTTTTCCACTGAAAGCTCTGGTTTGCACAATAAATGCCATGTGGGTGAAGTTTTATGGATGATACTCTGATGTCCCATTCTCCTGAAGGCAGCACAGAGCTGCACCACCAGAAACTGACAAACACTGAAGAGAAGAAGAGCTATGATTAATGTAGTTACAGTTCTATCCTTGTTTTAATGTTGCAGAGTTCAGTCATTTTGCAAATAGTTCAAAGTTTAAACTGACATGTTGGACATCTTTTATCTGGTCATTTTGTGCAATATTTAACAACTAGAAAATGGCACAAAATAAGAATATTTTTTCACTCTGATTGGCTGCTGTTAGGCCTACCAATTTTAACTTGAATGTTCATTGCATTTTTCGTAGACGCCTGTATTATTTTTATATTATTATATGTATTATTTTTGATGATAAATACAGAAACATGCATAAAAATCAAAACATCTACAATAGTGATATTAATTATAAAATAATGGTCAGTGCAAAGTAGCCTGCAAATTCTTTGGTGGGGGGCAGTGAGGGACCTGGATGAAGGCTGGGGGGGCGCTGGCCCAAAAAAGGTTGAGAAACACTGACCTATATGAACTGAACATAAATTCCAAACAGACCCAAACCCCACTGCTTATGGCCCTGACTATTGCCAAGAAAAATAAACAGCTTAACTGGAAAAAATAAATAAATAAATTAGTACCTCACAATGGCTAGATCTACTCACAAAACTGATATCAATGGAGCAGCAATACATAAAAACCAACTTAAATATTTCAGTAAAATATACTCTATGTTTTTAGATGACAGTACATTCAGTGAGCTAATGCCATGGCCAAAACAAAGACCAGGGGAGAGGAGGGAAATGAGAGAGCCAAATAATAAGACTCATAGTGTTTCATCCTTATCCTTGATTAATTTATTTTTTGTTCTAGCATATACTTTTATTTATTTATTCTCTTTTTGTTTGCTTTCTTTTTTCACCCTCTCTTCTCCATTTTTTACCAAAACATCTGTGATGCTAGATTAATTAATTAGAGAACAGAAAAATAATTAAAATCAGAAAATAACTGCCAAGATTAAAAGAAAAAAGCATATCCTAATCCAAATTAATCAATTTGATTTTTTTGTCATGTTCTGTGTTTCGTTTTTGTTTTTACTTTAAATGTATCCTTTTTAATGTATACTTTCTTGTTTGTTTGCGTCTTCTTTTTTTAAAAATTTGACTTTTCTTGCCGTTATTCATTCTATTATCTGGTTAATTATTTTGTAGATCAATACCCTTTTTTTGCTTTTTGTCACTCTGAAAAGAAGCTAGATAGCTGCTAGATCAGCAGCTGCAGCGGCTGCTCAATAGGATATATACACAGTATTTTGGTTTTCAAAGGTTTTTTATGCGATATCATACATTTTCGTGTTAAGAATTTTTAAAAAGGAATATTTCTTTTTATATTAAAACAAGATTCTTACTTTTGCACACAATGGGTAAATTCTTTAAAAAAAATATGAGGGGAAGCCCTTTTTAACATCTTGTAAAACTAGTGTTCAATTGAACCACAGCAGTTTGCGTCATTTGTGTATTTAAGTAATTTTATTTACACTTGGCAGCTGATTTCAGACCAAAAATAAGGCTAAATATTTATTTATTTTCATTTGACACACTGAACGCATTGTGTGATTTTTGTATGTATTTAAATGTAGTTAGATTTTTTTTTGTTCTGGTGCCTGTCTATAAATAAAAAGTAAAAAAAAATCAATAAAATTCAAAGTTTCAAAAATGTAACTTTGAATTTTACATTAGTTTTATAACTTCCCAATAGAGCAGAAGATATGGAATATAATCTATGATCTTTCCAGAGAAATTTCCTGCAAACAGCCATCACTATCTACAGTAACACTTTGAAGAATTTAAATAAATATGACTTACAAACATATTTCATTTCCCTTTGGGATCAATAAAGTATTTTTCAATTTTAATTTGAATGTGGGACATTGTTATCAAAGTATTTTAAAAAATTATCTTGTGATATCATTTTTTGGCAATATCGCTCACACCAAATTGTATATTTTAGCCTCATTCTGTAGGTTCTATTCTCATTTTGTAGTTTTGTATAAACATAATTTTCTTCTGTGTAACAAATAAAAGCCAAAGTTTTGTCTCGCTCTCCAGTAATATTTTTAACCGACAGAACCATCATCCAACGACTTTCTGGCCCTTAGTTCAGCTGGTCAGTGAACTTTAGCAAAATATAATCCTGCCTGTCTTTGCGCAGTAACTAGTATGTGGTGGCGAGTTCTCTGATGCTGATGAGGAAATGAATGATGATCAGTGAGTCACTGCCGCATGTGTTAGCCTGCTAGCATGGGTGGCTTGGATCACTGGCTAAGCTGTTAGCATCTGACTCAACTCAGCCCTGCTATAATGTACAAATCAAATGTGACGTTATTCATCCAGCCCACACACACATGCAGTCTGTACAGAGGCACAGACCCAGCCTGCTGTTTTATCTGCTCACTTGACCAAACACAAACTTTGTTTCATCTCAATCCACTAAATCTACCATAGACTATCGCATTTCCATAGAACAGGGCATATGCTCAAACACATGAAACCAAACAGACAAGATTAAAAACAAGCTTCCAAGGCTAGACTCGGTACCCTGAAATGAAGCGAGCTTGTTCCCAGCCTCCATCAGTCGTGTAACCCAGCACTGACATGAGTTCCTGTTTTATGCTCCCCCTCTATCCCCTCTATCTCAAGGATGGTGAGTAATCAAAAGCAGATGGAGCTGAGACTGTGTAGTCAGTCTGTTATTTTAGCCCTCTGCACAGCCACTTTTATTTCCTCTCTTTTCCTCCAAAGCCTTTATTCCATATTCAGACACTAATTCCTGACCACAACACACCAAGACTACATTCATGTTTCATTGATTACTACAAGCCCAAGTGATTTTTTTTTTTTAAACACTTGAGATATTGCAGAGGCTGCTGTACATAGTGATTGTTGTTAGAAAGCAAATTACATCATGGGAACTACGAATAGTCTTACTCATTAGGTCACTCCTCGTGTTCCAGTCTCCATCCCATTTTGACATCAAAGGGTGCCCAAAAACCACTGACACAGGATCAGCTTTTCCTCATTTCCTTCAGCTTCAAGATTAAGATCAAAGAAGCTTCTAATCTGATTCCAGGTTGGCATTCTAATATCAACTTTTGACCTCACCTTTGTGGTGGCAGGATCGTTGGCAGATCTGGAAAGGGGAAGGATTATTTTTGTATGGCTCTTCCATTAATTTGTTCATTTGTTTTGGAATATGCTCTGTACTGCTGAACCAAACACAGTGCTGTGAAATAGCATTTGTCCCCTTGTGGATTTATTGTTATAAATAAATTTGATCTCATCCTTCTCACGAATTAACTGCCCTGAACTACCTAGGTCCAAATGCTGCCTGACTCATAGAATCAATAAATCACTCAAACAGGAACCTGCTTGCCCCAAATAGAACTATCTGAAACATTAAGTGGGCTGAAACATTTCAAAGCAAACCACTTATATCTATCACTCTGGAAAGGGTTACAAGCTGGCTATTTGTTTTTATTTTATTTTGAGGTCTATGGCCTTCACTCATAGAAACCAGACAGAAAATGAGCAAAGAGAGAATGGAAGAGACTCGGAGGTAATGTACTAAGACCTGGAATTGAACCCTGGTCCTATGTCAAAGACTATAGAGCCATGATCTGAGGCTTTGGGACCACAGTGAGAGTCTGTATCCACAAATGCAGAACACATGAAACAATGGGGAGTTTTACTCCAAAATCACATTGACGACTCATCCAGAAGGTTACAAAAAACTCAGAACAACATCTGAAGCACTTCAAGCCTCACTGACCTTAATTAACCTCAGGGTTCCTGAATTAACAAGGAGACAGAGATGGATAAGTGGACAGGTCCAAATCCAAAATCACTGCTGACCAAAGGGAACACAAAGGCCATTTCATATTTGCTACTAAAAAAGGTTTTGATGATGGCCAAAACTTTCACAAGACTAATCTTTTTGTAATGTGTGTTTTGCGACAGATGGATGCATTTTAGAAATAGAACATACTGACAGTCAAACATGTTGGTAACAGTGTGGTGTCTGGGCCTGCTTTGCTCCTTCAGGATCTGGATAATTTGCTCTAAATGAGCAGAAAATCCTGAAGAATGTTTGCCGTTAGTTTGTGATGGTGCACTTGGGTAATGCAACACCTCCATGTCTGAATAGCTAAGAGAAAAGCAAAGATGTTATGGAGAGGCCTAGTCAAAGCCTGTATTTTAATCAAATTGAGTTATGACCTTAAATAGACTATTCATGTCCAAAAACTGCTAGTGTGACTATATAAAAAAATCTGCACAATTCTTACACAGTGATGTGAAAGACTCAGGATAAGTTATTGCAAATATTTAGGTTTTCCAGGAAGCAAAGCAAAACAGTTTTACTGTTAACAATACAAGCTGCTGTTGTTACATGTTCATTCAGGAAGAATGAATTTTATTTTGGAGGTTGTAAAATGTCACAATTTGTTCAGTATACATGTCAGTATTGTGGAAGTAGTTTTTATTTTTAAACTTTAATAACAGGAACAGCGTTTTTTTTTTGTCATTCTTCTACACAGTCACAGTCCACCTGTTGTGTGCAGTGCCTTCCTTACCCTCCAAATTATTAACTTAGTCACACTTCTTTTTCCAACAAGCAACGTAAGAAGTAGAGCACAGTTTCCAGATAATGACACATATTGTGGTGACATTAATGCCAGATCAAAAAGCTGGCTTCTTCATTACATTTTATCTGGGATAAACAAACAAGGCCAGGCTCATTACCAAGTAAACACAACAAAGGGATGACTACCTCCATCGAACCACCCTCCTGCATGAGGACGGGAAGACAAACCCGTCTCATTTAGGTTGTGTGTGCTGTTCAGTGAACACAGTGTTCCTGCATTTCCACTTTAGGTTGCAGTACTTCCAGCTCATCTCCTTTTACAAGGCTTGGCTATGACATAATTACCCACTGTCAATTAAATCACATCCTGTGCCGCACTGCCGGCTGAGGCCACTGTTAATTAATCATTGGTCCCTAGACACATCTCCTTCATGCTGATGTTTCAACTCCTGTGACCATGGTTGGCTGCTATCATTGAAAAGGCCAACAGGGGAGTTGGGAAAGGTCAGGGGGAATCCCTGAAATAGTTTCTCATGTACAACACAAACAGCAAGTGTATAATTCCTACACCTCCAAAATTGGGTAGGTAAATAAAATTCTAATTGAAAGAATTGCTACAATTTTCCTAAAGTAGATCTTCCTCTGGCTATGGTCCCCTTGCAACCTGATGGCACGTCTTCAAGATCCCGCCCCAAACACCCTGCTGGAGGGCAAAAATCTGCTGGGTGACGATGGCTACTATTTGTTCTAGCGGTTATCAATACAATGCACTAAATCTTAAATGTACACCTGATATATAATAGAAAAAGTGATGCAATTGTCAACACACATCAACCCATCTAGATAACAAGGTCAGGAAGAAGCTTTAATAAAGAAAAAGATAGCGAGGGAGAGTGAAGCAGTTAAGTCATGCTGGCTTGACATTGACAACAGTAAAAAAAATAGGCAACCCACGCCCCAACTTTGACAGATTATCTGTAGAGCGGGTGTTTAAATTAGCTAATCAACCACTGCTGTGTTTTTACTAGCTAACAGCAGCGGTAGCGACACGTTGATTGCTTATTCATAATTGCGAAATAAACATCAAGCCTAAACACATAATACTGCAATGGACTGAATGTTCTGTTCTTCGTGTGGGAAATGTTTGAGTGTTCTTTAGTGTTGAATCCTGAAACATAAAGTGGCATTGTTGTCAGTTGCGATGGCAACAAGGATGCGTGGAGAGTAGCTGACAGAGAGCGAGAAAAAAGTGGTTTTGAGTTATTCTTTAATGGTTTTTCTGTGCTGTTTTTCCTTTGCTGTGGCGTACTGCACTATATATGTATAATACCTACATCTCCATATTTCAATTAGTTAAATGAAATGTTTTACCACAGCAGCTCAGCTATGGGTGTTGTGCGCATGCGCACAAATTCTGGATAGAAACAATTACATGCAAGTTTGTTCCACCTGAAAGAATACATAGTGATTGTGACAAAATATATTGTCACAATCATTATAATAAATGCCTTACCTTTATCATGCAATAGTATTTTTTAACCATTTAAATTCAAAAGTCCAAACACTTATCTCATATTTGGAAACATGAGATGGAAGGAAATATTAAAATTCCTGTGATTTCAAGAACTGTCTCACATTTGACTAATCTGTAACTACACACTCTTTGGGGTGATGCACGCACAGTGCTGCACAGAGTTTTGATTAATCTCCTACATTGTGTGCATGTGTGCTGTCATAATCTTCCAGTGCCATGATCAAAGCAGGTAGGCCTGTGGTCAGGTCGCACACTGACTCACATGCACATGACAGACAAACATTCCTCCAAATGGTTGTTACATGCCAGAGTCAAATTAGTCCATGGGCTTTTTAAGTGGCACAAAAGGTTCAAATTAGAGACACGACTTTGAAGCTCCACAGTTTGCATTGATATTGTGGAGCCCCTTGTGGCTTTGGCCTCTATATCATTCCCGTAGAAAAGAGCATGTTCACATCAAAGGTTAACTGGGGCATGTGTACTGTAACTTGTCACCAGCATAGGCCTGATTTCCAAACAGCAGGGAATTGGGACGGGATGCTATGTAGGCCAGGAAGAGGCAAAGTGTGTAATTACATCAGGATCTGGGGGTTGCTCCCAAGCCTCTGACTGCATATTACACACAGGTTGTTGATCTGAAAATGGATTATACTATGCTATTCCATGCTGTACTATACCGTACTGTACTATACTATACAATACTGTTTTATACTTGGTATGTTCCCATTTACTTTTCTGAGCATCCACTGGCATTCATACTTCACTGATTGGTTCTCTAGTCTTCCAGAGGGAGACAGAGGGGTGGCCATCATTCTGCGATTGGATGCTGTGCTGTACTGCACTATATCATACAGTACTCTATTATATGCTATGTATGAATCTGGATTATGCTGTGCTAGGGGTATGAATAGTCTTGAGCCTATCTGCATGCATGCAGGTGATTGATGCGCAACTATAAATATTATCTTAGTGGATGTTTGTCATGTTATGACAAACATCCACTAATATATATATATATATATATATGTGTGTGTGTGTGTGTGTGTTAAAATGCATTGTTGCTGATATGTACAACACAAATAAACTTGATTGAACTTGATGGATATATTTATTTAAGAAGATTTTTACATTTCCAAAACGTTTGTCTTTATGTTGCTTTTTTGTAGCTTTACATATAATTCCTTTCAACCAACAAAGTCTATTAATAAGAACTTTTAATTTAGTTCATGTAATCTTTGCTCCTTTTCTGGTATATTATTGAGGCATTGCATTTGTGAATACATAGCAATTGTTTTAACATGTTAAATCAAAATAAAAGTTTTGTCTCTAGAATAAAACATGGCTCTTCTCAAAAAGATGGAGACAACTACGACTAATTATCGTCATAAAAAATAATGGGTTAACAAGCACAATCCCACAGATATTAATCTGGCTGGAATTGTGATTACATACAAATACTAAAGAAATTACAGAAATAAACTTGAACTAAAATGTGAAGTGGTTAGAATGGGTAAGGCTGGGTAAGAAATTTGTAACAAACTCCTGTAGTGTCGCTGTCTTTGAACTATGAATACAACTAGATAAAAACAATTTTGACAATACAGAAAAACAATATCTGCTGTGTGTGTTGGATTCCAGAACCTGAAAAATGTGCATGCAGAGGTTGATTGTAGTAATGAGAAACAGGTGGACTTCTTCCCATGTTGTCAGCTCAGGCTGTGCCTCATCCTGATAACGACAGAATTGATCGGAAACACTTGTGTCTACGGTTGTTTCCAATTTTTCTCCCCTTCACTGACAATATTGTGACTTCCCTGAACAATAGCCAGTAGCTGAGAATCCACAAGTAATAAGAGGGAATAGAGCAAGTGTTAGATTGATGATGACACATGAGGAAGCTTTTACTTGTTGTTCTTTCTGCTGCCTCTGAATTCTCAAGTAGAACTTTGTCAGTATCTCCACCTCCGAAATGAGCCTTAATGGTTGGAATCATGCTGGAAGGTTGTGTGGATCTCCACCACACATGCACTCTTGGCAAAACTGCTCAGATTTTCTCTCACCTACTTCACTCGTGTGTATTTGTGTGTTTGAGATGGTGTTCTCCGGATCTTCACCTTTCCTGACACTTGTGTGGCCCATCAGTGTCTATGTGAAGTGACAGGCCACATCCTGGGGCAGCTGGCAGGAGCTGGCACACTGCAAAAGCGCAACACAACTCTGCACACACACACACACACACACACACACACACGCACACACACACACACACACACATGCACATACCTCAGGCCATTCTCCAGTCTTGATTCCTAAACACATTTGCTCCAGTTCCTGCTGAGGTGCTGCAGGCAAGGCTGTTGGGGAATAAAGGAGGGGCAGGATGTATGGAGGACTAACTCTTTACACACTATTACCCCTAACAAGCACACACAAGGTTATCTATCACCTTTGAAATATGCACAATTAAATTCTTCTGGGTTGGTCTGGAACAGGCTGGCATTGGTCTGGAACAGGCTGGCATTGCCTAGCATTGCTATCTCACATTGACCCACAGGCATGCAACTGGTAGTTGGGGAAGAGCTGAAGCATTCTGACCCTAGGAACAATTACATCACCTGCTGTTAGAACTACACAGAATACTGGTTGGTGCAAATATGGAAGTTAATCCCTCTGTGAGGAAAACATTGTCAAATTCGTGTCTCCCAGTTGAAACGTGGGAATGTTGTTGTTCAGTTGCACTTTTTAGTTTGCTGTGGTTTAAACATAGGCCTCTTGCTAGATACTTTAGTTTTGTTTATAGTGTTAGATGTACTGACAGCATCAAAATGAAAGAGGAAAAGGTTTTATGCAGGGATATGCATTTTAAGAGAAACTTTAAGTAAGCCATTATGTATCAATGTTGAATCCCACCACTAAAGCTAGTCTGGTAAGGCAACTATTATTTGAACATTAATTTGTCACAAACATCTTGAGAACTTATCTTTGCTGGGTTAGAACTATTGTGTCATTGTTTTGTGAGAAATAAAAAAACAGTGACATGTGTACATGGTGACCGCTGGAGATAAGCGTGATGGGCGGACGGACGGTCAGTCGGTCGGTCCGGTTAGCTTGCAGCACAGTCCAGATTGATTAGTTTGGAGAAGAGGGCAGGGAGCAAACTCAAAAGTGTGTGATGGACAGCAAGACCCATCACTGCAAGACTTGTATATGTTTCACAAAAAAAGGTTACTTAGTGCCATATATGGTAATTGTAGTAAAAGTTCTGAAACTCACCCTGGTTGCCTCCAATCATATCCTTGTGTGTGTTCTTTTTACTGTTATCTTTCTGGTGGTTTTCTATGAATTAAAGATTGAAATCCTATTGGCTTCAAGATGTCTAATTATTCTCATGTCCTCTCTCTGACTTTTTGCATACTGGAGAAAAATTGTGGCTGTATAACAGTGTGGAGAATTCTCTATTCTTCTCTTGTACATAGGCGTAAATCCCAGGGGGGCCAGCGGGGTCCGAACCCCCAATCTTGGGAAAGTCTAGAATTGTTCCTCCAAAGAAATCATGAAAGAAATCCTTGTATTAAACAATATCAATATAAAAAGGCAATAGAAACAAAGAACAAAGTAAATCTGCCATTTATCTAAAAAAAATAAATAAATAATAGAATTAATTCTTAGGTGTCCCCCTCACTAATGTTAGAACAATGGTTCAGTCCAAAGTGTAGAAAAAGCAACAGCTGTGCTGCTGAACAACACAGGTTCTGTTAGAACCTCTGAAGTGAGGAGTTTGTTGTTGCTGTGGCTCTGCAGCACAAACAAAAAACCCTCCAATAAGTAAATACTTAAAGCATTAAACACATTTTATTTACCTTTACTGCTCAAGAGGAAGAAACACATTGACAATAAACAGTTCGTTATTTCATTACTTTGGCTGAATCATGATTAACTGCCACCTTATGCCTTGGAAATCAAAACTAGCAAAACTGCTACATTGCTTTCATAGACTTGGCTACCTTCGACAGAAAAAGGAGCTATTATTTCAATTACATTTAGCTCTCTAACTCTTACTTTAATAAGAAGAGTTTGAAAGGGGAGGGAGCTGCTGAGCATTACCACTAGCTGATAGCTCTTCATGGGAGCTGAGAGCAGAGGGGATGTTGCAGCTGACAGTAAAAAAGAAAAAGTATGCCTTTATTTTACCATCTTCAACATAGAACCTTTAAAACCACAAAATAAAATCTGAATATTTTTCTAGAAAACTCTGGTGCTGACTTTAAGTTTAAGTTATGATACTTCCCAAATATTCAATTCCTACATATTTATAGGTTCTCAGCCATTCAGGACATGAAAAAACCCCATCAAAAATAAAAGTTTAAAGCAACTTAAGTTATAATTTAAATAACATATGACTTGTATTAAGAACTACTGCAAAAAATCAATATTTATGAGGAGTTTTAAGTGGAGTTACTTGTTAAAACTTTTTATTTAGAGCCTTAAGTTTTTTTTAAAGGTGTATCAGAGATTAGATCTGTGACTCTGAACCAAACTCATGTCTAAGCAACATTTGAATCTTATTTTGACTTCTGTGGGTCTCAACAGGTTGTTTACTGAGGAAAACACTTGTTATTCATTCCTACCTACTAGTCATTTTTGGTCGTGCAACTTGAACACACAAAAACAATTAAACCACATTTTATGTTACATTTTTCTATAACTTTGCCGACTCCCCTCCCCAAAATTGCTCTTAAAAAGTTCCGTGTTTGTGGTGCCCCCTAATAATGAGATGGGATTTACGGCCTTGCTCTTGTAGTTGTCTCTGTCTTCAAATGTTGTGGTTGCGATGTCAAGTCGTCATATGTTTCTTTCAAACCTGTAGCTTCTTGGCTGAAACCAATAACAAAAGTGTGTGCAGAGCCAAACCGCCTGGTACGTTACTCAGCTCTGTGAACATTCTGGGAGCTTCTCAATGACAAGCTATCATCATCCACTGAAGGGTCTGGTTCTGGCAATGATTCATATGTGTACATCCCACACTAGGCCCATCTCGACCCATCTATTCAGTCTGCTTTGCAAGCAACTCATTGGTAGCAGTAATGCATTTCTTCCAGGTCGTGATAAAAACATGTTACCGATTTTTGTTTTAAACAAAACCTTTGTAATCATTTGAATTCTTATACTGTAACAATGGGGTCAAATTTATGAGTCACTGTCCATCCAATGTTTTAGTTGAGTTAATATGCTCAGCTGATTCATGGAGATCAGGCTTTTGCCATATAGAAACATGCTTGTCTCATCTACACGACTCAGTAGGCTGGAAGGACAGACCTTAGCTACAGATCAGTTGTGAGTTTTAGAACCAATGAAATTATAGTTTTAAATTAAAACATTGTATAGAGTAAGCATTTATTTAGTTTTTTCTCTTAATTTAGTATTATTATTCCATTAATCACTGTTTTGGGGTCAATATCTAAGAATTGAACAGGGCTCCTTGAAACTTATGTCTCACTCATTTTCTCCATTACTCATTTTTGTTCTAGAAATAGAACTTTGTCCCTTGATTCGCAGCTGGGTGTTTTTCTTTTTTGTTGTTGTTTTTTTCTTACATAGCAAATGGTGTTTTGTTGAAAAGTATATTTGGACAAGCCAGCATCAAACGGCTATAAAATGTAGTCAAAGATATTCAACTTTCACATTCCTATCCAAATGTGATGCTCCATAGACTCATTTAGTAAATTGTTTTCTCTAAAAGATAATGATCAACAAAAAGCACCCCGTAGCCAGAATGGAGAACAGACTGTTTTATTTTCCACCAAACCATAATATTTGCATTGTGACACAAATAGACACGATCTTTAAATTGTGATTTCATGTTACGCCTGTGTTTGCATTAATAACCTTGTGTAAGCTGAAAAATTTGTCTTCAAATATCACACTGAATTTGCCAAAATTAGTTTCAAATGACCTTAGTCTGGCCCGACAGGATTTAGAGCGGAAGAAAGAGTGAGGCCACAGATGAAAGTGTCTGGGGATCTCAGCTAAATCAAAAACAAATCTCCAGGAGCGTCGGGGTTAACCCCGTTGGCCGTCACAGACTTTGAAGTGCTTGGCAATACAGTTAATTGACAGAGTAGGGATTAGAGAAAGGTGGTAACAATTTAACTCAGGCTGGGAAGGGGCTGCAGGCCAGTGCTTAGCCCTATCAGGTGATGGCAGATGTTTGTGTGCCTCAGGAAAAGTGACAGAAAATTCCTACAGAGGAGAATACTTCCTAACTGACCTGTAATGCTTTGTTTGCCCAAGCCTGATTACATGGTAATTGTTTGGAAAAGGGGAAGCATCCAGTTGATCAGACAGATGGCAGACTCATATGCAACTTCACCATCCAGGTAGAGTATTTCTGTATTGGCCTTGTTGTCATAGAGTTTGATTATGTATTTAGTCCTGTTTATGTATTCTAGTGCTGTAAAAATCTACCACTAGCTAAATCACTTTGGATCTTCAACACAACATCCCATCCAGTCCTCTCCCAGGACTGAAGTGTCAGATGTTCCTGTGACCAATCAGCAGCTCCTGTCTGATCATTTCTTCATCCCAGCCTGACAGCAGGATTAAACCCACCTGTAGTTTTTACAGGCTAATATTTATTAGCATTCTCTGGTGAAGCTTATCAGTTTGGTGTCTCAGTACCAGACAGATTGAGTGTCATCAAAGATGTATGTATGTTCAAACATCTGTGTGCATGTTTATCTTTCTTTCTGTTCCCTCACATGGTCAGTGACGGGTGATGCCGCTTTCATTTAGCACTGGCTTGTAGATTTGCTGGTCCTGACCTGAGCTGTCATTCCTGTTTTCTGTTTCTTCTCCTCAGGTAAGATAGGCTGTCTCTGACTTAGAGCTGATTTTGCATTTCAGGCTAAACATAAACCTGTTAGCTCAGTCTGCTCCTGAAAGCTGACAGGCTGGTGTTCTACCACCTCAGCACTGCATGACAAATCAGCTACTTTGTTTGAGTTTGCTGCTCCAAAAACTGCCTTTTCCATGTTTAAGTCTTGAAATGAAATTTGAAGACTAGTCTTCTGCCTTTGTGTCTTTAGTATGTCCTCCTTTTGTCTCTGCATTTCCAAGCTCAAATAGTCCAACAGTCATGTTGCAGCTTTGTAATGGATATATTGTCTATTCTGTTGTCCATAGAGTGTAAGGGTTCAGAAATTTGAGTAACAAATGTAAAAATATAATAATTTAGACAATGAGAAGTCGTCTGAAAGGTGGTGTCCTTTTCAGACGACTGAAAGGACACCACTGCGGGTCAAACTACTCAAATGGAAAGTACTGGAAACAAAAATGTGAAAAAAAAATGTAATAATATTTTAAAATTAATTATTTCTACTTGCTCAACATATGTCTGTCCTATAAAAAGAAATACATCACAAATTGTTTGAGTTAATTGTTTTGAATGTTCTTGTTCTGAAATATTTGACTGATATTTTTTCAACATTTGGAAATTGAATCACTCCTTCGAAAATGATGACTGTTTTAAGCAAAGTTAATCAATGGAAGCACCTGCTTTACTGGAAAGGAAAAAAAAACACGTTTTATGTTTTTTTTTCCTTTCCTAATGTTTTCAATATCAAAAATATTTGAATGCATTGTTTTTCAAATTTTTTTCTCTTTTTTTAAAGAAGTGTATCTGTGTCCCCGGTTACCTCCATTGGGCCAAATCTATATCATTGATGAATCGTGGTCTGGACTTTTAATGCCCCTGGACCTAACTTTGGACACTGCTGGCCTACACATTTAAAATGGTAAACATGTTCAAACCAAACACATTATGACTGATTTCATAGAGCTCAGACCTAAAGACTGAAAAATTACAGAGTTAACGTTTTAATTTTGAGTCTTGTTCACACAGTAATTTCTTCTACAATGAAGAGTGTTGGTGCAGTTTGATGGTGCCTCCTGTGGTGCATTCACTGACTGGGAAAAATGTAGGTCATTGATCATGGATGGTGATGTGATGTACATGTAGAGATATATTTATTAATATTATGATTGTCTTTTCATTTTATTCTTTTATTTTTCTGTGTTTTTCTAAGATATTTTAGGTTAGCTGCTTCATATTAATTAAAGGTTACATTTCCATCAGCTCTCCTCAGCTTCAGTCCCCTGTCCCCCTCTCTGTCTATCCTTCCTCCTCCTATAACCTTTTTTTTCTAACACCATCTTCTCTTCCCCTGAATCTTTGCCCCCCGCCCCTCCGGTTCCCCGGTGGGGGTGTTGTTTGTAAAGTATTATAATTTATAACGGAGTAGAGTGGATTTAATTTCAGTGCATGGGGGCTCGCCAGCAGGGCGCCAGCCTGCAATCAGGGGAATCAGCAGCTCACATAGGGCCTGCAATCACACACACACACACGCATACACACAAAGCGCAGAGCACACCCCCACATAGAGCCGGCTAGAATGGAAAGTATTATCAGTGGCCACAAACGGACAGTGTTTCTCGTCACCCAACTCCCTCCGCATCCCAGCACCTTCTCAGCTTCGCTTTGAGCTGGCTGCAGCTGCTCTCGCTCTCTCTTCTCCTCTCTTGATCTCTGTAATTTCTACGTCTGTGTCTGGCTTACATTATCTGCATCTTCTTGCCCTCCTCTCTGCCCCTCCTCTTACTCATTGTCTCTCATTACCACTCATTACCTATTTGTAGGGGCTTTGAGTCTTTCTCATCATAGAATCTGCTGCCTTCCAGAAACAATGGAAGTTCACCACAAGGTCAGACTCAGCTGTTAGTCCTCCCATGTTCCTGTCCAGTTTTGCTGTTGTCTTTTGGTGTCTCTACCCACCCTTCTCTTTTGCCCTGGGGGGGCTTTTTTCCCCTTTTTTTTTTCAAACTCTGCCTATTCGCTAGCTTCAATATCCGCTTCATAAATCCCGTTTCTTTGGCGAACTGTGGCAGACGGTGGGATCATCCTTCCCTCCTGAAGGTCAGAGAGCAAACAAGAGGAAGAGGAGGAGATGATGATGTTTTTAGTTAGCCGTCATTTAGTGTTGTAGGTGATGCAACTGTCAGCTGGAAAGTGTTTCTGAACCAGACAGACTTTGTTGGTTTGAGCTCTCTTACAACCTGAAGCTGGAGACTCTTGTTTTTATTTATTGAAACTGTACACCTGTAGACTACAGAACAAAACACCTGGTTGTTGTACGCAGTATGTATTGTTATTTCAAAATAATCATGAATTAAATGTAAAAAAAAAAATGATTTTGAGCTTTACACTTTGAGCTTTACATGTCATACATGTTACCCATCAAAAACACAGTTGGTGTTGCTTTGATTCTTTCATGCATGTTTCAGAAATTCGTTAATTTCCATGGCAACCATTCAGCTGTGCAAAATTGCTGGTTGTGGATTTAGCACTGCCTTTGAGATGCAGCTGCAGTTTGGAAGCTTCCAGCCTCCACCTCACAGAGCAGCTCTCCCCCACAAAGCCCACCTTCAGCTCCTTCAGACTAGCCAGCAGCAATTGGCAGCCCATGGTGGAACTGGAGAGCTCATTATACAAGCTAAATCTCAGTGAAACGCTGGTAATCCCTTTACTTTGTTAAAGGGATGTGATGACTTCCATAAGGCAGAATTTCAAAAGGAGCATGGATTTTTAAAGAGCCAGAGGTCCAGTTTCAAGCTGTTATATTATAAAGTCAAATTTTTAATTCAGATTTGATAACTAAATGTTATCAAATATAAAATAGCACAATGTGCCTGGAATATACAGAATACTGCCCTTTAATAAATAAGGAGAATGATATATTCACTGGATGCTAATGTAACAAATCTAACTGTTGACAAAAAGCTTTATCATCAGTACGTAGACGCTTTTGCAGTTCAGACCTAATATTTCCCACATGCAGACCCACGGAGGCTGTGGGTTGACTGCAGGGAGCTGGCTCGTCTGGAGGAGCTGCATCACGAGTGGAGCGGTGCTGCTGCGGGTGGTGGGGAGAGCGCTCTACGGTCAAACAGTGAGTGAAGGTCACCAGAAACAGAGGAGTCCTTGTAGACGCGTTGGACAATATTCCCAGCACTAGACGACGTTTGGCAGAGGTTTGATTTTGGGTTCGTTAGAGAGTTGGTGGATGTAATTTGTGACCGTATGACCCAGTTTCTATTGTTGGAGTCAGTGTGTATGTGAGCGCCAGAGAGCATACCATCATGTCACACCTGTATTCTCCACATGTGCTGACGCTCCTCCTCTGTTCTCTCTGACTGTCAGAGCTTCCAGGCTCTTCCTTTAATCTACAGTCGGGAACAGAACTTTGGACACATGTGGCCAAAGTTCTGATCTTCATGATCCTAATGATTTTTATTTTTTTATCCCTACATGATTAAAAGTAATGAAGACATAAACACTCTGATATTTGTGTGTAGATAAGAACAATACTATTAATACCCTCTAACAGATTTAGTGAAAGTATAAAGGGATTTTTTAATTTTGATGAAAAAATTATCATTATGAATTGTCCCTGAATCTGATGGAGCATCTATAGAGGGAGCTAAAGATTAGTATGGTGGCAGGAAAATACAGCTGAAAACACATCAGATGTAGCAAGTATTTATAAGACACCTGTACTGCCAATGAAGATTTTTCCTCTAAATACTGAGAAGGGGATGAAACATTTTCAACTTATTTTTCACACAAATGCAAACGAATATATTTTGTCAAAATTGTTTTTCCTTTTACATTGTTAAACTAATAACTAGCAACCATTTGAGTAATTCTGACTGATTCTAATAAAGAAAATGGCACATTGTGCAGATTTTTTATTTATTTAAGCACTTCAGCCTTATTTTAACATTAGAAATACTTTAGAAGATGCATATGATCAAAAAAAAAACTTTTTCAATTGAGAAAATAAACATTTTGTGGTCTCAAATGGAATAGCAACGTTCATTTAGGGAACTCCTGATCATTTGTAGCAAATGATGTTTCAGCAGCTAAAATCCTTCTGACATCAACATGTGAAAAGCTCAACTTTATCTGCTTAACTTAACATTAATACAGTGTAGGAATTATCTGTTGATAATTTTTTTCAACGAGTTAATAATTACATAACAAATTGAGTTTTTGTTTCCTTTACAGAATCTCAACCAGTTTTGAGTAAATTACTGTCGTTTTTTCAGCTTTTTGTCCCAGTGCTCAAAACATGCTCAAAAATGGCTGAAGAATTATAATTCATCCAATTAATCGTTTCATCCCTACATCGTATCTTAGTCTTTCGGTAGACCATCCCTTATTGTTACCCTGTTATGTTTATTCTAAAACCATTTTTCCAATTGGAACAGCTAAATGTAAATTATAGTCCAAGTTCTTAATTCGAGGTGTTTGAATAGCGTGAGCTGCTATTCTACTGACCCCAGAATGCTTTCATCACCATGATCTGGATTTTCTACATTGATGTTCTTGCCACTGTCATCTTTCAGCCCCCTGACCTCTGAGGAAGACCCCTGCATACTTGCACTCCTCCACAATGCAAAGCAGTTAAAGATGAAATGGATTCATTATGACATATGAATAAATCTTACTTCATTTTGCGGGTATTGGTCTGCTGCCTTGCTGCCGTGTTTCATCCTTTGGGAGGCAGCTAGTTTTAATCTGAGGCCTTGGTTGTTGTGTTGTTCTGTTCCTGCTGTTATATTAGGATGATTGGACATCTGTTGTGGGGTTGCTAAGCTGGGAACACTCGTCCAATCTCAATGAGGACATTTGTCAGACACTGCAGGGAACAGCAGGATTGAGTGTGTATACGTTGCATATTTTACAGTGAGATCAATGTTAGGATGGCAGGAACACAGATAATATTTATTTATCTATAAATTAGAAACTTCTTATATATATATATATATATATATATATATATATATATATATATATATATTTTTTTTTTTTTTTCCTTCTGATTGTAAACTGAACTTTTAATGTTAGTAATTGCCAAACAATACCTTCTTCACCACTTTAAATAATAATGCTTTGTCTCAGTACAACTCTTTGAGTTTCTTGTCTTTAACCAACTCAAGCAAGGAAGTGTTTTATGAATTCAGAGGAAACAAGACCAAACAAGCAGCACACAACATTTGGCATCAGAAAACCACAATTAGCTCATTAATACTTGCTAGGCATTTTCAGACCACATGAGTTGGACAGGAAGCAGGTCATTTCTCTGCACGCTACATGCTAGGACAACACAAGTTCACAGGAAGGGCTCATCTGAAACTCTTCAACTTCAGACCACTCCTGTCAGGAATGCAACCAGCTTAGACCTAAAAGTCTGATTACAGGTGGATGGGGAGAGTGCAATTTAATTTATATTACAGCAAACACATAATTACTTCCTTTGAAAACTTATTGTGCAAACTCGTTGACCTTAAGCAAATTTAACTTGACTATGCCAG
This sequence comes from Poecilia reticulata, assembly GCF_904066995.2. Classification (NCBI taxonomy): domain Eukaryota; kingdom Metazoa; phylum Chordata; class Actinopteri; order Cyprinodontiformes; family Poeciliidae; genus Poecilia; species Poecilia reticulata. The sequence goes on from NC_088842.1 coordinate 2,653,056, forward strand.
AGGAACTGAGGTTGAGTACTTTAATTTGACTAAACTCTGATTTTTAACACAACTGTAAAACCAAGAGGAAATGGAATGTGAAGGTTTTCTTATTCAGTTCAAAAACACAGAGAACGTTCAGAGTTCCATATATGTGTCTTCTGTTCCTGCTTACTCTTACAACGCTGTGACATTTTCTTAACACTTCCTGTATCTGAGATTCTGATGATCAAACCCCTTACCTGGTTTTCTTACAGCATGCAATACTCCCTGCCCTGCTACTGTCAATAAAACTGAATACACACATTCCCTATAAACAAAGGCAAAGTTAAAGTTTTAACAAAGTTGAAGCAAAGGCAGTAAATGCCAACACTTTTTTTTAACCTGGAGGCACTGCTGAAGTCTAAGCAGAGTCAGTGGCTTTCATTTTTTTATTTGAAATGATTTTCTGTGACATATGTGGTAACAAAGCTAAGCTTCCTGGCCACCACTATGCTTCTATCATATTATAGTTATCGCTACAGTGAAGTGAACCCACGTGCGTTTCACTGGTCTCATCCCGTCTTTCAATCAAACGAGTTTCTACTGAAAACGCCGAGTGTCGCTTGTGCCGAGACTCGCTTCTGTGCCAGAGAACTTAAACCTAATGACCTTGGTTGCCACGCCAACTTCTAAAGACACAATGATTGCATTTGCCTGTATGTGTGTGCGTCTCACTAATGGCTATGGAGCTGTAGTTGTTTCATTTAGGTCAGAGTTATGAAGTGTTATGGAGCCTTTTAAACTTTAACCTCCCTGGGCTGCAGTTACAAGCTGTATTACAGAGGTTAGAAAGCTTTGCAGCCGCATTGTTGCTCTCTTTTCTTTCTTACAAGTCTACGCACACGCACACATACTTGTTCACACACACTTGAATAAAGTTGCTCTAGCCATGGCCTTACACATGGCCTATCTCCAAATTTAATGAAAAGTCATAATGGGTTCTGTGTGGGACACTTTCCTCTGCAATGTGTGTGTGTGTGTGTGTGTGTGTGTGTGTGTGTGTGTGTGTGTGTGTGTGTGTGTGTGTGTGTGTGTGCGTGTGCGTGTGTGTGCGTGTGTGAGTACGCAGCCAGGCCAAGAGGGGGGCGTGGAGGCAGCAGCGGTTGATTGGAGGGCACATGTGTGATGTGGCTGAGAGATCAAACACACATTCTTGATGAGTGTGGGAGTGGAGGGCGGCACCAGAGCGTTTCTCTACCTCTGATCAGGCCGGGCGCGTTCTTGCTCCGTTACACCAGCAGAGACCAGGAAGACAACTGCTCAAAAACTGCCTGGATGTTACCTCTCATCTTCATGTTGCTGTGCACTTGCGTGTGTGTGTGTGTGTGCGTGCGTGTGCCTGTGTGTGTGTGGGGTGGGATGCGTGTGTGTGCGTGTGTGTGTGTGTGTGAATGCATGTGTGTTTGCATGTGGTGGTTTGTGAGCTTGTTGCCCATAATGAGGTCAATCTCCTGTGTGGAGCTAAAACCTCAGTTTGTCTATCTCTGCTGCAGAGACAGAGGATTATTCCCATCACTCTCAACAACACTTTCACTCTTAACCCTCCCACACTCATCTTCCACCTCTCTACAGATATCATGTCCTCTTCAGCCTCTTGTCAATTCTTCAGATGTATTAAATCCTATGAAAAGCATAATTGATATGTTCCTTTGTTCTTTCTCATTAGAGTGTGGAGGTTAGTATCTGCTAAGCCTTTTAATTCATCTTATTTATAAAGAACCAATTCAAAATAAAAGTCCAGATACTTTGTTTGAATCGCTGAAATCATGTTGATCCAACATTCCAACCATCGATATCAGGGGCCTGCAGGACGCTGCATGTGGCTCTCTGGCCCTTTCGCCATCGCTCTTACAAAAACAAATTTGATTTTTTTTAAAACTCTGAAGGCAATAAAAGGTGATTTTGGCTTTTAGCAGCACTTCTGTATCTTTTGATGCAATATCTGCATGGAATTTCTACAAGAAGAGCAAGTTCTTTTTTTCTTTAAGAGTCAGATAACTCAATTTGTTCAAATATCTTAAACTTTTTGTTTTTTGTTAAATTTCTTACATATGTATAAAATTCATGCCTTTTTTATTGCTTTAGACAAATTAAATTTTTGAACAATTTGCATGAAAGTGATTTGAATTGACAAGGTTGCTGACCCCTGATATGTACAGATTCTAATTTACCTACATATATGTCATTAATAAAAAAAAATTAAGTCTTATGTTTATAAAAGTGAAATTTATTTCAGGTTCTTGCTTAAGTCTCAAACTAATCTCTTTGGATGGGAACGTTTAAGTGTATTTATGTATGTTGTTTATTTAAGGCATTGTATATTACAATTCTGATATCAATGTAAAACATAAAAAAAAGTATTGTTTTAATTGTCATTAAATTGTGTAATTTCTCCAAAAGTAACACATTACATTACAAACATTTCTTAGTCTTTCTTCCACTTTGTTTTTATACTTTGCTGTTTGTTTAAATTACAATAATTGACCAGGTATAATTGGAATTTGTTGCTCTTATTCAAAAGAACTGTTGGTAAATGTTTCCTCTTTGTATGAGCTGTGATTGACCAGGTTATTTAAAAAGCCTTTATGGAGATACGCAGTTACATGCTGTAATTTGTATCATTATCACTGATGAAATGTTTTGTACCAAACTAGTACTATTAAGGATTGTGGATGTGAAATAATTAAAGAATAAAACCAAACCTTCTACTTGTTGAACGACACATTTAAAATCTGAGGTATAAAAAAACTTCCTGTAATTTTTATAACAGCAAGGATTAAACTTTGTTGTTTCATTTTTTTACAAAATCAAAACAGAGAAATTAATTAAAAATCAGTTGATGGTTATTTTTTTATATTCACACTATATATATCTTTTTAAGTCATAATCTATGCCAAGTCACTCTTTGTTTTCTCTTCTGTCTGTTCACATTGCTTCATAAAATGAGACAAAGCTGACAAATAATCTCTCATCTATAATCTCTGTACTGACAAAGAGGATTTGAATAAGATTGGGTTGTGTATGTTTTTAGATGCAGCTGAGCTGACATGTGTTCTCAGTGATTCACCGTATGCGTGGTCTCTAAGACCATTAACACAGTAAAGTTGCTTTTAGCTCTGGATCCAAACTGATTATGATTAGATCAAAATTAAAAAAATGAGAGAAAAACATTGTTCAGATTTTTCTCTGACATTTTCAAACCACCTAAGACTACAGAGCCAACAGGCTTGCTGTCATGTGGTAACCATGGATTATCATGCCAGGGATAATGGAGGCCATGATCTGAGGTCCCTGCACTTCTACTGGTTAAACTGGTTGACTGAATCGGTTTTCTGCTTATGCCCTGCATTGTTTATGTTAATATTTTGCTTGTATTTGTGAACAGGACCATGTGCACCTTTTGTGTTGCCTTCCTTGCAGTCTGTTTCACCAGATTGGCTGACCCCCGCTCTCTGTTCGTTTCACACATGACATGGCCCACCTTTTCACCCATCTGTCAGAAGTTTTCTGTGTGAATATGTGCGTCTGTGGGTGCTGCGAGCTGTCATGCGAGGCAACAGCGGTGTTGATCAGCGGGCCAGGCCAGTGGCATATGGCCATGTCCTGGGGTGCTGCGGCATGCAGTAACGCAGGATAGCGAACTGAACAGACAGGAGCTTGTGCACATGTCTGCTCGGATAGTGACGTGCCAACGCTGCATATGCAACTCATCAAGTGAAGTCTTTAGTATTCTCTTTTCCTCTTCCTCTGCTTCCTCCCCGCCCAGAGCCCAGATGCATCATTTTACAAAGTGTGGGAAGAATTTTCTGTTTCACAAGTAAATCTTCTCTAGGTTTCTGACTTTGGTCACGTAGGCATCAAGATAAATAACAAATTCATAAAATAAAAAAAAAATCCTTTTTGAAATGGTTTTAGACATTACTCTTAATAAGCTCATGTTAGACATGGATTAAAAAAACAATCAGGTAGTATTAAAGTCAACTGTTTAATGCCTGAGTGGAATGAGTTTTCAACTCATTCCACTCAATGTTTGTTATTGATGGCTGGTAGTGACCTCTGTTATGTTTAGTTATGCTTTTCTGGTGCATAATTCAGTAACTCAACAGCAGCTTGGACACTTTAAATCATGTCACCTGCTTTAAAGCAGGTGACATGACGAATGTTGTCATTAATTTAACATTAACTTGTAACAACAAGTTAATGTTCCATTAACTTGTTACAAGTTAATGTAACATTAACTTATTGTTACATTAAAAACAAGTTAATGTAACATTAACTTGTTGTTACATTAAAACCAAGTTAATGTAACACTGTGTTAAGATTCCAGAAGCAGAGATTGGCCGTTAGTGTTTATGGGCCATAGTTTTTGCTTTGTTCCCCTAAATGGAGAATATTACGATTAAATTGAATGATTCATTACTTTTTCTGTACCTACTTACTAGTATTCAGGATCCAAAGTGATCACAGGCCAGTTCTCAACAGGCAGTGTGTACGCAACGGGCAGGCTGCCAGTCAGCGTTAGGCAGCACAGACCTTATGGGACAGCTGGGCGTCCACTGCTACACCTTCAGACCATCATGTAGGAAGACCACTTAACATAACATGCATGTGTTTGGGCTGCTGGAAGACACTGGAGTATTGGATGTTTATGGATTTTAACAGATTGTAATTCGCACAGCTGGCCTCTTGGTGCTGACTTGCTGACATTTTCAACTTCATGCACAATCCCACCTGAGAACCATCTCTGACCTGGACTCAATGCATCTCGCTAGCCGTGAGCTGACATTATGCTGGAAAATTATGGGCGGGAGGTGAAGCTGAGCCACAGCTGCAGAAGTAAAGCTTTACTTCTGCAGCGATAGGCATTCCCACTGCCTGTCATTGATAATCATGCCGACTGCTAATGGCTTCAGTAGAGATGTGTTTTCTAATTTCAAAGCTTTGACTTTTGTGGCATTTGTAATTCTAGTCCCCAGTGTGACAGCAGAGCGATTCATCAACCAGATCCACATTTAAACTCTCAGACATTTGATCACACACAAGTGGGTTCATTGATTATATTTTTCTTCTATAGGTATGTTTTGGAAGGGGTTTAATGGGGGAAAAATACTTCAAAATACTTTGCGCTACACAATCAGTGACTTTGATTGCGAAAAGTCACAAAAAAATCTTGAAATCCTGGATGAACTGTCACGTGAACTAAGTAACTGCAGAATTGAATTATCTGTTCGTAGAAGGCGAATCGTTATTCATCCAGCTCTCATTGTACAAACCGAAGAATCCCCTTTTTCCCTGTTTTCAGAAACAGAGTGAAGCTGTTAGCAGACTGCTTTTCTTATCTTGTCTGCTGAAAGTTTAAAACACACTTCTTTCACCTGGGTCTAAACGTGAGAAAATCAAGAAGATGTCTTCACAGTATGTGTAGCTTCTGATGTGAGACACGTGTGCTTAATGGTGTTTTCTACTGGAAAACACCTTCTACTGCAGTGGTCTTATGACATTTTTCCATAACACTATTGTCCTGTTTTATTACTTTTTTTTTCATATAAAAAAAATTACTGACCATCAAAGAATGAAATGTCTATGCTTCATGAGTTATCGAGATATTCTGTCAAAGAAACATTGTTGGAGTGTGAGTGTTGTTCTCTCCACCCAACACAGAGACTTTAACACCTGCATCTAGGAGGTAGATCACTGTAAAAAGCTCCTACACAGAATGTAGCTCCTTTACAACGTCTACAAACCTGCATGAAGGCTATGAAAGACCAGAAATCAGACTTCTTGGATTTTGGATACAATGTGGAACTTAAAGAAGCCTAATTTCCCTGGAAAAAAGTCCTTCCACTAAAAACTGTTGAAGCTGTGAGATCACGCTGTCACTGAAAACACAAAACAAGTTAAGAGGTTTAGTCCAATGCAGACCAATCATAGCGATGTCTGTGCAGCACTGAACTGTTGATGGAACATGTGTTAGTGCTTTCACCTACCAACTGGCTCCTGTGCTGGGTCAGTGTGACATCTATGATCCTCATAAAACTTGATAAGCCTAAATCAAACCCAAAGCACAACATCTATTAAACTCTGCTGGGTTCTGTTCATGATGGATCTATGAGACATGTACTTTGTCTGGTTACCTTCACTTACTGTTTTTACTGTTAGATTCTTTGGTATCTGCCTTTATACTGACGCTCTACTTTTCAAACAACCACTTTTGCACTTGAGAGCCAATCTAGACTTTCAGGCTTCTCCCAAATCAAATCATTTCCATGTTGTCGGCCTTCATGTGTGCCAAGTAAGATTTAAATCAGCTCATTCCTTATGGGTTGGGTAAGTTGGTCCCTTGTTTTTGTCAATAACTGAATGTGATGGGATTTTGTTTTTGTTTTTTTGTTTTGTTTTCTGCCATAACCTCACTATTATGAGCCAGTTTAATTAAAATCAAGACATAGGAGTCCTAAAACAAATGCTTTAACCACATTTTAATTTTCTTTTTTATTGTCCCAGAGTGAAATTGTACACAGCTTTAAAAATAATTAAAATAAACGTTGAGTAGGTTAGTGAGTGAAATGTTTACTGCAAGCAGACACACAATAATATCCATGGAAGTTCCAATTCTGATGGTCCGTTAAGAGAGAAGACGTATATCTTTCAAAAACAAATGGAAAGTTATTATTTTTACCCCGTAAAACAGGTGGTAACTGTATAGATAGTGAACAAGTTGACATATTCAAAATCGATTCCTGGTTGTTTTTTTTATTAGGCACATGTAGGATTACTAGTAGGATGAGAAAATCTACATTATTATATTCAAATCAGGGGAAATGTTTGCAGAGTTGTGCATTTGCTGAACTACTATGGTTGTATCACCAAGGTTTAACGGCTTAATGGTCCAGACTGGAGCCATTCCTTTCATTCCTTGAAACCTTGCTAAGGTGACATCAATTAACAAAGCTTTGAACCCAATTCTTTTAAGATGATCTCACTCGTACCATGCCTCCTGTCAGACATGGCTGTTACTCCCTCTTACTGCTGTGCTGCAGCTTCTTTCCCACAGAGGAGTCTACCGTCAATGCTCAGGCTAGCTAACCTAGCCACTGATGATTGCAAAGACACGGTTTTCCTGTACCAGATAATTGTTTCTCTGTCATCAGCACACTGAGCAGTGTGTACACAAGAGTGATTGACAGCTCTATGGCCTTCCTCCTGGCTGTGATTGGCTGTTCCTGAACTAGTGGTGTATTTCTGCAGATGGAAGTAAGATGAAAGAAGGCAGAGCTCTTTTTTTTTCACATGCTGTCACAGCATGGTGACAGTTTTAGCTAACATCTAAAAAATATCTTTTTCATAAAAGTTACATACTGCAGCTTTAAAGCATGAATTTCCTGAACTAGTGGAGGTAAAATTAAGGCAATGATGATGAGAACTTTTTTCATAGCAGTATTTTTCTCTGTTGTCTTTTTGAAGCTGATTGGCTACGCCTTGCAACATTTTAACAAGGTGAACTGTGTTTTGTGTGGCTTTTAGCTTCTCTGGATCCAAAAATGTGTTTGTTGGCTCTCCTCTGAGACGAACACAACGCCTGCATGTGTGTGTTTTGCTTTTTCGTCTGATGTTGTTTTCAACTGTTTCCTTCTGATCCTTTTTGTCAGACACACCATACTTAACACACACATACACATTTACTCCAAGAGCCTCAGAGCCATTGTTTCTCACACAGCAGGGCACAGGGTCGATTGCCAGTTGTGGAGCATTATCAGTCTCCATGTGTTTTGCGCAGACATGCTCTCAGCTGAGGGAGCTGGTTCACGGGCCGGTCATAGCAGCCTTATTTCCTTTTAATTGACTTAAGATGGGCAAACAAGACCTCAGCAAGCACACGGTACCCATTATGCTCACACACAAAGCCAAGATGTACACTAATGAAGCTCACATAGTGACACACATATACAGGCGCAATTGCCCCTGCGTGTGTTAGCTGCTTTACAGTTCCATCAGACTAAATGAGCAGGCTGGATTTTCCCAGTCAGCACTGCTGCCTTCCAACCGCTGCCACTTCTGCCAGAACTCATTCACAGTTGGAATGTTTTTCACTCACCTTGATACATAATCTCAAACCAGACTTTGATGCACATTCTTGCCCGGGTCATGATTGGAAAGTGAATGTACATAAAAATGTCCCCTATTCAACAAGTGTGGCTTCTGCTGCGACAAATGCAGATTTTGTAGATGTTTTAAAAGCTATGGTTTCTGAACCGCTGACACCTACAACTGCTTTTATCAGATGCCATAGAAAGGGCCAGAATGACTGGAGCTGCTTCCAGCAGTTTGAAACATTAAATAATACGAAGTTGTCCCTCATCCACCTGTTGCTGATATGTGTAGAAAACTTCTTTCGCCTTTAATGACATAAAATTAACGATCTGACTTTCTGGAGGCCTGGAGCGGCTTTTGCAGTTTCTCAGATCACTATCCAGTTTGACACTGGACTAAATTCAGGAAGTTGCTTTAAATGTACTTTTATTTGTAATTTTAGAGGAATTAACAACATCTGGAGAGTGTTGGTTGACTCCCCCCAGCTCCATAGGCAGTAACACCGGTGTGAAAATATGCAAAAACAGTGTGATGAAACAGATGTGCTTGATGAGCAGCACATGAAGTGTGTTTTGTGTTAAATAATAACACAATTTAATATGCTAAGTAGTTATTATCTAGTTTAAAGTGCTTATAGAGTTAAATAATTTCAGTGTACTGAAATATAAAACTTGAAATTAAAAGGAATAGTATTTTTTTATTCTGTTAGACTCCAGTCTGCTCTGGAAGTGCTGAGTCATTTTTTTACTAACCATCTCTCTTCATCTGCTCAGCTTTCATCTGGCAGTTAATGAAGGCAGATTGTGGATTCCCCCTTATGCCTTATTCATACAGCAAGATTTTCATGTAGATTTTTGTCCCAATTATTCCCTTTGACAATCTTAAAGGCAGCCAGATTATTGGGATGGTCCTTTTTTTAAGGTTTTATTGGCTCTGGTGGTCAGACAGGACAGAGGGGGAAGACATGAGGCAAAGGTCACCAGGCCAGGACAGCTGCGTCCAGGACTAAGACCTCCACACATGGGTTGTGCTTTATCTCTGCCCCCCATAGCACCCATATTGGGATGGTTCCTAACATAACCTGAAGAGATATTTTTGCTGTGTGTGGTGTGATGTAGTCTAAGAGTGATGTAGTCCGCTCTGGACCGCTCAGATCTGAAGGCAGGAAAGACCATTGGTTTTCTATAGTTTTTTTTTTCTCTGTTAAACACCGTCCACAATCTATCGCCGCGGCTTTTTCCCTGTTGGCCATGTTTGTTTACTCTGAGTTCTTTTTTGGTCTCAAGATTTTCCAAGATTTGAGTGAAATTGATTCATTTGTGAAATGTTGAGTTTTTTGTCTGTCTTGACACCACACACCGAACAACAAAACCTGACTTTTTCATCTTCACACACGTGCTCTCCCAGTTTTAAAATCTTGCCATGTGAGCCAGGCATTACTCATTCACCTTCTTTCACCAAATATACATGTGGGGGGCAAAATCTATGCTAAAGTACGCACACCTCTGTACTGCCAATAGAGACTGAAACCCAACATTTTTTGTTTTTTTCTCCTATTTGTCTCCTGCAGGTTATTCCTAAAAAATGAAGCTCCTTGCTCTCCCAAAACCACTTCAGTTCATTTTTATACTTATGTTTATACATCTTCCAAGCATGCATCATAACCTGTGCATTTCCATCCATCCACCCTGTTTCCCTCACTGCCCAGTCATTGTTTTCTCATTAGTGTGTGTGAGAAGAGGCCAGGCGGTTGGAGGAGGAGGAGAAGAACATGACCAGCTTACGACTTGTCTGTCTCTGTTTGTCTGTCTGACTCTTTTTCTGCAGGTATGGCCCTAAAGATTAGTACATTTAAAAAAAACCAAAGCCTGTATTTTCTTAAAACAAAAATACTAAAAAACAATATTTTCCTGCCATCTGGAAAATTTCTGCTTTATTTTAACAAGAGGAAGGTTTCAGGTTCTTTAAACCAAAATGGCCTCTTCCTGAGAAACTCCGTCAACCTTTAGCAGAAAACACCGGACTCAGCTGTCTCTTGTGTTGCAGCACAGTTTTTTGTTTTTTTTTGCTTTGAACAAACATTTGCCCTGTAGGCAGAGAATAAAGCATGCATCCAAATTCCAGCTCAGGATGAGATGGAATGAATGAGGACAGGAGGGAGGGAAACAGTTGTCTTTAAAGGCAGAGGCAGTTCGATTTCCCTAATATATTTGATTTGTGGTCGTCAAACTTTCACAAAACCTCACTTGAAAAAGAAATAGGCCTATATCAAATTCAAGTTAGAGTTTATGAACGGGCCATGTACTCTCACTCTGATTTCTTATTGCACATTCTTATTTAATAATAAAAAAAAAGATAAAATAAAACAGCGGTGCTAACTAGAGATGCACATGGAACTCTAGTGACTGATTTTATCCCTGAGCTGTGATTAGCCAGGCAGAACCTTAACATTCTGATCAATTAGTTTTTTTGTTTGTTTTTTTTGTGGGGGTTTGTGGGTGGGGGGGTTATCACTAATGCATCATGTCTGAGCAGTAACAGACTGGCACAATATCAGTATTTGGTCTTTAAAATTACTTTAGGAGAATCACAAAAGATGTCAGAACTTTTTAGAAAGTGGTGCTACTTCAGTAACTAACAAGAAGCTGAACGTCTTACAGCAACGTTATAGTGTTTTATCCTGTTGAAAAGTCTCTTTCTATCTATCATGGATCCTTCAGGATCCAAAATCCTGCTTGGAAATCTTACAATTAGAGGAAGATCAGCCTAACTTAGAATAAATACGGCTGATGTTTGCATTTGGTAAATCCAACCCCAACAGGCATGCTAACTGTACCAATCACTAATACAAGATGCTGAATGAAGTTTAAATATCAACTCTGTAATCATGCTGTCTAACTGCAGGGCTGTGTAACACAGACTGCTTACTTGTCATAAAATAAACAATGGACTAAATTAATGGATGATTTGACAATTTGACATCAAGCACCAAATCAGAGCTTTTCCCTAAAAGTTTTAATGTTGTACATAACTGTGATTTATGTTAGAATTAGCTTGTAGAAACTATTTAGACTTGACATTGTGCACTTTTACATTTTGTGTTTAAAACAATAGAAGGTTATTTAGCTGTTTTGTCATACAGCAAAGTAAAATTCATATGATGCATTTTTAATTTAGGATTATATTTCTAAACCCTCCTGTCCAATAGCAGGAGGTTTTACTGTGATAGCAGAATGTCAGTGATAAAGAGAGATAGTCCTCTGGAACTGTGGGATGTTTCTGAAGAAAATGTGTAGTTTTTAGTAGAGGTGTGCCGATCGATCGGTCACCGATCATAATCGGCCGATTTTCGTGAAAAAGTGCATGATCGGTGATTGGCGATCATTGGTTCTTGTTGCCGATCACACAAACCGATCACCTGCATCTTATTTCGCAGGCTGTCTGTGCAGCTGGTCTCCTCTTTCCTTCACTCTGCGCAAACGCGCAGCAACAAATCCTAAGCGATGTGGAACTATATTGCACTGAGTGAATGGGGAAGTTTGCGTGTTGCGGCAGAAAATTGAGGCACGTCAAAATGCATCAACACAACGAAGCTAATACGACATAAAAACAATGGCATTCTTCACTGCAGTAAAAAAGACATATGGAGGATCAGATAGCAGGTAAAGCAGCGCACAGCTACAAACACTCACCCGGATTAACATGACGGTAAGAAAACTAAACAAATAACCCGCAAAATTCTTTAAGTCTTCGAGCTGCGATGTAAGACGCTGGTTCTGCTCTCGCTGTTGAACCGCTGCTACGCTACAGGTAGTAATATTTCACAGACGGAACGCCGCTTCTGCTCCACCTGGTAGTGACTCTCACACCAAACCTTGCTTAAAGCTGCAGCATCTAACTTAAAAATTTCACATACGCATTAAAACTTCCGCTGTCCTAACATGAGACAGATAATCTCTAAAAAAATAATCGATCTCCTCCCTGCTCTGCAAAATTACTCCGCTTAGTCAGAAACAGCCACTCAGAACTAGCAGTAATCAGCTAGCCGCCATGCTATCAGGAAGTTTTCATTCAGTAACTCTGGATTGTTTATTGTAATGGAACCTGTATTTGCCTTTGAATGTTAAGTTTTATACTTGAATCTTTTGGCAATGTTGAGAGGTTTTATTTTGGCTCTTTGCATTATTTAGCCTCTTCAGAGCCTTCATATGTTTTCAGTCTGTTAAAGATAGTATTACCGATAGCAGTACAATTTGCAGAATGCCTGTTTTGTTTAGTTTTTTTTCTTGGAAAAAGTTATTAAAACAAGTTTTTGTCTAAATTAAGGAGAATTCATGGTTCCTTTTTCCACATTATGTAACCGGTAGTGTTTATGATAAAAAAATAATAATTATGTGATCGGTATCGGTGATCGGTGTCGGTATCGGCAGAAAAAAACTTGATCGGCACATCTGTAGTTTTTAGTATTTCAAACTACCATCAGGATAGATTTGTAATTTATGCAGAAACTAAAACATAGTTTGTAGATATTTAAATCCTTTCAAGAAAAATCTAAATAAATCAACATAATTTTAATCATAGTTTTGCAATGTAGAATCTATTTGGTGCATCTACAGTGTCAACCACAACATATTTTTCTTTTTAAAATATATAAAAACTGCAAAATATTTCAGGAGACAGTTGAGACATCAAGAAATGAAAATGAGTGTGACAGAGTCTTAACCTAAATGTTCTGTTGTACTCTTAGACTCATTTTGACTTTAAAACGTGAACTTGATTGTTTTGAGACTATAATTTAAAAAAACATTTAATGACTCATTTCCTTTAAATTAGTCTTAACAAAAGCAAGGTATTTTTTTCCTGCTTTTTTGGTGCAAAGGCAGAACATTGTTGAAAACACATCATATCATTTCCTTTTGTAATTCAGCTAAATATTTCAGTCCCACAGGCTGAGCCAGCTCTCAGGCGCCCAGTTCAATCCCAGCTACACATGTACTGACCCTCAGCCAGTGATGGCCAATATTGTATCTCTATGTACTCACTGGTTAACTGTGTATAGTTGCCATATTGTGTGTATGTATAAAATTAATTATACTTGTAAATATTGACTGGTTGTTTATTTGTATGGTCTTGTGTTTGGTTGATTTGTGAACACTGAAGGTGTACATGCTGTTTACATGTTTGAGCTGAACTTTGGAATTTTGTTTTGCTTTGATTTGAAGAATGTGACTGCATGCAGCCAGCCGCAGAACACACACTTCTTCAGTCCTACTAGATCAGGGGTGTCCAAAGTCGGTCCTAGTGGCCCAGCATCCTGAATGTTTTACTTCTCTCCCTGGTGGTAGTAACAACCTTTTCAGCTTGTCAATGTTCCTCTTTGGCCTTCTAATGAGCCATCATTGTATCCAGGTGCGTTAAACCAGGGAGAGACCTAAAACATGCAGGATGCCGGCCCTCCAGGACCGACTTGGGACACCCCTGTACTAGATCATCAGGGTGAGCCTGTGTAGTGCTTGCGTGTGCGTGATTAGTACTAGATATATAGATAAATGAGGATTATTTGTGTTCTATTGGTTAAGATGAATAAATAAAAACTGATGAAATGGATATATACTGAAAGGTTCATGTGCACAATGAATTCCAGTTTTAATTCCAGACTTTTTTTCCGTCCTGGAGTTTGAACATTTTGTTTGGCATACAACTCTCCCTTATTACAGTTCATTTTTTGTACATATCCTTTGTTATTCCTAATTGCTTCTCTCTAAAATCACAGAGAAATCATTTGCAGGTGTTTCTTAACATCTGTAGGAAACCTGATTTAGCAGTGAATAGATTTGTTTGAGCAGAGCAGCTTGAATACTCGTGATTGACCATATAGTGTTTTACAACCAGGCTGTCCTTACTGACTTATGGAAATTTGGGGAAATTTAATTTGTAATTTTTTTTTCTTTTTCAGAAGCAACTTCCTGAATTAATGCCTTTTATGAAGCCTAACTTGCGTATGAAATAAATCCCTATTTTAAAATCATCGTTTAGTACATTTGATATGTTTATGACGTATAAAATGTTTTTAAACAGTCACATTTTTGTGACTGCTTTGGTCTCTTAGAAGCATATTTATTGGAACATGTTTTAAGTTTACTGTAACATTAGAACTGGATGGAGTATATCTACAGTACTTTTTTATTTTTGTGATAAATATGACAAATCAGTCATGCTATTTGGATCTTTATTTGACAAGAAGTTCTGCGTCTACACTGACTGGGTTAGTTGATGCATCTGTGTAAAATGAGCTGAAGTCACAGGTTATGTAGGGCAGATTAGTAAAATGACTGTATGTTCACACTGCAGAACTTAATGCTCAATGTTGTAAAATCCCCTTTTTGTGTGGTTCACATTTCCAGAGATATATGACTGGTCTGTGATCGGAGGCCCAATTTCAAGGTGCTAAGTTGTGAAGTCAAAGTTATTTTAAGTCTTGCTTGACATATACAGAATTTTTATCACAAATTAAAGTGACATTGTTATTTGATTGTGTTATAAAAATGATGCTACAAGGCTAGAAAACAAATGCTACTATTCCTTTAAAACATTTTATTGCCGGCAAAAATGTGGATCGGCTCAGCACTTCTTTCTCTCTTCGCACTAGTGGGTGGATGTTTACAGCACATCCAATTTCCGGTAAGCTTCATAGGGTAGCTTCCTTCACGATCAAGATAGCACATTATATACATCACTGCCAAACAATGGTGAATAGGTGAAATCATGTCCATGCGATTAAAACTTCAGCATAGTCCACACCTCCAGCTAGCAATCATTTCGGTAACACTTTACTTGAAGGGGGGTGAATAAGACTGTCATGACACTTTCATAAAAATGGCATAACACATCATGAACATGAGTAAGTCTTCATGAATGTTTGACTGTTGTCATAAAGCGTCATTAGGCAAATTATGACACTTTTAATACAAAGTTGACATTATTCAAAATGTCTTTGTTATGACAACTTGACATTAACCAAGAAATCATTACTGTTTAAACTTTACCTTTAATAACATAAAGTTACCTATTTTTTAAAGAGCAATCAGTAATACTTTTATAACAAAGTTATATCAGTAATGATTTCTTGATTAATGACAGGTGTTTATGACAGTGTCATATAAAGTGCTACCATCATTTCTCACTAGCAGAGCCCAGAACCGCCGTATGGTCAAAGCATAGGACAAGGGACTGGTTTTTACCGGCCTGCTATAGTGATAAAACAAAAATAAACATCTCTGAACTTTTAAAGGCTATTATTAGCAAAACATCCATCTCTCATTCAGGGGGGAAAAAACAACAAAATCTATAAATCATAACCTAATTGTGTCTGGATTGTCAGGAAACGTAGCTCTTGGAGCGAGTTTTGAGGCCACTCTTCATTCAGTTCAGTTGGACAGAATTATGATCAATAATGCTCACACCGTACAGGAGTTGTGGTGTCACTCACCTTCTTTGAACAAATCAAAATATCTCAATCAATCAGATTGGGGATTCATCAAAGAGAAAAAAACTGCACAATTTCTCTGCTGTCCACCCTTGTTCATGCTGCAGGTTTGGCTCTGTTGCAGCTCCTCTTGTCTGTCGGTCTTTACCTCATTGACACACTCAGCAGGCTCTACTCATAGCAGGACAATTCTCTTTGGTCATTCGTCTGACTGAGATACCATGAACAGCATGAAGACATGTTTACTGAAAATTATATTCTCACCTTGAATTACCTTTTGATCCACAAAACTGTATTTTTGATGATGAAGATGGTAGAAAGAGGAGAGGAAAGAAGCAACTGCATCAACTTGGGTATGTACTGATGGTCATTCCAAAATGTTTCACAGTAGACGGACCCATTTGCTAAAACTGTAAAGGTATAAAGAGGAAAAAGGTTGAAATGACCACAACCCACTGAGACAACAGTAGTGGGTTAAATTTTTTTTCTCTACCTTGGAATGGAAGATAAAAAACAGGACTTCCTCCTCATTGGAGACTGCTTCATTCAGTAACAGGACAAATGTGTCCTGCCATCTAAAATCCTGAGTGAACGATTAACTATTGTAGACAGTGACTAAAATGAATGGAATTTATTTGGGTTTAATTTAAATAATGTCTATGATCTTACAGAAGCTGTACTAAAATGTGAGCCAATTATATTACTGGAAATCAATTCTGTCATAATTGCTTTAATATTTTCATGTTTTTGTGATGGACATATTGATCACAGAACTCTAAACTGCTGACCTATTTGTGTTTAGTTTTTATATAATGTTCTGCACTTAAATAGTTACTTACTCAGAAGGCATACAGGGAAATATACACTGTTATTCAAGTATTCTAACAAATACACTGCCTTCCTCAAATAACTAATCATTTTGAAAAAATCATATGTAAATATCCATTTAAGTATAGGTTTATATCCTTTGCCCAAAACTGAGCTGCTATATTTTGAAGTATAATGATCTCAACAGGAATTTGCTCACATGTGGAACAATTTTAATGCATAGTGCGTCAAAGTAACTATTGCTAACACTAAGGCAATGACTTCAGACACGTATGCACCTCCTTTAGAGCAAACAATCTGCTAATCTAATCATAATATTGATCCATCTGTATTGATAGAGTAAGGTTATCATTTGTTCATGGCTGTAGATTGGATCTGTCCTAATATTCATTTAAAAAATAAGCAGATTTCTAACCACAAAATGTTAAATATTCAAATGTTGCAGTGTATTTATCACTTCTAACACTTTTCTCAAATTCTAGAGATACACAAAAAAGCTATAATATTTATAAAGCGAATGTTAATAGCTACCACTGTTTCTGTATGCAGTTGGCTCGTTGAGAAATGAACTGCCACATTTACTTAAAACCCTTCTTGTTAAATAGACAACACATCTATACACACTCATTTTGCAGTGTAATTGTATAAGTGGTAGTTGTTTACATTTTACAGCCAGTAAGTGAGCAAGCATCTTATTTACAGTTCAGAAAATGTGATTTACACTACAGGGTGTAAACATTTAAACTGGAATATCCAAACCGTATCTGGACAGCAAAGACCACCCAACTGGTAAAGACTTACCAGGTGTAACATTCTCTGTTCCAGGGTGAAACTCTGGGCTTACCAGGAGGCTTTAGAACTTGAAGCATTCAGCCATTTTGCTGTGTGCAGTTTGGTGTCCCAAAAGTGTAATGGTTTACCATTACACTCCCCTTTGTAATCAGCCCCAACGATTATAACCTTGCCCCGCGCCTCTGATTACTGTCCGAGTGATTTTTGGACGGTTCTGGGAACTCAAAAAGAGAAAAAAAAAACAATAAAAAACTGCTAGTGGTCCCCACAGAACTGCAGGTTCCACAGACGTACAGTAACCCCGTCTGTGTGTGTTTATGTGTGGGTTGCTGTTCGTTTGAAGTGCTCATTCCCCCCCAAATTACAGTGCTGCCATAATGAAGTATTACCATGTGATTCCAGAGCAGACCACTACAAAGAGGAGGAACGAGTCTATATGGGTTCTGGACGCCTGAAGTCAAAGGTCAAGTGAGACGTCCAAGCCAAGAGCTTTAAACCAGCCAAAGTTTCTGGATGTGTGATCATGTGTGTATTTGTACATGGAGAAAAAGTCAAACCTAAAGTTCTAAGGCCTTTTTGTGTGTAACACTGCATATGAAAAAACATTGCATGAGCATTCTTTGTTTTTGTTGATCCGCTGTGTGGCTGTGTTCACTTTGAGCTCACACACACTCGCACGCACACACACATTTAGAGGTAGGGGCTGTTTTTGACTGGGGGCTGCTCAGGCCTCACCTACGGCCTCCTCTACCTGATGAATGTTACATGAAGCTCGGCTGCCTCTTACATAATGCATCAGTGTAAGTATGCCATTGGATGGTGTACGTACACCACTGGCATCTTCAGCCATCTTGACTTACTGGCACCTAGGCTCTTGTTCATCCACACATGCAGTAGGACGGCTTTATGGGGACAGGAAGACAGAAAATGCTTAATGTTTGTCTTTCACTTAATCCTCTGTCATCTTTTTCCTGGTTTCATGTTTGCAGAGCTCTGGATATGATGTATTTTGTTTCTTCTGCTGTTGCTGCCGTCATATTTACCTATAGCCTCAGATATAATCTTTTGAAAAGAAAAGTACTTTTTCTGAAGCATTGTTGCCTGTATTTCTGGGATTGTTGTTTTTACAGCAAATATTAAAATTGTATTGTCTGATTATGAGAAACATGGGAGGAATGTATCTGCTCTGGACCTTGGAGCCCTGATCAGTGTGTGTATTTTGTACTTTGTAATGCTTCATTTTACACCAATTAAGCGGACCACCCACCCATTGTTGTGCTCCGCCTGTGCTGGAGTCACTGCTCCGCCTCTGATGAGTGGCTGTGGGATGTGGCCCTCAGCCATCAGTAGGCATTTTGGGGCCTGGATATTCTGGAGATATTGATTGGATTTTTTTTCATCCAACACCACCTAAAAATACTTGACTCATTTGAGTGCTTGAGACATGAGAAGTCTAGTTCTTGAAACATTTTGGCAATGTGGCATGGTGCCTTATTCTGCTGAGAAAAAGCCTTTAGTGTCCACGAGGTCTGTTCGCGTCAACCAGCAAGTGTAACAGGTCAACAACAGTGTTTGGGTGATGGTTGTTTATTACAGGGTTTCCATACACAATTTAAATGTCTTATATTAATGCAGTGGTTCCCAAACTTTTTCTCCTGGGCCCCCCCAGTGTTTTCCAAACATTTTCGTGTCGTGACACCTGCAGCGTGTCGGTTGGTCTGTGTTACCCAGAAAGCAGTTGGGCACAATATCCCAACACCAACATCGTGAGTGAATCAATGACTGGGGCAGCCTACTATATAAAGTACTTGGGTACCACTTCTTTATTATTACACATCCACATTTGTAGAGTACGGAACAAATTGCGTCCCGTATCGGTTCAATACAGGACGGGTGGCAACCCTAACTGTAGCGTCTATTTATGCCCTTTATAATGCGGTGTGCATTATATATGTTATATAAGTTTTAAAATAGGCCATTCATTGAAGGTGCGCCTTATAGTGCGGAAAATACGGTATTTGAAATGGACTTAAATGTTTTAATTACACGTCTTACATTTTTTCTGTGGCAAGACCGTTAGATCTGAAATCTAAAAGTCTAAAGTATATTCTATGAAGTAGTTTTTGTTTTTTGGTGGAATTTTAATGTCACACAAACTTTTAAGTCACATGCAGACATCTTAATTGCGTTTTGGGACTCGAGATTGTTGAGGGTGCCGGTACCCAGCCAGAATACCTAGTTGGGCCCCATATGGGGAAAAGGAGGGCAGACAATATGGGTCCCATATGGGTTTGTCCGCAGTTTCCATGGTGGCCCCACATGGGTTTGCCCATGTAGGGGCACCGCCCACATGGGCCCTACATGGGCAAACCCATATGGGCCCACCGCCATGAAGGGCCACCATGGAATACGCGGACAAACCCATTTGGGACCCATATTGTCTGTCCTCCTTTTTCCCATATAGGGGCCCACCTAGGTATGCTGGCTGGATACTTAGCTGCTTATATAACCTTGCTAGCTAGCTAATGATTTTATATCTATCAGAGTTAAGTATACATGTACCTCCACTTGGCTGGACAATGTTTGACCTTGCCACCGGCTCACCTCTGTTGCCAATGGCCTGCGCCATTACTACTAGCACTGATTTAAGAATGTCACTTGAATTCTGAAGTTGGAGGTTTTAAATTACCTATGGTAGAATTTCATTTCAACAAAGTTGTTACTATGGAGAGAACATTTGTGCTACCTCTCCCCAATAAATGATGATTATAATAAACCCTGACATCCAAGATGGAATTAATTGATTCAGGTTTTAGACTAGCGGTTCTCAACGTGGGCGGTACCGCCCCCCAGGGGGCGTTCAGAGGATGGCAGGGGGTGCTGGCGGACATTTTTACAAAAGGGGGGCGCCGGGATGCCTTTGGGGGGCGTTTGGTCAAAGGTAAACTTTACATCTTAAATGCACAACAATACCAGCTTAGACTCTGAGCAACTTAGTAAAACTGTATTGTGTAACATTAAACCATGCTTGGCTGCAACTGTATCGATGGCAGCTCATCTATTCTATTTAGCTTCTGTTAGCTTCTTGGCGCAGCTCCGTTCTCCTGCTACTGGTAGCTAAAATCACGACACCCTCTCTGTGTATCCCTCTGAAAAATGAACCCATTTAAATAAAGAAATCCCTCCATGGGTGATACCACGATTGAGAGCGTTCATTTTATAGCGTTAACACGGAGCTGTAAGTGGTCCGGTATGAAACGGGGGTGATAGAACAACACAGCATTTTTAAATTTCAATAATCAGGATGCAGAAATTGTTTCCGTTGTTTTAAAAGGTTTATGTCAGTCTGCCTTTTCCCCATCGATACGCTTCCCGACCGTCCTGCACCTTAGGGGCTTAAAAAAAAAAAAGACGTTCACATTGCGCAAAACTCTGAAACAGGAGAAGCAGGACATAAAATGGAGCAACGAATTAGATGTGAATTATGGCAGAAAAACAGAATCCAACACTTAACAGTGAAAAAAATCACATGATGTGAAACACATGACGATTAGGCGGCGCAGCAGGTGATGAGTGAAGATTACTGATGGTCAATAAATGATCAAATAAATCTAGCAACAGGAAAGAAACTAAAGTGGACATAGCAATAAACCAAGAGAGGGTAATAATAATCAAATGAAACTAAATGGAAATGAATAAAGAACAAAATGCAAGAATAAACTAAGAAACTAAAGTAAATACAGGGGAATAAACTGGTATGGCAAGACCTTTCGAGCAATAATTAATACAGAGACTGTATGGCAAGAATAAACGGACACTATTTCCAGATAAAAGGTAAAATAATATTGTTGAAGTGTCATGGGTTTGTTGAAACCACATCTAGTACTGAGAATAAATATATCTTACAGACCATAACAGTAAAGAACTGATCACTTATTTATGTTTTTAATTAGATTTGATATATTTATTTTTTCAGTTTAATTTTTTATGTCAGTGTTAATGTCATGAGGCTGATGACTCCATGACACTTTCAATTTGACTTATTAGGATTTTATTAAGAACCAGATTTATTCTTTGTCATTTCTGTCCAGTAAAACTATTAATCTATAAATCGATAGATTTATAGATTAATCCATGTTTCTTTCTGTCTCATATTTGTATGGCATTAAAAGGACCTGGAACTTTTGTTTTTCCACTGAAAGCTCTGGTTTACACAGTAAATGACATCTGGGTGAAATTTTATGGATGATACTCTGATGTCCCATTCTCCTGAAGGCAGCACAGAGCTGCACCACCAGAAACTGACAAACACTGAAGAGAAGAAGAGCTATGATTAATGTAGTTACAGTTCTATCCATGTTTTAATGTTGCAGAGCTCAGTCGTTTGCAAATAGTTCAAAGTTTAAACTGGCATGTTGAACATCTTTTTTCTGGTCATTTTGTGGAATATTTAACAACTATAAAATGGCACAAAATAAGAATAATTTTTCCACTCTGATTGGCTGCTGTTAGGCCTACCAATTTTAACTTGGATGTTCATTGCATTTTTCATAAGACACCTGTGAAAATAATTTCTATTCCCATGGCTTTTTTGATCTCTGGGAAATTATTTTTGATGATAAATGCAGAAACAAGCATAAAAATCAAAACATCTACAGTAGTAATAGTAATATTAATGATAAAATAATGGTCAGTGCAAAGTAGCCTGCAAATTCTTTGGTGGGGGGCGGTGAGGGACCTGGATAAAGGCTAGGGGGAACGCTGGCCCAAAAAAGGTTGAGAAACACTGTTTTAGACCAACCTTTTGCTTCCACATGTCTTTTTTTCTAACTCCAAGCAGCCAAATTAGTATTTTTTTACATTGTAGATGTTGTGGCCATCTTTTAGTGAGCTGACTGCCACTTTGCAGCAACAGGTGAAAAAGAGGCGTTGTAGTGTGTAAAGATTATGATTAAGTTATCCAGCAGGACTTGGTACCTGCCCACACTGCCAAAGCTAAAAGTTAAACCAATCACCAAGATGTTACAGTTACTCTTTCCTTCAAATTGCATTTTGTTTGACATCTCATTGGTTTGACATCTCATTAATAGAACTATACAACCCACAGTAACCCTCACTAAAGGCAGCATGACTCACCACACTGCCTAACTGGGATTCTACATAAGAAGAGTATTCCAGAAAGGTTTAGCTGTTACAAAGCTCCTGATTGATGCCAGTGAAATATTAAATTTGGGTGCTACTGCTGAACAGTTCTGAATCTGACATTCATTTTCCAGAAACTTTTTTTTTCTGTACAGTGCATTACACGATGTCCCTGCCACCCAACATGAGCTCTAGCATCTCAGCTGGTAGAGATATACTCTTGGTCAGAACACTAAGGGAAGGTAGAATCTAGTTTGCTAGCCAGATATACTATGGATATGCACAACATGAATGCATGACCCATTAAACAATATTTTGTACCAATTATTGAATTTGTCAACTGCAGTCCTTTTCAAATGAGACATTGCAGACTCTGGTACTGTGATAGATGTTATTGAGGTCTATAAAAACCGTAACTTTTTCAACTCACTATGACTTCAAACTAGAAAGCACCCCATACATTATAATTAAGTTTTGTTTATCTCTGCCCGTTATATGCCCAATGATATGCGTACCACTCATTTAAAGGCTCATTCATCTGCAGCATAAAAAGCTTCTCCAAGAAGTTCAGATTTGACTTTGTTTCTCTGCAACACCTGTACTCTGTTAGCACACCACTATAAAAGCTGTTGTTTTGGCGTTTTTTCCTTGTCACTATGAGTCAGAAAACGGACATGACAGTTGTGGCTGGAATACAATCAGCCCACATTTCTGCCAGATTAATTTAGAAACTGAGCCAGAGCAACTCCATCCTCTAAAGGCAGAAGCCACAGTGGTAGCATGGCTGCTATCAGCTAGCATCTTCTGATTCCAGCCACTGACGAGTCGAGCTTCTTCTCTATAGCTAGCATGCTAGCAGCAGTGGGGCCAAGAACCATTTAGCGAGTGTCTCCTCCAAATCAGAATGTACTAAATGAAAACCATTCCCCACTGCCTGCTGCAGAGCTCTGCTCAGGGACAAGAGCAAAGGGGTCAGCAGCTGGTGGAGGATATGGCAAATGTTTATGAAAAAATGCTTTCTCAAGCCCACCAAAAACACACACTTGGGGCGGAAAAAAATTCTCTGTCCCTGAACAGCCAACAGCTGGGAAGGGTTGGGAGTAGCCTGAAGGCTGGCAAGTTGCCCCCTCCCCTCCTCAGTCCAGATGGGGGAGGTTAGACTGAGGCTAGCTGCAACCCACTCCACCCACCTCTTTCCCCCTCCACTTCCCAAACTTCCCATTCCCATTAAGGAGAGGCTGAAGATTGCAGAGGAAGGGAAAGAAGGAAGAAAAGCAAAGGAGCATGACTGCTCTGTTTTTCACCCCAGCCCTCCCTCCCTCCATCCTCAGCCTAATCAAATAAAGCAGGAAGCTTCCGAGACGGAAGAGGAGTGTTTATTGATATTTGTACGAGCTGCTTCACCCCCTGCCCCGTCCCTGCCGTTTATTTTCTGTTCACCACTTTTGAAAACGATGATATTGTCAATGTTTTTGTCTCATATATCATGCTCAGTTGAATGCTTGAACACTGCTGAGGCAAAACGGTTGTGTTGCTCTCAGCGTCTTATAATATACCATTATCTTAAATTGAACCAGTGGGAAATTACACACCAGCTCGACATCCGTTGTAAAATGGCCATGACCAGTCCATTTATTGTAATAAGAGGGTGTCATATGAAATGAAATGGTATGAAACAAGACTAGATGACCCACTTCATTCATAATGTTGGGAAAACATAAAGAACACATGCAACCTGCACCCTGGCCAGGTCAATTCTTCTGAGAGAATTGTGTTGCAGCTGTGTATGCTTCTCTCTAAAAAGCTGAAATTACATCTTTAAGTACAGTAGATCAACTCACTCACTCACTCACTCACTCACTCACTCACTCACTCACTCACTCACTCACTCACTCAGATGTAGCCTTTCAGTGCTGAGAGCAGGATAAGGGCCTTTCTGTAGATTTTACTGTGGTTCTTGTAGAGAGCTGTACGTCCATCCAGTCATGTACTTGAGTCCTCATAAACTGCCAAGCTGTAATAGTTTAACTTTTGATGGCAGTACAAGACCTCTGTTGAACTTTAAAAAGACTTAGCCAATATGGCAAAGCAATGGGACTCCAGTTTTTTACCAATGTTGAGACAATAAACATTACAGTGGAGGTATAAAGTGCACTGAAGCCAAGCCAGACCTCTGTCACTTCCTATAGAAGTACATGAGCACAAACTCCAGCTAGTATCAGATTTTTATAAGGCTATATAAAAGTCAGAAAGAGCCACCGGATGGTTTCACTCTCATGAAAATCATCCCCGCAGACTATTGAAAGCAACCTTTTATTTGTCTTAGTATACTAGAAGGTGTTTTAGGTTTTATTTTAATGAAAGTCAAAACCAAGTTGCTGTCCCAATATCAGACTGATATTTTCAAAAGCGCACTAAGTTTCTCTGAGACAGCAACTGTGCTTCCATCCAATTGTTATTCAAATTTTAAGCAAACTTTTGAAAAATGCTAAATAGACCTTTTTCCATTTACTTTTTTGGAGCGAATCAACCACACTACGCAGAGCGTGACTTCTTTAGATGTCGATGCTATGCATAATAAAAAAGATGTAGAGATTGCACACTAGCAATGACCTCACATCTCAGAAAAACAGAGAGCGTTATCTTCTCCATCCTGGAGATTTGGACTTAGAACATTTCCGTTCTACCACTCCCGGCCCACAGTCCTCTCCTCTGTGATGGAGGTTTTTACTTTGACATGTTTCTGAGTTTGGTGCTTCTATTAAGACATACCCACCAGTGGATAGGAACATTTACTATGTCCGAATGTATTTGCTAAATGTGTTTCCATCCCCCTTTTGCACATTAAGTCTCTTTTAGAAAAGCCCAAAATCACCTCAAGAAAACAACAAAACGTAGAATGAAAAAAAATAGAGGATGTTATTTTTAATTTAGTAATTTCTTTCAACCTTTTCTAACACAGTACTTCAACATGCAACATCTTCAACATCTAAAAGACTTAGAAATACGGCTACTGTTGTGTTTGACCCTGCAGTTCTGAGAAGCTGCTGCAACAAAGAGCAACTTTTTCTTAAACTACCGTCTTGAGAGGCTGCCTTGTAATTTTCAATGGATCTTTTGTTGGAGGTTATTGAGAGGCATCAGCTTGATTTTCCCCTCAAGCCATCTTAGTGTGTGTGTGTGTGTGTGTGTGTGTGTGTGTGTGTGTGTGTGTGTGTGTGTGTGTGTGTGTGTGTGTGTGTGTGCATGCTGTTCTGTGACGTATCAGTCATCGTGGCATTGTATGTGTTCATTGGGAGAACGGTGCAGTAATCCAACACAACCTGCAACCGTTTGGGCCTGGTGCCAACATCTCTCTGCAGGTCGCAGCTCCCGACCTCCAGTTGCCAATCAGTGTCATTGGGTACCATCATCTTCCACAGCGAATGTCCCAACATGCACCTTACTCAACACAGGCCTTCAGACCAGAGCTACTCCCTGCGCTGATCCGTTTCCAATCAACTCAGCACACTGAAAATTTTACAAGCAGCCAACATATTATTATGAAATATCATTACAATTAAGACAAAAAAAAATGCAATTTATTGTCATCACCCAGTATGTTCATGAGGAGGATTTATGAAAACCTTCACATACATTTCAAATAAATTAGGATAAAATGTGTAAAACTGCCATCTTGGAAAAACCCTAGAGTTGTGCCATAGTCACTTCTGTTTTGGAAATACAGGTGAAAGAAAAAAGCAATTAATAAGAGAGGTTGGAAATTATTCTGTAACAAATGGAAGGTGTAAAATGTAAGTGATGGATGAATGGTAGAAATTAAAGAAAAAGAAACGAGAATCAGTATAATAAGTTTGACTCTTACAATTAAAGAATTTAACACCTAATAATGAAAATATGAAATAAATTTAAAAAGGAACAAAAGAAAGAGATGAATGAAAATGGAATAATGGGAAGAGACCAAAAGAAAGTAAAGTAAAAAGAGTCCCGTTCCACTGTGTATAAATGTGATTCTTCAACAGTTAAAGCTCAAAGACTCACATGGACATAAATCCACGTTTAAACAGGCATGCACACCTCCAAGGGAAAACCATTTGTAGGATGTAATTGTAAGGTAATGGAGGTCAGTCTGAGAGAGGTTAGGGGTCAGAGGTCAGAAGTGTGTTGTTGCAGGGACCTTAGCCAGTAGCCATCAACCGGGGTCATGTCACATATGCATTTGTACCGGTTAGTGTCAGAAACGGAAAAGCAAAACCATTCAGACTCGAGCTGAAAACATGAGGACCACTGGGCCGCACGCACTACCACACACACCCCTACACACACCTTCTCTCTTAATTTTTTTTTATAATTTGGAGATCACTTCATATTACCTGAAGCAAGCTCTCTCTGCTCCCAGCCGTGTGTCACTTCGCAGCACTCAAACACACCCGGAGGTGTAATTGTAGCCCTGCAGGTCTCTCTGTGTAAGCCTGCCGCTCTTCTCCAATAGCCACAGCTATTAACATATGTAAGAGCAACAAGGTCTCACCTTTATTGAGAAAAGCCAGGCAGCCCTGCGAGTTCATTAGCCCTCAGCCGTGTTGAATTAGAGGCGGTGCAGTCCTGCACTTTTTCACTCTGCCGTTCAGTTCGCTGCTGACTTACACATTCAACCCACTGCTTCTTCTGACAGCTTCTAGGGTTGTTGTACATATGAACTAATATCACATTTATTGTATCTATTTTCTGTCAACAAGCTTTTTTCCTCTTTTTTTTTCTATTTTTACCAATTTTTTATTTTTTTTATTTTAAGAGTTCTAGAAATTGTACATCTATTATAATGTCCAACATGTCCGATACAACCTAACATAGCACTGCATTTAATTCAGAATAAATAATATTACAAATGGTACAATGTAATGTCATGCTAGTGCCAAATGAAATCTAGCAAAACCTTTTTTTTTCTAGGATCTAAATTGTTTACATACTGTGTGTCATTTCTCTGTTGCAGTCTGGTTCACATGTAAGCTACTTTTTACACTAAACAAATCATCATCAAGACTTACAAGCCTAATTAAATATTAGGACAGAAATCATGAGGTCCAGCATTGGCAGGACGGATCTGTAAACAAGGCAAAGTTCTAATTAAGGTTCATTATCACTTGGGATCTTGTCCACATCCTCTTGGAAATGTCACTTTTTTAGAAAAAAAGAAGAGCAAAACAATGATTCTTACTGTATTCTTCATATGAAGAGCATGTATTTCATTTTCAGCAGATTATCCAACCTAACAAGGTTACAGGGAGATCAGTAGGTAGAGGAAAAGCACTGATTGTCTATGAGTTGTAGAAAACAAACTTTTTTAGTTTTCTGCACTTTGTATTTGAAAATACAAAAAAAATGTTTGTTCTCTTTTTGTTAGCCATTAAGTTTTTTGACTTTGACTATAAATTTTTTAAAAAGTCCTCAGCAGAAGAACAGCTCAGAGTTGTTCTACTGACTGACTGTCCCAACATGTGGTCAAACAGGTAAATGCAGAAATGAATCTAATGAAGTCAGCCCTCTTTCTTTTCAGGTGACATAATTAGGCAGTAATAACGTTAAACAGCTAATGTCCAGAATGTGCACACTAACAGAGAAAGCAAATGAGATTACCGCACAAGCAAAATCTTCGATGTTGCGTGTTTTCAGAGGGTTCTCACAGAGTAAGCTAAGACATGTGTCCATGAGTGTCCTTGTTTGCTGTCCGGATCAGCCTGGAAACAGACACCTTGGAGCAGCTGAGCATTTGGCTGTGGGACAACCCTCCTCTCAGAGAGGAGCAGAACTGTTGACCTCCACACGCACCAACAAGCAGCACATCATCGCACGCCGACACGCAGACATCCATGTCCTCTTGAAGACGCGCTCTCACACAAACACATTCTCCTGAAGTCCCACAGGAGACAGACGCTGCCATGTTTACTGCCGCTCCGGAAATTTTAACAGGAAGGAGCTCTAGACCAGCAGCTATCATTCACGCTGTCTTCCTCCCTGTCCATCCGTCTCTCCCACTCTTTTTTTTTGTTGTTTCTTTCAGACGTCTTTACATCAACACTTAGGTCAGTTTATTTGTCTGAAGCAACAACTCAGCAAGTTTTATTGCTCTGGAAATCTAAATCAGGAGGGGGCATAGCACATAAATTTCCGGAAGAGCGCGCCAGTACACACACTCAGGAGAATGTAAACCGGGCCTGGAGCATAAGCGATAACAAATAAGAGATGTGCTCAAACTGTGAGCAATACACTCCAAATGTTTTTATTTTTATTTCGAAGGACACAGAGGAGTCTGGCTGGAGCTGCAGCCAGAAAAACACTCCAGAGCTTCTAAACACTGTCGGCCACACTGTCTCCCCATCGAGAGCCTGCCGGTCCGGCCTTCACACTCTCTTTTTCTCTCCTCTCTCTGTAGAAGTTGAGGGGAATCCAGTGGTCCTAATGATCCATTATGAAGAACCGCAAGCTGTCTAACCCATTAGTCTATAAAGGGTACTTACTTTACTTCAAATTCTTTTATTTTTATTTTTTTTTTAAACATGAATAGTTTTTCTCTTAAAAGGTTTGTAATAAATAGGTAGACGACTAAAATTTCCACAATTTAAAAGGAAAATATTATAAATATTATACATATTAAAGAAAATTAAAAAATGGCTAAAACTGTTTTAGTTCAGTCCTTTTTAAAAGTTAAAAGGATAGTTTGGCTTTTTTAAAAGTTAGATTCTGTTCATATCATCAGCCTGGTTCTAAGAACAATCAAGAGACTAGTTAACCTAATAGTCATGTTTTTGGACTGTGGGAGGAAGCTGGACTACCTGATCAGTTTGTAAGATAAGCCCCAATTTTAATAAAGCTTATGTACTGATCCATTTAGTCCAATGGAATGGAAGCTATCATATTACGCAGTGTCCCATTGGCTCTGGCTGCTTGTCACCAGTTTCAGTAACTCAGTCCAGTCTTTCATTAAGGTTCGTTTCATCTGTCTGAATGTGCTCCCGGTGTTTGGTAGAAATGATTATCCAGTTATAAAGCCTCTGTCATCTCACACAACACATCATCTGTTCAGATGAAAAGCCGCACAAATGTTTTTCCATAAAACAGGAGACTTCTTAAATGCAATTTTCCATCTTGTCTCTTTCATTCACTCATGGTTTTCTCTTTTCGCTTTTCCATTTTTTTTCTGTCTAATTAAATTAACATAAAGCGCAATGAAAATGCCCTCATCTTTGCTGCCACAACTTCACTGTTTAGCTTATTTACCTCTTTACCAGTCCTGAATAAAACTTTAAGCAAACAATAAGTAAAGTTGGGTTCTATTTTGTTTCAGGTGATTAATAGGACATCTGTACTGACCCATACATTCACAGTGTACTGTATAGGAATTGACACTCGTTCAGTCAGCATCTGGTTCCACTCCGTGTTTTTGCTAATGGGATTATATCACCTTTCTGACTGTTCAGCATTTGTTTCCAGTCCCTTGTTCTGCATCCTGATTGTTTTGTGGGATCCAAAGTTGGTGGCTGGAGATCAGCTAAGGGTGTATTCACACCAGGCCTGTTTGAATCACTGTAATCAAACTCTTTGTTCATTTGTCCAGAAGGTTCAGTTGGTTTTAGGTAGTGTAATTGAATTCTGATGTGGACATCCAAATCAGAGCCGTGGTTAAGTCCAGCTTTTATCATTTAAGGCGACTGGCGTCAGTGAAATCTTTTCTTTCCAGGCAGCATTTTGAAACAGTGATCCACGCTTTTATTTCCACTCGAGCATGTGACCCCTGTCCTGGCCTCACTTCACAGGCTGCCTGTATATTTTAGGATTCATTTGAAAATTCTTATGTTTGTTTTTAAATCACTACATAATCTTGCCCCGGCTTACCTCTCTGAGCTTCTTCACCCCTACGTACCCTATCGGTCTCTCGGGTCAGCAGATCAGCTGCTCTTGGAGGTACCAAGAACCAGGAGGGAAGCTCAGAGGGGACAGGGCTTTCTCTGTCATTGACCCTAAATTATGGAATGACTTGCCTTTGCAGGTCAGAGAGGCTCCTTCACTGTCCACTTTTAAAGTTCGTCTTAAAACCCATCTATTTTACTTAGCTTTTAACACCAGCGGGATCTAGTTTTAAATTGTATGTTTTTGTTTTTAAACTAAGTTTTTATTTTATTTTTTTTATTATGTTGTGTTTTAATGTACAGCACTTTGTATCAGCTGTGGTTGTTTTAAAATGCTTTATAAATAAAGTTGGTTTGGTTTGGTTTTGCTGTTGCCCAAAAAGGCAAACTCTGATCTGTCTACAAATCTAGGCCTCAGTTTGGTCGAAATGAACTCTGGTGTGGTTTGAATGCATATGTGAACACTAAGCAGACTGGAGACTGTTCCTAAAGCAGGAAGAGGACTACAGACCTGGGCCTTCTGGGTAAATACAACCAAAACAAACAATCAAGTCTAACGCTACCTTATGCAACAAATACCTTACGGTCTTTTGTCAAAGACAAAAGAACAATTCTGCAAATATTAATACTTTGTCTACATTTCCTGAAGATGAAACTTGTCCTCTGTGTCTTCTTGGTGTTATTTCCTTCAGTGATTCTTGGAGTAGCGCAGGGGGTAAAAAGGTTTCCCAAAGAGTTTGGTTTGTTCAGCACAGTGCACTGCATGAAAAGTGGGATTTTTGACAGCTATTGATACCTAGCACTGCTGTGCGCTTAGAGATTGAGGTCAATCAGCAAGAGTTTTTTGTGAGATTGGTAAATTGTAGGGAAGTGCGAAGAATTGTCAAAAACTGTGTGTGTCCATGTTGCCCTATCACCCCCCACCCCCTCAGGCCTAGGAGAAGCTTTCATATTTAGAAGAAGTTGCTGGGAGCCATGCAAATGCAAATCAACTACTGAGCACCGGCCTTTCTGACTGTAGTTTCTGTTGTAATTCACCCATTTTACCTTCTGTGCACCACCCAGGTCTGTGAAAGTGAACCGCACCAATTGAAAATTTTGGTCTCCAGTTGAATTGAGAATTGATCCCTACTGTCTACCGGACTACCAGGTGTAAAAACACCTTATGTTGAATAAACCCTTTATCAAGTTCAGAAAAGCAGCAAATCTAGCCATTAGCCACTGCGTTTCTGGAACAGATTTAATCAAAAAGACTTTCGAATGAGTTTCCATCTTCAAGTTGTCAGCTTTATAGTTCTGAAGTGGCCTGACAATTTGCCTACACGTATTGATTATGTTTTAAAGCTAAATATTTTACTCTGATGTCTTTTCAGATGTAGTAGTTTGAGATATGTGTTGCAGTATTTTCTCTAGTTCCTCCATCAGTCATTAGTTTGTAGAGGGATACCCTAAAACCTCTGATGGAGTGATGGATAGAGTGCAATGCTTGCTCTTCTGTGACAGCATGTCAGAAACATCTTTCCAAAGAGAAACTTGAAAGGTGTCGTAGCGAGGTGCCCAGACCGACTCCGTCAGCCTCGTTTAATTTGCAACAGGAATAAATCTCTAAACCTCGTAGATGAACTGGCTCAGCTCTGTTTTTATAGTAGTTGGTATAGTAGGTCTCTATCAAAAACTGGCAGCCACAGGTTAAAAGCTAAGAAAGATTTTAAAAAAGCAACCAAAATTAACTGCATCTGTTTCTAGACTAAAGCTGTAAAGAATCTAGTATGTATTTTTCTACGCTTGTAGGAAAGTATGGTTAAATAACTTTGGTAATGGAGGATAAATCTTCTTTCAGTGACATATAAATAAGACATCCAAGTCTTTCATAGACTTATTGACATTTCTGTGACCCGTTATGCATAACACACTCACTCCCTCTCCTTTTGTGTGAGCCAGGGATCTGGTGTTGAAGGGAGGGAAGGAGGGCACTAAGGGTACGGCGTTGCCCTCCTTCCCAACATCGTACCCTTAGTGGCACGTGAAGTCCACTAAGGACTTAGTGTCTGTACCACTAAATACCAGTAAGGTACAGACTGAAGGTCTGTGAAGTCACCTTCAAAGACTGAACTTCCTGTGAAGGTGTAAGAGATAAATGCAGAGAGAGATGCAGGGAAGGGGTGAGGCCATGTGAGGAGATGAGAGTCTGAGCCCGGCTTAGACATCTCCCATTCTGAGGCTGCTGACATCCCTACTGGCTATCATATCTTTTCATGCCCGTAACACAAATCACACACTTTTCAATTTTTTACTCTTTTCCTTTTGCTCGTCCCCCACTCTGACCCTCAGTACTGCTTTTACAGAGAGCACAAATACTTTGGCTATTGGACCACTTGTAAAAGCTTCTATCCCTTTCATTCTCCGTGGCTTCGGCACACATCAAAAGCAGAGGCTGTTTAACAGTGCCAAGTCCTCTGAGGGTCATGGCAAAGGACACACTAAGTGTGGAGGTTCATAATGCCCTGTGTTTGAGTTTACTGCCTGAAGGCATTGTGGACTTTAATGTGGTTGTGGAGAAAAAGCGATATTATGAACTCTTTCCAGAACTGAACCTTCCTAGGACACTAGCAGAAAAAAACAGATTAAGTAAGTATTTATGTCTATTCATCTAGTCAATCCAATACTCACCAGGCTTCACCAAGTACATCTCTCATCAAGTTTGGAGCTTTGTTCTTAGAGACAGAAGCCAATTTCAATACATCAAATTTCAAAGACAGGTTAAGTTTGATATAGTCAGCCTAAAAATACCTTCAGATTGTGTTATAAAATGGCACCATGTGCCTGGAAAATATATAAATATATAATGGCACACTGTTGGCTTCATATAAAATAGTCAATATTTGCCATTTCTTTAAAGGATGATGCTAATGCAAGAAAGAAAGTGGATGCTCTGGTTCACCCATATCCATCTGTGGCATTTTCAAGTGTGTACTTCTACTGTAACTGCATTACAGGTGGTTAATTTGTTTGCTTTGTACAATTTATTATTAAATAAGTAAAAAAAAATCTCTATTCTCTTTTTTTCCATGTGGTGTTGCATGACACTTCTCTGCTTGTTTGACCATCCAGGTGAGTACCACTTTAAGCTTCTTGACAGCAACAATGCAGTGGGGTCTCTTATCCTACTTTTGTTCATTTGCCATATGTTTCAGTGTTAGGCCTTCACATTCCCTCCCAGAGACCCTTCTTTCAGCCCTGACACCCTGTCATTATTTTAATCAAATGCAATTACCACCGCTATGGGGACAATGGAGATTTGTTGACTGTCTTTTTTCATCCACCCCTAGTCACTGCCCCCTGGATCCTACCCGCTCAGCCTTCCCACACACACATAAACACGCACACACACATGTGTGCATGTATACTCAGAATACATGCACACTAAACAGCTGTCTTGGGAAAAAGGGCACGAGTTAAAAGTCTGAGGGCCAAGTAGATGTGTGGGCTTGGAAAGATGAAAATATACATTGTACTGTACAAGGTTGACCAGCAACATTTTTGTTTTGGGGTGGAGAATTTGAAGTGTTATGGGAGACTTTTGTTTGACTGGGAGCAGTGATCAGTGTGTTTAGGAGTTGTCCATGTGCGGTTTGGCACATCAACTAGGCGTTCTTTTGGTCAGTGGGTGGGAAAAGCAGGGGGGAACATAATGACCTTATGATGCTGTTGTGGGGCGAGGCGTTGAATTGACCGCTTTTGTGGCGAGTGACAGAAAAGACGCCTCGTCCAAAAGCAGGCCGGCCTTTGTCCTCATCCCTCTTATTATCTTTGCACCACTGCAAAATGTGTTTTCAGATAATCTCTGAAGAAAGGGCAAGATGGCTTCAGAGAGGACGGTTGTGTCTGTTTGAGTGGAGAGAGACAGGAGGCGTTGGGGGTGGTGGTTGTTGTTGAATAGCCTCCTCTGTAGTAATGAGGAAGGGGGAGAAGAGTGGGATAAAGACTAAGTGTTCTGGAGATGTGACCACCACACCACCGCCTCTTCTGCCTTGTGGGCACAAGAAAATAATTCACTGATCTGTCATCTGCCAGACATTATCCGACACTTCCTTCCTCTACCTCAACTCCTTTTCTTTCACATACTTACACTCTAATTCACATCACTTCCCAGCTATACTCAGAATTCATTCCTGTACACCAGACACATAATAATTCTGAATCCCTCAGTGGCCCACTCCTAGTGAGAGAGGACTTAGCCAGTGGCTCCAAAACTTATGAATCACCCTCAGGTACACTGCAAATCTCTGTTACAAAAAAAAAAAAACTTTAGCTTGAGAGAGTGTGAGGATGCTCACTCTGCACAATGATCTTCAAAATGGAGGCAATAAAAACATCAAACACCAACTGGGAGGGGGAATTCCTCATGCATGGCTACTAACCAAACATGAAATGTTTATGCTTTCAGTGTGTGGGATGGTGTGGAATTGCTCGCTCACGAAAAGCAGGGGACAAAGTTGTCTCTGATCCACATGTGGTACCTCCCGCTACTTCATGTATTCTTACAACAGTTCAAGGAACGAAAGGCGGCAGCAATCCCCTGACTAAAGATACGGATATTGAACAGGACAGGAACATTAACATTTTACCAGAGCCTTTCCTCCACCTCTTCTTCTCTCACCGTCTCACTCCTTCCTTTGACATGGTGTTAGCATTCCCCAGAGCTGTAGTACACTTACAGCATACTGGGGGAAAGTACCACATTTGGGAGTCACAGCAACACAACATTGAGAGATGAAGCAAAGTGGACTGAAGAGAACTTTCTTGGCAATAAAGTAATTGTGAAGACTGTTTGGTTGAGGAGATTTGATGAGTCTGCTCGAATCTCCTCAAAATGTCTACCAGAGAGCCACTCGGCTCTCTGGTAGACATTTTTATTTTCCTATGGTTTTCTGTGTACGATGATATTGTTACATTTATATTAATTGATGCCTACAAAAGCCTTGAGGCAGACAGTTCTTTTATTTTATACAGTCAATGTGAAAGGAAAGTGCAGAAAGTATTATACATTTTAGGCATTTAGTAGGCTTATAAGTTCTTTAAGTCTCATTTCACTTGTAAAAAAAAAACTATTGGTTCCATGTTAACAAACTGTGTGCAGGAAGAAGTGCATTCTTCCATTAGTTTTAAAGGGAAGACTAGAAGCTAATTGTTTCTTATAAGACCCACTTGGTCAGTTGATAAATAGCAAGTTTAGCCACATCCATAAAAGCAGGAGTTCTAGCAACGTGTTGGTCTGGAGTCTACAACTGTGTGTCGCCAAAGCAGAAAGATAATGACCTAAGAGAAGCAACTGTTGAGGCTGTTAAGTCTGAGAAGAATTTAAAAGCATTTTTCAAACAACTTAGGTCTGCCAATCTACAGTGAAATAAATAGGCAGAAGTGAAAAACATTCAAGACAGCTGCTGATCCACACAGGATTGTGTCATACTCAGAAACTCAGGGTCATCTCCCAGACTCCACAGGCCTCTGTTAGCTCATAATTAAAAGAAGAAAAAAAGACTGGTCAAAGAAGATGCTTCAGAAGTGTTACCAGGACAAATCTTTTCTCTTAAATGAATATGGAAGCATGTCTTGTTTGCAAACCTCTGTGGGTAAGTAAGACTTTTGGAGCAATGTTCTTTGGGCAGATCAGCACAGAGTAGATATATTTTGCCACACTGGGGAGTACTTTGGTTTGCAGAAAGAAAAAACTGCAAATCAGCCCAAACCAGTTATAGCAGCTAGGAAGCATAGTGATGGAGGTTTAATGGTATGGGCCTAATTTACAGCCAGAGAATTTGGACTCATTGCTTTTGTTAGCCTCTTTCACGCAGAACTTCAAGACAGAATTAAGGCACCTTTTTGCCATCTTTAAGTGTTTTGTGGAAGGACCAATGCAATGAGAGTGGTTGAAGTCAGCACACTTCTGTCATGCCCCTGACTCATCCTACAACTTAGCCAGAGGGCATAAAATACTAATAATATTCCGTCCATCCATCTATTATCTAACACACTTCATCCCTAGTGGGGTCGTGAAGGCTGCTGGTGCCTATCTCCTGTGGTAAACGGGTGAGAAGCGATGGACAGGTCGCCAGTCAATCACACACTAATGTTACATGTTACAGTTAAAGCTTGGTGGAAACTGGGTTTAGCAAGCAATGAATAAAATAAAGAGTGAGACATTTCCACAAGCAAACACATATAAACAAATATGTGCTTCATATTTGTCTTACAAATAGCTATTGTGAAATCTGTTTTGTATTTTTGTAGTTTTGGTTTATTTGTCTTGAGCAAAATTTTGTAACAAATAAGCTAGTCAATGCTGAAGAGTGCAAACGTCCAGGCTAAATATTAGCTTAGCATTAGCTGTTGGGCAACTAGTAGGTATAGTTTTCTTCTGGATATATTGAAGACAAAATATCATCAAATGCGGTCCCTTGCACAAGTATTAAGAGTCCACATTTAACTCTTGACAACTTTTCTTTCCCTGCCTTTTGTTTCATTCATTGAACTATATGGTTGAATGACAACAGAGAAAAAAAATCTTTGCAATAAATTGATATCAACATTTGAACATAAAATACTTCGGAATTTTCAATCACACTACAACCAAATATGGTTTCAGTAATTTGATTTTTGTTCTTTTGACTTTCTGTGTAGCGTTGGACTGCCTGCATTGTTAAAGTACAGTCATTTAAGATATTAAAAGCAGAAAAAGTTTTGTTAGAGTTCCAGTAAAGATTTAGATCCATGCTGTGGTTCTTCAATTTCTGATTCTTCGGTATTTGTCTGTACTGTGGTGCTGAGGGTAATGTTGATTAGAATTGACCTTATAGAATGTTCTGAAGCTGAGCTGGTTAAATGTTGCAGTTGGTCCTAAATGACAGGGTCCCTGCAGCCTTTGTTGCTCATGCCTCATTTTATATGGTTTCTTAATAAAAGACTAGCGAGAGCTCAGGCCAGAAATAGAGCTCCCTTCATCCAGGACCGACCATCAGCACAGTTTACTTGGAGCATGACATTAACACCCAGTGTACATATGTTAAGAGCCCTCTTGGAAAGTACAGTGTGTGGTTGGAGCAAGGGATTTGTTCAAATTAGCCTCACAAAGATCATATAACATAAGTGGAAACAAATGTGGATGCCTCTGCCTTGTTATTCTTCTGAATCACCAACAAAACTTTGGCCTTTCAGACAGCTCATACTTGACTAGAGAGGGAAGAAGAAGCGTATGAAGCCAGATCAAATGCTTTTCTTTTTTCATTTCTTTCAACTTCCAAGGTCATTTTATGAGACACCTAGAAGTGTTTGGAGAACCCTTGCCTTTGTGAATGTGTGTAGGAGGAAAAAGTTATGCCTAATGCGCAATGTCCATCGAGTTCTGGTCTGTTATACATGGTAATGAATGACGGTCACAGAAACAGTGTCCTGTATCAAAGAGCTGAACTAACATGCCTTTCTCACGGAGCCAGAAAAATGGCCCTTTGTCACAGTGGACGCCTGCTATCGACTCCCAGCATCTCACAAAATATGCCCCATTGTTGGTGAAGGCCAACTCCGTTTACAACTCTGAACAGACAGCATTCCTGAAGTCAGCAGCACTAACCCCTTCTCCAATGACCTCCAAGAAGAACAGCAGTGGACTACTAATAGCTTTACCTGATGTTAGATTTTTTCTTTTTTGCCTAAATATTTATAAAGCTTTGAGATTTAGAGCTTGGTTTGAAATGTGTCACTATGCAGTCATGTGCAGGAGTATTCTGAATTGAGTTGTGTAACGTATGTAGAATTTCTGGTTACACATTCACCAAAATTGATAGCTGAAGGAGAGTTGAGGGAGATTTGAATTTTGCTCTTTTAGCAAAGCTCCTTTACTGAATGACTGGCTCCTCTTGACAGGGAAAAGCAGCGGCTCTCCTCTGAGCTCCTCCCAGATCTTCTCAGCCTATTTTTAAGGAAGGGTCCAGATATCTTGTGGAAGAAACGTGTTTAGTCAGCTTGATCTTGTTCTTTTGGTTATCACCCAGCACTCATGACCATAAGTCAGGGCAGGAACACACATTCACTGGTAAATCTAGAGGCTTGGCTCTCTCTTTACCATGATGCATCGCTCACATCGATGCACATCAATCTGCCTATTGACTTCCCGCTTTATTACTTCCTCTTTCTGTCATTCATGATATTATGAAGAACAATTAAAATGATGCTGGATCCCAGTCCTTATCCAGAACTATGAAAAAAAAATCTTTGAATGTGATTGACTCAGAAAGTTCCTCTGGTGGCACTATATATAAAAAAGACGAACAGTAGGTCCCACATTTTCTTTTGATTACGGATTTCCTGATCAGGTCCTTTAGCCTCTGAGACCAAGTCAGTGTGTGTCAACCAATGCTAAGGGCCAACATGAAAACCTACATTTACATTATAAATGTAGGTTTATAAATGGGGTGACTGTGGCTGTGTGGGTAGAGTAGTCATCTAGCAATCAGAAGGTTGTAGGTCCAATTCCAGCTTCCTCCTGCCACATGTCAATGTGTCCTTGGGCAAGGCACTTAACCCCTAATTGCCATGTGTCAGCGTTTGTGAGTGCGAATGGGTGAATGTGACTGTAGTGTAAATCGCTTTGAGTGGTCAAAATGACTGGAAAAGCGCTATATAAGCTCAGTCCATTTACCATTTATATTTACTGTAATCCAGAGCGAGATCACTGGCAGCCTTGCACATGAATGATTCCATTGCAATGTGGTAACAGAATGCAGTGGGTTTCCTCTCTGCTCCTGGATGCTGCAAATCGAGTCTGCTGTTCTTTGTTGCTTTTTTTTAAGTAAAAGTTGTTGGAGAGGTTTGAAAAGTTGATAAATATAGCAACAATGTCTCTAAGTTGACAACTGGTGCTCCCACTTCAAACTGATGCTGTAATTCTGCTTTGCTTTATGGCAGTAAGTGCTACAGCACGTGTTATTTCCAGTCTAACTCCATACCACCACATAACGGTAGATACTAACTGTTGCTATTCCAATTTGGGTTTAAAAAAAAAAAATATATATATATATATATATATATATATATATATATATATCTGATCGGGCCGGATTTCTGATCATGTGATCAGGCCAGGACATCCCTGCCTTTGATTATAAATGGTTGTTGGATGTTTCAAACAATGGTTTCATCTGTCTTTGGTTCTCCTCTCTTTTTACTTCCTGCAGGATTTTGGTCTTTTTTTTACTTTTTTGCTTTCCTTTTCCTTACAAGGGTGATGTCAAAAGGTGTTCACTCATGCAGTCACATGCACCTGCTGCCAGTGCTGAACAAGCTCTGCACTGGTGCCAACACAAGTCTGTTGAATAGAATATCTCATAAGGAGGAGACATTCACAGCCTTGCTGGAGATTTTTTTTTGTCTCGAAACCTTTTTTTATTTAGTCACATTGAAATTCTTACCCAAAGGTCTGATGTCACTTCTATAAGATACAATATAATTGGTTACAACGTAATGTTTGTGAAGCTGTTTTATTGTAAAGCTATGATTGGTGTACACTTCCTTTAAAAGTAGTGGTGGATATCACAAGAACATAACCGGACTTCAGTGTAATAACACCCAGTCTCCTAATTTTATTGATAGAGTAAGTTCAGCTGGAATCTCTTCCAGATATCTGTGATGATCATGCTGTAAGACTATCTCGAAATGAAGTTATGTTATCATTGCATTACAGTAAAAACTACAATTGTTATAAAATAAAGTTTTTGTAATATTAAGATCGTTGTGTTAAATAGACATCCACTTGATCAGCTGTGCAATAATATAACTTGGCTTCTGGCCAGAACTGTCCTGTTTAAAACAAGTTGGATTGACTCATGTTTGACTTTTATTGTACAGCTCGTCTTGTAAATAAATAGATTTAAATGTGTTTAGAAAAGATTTAGTTCTGGGATTTACTGTTTTTGTCATGGAAGTGATTCTTTGAAAAAACCACAAACCGTAGCAAAACATGTCACATTCTGGCATTTTGGCTTTTGTGGCATGGAGTTGTGTCGCCTATGTCTATTTATGAGTTGGTGTTGTAATGCTTGGGTTTTTCATGCTTTCAGGAAGACAGGCCTTCGAACAGAACTTCTTCTTGAAACACAAATAAACAAAAAAAGAGCATAGATTAGCGGTTCTCAACGTGGGCGGTACCGCCCCCCAGGGGGCGTTCAGAGGACGGCAGGGGGCGCTGGCGGACATTTTTACAAAAGGGGGACGCTGGGATGCCTTTGGGGGGCGTTTGGTCGAAGGTAAACTTTACACCTTAAATCCACAACAATACCCGTTTAGACTTTGAGCAACTTGGTAAAACTGTATTGTGTAACATTAAACCATGCTTGGCTGCAACTGTATCGATGGCAGCTCTTCTTCTATTCAGTGTTTGTAGCTTCATGGCGAAGCTCCGCATCAGTTCAGCGTTACACAGGCGATGACGCTGCTGTGATTCATTCTCTTTGTCTGGTATTTATGTAGGCTACACATCTGTGATGATGTCAAAGCAGCAACTTATATTAAAAGGTGTTTTATTTCCGTTTGAAAGCTGCCCGCTACCATGGAAGAACAGAAAATCGCTCTTATAAACATGTAATTACTAAAATCACGATACCCTCACTTTGTATCCCTCTGAAAAATGAACCCATTTAAATAAAGAAATCCCTCCATGGGTGATACCACGATAGAGAGCGTTCATTTTATAGCGTTAACACGGAGCTGTAAGTGGTCCGGTATGAAACGGGCGATAGAACAACACAGCACTTTTAAATTTCAATAATCAGAATGCAGAAATTGTTTCGGTTGTTTTAAAAGGTTTATGTCAGTCTGCCTTTTCCCCATCGATACGTTTCCCGACCGCCCTGCACATTGTGCAAAACTCTGAAACAGGAGAAGCGGGACATAAAACGGAGCGACGAACTAGATGTGAATTATGGCATAAAAACAGAGAATCTGACGCTGAACAGTGAAAAAATCAACACATGATGTGAAACACATGACGATTTGGAGGCGCAGCAGGTGATGAGTGAAGCGTCAATAAACGATAAAATAATTAAGCAACAGGAAATAAACTAAAGTGGTCATAGCAATAAACCAAGAGAGGATATTACTAATCAAAAGAAACTAAATGTAAATAAATGAATACAGAGGACTGTATGGCAAGAATAAACAGACACTATTTTCAGATAAAAGGTAAAATAATATTGTTGAAGTGCCATGGGCAGAAGCGCAACTACACATTATTCAGGTGGA
Source organism: Poecilia reticulata (assembly GCF_904066995.2). Lineage (NCBI taxonomy): Eukaryota > Metazoa > Chordata > Actinopteri > Cyprinodontiformes > Poeciliidae > Poecilia > Poecilia reticulata. Next base: position 2,694,615 of record NC_088842.1, read on the forward strand.
TGCGAAAACATAAATCAGCGCCCCCCCACGAAGGAGCGTAGAAATATAGGCTCGCCTCCCCCCAATCCCCCTCCTCCAGACGCCGATACGTTTAGGGCAAAACTCGCTACATTTACCCCGCTATGTGCGCGAGGTGAAGGAGCGTAAGGCGCGCTGAAGTGTACGGGAAAACATAATCGGTGCGCCGATTCAAAACATCTATATGATAGTAACATTAATAATAAAATAATTGTCAGTGCAAAGTAGCCTATTAATTCTTTGGTGGGGGGCGGTGAGGGACCTGGATAAGGGCTAGGGGGGCGCTGGCCCAAAAAAGGTTGAGAAACACTGGCATAGATGAAAAATTTGGGCATTTCCTTCTTTCCTGCTACGTGCAAATCCTTCGGTTTTCCCTTACTGGGAGTGAATGCAGTAAATCCGTGGACAGTCCAGGGACTTCTGTAAAAATGGTGGCAGTGAAAGCAGTGCTTTAGGAAACGAGTGCTGGAGTCCAGTTTTAAAGTCCATCTAGCATCCACTAAGCTCTCATACTATTGGGAGTGTTGGAATATTTTTCATCCGAAGGGGGGTATTTACTAGGCTCCAGTCGCTACGAGTGTGTTTCTGGAAGTGAGAGAGCAAAGTAACACTCAGGAAAGCTTTTATTTATAGAGATCTGAAAACTGGAGGGCCCTGAAACTCTGGGATTTCTAATGACAAGCCTTTTGAAAAGCAAAAACAATCCATCTTACAGTCACATCCATCTATTTTTATCAATTTTATCAAATGTCCATAAGTGACTATTGGTGGCTGTGTCAATGTGAATGAGTTATTCCCATGTTGTCAGAACTTTGGAGATCTTTTTGGACCGTCTTTCAGTGCAAATTCCAGTATTTCCTGGATCCACTTCGTCCTGTAGGATATTGTTGATGTGAGTCAGGAGCTCTGGCGCTAACAACCTCAATGATGAAGTCAGCACCTCTCAGCATTTCGCCCCTTAATGGAGTCTTCACTGCCTTTGTCCTTAACCATCCATTTCCATTAATTATTCAGAAGGAGAAAGGAAAACCGTTTGAGTGGGTAACACTGATCCAGTGTACTCAACCAATCTATGCAGTGTAAGTAATAAAATACCACACACTCAGACGACACAATAAAAGAGATGGAGACAGAGGAGACGCTTGTTAAAAATGTAAGTAGACGGAAGCTACCCCAGGACAACAGAGAGTGGAGGAGGTGGCGACTCGGGAGTCAGAAGACACAGCAGCGACATCTTAGTGTCTAGGTTAATCAGCGAAACAGGCTGATAGCAGCTGGTGTTTCACTGTATCCGCCAGGTCCGTGGAGGGTGCCTGTCTCGGCAGAGACTGAGTCGATGTGATGTGCTCTCAGTGCTGTTGAATGATGCTAATTGGAATTAGCGCCCACTGTGCGAAAGTGACACTAGACATTCCAGGGCCCATCCAGGCTCTACACACTGCAGGTTGTCAAACTCCAGCGTATGCTTTCACTTCACCCTACAGGCAATTTAAAGATGTACAGCATTAAAAAAAAGTCCTAAAGAAAATGCGAACAATTGAGAAAATTAAGACTTTAGGCGGATGAATTCAAATAATGAAGGTGCGTGTGTATGGGTGGGGAGGAGGGTAGAAAGACGGAGCCACTGCGTTATATCATTTTGATTTTGAAAAGGTTGCACTGCACTTTTGAACTTTCACTCTCAATAAAGCTCGCTTCTCCATCCCAGTGTCAGGAAAGGGAGGGTTTGCAATCCATAAGACATCATGCGAAGATGAAACCATTAAAGCTCGGCTCCTAGACTCTGTGAGATCTTCACTGACAGGTTGCTTTTTCACCCTGAGTGCGATAAATACTCCCATCCAGTTGGTGTGAGAAGTAAAGCTTGGAGAGAAGATTTTTTTCCGTCTAGATTTTGGAGGGGGGCATTTTCTGAGGTATTAGATCCATGAACTGGGAGTGCTGTATTGAATATTTTATCGACTGTCTGCTTGCCCCGTGCTGACCTGCCTGACATGCTAAGTTCCTGGCTCGCTGGAGACGCCACGTCGCTTCGCATCAGCTCAGCCACCCGTGAGGCTTCCCTGCATTTCCTGTGAATAAACTCACACACAGTGGGGGAGGAAGAGAGGCCAGGGCACAGGGGCACTGGGGCTGAGATGAGGAGAGAACACATACATACACATTCTTTCTCTGAAGAGCAAAACAGACAACCTTGGCTACAGCATGAACTCCCTTGGTCAGAGCCCGATGAATCCTCTGAAAGCATCCAGTGAATTGAAACAACCTGAAACCTCTGTTTTAATTACAGCTTCACCGCCCATTAAGTTTGCACCAACAGAGTTGACTTTGGTTGTAATTAGATATGAACATGAACATAAATATTCCAGCAAGATATTAATCCAATGTAAGACCCTGATTTACATAAGGGAAATAATGTTATAACCACAAATCCTTGCAGCAATAAACTAAAATTCAACCTAAGTACTAAAGTTTGTTGTTTGAAAATCAAGGAAACTAAAGTCAACGTTTCAAATGCAGCAAACTGGTTGCACATCTCTCTAACTTCAGTGCTGTTGTATGACCAGAAGAGTATGCCATGTTCAATTTAAATAAATTGGTCCTCTGTCTCTTTAAAAGCTCTGCCTTCAGGAAGTCATCACAACATGTCTCCTCTATTAACCTTTTAAACAATCTTTTTACCAGGGTTTTACCGAGAATTAGTTCAAATAATGAGCTCAGGAGGTGCAGCAGCTCCACTAGGTGTTTGCTAACTGCTGATGGCTAGTCTGAAGGAGCAGAATGGGGAAGTCACAGAGGGAGGTGGAAGCTCAAAAACTTGGAAACTGCAGATGTGAGGAGGAGTTGCATTCGACCAAGCGCTTTGCACAACTGAATGGTTGCCATGGAGATTGAAGACAGATTTTCCTTTTGTTGCATCCACAAAATGATTGTTAGCAGACGGGAAAAATATCTATGGTGTGGCAAGAGGGAGGCAGGGATTTTTCAGGGGTGGCAGCATATGCGACCACCGCGGGTGGTTGATTAGCTGATTTAAACACCTGCTCTACTGATGACTTGGTGTGTGGGTTGTCTTAGTTTAGTGCTAACGGAACCAAAACACACCGAACTGCGCAGCACAAGCCTATCAAAGTCAATAGCAGGCCAGCAACAGTTAGGCTAGCGTAACTAACTCACTGCTCACTTTCTCAATATTTTCAATAAATTAAAACTTTTTCCTCACCTGTTAAATGTGAAACCCTTCAACCTTGTTATCTATGGCTGTCATAGGGTTGAATTAACCGCTAAACATTGCGTCGTTTTTTTTCAGATTCTTTGCGTAAGTGTGGTATTTTCCTGACCATCGATATTCCTGACTCAATGGACAGCAATGGCGCATATGTGGCGCACGATAAGTCACGTAATGTCCAGTCCAGTAATATATCCATCAATGCTGCTGCCTCGCGCTCTGTCCTTCTCTGCACTTCCCGCTACTTAGCAGTGGGTGTCAGGTTACATTGTGTTGCATTCAATGTTATCGGAATAAAAGAGATTCATGCGCTTAATGTCCGATTTGCCATAACTATTTATTGAATTCATTGTCGCCAGCTGGGGTGGCAACAGGGGCGGCGAGGCTCTCATTTGGGGTGGCAACTGCCACCCCATGCCACCCCAGTAGATCGGCCCCTGTTAGCAGATCATTATATTGGTTTCTGAATCACTGAAGAAGTCAACTCATCGCACTGGCAAAATTTACAAATCAGAATTGTCATCCTGTTACCCTGCCATGTGACAAATTTGTAAAAAATAATTACACATTGAGTATTGCTCTGAGGCTGAGTATATTTTCTCAGACGTCACCCAGCACATCTCCATCCCTCTGTCTCTGGCTCATTACAGACAGTGGGGCTTCCTAATGTGTTAAAACTCAGTAGAGTGGAAACGTCAGCCAACGGACTTTGGTCCCTCAACGATCTTTACTTATTCATGCACACTCTGGCCTCTCCCCAGGACAGTGCAGCTCTGACCCAGGAGGACAGCAGAGCCTTGAAAAAAGTAACCCTGCATCAGGGTCACTCAGTGTTTTAGGCCACTGAGTCGACAAACAGCAGTGCCAGACTGCCACTAAGCTCTCTTGTGTTCATAATTAAAGTGTGCCACTCTTCACGAGTGTTACATTTCTCTTCTGTTCCAGCTGCTGCTTTATGTGTGTTTTCGGTAAGTGTTTATGCGTCAATAATCTTTTCATAATGAAAAAGAACACAGTACAAGAAAGACATCATCCTCAAGAAACTGATAAAAATGATACTAAAAGCCTGCAGACAAATGAAAGGAAGAACTAGATTTTTCTCCTTTTCGGTTGAACACTATGTAATAGTTTCTGATAATACTTGGTTATTTTTAGTGATTTAATGGCATCAAGAACTAATATTTGAAATTTTGGAAGCTTGAGATTGCAGCCCAGTCACTGTCACCATTCGCTCATGTGCTCCTTGTCCTCCAGAATAGGCCACAAACATCAGAGAATACTGAAACAATGTTCACTTTGGAAAATGAGTGAGAAGTAACAAAGCATTAAGTTGAATATTAATCAGTAACTGTGACACAAGTTTTCAGCAAGAATAAGGATTTGCTGCTGCATGGTTGCTATGCAAAGGAATCATTTTAAAGTTGTTTGACCACCTTTCACCAGAAATTCTTGAATCAGAAATTTCCAGGTTTCATTGTTTGTTAAACTTTAACCTGGTGACTTTCAACAGTTCTGATTTGTCTGTAAAACTTAAAAAAAACATTAGGACATTTTGGATTCTTGTCTGTACATTCCAATTGATCATAGTTATCAAATGTTTTAGTCAAGTTGGGTTTATTACTCAAATTGGTTTAAAACGTTTTCTAAGGGAGCCCAGCAGATGTTAGCATGGAGATGTTTTAAAATAGGTTTTCTAATGTCTAACAGGGAAACAAGCCATGTTGATGTTAAACTACCTTCAACATCCTCCACTAGTGGTTAGCACAGCTAGCAACACTAATTTAAGTTCAACACTCTGTAGGACATGCACAACTGTGAAATACCCAGGCACTACAAGAAATACCCAGTTGGAGTGTATGAATATTACTCGGGTCCTACGCAGCAGTTTTTCTTTTGATCAAATTGACGTTTCCACCATGTTCACTATGAACTGTGGCAAGAAAAGAGAGATGAGATATAATATATTAGAATTTCTCGCAATCACAAATCAGGAAGATTGTTTTCAAACAGCATGGGAGGAACAGGAGGATTCTCATGATTCAACAGTACACCATGTTCATGTTTCCTCATGTCATTTCATATCAGGTTAATTCTGGTTTCCATTACTGTCAGATTTCCTGAGGAAGCCTGACATTGGTTGGACATGATCAGGCCTGAACTGGGATTACATCCAACTCTAAGTCTACCAATAAATTAGAAAATAATATATTAGGCGACCTGTCCAGGGTGACCCCGCCTCTCGCCCGGAATGTTAGCTGGAGATGGGCACCAGCAACCCTCCCGACCCCACTGAGGGACAAGGGTGTCAAGAAAATGGATGGATGGATGGATGGATGGATGGATGGATGGATGGATGGATGGATGGATGGATGGATGGATGGATGGATGGATGGATGGATTAGGCATCTATTCTTGAGACTTAAAGTACCTTAAAATTATTGTGTTAGCCTATGCCAAACATTTTCAAAGAAATCTGTGCAGTATCTGTAGAGTTGAGATTTGATGTAGTGCCTTACTGATAGATTGTTTCTGTTGGGAGTAGTGCTTGATTATATAATTGATAAAGGAAAAAGCAAGAAATGAGTTAAACATTCAAGGGAGAGAATACTTTTTATAGAATAAAGTGAAGTGACGTCCTTGAAGAAAACTCCACTAGAAAACAGACAGACTCCACACAGAAAAGACTGACCTGCCTTCATAAGGCATTGGAACAAGATTTTGTCATACAGTTTGCTTGCGGCTCAAAGTATTTCAAAAGTGTATTAGAAAAGATGTTTCCATATATTTATTGATAAAGCTGATTTATATGCAACAAAAATCACCACTCAATCTAAAAAGAGGCATTATAACCACTTTTTTGCAGAACCAAGATATCTCACTCTTTATGTATTGTCAATAATCTATTGCTATTTGACATATTCCTCTTTTAAAGTTTTTTTTAAATAAAACAATTTGTTTTCTGTCTTAGACATCAGTAGATATTAAAGAATGACCATCACCATCATAGTAAAAGTTTTCCTGTTTGCATCATTGGCAAAGGTTCAAATACTCCTTTGGCCAAAAGTAGTTTTAAAATGATTTATCTGCTCTGAGAAAAACTTTCAAAAATGTTAATTAGAATTGATCTATTTTATATATTTGTAGCATTTTAGGTTTTATGTCTCTATAATATTCTATTTTCTCTTTGAAGCTGGCTGTTAAATATGTGATGTGTGGAAAAGATAACTGATCTTTTTGAAGATTATGACTTATTTCACTCACTCTCTTGATTCTAAAAACATTATATTTAGAAGTCATTATCTAAAATTTACGACACTGGGTAATATATATTGAGTGAAATATTGGTTGTAACTTGCAGGTTACCCATTATCCACTGTTACCCAGACGATGACCTGAAAAGGACACCTCCACTTTCTTGTATTTACTATATGAATATTTGTCCTCCTGTAATCCCTTCGTTCCTTCATGTCTGTGCCTCACACTCTCAGTCCTCCCTCTGCTCTGTCAGCGCTCTCTATCTTCCGTCCCTGCACTCTTCACTGTCCCTGTCTGCACATGCAAAACCATAAGAGTACATTAGGGAAAATCTTCCAGTCTTGTTTGTTTGCCTTGTCATCATCTACATTTGCCAAAAGCTCCAACCACTGAACCTCAGAAATATGTTTCGCTGTTGGCCTTTCAAAGCAAATCAACTTTCAGAGCACTGATTTCTAGTTTGCTTGTTTTTTTATTGCACTTCTGCAACTGCAGAGAATTGGATTTACCAAGCAGGGGGTCCAGGGCTGTTTGACTGCTCACAGCCTTTAACAGTGCTGTGGAAGTTGTCTGAACTTGGTTGTGTTCAAATTCGACCAACACAAATCCAATGTGATCCAGCATGGAACATTTCTGAGCCACGTTTTAGAGGTGATCATAACAGTTAGAAGTTTAAACTTTTTGTTGTGCTCAAGAACATTCACCATTTATAAATAAAATATGGGACTGACTGACAGTGATTCAGTGTATTCCTGCTATAGCCTTGCAAAAATGAAATGGGATTCTGGCACATTTATATGGAAGTATAAATATTTAAAACACCTACTTAACCTCAGTACCTTTTCATTGTATTATCACTGTTCAGCATGTCCTAATACACTGACTGGTGTGTGATTAATGTATCTCATTGATTATTTAAGTTTTTGTATTTTTTATGCAGGTTTATATTTTATAGAGTGCTTAAGAGCTTCACTGTCAGAAGAAGAGGCGCTGATAGACATTTGTATTTTATAGAGCAAAAAGCTCCCTCTATCTTTGACAGCATGACAGTGTCTTAGTGTGATAAAGCCATTATTAATAATAATACGACAGAAATTATTTATAACACTGTGGACCTTTGTAGGGTCGAGGGCTCAAAGTTTAAAAGTGGCACATTGAACAAGATCTTAGAACACCATATGACAACATAGCAAAAACCCATATTAATCAAGAATCTAAAATTTAATCGGATCATACTGAATCATTGCCATCATGTGAGGACAATGCAAAGCAAATGTAGTCTATGTTTCCCCTGATATGTATAATGTTGCTGTTTTTGCTGCTGACTGAGCTGGAGGGCTGAGCTGATCTGAGTCTGTAGCTGTTAAACAGATTATTGGAGAGAAGGTTATGAAGTTACGAAATAAGCACATTGCTGGTATTTTACTAAACAAACCCTAATATATCTGACTGTTTAACCTCGAAAAGAAAGCTCAGAGGGGTTCCATCCATCCATCCATCCATCCATCCATCCATCCATCCATCCATCCATCCATCCATCCATCCATCCATCCATCCATCCATCCATCCATTTTCTTCCGCTTATCCGGGGTCGGGTCGCGGGGGCAGCAGCTTCAGAAGGGAGGCCCAGACTTTCCTCTCCCCAGCCATTTCTTCCAGCTCCTCCAGAGGAATCCCAAGGCGTTCCCAGGCCAGCTGAGAGACAAAGTCCCTCCAGCGTGTCCTGGGTCTTCCCCGAGGCCTCCTCCCGGTGGGACGTGCCCGGAACACCTCACCAGAGAGGTGTCCAGGAGGCATTCTTACAAGATGCCCGAGCCACCTCAACTGGCTCTACTTTGAGTCCCTCCTGGATAACCGAGCTTCTCACCCTATCTCTAAGGAAGAGCCCAGCCACCCTGTGGAGGAAACCCATTTCGGCCGCTTGTACCTGTGATCTCGTTCTTTCGGTCATGACCCAAAGCTCATGACCATAGATGAGGGTGGGAACGTAGATCGACCGGTAAATCGAGAGCTTCGCTTTTTGGCTCAGCTCTCTCTTCACCACGACGGACTGGTACAATGCCCGCTTCACGGCAGACGCTGCCCCAATCCGCCTGTCGATCTCCCGCTACCCCAGATACTTAAACTCCTCCACTTGAGGCAGGACTCACCGGAAACGAGCCCGACTTACTGCCGGCAATGCGGACCAGACTCTTACACCGGTCATACAGGGACCTGACAACAGTCAGAACCCGTCCCCCCACCCATAGGCAGAGGGAGGCTACCCTCTCGTTCACCGTGGTGAACCCCAACGTACAGGCGCTCAGATGGGGGTAACAAGTATGCCCACTCCAGCCCGGCGAGTCTCACCATGGGCAACTCCAGAGTGGAAGTACGTCCAGCCCCTCTCAAGAAGACTGGTTCCAGAACCAGAGCCATGTGTCGAGGTGAGGCCGACTATTTCTAGCCGGAACCACACTAGCTCCGGTTCTTTCCCCACCATAGAGGTGACGTTCCACGTCCCAAGAGCCAGCTTCTGCAGCCGAGGATCAGACCGCCAGGGTCCCCTCCCTCGGCTGCCGTCCATAGCACAATGCACCCGACCCCTTTGGCCCCTCCAACAGGTGGTGAGCCCATCGGAAGGGGGACCCACGTCTCCTCTTCGGGCTGAGACCGGCCGGGCTCCGTGGGTAAAAGCCCGGCCACCAGGCGCTCGCCATCGTGCCCCATCTCCAGGCCTGGCTCCAGAGTGGGGCCCAGGTGACCCGCGTCCGGGCGAGGGAGCACCAAGTCCAAAGTTTGTATCCATCATAAGGGGTCTTCGGGCTGCGCTTTGTCTGGTTCCTCACCTAGGACCTGTCTGCCTTGGGTGACCCTACCAGGGGCATAAAGCCCCAGACAGCATAGCTCCTAGGATCATTGGGACACTCAAACCCCTCCAGCACGATAAGGTGGCAGCCCAAGGAGAGGTTCAGAGGGGTTAACTCTACATAATGTTTTGATGTTAGCACCTCTGAGAGAGGCATCATGGCTACACAAACAAGAGCGCGCTAACGTAGAATCCCCCGGAAGGCCCTATGCCAGTTCGCCCCTGCTTTTGGGAAATCTTGATTAATTTAACTGTCGCATGTTTTTATGCTGCGGTCCATATGGTTGGTGCAGTATTTTTGCTAATGTTTGTGGCATTTTGTGAAATCCAAATGCTATGGGCTGAATCTTTCTTTAACAGTTGAAGTTCTGCAGTAACTTCTATTCACAGCCGCTCACCTCCAGCGGAGATCCCGTCAGCAGCGATGTGAACCGGCAGGTAGTAATGTTAGGTTGAGATGAAACAGAGAGAGAACAGTGAGCAGTCTAACTTATGTTTCTAAATTGTTATTTTTAGCTTAATGCTATTGTTGAGGGGAAGAAGCAGGTCTCCTGATGTACAGATAAAGAAATAACAATAAAGAATAGATTTCAAAACATCCACGCTTGTGTCCTTCGCTTCGGTTTTTTTGTTGTTTTTTTCTTCTACACCATTTACAACAGTACTGTGGCTACTTCCATAGACATAATATGAGTAGACCCCGCATTGGCTGCTCCAGCGCAGGAAATACGGCGGCCATCTTGGAGCAGTCGTCCCCGCTACTTTGCTCAACCAAAATAGCAGAAGATGCCTCAGTACTGAAGGATATGGACCTTACCAAGCTCCGCCCAGAAACGCCCCTCGAAAGTCCCACGTCACTACATGGTTCACATTAACAGCTTAGCTCCTATGTCTAAACATGGCATTTTTCATTTCGACTGACTCTCTGCGTTGATTAGTGTAGCATTTCTGCCGGATTTTTACAAAATATCAGCCACAACAATGGACAGGGGAACCAACAAGTTCATTTCATCTTTTTTGGATGACATCAAGGTGTTTTAGCCACACGATGCCTCCAACATTGTGCGCGTCACAGCGAAAAGCTACCGGTCGATGAGAAAAACAGCAGATCCTCACACCCTCAGCATAAATATAGCTGTGGACAAGATCACTGATACCTATTGTTCTTGCAAGGCTGGGTAAGTCGGGCATTCATGGTTTTGAGGGTTCAAATGTGCCTAGGACTTATACACGGTACTCAGTGCTAGCGTGGCTAACACGATTACAGTTTAGTAAAAGCTAGCATAGCTAACACGATTACAGTTTAGAAAAAAGCCTTTTCAGGTGAAATAAAATCTTAAATGTATGTCACATTGCATATTGATCTGTTCAGCTAATGCAGGGGTCACCAACTCCAGTCCTCGAGGGCTACCATCCTGCAACTTTTAGATGTGTCTCTGCTCAAACACACCTGGATCAAATAAACTGCTCATTTCCAGCCTATTGCAGAGAGGAATGAATGCTGGTGAGGAAATTCAGACATTTTGGAGCAGAGGTGAATCTAAAAGTTGCAGGATGGTAGCCCTTGCGGACTGGAGTTGGTAACCCCTGAGCTAACGTAAGGCTGTAACAGACAGGCTTCAGGATGTAGAAGTTGTATCGGTACTGCCATTACGCTGTACTTGGCTAAAAGGTTTTCATAATGGATGTTTATTATTGACTATTTTTTTCATTCACTAAACACAAAGAAAGCAAAGCAATAATACTTACGCCAGCAGACAATCCTTTGTTCTTATTGATCCTACGACGGTTGAGCTGCAAATGCGGTCGTGCACAAGCTTTAATCCAAGCAAGGCTTTCCGTTTCAGATTTTGGAAATCTTTGAATTTTAGTTCCACAAACATAATCAGGATTCCTGACATCGCTTGTACAGATGTGTATCTGTACCACTGACGGAGAACCATTTTTTTTCGAGTTCTGACACAAAAACTTTCTGTTGGTCTGGTAGTCCACAATGTACATTAGCATGCGTTTGTGAGACGGTCAAGCACATGGTAGCTGCGCAGTCAAATGGGCATTAGCCAATGAAATGCGGACCCTGTGGTAAGGTCCATTGTTGTTCGGATCGATGGACTATTGATGTGAGGGCTCCACAAACAACATTTCCACAAGTAAGATGGACATATTATTGTGTATATATTGTCATTAGAATATAACAAGAAGGGGGGCGTGGCGAAGTGTCAGGGGGGATAAACAAGCCTCCGATCACTAGGTGACAGCAGTGCCACCTCCGGTCAATAGGTGGCAGCAGTGTTCAAACTAATCAACAGCCTGCCTGTTCAAGCCAGGAGAAGTAGCCACAGCACTGTTGTAAACAGAGCAGAAGAAAAAAAAACGAAACGAAGGATACAAGCGCGGATGTTTTATCTAAAGGAGAGACGGAGAAGTTTGACAGTGAAAAGAAAAACGGCAGCAGAGGTCAGTGGCCAGGATAAGAGATTCTTATTTTCAAATACAAGAATACAGTCATAATACTACGATAACCCAGTCGTATCAGCAATTTAAATATTGGCAGAGTAAAGACGCAAATATTGCCGGAAGAAAGTCGTTATATTAAAAAATGTTGATAGAGTGATATGCAACATGACCCGCTCCGCAAGTCTGGTTCTTTCTGTTAAATAAAAAGTTGTGTAAGCAATCGTTTCAAAGTCCTGGGGCTGAACATTTGCTTCTGATGTGTTAAAACATTTAGTACTTAGTCATTTGTTAAATCAGTACCAGTTATAACCTTACAAGATCCTCAGTGTTCCGCAATTTAGCGCAGTATGATGAAAAACTATCATAAAATTAGTCTTTATTCTCGTCCAACTTTACTCGAATTTAAAACACAAATCAAAAACTCAGAACCCGGCACTTATACTCCATCATAAGCAAGTAACTGTAGCTCACAGAAAAAGGCCAGGAAATAGACAAAACCTGTCTTTTTATTGTTAATGCAAAAATGTTATACACTTTTCATCTCTTCTCCTCTGACAAGCTGAACTATAAGCAATATTGCTACAAAATTTTCCACAATAAATGTTAAGAACTATATACCTTGTAGAAAACAAAACTGAAGAAGCTGACAAGTAATCAATGCTTACAGTTCTAAAAAGTTTTACTATATTAAGTCTAAAAATGCAAACCCCAGTGAATCACTTGCACTTTTTCAAAATGAGTAGTCTTGATTAAATGTTAGTGATTCAATCATAAACTGATTTTGGAAATTATTTTAAGGCTTACAATAGTAAAACAGCGGTTTTGATAATAAGGTCATAGAATGCTGGAGCCAGTGGTTTACACGATAAATTATTAAATATGAAAAGATTCGCAATAGTATTTAAATTCTGGGAAGGGAAGGGCAGTGAGCGGGCGGGGGAGTGGGGGGGGGCGAAAGAAATTATGATCCGTTGGGGGGGGCATAATAGAAAATTATTGGGAAACACTGTGTTATATTAATTGAGAGCTGATGGTAATTAATTTCTTGCTGGTTTTCGAGACGTACATGTAGATAAATGCACGCTACCGCCACCTGCAGTGACAGAATATGATAGGTCACAGAATTTGGTGCAACTCCGGCACTGCTGATGGTGATACTTTGGTTGATTCTAGAGTTCTAAGTGCAAATGGAACTGCAGGTGGTGCACTTATAAAATATAAGGCTTATCTTTGCTTTAACCAATAAAATAAATTGAAAAAATATCGTAAAAACTTTTCTGCTAATTTAGTTTTAAAACAAGAAAACCACCCAATTTTTTTTTTTTAGTTCTTTCTCATTTTATTGTGAAACGGAAAAACCAAAGAACAAACCATATAAAGATTTCCAAAGATAATAACTTCAGTTTTATTTCTGTTCAGCTGGAGAAAGTCGTGGCATCTCTATGCATTGATTTGTTGAGTGCTCAGGGTTCAGGGTTCGGAGTCACCTGGTGACATTGTAAATAGAAACACCCTGTTGGGTTTGGAACCATTTATCCATTTATTTATTGAAATTGATTTATTTTCTTTAATACAAATAATGTTTGAATTTTTTTGTACATAAAAAGAATTTTGTAAAGTCCTGTACTCTGCTGACATCTCAGTTCCTCTTATTGCTCCTGAAAACAGGAAATTCAGCACTTCCTATCTAATTGTAAATACTAAAGTCAGCGTTGTTTTTCTCTAATCAGTGTAGCTTGTCCCTGAAGGTGTCTCTTTCCACGGCGCTGCTGGTCCAGTGCCACCCCAGTCTGTCAGAAAGCCATTAAAAGCTGTTCTACTAAAACTGTTTTTCACCTCACCTGAGCTGTTTCTTCTCTCAGGCCATATTTAATAAATAAAGCTGGTGGCATTTTCAGACTCTGGAGGAGAGTTTCTGCAGAACTGAGAGAGGAATGGAGGGGGGTGAGAGGGTCACTATTATATCTTGCTAAAACACTCCAAATGTAATTCAGCCGCAGGTCAGAACTTTAAAAGTGCAGCCGCATGTGTCCCTGGGTTTGTATGTGTGCGTGAGAGCAGAAGGAGTCGGTTTTTAAAGGCTTCTTAAAAGGTTTGGAGGAGTGAAGGTCAGGTGATGGAGGAAGCATTAACAGCAAAGCTCTCTTCTCTCTCCATCCTGTTCTTGCCCTCTGCTGCCCATGAAAGTTTGATGTCAGAATTAGGTTGTTGACTCATCTCGCACCTCTGTGCTCATAGTATTGACAGGCTGCCAACGGACTGCTGTGGGGGCCAGGCTAGCCGCTGAGAGTCTATTCCCTCCCTCACTGTCTCACTCCTCCTCTCTCTCTCTTTTTCCCACTCTCCTTTTGCTTCAGCATCAGCCAACAGCATCAGAAGTGTTTTAACAGAGCTTTAATGGCCTCAGCCCCAAACCTCACCTCCAGCACACTCTCGCTCAAACACTAACTCACATTCACATGTGGCTTCCAAATAGCCTGCTACTAGTGGAGGCAAAGTGTTGAGCAGGAAAGAGAGAGGGAGAGCTCCTTGTGTTGATGGATGATGACATGCCCTCCTTTTCTCACCCACAGCTCCCCCAACTTTACTCTTCCTTGTTTTTTCTTGCAGACTCATACAACCAGCACCCCCCCACCCCCGTTTTGGTGTTTTGTTTTGGTTTGGTTTTTTTCTGTAGCTGTCACTACTTGCTTGCTTTGTTTTTGTTCTTCATATGAAATTTTCTTCTTTAGACAGCCCAATCGGGCTGGAGATGCTGGTCGCAGCAACTTTATATGAATTCATTTGTAGCTGAATTGTTAAATAGTCTTTTACTGGTTATCCATAACCATATCACTTTGTTTTTAAGATCACTGTCATTGTTGAGTCTGTTCTGTCGTGATCCGTGTTTCTAAGTGTTTATTTTTGAGTTTTCTGTGTTATCCTGTCTCTGCGTCTTCCCCCGTTGATTGTCTCCCAGGTGTGTCTCGTCCCCTTGACAGGTGAGACATGTGTATTTAGTCTCACCTGTTGTCTCTGTTCTTGGTCGGATCCTCGTCTAACGTTGTGTGTACCAGTGTGTTCCCTGTGTTCCTTGTGCTCCCCGTTGTGCTGTACCTCGACATCCTTCATTAAATATCACCATTTTCATCTACATCCTGGGTCTCCTGCGTTCTCTCACCATCAACCAACCCCACCATGACATGTTCAAAATGTGTGAGTCCCGTTTCCTTTCAGATATGCAGGTGAGATGACTGCAGAGTGTATTCATCCAGCCTTGGAGTTTACTTTGTTGTGTATTAATATTGATGTTCAGTGACAGAGAAAAAGTGCAGAGGTGTGTAATATAATACTGAGCAATCTTAGATCAACCTAAGAATAATAACTGTGACTAAAATATACACAACTATAATATAATTTCATCATATTACATTTAGTACAGGACTGTTTAGCACTTATAGAATCACTGCAGTAAATTGGAATAGCAATGGAAATTTGAAAGAAAAATAACTATGAAAAAATATAGATTTCTGCTGTCATTCAGGATTTGTCCAGCAGGCTATTGGGAAGTCACATGAAAGTGTTGCTTCCTATCAACGATTTGCATGGTAAATTCTCTGAACCTTTTTTCTGGCTTTAACAGTGCAACCTGTTCCAGGAATACACTGCACCCTGTTTCAAGATAAAGCCCCCTTCTCTCAGTGCTTTTGAAGACTAAATTGTAAATTAACAGGGACCATTGATGTTTAGGATTTTAAGTCTCTCTTTGCATCATTTTCTTTCTTTATTATTTTGGTGATATTTCAATTTTGGACTCAAAACTAAAACAACCCTTGATGGATTTGTTTCTTTTTACAACTTTGAATTTGATCTTAACATTGGGTGTCATCTCTGACTAACCAGAAGTTGTATTGAACCCATCATGGACAAAAAGGCAGAAAGAGTCTTTAGTTCAGTTTCTGATTCATAGAGTAAATCAGCAAAAATCCATAACCCTTGGTCATCCTATCTGGCTCAAGTTTATTTTTCCCCCTAACTTTAAGCTATTTGTCAACAGCTTAAATGCCAAATTAAAATAGTTTGTGTGGTGATATTTCTCAGACAGAAGCTTTCCTCACAGATCAAATCTGTGAAAGTTTCCAGAGTAGGCTCTTCTCTCCATGGAGACCGATTGCAGAAAATGGGCTTTGGACTGAACCAACACTAATCAGAAGATAATCAAGCCGACCAGTAGAAAAGCTGCCATCCTCTTTTTAAAAGTTGTCCCTTTTTTATCTGAGCTGCATTTTTGCTTCTTTTCTGGGTCATTCTATCCAATTTGGTGGTTTCCCTCAAATATTCACACACCCCTGCATCCTTCTCTTCTCCCCGTCACCCTATTCCATTGCTCTTGCTTTGGACGTTGTGTGCAGGAGTGTTTAGCCATGAAGAGCGCTGTGCTGTCTTGGCCCAGCCAGAGGCAACGCTCATTAGCAGAGTTTAGCCACACAGGCGCTGAATGGGACAGCTTGTTGACACACACAATGGGATCAGCCCACTCACCCTCACACAGCACACACACATAACCGAGTCATGGCTCCAGCTTGACGCGTCGTGCCCCCCTCTTTACCCTCCTAAGCTCGGCCTGTGTGTGTGTCAGAATAACCCATCCAAAGAGCTCATCTGGTGCCTTAAACTGTCCCCCACTCTCACACCAACAGTCACATTACCCATCGCCTGCACTACATTTAAAGCACTTGATTTCTTACGTTTCACCTATTTATTTTATGTTACCTCATCTTAATGATCTGACTGGATGTAGCCCTTCCAGTCAGAGTCAGGAAGGGCTACATCTGAGCCCTTCCTGACTCTGACTGGGGGCCCCATCAGTTGGAGACCTTTCACGCTTGGTTCCCCATTTTGATATAAGAGTGCAAATACATGGACACACACATACATACAGCTTCTGTAATGGAATAAGCAATCCTAACACACAGTAAACTGACCAGTTAGAGCTAATAAGTTCTTTCACTTTGGCCTGGGTTGGCTGTCACATGGCAGCAGGACAAGGCTCTGTCTTATGGCTCCATCCAGCCTGCCGGATGGGACATATCAGCTCCAATTTGGCCCATCGCCGCCTTTAAGAAAATTCATCAGGACCTCGTTAGCAATGAAAGCAGTCTGTGTAGCAGGAGCTGGGGCAGATGGGAGATTAGCTCAGTCTCCCACGGACGGAGGACATGGGAGGAGGAGGGCAGCATTTGTGTGACTTGAGATGTAGAAAATATAGGAACATAAGTAGTGTTTATTTATTTTGGTATTTAGCAGAGGCGTCTTCCTGTTTTTGTGGTCAAGAGGAACTTTTGGATAATGCCATAGTTTATCACAATAACAAAAAGTCCATGAAATAACTTGGAGACATAACTTAAACCATCTCCAAATGTTTTCATTTTGCTTTACACAAATAATACACAAATACAACAAATAATGTATAAAGCAAATAGGTCCTGTAATGAATCAATGGTCTTTCTTCTCAATGGTCAGTTGTGTATTTTAATTTGCATAAAGTTAATGCATGCTGGTTCAGCATTGGGCATGATGCTTTCTGGATATTTTAGATCCGTCTTTGGACATTTTTGTGGAATTTCTTTAATTTGGTTTCCTAGCTGGACCCATTTTTTTATATTGGCCCATAACTTTTCATTACACTTGTGGTCTGGATCTTGGGGAGGCCTTTCCAAAGGTCCAGACTAAACCCAGTTAAGATGTGTTCTGGTCCTGTTGGAAAGGTTGCCAGTAGGTCACAGGGCGTAAAATAAATCAATAAAACTGAAAATTGTATATTAAATCAGTCAGCCTATGACTGGAACTGTACTCCATATATCAAAAAGTAATTTCAGGAAATGAAGGCCCCCAATATGTTGATGACAACTTGACAGAGGAAGAATATTTCTCAAACGCAGATTTTTTTCAGTAACAAAAAGTGAACAAAAAGCAACAGAACCATTTTGTCAGTTGATGGCAAGCTATACTGTCATTATTACATTTATCTCATTGTTTATTTCATGTTTTTAAACAAAGATCATTGTTCCAACAGTTGTCATGTTCTAAAATATGATACCAGAAAGTAGTGGTATTTTTCAGAATATATACTGTTATTACTGTGAAGTCCAACACAAAAGCATGGATGAAACACAGTCTTCCAGTTTAAAGGCTGAGTGCTGAGGCTCACTGTATAATATGGGCCTCCAACATCCCACACTGGCCTTTTGCACTTCGACCACAAATGTTATTTCTGCTTGGAGTTTTGATGTCCACGGTTTGGGATTTTTCTTGGCTTTGGTAGCGTCTGTAACTGTGTGTGCAGTCATTGGTGTGGAGTGTCCGTAAACAAATACGAATCAAAGCTGAAGTTGGTTTACATGGTGAGCTTATTTCAGGGAGGTTTGCCTCCTTCCTCCATACACTGTTGCATGTGGTATGTAGTAAGTGGCATATAACTCTTTTTCAGGGCATGATAAGATCATGCATGATGTCATTTTAGTCCTGCAGGTTTAACCTTGGCTGCAGATTACAGTTGCTAGACTGTTAAGTTCCTAAAAGAATTATTTAACCAAGTTAACATGAATAACAAGAGGGATGAGTTTAAAAAATAAGTTTAATATTCTGAGATGTGTCTCTTGTAAAGAAGTGAAGAAATATGGTTTTATGTCAGAAAACCTTCTGATTGTACACCAGTAGAGCTCAGTACGTGGAGTAGAAGCATTGCACTGTATACGTCCTGTCGCAGCGTTGTATGAAATGTCGTCGGATGTGTCCAAGCTAGAATTGTCTAGGTCTTATCTTGAGTTATTGCTACACACATCAGCTTGATTGCTGAAGTGAAACTCCCGCCTCCTTTTTTCCCTTCGTCTCTCTTCCCGTCTTATCAGCCCTGTATCTATCACATTCCTCCCTTTGATCAATGCCAGAGCCACGTGGAGACGGAGCTTGTGTGTTACGGTGAGCATTTGCAAGTGGGCGACGGATATTGTAGACATGGTTATCATGAGTGCTGTTCGCACGAACACAATGGGCATGTTTGTGTGTGTGCGTGTACAAGACTGGCTGCTCTTTGATCTCCCATGCAGTGTTGTCTTTGAACTGAAGACCAGTGTGTCAGGATCTGCTGTAAAGGCACTGAGGGCCTGCAGCAGATAAAACAGAAGCCTCTGGTGGCTCGTGGAACAGAGAGAGAAACTGCAGCCATGGCTGTATGATGATAAGCCTGCTGGAAGTTTGACCAACTTTATGTGTTTGTATTAATATACCCCTCCTCTCCTTTTTATAATCAAGTGCTGTCTTCTGTAAAATTTGACCATCAGATCTCTGTTGATGATAGATGCAGTTTAGGGATTAAGTATTTTTCATACTGTATTGTTTGTTATATTCAAATAATACAGGTTTGAACTCTGGTCAGCAATAGATGACCAGAGTTCAAACCTTTTGCAACAGGGACAAAACCGTCCATTTTAAAGTCCATGTGGATGGGCCGCAAATTTTTCTCACAACTTTTTTTAGCAATAAATTAGACACACAGTATTTTAATAAAACTGATAAAAAATGTATTGTTGTTCTAAAAATGGTTTTAGCATAATTAACAATGCAATCGATCTGTCTCAGAAAGAGCTGGTAGTAATATGCCCATTTTAACAAATACATTTACCCTGTTATATAATAGTTACTTGATGTTTGTGGTACTTTACAATGACAAAGAAAAAACATAAATGTATAAAATCTTTGTGAAAGCCTATATTACAGAAACAAGAGGAAAATGGTCAAGCAGAAGGTCCTGGTATCACTTTAGTTTCTCCAATGTAATAATAAGAGCATATTTAACAGATTAGTAGCGGTTGGTACACAACCTCATCTGCTCCATCTTTGTTCTGATGAGACTCAGATACACGTCACCTGACAGGTATGTTGGAACTCTGCCAGCAGAGCTCTCACTCAGCTTGGCTGATTTGCCAGATTAATGCTAAACTATTACTGGCTAGTTTTATTTCTCACTTTTACTCCAGGGCCTATTAGTATATGAATTTTCTTTTCTTTCAATAATTATTAAAAGCTGAATGGTCCATCCTGTCTTCATGCTCAGGTCATAGATAGGTCAGAATTCTGGGAGACGGTCAAAGCTTGGCTCTTATTTTAGAACCTAACCCTGCTTTAAACTTGTCCACAGCTTCCTCCCTGCCTGTCTGCTTGTTCTGTAATGGGTCAATCGCAAAAGTTTCGGCTCTAAGACACAACTTTTTTTTTTTCCCTTAATGTCCTTTATTTGATAGTGAATCAACAGGAACAGGAAAGTGGGTAATGAGACAGGGGGAAGACATGCAGCAAAAGTTATCAGGCCGGGACTCAAACCTGTGACGGCCATGTCGAGGACTTAGGCCTCCATATGTGGACTGTGCTTTACCCCTGTGACACCACAGCACCCCCTGAGAGCCTCACTGAGGGCCATTCTTCATAATAAGGGGCGGGACTAAAAGCACAACAACAAAGTAAGCAGCACAACATCTGAGAAATGAAGAGACAGATAGAGAGAGCAAGGGAGCCGCCTCTTCACTTTTTCCCCCTTTTTCTGCTCAGTTCTCACTCTCAGTGTGACCGCTCTGCTCACAGCAGAACTTTGTTTTGATTAGCATGGCAGCCTTTTGGCCAATCACATGTGAGGATGTGGGATCATACTATTATGTGAAAACAGAGAGGGGGACAGACACAACAGACAGGTGAGTCCATCCCCTCAGTGAGCAGACAGAGTGCATCACAAAAACCCACAAATATAACCGACAACTGTAAGAGAAGCAGCATCTGGCTGAAGAGTAAAGATATTATATGATTATTATAAATTATTGTGATGGGTCTATTTGGTAGATTTGGTTGGAGTGCTTTGTTCTTTTGGTTTTGTTGATTCCAATTTTGACTAAATATGATACAAAAGTAAGAATGTGTCGTAACAGAGTGAATGCATAAAAATAAGGAATTCTTCTGATATAGGGAATGCAAAAGGATTTATGAAAAAGAATCCTGTTTGCCTAATTATGCTAATGCCTGGCTCTTCTTTGGGAGTCGAACCAGAAGAGCTGAAATTCCCATCACTATTGTACTGAGAGTGACATCAAATTACACACAGAAAAACAGTTTTTACTGTACTTCAGTCTTCTGAAGGATAGAATAGAATATCCTTTATTGTCCCACAAAGGAGAAATTTCTATGCAACAGCAGCAAAGTGGCAGGCAGACAAAGATAGTAGGTTCATAGATAGAAGAACTTTAAAATGTGAAAAAACAGAATAAAGAATAAAAATACTGTACAGTAACGACATAATTTCAACATAAATACCATGTAGTAATAAAGAAAGTTTACTCCGGTCTAAAGAAATGTGCAACTGAATTGGTTAATATAAAATGTGTTACATGTCTATTATGAAGACAGACTATTTACAATCAGTGACGACAAAAAAAAACTATGTAGCAACAGAGATGTGCAGATACAGATCTTGTATTTCTATTTAAGGATATCAAAATAAAGGTTAAAAACATGCTACTATTTCTAAAAAAAATTATTCATGAAAAAAGTTTGAAAATGTATAATTTTCCCTCTTAACTATTTCTTCTCCTTAATACCCTGAAAAAATGCATTGATGTTTGTGGTTGTAACATTAAAATGGAAAAAGTGAATACTTTTGTTATACTTCAAACATCTACATTCAATCATTCCTACTGATTTCTGTTTTCATCATTGGGTGTATTTCCTGATTATATAATGGTCTGTTGAAGTTGAGCAACAAAACTTTAATAAATGAGTTCATTATTAATCATAGAGTCCCATGAATACGGCTGGTGCTTTAAACAGTCAAGTTGTCCTGTTGGTCTGTCTCATAAGACATGAACATAAAATCTCACCTTTCCAATTGTTGGAAGTGTTTATTACACAGAGGAGAACCTTCACCCCTAACACATCCTGTCTGCTTGAGCCCTCGTCACATGCTTCTCATTTAAGGCATCGGGCATCTGGACTGCCGTCCTGACCCCCTCCTCATGATTTTATGAGGCCGCCATTAACTCCCTGCTGATCCTGCACGGCCTGTTGGCCAGATTTACAGCACCAGAGAAGTCAGGAGTGTGAGGAAAAGCTAAATCTGTGTTGATTATCACGAGGGCCACCCTAACTAGCCCAGTAAGTGCTAGTAGGATAATGTGTGTATACGCTGTCTGGTTCTTGCTTACCCTGTGACTGTGATCCGCCATTAATCTGCAGCATTAGTGCAAGTGAGCTAATGGATCCCGCCACAGCATTAGCTGTGGGGAGAAAGGCGTCCAGAGTTGTTGGGAGGAAGAATGCAGCATTGAAATCAGAGACTGTGGTGATGTGTCAAGATACACCGATAAGCAATTGAGCAGATTTTCTCACACTGTAAGCTATCGCATGTAGTGCTTCATCCCTCCACTAGGAGTGCTTCAGTGTTGTACTGTTTCCATCAAGGTTTTTGTATGTGCATTTTGAATTATCCCATTAGAAACGGTTGATGCCAATGGCAAAATTCAGATAATGTTCTTTAATTTCCAAAAACTTTTTCATGCTTGCTTGAAGAGGTTTTTGGCTTCTCCAAAAAAGAAAAAGAGTTAATGCACCAAAGGGGAGATGGAAACACGTTTGACTAATAAGTTCTGTCACAGCCTACAGACATCCAATGGTGGATCTGTGCCTAAATTAGGGCCACGATTGGAGAAATTTCTAAGTCCAAACCTCTGAGGCAGAGGGGAGGCCTGTCAACCGAGGGATGGTGGGATGTTCCCATCCACTGATGGACCTGTGAGGCAAGAAAACTCTAACCGAACCTCTGTCTTGGAAGTGAGAACTCAATTTTTCTTACATATGTGATTCATGCTAGTTTGACACCTCTACATCTAGTTGATTACAGTCACGTGTACATATGACTGTGTGTAGCTCCGATCAGAGAGCTATACACAGCTCTCAGCATGGTCTGGTTTATTCACTCCGTACCAGTAGATGGAAACAACTTTTTTGTTTGTTTGTTTTTATGGGGGGGTGGGGGGTTGTGA
Organism: Poecilia reticulata; assembly: GCF_904066995.2. Classification (NCBI taxonomy): domain Eukaryota; kingdom Metazoa; phylum Chordata; class Actinopteri; order Cyprinodontiformes; family Poeciliidae; genus Poecilia; species Poecilia reticulata. The sequence goes on from NC_088842.1 coordinate 2,717,485, forward strand.
TATTTGAAAATTTGCTTTCACTTGCATGTCAGCTGCATGGAAACATAGCTACTGTCTCTTTAAACCACAGGTGTCAAACTCAAGTCCTGGAGGGCCGCTACCCTGCAACTTTTAGATCCGCCTCTGCTGCAACACACCTGAATAGAATAATTAGGTCATTAGCAAGGCTCTGGAAAACGTATCTACACAAGAAAGAGGTAATTAAGCCATTTCATTCCAGTGTTTTGTACCTGTGGCACATATAAAAACTGCAGGACAGCGGCCCTTGAGGACTGGAGTTTGACACCCCTGCTTTAAACAGATGTCACCTCAGATTTTAGGTGTGGGATAGTTGCTACCAAGACCAGAATCTCAACCTATTGTTTGGATCCTGTAATGTAATGTAAAGAAAACTACAGTCCACTAAATTGTCCAGATTTGAAGGCATCTAGAAGTGCTGCAAGAGCAGATAACGGTTTTATTTTGCTTTTTCCCCTTGTCCTCTGCAGTTCCAAGTGGGTACTCATGGAATTACTCAATTACCCAGGCAGTGGTTCAGGACCAATTAGTCTTTATTGATGGGAGTTCAAACCTTGAGTAAAACATGGTTCTCATTTCCACTGTGGAGACAGTAATGTAGGAGCAGATATTTGCTGTTCTGGGTAGAATTTTATCAGAGTAGTTGATCAAAACTAACCCAGATTTATCAACTTAATACTGATCAAAGCAGTTAGGTTACAAAAGACCAATCTAGTCCCAAAAAATAGAGGAATATCAACTATTAACTAATTCTTTGGTTAATAGTAATGTTTTAGTTGCTAAAGCAAATTGCCCTAATGCAATATAGCATAAAATCTACAAATCAAAAATGTACATAAAATCATTCCGGTATGATATACAGAGTTATTTTTCTTGGCCCAAAGAGCAATGGCTGACCTTTTCCCCGCTAAATGTAGAGTGGCATCCTGAGACTGAGGTGTCCAGTTTGTGTCAGAAGCTCTTTGGGAGTCAGAGTCCCAGACTCCCAGAGTGCTACTTTATGTCTTCAGGCAGAGAGATCACACCTACACACTTAGCTCTATAGCATCTCCCCCTCCTCCGTTTTCACCTTTTACACATTGAGAGAAAAGGTGGGATCCCAGTCTCAGAGGTGTTGTTGGACCTGTCCACAGCCTCAGTGTGCCTCTTCCTCGGAGTTACTGTGTGCGTGGCGTTGTCTGTGCTTCAGCTTACGCTTAAACCAGACGCTCTTTCCTTCTCTCTTTTTTTTTTTTTAGCTTATGCCCTAAAATGGTAAAGGGGAGAAGATTAAATGTACATTTTCTCCCTCTTAAGATGAGCAGTCAGGTTGTAACTTGGGTTTTCTTTCCTGCCTTCTTTTCAGCTGACTGACAATATTCCAGAAACAAAGCATAGGAAAGAGTGTGGGGTGCACAATTTGCTGTTGTCATAAAGTGTTTAATCACCATATTTGCAACAAGAAAAGACAAGAATGTGGAAGTAATTATACAAATATTAAGAATGGGTTCTGACGATCCATCAAGATAAATGTAAACCTTACAAATTTGACATCACGCCTACATGTCTTTTTTGACATGTACGCATGTCAAAAAAGACATGTAGGACAAACACAAGGAAGCCAAAGATCCCACAAAAGTATATTTTTCTATAAAATCAAAAGTTAAAATGTCCAGATCTCCGGGGTGTCTGTCAAAGTCTTATGGCAAACACAGCTGAGCTTCTTCACTGGTCAGCAGGAACTGTAAAACTCGCTCTTAGATGCACTCTAACACATGCTAAGCTGAAAATGATTTGTAATAAAGCATCACCCCATTGATCAATAGCTGTTAACAGTTGGCTCTGTCAAACAGAATGTGTTTCCTTCTGGTTTATTTGAAAATATTTAGGATCCATTTGAATTATTTGTGATTTCAGACCAGAGTGGGACCTCCAGAGCCTGCATCATTCAGTACCACACCTTGTTCCTTTGCTTCTTCTCATATAGTAGGCCTACATTTCTCGTTAAAATTTCAACCAAACAGTTGAAGGTGGGCCAGTCTGTCAGGAACTTCTGGGCTGCTTTTCCTCCCCAGTCTGCCCCTGGCCTCCTCTTCTAGGAGCTTCTGAAGAGCTCTGCTAAGATGAACTGTATGATGTAGAAAAACACTCCTGAATCACCAGCTGAAATAAGCCTGTCAATGGCTAAAGACAAAGAGCCTTCTCTGAGTAAAAGCAGCGTCTGTGAGTGTGTCTGGCTTTGTGTTTCTGTATCTGAGGAGCTGATGGCTGAGACAGCTTTGATCCCAAAACCTTGTCATGTTTATGGCAGTGTTGAGAAGGGTAAGCCAGGCCAAAGAAACAGGTCAGAGACAATCAAGGCAATATGTCCATGTTAGGTTAATAATGGGTGTGTATGGGTGTGTGTGTGTATGTCCGTCCTCTTGCTTGTCTTTATTGACTCCTGTTGATGCCTGCACTTCCTCACTCATAGCCAATAATTCTGCAAAAACTTCTCAGTTGAATCTGTAAAATTTTAGGCCTTCTACATATAAGACCTACAAAATTATTAATAACCCTTACAGATTTAAATTTAAAATGATGACAAAAATCTTTCCAAAAAAATGTGAAAAGAATGCCCAATTTTAAAGGTATACTTTATTTGTTTTTATTTACATTCATTAAAAAAATGCCATGTCTGAAATAATTTATGACCCTCTCAATGATTAGTGGAAAGTTCTTTATTGGCATTACAGCAATCAAATCCTTCTTATAAGTGCTAAGCAGCTTTTTGCTGCTAAGCACTTATTGCTTCTGGTGTTTGGTCATTTATCTGTGATGATGACCTGCCTGTCTTTGAGGTTGGAAGGCCTCCTTATCATCACCCTAATGTTTAGCTCTCTCTAGATTCTGTTTGAACCATAGCAGGGCACGTTCAAAAGGTTAGCATTACTTACAGTCAGTAGAAACATGTTGGTTAAATTAAAGATAACATTCAACCTAAACCTACCAGGGATAATAATAATAATAATAATGTATAAATCACATTCTTCTCATTAAAAGATTTTAGTTGAGGAGAGATGTACCAAATTGTCAGTACATGTTTCAATATTCTCAATGAGTAAAGCGCTACGATTTCTCTCTGGATTTTTTATTTTCGCGGTAACACTAAGGCACTAATCGTAAACAATAGCTCTGCTAAAGCTAAAGCACTATACTGCCATGTAGCAGAAGCTAATACTAGATTCCAATATATTGTTAATATCCAACATATGTCAATGACACGTGTTGTAGTACAGTGTATGGGACACAGAATCATTTTTGTTATTGCACACCTACCTGTATATGGCTGTGGTTGATGAAGTGATTCTTTGTGAAGGACCTTTCTCTCGTAGTTTCAGTTTTATAGTTGTTGAGTAACACATGACAGAGCCTGTCTCGAATGCTAAGACTAGTTAGCTTAGCCACAGCTCACAGATTTGAGTATCACATCTCTGTTGCTGATTTTTTTCCCTAATTGACCACGGTAGGGTTTCAGTCAGACATCAGTAGATTTTAAATGTTTACTGGTGAACCGTGTTCTACAGTACAACACTGCATCACGAGTGTGGACAACATGAAGAGCAGAAACAGAATTCAAAATACGCTAATATAAATTTCTAGCTACTTGAAGAATTCTTAGCATTTGAGAACTTCTAACTTTATTTAACTGTAAGTTTTCTAAAATACTAATTTACTTGGCTGGTATGTATTTATCTGAGCAAAGTAATTTAGGGAAAGCTAAGTGTACTAAACATTTTCAAACTTGGCAAAAAAACACTTAGGTGCTAAAAAAAAAAGCTGCTACACTGTTTGTGAATTAATACAAGTATGTCCACTACTGATTCTGCAGGTCTAAGAGATTTAAGTATGGTTCTGTTAAGAGGTTATGACTTCTTATAAAAAATGTTTTTGGAATTCATTTTCAGAGTGTGTGTTTATTGAAGCATTAAGCAACGCTGACCTCTGATCCATAAGGACTGCAAAAAGGAAAACAATTATGTTTGACCAATATAACTATCTGTTATGAAGTGAAGGGGTGAAAAACAAGACCTGTGTTTGCTCTGCCTTTCTCATTTTCCATTAGATAGCTTTCAGCTACGCTTTGCCTGAAGAGCCTGTCATGAGTGCTAAGACTACTTAGCATGTCCACTGATGACAGTGGAAAACCGGTTTTCCTGGAGCAGTAAGTTCTTTCTCCCCTGTTGGCACCTTGAACAGCAAGTACATGAGGATGATTGACGGTGCTAAGACCCTCCACCTGGCTCTGGTGTGCTGCATTTCTTCAGGCGGCAATAGCAGCTCAGGAAGGAAGTTGAACAGATCAGTCTTTTCACAGACAATCTTAATTATACTGTCATGACAAATATGTAAAAAAGATATTTTATTTAAAAACTGTAATTTTAATTAACTAGAACCCTTAAATATGTGAAATATTTTTTTATTGGCAGCCTATGTGCTTTTTAAGTATATTGCAGACCAATATAAATCAATATTAACAATAAGTAATAAATGAAGGCAACGAATTCAGGTTTTCTTCAGAATTTTTAAAACGGAACAAAAGACAAATGGAAATCCACCGAAGGTTCCAACAAAAGACAGACAAATAAGGTTATATATAGAACATGGATAGTATATTGGGACATATTCAGTTGTTTAACAAGGTCTAAACCAGTCTGAAATGTGGTGTATGGATACGTATCTGTTTCTGGGGTGAAATTAAAAAAGCTTCTGAAGGTCAGAGCAGAGCCATAACATTTTGCTTTTCAGCTGAATCCTACATGAAAAGCTTGTTGAATAACAGCAGGCCCTCCTTCCAGACAATGCGGCACAACACCTTCAGTGAGCAGTTTGAGCTAAGAAAGCTGAAGGCTAAAGGAGGTAATGAGCTTAAATGTCAGGCTCACTGGTTGCCCCTTCTCACTAAACAAAGAACGATTATCCCACTTTCTAACAAGAAGGAATGTGCAGAACTGAACGCAATCCTTTTAGCACAACAAGGGTCACGATTAGTTGTTTTTAGGTGATTGTGGAATGTAGTTTTTCTGACTGCCTCTCAAGCACTGTGTGTGTGCGTGTGTGTGTGCGTGCACATGTTCAGTCAAGGGCGAGCAACCATGCATGGCGCCGAAGTCGCCCTCTTCTTGAATTCCTGGTGAAGATGCTTATTTGAGACCCTCTTCACATGTCTGTCTCTCTCAATGTGTGTGTGCGTGTGCATGTGTGTGTGTTCATTCTGAGTGAACTGACTAAAGCTGCCCTTTACCCTCAGGCGCTCTCTCCTCTTCTTCTCTCTTGAGTGACCACACACTAAGAAGCAAAATCCACTCTGCATTGCAGAGGGAAAAACAAGGACAAGAGTGAAGACGCATCTCCTCTTTTATATTGTCCTGCAAGGTCTCGCATGTTACTTTTTGTTTTTCACTTTTCTAAGAGGTGTTGTTCTTTTAGGATGAATACCACAACATCCCAACCATTACAGACTTCTCTCTCCCAGGGTTTCTAATAGGAGCTCATGTCTGTCATTGGGTTTCATAGGAAGGTCTTTACACATGTACCTGTGTTTGTATATTCCATTTTCTGAGGTGAAAAGCACAGCCAGCTTTTCCTGTTTTGTTCTGGATTGTAAAGTAGCAGCGGCCTTTCAGTGACTCGGTCACTTTTTGATAACCAAAAACTAGGAGACATTGAATTACTTCACTGATGTAATTGCTGTGTTCTTTTACTTCAAATAGTCTTTTTTAGGCATTTTTCATAAATATGCCGGACTGTTTTATGCTTGTGCAATGTTTTTATTTTTTATTTTTCTGACCACTTTGCAACACATAAATTATTTAGAAATGTTAGCCTGTAGGAACTTTCTGCATACACATACTGATTTCAAGTAACCAGTTTTGTTTTCTTTTAAAATGATCCCTTTAGAAATAACTGAAAAGTCCTGATTACTGTTGTTAAAGCTATTTCTCACATTTCTCCCCATTCCCCCTAATTCTTAGTGCCAGCTATATGTTTTGCATGTTCATGCTGGGTTGAGGTATGCCCACTGTTTTTATGGTGGAAGTATTTCTGTATGTAAAAACTCACAGCTTTCTCATACTTAATAATTGAAATATTTAAGGGAGACACTTGTAAGCCAGTTGACATTCACTGGTACTTTGCATTTGTGGTCTCCATATGATTTTCTGTGTTCACAAATGCAAGCCTGTTAGATGTCACTGACATGAATCCATATGCATATTAGTTTTGGTCAGCTGAGCCACAGCATTCCACCGAGAGGTAGAACGTTTTCACTACAATCTCATGCACTGCTTTGTCAGCTGTCTACTCAGAAGGGAAGAAGAAAAGAAAAAGTGATGTTTCATCACAATATCAATATAGTGTGTGTGCGTGTGTGTGTGTGTGTGTGTGTGTGTGTGTGTGTGTGTGCGCGCGCCCTTGTAATCACTGAGTCATAAATCAGGAAAAGCAGTTTTCCTCACATTGTATTTCTTAAAAACAAGCACCGATGTTGTTTTTCTTCCTCTGCTCTTACTCTGAGTCTTGGTTTAATTTTTTTGTGCCGTTTGCCACCACCCTTTGACTGGAAGTTTCATCTGTTGGCGTGCACACGCTGCACCGTAAAAAAAAATCTGGGCTTTAGGTAGACGATTGCAGGTGGTCCTGAAAGACAGTACTGGACGGGAAGAGACAAAAACATTCCTGTCCACAAAGCTTCACAGTTGGACAAATGTTGCGGCAGATTCTGAGAAATGAATTTGAATCAGTTTTTATTTTCTATGTTTGGAGTCATCGTTATCATTTTCCTTAACACAAACCTGGAGTGACTAATTGGGAGAATTCCCAATGGGCAGGGTGGGTTTATGAGCCATGAAGGCCTGGAGTGACCTCAACTCATTGACTGGGTTAAAGCTGAGGAGGAAAGCCAGACTTTACTACTCAACTGGAATTAAAATGAATGAAAGAACAGAATGCACTGTTAAATGTAGCTCACAAACTGTGCCAGACTAAGTAAAACAAACTCTTTTGGCTTCAGGGCAAACATTCAACAGGTACAACATGTGTACCTGTTGTTGTAAGTCATTGCAGTGCAAACTAGTTGTTGTTAGCTCTCTTAATTATTTGACACCATTTGAGTCATCAACAGATTTTCATTCTACTTGGTATTTTAAACTACCATTGAGCTAGTTTTTACACAATGTTTGCACCGTATCAGTCGGTATGTTAAACCACACACAGCACGACTGAAAACAATGAATTGTCTCATCATGGCATTGGATTTAGTGTGGATAAAACAAACATGTTGTGAAGCCACCTAAATGCGAGCCCCCTGCTGTGTCGTTGCCCCTCAGCAGCAGCTGGGGACACCAGTCCAGGCTGCTGTGGGAGCCCTTATATTTGATGAACATTTTTTATTTTATTGAAGTTGAATTAAAGCTGTCACTTATATCTGACTGGATGTGCACATGTGCTTGTGCTTGTGTGTGTGTGGGTGTGTGTGCGTGCGTGCAAGTGTGTGTTATTGTGAATGGGTGCCTCTAAGGACAGTGCTCAACCCTGCTGTCATGTGACAACTTCATCAGGCCAGAGGGGTCTAATGTCCAGCCTGACTCCATCTGCTGCACACACACAACACACTCCTGTCCCTCTGATGTGCCATTGTCACTTGACTTTGTTAATGTGTGAATGCATTTGGACATTCTGAACTTGCCTCTCAGTCAGTGCGGTCAGCTGCATCGCTCTGTGTGTGCGAGTGTGTTTGCCAGTCTGCATCTTCAGAGGAACCTCATTAGGAAGTTTATATGAAGCACATTAACACTGTTGTTTACAGTGCATGGGGGATCTGCAGTGGAGCCTGGACTGTGGTGCTACAGGGTGAAAAGAGGAAGATGAGCCTTCCTCCCTCTTGCTGTCTTTTTCCTATTGGCTGCAGAGTCTGGAAATGAAATCTGATCCTCAGAGTAAAACATCAAACAGCTAGCAGCTGCTGGACTGTCAGGTCACCGACCGGTCAGAGGATGGACCTCAGCCTCCTGTGTGTGTGTGTCTGGCTGCAGTGAACAGTTTCTCGAAGTGTCTTTTCCTTTTTCCTACATGTCCTTTTTGAATTGTCAGAGTCCGTCCTACCCGCTGCAATACCCTACGCATGTTAACAAGTCTGCAGCCTGTAAACTCCACCTGCATGCTGCGTTCTGATCTCCCCACAGTCATCACATAGCATATGTCTCCTGACAGACTGAGGGGAACGTCTCACCCAGTGGCAGTGCAAGAGGAGGAAGATGGAGGAGGTCAGGGTGTCTGGTCTGGATGACAGGGAGAGGCGTTGAAATGCTGTTGAGAGGTGGGGGTGGGCCCATAGTTGGGGTATCAGGGGCATCTGTCTTGTTTCTGGCATGTGGAATGGGTCAGTAACCGTGTAGGCAGGCTGAGGGGCTGGCGCAGGCTGCTTAAAGCAGATGGTTGAAGGGGTCACAGCGGGGTGACTCCTCTGATATTTGTGCCACATGTACGTGACACGCTGACAGCAAACACAAATCTATAGGTGTTCTTCTCCCACAGGCACTGGACATGACTCAGATCGAGATGTTTTTGTTGCTGACAACAGAGATGTCCTTCAAAACCCTGAAATTAGAATTATTTTGGGGAACTTTTCAAGTCTTCTGGTAAATTCAAATATTAATATTTGTTACTGGACTGATTTTTTTTTTTATTTCTTTGTGAACAATTTGAGAAACAACTGCTGCTTAAAGATCACCTATATAACTATCTGCTCTTGCACAAATGATTCAGTTGTTGACCACAATCATCTGCTTTTCAGCTTCATGGGCCAATCAGACACTGAAAAATCCAAAACAATCGCCACAGAAAGAGAAACTAGAACCACTAACAACGCTCTTTGGGTTGGATGCTGACGCTGACAGCAGCTGTGTTTGTGAAAACACGTCAGTTTGACATTGATCTCGTAAATTAGTATTATGTCATCAAAATTGTAGGACATGTTGACCGTCATGCTTCTCTTCTAACCCGCTGATCTTGGCTGTAAGAGGACAGATCTGTCTCATCTTTTTGTTTAAAATACTAATTTAAAAATAGCTATAATTGTATCCTAACTAATATTTCAATGATTATGTTTTTTGATATATTATGCAGCCCTAGTTCTGAGCAAATACTGGACTTATCACATATGGATATTGATACGTTAAAGGCAGATGTCAACTGCTATTTTGTCTTTATCAAATAACTGAAATATACACAGTGAATGCTTTTTCACACTTTCATTTTTGTTGGGCCTCTCATAAAAAAATCAATGACTGGGAATGTGTTTTTTGTTTGTTTGTTTGTTTTATGTAGTACTTGAATGTAATCTAACTATAGATCGTAAAGAAAGATCAGAATCATTCAAAACAACCTTTGCTTAGAGCACCAAACAGATCAAACATTAATTGCTTTGGGATTTCAGACTGTTACCAAGTTTTAGATGGAATTTCTCCTACATCTCAGTTAGTTTGAATCTCCTGTCCAAAATCCTTCGTACGTCTTCAGCACAGCACACTTACTCTTGCCTGCAGGTACAACACTCTTTACTAACGTATCTCTGTACAACGCCACTTCAAACAAAATATATATCTTTTGATGATGTTGTAAGTGTTCAGTCTGAGCTTGTCAGTGCTCGTGACCGTAATGGAGAGTAAACTTAACATCAAGTGCTGTTTTAGATGCTAACTTCATGTTTCTCACATCAGCGAGGGCTGAATGGTGTTAGAAGCTGAGCTGTAGATTCTCAGGAGAAGATTAAATGTTTTCCTGTTGTAGAAGAAAAATCATCAAAGCCTTCTAATGCGTATCTGGTTATAGTACAGAAGTCAGGGCTGGAAATATTAACATGTATGTGGCTCTTTAACTCTGTGGAGATAGGCTTTGTAGTATATAATTAAAACAGCATCAAATTCTTTATAACATGTTTATAATCTCCTTCTAAGACTGACGGAAGTTGAACCCGAACCAGGTAGATAACTGACACTTTTGCACGTGCCTTTTTAACAAGCTCTTCCTTTGCCAGCCGATTACATCATCAATAAGCATTACCGCGGTCAGCCGGTAGACTGCAGATCTTTATCGTAGGCCAAATTTCTATCGTTTCCATCGTGTATCATGTATATTGTGCATGCCTTCTTCCCCCAGAATAGTTGGTATTTAAGCACTGGCAGTCCCTCGTTCATTTACTAATGTTTGTCTGTGGATAGTCTGTCACCCTTGGGTAATATTCAGCTCTACAGTCTCAGAAAGACACAAAGAATGGAACTTACCTAAGGGAGAGAAGCAAGGCCGAAACTGAAGATGAAAACAGCTGGGAAAGGCAGCCATGCAGCGACCTTGAAAAGTGGGTCTGCATAAAGCATTACAAAAGCCCTAGGAGACACTCAACCAATACATAAAGGACACCGTCTGCTCATCTTCTCTACTCCTCATTCCCCTTCCTTCCTTCTCATCCCTTTCTCCAGACTACTCTCTTTTTATGGCCCTCCTGAGGTTATCCTCTTCTACACGTCTGCTGTCTGTTTCTTCATTCACTCTTTAGTTCACCTTTCCTTCTCTGTTTTTTACCGTCTCTTCCTAGTTCTTAGAAAAACCTGCAGTCTTCATGCTGAAGGCTGAAAGTGCCATCAGAGGTTGGTGAACAGGTGAAACCTCATGGGGGGAATGATGGGATCGTGTCTACATGGCTGGATCATTTTCTTCAAACTACTAAATCCATTCTGAAGGATTTTTTTTTATTACTAAAGAGTACCTTCCTGTTACACTTCTTTGTACAACTTCTACTTAAATTCTGAGGATTCTAAATCTGCATAATTTCACAGAAATATTTGAAAAGGCCACATTTTAGACTCATTGCAGCACTTTATGCTTTGCCTATTTTAAAATCAATATTAGAAAGTACCAAGAACAAATTATATATGTCTGTCAAGCTGATTCCTTGTCACTGCACAGCACACTGGAATATTTCTAACAGTGATCCAGCAGGTAACATCTGGATTTATAGCTATCCTTCATAAAAAATGAAAGAAAAAGAAAAACAGCCTAGAAGTTCACAAGTTGTAATCTGACTTTCACTTTCATTACAATATGTCAAAAAAATTCTAAGTAATCTGAATTGCTGATTTGAGCGACTTTTAATTTGTTGTGTAGAATCCAAACAAATTCTTTACATATGCCCCTCTGTGGATATGTTTTGAGGTGCTGCTGAAAGCAGCATGGATGAGTCCAGTTAACCAGCACACTCTGTCCTGTGCTGGCATACTTCCTCAAAGGAAAACAGTTTCTTAATGTTTCAGATTTCTGCTCCGGTGTTATCTGTGCACGCACTTTCTGAAGACGGTTTGGCAGCACTCGGCCAACTTTGAAGTCAACAGCATTCCTTTCTCAGGCCAGTTGTGGGACTCCAGCAGCCTCCTCGACAGACACTCTCACCCCCTTAGACAAACTTTAATTAAGTTGTGTGTGCAAGTCTGAATCTCCCAGCTTAACCTTTGACATACTGTCTTACCTGAGCGCTGCCTCTACAAGAGCCCTGCACTCACAGACAAAGGCACCGTCAAGACAAGATTAGCTGCTTGCCATTGTCTTCTCTGCTCATCTTATTGGAAAGGCCTTCAGAGCTCAAAGCCCAAAAAGACGTCCAACCAGCCACAATCAAGCACTTGAGCTTTTAGACTGGAGACCCAGGACCAGCCGGTAGTATTCTTGTTGTTAGCCGTGGCTCAAAAATTTTGGACCTAACTTTGTAAAACCCTACGTGGTGAATAGAAGAGGAATTATCCTGCAAATCCCTAGGTTGGAGTAGAGCTGTGTTGTTGTCTGTGTGAGCGTGCGTGTGGGCGTGCGTGTGTGTGTGTGTGCGTGTGCGTGTGTGTGTGTGTGTGTGTGTGTGTGTGTGTGTGTGTGTGTGCGTGTTCTCTGTCTGGCTCCACAGTGGCTGCCTGAAAGAGGTTTGGACACTTTTCTAATTGCTTGGACCTGACGCCGACCGTACACCCTTCTCTCCCTCACAAAACCATATCCGCTATATCAGCTTTGTGTGAGGTTTTTTATGTGCCTTTGCCCATGTGTAAATGTGTGTGTGTGTCAAGAGTGTGTGTCTGTGGTCAGGAAAACTATAGAGAAGAGTCATAAACCCTAGAAAGAAAGTCTCTTTGTGAACTGTGCGTGTGTTTCCAAACTACTCCTGACCTCACTTAAGATCCGCTCAGCTGACCACAGTTTTCAGCATGTGCGTGTGTTGTGTGTATGTGTGTGTGTGTGTGTGAGAGAGACTGTCTGATCTGAGGGAAGTGGCTTTAGGGGAAGCAGCTTTACAACTGACACTGACAAGTCGTTTGGCACTCGGAACCTTCCAGTCTCGCCGTCGTCCTTGAAACTAGATCAACATGACAGGATGTGTCTGCCTTTGTGTGTGTGCGAGTGCATCTTGTGTCGGATTTTTCATGTCTCCTGGATCGCTTCCCGTTTTCTCAACCAGTATTTTACTTTTCGGTTTCTTTAGCTCCAACTCAGCTGCCCTATTTTCTGTCAATGTCTTACACCAAAAATATACAAAATCTGAAATTATACATCTGAGGTCAGCTGTGCACTTTGTTGCCAATTACTTAACATAGTAGTGTTTGCAGAGATTCAGTGTGTGTCTGTGTTTCCAGAGGAGTGTGTGGGACACCAGCCTCATAAAATGAGGCCAGTCTTTTTCAAGCACTTACACATAATCCCCACAATTAGCCACAAAGGCTGCAGAGCACTTTGATCAAGCAAGGGGCAATGTGGAACTCCTCAAAGACATACATTTCTCCCTTCGCTATTTCCCCTCCCAGTCACGCTTTAGCAAACTGATACTGCATCTGTTCAGAGGAAGAGGCTCCAACATTAGAGCCTCTTTCTTTTCCCGCTTTTTATAGAGGGATAAAATATGACCCTCTAAATGTCTGGCAGTTTGGGGTTTGTGATTACAGAATGTAAAGACGGTTTGTTTATGGGTCGGGTTGCTGTTGAGAGGCAGTGGCGGGCCACACTGAAATATTTGGGCGAACTGAGAGGAGAGGTTGAAGAGATGAAAGGTCCAAGGATGAGGAAAGAGATGTGATGAGGGCGATAGAGAACAGGGTGTCTTAGAAATGAAGCCATAAAAGAGGAGATGCTTAAAGCGGGACAGCCTCTTCAGGAAACTCCATCTTCTCTTTGGGGGCTATGATGATACAGAAGTCCTTTGCTCTTAGATTTATAAGTTAGATCTAACCCAACTTGGTGAAACATATAATTATAATAATCAATTTTATTTATAATGCCTTTTGTATCTCAAATTGAAATCTCAAAGGTCATATTCACACGCACATGATGGAAAACTACTGAATTGTAGCTTCTCACAGAAGCCAGGCTTCAATTTTGCACCATCAACCTGCTGGTGTTTGACCAACACCAGCAGGAAGGGCGGTTGAAGTGTCTTGAACAGGGACACAAACGATGAGGGTGGGTGTACTGGGAATTGAACTGGTGATCCTCCGATTGCAGGATGAATTCCTACCATTGTTTATTTCAGTTTAGGAAATAGACTCTTTCTATTTGATTCAGCTGACACTCTCATAACCCTTAGAACCAACTGCTAAAATAGACGTTAATGTCGATAAAACAGCAACTTGAGCCATGAACTAGAGAAGAGGAAGGTGTTTCATTTTAAAGTGAGTAAGTGTTTGATTTTAGTCTGTTTCATTTTTTGAAAGCTTTAGAGTACCTTCTATTTTCATTGATTTCTAACTGAGCTGACTGAAATAAAAATATGACCAAATAAGACACCTGTCCAAACCAAAATGACTAAGTGACCCACTGTTGATAGATAATATGGTAACACTTTATTTGAAAGGGTGAGAATAAGACTGACATGACACCGTCATAAGCATGACATAACACCTGTCATGAACAGTTGTCATGAAGTGTCATTCAGTAAGTAATGACACTTTAAATGCAAAGTTGCTCTAAAAGTTGTATTGAAAGTCCATTAAAAATGGCAACTTTGCATTAAATGATAATTTACAAAATCATGCAAAGTTGGCACTTTTAATGGACTTTTAATGCAACTTTTAGAGCAGAGAGAGGACCGCTTGACACTTCATGACAACTGTCATAAACATTCATAAAGACTCCTTCATGTTCATGACAGATGTTATGTCATGTTTATGACAGTGTCATGTCAGTCTTATGCACACCCCTTCAAATAAAGTGTTACCGATAAGATTTCAGTCGTAAAACAAAATGTATTCATTGAAACCCCTGTTAATGAAGTGGCTACCTATAACGGGGTTCTAATTAGGAGAACTTCATCTGAAAGCACACAGCCTTTTATAAAACACACAACCCTGGCCTGACCAACAGCAGATATATGGAAATACACACATTAAAACACAGATACACTTGTTCAGGGGAATGTGCAAATTTCACCACCAACTCAGGCATGTGCACACACTTTCAGAGAAGCAGCTGAGCTCATCCACACACACACACACACACACACTCACGCACACACACTTCATGCAGCCTTGCTTTACCAGGGAATATGATGACTTAGTGATGACCCCACAACATCTCTCTCTTCTTTCACACTCCTCTTGTCTTTTTCTCAGCCCTCCTCCTTGGCCGTTCACATAACCCTACCAGACTCCAGAGGGGGAAGAATGGGGGATGAGAAAAGAGCAGAGGGGAGTAGTTAGATTAGGAGGGGAGGGATGAGAAATTACAAGGAATGAGTATGATAGGGGAAACTTTGGATGTGTGAGCAAGCAGCTATAGCCCAGGGTAAACACAAGCTAGCATGGGAACAATTTTAGCAGTGTGCCACTACCTCTCAGCTGCACCCCCATGGTTAGGGTGTGTTACATTTTTGTGACATTAACATAGTTTAGGCCAATGGATGCTGTGGGATATTTTAAGGGCCTGGACTTTAACACAATTTTGATTAATTAATTACAAAAATTTTAAAACATTAAAAATTTTTACATTTTAAAATTCTTAACGTCAACGGTGTTGGCTGGAATCTTTGTATTCACGTGATTCTGGTGCTGTAAATGTAATGCACAAGCATCAAGCAAACATCGGCAATGGAAGCCAGAGCTGGTTCTGTAGACCCACTGGTGATTCATTTTTGCTTCAAAAAACAAGTTTTACAAGTTGTGCAAAAAAAATATTGCAATTAATCAACTGCAGACCCTGTAATTAACTTGGTGAAAAATTTGTATTAAGCCCCCACCAATAGTTGTTTTTAAATAACTTGAGTAATGTATATGTTGCATGTGAATGTAAACTGCTTTAAAATGTGTTGTTGTGGTAGAAATGAAGCTTATCTTATCGTGGCAGTCCTTCCCAGTCCAGGTTAGGAATTTCATGTACATTAAAACTGATGCATCATTAAAAGTGATGTGTTGTTGGTCATGCTTTGATGGGTTATTTTTAGATAACTTTTTAACCATTTTGCATGTTGCTGTATTAACAGAAAGGCTTTTTTTAGTTATGCATGTTCATCTGTTCTGTCATCCATCCAATCTGTCATTGGAATCCAATTCTGATTCCTGTTTTGAATCAGAATCGGTATGGCTGCCCACAGTGAACCTCATATTAATTTCAAGATTGCATGTTCAGACTGTTGAGTCCGAATACAATTGTTTTCTTATTTGGTGGTCTGACTTCAACTCTGTCCCACGCATAGCACTATGTACTTCCCCTAATATCTGCTCTTTAGATGATGTGATTAATGTACTATACATCAGCTACAGAGAGGATGACAGACAGAGACGGGTGACATGGAGAGAGGACCACAGCCCTGGGAAAGGACAGATAAGGGAAGCAAGTAGCCGAACTCTGGGTCATTTGGCAGGAGGAGAGTCAAAGCTAGCTGGGCATGGCCATGAGAAAAAGTGGGAATCCCCCAGAGGGCAGCAACATTGACCCATCAGGGAGAAACTGAGCAGGAGAGTTGCAAATGCTGCTGGGAACGGAGTCCCCAGAGTCCTGCCTGGATAATGCTCTCTCCTCTGATCCCCTGTGGACAGCAGCACTCTGTATCCATAATGCAGCTTCAGGTCAGGAGGTTCTGGGCAGCTTCCCACCGATAAGGATCCATCCATTCCCTAACTCCATCAGAGACCTATCAGAAGGAAAAAAACAAGGGTGGTGGGATGTTAAAATTAGTCAGTAGCTGACTGTCACTCTTCTTTCCACATTTCTCCATATGTCTTTCATCCATATTCACCTTGATTATCTTGAAGAACAATATTCCACCTATGGGGGAAACTGTTTCTTTTTTAAACAAAAACTCTCAAAATGTTGTTATTGTATTTGATAGTTCTTTGCATATCTATGTACACAGGTGATGCTTCACTACTGTTCTCTGGGTTGCCGAGTTTGCTGTCAAATTGTGCTAACTTCTCCATACATTCACGTTGTGCTTAGTTGTTAGGCAAATTCAGTGTTTGAGGATAATTTGTATTATAAAGCAACTACAGTGTTCTTAGTCAGTCTAAAATGTTATTTTTTTTAATTTAAACCTCACATTTAAAAGTAAATGTGAGGTTTTAACTTTCTACGCAAAATTCCCGTTTGTGCACAACTGATGGGCAACTCTAAGTGTGCAGAGTTACTATACAACAAAATCAACAATCAACAAATATTTTCAAGTCCAAACCTTGACAAGTATGGTGTGGTGGTCCGTCAGACCACCAGCCAGTCAGAGCCTGTATGTCAGGAAAGGATTGTATCGTGAAGAATCTGGCGCACAGTGATTTTGTTTCTGCTCTCACATGCCTTAACCAAATCATGAGGTAATTAATAGGACTTTATATAACATAATTACAAGCTGAGGAAGTGATTCAGGTGTGTTAGACTAGGGACACATCCAAAAGTTGCAGGACACTGACCCTCATGGACTGTGGTTTATTCCTCTGGTCTGTCACACAAGAATCACAGTAAAAATACATCAAGATTAGTGGTTTTAATGTGAGAATATGTGAAAAGGTTCTTAAAGGTTTGAGTATTTGTCCAGAGTAGTTTTGCAGCTGTCAGTAGTTTGGTTCATTTTATCTGTGTTTACTGTCTCTGAGTGTGAACTGTGGTTGAACCTGGTCAAAGCCGCTTTTATGATGTGAACCATTTTCATTAAAAGGGCTCCCCCCCTCCATCACTTGTAATTAAAAGACTGTGGGAGGCAAGTGGTACCACCTCATATACCAGACAAGACAGTACCTACCCTGGGGGTTACCGCAATGTTTACAGTCCCACACACTTACCACACAAGTGGAGTTTTAAGTGAGGTGACTTTAGAACACCGATGTGCGTATCTTTGACATAATCAGCCCAGAAATCCCTAATTTTGCACCTATTACTTAAACTCTTCATTGTTCCAGTTGTCTGTTGATTCTTTGACTTTTTGAAAGGAAAATGATGTCCCACGTATCCCACTCCTTTCAGATGTACAATACCTGAAGCAGACAGGCTCAAATCAGGCTCATTTTTTACATAAGGTTTGTATAAACCAACATCATTCTATAGATTATTGACAGGTTATAACTATGTAATTCTCAGATTATGTAAACTACAAAATATTTAGTTGAAGAAGACATAGAAAACCGCTAGAATATAAGACATTGAAAATGTTCATAGATGAATAATCTGCTGATTTGAGCACACTCAAGGTGACGTCACTGCTTAGGATGTGAAAAATTGAACACTAAGAAGTCTTGAAATATCAGAAAGACCCTGAGATTCTGACTGACTTACAGCTTTCACCCTGATTAAACGCTGGCGTACAAGAAGAAAGCACATTCGCTTCGCTTAGAGTTGAATTTCACATGCTTACTGGCTCAGAGGTGTTAGGGAAAACAGACTGCTGTTGCTGTTAGTATGGTGTGAAACTGGCATGATAGAACAATCTGAGAATAAACAATGTTAGAGAATGAAGATTTTAGGCCATTAAACTGCAGAACAGTAAAACACTTAGTTTGCTCATAAGCACCTGTTCCTTACACCATTATTAGCCTGTATAGATTACTCTGGACATTTCACATATGAACTATTAAATGAGTGGCATAAAACATTTTAATTAATTCAATTAAAAAATCCATCATGTTGTTAAATGTTTCCTAACTCATGCCATAATCCAAGAATCTTCACAGAGTAGTTGTGTGAGTGACTGTTGGCTTTATAGCTCAACTTTCTACCTCTCTCTCATCACCCATTAAATGTTGAACAGATGGTCACACATAGAATTGCACCTGTTTTATAACAACAATTTATGATCATTTTTGCAACGTTCATGTGTATTATTTGCTAGGGAGATAAGAAAACATTAAGCCTTTGAACACTCTCAACTCACCAACAGGGAGTTGTCTTATCAAAGACCAGATCTGAATCTGTTGGAAATGGAAAAGAGAATTTCTGAAAAGCTTCAATGCTACTTCAGTGGTAAAATGTAATATTTCTGATGCATATTTCCTATCACCCCCATGTCCAGGTATCATAGACGGTTGCTGAGTTTTGTTGTGTCTGAGCAGCAGTTTTTTTTTTTTCTGTAATCAGGACAGAGCCCCAGGATCTGTTTCAGAAAGGAGATTTGGACAACAGCTAATGACTTTTATATCAGCAAATTAAAATGCAAATTCCTGGTCAGAAATGCAGCCTGATCTTACTCAGTTCATGTGTCAGACAAGATTAAATGAATTCCACTGAAACATTGTTTGCAAAAGATGATAAGGAAGTGGCTCACTGTTCTTCATCACAACATCTGACCTCTGGGTCAGATGTTGTCTCCTTTGAAAACATTAGCCTCTTGTGAAAACCGTCAATTATTAGTTAGCACAAAGTGAATTTGGACATTTAAAAGTATGATGAACATCTGACTTGTGATGTTACTGCAGACCAGTAGGTGAACAGAATGCTGCTTTTTTCTGTCATTTCTGTTGGATTGCCCCAAAACCAAGAAAGGTCCATTATGTACTCTCTCCATGGCCTTGTGTAAAGGGTCTCAATGTTAGCGAGTGGGGCTTCCTGTCTCGGGGTGTGTGTTTAGGCAGGTCTGAGTAGATAATGGGCCTGGGAGGTTGGGCTGTGGTTGTGTAATGGAGACAGATAACCTAGCTTCACTGTAAACACCTGTCCATACAATGTGATTCATGGTATACACAAATGCAGACACACACACTCATCAAGGTGTTGCAGTCTGCTTGCCTATATTAAGTGAACATTGCGTCTTTGCCTTGTCTGCGCCCTTTATTGTTTATTGTGTGGCTTCAGTCTGACTCAGGAACACTGAACAATTTAAAGGGGCAGCATCATAAAAAAATTAACTTTTTTGAGCTTTACATCATGATATAATGATATTCCCACATCAAAAAATTACCTTGAATGTTGCTTTAATTCTTTCATTCATGTTTTAGAAATCCTTTATTCTTCATGGTAACTATTCAGCTGTGCAAAATGCTTTGCGGACGAAGCTCCTCCTTGGAGCTGCATTTTCCAAGCTTCTGCACTTCCACCTCACAGAGCAGCCCTCCCCTCAGCTCCCCCACTTAGCTCCTTCAGACTAGCCAGCAGCAATTAGCAAACACCTGCTGAACTTGCACATTTGGTGAGCTCATTATACAATCTACTTCTCAGTCTAACATTGGTAAAAAAAATGTGTTAAAGGGTTAATAGAGGAGTGATGTAAGGAACTGTGTGCATTAATACACACTAGAATAGAACTTTTTGATGTGTTTGCTTGCAGCTTTGGCATAACTGAACTTGGACTACAAAATCACTGTGAGGGGGAGAAAACGGTGGATTCACAAAACTGATTAGCCGGAAGTCATGACCTATTTCAGCCGTTCCACAGTAAATCCACCGGGAGAGAATACATTTACGTATTTTTGCACTTCTAGACACTCTAATTATACAAAAGAATGTATTTAAGGCCTGAAAGAGTTAATTTTGCATTCACTGCAAAAGTCCACCAAATCTTTATTTGATCTGAAAAGTTCTCTCATGATAAATGTATTAATTAAGCCTAATTAAAACATGTATTTTCAAAAACATGCTTGGTTTAGACAAAAATATTACTATGTCGCGCATGTTCTTCTATTAGATAAACACAGTGCACATAAGGAGTGCTGTTATTACCTACTAACTGATGGAGGAAGTAATGGTGTCAAGGTTCAGCTTTTATCTAGCATTGCGGTTTCTGCATCCTGTTGCAAACCTTAACCACAGATTTGAGTACTGTGAGATATCGACCTTTATTGTCATCTATACTGTTATTATTATGATTTTTCTCTTCAATTAATTTTTGTTTTTTTATTTCAAATTGTTTCCTAAAATAAAAGATATTCACTGTACATAAGAAATAAATATTAAATACCTGAACCTTACTTGGCTTGAGGAGGACCGTTGATTCCCATTTTGAGACCCTGAACATAATAATTTGTCGGTTGAACGGTCTGGTATGAAAACCTCGTATGAAAATGTGAACTTTAAAACCGTTGACTGCAGAAAACATAAATAATGTGACTTTGAGGATCCTATTGATCCAGATAATCACTTCTACAACAACATCACCAACTGTGAGTGTTATGCCAATAAACAGCTTAACAGTGATGTGTCAATGGAACGGAGTCTTTGTAGGAACTTCACAAAAATAAAATAATATTTATGTCAGTTCAAAAAGTGTAATGTAATTACATGGAACTGGAGATGTGTTCTATAGGCTCAAAAGAAAAGGAGGAAGAGTTGATTTATACATAAACAGTGGCGCTAAAAAAGCTGTGGGTATGCAGTGTATGCAACCCATAGGGACGCTGCACTAGAGGGGTCGCAAAAACAATGTGGGGAATTTTTTTCTAGTCAGCATTTTATGTACTTAACAACTGTTTGTGTCTGAAATGTTCAATAACAGAGAAACAGCACTGATTAGGCGCCCCTCCCCTCCTGTCAGCAGTTCTCCCCTCCCATACTGGTAGCTTGGGCGCCCCTTCGAGAACGCGCTGAGGCAATTTTTTTTTTAATTCGAACAGGCCTTGTCGCCACGCAATGACGTAATTGACCTACAAATCCGTCGTTCGAAGGATGCAGACCCTGAATTCGGACACAGCTTTGAACTGTAGTGCACTCGACAACAGGGAGCTAAAGATGGGGCGGCAGAAAAAAAAAAAAAACTCCGGGGCACAAAACGGAAAACGGAAGAGGTTGAGGGATAAAGATGTTGGAGAGACGAAGAAAAGCTTTTCAAAGTGGTTGATAGACAATAGGTAAGTAATGTCAGTGTATCAACAAGAGAGTTGTAAATATTCAGGTTAGCTTGAGCCTTAAGCTAGCCTAAAATGACAGGTGGATGTTGTTGTCTCCGCCCAGTATTGAACCAATACGGGACGCGATTTATTCCGTATTGCTATAAATGTCTGATAGGCACACCTATCCCACACATCTCAAAAGTAAGTGTAATAATAATGACCAAAACACGGGAAATATTAGGTCAGCTAAATTGTTGCGGGACCTAAATAGGACCCCCTCACCTACCCCGACAAACTGACGCTGTTGTCACGGTTGCTTAGAGACGGACACTATGCAGCCGAGGTGAACTGCTATCAACCCGCGTCTTTTTAAAATGTCCACCCGATACTCCCCGTCCTTAGAAGAAAAGCCTCTGGCAAAAATACAGATGTGACTAATGGGGGCATTTAAAAAAATGGGTCGGCGATATTCAGTAGCACTTTGCTCTTTGGCTCACTTATATTAAATGATGAAATATTGCCCTGTTTCACCTGTTTCATTCTTTTTAAATTGAACTGTAGGCAGCAATTTATTCACACACACACACATATATATACATACACTGCTCAAAAAAATAAAGGGAACACTTAAACAACACAATATAACTCCAAGTAAATCAAACTTCTGTGAAATCAAACTGTCCACTTAGGAAGCAACACTGATTGACAACGGGGACCCTCGTCGGGTCAATCAGTGTTGCTTCCAAGTAAATAAATAAGTATATATATATATATATATATATATATATATATATTTGTGTGCTTTGGAGTTTGTGTGATGATAATTTTTTTGCAAAGCGATAAAAGCTGGGTAGCTGTTGAATTACTACAGAATAAAGCTGTATTTCCTTCAACCCACTGACTGCAATGTTGACACCTTGAGATGCCATGAGACCTAAATTCTGAACATCATGGCATGGAGAACATCCCGGTTTTCCACGTCTGGCATATAACCATTCATTTTATCTTTTAAACTGGTTATATTGATCATGTGTCCAGACAGAGGGATAATCAGTAGCCCAGCATCATGACCTGTTTGTTCTGAAGATCCTGCAGCTTCCACTTCTCTTCCTAACATGGTGCCTCTTCATACTGACAGTTAAGTTAAGTTAAGTTAAAGCTCATCTTGTGAAGTTGGGATATTTTTCGTCCAACAGGTTCCAGAGGAATCACCTTAAACCAGATGTTGGACTGGATTTTATTTCTCTGTAATTTGTGAATGTTAGATCCTCATTTTCAACAGTGGAGCTATATAGGTTGAAAAAGGTTATTATTTTGGAGAAAATCTCATCAACATCAATATTTCCACTAAATAAGAGCCAAAGAAAATTAATTGTTTGATAAAGAAAAAGCGTCTCAGACTCTGAGCCCGACAGCACCAAACTATTTTTTATATTAGACAATTAATTTAATTTCACATAATTATCGCGGTAGAAGCCATTTGTTTGTTAAAAACATAACATTCAGTCCGATGTTAGGTTTGCAGGCTTGATATTTATTTCAATCATTAATAAGCTCCCTGAACACAGCGGTAGTTGATAAGTTCATTTTAAACTCCTGCTCTGCTCGTTCTGCTTGGTAATGGAACCGAAACGCACAGAATTGCGCAATTTGTTGAAACAATAATCACTGAGATTATTATTGTTGTTGGGTCATTAATTTGAACACGTTTTGTTGATTTTTAATAAAGTTACGAACGTTTTAAAGAGTCAGAGGAGGAGTACTGGTCTCAGCGTCCTGGCGGCGTTCAGTCACCTAATGCCGAGATGGACTCAAAACGTTCCGCGATCGACATATTGCAGCCCTGCACAAGCACAAAGAGTTCAGAAACGATATGAAATGGGAAAAAGTTATTTTTTAACCGATTAAGTCGTGTTTTAGATTGTTCTTGAAAAACTAATCAGTCACGGCTGATTAGTGGGTGCACTGCAGCTGTACAGTGAACCCGCTGATTTTTTTTTTACAGCAGACAGCCGCTCCCCTCTCTTGCGGGTACTGCGTACCCCCACTGAAGCTTTTGAGGGCACGCAGCACCCTGCCGTACCCCCTTACTTTCACCCCTGCATACACCTCAGAAAGTATGTAGTTGCGCCCCTGTAAATAGATGCAGCTTAACATGCACCAAAATGAAATATATGCTGTATGTGAAACTGTTCAAAAGTATCACTGTAGAAATCGATGATTACCAAAAAACACCTAATAACTTGTGAATCCAGAACTCCAGGAACAATGTGTTTCTACATGTATTCAGCATGTGTACTTAGCTCAATGAATCACAATAAGGTGCAAATTATTTGTGGTGACGTTATCATTGTCTTCCTAGATCCCAGCACAAAAAGCCCCCACAAATTTTACAAAGCACCAGCTTTTTCTAAACAGCTAATGTTGTTTGGAAAAAAAGCATCAGTAGAATAATTATTAAACCAAGTAGAATTGCATCTCATACATGTCAGACTTTTTGGGAATGACACTTGTGTCGAAGTAAAGGCTAAAATATCAATATTTTATAAAATATTTTCTAAATAAAAAAATGACTATGTTATACTGTCACTTGACTAAATACGTTTTTGACCCACTGTAAGTTGGTGGATGATTTTTAGTGCAAACTTTCAGATATCATTGATTACATTTCCCCCACTAAAGTGAAGGTTGTGACTGGTAGGAAGAAATCTCCATGGAGAAATGCACAAATAGTTCAATCTGCAAGACAACTCTGCCGTAGGGCCGAACGGAAATGGCGTAAAGGTCAACTGCACGTTTATTGTGACATCTATAAAGAAAGACTACGTAGCTATCACACAACACTAAAACATGCAAGATAAGCTTTCTTTGCAGATGTCATAAACAAAAACACTAACAACGCTCGAGCTTTATTTGCTACTGTTGACAGACTCACAAATCCTCCGATGACGTTGCCACCTGAACTTAAATCTAATGACGCCTGCAACAAGTTTTCAAGCTTCTTTTTAGAGAAAATTTAAAAGATCAGAGGATTAATCTGCACATCCACTCCAAAGACAGTACCAATGCTGTCCCCAAACAAAACAAATGCAGAAAAAATGACCCATTTTCAACTAAAACCCTAGAAGACATTATAAGTCAATTAAGCTCCAGTTCCTGCTGTCTGGATGTCCTACCCACACATTTCTTTAAGTAAGTCCTGCCTGTCGTTGCTAATGATCTGATCCAAATAGTAA
The DNA here is from genome assembly GCF_904066995.2 of Poecilia reticulata. Classification (NCBI taxonomy): domain Eukaryota; kingdom Metazoa; phylum Chordata; class Actinopteri; order Cyprinodontiformes; family Poeciliidae; genus Poecilia; species Poecilia reticulata. The sequence continues at coordinate 2,742,020 of NC_088842.1, forward strand.
ACTCATCGCTCTCTTCAGGTGTTTTCCCCCAGGCTTTGAAAACAGCAGTTATCAAACCACTGATAAAAAAGAACAATTTAGACAAATCACTACTGCAGAATTACAAGCCGATCTCCAACCTTCCATTCATCAGCAAAATTATTGAAAAAGCAGTTTTTAAACAATTAAATATCTTCCTAACAATAATGAATCGCTTTGACTCCTTCCAGTCTGGTTTTCGTGCTCACCACAGCATGGAGACGGCCCTTGTAAAAGTGTTCAATGACATCCATATAAATACAGACTGTGGGAGAACCACAGTGCTGGTTCTGTTGGACCTCAGTGCAGCTTTCGACACTGTTGACCACGACATTTTACTGAATCGACTGGAGAGTTGGGTCGAACTCTCGGGTCCAGTGCTCCACTGGTTTGAATCCTACATAAAGAACAGAGATTTCTTTGTTTCAATTGGAAACTTCTCATCAGAGAGGTCAAAGGTCACATGTGGGGTACCCCAAGGTTCAATCCTAGGACCCCTTCTTTTCAATATTTATATTCTCCCACTGGCTAAGGTTATAACAGGAAATAGGATTAGCTACCACAATTATGCGGATGATACACAGCTCTACATCACGATGTCACCAGGTGACTCTGAACCCATCCAATCACTGAATAGATGCTTAGAACAGATCAATGTGTGGATGTGCCAAAATTTTCCCCAGCTTAACAGAAATAAAACTGAAATTATCTTTGGACCTAAAGAGGAGCGAACCAGAATCAATGCACAGCTTCAGTTATTACAACTAAAAACCAGCGATCAGGCTCAAAACCTGGGAGTAGTGATGGACTCTGACCTGAACCTTCAGAGCCACATTAAGACAGTCACAAAGTCGGCCTTCTATCACCTGAAGAACATCTCCAGGATTAGATGACTTATGTCTCAGTACGATCTGGAGAAACTCATTCATGCGTTTATCTTTAGCTGCATTGATTACTGCGACAGCGTCTTCACAGGTCTGACTGTCAATCAAACAGCTGCAGCTGATCCAGAACGCTGCTGCTCGCGTTCTCACTAAAACCAGGAAGATAGAGGACATAACACCAGTTTTAAAGTCCCTACACCGGCTCCCTGTAGCTCAAAGAATAGACTTTAAAATACCGATGTTAGTTTATAAATCACTGAACGGTTTAGCACCACAATACCTTAAAGATCTGTTATTGTTGTACCAACCGTCTAGACCCCTCAGATCAGGGGTCCCCAAACTATGGCCCGCGGGCCGAATCCGGCCCGCCTCCACATTTGGTTCGGCCCTCTGAACAATACCAGAGAGCATTCAGATTTTTTTTAATTTACCGTATTTTACGGACAATGCGCCGTTTATATGTGGATTTTTCTTCAACCACCAGGGGGCTCTTTAGCAGGAAGTGAATCATTGGAAGTCTGGTTACTTGTGCGCCAAGATCGAGCCCATAAGCAGCAAAATGAGTAAGAAACAGATCAGATGTCTTTGGAAAGTTTCTTTGCAAAGGGGAAAAGGCCCAGAGAAGAGACAGGAGAATGGATTTATCCCGGACCGGTTGGTGAGGCCCACATTACAAGCCCACTCTGCGTAACATGCGGCGACCGGCTGCTAATGAGGCAATGAAGCTTAAAGCTGCTTCGCACGTAGAGACCAAGCACGCTATGCTCAGGCAACACACCTCGGGTGTTATTGTTTCTCATCACTCCCTGATGGGACCGATTCGTTGCAGAGAAATAAGCTCAGGGCTCCCATTAGTCATTATCGTGAGTTAAAATTTTCACGAAAGTTCATTTTTGTTATTTTGAAGGGATATATAAACGTTACCATAGCGACCAGAGTCAGAGCATTTGGGCAGGGGTCGAGAGGAGATGAGTAGAGCTTGTGAGTCTTAAGTCTGGTTTAGACAGCAAGATTCAAGAATTATCGGCCGATTCTCCAAACCTCTGTGAACACAGAGCTGATAAAGTCCAACAGGTTTGATCGGTTCGTGGGTCCAAGGCAGGAGCAACACGAACCGATTCCAGTCACGAACATCCCGATTCCAGAGGATACCTCAGTAAAAACCCCAACATAGCGGGAATTTAGAATAACCAAACACGGATGACAATGTAGAAGCAAAAGTGATAGTTTGTGGACTCATTTTAAGAGATAAAAGACGCAACAAAAAGAAAAGGCGGTGGATAAAAGACAACGGGAGCAGCTGCTCTATTTGCCGCACTGTGATTTGGAGGTGACCATGTTTTTTCAGTTAACATTTTTAACTGAATAAACATAATAATGACCTTTAGATTTAATAATAAACATTTCCACATATCATCTCCGATATCCACCAGACTCTCAGTTGCGCGATATGTCAGCTGTTTGGGATTCCCCTCTGTTCTTACGTCACCGCGCTTTCTGATTGGCTACCTGTCGCATTCAACAGGTCGTATTCTCGTTCCTAGTCAGGGAAAACCTCACAGGCTGAGATAAAAGGGCCAAGACAACACAAATAGGGCATATTCAGTATTTTGTGGGAACACCCTCTCCTCCCCGGGCCGCAACAAAATTTCCAAGTCTTGGCCGGTCCGCGGTAATAAAAAGGTTGGGGACCACTGATTTAGCACATGCTAGCAGCAGACACGAAGGATCAGCACTTTTACTTTTACAGTTACCGTTCGGAAACTACCATAATCAGTTCTGTTAAATCTAATCTTGGCAACTTTTTCTTTTTCAACCATAATAATGTGATATTCAATTGACCTGTTAGGACTCAATTTTTGACTGTCCGCCCCTCTCTGCTGCTGCTGCATTGTTGTGGAAAACCTGGAGCGGCAGAGATATCTGCAACTTATATGTGTATGTTTACTGGTTTAAAAAAAAGGGGGTTGTGGCTTATGAGTGCGGCTCATAGTTCGAAAAATACGGACTATAATCCTTGCTGGATTTTTTCTGTGAAGAACACAGAGAGGGTTATTATTTATTTCATTAATAGTGTTATTTATTTCCTGACTTGTTCTGTGAAGAACCCAGAGAATGTTATTTGATTGTGCTTTCTGGAAAACAATATATTTTGACATTTATTCACTCCTGCAATTGTCACACTTTTTCTGTTACAAACTGACTCCGGCCCCCCCACCAGAGAAGGGAAAAGTTATGTTGCCCTCACAGGAAAAAGTTTGGGGACCCCTGCCTCAGATCTTCTGGTTCTGGTCTGCTCTGCATCCCCAGAACCAGAACCAAACGAGGAGAAGCAGCATTCAGCTTTTATGCACCACAGATTTGGAACAAACTTCCAGAAAAAACTGTACACTGGGTGCCTTTAAATCTCAACTTAAAACCCACCTGTTTAGAGTTGCTTATGCTAAATTAGGGTTAGAGTGCGGGTTTTGATGTCTTCCATGTTTTTATGTCTTTAATGTTTTTAATTTCTTTTTATTTATTTTTTACGTTTTAATGATGTAAAGCCCCCCGGAAAACGTCCCAGTTAAACGACGTTTAACTAAAGTTCTACGGGGTTTAGAGTCCCAGTTGATAGCATTTCAACTAAAAACCTAGAGGTTGGAGTCCTTGTCAAACGGTGTTTTTGACTAAAGTCCTTGAGGGTTAGAATCCCAGTTAAACGACGTTTAACTGAAGTCCTAAAGGGGTGCGGGTTTTAATGTTTTTATCTTCTTTTTTTTATCTCTTTCTCACTGTTTATTTAATGTCACATTTTGTTTTTATTTTAATTACGTAAAGCGCTGAAATGTGCTATACAAATAAAATTTGATTTGATTGATTGATTGATTTGCTAAACAAATACCGCAAAGTTTAATTCAGATTGTTACTTTTTTTTTTATTTTATGAGCTTGTCTCTAGACTCAGTTTGAATTCATTAGAGGTATTTTTTAGAAAAATATTAAGGAGTGTTGCTGCTGTTTTGATTTTGGTAACAATGTATGTGTGATAAAAAAGTGAAGGTATAAAAACCCTATGCTTCCACCTTCACCTTTTCAGTCTATACCTTGTGTTCTTGCCAATGAAAGAAATTCAAATATCCATTTCTGTATAACTCTATTTTTTTGTTTTTGACTTGTCAATGAAAACTTTAAAAATGGCTGAAATAACAACTTTAATTGTAACTGGTTAAGTAACAGACACATGTGGTTTAGTTACATGCACGACTGTGCAACGGAGACCGTGCTGCCTGGATATGTTGGTGTGTCAATCCACATGACTCGGTATGCGTGTGTGTGTGTGTGTGTGTGTGTGTGTGTGTGTGTCTGCGTGCGCGTGTGTATGCATGTGTGCGCCAGGCTGTCTCCAGTGGAGGAGGCCCAGTGTGTGAGTGTGGAGGTGGAAGGGGAAAGCAGGGGCTAACCTCTATAAATCAAGCCAGATTACAGAGGCAGAGAGGCCTGCAGCTCCCCTCCACTAGCCAACCTTCTCTGCTTTATGTCACACACACACCCCACTAGGACTGTATAGTTCAGTAGCCTTTATTCTTGTACTTTATTAAAGCACATTACTGTAGCTCACACAGAACAATCAGTGGATACTTTTAGACAGCACAGTATGTCAGTGTTGTATAAATGACGAAATTATACCGCATGTCATCTTAACATTTAAACACTAAACATGGAGATTCACAGAGGAGAAGATCAGTTGTGTCTGGGTTGAAGACACTAACTTTGGGAAACTTTTGTGGAGAAACCCTAGTATCATTTACATGCATTTCCAAGTTATCAAAGACATGATAGCTTGGAAATGCATGTATCACTAATTCCACCACTGACTGTATCCCAAAGAGAGCGTTGAACACACCCACAGCACGGTGCTGCCAGATGTCAAAGACTGAGGCAGTGAAGCCAAGGCTCTGATATTTAGTATTGCTGCTGAATGGGTTCAAGTTTGTACACTTTGTACACTTGTACACTTTGATTTTTGGTAGAGGGACCAATTTATGAACGCATGTGTTTCACTGAGCAGATTAAGGAAGTGGGCCAAACCAAATTCATCACATCATAAAATATAATGTCAAATGCATTGAACCTAGCATTTTAATGATGTTACATTCATTGTATTTGAAGCTAAGCACACATTAAATCTAGCTGTTTTGTGGTTTGAGCCTTAAATTATTTTAGTACCATTATGTATGTAACCATATGACCTTGACAGCAATCAGGCAAAAATCCTGATTTACCTTAGGTACTGCTGTAGCATAGCATGCCAAACAGACTATAGGTTTCTCCTCTGCCGTTTACCAACTTTACTCAACCATTACTGAACTTCTCAACTTGTTGCTATGAAGAAAGCATGTCACTTTACATCAAGTAGCAGCAGAACAGGAGCATTAGAAAGAAGTGTTTTCATATACAACTCAAACTAAACACTTTGACCTTCAAAGCTTTGATGTTAAAAAATTCAGAATTCTTTTTGTTTTAGTTTAGTTTAGTTTTTGGTGTATTGTGGTTATATCTACAAAAAAACCCCAGCAAAATCTATTCTCCTACTCTTCCTGTTTTATGTCAAATATCACTTCCATTACATGTGACCACACTGTAGTAATGGGGACGTTCACCAAAGACCCAAATGACAGAACTCTCTTGTGCCCGACAGTGACAACATACGTCTTTTTGCAAATTTAAAACCAGTTTTTTTATCTTTAGTCTGTTGTACCCAGTCTTTTCAGAGCCATGTAAGTTGAAAACTTTATAGTTTTTGTTCACTTTACGAGTGAAAAAAAAAGTTTCTTGGGATTTGGTGACTAATTTTAAAATTCAGGTATATCGATTAACGTTTTTATGGAAATGGAAATATTAACCTTGAAATTTGGTGTTCTGAATACAATTTAGTTGAAACCTAACTTACAAGCAAATTTGAATTATAACTGAGGGGGCTGCCCCCAATTCATCCTCCCACCTCCTTTGCCATGGGTGAAGTAGATATTATACAATACCTTTATGTCCACGATTTAAGAATGAATTGTAAAGACTAACAGATTTCATACCCATTCACTAGTTAAGGAATGAATTGGGATAAATAGGCCAACGTGTGTTGTTAAAGCCTGCTTCATGTTGAGTTCTGTAGGAACCCGAGTGAAAATTATCTTTTTCAGCAGTTTGATTTTGCTTTTTCATAAATCGATGCAGATCGACTCTACAGAGTTTCTTTCTATCAGGTCACTGAGCCTAATAGAAATTGTGGTGGTGATTTTTACAACCTCATTCTGACAAAGAATAAGTAGTTTGTTCATCATGGAAACCCTACTTCCCGCTATTATAATTTATCTTGCAGTCCTCAGTGGTTGTGACTGTATTTGAAGTCTCTCCAAATTGAGCCTCTTTAAAAATCTTGACATTTTATTCTTGAGCAAGGCTTATAATATGTCCATTCTTCATCCATGACACCAAGAGTGACTATTTGTTATGTTTTCAGTAGCCCTATCGTTTAGTCCGCTCAGATCACCCGTCTGTATAATCTCCCCTTCAAATCCTTCCAATGTAAAATAATGGTTTTCATGTTTTTCTTCCCTATTTTTGGGAAAGGAAAGACGGCAATATGATTATAGCTGTTCTCTCTCACCGTAGTTTGGAATTTAATTGTGTTTTGACAACTCTTTTCCATAGCTGGCTCAATTATAACCTCCAGTTGGGCTGGTAATGATAGTTGTTAATGGGGTGAAAAATGGACGTGCATCTCTGACAGAAACCATACTCAGATCCTTTTAAAGAAGCCAAGGAAAGCACAGGCAGGACTGGCCTAGCAGTGCTCCCATCCTCAGAAGGCCTTTATATAGCATACAAGGATCCCAGCGTCTCCTCTAAGCCCTTTACTGTCCTGCTATTTGTGTAAGTCAGCCATTTTTGTCAGTGTTAAAACATCAGAGCAGTCAGTAGCTGTGTCAGGGCTACTGTATGAGGCCATGGGAATGACTCCAAGCAACCCGTCTCACGCAAACAGACACACATTTCTAAATGTCGTCAAAATTCTCACGCTTTTTTCCTCCCCTTCTATTTGCTGCCTTCCTCCACCACCTCCCTTCTCCCCCTTGTTCCTTTTGTCACAGGGAAAGTATTGATCGGCCTTTTCCCAAAGTTATTTTTAATCAAAGATAAACAACAAATCTACATTTCCTTGGGAGATATGAGAGTTTTCTGCAATATCCCCACATTTTAACAGTTTTCTTTATGCACTAGGGAGGTGCCTTATGTAGGCAAAGCACGAGATGAGAGCATAAGGGATGGGTTGCACGAGGAAAGGGGGACATGGTGTGGGCAAGTGTTTATAGAATAACACAAGTGCCACCAGCGAGTGGGAGACGTGGGAAGTCCAGCTTTGGTCTCAGTTAGTTGTAGCACATCCTATTATTATCCCCCGGACTGTGCGACAGCACTGACCAGAAGAGACCCCAACCACGCACACACTCACTTTTCCCCTCTCTCACACAGACACAGGCCAGGCCATTCCCAAGTCTTATTTCTTCTGGACTTTATGGGAACACTTAAATTTATCCCTGGCAGAGAGTGCAGGCATAATAATCAGAGCACTTGTCACCAGGCTCCCATTGCTAGGTGGTCTGGCTGCTGTGGAGGGAGGGAAACTTTCACCCAGTGGAGGGTATCGTTCTCTGCTGGGATCTATTTGACCATGTGCTTTTGTTTGCTAATAGTAGACACCTCAGTTATAAGAGCAGTCTGTTAAAGGGCTTCATTGTGGAGCAGTTATAAATCCTGCTGGCTCACAGATTGATCCTGGCTGGGGTCTTTCTATTCTTAGTTTCTGTGTTCTCAAATGGAGAACACAGAAGTGTTTATTGCTTTATTGATTACCCCAAATCTCACTTATGTTGGGGGTGTATATAGTTTGTTGCATGTATTTGCCCCTTTTATAAATCACTATAAAGTGGCACTAAGGCATCTCTGTGTTTTGTGAAAGGACCAATGTAGTGAAGGGTAGAAATCAGCTGGCCTCAGTTTCCCCCAGACCCACCAAGCGTGGTGATCACATACCCGCATCAATTGACAGATCCTGCCATTACTGGACGAGATGGGAAGAATTTCACCAACTGCACTTCTGATTTATGAATGAGTCACTGAGAGAATGAAACTGTTTTCATTCTCCGCACCGATATGAACATTTTGCCCAATATCAACATCTAATATTGATAGTAGATAATATTCTGAAGCTGCTGCCCCCGCGACCCGACCCCGGATAAGCGGAAGAAAATGGATGGATGGATGGATATTGATAGTGCTTTCATGGGCGATGACTGACATTACATTTATTCTATATTTTTTTCTACCGTTTCAATACTGTGGAAAGATGACATCATTGCTGACATTGCTTCTCTGCTTCAGTTAAACACCCCACAAACTTGCACTGTATCACTTTCACTGTCAAATGACCACACAAACACCACATGGACAAACTCCTCCTCTAACCCTCTTTTAATACACACAAATGTCAGCAAGATGAAAAAAATAAACATTAGTAAACATAGGACCGATGTTAATACCAACATATCCTACATCCCTTATATTTAACAGGATGTGGGCCATAGTAATGCTCTTACTGTCGCTGGAGGTAAATGATAAACAACAAGGGTCCCAGGACAGAACCCTGGGGAACACCTGAGGAGACGGGAACTGGGCGAGAGGAAAATGATTTTAACTGAGATCGGCTTGAGAGATATGAACGAAACCAGTTGAGACAGTTGACAATGCCAAGAGAGGATAATCTGTCAATAAGGATGTTATGTGAAATTGTATCAAAAGCCGCAGTCAGATCAAGGAGAAGGAGTATCGATAATAAACCAGTCAGCAACAAGAAGGAGATCATTTGTAATTTTAAGAAGCGCTGTTTCTGTACTGTGGAGTGGACGGAAGCCAGATTGGAATTGTTCATATAAATTATTGCTAGAAAGATGAGAATGGAGTTGAGCAGCAACTGTCTTTTCTAGAATTTTTGAAATAAATGGAAGATTTGAGATAGGACGAAAATGATTGAGTTCATTGGGATCTAAACCAGGTTTCTTAAGTATTTGGGTTATTGCTGCAGTTTTGAGAGCCAAGGGAACATCAGCAGTAGTAAGGGAAGAATGTATAATTTTAGAGATGAGAGGGGACAGAGAGGGGAGGGTCACTTTAACAAGAACACTGGGAAGAGGATCTAAATGGCAGGTTGAAGATTTTGGTTTTTGAATTAATTTGGTGACATCATCAACAGAGGGAAGGCTGAAGACCGAGAATGAATTGGTAAGAATAACTGAAACTGGGACAGGTGATGTTAAAGCAAGACTGGGTATAAGTTCCTGATGGATAATTTATATCTTAGAAGTAAAAATGATACCAAAGTGTTACAAAAATCAGAGGTATACAGGTGGGAAGGAAGGAAATCTAATGGTTTGGTAATGTTTGCAAATACAGAAAATAAAGTTTTGTCCTTGTTAGAATTGATTAAAGTGGAATAATATGTTGATTTGGCTGAAGAAATTGCATCTTTGTATAAAATAATGTGATTGGAATACATGTCTTTGTGAACAGCGAGACCAGTTTTTCGATACAGTCTTTCAAGGCGACGTCCTTTTGTTTTTAACTGTCGAAGAGTGGAATTAAACCAAGGTAAAACCAGATCTTAAAAACAGATCTGGTTTTAAGTGGAGCAAGAGTGTTCAGGACGGAGCCAATAGTTCATCTGTGGAAGAAAAATAATCAGCAGTAGGTAGTCTATTAATGCAATGTGATAAATTATCCAGGTCAATGTCCTTAATTTTACGGAAGGTTATGTCACATGGGGAGTTAGATTTGGAAAGTGAAATATTAACTCCAAATGATAAAAAGAAATTATCTGAGAATGGCAGGGAATCTGCTTCACAGTCAGTGGGTGTAACTCCTGAGCAGCAGATTAAATCCAATATATGTCCTTTAGTATGCGTGGGAAAAGTTGTGTATTGCTGAAGTCCAAAGCTGCCCAAGCAAGATATGAAGTCTTTGGAAAGTGGAGACTCTTGATTATCAATATGAATGTTAAAATCCCCAATAGCTATTACATTTGGTGAGATCGTAGAAAGATGCGTGAGGAAGCCAGCAAGCTCAGAAATAAAATCCTTATTATATTTCGGAGGGCGATACAAGGCAGCAATTATAGTGGAAGTTGGTCCATATAGTTGACATACAGTTGCTTCAAACGAGTGTGTGTGTGTGTGTTTGGTAAGTAAAGATATTGGAAATATAACAGAGAACAGACTGTTTCTAAGCTAGAGGCAGATATAAATGTGTTACAGTTTATTTTTATCACAGTGTTAACTTACTGCAAACTACATGTTGTAAAGTCAAACACAGTCCTGCTCTTACCAGCCTCCCCATGTTAAAACAATGCGTTTGTAATGTTACTCACAGTGTGACAGTCTCTTGAGGTCAAAAGGTGATGAGGTGCTAAGCGGGTCTTTGACACTTGACACACACACCACGCACACACACGGACACACACGGCTGGCCCTGCTCCCCACAGAGTTGAACTGTCACCACCTGGAGTGCAGCACTAATTAGGCTGTGATTTGTGAATCCACTCTGCTTTTTCTTGTGGCACATCCAGCATGGTGAACATGTGCCTCTCAACCTTCCTCTGATCACTCTCAATCTGTTTGTCTTTTTCCATGTGGTCCTGCTGATGAAATGGGACGGACTCCAACAGGTCAGTGTTGACTCTTTTATTTTATGATACATAGAAGTTTATGAAGACAGTATCTCTTGAGATGGTGAAATCTTGGGGTCACTCTCTGCCACTTTGCTGTTGCATCACAGAGGTTTTCTGTCTTTATACTTTACATTTTAGAATGATGAGGGCTGTGAGGAGATCTTGTGCCAGCAGATGTTACATATACTACACTCCTCGAAGTGAAGTCTGCTTCATAGAGCAGCATTCAGTCAACATGACTTTGATGAAATAATTGTTAACTATTGTCAGCCCTGGTTATAAAGATGTGTTCCTAAATCTTGAAAACCAGTTGTATCTCCATTTAAGACTATCATTTTGAAATAAGTACATAGTTCCTTAGTTGCCTTCTTGTGTTGGCAAATGAAGACTTGTTGCCAGGCTGGCTGAAAACACTCGGTTCCATCAGTACGGAAGAAGCCGTCACCACTTTTAAAATGTCCGTGTTGCAACATGTTGGGTAATTGACATAAAACAGAAACAGCACCAGAGTGATTTCTAAACACTGTGAGAATCCAGCCACTGACTTACCATTAGCAGCTATTGACACCAAGGTTAGCTTCTGCTATTGAGCTTACTCAGTTTGCAAAGTGAAAAGTGCTTTCCAGGATACATTTTAGGTTTTTTTTAACTCCCAAGGTAAAGATGAATGAAAGATGGTCAACAAAGCAAGCTGTCTTCATTCTTCCTCATTCTCATCTGCTCTGTGAGAAAGTCAGGGAGGATGGAGGGAACTCAGATGGATCATTAATCCTTCCATACTGAGACAGAAAGAGGGAAAGAGAGATGAAGTTCAGAGGAAGAGAAGGTGTAGGAGGTTTGGTTTAGCCGAGGGGAGTCCCAGCAGGAATATACACATACACACACATATACACAGAGGAAGAATAACACTCATATATCTGGTACGTCAACGACTGGCCTCTGTTTTCTCAGTGCTGACACCAGCGCTGCAGAAAAACTGCTCCAGCCTCTCATCGGCCCTCTTTGGTGCAGTTTGCGTGCGAAGGTGCACAAATGGCCGTCCATGTGTTTTAGGCTGAATTTATCTTCCCTTCAGTTTTTTTTTTTTTTTTTGTGTATAGAGGGGGTATAGGAGGAGATAGCCAAACTGACTCAGGCCATAAGACATGCAAACTGCTTTCTAATAATGGAGAAGTTACTGCATATTACTATAAAGAACAAACGCTAGTAATTTTTTGAGGTTGCTAGATTTTATTTTTCTTGGGGCCTGCCCATGCAGTGCATGGCAGGAACCGATTGTTGTACACCTATCACCCTTAATGCAGCTCAAACCGCTGCATGAGGCAGTTTGAGCTGCTAAAATGGCTAAGAAACATTTAATATAGGAACAGATTTTCCATAATTTAGCTGATGTATATAATGTACAGTGTTTTTTTTGCCACCAACTGTGTGTGTGTGTCGTGTTTTGTGTGCGGAGGAGCGATAAGAAACGGCAGAGAACAGACTCGAGGTGAGGCAGGCACCGCTGGGGGCGCTCATGATCCCAGATATTGTGACTGCACAACTGCAGAGTAAGACACAGTGAGCTAGCCATGGAGCTAGCCACACAGTAAATAAGTAAAGTACAGCGATATATTTGTTTTCTTCTCTCTTCCGACGTCAACATGAAAGACATGTCGAGCGTAGACTTTGCTTTGGATGAACGGATATTTTTGTGCAGAATTAGGGGTGCATGGATTTCATTGATACGTGACGGTAAGACAGCAATAAGATGTTTTTGTTTAGTTTTTTTAAATTAAATGTGCGTTTTGTGGGCTACAGTTAATGTTTAAATAATTCAGTAAAGTAGAAGCGGTAGCTAATCTACCACAGCAATTATTTATTAATAAAACATTAAGCCTAAAACGTACTACAACAACAAACTAAATGTTTTATCCGTGTGTAAAATTCTTGAATGTTTTTTGGTGTTAAATCCTAAAACATGAAGTGGCATTGTTGTCAGTTGCTATGGCAACGAGTCTGCGTAGCTTGGCGAATACAGATCACTTTGCTGTGGATCATAGCACAAAATTAATACATTTTTAAGTTTCACTGAGTTAACGCGGCTATGGATGACATGTAAAAGATTAGTCTTTTTGCCCCCCAGCGTTGTGCGCATGCGCGAAATTTCCTAGGTCCAATAACATAACATGCATGGTGTCTAAGGCAGTGCCTCACCAGCAATGAACCTCACCGCACGTCATTGGTCTGAAGAAACCTGTAGGCCAAATTAAAAGATTGCTTTAATCCCAAATCTGACAGCCAGGGGCAAGATGTAAAAATGACCATCAGAAATCAATAGAAGAGTTCTGATTGTTCCAAAACAATTTGACTTCATTTCTCCTCCTTTGTCACTGACAGCATGAGAGGAGACCATGAGAAAGCATGGCGAATGTGACAAAACATTAAGGTGTAATAAAATCACAGAGTGATTGTGGGTAGGTAAGGTAATTTTATTTATATGGCACATTTTCAGCAACAAGGCAATTCAAAGTGCTTTACATGAATTTAAAGGAAATACAAACAATATAACAAATTAAGGGAAAGAAAAACTAGAAAAAAAGCAAAATTACTAATCCAAATCCTTTTCTGGTGTAAAGTGAGTAGTTACAGTTTCTAAAAAGTAATAATATAAAAGAAATTAAATAGTGACTGTTCCTGTTAAGTATTTCTGGATTTTAAGTTTGTAGTTATTCTAATTCTAATTCTGATTCCATTTCTGGGCTGTATACTACTGATCTAAATAGTGCGTACTCCACAATTTCTAATATTACTAATAAACTAAAACAATCCTATGCATTAGGTGGGCCTGGACATAGTTATCCACTCCTTAGATATACAGCACAGAGTTTAAAAAAAAGTCTGTTTATTACCATGGCAAAAACATGTGTTAGTGTGGACAGAGGCTGAGACAACGGGGTTAACCTCACAGCATATCATGGCTAATAAACGGAAAAACGATGGAATAAATGGAATACAATTGGTAGAATTAAAAGAAAAGTAAATTCTAATTGTACCAGATTAGTATATTAACTCTCAATAAGAAACTCATTGATGAGGGAGGGGAACATTTTCTTTCTAAGCTTTGAACATAAAGAAGCTGCTTCATATATTCAGAGTCCAAATGCTCTGAGTTTACTGCAGCAATGCTGGAGACAGCAACCAGCCCCCCATGACCCTGCAAGAATAAACAGCAAATTATTAACATTAAGTTTTATTCAGGAGTGAAGTCTTTTAGGATAAGTTAATTATAATATTCTAATATTTTCTCAAGAGGTGATGGTTGCTCCGAGCAATTATTTGTTTGACCATTGTACATAAGTGTAGAAAATTAACAGTACAGATATCTGTGCACAGCATGGAGGTTTTAATGTTGCACAATTAAATTCATAATACACTACATTTCGGTCTTAAAATTTCTTCATAACTGGACAACGTTTACACAACTTTCCTATCACTTTCCATGAGCTGTAGTATCTCAGACTCTAAAAGCTGACATGTGGAGTAGACATTAAGGGCACTTAGAGCCCAAATTAATGGCCAAATATTTTACAGATATCCAGTGGATGAATCCATGAAACCTGCAACATTATATTATGCAAAATATTGCATCTAGCCTGTCCTTTGTGTTTGCAATATTGCACTCATTGATACAGCTATAAAGCTGGAGATTCAATATACAGTGCAGCTCTATTTTTTAAAATGTGCACAAAAATATGTAAATAAAAGCAGACATAATTCAATTCAATATTGAAAGATGCAAGTACTCATTTTTTTTTTTTTTTTTTATTTTTTTAGAATTTTTATTAGAGCCGAAAGAAGGAACAAAAAAAACACATACATGTATATATGAACTTACATACACATATACACACAATACCTCTCATTTTGAACACATGATGATCGATACACAGTACAATAATAGAGGCGTTGTACAGAAATAAAAGTTCCGAAGTTACGATCCAACAGTTTCAGCTCCCCACCCAACCCTCCAACCCTCCAACCAAAAAAAAAACATTCCCCCCCCATCTCAGCTCAACGTCAACCTGATAGAAGAGAAAATAAATGTCATTAATCCGATATGACTACCCATTTTTATAACCAAATCAATATTCAGCGACAGGCACCTTCAGTCGGGAAAAGCCCTCAAGTTGGAAAAATAAGAAAGAAAACATTGCCATTTTTGGTAAAACTTCTGTGTAGACCCTCGAAGGGTGTATTTGATTTTCTCAAGCTTCAAAAAAACATCATGTCTCTAACCCAGAGGGATATTGAAGGACATTTTTCAGACTTCCAGTGTAGCAGTAAAGTACGTCTGGCCAACAATGATGTAAAAGCTACAACTTCCAATTGAGCGGAACTTAGCACTGAAGTGGGGTTGAGGATACCGAATATGGCGACCAATGGACAAGGTTGCAAATTTACACACAGAACAGAGGACATAATTGTGAAGTAATTGGACCAAAAATTATATAATTTGGGACAAAGAAAGAACATGTGGCCAAGATTGCATGGGGAGCCTTTGCATTTATCACATATATCTACCACATCCGGGTAAATCTGAGAAAGCCTAGATTTAGAGAAATGGATCCTATGTACAACTTTAAATTGGATCAAACTAAGACGAGCACAGGAAGAGGAAGATCGGATTCTATCAATTACGTCCTCCCAGTTATCCTGGGTCAGCTGGATTCCCAACTCCTTTTCCCATGTATTTTTAATTTTGACGCTAGAATTCACTCTTAGCTTTAGAATAAAACTATAAATCTTAGAAGTTGTACCTTTCTGAAGTGGATTGTATGCAACAATCTTTTCCCAGGGCTGTTCAGGGGGCATAGAAGGAAAATTAGGCAAACATTTAGAGACAAAATTCCGAATTTGTAAGTATCGAAACAAATGTGTACCGGGTAAACTGTATTTGGAAGATAAGTCCGCAAAGCTATCAAATACTCCTGATGCATATAAGTTTCTCAATTGTTTTAAACCTCTGTCATACCAAACAGAAAACGACGGGTCAGAAAGAGATGGAGGAAACAAATGGTTGTTAATCAAGGGGGATAAAGATGAGGCAGCAGCAAACTTAAAGTGCCTTCTAAATTGAAACCAGACTTTCAGCGTATTAAGTACAACTTGATTATTAGTGTAGAGAGAGGGTTTTATAGGTAGCGAAGAAAAAATTAGGCCAGATAGTGAAGACCCATTACACGACGATAGCTCTAATTTACACCAAGGAGAGCTGGATAATTTTAACCAATAATTGATTTTGTGTATGTGAGCAGCCCAATAATATGATTGAAAATCAGGCAATGCAAGCCCGCCACTGAGTTTGCATCTTTGCAATAATGTTTTACGAACTCGAGGAGGTTTCCCATTCCAAATAAAGCCATTAATCAACCTGTCTAAGGAATCAAAAAAGATTTTTGGCATAAAAAGAGGAATAGACTGAAATAAAAAAAGAAATTTGGGTAAGACATTCATCTTGACAATATTAATCCTACCCAAAAGGGAGAGGGGAAGATTACCCCAACTCTGGAAATCAGATGCTGTTTTTGTTATGAGAAGCGAAAAGTTAGCAGAGGCAAGGCCAGATAAAGAGCGTGTCACATTTATACCAAGATATTTAAATCCTGTGGGACAGAGTTTGAAAGGGACATCAGATTGTTGAAGACCACCAGAAGTAGTGTTTATAGGGAAGCATTCACTCTTTTCCAAATTCAATTTGTAGCCTGAAAAGGAGCTAAAATTATTTAAGATACTCAAGATAGTAGGGACGGAGGTAGTGGGATTAGATACATATAGCAACAGATCATCTGCGTATAGGGACAATTTATATTCTGTTCCATTTCGAAAAATTCCTCTAAAAGAGGGGGATGTACGCAATGCGATGGACAAAGGCTCAATCGCCATAATGAAGAGCAATGGTGATAACGGGCACCCTTGGCGTGTTCCACGCCCAAGAGAGAAATAATCTGAGTATACATCATTCGTGCGGACACTAGCCTTGGGAGATGCATAAAGGAGACGAATCCAAGAAACAAAAGTATCACCAAATCCAAACTTCTTCAAAACCGCGAACAAGTATTCCCACTCCACCCTGTCAAATGCTTTTTCAGCATCAAGGGAAATTACTATTTCGGGTTCGTCCGAAGAATGCTTTGAATAGATAACATTAAAAAGAGTGCGTGTATTAAAAAATAATTGACGCCCCTTGACAAAGCCATTTTGCTCCTCAGATATAACCACTGGGAGAGTCTTCTCCAGCCGAGAAGCTACCAACTTGGCTAGTACCTTTACATCTACATTCAACAGGGACAGTGGTCTGTAAGAACCACATGAAGTTGGGTCCTTGCCTTTTTTGTGAAGTAAAACTATAGTAGCCTGTGTTAATGTTGGAGGTAAAGTCTTACGTTCTAAAGATTCATTAAACATATCCAGTAATAGTGGTGCCAATTTTTCTATAAACCTTTTATAAAATTCAATGGGAAACCCATCGGGGCCAGGGGCTTTATTTGACTGCGGCGCTTTTATTGAATTTATTACTTCCACAAGGCTGAGTGAAGAATCCATGCTCCTGGCAGTATCCATATCAATAGCAGGAGTTGATAAATTTTGAAGAAATTCCTTCATTTTATTATTATCTGTGGGAAATTCTGATGAATATAAAGAAGAATAAAATGATTTAAAAGTGTCATTAATTTCGATGGGGTCGTTTGTAATTACCTGTTGGGTATTTTGAATACTAGGTATTATACGAGAGTTAACTTGACGCCGTAACTGGTGTGCCAGTAACCGGCCAGCTTTGTCACCGTATTCATAGTATGAACCTTTACTGCTCAAAAGTAGGCGTTCAGCCTCCTTGGTGGAAATTAATTCAATCTCTGATTGAACACCCATACGCTCTTTAAATAATTCTGGTGAAGGATCTGTGGCACATCTTTGATCGAGTTTAGCAATAGCCGTTGCCAGTTCAATAAGCCTTGAGTTATGTCTTTTATTAGACAGAGACGTATATGAAATTATTTGTCCTCTAAGATAAGACTTAAGTGTTTCCCATAACAGTGAATGAGAGGTGGAGTCGTTCTTATTAAACAACAGAAACTCATCAATTGCATTAGAAATAAAGCCGCAAAATTCTTCATCTGCCAGTAAAAGAGAATTAAACCGCCACAAAGGTCGGCTACGTTTGTAAGACGACAACTGAATGTCTAATACTAATGGAGCATGGTCAGATATTATTATACTCATATAATCAGAGAAAGTTACACATGAATTGAGAGTCTGGTCAATAAAAAAATAATCGATTCTGGAATAAGAGTGATGCACCCCAGAAAAGAAAGAAAATTTTCTACTGGTTGGGTTTCGACATCTCCACGGGTCAATAAGACCATTCTGCCTCATAAAATCAGAAAATGCTTGAGCCATTAAAGATTTAGTTAACTTTCGGGGATTAGATCGGTCTAAATTTGGATCAATTACACAATTTAAGTCTCCCCCTAAAATTAACGAATGCGAATCCAAAAAAGGGAGGCTGCTCAACAATCTATTTGCAAACTCAGCGTCATCAAAGTTTGGAGCATATACATTTACCAAAAGAACCTTTTTCTGCATTAATGTTCCAGCGACTATCACGTATCTACCATATTTATCAGCTATGACGTCCGTGGGTGAGAATTGTACTGTTTTACTAATCAAAATGGCTACTCCTCTTGATTTGGAATTAAAATCCGAATGAAAAACCTGATTCATCCAAGAGCAACGTAACCTATTATGATCATTGATACGTAGATGAGTCTCTTGTAGAAACACTACCGAAGGTTTTAACCGCTTGAGGTGGGAAAAGACTTTTGATCTTTTAACAGGGTGACCCATGCCCTTGATATTCCAGCTAATGAAACGAAGAGAAGTGCCTGGTCCTGTCATACCGGGGTCTACAGCGGTATTAATCATTTAACAAAATAAAAAAACAACCATAAAGAGCTGAGATGGTCCTCCCCGCTACCCATGCCCAAAAATAAACCCATGACAAAACAACACCCAAAGTCTCCATGAAAACAGAACAATGGAGATAGCAGTGCTACACACGACAGTTATTCACAATAAAATGTGAACACGGAGATAAAGCAGAGCGAGAAAGCCCGGAAGTGTATTTAACAAAAACCGGCTAATAGTCCCCACCAACCTCCAAATTGAAACATTAGTATGTGCATTATTATACTACTTTAAGATTACTATTATTATTATATTGCAACAAGGTTGGAAACCACATAGTCCCCACTTAATGGAGAAAAATACTACAAAACAATATCAGTATAGATGCACACGAGCATTATTAATTTCTAAACTACACAGGATATAACCAAAACTTTAATTTCCCAGTGATGTAATCTGAGCCTCAGGTCTAAATAAGTTAAGAACTATATATTCACCCAAACTATCTGTGACCAGGGCTCATTAAGAGCGAGTCGGGTTCACTCAGAAATCAGAGTCTGAACGTATTGCTTTGCGTCCTCGGATGCAGTAAACTCCTTTACAACTCCATTGTAAGTAATGCGCAGCTTCGCTGGGTAGAAAAGTCCGTACCTGATGCCTTCGATGCCACGAAGTTGCCGCTTCACCTCGTTGAAGGCTGCTCGAGCCCGGGCAACCTTAGCAGTGTGATCCGGAAAAATCGATATAGTCGCGGCTCCTACTTTAATCCGCTGGCGCTCCCTGGCCCGACGTAAAATGTCCAGACAGTCACTGTAGTAATGAAGTCTGCACACAATTACTCGAGGTCGTTCGCCTGGTTTGGGTTTGGGTTGTAGAGAGCGATGAGACCGGTCCACCAGCGGTTCCTTTTCCAGCCCAAGCGCTTCCTTCAGCAGCGCAGCCACAGCGGTGGGCGAGCAGGAGCCAACGGCCTCCTCCACGCCGATGATCCTGATATTGTTGCGGCGCGATCTTGACTCTAAGTCCTCACACTTGTCTTCCAAACTCATGTTTTAATATTGTGTGTGGGAGCATATAAATTATTATATTGATGAAATGTGCAATGTGCATCATATAATAACATTAGCTTGACATTAAACCTGATAAATTATTTTCAGGTAAATTAATATACATAAATAAATTAATACTAAAGAATAATTACACAATATTCTTTAGTATTATATATATATATATATATATATATATATATATATATATATATATATATATATATACACAAAAGCATGTATACATTATACATGTATATTTGTGTTTGTATACATACATTTAAAGTGGACTGGATGCTTTAGTTTAGAACAAGGATTTGCAAGCTCATTCCCACCAATGCTGTGAAAAGAAGCTTCACCAAAAGTTATGGCCCTCAGAAAAAGAAATCACTTAGCTTTGTTTGATCTTCTTCATGAAATATGCCAGCAGACAGCGATTCATATAATCCCACACTGTTCGTGGCCGACGGCGAGCCTTATGACGGCCATAAATTACAAAATGGCCGACCTAAGCAGAAGAGCCGGAGAGGTAGAGAAGGGAGGGGAAAGATGGCAAAAACATACATTGTAACCTAGCTTTGCCCTCACTTCTGCTCCAGCTCCCCATGGGATCAAACAAGAGGGAGGATTTGAACAAGTAAATCATTGCCTTGAAGTGGTGAACTCTCTGTGCCGGGAAAATGAGTCAGATGTGCGTATTCATATCAAGTGGAGGCATCACAGCAACACTTTTCCAGAAGGCCTGGTTTCCTCTCACACTCTTTGTGGAGAGTGGAGAAACGTAGACGTTGAAGTCTAGATAACATCACTTAAAAAACATAGCTAGTGTGTACAGCAGAAACTCATGAGGAGGATTTTTTTTTTTACTTTATCAAAATATTCAGAGAATTCTACTTTTTAAAAAGTAGTCACATTTTTGTTGCATTTCAAATAAATTCTTTTGGATGACAAAAATGATTAGAAACCATATTTCATGTATCTATAAAATGGATCCCCAATTTAGAGGACATCTGCACAAACACCAGCTACAATGAGTAACTTATTAAAAGATGTTTTTTTTAATATGTGACTGACCCCAGCAAAGGCAGGAACATCTCCTATGTCGTTTTAGTTATTTACAGATTCTAAAAGTAAGGATTCTAAGGTGTCCAATGATATCAAACGCATGAAAATCAAAACAAGAAATGAAGAAGAAATGGCTGTTTGAATGTTGAAAATTTGGATTCTAAAATTCTGTGAAAACAGCTTTTAAAGTTTTTCCAAAACTTCCTTTGCAGCCTGGTAGTGTTCACAAGGACTGTTCAGTTACATTGCTTTGCGTTACCTCGCCCTGTTGACTGCCAAAAGGTAGACAATGCCTGGAAAGATGTGCAGACAAAAGCTATTTTTAGCCAGTTTTCATCTGGATTATCTAGCTTGGAATATATATTTTCAGAGGTTTTCAGTTTCTGTCTGTTTTTCCAATAAGGATGTTTGCTTCTGTCTTGTGAGCCTTTGCCATGGAATCGTCTGTGAACGCTGAACTTTGTAGACTGATGGAGTAAAACAGAGGCTATAATTTGATTTTGGTGACACCATAAGCATTATTTTCATATAATTTTTATTTTAATTATTTTCAGCAGAACGTCTGTCGCACAATCATCTTTTTCTGCGCAGTGGCTTCCCGGGGAGCATCAAACATTCAGAAAGCCTGTACATTGTCATGAACGTCGAACGTTTATGACAGAGTCGCCTTCTTCATGGCAGAACTTTGTTCTGATTAGCATGGCAGCCTAATAGCCAATCACTTGTGAGAATATGGGATCACAATATTACGTGATAAAAGAGGGGGACAGACACAACAGCCAAGTGAGTCCATCCCATCAGACAATAGACAGTAGTGAGGAGGAGAGTGCATCACAAAGACCCATAAATAAGATGCTGGTTCTGTAAGAGAAACTGGCTGCAAGTCTGAAATAAATTTCACAATACATTATTTAGTGCTATGTATCCTAATAGTGTTCTAAAAACTTTAAAAGTTCTGATCTCACCCCAAAAGGGGAAACTGATAGCGTCCGGAGTGGAAAACTCTCTTTGACTCTCACTCAAAGTTGTGGATTTTCTCCATTTTGCTGTCTTCTTCAAACATTGTGGTGGCGATAACTTCTGATATGTTGTGTTACAGTGACACAGCTACAAGTGGGATCAGCCTTTGTGTAGATATTGCCATAGCAACATATTATAAAAGCTACAATTCTGTTTGTGAGCAACGTGTTCAGCTTGGTTTGTCTTTGTTCAATAACAGAAACCCAACAAAATAAATAGTGATGCTTTACCCAGAATATTGACTAAAATCCACAATAGATGTGTGAACAGCCATTCAGAGACCATAAGCTAATCAGCTAAGTGTTTCCCCTTCCTGACAAAGCAATGAGCTGCAGGCTTAAATTACTCCCTTAACAAGCTTAATTTAAACACAAAGTTTGCTATTTCAAAACCTCAGAAACTGCTTTTTAAAGCATGTAGTGGTTTCTTTATGTCTTCAACGAGTATATTTAGCAAAAAAGTGAAAATAAATATTTTCTCAGAAATTGTTTTTCTGCTTTTCTCTGTTTGTCCTCTGCCAACCTGCTCCCACTATTGACATGGCACATTACACGTGTATTAAAACCTGACAATATAACATGATTCAGATAATCTGTGACTCTGACTCTTTCCTGTGGTCCTCCTTTCGTCTGAAAAAATACATTGCTCCCAGTTAAAAATAACCAATCAGAGCCAGGAGGCGGGTCTTGGGGCTGTCAATCACAGCCCTAAGATTGCCGGACTGCTGCAGCCATGCTAATAGTGGAAAAACAACTGCTTGTGGTCATTCTAACTAACTCTGCTGTAGGGAAGGAGCAATAAAAACTATTTTCTTTATCCATCTATGTCCTTATTAACAGATAAGTTTTCCTGGACAGAGCCTTTTTATCAAATATGTCTTCAGTTTTTAATTTGATTTCGATCTGGACTCTCATTGAGCTGTGTGCTTGGTAGGCAGATGAGTTCAAATCACTTTATCATCACCACATAGTATATATAATATATAATAGTGTCTAAGGTTTCAGTTTCCAGCATGGCATTCCCTATGAAGGGCACTACGTTACCCAACATGAGGCCCATGTGGAAATGTGCTGCTTTCCTTCATTCAATATTCTGGCTTTGTTTCTTTGGTTAAATGCAGAGTCATCAGAAAATCTCTTCTTCATTCACTCATCCGCTGTCCATAGCTGCTTTGGATCTTCTGTTTCAGCTTTAATGATGGTTCTAGTTTGGCTTTTCTATACAGAGATGTTATTGTTTTCTGTCTCGCAGTTTAGCCACAAACATTGATTCCTGTTTCTGCCCATTTCTTTTTCTGACCGTCTTCTTTTCAAGTCATATAGATTTGAGACACTAAAGTTTTCTTTGATCTACCCAGATCTTTCCTCAATACAACCTGAACATTGTGTTTGAATTTGCCCTAGATTTTCAATGCATCTAACTAGAAACCACCAACATTTTCTGCTAGCATATCAAAGTATCTGTCATAATGAAGTTCTTCATTAAACCAACAGCATCATCCAGAGAGAAAAACAGCTTTGTTCACTTGTCTTTGTTACATTACACCAGAAACACAGTGACTCAAGCCAAATATTTGATTCACAGCCTGTTTAAAATGTTCCTCCCCTCTGTGAATCACCAGTTTTATGATCGTTTTCCAGTCTGAAGCTGAATTGGTTACATTTATAGTCAAACTTTGGTACATTTGCTACCAGCCTGTGAAAAGCAGCATTCGTTTTGAGGATTTTGCTTGTGTTCCAGAGGTTCAACCCTCTCTTTAGCCAAGGTGAAGAAATTCTTGGGTGTGAATGTGTGCATACGTGCTTAACGTGGGAACATTTTATCTCTGCAGTTATTATTTTTCATGTAATGACTGTTCTGGATCTTTACGCCAAAGGTTCTGTTGAGAGAACATTTTGATCCTCTGAGGTGTAACACAAACTGTCTGTGGTCACAGGCTGACAGGGATGGAGATCCGCATGTCAAACTTGCTTTATGTATATGGTATAATTTAACCCAGTAGTTGAAGTGGATCAATCCACAGTAAAGCGACGCATCCATATTTCTTACAAGTGTTCTTTTCTAGTTCATATGTATGTACATAAGTGTGTGTGTCGTGTGTGTGTGTGTGTGTGGGGTTGTGAGCGCCAGGCGATAATAAGCAGAGCCAGGCTCTGCTTTCCATCACACCGATCTGCCAAGGGTCAGGAAAGACCTGACTTCACACAAACACACACTCACACGCACCTATTCATGCACAGCTGATTAAACTAGCCAATCCGACACAGCAGTAGGAGGCCGAACATGACTAAACCTCCCAACGTGGCTCATGCTGGACACAAAAGCACAATCTGCACGTCACTAAAAATACATTTCATGTAATGCATTTTTTTGTAATCCACAATAATCCTTAAATTTTTCATGCTTGTTAATGTCTTTGTCTCGGGCTCACAGAAGTGAGTCAACAGCTGCTGGATGTATTATTTTAAACACAGAAGCTGGAATTCAGTTTGGAATTTGTGACACTGGAACAAATATGAGAAAATGTTTTTCTTCTGCTCCCCTTATACTTTAACACCTTGTGTAGCTAACCAGAAATATTCCGTTTTTATTCCTAAAGTGTGAAGCAGTTTATCAGATGAAGTCTTGTGTTTTCTAGTCAACCAGTCTTAGCCACAGGTACAGCGTTAACATGCCACAGTTTACTTCTGACAGAATATGGAGTACTTAAAGCTGAATAGGTGGTGCTGTTGAACCATTTGCTCTAGGAAGTCAGTGTGTCAACAAGACATTGTGTCATCATCTTGAAGCTTATGGTTGAATGATGACACAATAAAAATGTTAATTTTTAGGCTTAAAAAAATCAATTCATAAAAACATTTTTGTCTATTTCCATATCAATCCATCCTCCGTGTCCAGCTTGATTTATGTCATCTGTTTTGCATTCTGAAAAGGTCATAAAGTGACAGAACCCCTCTGCCCCCCTCACACACACACACACACACACACACACTCGCAGTTATCCCATTAGGAGTTATCTGATGTCTAGCGCATGTTGCCCCTCTGTTCCATTCACTGGACAGTCTATGCAACATCAGAATACACTTCTACACTTCTATTGGCTATATGTGGTCATTGCTCATTTTCCTGCTAAGAGTATAAATGCAAACATTCAAACTCCACAGTTCAGGAGGTAAATGTTCAGAAGTGATTATTGATATTTATTCTGCAGTTGGTCTTGGTCTTGGTTTCTCAAAACCAAGACCAAGACCAGTCCTGAATAAAGATTGTAATGATCAAAAGACCATTGTATGTTTTTGTAGTGATTTCTTGGTGATTTGTATTGGTGAAAGGTGCTATAGAAATAACATATGCTCAACTATAACTTACTGGAATGATGATGGCAAAGCTAAAAATATAATTACTTTTATTTTTGGGGGACAGGGGGGCAATTGAGATTTTTTTTTATCAGACGTGACCACTTTTTTAGTGTAAATCTAAGGGAAGTTTCAGATATGGAGCAGCTAAAGGCAGGCAATGGTTTTAAATCTTACATATTCTCAAAGAGTGTGTCTCAAAATATTCCAGCATCCAGCATCACATAGCAGAGTCACACCCCACTGACTCTCTAGCATCAAGAGATATGGCCGACAACCTGTGGATTGGAAGACAATGGGCATCTGCAGCGTTACCATTTCGCTGTGGGGAGTGACAGCAGGATTCTCTGATACTCCACAGCTGTCATTGGGCGAAAGATGAGGTACACTCTGGACTGGTCACATGCAGAAGAAATGCCGGCCGGGATTTGAACCCCGAACCCTTTTGCTCTTGTATTTTTAACTGCTGCATTTTGCATTCTGCATTTCTATGTGGCTCTGCTTGGCATTAGGATTTCTGAGTGTGTAAAGTTTACAGGCTACAGAGTGTTGAGGAAGATGCACGGGTGTTGTTGGGTCTGGGGGATGGAGGGGATCTGAAAATAGAGTCATCAGACAAGTGGCAAGGTGGGTGCTGAGAGCTGAGTGTTGCCTTCTCTCAGCAGAATGAATCCCAAATGGGACTCAGTGTGTGTTCTCTCACCAGTATCTCAGTGAATGTGGTCATGCTGTTTCACAGATGTAGGCGTAAAATTGTCAGACCCTTTTCACCCTCATGTGTTATAAGTCCCATTAATATGGGTTTGATCCACATAAGCTGTTTGGCTCCCATAATTTTCTCCCTGAGGGTTAACCCAGCAGTGGTGTGATGGTTGTTACTGTATCATTTTCATGCTCTGATTTAAGCTAGTTTTCAGTTTATTGCTGTTTTCTTAGCATCTGTGTGGATTCAAACTTCCCCTCCCTCTTCGTCTGTAGTCTCAGTCCTAGCTGCCCCCGGTTTGCCCCCCAGCTTTGCCCTGCCACCCAGCTGAACTCATCAACTCAGCCTGACACTGTTTTAGGACAGGAGAACAGGGTCCCAGAGGAGGTCTGGGTTATGCTCATCCACCAAGCTTAGGAGGACAAGGATTGGGTTTAGATGACAGGTGCCAGAGGGACCGGGCAGTCCCTTTCATACACACACACACACACAGAGAAATACATGCACACTGAATCTGGCCATGCCTTAATCCTCAGCCAGCTGTTGCAGTTGCTCACCCAATCAGTCTAAAGTGTCGAGCACTGGGCCAGCTTGTCGATGTGTGTGTTTGTCATGGTGGAGGGAGGTGTGTGTGGGGAGGGGGTCAGGTAGCTGTCAAGCATGCCGTTCATCCCAGCAGTCCAGAACATTTGGAAATGAACCCTGGTGCTCCCGATGACGGCCCGGGCGCCCATTCTGATAAATTCATAACACATGTTCTTCGCACTGTCAGCAGCTCCACAGACATACACTCACACACACACACACGCAAATATCACACCCTCATTCATTAACTACCCTCTGGCTCAGATAGATCCAATCCTATCACTGTCCACCCCAAAGGCCAGCAGAGGTGAGACGGAGCAAACACTCCTTGGTGTTCACAACCCCCTCCTTCCCTTTGAGCTGGCCCATCTCTCTGTGACCCTGCAGACTTTGACTAATCCATCAGGTCCCGGACAGGGAGGGTGCCGCGTTTCTGTCTGGAAGGATTGCTGTCAGTTCATGCCTTATGTCATTATTTAGACTTCTTATCATCCAGGTAATTATAGCGTATGTTGACCCTAGAATTCTTAAGGAAGTACACAGAAAATCAGATGTGCTAGACATGAGTTTGCATGCATTTGTGTGTAAATGAATAATATAGAGAAGTCATACAAACATATACAAAATTTGTACACAAATACAATATTTTGTAACATCACCATGCTTTTGTTGTGGTCCACCACGGCAGTTTTGTTTTTCTTATTTTAGATTCCCTTCCATGTCTTTGTCACTTCGCTTTCTGATTTCTCAACGCCACATTCAATAGACAATGCAGTCTTGGCCCAAATATTCAAATATTGAATATTCCTGATTTTAGATCAGAGCATCCCAGCGGACTAGATCAGTCTTAGCACACCACACAGCAGGAATGTCTATTAAAATGATCTTAAGACAAATCCCAATAATCAGTCTGTCTTTAAGTTTGTCAGAAGGGGAAGATTGGCATGAAAATCTTGCTGTGTGAACCAGTATAGATTGAGCTTCATTTCCTCTACTGTTTTCATGAAGCTGATGCCAAAAAACTTTAGTTTTATCTCATCAGCCCAAAGTAAGTTCTTTTGAAAACTTCAGGGATTGTTAAGGTGTTTCTGAAAACTCCACTCTGGCTTGTTTGTGTTTTTCTGTCAGTGATGGCAATGTCCTCGGTCCATCTATGGACCGAGGACCGAGGACCTTGCCATCTATGGAGCCCAGAAAGGTTCAAAATGTGACTGGTTTTGCAATCAGAACGTGATACATCTTAACCTTGAAGCAAGCCTTGGATGGTTTCAGATGGCTTCTTTGACTTGTTTTCTACTATTTGACCAACTTGGGATTGCATTTCTTCCTGCATCTACATACTGAACTTTATACTTGGTAGTAATAGTGGCCATACAGTAACATGAAACTGCTTGTAGACCATTTATTCTTTACCTTGAGCATATTCAGTCTGGTGCACACAATGATACCCAACTCCCCACCAGCTTGCCTGATCCCTTCAGATTGGCTGAGTGGCTGATTAAGAGCTTGAAGACAACTGGCTGCTCTTTTTAGATATGAAATGTCTGTTCATATCTTTTCACAATTCTTTTTTACTTTATTACATGCTTTAGGCAATTGGTTTTAAATGAAACATGCCTCAGAAGCAATGAAATTGAAAATCATTAGATTACAAATGATTTTCTTTGTAATCTAATGCATGGGTTCATTGTGCCGGCAGTAACTAACAAGCAATATTCTTGTCTGATATTAAATTGACTTTTCTGTGCATATTAATTCAACTAGCACAGCCCTCAACAATTAAAATTATTTAACATTTTTTCTTTGTTATTCTTACATCCACCCATTTTCTAACACCCTTCTCCCTTAGTGGGGTCGGGAGGGCTGCTGGTGCCCATCTCCAGCTAACGTTCCGGGCGAAAGGCAGGGTTCACCCTGGACAGGTCACCAGTCTGTCGCCAGGCAACACAGAGACAGACAGGACAAACAACCATGCACACACACACTCACACCTAGGGACAATTTGGAGAGACGAATAAACCTGACAGTCATGTTTTTGGACTGTGGGAGGAAGCCGGAGTACCCGGAGAGAACCTACCATGCACAGGCAGAACATGCAAACTCCATGCAGAAAAACCTCGAGCCGGGAATCGTACCCAGAACCTTCTTGCTGCAAGGCAACAGCTCTACCAACTGCGCCACTGTGCAGCAACCATTATTCTTACATGCACACTTCAATGCTGTTTGATTAAGAGATGTGATTGTGTGCACAAATCTTTTGTGTTCACTCAACTCAGGATCATCACATTGGCGATGGAACAAGCATGGATGGAAACAAACAAAAGCAGCTGCACTAAAGATAGCTTTGTAGAAATAAACTAGAAAAATATTAAGTAGCAAATCACAACAAAATGCTTAAAGCCTTCCAGGATGCACAGTTAATAAAGCTGGTAATCATTTCCAGTGGAAGCAGTAAAAGAAAATCCAAGTCTTATGATGGCTCTTACAATACATTTTCCATGTCATACATTATCACAAGACTAGCGCTAGCATTTAAAATAGCTTACACTATTTATTTTCAAACTAAACAGCATTGTCCTTTAAGACAGATTATAATTGTGTAAAGATACACACATAGCTCCTCTGTTCAGCGCACTGATGTTGCGTAGGTAAAATGAAAAGTGATTTGTTTTACTTCCCGGGCCAACTTCCAGCCAGAGTTTTTTCTGTGGGTGTCAGTGAAAAGTAAATGCAAGTCTTATGAGGATGATTCACATAATATGATGATTTCTTAATGTCATTAGTCTATTATGTGATCACAAGATGAAACTCTGAGCTACATCACCAGTTCATATGGACCATTTCCACACATCATGCACTGCATGAATATGATATCTGTTATAAACCACATCAATAAGATGTGTTAATATGATCCACTCTGCAGTCACAGTCTGTGCATTATCTGGACCCTCCTTTCTCTGTCTCCCTGAGCTGCTGATGCTCCCCTGGTAGTGTTTGGCATAAAAGAGCATAGTAAGCTCATATCGATATTGGGGAAAAAGCATACTGACATCAAGTTGTTCAAATTTCACATTGACTGTTTTCTAGATATAGCCATGGGAATGGTATGGAGACTTAACTGGGCTGCTGCACATGAACAAGTAGATCCAGTATCATTGCTTTTAGACCATATGGCAGTCTCTACATAATCAATGCCTTTTGACAATCACATGCAATTAGTCCTGGAATATTTGGGATAATGAGGATGATATGCTTCCTCCCAGGAGTTAATTCTTTTGAGGACGCCTTCTAAAATAACAGTCAAGCTGAACTAAACAGCAAAGACACACAAAGGTCTCATAATGTTTGCTGATTTATAGTTTATTCAGGAAGATAAAGTGTATTGTTATTTACCAGAAGAGCTTAACATCAGTCAGTTGCAAAAGGATTTTTATTATTTGTGTCATGTGCAGTAAGGAGATGGCATGGCCTAAAACTCAACTATATTTCTCCTCAGAATGAAGTCTGTCTCTATCTAGTTGCTGTTTTAGCTCAACTATTTCTAGGGAAATAAATCAAAGCTTTGACTATGACCCCAGCATTTGAAGGTGAGACTCTTAATTAATAAAGTAATAGTTTTTCGGTTGGCCTGTTGTGTTGGCAGTAAACTAACAAACGCTGCTTATTGGTCTGCCAGATAACACTGTTAAATAAGCATCAAATGGCCTCCTCCTCTTTAAATCATTTGTGTGGCAGAATTTGTTGTACCTGGTTAAAAAAATTAGTGTCAGATAAGTTCCAAGACTTTGCATGCACTGTAAGAAAATACTAACATACTCAGCCACTCAGCCCCCTTATCATTTATCTTTCTTTCACAATATCTCTGAAAGCTGGACCTACAAGATGAAATGTGTGATGTGAGGATTTGCCCTTTTTTGTTGCAAAAAACATGTTGAGATAGACTGAAAAACTGTAGATTTGCTAATACTTTGTATATAGCTCATGTTACCTTGAATGACCAATATGGGAATTTGTCTTTTGCATTTTGACAACTCTTGCAATTATTTTCACTTTAAAATTCTGTCTCTTTTATGAAGGTTAAGTGCAGCAATTTCAACATTTTTGTAATCATCTTATAAAAAAGCTTAAAGAAATTCATACCTTTGGC
The DNA here is from genome assembly GCF_904066995.2 of Poecilia reticulata. Classification (NCBI taxonomy): domain Eukaryota; kingdom Metazoa; phylum Chordata; class Actinopteri; order Cyprinodontiformes; family Poeciliidae; genus Poecilia; species Poecilia reticulata. The sequence goes on from NC_088842.1 coordinate 2,772,550, forward strand.
TACAAGTTTTTGAAAAAGGTGCTGCAAAATAAGTTATTTTAAACTTCAACAATGACAAAAAAATGCAACATCCTGGAGTGACTGCTAAATGCACTAGCATTTTCTGTATTATCAGAAAATGCATAGCTTGGTTAACAGGCCAAAGGTTTAAGGTTCACATCTCTACTGCAGCCTGTATGTGTAAGGCATATGTTATCCATGCATGTGTGTACTCTGGTTTCTACCTGGCCACTCTGAATTGCCCTGCGGTGTGAGTTTGCTATGGATGGAGTCTCTCTGTGTTGACCCTTAAAAGGTCTGGTAACCTCTATGGGGTGCATCCCACTTTCAAGGTATCAATAGATTGTTGTTGCCCCAAAACTTTGTCCCAAAGTTATTTTTTGAGAAGAACATTCAGTGTTGTACCAGAATATTTATTTTATATTCTGATGCCATTTTCAGGTAAATCAAGTATGGGATGCTATTGGTATTTTACAGTCAAGCCCCCTATGCATGTGTTTCCTTCACTGTAGGATCTACTGTGGTTATTGAAGTGTACAGATAAGCATGTGTGTGTTTGTGTGTGAGTGAGAGAACTGGAGAGCCCCTGAGTGCTCTTTGTGCTAATAAAACAGCAGCTCTATGGGACACTGGACACCCTGGATCAAACTCCATCACATTACTGAAATATTACACCTCCCCTAGCCAAAGGCCTGCACTCGCCTGATGTGTCTACATGTCAAAAGGTGTGTGTGAGTGCATGCCTTTCCGTGTGCACAAGTGGGTGTGCATCCCCATCTGCGCATGCATGTAGTTGTGTGATGCAGCCATGAATAGCACTATGTGTGTTTACCCACTGTGTTGTCAGTGGATTGACAGTTCCTTCACAATACACTCTGTGTGTCTTCGCTCTAAGTGCTGCCGTTCATTGATCTCCATGGCGTAGGCAGGAGATGGGACTGGTGGAGGCTCCATGTTCCTGGAGTTCCTCCAGCCTCCACCTCTTTCTCTGGTCTTTAGCTATACAGGTCTGCCCAGCAGATCATCTACTGTCTGTTCATCCTCCCTAACATTTCTCTCTCTTTTAAAATATCTAAATAATCCATTTCACATTTCCTACTTTGATGCCACCTTTCTGACTTCATAATCCATCCCTCTGAGATATTCTCTATATATTTCTCTATAGAAAACTTTGCATCCACAAGTCTTGTCTGACTTGTTCTTGTCTGAACACTAACTTGTTCCATCTTGTGTCTCACTGCCTCCACCTATCAAACCTCCATCTCTACCCAGCTTTCCGTCCGCCCCTTCCTACCTGCTCCTCCTGCTGCTCCTGGTCCTCCTGCTCCTACTGTGCACTGACGTTAGGACTTCTACCCCAGGTGTTTTATCTCTTTCTGGGCCAACAGTAGCATCCACTCTTTATAAGTATTAAAGGCACATATAATGTTCTTTGGCAGAAACAGGTATTAATTTTCATATTGTTCCACAGAGCTGCGCTAGAATGTACATAATATCTCACATTATTCTGATAATCTTTATGTGGGCATTTATGGAAACATTGGTAAAGATACATTAAAAACGTTAAAACAATTTAATATTTTATTTTAGTAATATACTCTTAACAATAAGAAATCTAGAAATGAAAACTATCCTTTAATTTCACTGTACTTATTCACTAGGGAAAATTTTAACATGAAAAATCATAATCATTATAAACATAAATGTCATGATCCGTGTTTCTGTGTATGTATTTTAAGGTTTTTCTGTGTTCAGTTTCTGTCCTGTGAGTCTCTGTTTCTGCGTCTTCAGTTGATTGATCCCCGCTGTGTCTCTCTCGTTCCTGTGATTTAGTCCCACTGTTGTCTGTGTTCCTCGTCTAACGTTGCACGTCGAATGTCATTTGTCCGCCTGCCATCACAGTCGAACTGTAAAGTCCTGTGTTGGTTTAGCTCTCTTTTTCAGTCCTCAGTTTTTCAGTTGCTACCGGTAATTAGCTGTGTGCTAACTCTGCCGTGCTGCCTGTTCTGGACTGTTGTTGAGCTTTCTTCATTAAATCCATCATCATCTTCATCTGCAACGTGGGTCTCTGCGTCTCTCCTCACCACCTCTCAACCACCACATCTGACAATAAATAGAGTTGTTGTTGTTTTTTTTTAATAAAAGGCATTGGTACCTTTTATAGTAATACTTTAGCCAGCAGGACTGATAGTTCAGTGATCATGCCCCAATATCTTAGCAATTTCCAGAGTGCTGCATCCCTCTGAGAGTTTTGGTCATTTTTGTACTTTTCTGACTAACTCACTGACTGATTTTGCTTAATAAGTTTTCTAATAATTATGCAGACGGTGAAATAGTGTGTTGAACTCCTTAGGCCACACAATCCCTCACAACTCTGACACATCACCTGCTGTATTTTTAGTCATTTTACTTTAATTTACCCTTCAGCTATTAGTTTATCAATTTTGATCACTTCCAGTTGAGGCAAGTAATTTTTTACCCAAATTCCCAGTCAAAATCAGTCTGGTACATTCTTGCGTATAACCTGCAATATATCCAACACAAAATAAGTTCACTTAACCAACAAAAAGTTTCAGATGCTTAAAATTTTCAGTAATGCTACATTTATAGACATAGTTGTTGATAAATTTGTTAATTTTATGTGAAAAATCCAGAGTTAAACCTCCAGAATGGATTTATCTCAGATTTTTTTGTGCATCTTTGTGTATATAGGAGGAAGTCAGAGCAGGAGAGTTTATGAGAAGTGCAGAGATTTAGAGCTCGTCTCTCTTCACAGGCTCAGCAACTCAGCGCTTTGATCTCTCATTAGGGGGCAACAAAAACATGTAATCCATCTCAAGCAGCTCTGCATCACACAACACAGAGGGCCAGCACCTTTCAACCTGCACTGAACTTATCTAACAAATTTGTGTAAAAAGTGATAATTAAAAAAACCTGAAAGTTGTTTTCTCTTCACTGTCACACACAGTCACTATTGTTCCCCCTTAAGATGAATATTGGAGATGATCAGATGATAACTAGAAGACATTAATAAAAAAGGACTAGAAAATAGTTTATTAAGGCAAAATACCATAAGGGAAACCTGATCATTTGAATCCATATGAAATCAGTGCTGTGAGTTTTCTTTGGTAGCACTGCCATGCTTGATTATTATTAAAGTCTCCAAAAATTATTTTGCTTCCGTTTCATTCAATATGTCTGTTAATTTTATTAATTTTACCTCATTAGTTTAATAAATCTGTGAATAGTTTACTATTATAGATTTACTTTTACTTAATAAAAAGGCTTTCTGTTATAATATGAATAAAATGACATTGATTCAGATTTGTTGACATGTTTGATAATAAAGCACTCAGTTAAATACCCTTAAATCATAAAACCACAAAATCACTTGGACTGAGTTGGACTAAAATCACACTTACCAAAGTCAGTCACAGGACCAGTTTTTGAAAGCAGCATCTTGTAGTTGCTGCTTTCTGCCTGTAGTTATAAGTTAGCTGCGTGTGTGTGCGTGTGTGTGTGCGCGTGTGCATGCATGTGTGTGCGTGCGTGCGTGTGGAGTAAATAGAAGCAGAACATTTAACAAGCAGAAGGAGCGGAGGCGAGCTGTTGTTGGGAATCAGTAATGACCCAGATTTGTGTCTCAGTCCAGCTAGCACAGATGAGGTCAGGCCTGCTCCTCCATCCCAGCACTCTGGACACATCCACTTACAGATGCTTAACATTAACATGGGATTAGGTGATCCTTTAATGAATTTTGGAATGGAAAAGGGCAAAGTGATTTAAAAAACTAAAATAATTGTTGGAATGTTCAAATTAATGCAACTGTTAAAACATCAGTTAAGCATTTGCATAGGTTTTATTTGTGGTATTATGACAATAGTAGGAGGTACTTTTAGTCACTTGCTAGTTCTTAGTTTTCAGGGGTTTTTTAATCAGATCGGCTCTTTACCAAGGAAAAATTGTTTAGAGTTGTCAGGGCAACAGGAGAGGAATGAGCTCTGGTTAGTTGTCTCAACACATTTTGTGGTATTGTTTTCTTCACTTCCTCTGACATGGACTGATATTTTCTCTACTATGAGAAGAAATAGTTAAAACTCATTCTTTTAATTTATTTTTACCATCAAAGAGGGGTTGATTACTTGAAATGAAAGGTAATATATAATAATAAGCCCATTGTAATACAGACATCAAATCTTCAAACTGGGAAACGAATTTCATAAACTCCAAGCTGGAGTTGTAAACTAAGTTGTTTTCCACTATCTGTTGTGTCTTGTTTGAGAAACATTCACTGATTGTCCCGACTGAAAGTAAAGTCGAACTGATCGTGTTGTGGAAAATTTGACTGGTGTCAATGTTTTTGGGGTTTTTTTATGTATTCTCAACCAGGGACACTCATTTTGGATTTCAGGTTGCGCCAAGGGAGGTTAGCCGGGTTAAGAATCTTAGCGAGCCAGCTAAAGCCTTTTGGAGCGGGTCCTTATTAATCTCTCCCACACCCCCAGTAAGACATTAGCACCAGGTTTAGGCCGATTTACCTCGCCTGATAACACCCCCTCAGATCCGTCAAATCACACACACACGCACACACACACACACACACCCACACACACACACACACACACATCAGCAGTTTTTCATCAGGCTGCAGACACTGACAAAAACACAGGGTCATCTGCCAATTCTTTCTTTTCGTTCTTCATTTAACTCTTCTTGACTTGTGTTTTCTTTTCCTACTCTTTCTGTTTTCAGCAGTTAGTAGTATTTGGTTAATTCGTCATGATTTATGTAAATTCCATCTTTCAAGCTTTGACCTGTCTTTTTAAAGACTCGTTGCTTTGTCTGGAACTACTTTTTGTCTATATTTATTTATACACAAAACTCCTTGGGGTTTTTTTTTCTCTTTTTTTTGTTTGATCCCCTTTAACTGATAATCCACAATTTTCAGAACTTCAAATCTGCATATATTTACAAATAAAGAAAAATGCTTGCAGTGTGCTTCTGTCACTTAAAAGTTTCCCTTAAAAATTCAGATTTCAGAAAATGCATCCTTCACCTGAAAAATAGGTTATTCTGAAACATATGCTTGAATCATCAAAACATATATGTATATTCATTATTATTATTGCAGCAGTATTCACAGTTGCTGTGTTTCCATTTTAAACCAAATTGATGATTTTGCAATTTTTTACCACCATGTTGTGAATCAGGTATTTTTGCTAATGCATCCTTGCAGTGACACCCTGTGTGTTGAAGTTAAGACCCCTCGGCCGTCCTGGATAATCCCTCGTATAAGAGCCTTAAATGTGTCCAGCACTGCAGGATGACTGTCTGCATCCCCATGTACACACACACGCACAGCACACACACATCTACAGACATGCACAAGATCCAATCAAGCCAGTATGAGGAAAAGACGAGCCTTGGAGCAGCAAGGTGAAAACTGAAGCTAAACCTCCGTCCTCCATCTGCAGTTTCTTTCCATAATTAAGCCAGGAGTCACCAGAGGGAACCAAAGTTGTTTTCTTAACTCTTAATTGTTCTGAGTATGTTTATAATCTTAGTTTTCAAATCCATTTTTCAGTTTCTGGTGTAAATAGTCCCATGAGGTCTGTTTTTTTTTTTTTAGGAAGAATCAAATGAATCACACAATCCACATAAAATTTGCAGATTTAATGCCACACTTTTGTGTCCCTCGTGTCCAGAATAGCGGGATGACATCTTCTACACACACACACACACACACACACACACACCGTAATAATGAGACAGAGAGCTGTGTGTGTGTAAGTGTAAGTGCTGGTGACCATATCACTATTGTTTGTTTGCTTGTTGCGATGGGATTCTTTCTGGGCCTGCCGTCACATGCTGTGTGGGGCCTTATGTCTATTCCAACCTGGTTTATACCCTTTAAACCTAATAAAAGTGACAGAAGATGCTTTAGACCTAATAAAGGCTTAAATTATTGGATTAGTGGCGTCCACTGTAAGGCTGCATCTGTACTGTAGTTGTGATGATGCTCAGGGACAGACGGTCTTTCTGCAAAAGTGTCATTAAATAAAAATATGTTGTTTCAGTTACTGCCTCATGTTCAAACTCTTTATAGTATGCAAAAGGTGCTAAGAATAATTTATAGTTTGACTCATTTGGGACTCCATTGCACTTCCTGTAATTCGCCCAATCAAAACTCATTCATTTTCCTGGCAGTTTTCTCCCTTTTTCCTCTTTGCACAAGTTCATCTTTATTCCATTCATGCATTGCTTAATCACTCATTTCCCACAGTAGAAATTGCAGTAGATGGAGAATCTTGCTCACTGAATCAGATACATTTTTTATTGTTTATGTGGCAAAATATTTTGAGAAATTTACATGTAAAACAAAATGAAATGTTTGGAGGAGTGGGAATCATTTTACAGTCCGGAGGAGAACTCCAACTGCAAACGTCAAGTTGTCCAAGTTGTTTACAACATGCAGAATCTTGATGGCCCATATTAATACTTTGGCAGCAATGCATTCTGGGGCATGTAAATTGTATCATTATGTCTGCGGGGTGGTGGATAGTGTCGAGGTTGCTGTAAATCATTCCTAGAAAGACGTGATGGATGATGAAGTTTTGAAGCTTTTGATTAAATATGATTTCCATAATTTGATTTGCTGTTGCACACAGGTTGGTCCATATCAAAACATTTTAATTTTATATCACTCAGTGTTTGCAAGAATATATGCTTTAGTTAAAAATTATTTCAACATCATGATGCAATCAAAGAACTACTAGTGCATATCGCAAGTCAGATCATCCATACTATAAATTATCTTTATTATTTTGTTTGTTCCATGAGAGAGGAATGAGTTATATTTTTCAATGAAACTCGATGTGTGAAATGTCTAGAAATAATTCCATACCACAGTAAAAGTCACAGCCTGAGGAATGAACTATTTGTCCACAGTTTTATGCTCTGCTCATGACAAGCGGCAACTAATCTGCTGCCAGAGATGGAAGCGTACAACTTCATTTGGACAAGCATGTTGCTGCGTCTCCCCCAGGGTGTGGATTTGTTCTGCGTGTGTGTGTTTCAATAGAGGGGCAGATTAAAGGGGTGGAGCGGTGGCTGAGTTGGGGCCAACAGCTCGATGGAGGCCAGTCCTGTAAAGCAGCGCAGCCGTGAAATGCATTTTATTGTTGCCTAATCCTCATACTGTGTCACTGCCCCATTTCACACTGGATTGTAAGGGTCTGCAAGAGTGTGGGTGGGTGTGTGTGCCTTTACGCTCACACACTCCACCCCTTGTCCCCCTGCTCCCCCCACCCCACACACAGGGGCCGTGGCTAATTGGACAAATTTGCACAGCAGGGGTGGAGGCACATCCATGGCAGGAGATTTGATTTATGGCTGCAGATGCATACATGAATCAACATGTATGGTACACGGTTATATAGATGTAGGGCTTAAGCTTTATTCTACAGGTTACTTTGGAAATTTTCTATGTGCATATTTCCATCAGGAAACAGTAATGTTACACTTCAAATGATCCTAATCAAACTGACAATGATGATGGCAAGAGCTCCATACAGCTGCAACTCCAGGGAATAGCCAGCCCTTCAGACTGGCTATTATCGTTTTATTCTATTTTAATACCCATCTTTATTTGGGAGTATTCCACCAGCTGTAACAGTAAAAATAAAAAAATTAAATAAAATTTTGAGTCTGAAAAAAATATAACATTTTGAATTTTAATATTTTAAGAAACTCCCTCTGAAGAATTACAATATTTAATCCTTTCATGCATAGTGGTCACTACAGTGGACAACAATCTAAAAGCCATTTCCTTGTGCTTCTTGTGGATTTTTATGTTACAAATGCACACAGACCACTGAAGTGGACACTAATGCATCATAAAATACACTATCAACTACTGGCCATCAGTTGCAAACGCAAGAAATTATATTTGGTTAATCCAACATGGCCGACAGAAAAGCTTGCCAACCGGCTCTGTCCCTCCTTCTACTGTAGATGACTGCTGCAGGTAAAAAAATATATATTGTGACATCAGATAACCCTAAAGAACAATACTACTGATGTATTTTTCAAATAACAACTTTGTATTTGGAGAAAATTACAATTGATCACCTAAACAACAAAAAAAAATGTTTACAAAAATTTTTTTGCTACCTTTTTTTATGCCTTAAGAAAATCAAAAAAGAGTTGAAAAAAAAAATCCTGACACAAATGATCATAATTCATGCATGAAAGGGTTAAAATAGTTTCAGCAACTATTCCTTGTGATTCAAACGACTCCATTAAATTTAGAATTGTATATGAAAATTTTAAATTATATTTAGGACTGGATTGTACAGCACATCATACAAGGCTCAAATCTCTGAAGACAACAGAGGGGAATCACCCAATAAGAGTGCAGCGTGATGTTAAGTATCTCAGATCAGGTGGATCCACGTCAATCTGAGCAGAAATGCAGCACTATGTTCAAATACTGGGATGTTATAGAACATATCACTGGACCAATAATGATTTTTTTCCTGTTCTGTAAAATTAAGCACAAAGCAGGAAAAAGCTTCAGTGTTTCAGTATCTTTCAGCTTTACTGATGTTTGTTGCATGACAGGCCACAGAAATCCCCATCTGCATCTTTACAGAAGTTCCTCTTTGTTTAAAGGTGTTAAAAGGAAATTCAGACAGATTCACAAACTGCCAAACATATTTCAACCATAATTTAATTTTGGAGTCCACACATAATTTTTTTACTCTTTTTTTGGTATTTTTTAAACATTTTTTCTGAAGCACCTACTTTGGTGCTCACTTTGTCCCAGAAATGCCTGACATGTTTGACACTATTTCCTCTTTGCTTCCTATTGTGATCAGAAAAAGAGTGGCAAGCTCTTCCAGGGTTAATTTCAAATAACTGTGCTTCCATGTTTCCATGTCTGACTTCACTATAACAAGATGGTCTTACATGTGGAAAGTTTGTGTTTTTTTCAGTGTCTTTCATTTTAAGGATTCCTTAGTTAATTTAAGCCTAAGAGTATACCAGCTAATGTTTGGTATTGAGCTTGGCCTTCCATAGTTTGGAGTGATGCTGGTATGCCCAAGAACTACCATTTTGTTTACTAAGCTGGTTTTACAGTTTGCCAAACAGGGTTTTTTTTGTGTTTTTTTTTTTTTTTTGGGAGGGGGGGGGTTGTCAAACAAAAAGATAAAAAGGAATTTAAACCAAATTAAAACTATTTTTTTCAGAATATTTTTGTCTTTTTAAGGGAAAAAGAGAATCAATTCAAATTGTAAATTGGATTTGGTTTAAAGAAATTGGAAATTTTATTTTTAAACCATATTGCCTGGCTTTAGTTGGTTTGACAAGTTTGGAGGAGTTTCATTGCTATAGTTACTGTGAGAACAGCTTGGTTATGTAGTCACTGATTCTGGGAAATGAGTAATACTTTCCCCTGTTGTGTTTAGGAACTTGCTTTTAAAAAAAATGGGCCATTTACTCCAAACAAAGAATGGTGACAAACATGGTTTATTTGGTGGCAGTCAGTACTGCATTAAACTCATTTCCATTTGTCGACCGTCAGATCATTACATCTCATCCCAGGGCATTTTCCAGAACCCAGCAGCTCTCTCTTTTTAGCTAACCGTAGAGAAGATAAACTGTGTTTTTCTTCAAAAGGAAACCTCATCCAGCAGGCCCACTCAGGGTCCGTGGCGCTCTGCCTCAGCTGCAGGGGATTAGAGGAGCGTTCTGAAAAGGAACTGTGGGTTTTTCAAAGTTCCTTTAAAAGAACACATCTTGGTAAGGGCTGCTTTAAATCCTTCAGCCCAGCCAAATTATCTAATGTCCTCTCTTATCCTTTGCACTTAAGCAGACACACATTTGCATGTTCAGCCTTTGGAGCGGACGGCGCAGTGTACAGTATATTCCTGGGTTTTGGACTGGTGTGAGCTGCCTTGTTGATTGGTTTTTCTCTACTCTCTCATTACGCTGCTTTGATGCTTCCACTGACACTTTGGTCAGAGTTTCCAGCACCACAGCCATGTTATTTAAGGGCAGCACTCAATGCATGTAGCTCAGCGTAAGACTGAACATGGATCCATGAACCGCAGTAGGTCGGGACAGTGAACCCAACAGCACTGCGGCCACACCGGCATCTGTGCCCCAGCCTGCAGAGTCACGGTGTATGGGCTGTAAACACCGCGTACGCACACACACACGCACACTACAAAAATCAGTGTCACATTTAGATTGGCCCTCTCCCAGTCCTTCTCTGTCATTTACTGTATTAGCTGTGGTCTCAGTGCTGAAATGGCCCATTATGTGGGCTCCTGAGTGTGTACGTGTATATGCACAGACCGGCTGATTATACTGTGTATGTGCGTGCTAGCGTGTGTCTGCAAGAGTGAGTCAGAGAAACTGGGTATGTGTGTATGTGTGTCTGTATGTGTGATGCTGTTATTTGTTTTCACACACCACAACAGTGCTGGAACAAGTAGGCCGCACATGCTTTGATGTGTGTGTGTGTGTGCATGTGTGTGTGTGGGGGGGTCCGTGTGCGTGTTTTTTTGATGCTGTGGTCACAGCAGATGACAACGTGTCCTGCTCTTTCTCAGCAGGATCCTTCCTGCAGCTGCCTGTGTATGCACACACACGCACGCACACGCGCCCCCCCTCCCCACTCACACACACAGGTTCCATCTGCATATGGTTACCTCATCCAGCTTACATCTCTTGACTTTCTGTTCCACCAAGAGATGATGTCACTCATTAAGATATTTTTATCTTAATCCTGTAAGAACCAATTTTGCAAAAAAAAAAAAAAAAATCCATAATATGGTGAAAATATTCACCTGATGGAAGCATATCCTTACTATTCCTCAATTTAGTGTTGTAAGTTTGACTTTTTCATATGAATTAATGATACTCTAATTATTTCTTACAAACTTTACATTCAGAAACTTACACAGTACATGAAACAGGAGTGGAACTAACATCATGGTTCTGTGTAAACTTGAGAGTTTGGTGCACTGTTAGGTGATTAACACAGAGTTAGATGCGGCCAAAATTTTGATTGCATCACATTCCATAGATTCACTTTTGTTGTGCAACAATAGGTCTGGGTATGAATAACTTTAAAAATTGCAGAGGGAAATTATTAACGAAGCCAGTAATTTTAGATCAAAATGACCAAGTCAGGGCACCACCTAATTATCAGGAAAATAATAGCCAAATGGTGCTCTCTGCCTCTATCTTGTCCATTTACTGAATAATAAAGGCCACTAGTTGTTGAAAGCATAAATACAGCACTGGTGTTTTTTGAACAGCAAGATGGTACACATGTTTGGAACAAACAACTTCTCTCCAATAGGAGTTTATTAACAAAAATAATCAGCTTTTCAGTTAAATACCTTAATAAAAAGGAAAAAAAATCACTGAGCTACTATGTAAAAAAAATGAAAGAATAATGAAAAGTAATAAACTACCAAAAAGTAAAACAATAGAAATATGCATGTAAGGATGGAACCAATAAAATGATGCAGTGGTGGAAAAGTTCAGTATGAACTGTGGAAAGTTGGGAAACTAAGTTTAAATTTACAAATGTTCTCTGGATTTTGACACAGCAACACTAAAATATGCAAGAGTATTGAATGGAATGACATGGAGTTATATCATAGTCCAGTCTGAATATGGTTGCTTATAGACCGAGGTTTGTTTTGAAATCGTTAGGAGATTGGCTCTAAACTAATTAGAAACACTAAATAAACAATACATATAAACTTGTGATTTTGAAGACATTGATATTTAGACAAATTCTATCTCATTATTGTGGCATTTAGCCAATAGAAATCAGTTTGGTTACTCTGACTGACCTAGAAGAAGAGAAGTTTAGTCTTCAGACAGTGAGGAAAAAAAGTGTCTCTTGTTTTCTGAGTATGTAAACTTCTGGTTTCAACTGTAGTCAAGTTAATCTCAGAACACCTGGAGCATCAGATTTAATGTCATCACCCACAGAGCGGCCATGTTGCTGGGTTTTGCTCTTTTTATTACACACATAGATTTTCAAAAAGCATAAATATGAAGCAAGCTAATGGTTTGCCAGAACAACTTCACAGCTCCGTCACAGTCACTGGTTCCCTCTCTGATGCTGCCAGCGATAGCTTCGGTTTGTATGCCCGCCTTTGTGTATCGGTGTGTGTTTGTTTGTGTAGGTGTGTGTAGATGCAGTCTCAGGAGAGGCACAGCTCGTTGATTTTCTCAATGGAGGCTGTCTCCTGCACTTGGCTGTGAGTTAGTGTGTGTGCGTGGGTGCGTGTCTGTGTGTGTTTAGGTGCCTGCAGCAGCACCTCAATACACACAGATACACACACAGCAAGTGTGAGTATTGTGAATGTGCACATGCACTGTAAAAACAACCTGTTGGTGGCTTGCATTATGCCTTGGCTTTCAAGTACATGCAGTTACCTATCAGCTCAATCTATCTGGTTTCCTTTTCCAGATTGCTGCACATGCACACAGACAAACACACTTTCTTGTGTGTTTTGGAGAGTGTGTGTGTGCTTGTGTCCTCCCCCTGCAGGATTTATTATTGTTCACCACAGCAGCCCAAAGTAAATGGATGACGTGATAGCCTTGTTTTCTCTCGTCCTATTGTCTGAGGTTCATCTGGAAGTGTTTTAAAAGCTGATGGATCTGCAGAGCAGGGCGCTCTGCACCATTCAGACCACAAAACAATATTTCCATTGTTTATTTGTTTTCTGTTTTTCACCTCACTGTTCCCCTGTCTCTTCTTGGTAAGAAGGAATATAAGGGATTAGTTTGACCAAGATGGTGCGATTTATTGTTAAAAATAGAAAGGACATGTTATAGTACAAATTGTAGTATGTTATAGTTTAAGTTAAAGTGCATAAATTGGTTGGTGTAAGTATAAATATAGAAGAATAAAAGCAATTTCCTTTGATCTCTGCATGAGCAGAACTTTGTACGCCTGATTGGATCATTCACATGATGCAAAGTTTCCTGTTGTTTTTCCTCATGTGTCTTTCTGCCGGTGTAACAGCTTTTCACACAGAAAGCAAAACTTCATTTGAGATCTAGTTTTCTATGTGGCTCTTTGCATTTGTGTGCGTGTGTGTGTGTGTGTGTGTGTGTGTGTGTGTGTGTGTGTGTGTGTGGGTGTGTGTGTGAGTGCGCGCGCCTGCGTGTGTGCACTGACAGAAGAGGCTGAACAGCAGCAACTGCAATATCATTTTTGATAACAGGGAAACATTGCTGTCCTTTATTATTGTATTTTGTCATTAGATAATGGCTTGTGAAGGATTGTATGTTGGTGTGCGTGCGGGTGTGTATATTCAGTGGTTTGTGTAACAGTATATGTCCTTTAACTCTGTGCACTTTTAAACTAAGCTACTTTCTATGAATGAATGGAGCTGCTCCTCTCTATGTGCAGGGAGCTACACTGACCGTGTGTGATGGTGTGTGTACGTGTTTGTGTTGGCTGTGGGGAGCGGAGATCGATGGTCTGTAAAGTGGATTCCTTATTGGCCTGTTTGCTTTGGCAGCTCTTGAAAGAAGCTCACTGATTACAGTCCCAGATGTGTCACACACATGCGTTGGTAGTCTCACACACACACTGCATGCTGTTGCTGGCTTTCATGTCTGTAAATGCGTATGTTCCTCCAGCAGGTCACATCTTCACAGGAACTCTGTCTCTGTCTCTCTTACTCTGCCTCCCTCCACACACACATGCAGAGAAGTATCAGACACCACTTTGGATAATGTTTATGAATATTATATCATATCTCTGTGTTTTAGTGAAATGTTTTAACTAAAACACAGATTCTGAGAAGCAGCCTCTAGATCTCACCAAAGGCATTGATATTTTCTAAAACTAGTCCAGGTTGCAGAGTGCTTCTCAAATGTTTGGTTTTTATTGAGCTAGTTAGACTCATATTTACCAAAAAGCATCTCTTCTTCCTGTCATAAGAAGGCACCTGATCACCCTGAGACCCTTATCACCAACTCTGTTTGCACACCTTCCCAAAACAAATCAGTGACATTGTCCCTTTGATACCAAAGGAACAGGTATCAAAGGGATACCTGTTTGAGTTTGAGTATGTCAGTCTGGGATGAATTGATAGGTGCGACATTTGGGACCAGTTTCAGATTACTTTCACTCTTTCTCTTTAACAAGGCTAAAAACACAGTCCCAACAGATAAATACTTCTAAATGGAAACAAAAAAACCTGGAACTGGAAATCTTGTTGTTCTGGTCTTTTTTTTTTTTTTTTTCCATTTTGTTTTTCACCTTGCACACACATTTCATTTACTGATTACAAAAAATCCCTTTCAGTGTGTTATTTTTATTAAAATAAAGAAATAAGTGAAAAAGGAAACAAAAATAGGAACATGTTTTTATAGGGAGTGGACAAAGAGTTATTACACCATATCTGAATAAAGATTAGTAAATTAATACAATGACTGAAGAATTGAAATATTTTACTAGCAATTCTTAATTAAAAATGAATAAAAATATACTTTCAAAATTCTTAGTTTCAGTGTGTGTAACTGTATCCACCCAGGTCACTCCAGCTTTATTTTTTTATTTCCAGGGGGTTTTTTTTGTCAACTGAACAAATGTTACGTTAATTTTGAGGAAAGTTTTGAAATGTATCATTACGATCTATTTTCTGACAACAGAAGTGAAACACATTAAATTGATTAATTCCACACAAACTGATACTTTCAAACCTTAATAAAGGTGATTTTTTTTTTTTGCTTACAGCTATTGATATTTAGGATTAGAGTATTATCAGAGCAATAAAAAACATTTTAAAATAGAAATGTAAGCTTAATGAATGTGACTGTCCTATTTTTTGATCCATAGAACCTCCATAGCTAAAACTCATCTCAGGTGTAGGGACATGTGATTCTACACCCAAAGACATGCCGAATGTCCCTAGGATGGTTGAAGGGCTTCAACCATACTTAAATCAATAACTACTTCAACTAGTTTGGATATGCAGACATAAGTCACCTTTGTCCATTAGGATCCAAAGAACATTACTTTTTTCTTCATCCACAAATATGCCAAGTTCCAATTTAAAGGGTATTCGTGTAAAGTTTTTTCCCTTTGTTGTCGAAGCTAAAAATATAAATAAATGTCAGTCTGATTAATTTGTTAATGTAACAAATATTTTTCATATTGTTTGTATTTATATCAAACAAAAAAAGATGTAGCTGCATATCTTATAGTGTTGGTTCCCCTAGCAACACTAAAATACCCAGGTAACTAAATCGAAATTATTTCTAGTCTTACTATGCCAAGCCCTCAAATTACAGCCACATTCACACATCAATCACTAGGCAACTTTGGGTAAAAGTACCTTGCCCAAGAGCACAATGATATAGCAGCAGGGAGCTGGAATCACAACTTTCCAATCTGCTAAATATCTCCTCTACCAATGAGCCACAGCAGGCCCAGCTACACCCTGAGAGTGTGCTCTCTATCTGCCATCTATCTGGCAAGTATTAGCAGCAGATACTTTGAATCCTGTGAATGGTGAGGTGGGGCCTCCATTGGTAAACCTTGTTTTAGCAGCACATCATATTCAGGGGAATCTGGAGGCTAAGTCAGTACCTCAAAACATTGCTAAGAATTTTTGCTCTGTGGCCTGAAAGAGACCGCAGGGATCAGGAAGTACACTTTCCAGCCTGACTGGTCTGCAGCTATGCCAAGCTAGAGTATATTCAACAAACTGTCAGGCACTGTGTCTTCTGACACCTTTCTATTGGAAACAGAATTAACTGATCCAACAGGCCAAACTTTGCTCCCCACATGCGGTTATAAGCCTTACCCACACATGGTCCTATACCCGATTCAATAATTTCAGATTATTTTACCATCTTAACGTAATAAAACTCCATCAGGGCGCAATAAAAATTATGAATGAGAAAATTAAAATTTCACTTGCAGTGTTCCATAGTTCTATAGAACCTTAAAGGATCTGACTAGTTGTAACAATATACTTTATTTGAGAAATCTTTATTTTAGATGTAAAAACATTACAGTGATAACACTGTAGGCTGTTTAGTTTTTATAAATTTTAATAAAATATTGTCACACGGACATCACCATGTTATTCACACTGCAGTGCATTCTGGGTAAATGATGTCTACTTGGTCCGTACATTACTCATAGCTGTTACTCAAAACAGCAATGAGTAATATCTGTAAGCCTTTTCAGTTTGAACCGGAGCGCGTTGAAATCGATGGAAATGTAGGAATCACAAGGTAATGAAGATGAGGAGGACCGAACTGAGGAAGAGAACAGAGTTGGCCATAGGAGCTGGTGTTTGTCTGCTGTTTAACTTGTGAAGGTAACCTGTTATATTCTTAATCAGTTTTGCTTGTAGAAATGACTGTCTTCTGGAGAGAAATTTTGAGGGCATAAATATGTACTAAAAACTTGTGTTCAACTAATCATGGATCCATTTTAAGGAATCCATGATTAGTTGAACATGTTGGTCTAAATAGGTTATCATTTTCTATTAACTAAAAAAATGCTGACTATGATATACCAAGCAAGCTACAGTATATTCCAGTACAGTAAATACATAAAAACTCAATTACTTCAAAAACTTACATCTTTTGTTATATTTTTCACCCATCAAAGTTGTCATTATTTTCACGTTGCTGGGTTGATAACACCATTGGGTTCATTCTGTACTGGAATCTACAGAATAAACACAGGAAGACTAACTTTATCTGGGTTGTTATTTATTGTATTTCGGTTGTCTGGTGTAAATTTAGAGAATGCCACACTGCATTACTGTCAGCTGTAATTTACAAATAAAAGAGTGAAGTCAGTCTGCCTCACTTCCCACAAAGAAAAGAAGTTGTGTTCAGCTGCACACAACTTCCATAGGACCTATATTTATCCCTTCAAAATTTCTCTCCAGAAGACTTTGAGTCATTTATTCGAGCAAACTGATATAGGATCCAACAGGTGATTGTTATCTTCACAAGCTATCAACAGTTTTCATCCACAAAACACCTAAGCTTGACTGACAGCTAGCAAGTGAAAGATGCTGGGAGAAACAGGCAATAAGAAACAGGCAATGCTGGAAGCTGTTTTAAACAATAACAGAACTATTGCTACTGCCATTGGTACTGAATGTGAAACCACCGATCTGACACTGAAACAAAGACCAGATGGCTGTTATCGGAGCACACATTCATTGTTTCATTTATTTCAATGAGACATGCCTGGTTAAATAGAGGTTACATACATACATACATACATACATACATACATACATACATACATACATACATACATACATACATTTATTTGTGTGGGGTGGGGTGTGCATGTGCATTTGTCTGTGTGTGTGGCCCAATAAAATCCTATTCTCTTGACATTTTTATAGCAGGTAAGTAGAGGCTGAATTTATGGCACTTGTTTTGAGACCTAAGGAGACTTGGCTGGCCTTGAACTGGACACACACACACACACACACACAGATGCTCTTCTCTTTAAGTTTACTTTTTCAGCTTTAATCACATTTATACTGGAACTACCTAACAACCTATTACAGAGAGCAGAAACCATAGTCTCCTACCAGCCAACCTTCTCCATTTGAGCTGCTCAATAAGTTCCTCCAAACAATTATGCAGAAGACTTAAAAGCAGTGGTGGAGAAAGTACTCAAAAAATGTACTTAAGTAAAAGTACAAATACACAGTCAAAAATGTACTCAAGTAAAAGTAAAAGTACCACATTAACATTTTACTTAAGTAAAAGTAAAAAATACTTTAAAATTTAAAAATCTTAAGTATTAAAAATAAAAGTACTTGCTGAATGCATTACCTAATCGCTAATATCATTAAGTGAACCGATCGTATTTAATTTTAATACATCAGAAATGTGCCATTTTAATGCCATTTTAATGAACAAAGATTAAACATTTCCTTATTGTGTTTATTCTTTGTAACAGTTTAGACTTTGATATGTGATTCTATGAATCATAATTTCAGGGATGGAAACATCTTGTCTCCTGTCCTAACATAGCATGAACTTCATTAGTGACATTTATTTAGAAAGAAATCCAACTGAAAGGAGATGGAAAGAAGGTGTGGAGGGAGGACATGCAACCAAGGAGCCACGTAGCAGAGTTGTAATCAAGACCACCGAGACCAAGACCCAGCGCCCTGCGCTACATGACACAATAAAATTAAGTTTATCTATCAAAATTGGTTCTCAGATTGATATGAAAGATTCACAGTCCCATAAAAATGCCTAGATATTAAATACTTAGAGCTGAAATATATTTAACCAGTATCAATTAAAACTCATTTCATTCTGTTTTGCTTTCATCGCTGTGCTACAATCCGCAGAGGTTTCCTGCCATCCCTATAAAAATAACGCCCTGGGCGGTTGCCCATATTTCCCATGTCATAAACCACAACTGTCTGTACCATTAAACCATGAAACATAGCAATTAACAGTAAACAACGTTCAACTATGAACACTGTCCAATGGCGCAGCAAGCAAGAAGTAACCAAGCAGAAGGAGCATCTCGTGACTGTTTTTTTTCATCCTCCCTCCCACTGCAATGTGCAGTGGGAGGGACTTCAACTTTTACTTATTCGGCGATTAAATAAATGTGTGTGTGTGTGTGTCTATATATATATATATATATATATATATATATATATATATATATATATATATATATATATATATATATATATATATATATATATTACCAAGATGGTAATGGCGAACCAACCGGACATTGTGGTGGTGGATAAAGAACAGAGGAAAGCCGTTGTGGTGGATGTAGCAATACCAAGTGACTACAACATCAGGAAAAAGGAGCATGAGAAATTGGAGAAATACCAGGGCCTCAGGGAGGAACTGGAAAAGACCTGGAAGGTGAAGACCACAGTGGTGCCTGTGGTCATCGGGGCCCTCGGGGCAGTCACCCCCAAACTGGAGCAGTGGCTCAAACAGATCCCAGGAACAACATCAGACATCTCAGTCCATAAATGTGCAGTTCTAGGCACAGCCAAGATACTGCGCAGAACCCTCAAGCTCCCAGGCCTCTGGTAGAGGACCCGAGTTCAGAGGATGAAACAGACCACCCGCGGAGGGTGAGAAGGGAATTTTTTTTAATTATATATATATATATATATATATATATATATATAGCTACTGCAGTGTACACAAGAACAAAGAACGGCTCTCAGTGAGGCTTCAGTCCTTTAGGACTTAGTAAAGATCCGTCCAGAAGAATCGGATCGTTCCTGATTGTTACATCACTATATTGCAGACTTTGGTCACAGCGTTGTCCCATATATGCAACGCCTCAGTCAACACACAATAATTCAGCGCATGAGTGACAACTTTTTTTCATCGCGGATGCAACATGTCTCTGTACAACTAGCTTTGCTAGCATCACGTCCACAGATCTTACCTTTCTTTAAGCTTTCCTTCCAAGTAACGCTAAAAGTTGGACAAAGTCCCACCGTCTGTGAAAGCGAAGCGCTGCTGATTTTACATGTCGCCATATCTTATGATTTATGCAGCTATTATCGATTAGACAGACATCTTCTCCCGCTCAGAGGAAACCACTGCGCATGCCTTGGAGCTCCGCGTGCGAGTAAAGGGGGAGGCGATGGGTGACAACAGACATGTAAGTCACGTTATTGCTTGGATTTTACGGCGCCACCTTAAATCCCTGAACTTCACATTTTAACGGAAAAAAAGCTCAATGCGACTTGGATGTAATGAGTAACGCGACACTTTTGTAGAAATGTAGTGGAGTAAAAGTAGAAATTATCCATTATTAAATCTACTTAAGTAAAGTACAGATACACGATAGTACAGATAAGATACAGATAAGTACAGGAAGGAAGTACTTGTGCTTCGTTACTTCCCACCACTGCTTAAAAGCCACAGAATAAACCTGGCTTGTAGAGTTGGGTACACATAAATTATACACTGACAAGCCAAAAAAGCTTGGCCAAATTTATCTTTTCCTCTTGTGACATGGCATGATACTCCTGTACCTTTTTCAAACCCTATGGTATGTAGCACTAAAATAATACAGCAGGATCTTAACATTCTGTCAGGACTAAGATGTAACTGCTGAATCAGACTCATTTCAGAATTTGTCCTTGTGCTTCTGGGTCTGTACTGCTTGGTGAATCCTTCTGATAAATGTTGGTTGCCTTGGTTCCTCGGGATACCTCGTAAGCTTTGTAGACCACTTTTAAAATCACAGTAATGGAAGTAGTATGTAGTTCTAATAAGTACTGACAGGGGTGGGAAGACCTGGATACAAATTCATGCAACTCATTTTAGATTTTTATTTGTGCAAAATTGTGAAAACAAGTTGTCCTTTTTCATGCACTTTATAACTACGCTGTACTCTGTATTGCTTAAACAGAGGAGAGATGTTTTTCTTTTTATTGCTTGATGGTGCTAAAACTCCAGAGTAGACAGAATAATCGGCCCAGGTCCAGTCTGTGACAGGCAGTGGCTTTAAACAGACAAAAGCAAGAAGATGAGAGCAAAGACTGAGGAGAGCATTCCCAGGTGGCTGCTTAGCTTTCAGAACAATTCTCCCCAAACCTGATGAGGAAATGAAATGTTCTCCCCATCCCTTCTATCCAATGTGATTAATTCCCTGTAAGATGCTTGCTTTTAGGCCCAAGAGAGTCATGATAATGGAGGATTTATTCTGTTAGAATGAATGAGGCTAGTGGAGTAGTGTTAGATGTTTTATAATGCTTTTCTCTCTCTCTGTTGGCTAAATGCCTCTTTCTCTCGCTCTCTTTTAGTCTGTCCCTCCTCCTTTCTTTAATGCAAGCAGAATCATTTATCTCTGTTGTTAAGTATACACTACTTGATTCACTATAAGCATGGTAAGATAGATATTTTTATATTTCTTCTATAACCTGCTGACGATGCAACTGTACATCTGTATTTATCCCCTCTGGTGTGATAATGCCAGCTTAGGGACACATTAGGCGAGGCAGGGTGTTGAGATCAAATGGGATTGTGGAGGATTTCCAGGAACACGGGGTTGTGGCTTTAGTGATGGGAATCCTCTTCGTTTACCCCCCTGAGAGAATGCAAGCACGCGCTGTACAATATTCCAGTATTCAGACAGCAGACCACAGAAGGCAGGACCAGTTGTCAGACAACAGAACATACACACGTTGCTTTAGGCATTACAGAGGAAGCTTTTTTTTAGATATCTGCAGAGAAATCAGGGTTTTATTTCAGATCAAATGACAATTTATAGAAAAATACCCTGTCAAATGCAAAACTGGTCTTCTAGCTTAACACTGTTAAGATGATTTTAATTCATGTTGCAGAACTCTAAGAAATTATTGTATTTAATCTCTGAAGTCTATTGTTTTAAAATCAGACAATGTGTGAGAAATAAACTGCAAAGGATGTAAGCTGGCTATGAAGACAAAACATGTTTTGCAGTGTGAATCAGACTGATCGAAAAATATCCGTAAAAGTCTTGACTTCATACCTGCCCAGTTTCTCCTTGCAACAGATATATTTTCTCAGCAATTTATAATCCCTCCCTATCTGAGAAGGTCCAGCACCATCGTCCTGCTGCTGCCTCTGCTCTGATGTGTCGTCCTTGACTCTTTCCTCTTTCTATTGTTACAATTAAGATTTCTTTTAAATATGTCAAAATTAAGAGTGAGCACAACTTCTGCATAGAAATTAAGTATCTTTGTGTTTGTCTCTAGAATTAAATAATCAGTAGTTATTAGTCTTGAATTAGTGCTACTCAAATAAGAGTAACTCAAATAACATAAGTAAAAAAATATGTTCTAAATAGGCTACTCAAGCACTGAGAAACTGATCATAAAATCTTATTTAATATTTTAAAATTATGTAATCCAACAGAAAAAAACTGTTATTTGCAATTTATGTTATTTTAAACACTGAAGTAAAATACAAAAATAATACAAATCAATACAAAATAAAACATTAAGGCAGAAGGAACACTTTGCCAAATATGTTTTTAAAAATTATTTACATGAAATCCCTATTTATGGTAGGTAATGTGTACATTTTAGAAAAGGGTAATGCTCTTCCAGTGGCAATAAATGGCATTTACTGTATCTTATTAGTCTTAACTGAAGGAAGAGCTGCTGAGCTGAACGTTATGGTCTGTGTCAAGTTCGGCAAATAGCCAGAGCTAAAAGCCAAGAAACCTTGCAGAGTTTTCTTCCAAATAAATCGAGTTGGTGGAGTAATTCAGCTGCATGCAGGCAATGTTAGCTAAATGATGACTGGTTAATCCAGTTCTGTTAAAGCTAGAGTATGTGACTTTCAGAAACAAAAAAATGTTTTTTTGCATTTTTGCTAAAAATATTACTATGTTGTGACAGTGTACTATGAGAGGATGTTGCAAATACAAAAGAAGAGTTGACAAATCTGGTCACAACTTTTTGAAAAAGTTGCCGCAAAATCAGTAGTTTAAGGCCACAACTATCACACAAGAAAACATGGCAACATTCTGCGGGGACTGATGTAGTTTAACCTTGCAATAATACTGAAACAGTAAAGCGTCTGTTCTTGTCTATGTGTAGTGAACGCAGGAATTGACTGAAAACAGTCAGCAGATGGTTTTTACTTCTGCTGACTGTTTATTACAATCTCATGTAGTAGACTGTGTGCTGGTGTGTGTTGAAAATGTGTGACACATAAGAGTTTCCATTTTGTTCCAACAATTTTTCACTACTTACAAAAGTCCTGTGATCACATATTTGTATCAGTTCATACATGAAGAGAAAAGCGGAGTTATGACCTTTTCATTCTTTTGACTCCTCAAAGAGCTGAATATTGCTGTTTGTGATCCTTCTGCCAAATGGTACTTTTATAACTTTATGACTTTGGAATAAAATAGTTTTTCAGTGTTCTTATATCTGATGAGTGTTTCAGAAAGCATTTTATTAAAAGAACAGACACCCTTGTGTTAGTGTTTTGTAACTATTATAAACAATCTCAGATAAAGACAGCTCTTTAAACAGTTTTTGGGCTGTTCCTTCTGTGTGTTTGTGTCATTCATTACTAAGCTCAGTGGGGAATGAGTCGTTTTTCCAGGACATCATGGAATTCCATATTACCATAATTCCCAGTCGGGACTTTTAGTGGGGATGTTGGGGTGCCACATTGTATATCACTGGTACAGCTTTGTAAATAACTCTAACATATTTATTTGTGCTCCAGTAAACAGAGAATAGTACTGGTTTAGACTGGAACACTTCTCTGAAAATAGGTCTGGATTACAGACATAAGGAGAAAAATGACGATGGATGAGAACAATTTCCATGTGATTGATAAAGGCCTTTGACCCTTTCACACAACGTTTGATGCTCAAATGACAAGGCAAACATACTCTGTCTCATATAGACATACATGGAGATACTCAGGCGCTGACACACTTAAACCATGTAATTGAATATTGTGCAGAAAGCAAACATTCTCCTGTAAACATATCGTCTATCACCTCTATAGTTTAATCCATATCTTCAATGCCAAAACGAGATGCACACCAAACACACACGCACCCCCCCACACACACAAAGCTGCAGCTTGTCAAACAAACAAATGAGGCTGGAGTCCCTGTGAAAGTCATCACCATGACCATCCCAGCGTCATCATCACGTTATCCTGCTTCATTACACAGCAACACAATCCAGCCTGAAATCAATTAGCTGGCCATGCTTGTACCGTGAAGCGTACTCCCCACTCCCTGTCCTGTGCTTTGGTTTGATGAAAACTAATGTCCAACATCCAGACGAGAGGTGCAGCTGTGGAACTGCCACATCTTTAATTTGTCTTTTATTATTTTGGAAATGGCAAGAACCTTTGCTTCAGAACGCCCCATAGTGTCCATGGTAGCCGACTACATGGTGTGACTGAAGTCCGCTCTCATTTTTCAAGGTTAAGGATGAACTTGAATGCAACTTAATTTCCTTCACTTTTGACAAAGCATTTAGTTTTATTTTAAGATAAGCTGTTGTTATATTTTCAAGTGTTTTGTGTAAACATGTTAGTGGATGCACATAAGTTCTAGTAGACATTTACTAACTAAATAGGTTTTAAAAAAAAAGTTCAAAAAGTCTTTCAAAGAAAAATTTATATGTAACACAAACATTTTAAATAAAAATCAATAGTGGA
Source organism: Poecilia reticulata (assembly GCF_904066995.2). Lineage (NCBI taxonomy): Eukaryota > Metazoa > Chordata > Actinopteri > Cyprinodontiformes > Poeciliidae > Poecilia > Poecilia reticulata. The sequence continues at coordinate 2,796,778 of NC_088842.1, forward strand.
ACTTTTGAATGCATTTATTTTCTGTGTTTTTAGTTGCATCATCTAAATAATAATAATGAATCCACCACGAATGCTTGTGGTTAGAGAGTTAATCATTTTTCTCTAATATTAAGAAAAACATGAAGCTATAAGGTGAAGTAAGCTGTTATGAGTCCAGTACAGTGGACTCATAAAAATGTAAGATGCAGCACATTTCTCAGCACACATTCTGGTCATATTGTAGTGGGAGTTCCTACAGTAAAAGCTCATTGTGTGTTACTCTCTACATCAGGTTAGCAAACATCCAATAACAGGTGGAAACCTCTCTCCACCAGGCATCATGACTACATTTTTTGACCACTGACTGTATTTAAATGAGCAAACTATTCATAGCATCATTTTGTTTCTTAAATTAATGTTGTCCTTCCACAGATCTTCCCTTCAGTTTATCATAAATGTTTCTCCTTAGTTTATGCCTGTAAGCATGTTCGCCTGAGCAAAAGCCTGCATGCCATCTGACTGCTGGTTTAGGGACAGTCTGTGCAGATAGTTAACCAGCTGAGAGGAAGCCAGCTCTCTGTTTACTCTATATGCGTTATTGTGAAAACAAGCATGCTACTGTGTAAATCTACAGTTGGCCAGAATAAATGATGAATTTTCTTACATACACCAAACTCTGAAATATGAGTAAGGTATAATAATTCTCCTTTTATTCCCCTTGTGTGAATGTATTTAAAACAGCTGAACTGTTATTAACCTCTGTCCTAAAACCTCTGTGTTGTCTTTTACTGTGCTTTGTCTTTCTGAAACCCTTAGTTATGGAAATACAAAAAACAAACTAAATATTGTAAAACCATGCTGTGTTGACCCAAATGTGTCCGTTTGTAAAAGTTAGTTTCTCTTCAGTCCATATTAACCAGTCAGTGTGGAGCGCCTTGCAGAAGTTGAGTCCACCGGTGTGGATAGTCCTTTTGGCTCGGACGGGGCCGTGTTCCACATTAGGTCAAGTGTCTATCTTTGTTGTGCACATTAAAAATCTGTGCTTGTGAAAGGCCTGGTGAATTGTGCGTGTTTGTGCTCTCTCAGGTGCCTCATCACCTGATGTGTGTTTGCTCACCACTTTCTCTTAGAAACCAACATAATCACCCTTCCAGAAAACACATGCACATTCAACCAGAGTGTGTATTTTCTGATATGTGTGCAAACATGAGCATGGATGTTCTCGTACCATCAGTAGAGAGATATGTGGCTTTCAAGCATAGGGCACCAGCATTAATCAAAAACTCTGAAGTCCGATGTTAGACATGCCATGTTTGGATATTTACAGTGAGCCACTCAGTGTGGTTGTGCTCAGGTTCCACTAAAGGTGTCCATCCTTAGATTTCAGTCATTAAACAGTCCATAAAATGTGTTCTTTTTTCATTCATAAGTTCAGTTCTTATTCTAAAATTAGTTTATTTCTTTAATTCAACCACAACATTGGTTGAATGTTGTGGTTCAACACAACATTCAACCAATGTTGAATGTAATCAGTTATTTAGTAATAACTGATTACTAAACTGCAATCAGTTATTAAACTGATTGCAGTTTAGTAGTCTTATGGCATGAGGGATGTCATGCCTTATGACATCCCTCATGCCATAAGGCATGAGGGATGCCTTATACATATATATATATATATATATATATATATATATATATATATATATATATATATATATATACTGAGATTTTCAAATACTATTTTTTTGTTTTGCGAAAGAATATTTTTTTCTGTATTTTTTACTTGCTGGTGTTGTCGCATCACACTCATCTAGAATTGCTTTCTTAGAAACAACAGTAAATATGCCAGGCAGCCGTGACTAATTATTAGCTGACATGAGGGAAGTCTTTGGGATTACATGGCTGTAGTCCATTCTAAAGTTTATGGTTTGAACATAAATATTAAGATTAGGCCTTGGCCGCCAGGAAACCTCTGTTTAGGAGCAAGACTGTGACATCATGTATGTGTGAACAGACACATACAAGCCATAGCAGGATCTTCAAGCCTCATGGTGAGCAAGGCGCAGCAGATGCCTAATTTGACATGTCTTGAATTAGCCTAGTGGGTGGCTTGTCCGTGCCTGTGTTTGTGTGAGTGGAC